>NC_137455.1:186013097-187489555 GCF_964235325.1 Thermobia domestica | reverse complement strand
AAAATAAACATATTAGGTAAATAAGTGGAAAGTAGTTAGATACTGAAAGCTTTAAAAATACAGACGTAGAGCAAGATTCTTTCGACGCTTCGAAGAAAAGCAATTAAGTTTAGGCGAAATAGCAAGATTAGTTAGCTGGTGGTGGGAACATGTCGAACTTTAAGTATGAGGTGCTCCAAAGCCTAAGCTATGGAATGCATATTAACGGAAAATAAGGGAAAGAAAATATAGGAACAAGTTTACACTGCAGAAACCTAAATGATTGTTTACAAAGATGAATAGCAAAATGAGATGAGAAACCGTCAAAACAGAGGAGCATACAACAGACAAATGGGATAACAAAGATAAAGTAGAAAGAAGGGGGTCATTTTAATAATAGATAAGAAGGTAAGTTTAACGGAAATACGGAAGAGAAAGCAAGAGAAATCAAACATGTCAACACAGAAACTAAATATGGTAAGATTTTTCGGAAGTGAAATAAAGTTTACGTAAATAGAAAGGATGCATTTAGAAGGAATGAAAATAAGTTAACCAGATATTGGTAAAATGTAAACCAAAGTGCCAAGAAATTATGATACTGAACGAAGATTTTTACAAACATATTTACCATAAACGAAGAAGAAACACAATAAAGGTTGATCATATACATATTTAGTTTATTAAGGAAAAAGAGGGGGGTAAATCCAAATTTGTAACCGAATGTACGAAGAAAGATTGTGTGTCTAATTTCTCTCCTATTGGAACTTTGACTGTCTTTGCGAAATATTTTGACCACTAATACGTATATGCGAAATATTGAACCATTAATCTTACTCTTCATGCACAAGAAAATATACTTTCGAATTTTGATAAAAATATAATATAAATGAACAAACAAGGAAGCAGAACAATGAAGTAACATGTTTTGTTTTACACGTATATTCTTCAGGTTAAAAAAAGAGGATAATTCATGAAAATGAATTATTATGGAAGAATTGATGGATGAAATATATGAGAAACCAGAAGAATCCCAAGAAAAATCACGAAAACGATGCTGTATCCAACAACTCATATAACCTGGGATCAAATCAGAGATTGCTGTGCCTTGAAAAAAAAAATAAATAGGAAATTTTTGATCTAGGATGAATAGGGATACTAGATATGCAATTACGTTGCATCGGGCAATATGTAAAAGATTTTAGAACAAACAATTGAAATATACGTAGTGATTGTTGATTTATAAAAGTGTTGATTCAAAATCTTTTCTTCTCACAATGTCTTTTGAATTGGGCGAACAACTAGTTTAGGTGAAAATTACAAAGCATTTACGGTGGTATATAAATATCGAAGACGAAAAAGAAACACACATGCGCCAAATATATGTTGTTAAATAAGAAGTAATGATAAACGTTAATGCAATTGGAAGAGTTCTTCAACAAGGATATTACATCTTACTGATATTATTTGGTATATATTTGTAAGAACAGTAACGAATATGTTAAACAGGAAATGGACGGTATTAGGCACGAGGGTTAATTAGTGAGGAGAAATAAAGCAATTGACATTTTTTGGTATCTTTGGAGTATTACTATTACCATTATTGATGATATAAAATGTAAATGGAAAGTTGAACTCAACTATATGGACGAAAGATCATAAATAAGAAGAATATACAGCTTGTGCATAAAAACTACTATCATATTTTAAACAGGTATTATGTCGCTTTGGATAACCGTATTTAAGTGAAATTACCTACGGAGTATAAATATGGATATTATTAATAGGCAACGAAATCTAGTCGATTGGTAGTGTTGGAGATTAATTTTCGCTTTCGGCGACGACATTATAAGACAAGGATCTCGAACTTGGATCTTATACAACGAAGGAAAATCACTGTGAGAGAGCTTAACAGAAAACGACTAGAATTATGCACAATTAGTATGTTGATAACAATGAAGTAATAGTTATAGGAACAAAAATTCAATGAAGGTATAGAAGATAATAAAGAAAAGAGCATAATTGGATATAATTAAAAATAAGTTAGGCGGTTGTTGGTGAAGTAATCATATTTATAGGGACGTGGTAGAATGTGTGGTGGAAGATAAAGGAAAAGGGCTGCAATTAACGCTTGGTGCTACATCAGATAATTCTTATGTTAAGAGAAAAAATTATCTGAAAATCGCAGTGTATGAAAAGCTCTAAATGTGTTCCCAGAGACGAATTTATGATGTCCGTTAAACGAATAGTATCAGTATGGGTAAAAGCTGGAGCCCTTTAACCCTTCATCAAATATGTCCGGTATGAATTCAGGTAGACCAATAACATACACGCACCATCAATATTAAAATGCCAGAGACACCCATGGATATTGACACAGTCCAAAGAACCTATAGGCTCTACCACAAAGTTCTTTATAAAGATATTTATATGAAACAATAAATTCTATTAAATAGTAAGAATGATGAAATACATTTAGAAAAGAGTTAGGAAATGACTACAATCGAGAAAGTTAAAAATAATAGGATAGGTCAAAATCATTAAAAAGTGACAAAATCGGATAGAAGTTTTAGAGGACTTGCAATCCAGATAGAAGAGGGAAATGAAAAAATACAGAAGGAATTATAAAAAAGTGAGAAGGAAAATGTGAGGAAAGAATGTGCGTAATTTACATCGAGTAAAGGAGAAACATATAGAAAAATAATATGTAAAGGTAAAGTGTATTGGTCAATACTCTACAATCCTCGTCCACTCCGAGCAATAAGGCACTCTAGCAGATCTACCGTTGGCAGACGGTTGCTAATCCATATAGCACTTTGTTATGCAAGAACATTCAAATTCAACTCTTACGACGAAGTGAAAGGTATAAGGATAAAAATTTTTGTCAACTATAGGTACAATAAAATATTTAAACTCTAAGACCGTTAAAACAGAGGGAAAGAAAGTGTAAATTGTGGTTTGTGAGTGTAAAATTATCAAAGAACAAAATCAGATAGGTTACGTTTCTCATTTCAGAAAACAAGTAACATATTTAAATTACAGGGAAGAAAATGGACAAGAAATTTGACAGTATAAGTTACTCAAATTGCCTGTCATTAAACAGGGTTTTGGGAGAAGAAAAGGCATCTGTTGCAGGAATACTTTCGTGGGGTTCTTTAGGAGAGAGTCAAAATATGATTGAGGGGTAATCCCCAATCTTCGTCATATATCAATATATCGGACCTCGCTTAACACAATATTGGATTCAAGTGTGTCTGATTAGCGATATCATTGAACAGGCTTTGTGAAATACATGTATTGCAATTTCTTATATATATATATATATATATATATATATATATATATATATATATATATATATATATATATATAGGGGAACGTGGGGCATAACGGGGTAGGGGGGCATAACGGGGTATCGGTATTTTTTGAACTGTAATTAACTGCAATCTAGCGATAAGTACCTAAACAAGATTCTCAAGGACGAAGGGCTGTTGCGCTTGAGCAGCGTTCTTATCAGTTGAAAAGGAACAGTGCTGTGTGTCAGTTCTTTGTTTTCGCGCTATGGCATATAACGATTGGGATTTTACTTCGGTCAAGGTAAGGCAAGTTATTTATTACACACTTTTAAACTATTGATATGTTGAAAGAATATTTCTTCAGTGTTTGTTGTGTGTTTTTGAGGTTTACGGATTGTAAGTTATAACAGAGATACTCGTTGATTTAACACTACAACTCATCTGGGGCAAAACGGGGTGGGGCAAAATGGTATTGCAATCACCCCATATTGCCCCATTATCCCATTATGCCCCGTAAGAGTATCGATTGTGTAATTTACTATCCAGCTCGAAACATTTCTTGTTAATGCTGGGATTGCATTTGCGCAGTTTTGTGTAGTACAATTCCCAATGATCACATTTTTTCTTTTTCTTAATAATGCCTAATTCAGAATGTACCTTTTGAAGTAATTATCAACATTTTTTTTTTTTAAAAGAGTACCCTTCTTTTGTTATATTTGATTATGGAGTCTAATAAATATTTCATAAAATTCAAGTTGTGTTGTATAATAGTAATCATATTATATATTGTTGTTTTATGATAAGTCTATATTAGAGCTGGATATTATAGATGTAATAGTGTACGGGGCAGTATGGGGTAGGGGCATAATGGGGTTGACTGAAATCCAATGTTCCATTATGCCCCACGTAGGGGGCATAATGGGGAAAAGAGCCATTTTTGGAATAAGCTAAGCAAAAAGGTGCAAAACAATATTTTTGAAAGGATTTGCTGGTTGAAATATCACAATAAATGTCCAACGTGTCTACCGCAGAAAAATTACTGCAATTGAGATATTGGTTACCAATTTAGAAAGGCAAATATCTTAGCTTCCCCATTATGCCCCACGTTCCCCTATATATATATATATATATATAACTTATTTTTATCCTTAACTTCAACTGTCTAAAAGAAAAGAAATAAGACGCAATTTACAGAAGTCATTTACTCGTAATCTTAATAAAACTTGGTATGAAGAAACTGACAGCCTGAACATGCATGGTATGTTCATCAAAGTAAAATTTGGATTTAGTCAAAGTTTCACTGAAATAACAATTAACTGTTAGAAACTGAGTTAATCTTAAACATGTTAAACGTAAAGTAATAACATGTATACTTATAATAATTTGCTAAATCAATTAAAAATAATTTTCTCTGTAATCGGAAACTCGTTCCTAATTAGTATCACTACAAAAGGAACAATGAGCTATTTTCTATACTTTCCATTTACTTAATTTAATCATTACATTGATAACTATCGAATATATAGTAAAACAGCTGCAGTTTGTGAATCAGTCATTGTTTTACATCTTATTCTTTTCTAAGTATAGAGTCCTTAAAATTATTATTTACTGATTGTCTATATTAACTTTAACAACTTGAAAATGAAAAATATGTAAAAAAAAATCATAGAAGTTGAAGAGTTCACTTTATTAACAGAAGGCGAAATTTTATAAGCAAATTATTAGACGATTTCTTCTATCATTTTGTAAAGAATTGAAGAACACAACATTTATCTTAATATTACGTATGTAAAGAGGTATATTTCTTCAACAAAAGTATGTAATATATTGTCTGTTTGTACTGTTTGATTTTTTTTAAAAAAAGGTTAGTTCCTTAATTAGATAAAAAGAAGCATATGAACGTTTATTACTCAGGTTGCTTCTTTATATAATATATCATGTATATTCAGCAATTTAGTATAGAATGTCATCAACTTTTGATTGCACATTACTTCCAACCTTTCAGTTATGATCGTTCTTTTTTTCTTTACTTCGAAACTTCATCCTTCTTCAGGAAATTATGGATGGATAAGAGCAAGATAGATGGATCGAGTGTTTCGAATACATGGTTATAGCTTGGATCAATAGCAAACTTTTATGGAAAGCAATGAAAATGTCTTTTAATGGATGCATAATCTGTGATACAGCACCAGACTGCATTGCCAGACGGGTAACTACATGATTGCCATGGAAACATAAATCCTTTACCTATATAGCACTCTTCGAGTCGGATATTGTCAATAATGTTGCAACGTACATCTCTTCCACCACAAAATAAGGATTATACCTATTTCTGATGCTTCATTTCCTTCTGCTCACTTGCCTACAAACACTACTATATAGCAACATTTCGAAAGCGATTATTATTTCTGTAATTAGAAAGTATATTAAGTCACGCTGTAGTAATATTTAAATTCTATAAGAGATCTTCATTTTAAAATAAGTAATAATGCAGTAATCACTATTTTACGTACTTCGTTTTAACGAGTGTATGCATATAATATACTTAGATAGAATCACGTTCATTGTATTTTAAAATTTACTTAGCTTAAGTTGATATTTCCTTTTAAGTTTCGAAGAATATTAAGACAGAACATATACATAAGTTTCAATTGTGTATTCTATGTAAGTATTATCAAATTATGTTGCTAATCTTTATTAAGAGTACTGACTTCGAAGAATTATTGTGCTAGAAGGAGTTTATTACAAAGTATAAAATTTATAAATAAAAGAAAATCGTACAAATAAAACACAATTTATAATATTTTTAGCGTTGAACGTCATCCAGCATGATATTTACTGAAGCGAAAGCTACTCATACAGATCTTTGAAAAAATAATTTAACTTGCCGACCTCCGAGTACTATCGTAGTACAAAATTGCGGTACATTGTTCATAAATCTATCAGTGTTTTGAGTTATAAAATTAATATGTGTTAAGAATATCGTATGAATAGATAAATGTGCTGCTTTATAACAACAGATGTCGTTAGCGTGGAGGCAATTTGCTTATTTAGACCTACTTTGACGATTTAATTGTAACTTAAAATAGGAATTGTTTCAACTAAATTATCTCAAGTTATTAGAAGGCCGTAACTATATTTAGGTTTGAACAACAGTGTTGTATTGTAAGAATTTGCTTTAACAAACTGTATTGCTTCTCTTTTTTTCTTTTTCTACATCATCAATTGTCCCCAACCTTTCCCATGTTTATATCAGTTCGGAATTCCCATCTTTAATTCCTTTCTCATTCCTCTATTTTGGCCGTCCCATATTCTCCACTCACTCTCCTTCAAATTACCATCTATTATGTTTTTCCATCTCAGCCTGGGTTTTGCGTTCTTTCTTTTTACCTGTTTCTTCTAGCATTCCAATTTTCTTTCCAGTTTAGTGCTTTTTATCATTCTACATGATCCAGTCGTTTCAGCCTTCATTTTTGAAACATTTTACTGAAAGATTAAACCTTAACACTGGCTCTTATACAATCATCCCTAATTCTATCCTTCCTAGTGATAATACATATTCACCTTAACATTGCCATGTTTGTCATTTCCAGCTTATTTCCCTAGGTATTTTTGGCTTTTGAGGTTTCACTACTGTAAAACATTCCCGGTCTTATTGCCTTTTACATATACGACCTTTCTAAAGTATAATTTACTCTCTTGTCACACAGACCCTACTCCACCATTTCTAGTTTTGTCAGCCAGATCTTATTCTATTTTGCATTTCAGTATGTAATCCAATATTCTGGTCGAAGTACGATGCAAGATAATCGATTAAGGTAGTAGCTTCGCTCTTTGTAGAAGTAGGTAACTTCCGTCTTATTCGATGCCATACATTTTTATTGTTCCACTTATCCTTATATCTATTTCTTCTGTATTCTTCCGGTTTCTTCTCTGTATTACATTTGAATGTTTTGCATCATCATCTGCAAAAATCATACTCCATGGTCTTTACTTTTTACCTCGCATGCTAATACATCCATTACCAAATTGAAGAAATATGGGTTGAGAGTTATTACCTGATGTAGACCAACTTCGACAAGGAAACCTCCTCTCATATCTACTCTACTCTTCACCTGCTCTCTCGAATATGTCCCCCTCTCACATTCATCATCATAGTTAGTTCCCTCACGCCACTTCCAAGACTGTGAAAATAAGGTGACCCTTGCACTGGCATTTTCCTTTATGGTTTCGTCAACTGCTTCAACATAAAATTCATGTCAGTTGTTTCTCATCCCGGCATAAAACTAAACTGTTCCTGTCCAAAAGTCATCTCCCGTAACATTCTTCCTTCAACTATATTTCGAAACCGTTCGAGTATTTGAAATTATCGAAGTTTCGGGTATTTGAAAGTGTTTTAAACATATCAGGTAATTTTTGAAAATCTGATTATTGCAGAAATTTCGGATATAATCGAAATTTCAAATATTAACAATATTTCTGTTATTTTCGAAACTTCGGGTATTATCGAAATTTCGTGCATTATCTAAATTTTCAATATTACTAACAATTCGGTTATTGTCGAACTATTACGAAACTTCATTCTTCGAGTATTCAAAAGTTTTCGAATGTCATTAAATTTTGTCAATCATGATTTCTTGTTTTGAAGTGGTTTCAGGCCCATCTCTTATGCGCGAGGCTAATGCCCCCCGAAAATATGTACATGCCTGACTAACATTCGAATCAAGGACCTCTAGCTTCTGAGTGCAGCAAGCTAACCCCCTCTGCTAGCAAAGTTGGCATGAAACATTAAGTGCGGTAACAATGCGGAAATTAATATATCAAGTATGATGGAAAAGAGTGTTCATTAATGCTTGGTATTTTACCTGTAATTTTAAAGGATTATAATTTATCAATGTCGCCCCATAGGAGAGGGAGTGGATGCTAGATGTTAACACGCTTTCCAAAAAATTGGGAGTTCAGATCTAAACCTTATAGCCGTCGAACCCTCTGGTATGACTCACTTGTTTTTTGTTCTTTTTAGCCCCTTATAAGAAGAGACGGGCTATGGCTTGGGCCATATATCTGCGTGTGCCATGCAAAGGGCACCAGATAGAGCGATGCGCTTCTGCACACACTCTAACATTGTAAGTTACTGCTACAGACAACAGAACCGTCACGATAAAAGTTATCAGCTGCACCATTTCATTTCAAGATGGTAGCAAAAAAAAAAAAAAAAAAAAATAATAATAAAAAAAAATGCAAAAGTGGCAATGGGAAAGTGGCGAAGTATTACATGATAACATTCTAAAACACGCTATTATTCACGAATGGTGAACCGAATAGAGTGATTCTTTGCACAACTACTGACATTAATCACCTACAAGTTTCAGGCTTATAATTTCACGAGGAGCGGTCTCCGGCGGGTGCGAAAAGAACGTTCGAAAGCAGCAAAAATGAGGGTTCTTCTGCGACCTTCTCATCAGAGGGGGAATGGATCCGATTACTGTAATCATAGGCGTTTCAAGATGGTGGAGAAACGGAAATTTTGGAAATAAAAAGGCGCGCTAAAAATAGAAAGGCAGTCTCAAGTCTCGATTTCTAATCGTTAAGTATTACTGCAGTACGTGGTCACAAGCATTTCTAAATGGCAGCAAAAAAGAAAATGGCAGGCGACAAGATGATGATAAAAAGTAAAATACAAACGCTGGCGGAAGGGCATACTTATCTGGTTTTCCACTCACAGCAGCAAGTATTTGATGAAAAGAGATCTATTCTAAAACATATCAATAATTTGGTGTAAAATCCCTACTTCACATAGCCTCCATAATACCATAAGTCGAGAAAGAAGAAAGAAAGAAGCTAAAAATATAGTACTGGAACATACCAAACGTCAGATGCAAAAATGACAGTAAAAGATAATAGTGGCAGTAGCAGCAGTAATAGAAGTAGCAGTAATATTAATAGTAAGAAAACAGTAATATTAATAATAGTCGTAACATCACGAATATGCTCAAAGTAGGAACAAATACACGGATTCAAGGGACTTTCCCTTGTCATAAATCAAACAAAAACAACAGGTGTATGACAAAAGCAAAGAGGAACATTTTAAAGTAAGTTCCATCAAAAACGTACAATCTGTTCGAAAGTTATCACCGGACATCACTTACGAGACAAACAGACAGCGCTATCTTAGGGAGCTTCGCACCTAAAATTCCCAAAGTTTGTTTCAACGATACTCGAAGTTTAGATATTACACGAAATTTCGACAATCTCAAATACTCGAAGGGTTTCGAGTGCCGAATCGAAGAATGATAAGTCTTCAGTCTTATCGAATTTCCTTACCTCTATTTGTATCAGAAGCTGTCTTCATCGAGAACTTTAATTTAAATCCTAGAACCCAGATGCTAATGCATGCTTTTTCTTCCTTTCTTTCTTTCTCTCTCTCTCTCTCTCTCTCGCTCTCTCTCTTTTCCTTTCCTGACAGACTACTTATGCCTTTGTACATAAACATTGGTCTTAAAGACATGTGGAAAGAAACTCTTCTTTCATTTCATTTCAAGGAAGGCAACTTTTAAAATGAACACCCTTCATATATGTAGTACATATTACGTACATCTATGATAACCTCGATTGTATTGTTTCCTCCAAACACTCCGATAAGCTCGAACTTTTCAAAATATTCAAAAGACTTGATAAATTGTGATCATTCAGAGATCTTTCAGTATTTTCTACTTTCAAACAATTCGAGACTCACGAGTGCCTCGAACACAAGTGTCTAGAACAATTCGAGAGTCTCGAAAGTTCAATAATTCGATAAAATTAAAATTTTTTATCGACGAAATGGTTTTGAAATTTTATCGAATTGTTATCGATTACTCGATTATCGGAAAAGCCCTAACTTGCACTTCCTAATTACATCTCTTCCTTTCCTTGTCCCCTTTCCTTGTGCTGGTTCTTTCCTTGATGCTTTCCCCAGCACTTCTCCGTCTTTCCTGAGATATGAACATTTGACTTGAACTACTATTGTACACTCATGTCCAAAATTATTGTCGCATGTCTATAAATATGTTGTTGTAGGAATATAATTTGATAACGAATTCGTCCGGTATTTCTTATATTGTTAATATGTGTATAATCGGTAAGACATGTATGTGGTAAATTTCATGTCAAAAGAGCAGTAAGTAAGAACAATAAAACGAAAATAAAACTTTCTTGTCCATTTAGCAACATTTTGTTTAACTCGTTCTAATTTTCGTATGTATAATTCTTTTCCTATGAAATTTACCACAAATATACATTATCCGATTGTACACACGGTTTCAGTATTAAAAGTACGCTGCAAAATCATTATCAAATTATATTCTTACAAGAAGACATTTATAAATATGCGACACTCATTTTGGACATGAGTGTACATCTTCATTTGTTGTAGTGTCTTTTCTTGAACTCGTTCGTTGACAATTCTAGTCTACAATATTGTTTGATCTCTCTGTCTTGTATGCTTTGCCTATTTTTCAATTATCCCATAGTAGTCTATGAGAACTTAATGCTGTGGGGCTACACTGCCTCCATTTATTACTTTTCCGTCCTTCACTTGATTAAGGTTCTTCCTGAGGGACAAAATATCGATCTGACTGCATCTGTCCCCTGGTCTTGTCTTGTAAGTTCCACTGGGTGCACTGAAATTGCGCAAACTTTCACTCCCTTATCTGTTGACACAGGTAAAGCCATAATCAGCGGACAAAAAATTGGAAATTGCTCAAAAAATGTTGTGCAACGTTGCCATCATTACCATAAGCATTTCGACTAATAAAAACAGTTATCAAAACACAAGTCGTTTTAGGGGGGAAATACAAAATTGATGACAATAGCATTTTCAGTTATCGTTATTATATTTCTGCACGGGCGTCGATAGAAAGAGGAAAGGGAGAACGTTTGCCAATCAATTATTTTCTGTATCATGTGTAACTGTAAGATTACCTGTAAAATTAAAAGTGAGAAAATAGTTATTGGAAAACTGTAATGAAAACAAACTTATATAAAATAATTAGAATAATATAAATTTTCTAGAAGTTCCCTTGAAATATCGTGGACAGGAGTTCGACCAGTCAGAGACAAGAATTTGTTTATATTTTCCAATTTTGGCCAATCACAAACAAACATTTGTTTACATATTCCAGGTGTCTCTACCACGTATCTTAGTAATTGTCTTTCACCTTTCTATAAATGATTCTTATATTTGCATTAGCATCTTGCATGTTAGTTACTGTTCTTAGGTGTTGTGAGAAAGATTTGTTATTTACTATCGTTTAAATTGTTACTAGAATGAGTGGTCAATATGCTTGTTCCAGACATAATAAAACAACAATATAACAAGACAACGGCGTTTATACATTTTATTTCGGCGCAAAAATTAGCACAATTTCCTGAATCCTGTTTTTGGCAACGTCGCGGTGGAAATTTGCGCAATTTCAGCACTTCCTGCTCTTCGTTAATAAGTCATAGTATCAAAGATTATCAATAATCTAATCCTTAGAAAAAAATTGCGCACTGTCGTTGCAGCGGTTTCCCTTCTCGAAACAGGTGTTAACTACAGCCAGATCGAATGCAATTCTTTGATTACGTTCTTCATTCCCTTCTCAAAAGCTTCACATTCCTAGTAATTTTTTCTTCTTCTCCTTATTCCGATATTCAATGTTCCAATTCTCCAATGATTCCTTGTTTTTTTTTTTAGATCTCGTCTTCCGGAATAAATTCTTTATTTGAACCTATCCACGATTCAGTAGCAACCATATTGTTTTAATTTAATTATTTCAAAATGGATAGTGAAAATATTTAACGTGAACGTGCTTTGAATTTATTATTCCGGTAAGGGTTATAACCATATTTAAATTTGAGCTTCAATACGTGTATAACTGCATATCCGTTGGTGAACAAATTAATTTTAAAAAATTGGAGCCTTTAATTAAACGCAATTTTAACTTATAGCGTACAAATACTGTAACTAATTATTGCAATTTAAACTCAGTTATATCTGAAAATAGAAACGTTCCAACCCAATCCGTAGACATAGGTTAAACTCACTAAAACTAAAGTAAAAAATTAATTGCTGAGTAAAATGTTGCTTCTGATTATCAACACGAACCCAAATGTTGTTCCAGATTACTTTGTCAATGAAATACAGTGTTAAATAAAGAATAGTTCTAAATGTACGTAGGTGGAAACTAATCATTAACTTTTAATCAAATGTAAACTGTAGAAGTTACGCGTGCTAAAGCAACATTGTTCTCTTCAAATTATCGATTTAATTGTTCTCTCCTTCCTTGATGTCTCCTGAGGAATTATGGAAACACACGAAGTGGGAGATTGTAGAAGCTGTAGTGGGGGTCGAAGTAATAACCTTTCAATTTTCCTCCAGAGCAGAATTTCTGAAATTTGTGCGACATGATAATTAATTTTGCCACTAAAATGGAAAGTTCTAGCATTACAGACAAAAGGGAACCCATAATTCATAATTTATATAAAAATGATGAGAGACCTTACAGTGGGTAGTGGCTAGCTTTCCGGATAGTTACCTTACACGCTTTCAAATGACTAGGTAATAATTTCCTGCTTCCTTGGATGTTACATCGTTAAACGTTCAATAGTTTCCTTATTTTCTGCATCGCAGAGCGCGTTGTAGTTCCCACTTCTTCTTCTACATTTCTCTCCTCTGCCCAAACTCCAAGATACATATTTTAACGTACTGTAGCTTCAATAATGTTCCCAATATATTAACAGTCTCAATCTATCTTTCATTTCAGACGAAAAATAATGAGTGAATATAAATATACAAAAATGCTAACGGTACTGCATATCTCAAGAAGGAACTTCAAAATATTGAGTTTCCCTTTTTGAGACAATGCCGAAGTGGCCTGAGATTGGGAATTTCTACTTTTCAGTAAATTTAAGTATTATCTTAAATCATCAAATCCAAATACTATATTAATTCTGAGTCAAACAACTAAATTATTCACAATTATTATGAACTAAATAAATAATATGAAGAAAACATCGATACATCTACTACATAATAGTGTATATTTAACAAGGACGAAAATAATATAATGATATACACTTAATTTATAATACTTCCACAGAATTTAGATCAACACGTACCTGACATGAACTCTACCCTGAAAGTGGATACGAAAATACGAAAACTCAATCTGCCCACATGTTTAATACTTATAAAATAATGTGTGCGTGTTTCGCACAGAAAGGAGTCCCGTAGACCCGTAAATTTGATACCCAGCTACATCTTTAACAGATTTAATTATGCAAGAAACTTTTTTTTTTTTTTTTTTTTTGCATGGGGAAAGTTACGAGAGGACAAAATATATGCATAAAAGAAGATAGTAAACACTTGGGACGACGGATATTAGTGTAAAATTTATATTTTTCCGGGTCGTTGAGATCAGCAATAACACTCCCGATATTGTTTAAGTCTAACTTTAGTCCCCATGGTTATGAGGGCGGAAATAAGTGCACAAAATAACTGATATAAGTATCGAATACCTGGTTTCCAGGATCGCTAAGATGACTGCTGACACCTCTGATGACATCTGAGCCGAAGTTTAGGCAAAAAGAGGCATGCCAGCTACTCCAAGAATTAATAGGGGCAAGCGTTGCTTCTTATTTATTTATTTCATTCATATTGACATGATCAAAAGTCTTTGCATTATTTTGTTATATGTTACTCATATTTACAGAGGTAACGCAAAACGCATTGCTCTTTCTAGTTTATTTGCATATTTCACTCATTTCTAACCTGTTTCTTCGATTTGCGGCTTGCGGGAATTGGGAAAAGTACTCAAATCGTATTCATAAAAATATAGGATAAATACCATGGACGACGGATATTAGTGTCAAACCATTAGTTTTAGAGATCTCCGAGGTGACTAATGACATCCATGATCCTCTTCAAACCCCAACTTAGGTCCCATAGTCATTGGGGGAGGAAGGAGAAAGTAACACGTACAAAACGACCGATGTTAGTGTCGAATCCATAGTTATCGGGATCTCTAAGGTAATTGGTGACAGTCCCAATAACATTTGAGCCCAAGTTTAGGTAAGAAGGGGCATATCAGCTGATCAAGGAATTGAGAGGAAAAACGGTGAAAGCAACATTTCTTTTATTTATTTATTTCACTCATATTGACACTGAAACATCGAAGGCATTACCCTTCGTTATTTATTATGTGTTTCACTCATATTGATAGTGTTAAATAAATAATAACGACGCCAAAAGAAGGAATAAATAAAGAAGGAATTAATGCCTTACTTTTTTATTTATTTACTTATTTCACTCATATTTTTGCATTCAAATATTTTGCATAAACCTTATCGTCAATATACAACGAACAATAATTTCCGCTGCTACCCGTATAATATAAAAGTGAGAAGCAACAAAAGGGGAAATAATGTCTCAATACAAAAAGAACTTTAGTTTTTATATATTTTTTGTTACATGATTCTTCGCTATAAGTAAGTATTCTACTACTAAACTACAAACCTTTAACAACAAATAACCCATGTCTCTTGCGCCATTACAATATTTTTCCTCTATCATTATTGGAACACTAAAATGCTCGTTCGTGATCAAACGGCTAAAGCTTGTGGTCCTCGGGTTCGATTTCTTAGTGTTCTTTTGAAGTATTACCAACCGTGGTATTAATGTGTATCGGATCGCAATTTAAGTGGTAGCCATTTAGTTGGATGTATTCGATGCTAAAAGAAAATTACATCTTAATCATAGTCACCAATTAACCAAGCAAACAGAAAACTAAATTTACGTTTTATTGAAGTAATCATCTTTGAGAATACTTCGAATCGTTGGTAGTCTTAGCAACATTCCTTCTTTGTATCACAAGCCTAGTATCACATATAGTAGCTCCAAGAGTGCAAAACGGTAGGCTATACAACTGCCAACGTTAGCACTACGTTGTAATTGGCTGTTTTTAGGAGCATTTTGCAAACAACTCAATTGCGAAACTAACTCTTAGGAAAGAATGCAAAGTTGATAAAGAAAGTGTGATTTTTAAACTGTAGGTTAAATGACGAAAAATTCTTGGTTAGCCAACACATATTTTACACTATATTGAGCCACTACAATTTTCATCTTAAGTTTCTCAATAATTAATTTCCAAATATGCCGATCGTAGGAATTAAAAATGTGATGCAAAGGAGCTTTCTTCAGGAATTTTAAGCAGAAAAAGCAAATATATTTGGGTATCATTTTAATTGTTTGTTATGTTGAAATTTTCGCGTACGTACTTTCAGTTATAATTCTACTCAGGGAAAGAAATTCAAAATTCTATGAATATATGTAAAAGAAAACTGACATTGGCCGCTCTTTCTTTTGAGTTCTTAATAGTATCAGTGTTTTATTTTTTAAAAAAAGCTTGATACGGCATAGGAGAAAGACTGGCTGCTTCATAAAAAGAACTGTAGTAAAGTTTAAAGGAAGTGATGGGATTAATGTGTAATATCGAATGTAGGACTGTGAGAGAATTCCAACTGGAGTTGTTCTCCTTTACGTCGAAAATTTTGTTTGTTGGTTTATTGAATTCAAACTTTCATCTACAGTGTCGGAACTACATCATATGCACGGACACATTACCGTACGTAAGGGCTTTAGTCAAAGCAGGGCAAAGTTTGCTATTTAGTGTGCGACAATCGGCATTGCAGTTATAATAACTTTTTAAAATGATTTTTCGCGTTGCCGTATTGTTCATACAATTTTGCGAAGACTGGTATGGAATGACCCATTTGGACCTAGCTATGGTTGATTTTGGAATCCAACCACCGTAATGCGTTGAGTTTCTTTTCTTTTTTATGATCTACCACCGGAAATCGAACTTGGCATGTATGAAAGACAGACGCGCTAGCCGTTAGACCAAGGGTTAGGGTGATCATAAAAAGTAGAAAATCTTAAATGAACTTTTAACCAAAGACACATCAATTTGCAATTCTGGAAAGCAGCATTATCAGCAGTTTGGAGTACCGACTAGTTTCAGTTTCATTTAATCCAAAATTGTAAATATTTTTCCTGTAATGCCAATAATGTTTCTGCTATGTATATAGTCAGTATGAATTACAAAAGCAAGTATAATAGTAATATTATTACATTTTTCTGATCTATGTATATAGTATGCTTTACCCTAAGAGACAGAGAGCGAGAAACAGACTCAGGTAGAAGATGGGAGAATATTATCTAGATGAAAAATAGAAAGCAAGAAGAGTGTTGAAAAATCATGATAGACATGTAAAGAAATGAAATGAAATTTTTGAGATTTACTTCCCACGTTTATGCCGGCTAGGCTAAAGGAGACGATGATGATGAGGAATGAATTAAATGGTGGAATGAAGAAAGTGGAGGAAATGGGAGAACTCCGAGGAAACCCACGCACATGGTGTTTGTCCACCAGAAAGTTCCCTTGGCTGGAGCAGGGTTTGAACCCAGGACCCCATGCACCAGGGATGAAAGCTCTACCACTGAGCCACTGAGAACCCCAACCCACAAAGAGAATTGCATTTAAATACAATAACTGCTAAGAACTTAGTTTGAGAATAAAGTCAATTTTTATAACTAACTATAACATGAGATGGAGAAATGTAAAAAAAAAAAAAAAAAAAAAAAAAAGCTACGGGCTACCGTACTAAACTTTCTCGCTACAATTCCTTAAACTATATGATGATGTCCAGTAGTTATTAATAAAACACTTTTTTTGACAGGAAAAAAATATCCAGCGTTTTCGAGGAACTTCACCTAGAAAAAATTTATCCCTAAAAGTAAATTACTCCCTCTGTATTTCTTCCAAGAGAAATAATTTATGCTATATGTTACGGTTCTTACAGTCCGCGTCTCCCGAATTGGCGTGTGGCATCAGTCAATAAGCTCGCAGTACCCTGTTACTAAACCTTTAGGGAAGAATATAATCTATATATATAAAAGAGAACGCACAAAATCCTTTGTCCGCTCATCACGCTAATACGGCTGAACCGATTTCTTTCATTTTTGGGGGGTTGTTAGGATTTGGACCCTAGATGGTTTTTATCATATCACTTTAATTTTCAATTACCAGTGTCTTGAGATAATTGACCAATCAGGTGTGAATACGTAAAAAAAATCCTTTGTCCGCTCATCACGCTAATACGGGTGAACCGATTTCTTTCATTTTTGGGGGGTTGTTAGGATGTGGACCCTAGATGGTTTTTATCATATCACTTTAATTTTCAATTACCAGTGTCTTGAGATAATTGACCATTCAGGTGTCCATACGTACAAATCCTTTGTTATTAGTTCATCATAGGTATAAAAATAAACGTATTTATATGCAACCCGCATGACCCTGTGACTCGGCGGGTTAACATAACTGACAGGCGCTATAAATCACTTGAAAGCGAAAAAGTAAAAATTATCTAAGTAACAAAGTTTATTGCGTTCCGGGGTGACCGCAGCGAAGCGGGGTGAACGCTGCTAGTCATTTATAATTGTCCACAAATGCGAACAAAATCAATTATGAATGATCAGATTCTTCCCTGAAGGTTTAGTAACAGCGCACTGGAAGCTTATTGGCTGATCCCACACACCAATCCGGGTGGCGCGGACTATAATGAAATATTTACTTATAAAATAATAATAAAAAAAATGCAAGAGTGCTATTTTACGAAATGGTAAAAGAAAAAGAAAACCTTATCGAAAGAGTAAACTATCTTTAGCAGATATTCTAATAGAAGTGATTTATGCAAAATTATACAAAATAATAATGAAATATGTATTTATGAAATACGACCAAATCACCTTAGTCTTTTTGAGAAAGTAGTCTGAAAAGAAACTCATCATCAAGGATGAAATATCCCTTGTGATCTTTCATACGAAATGATCTACATAATAGTATAGAGCTATGAATGAAATAATTATTTGTGACATATGAACAAAATGATTTAAGTCCTTTCTTTGAGAAAATCGTTCTGAAAAGAGCTTACCCCCAACAATAAACTATCCTTTTCCGATTTTTCCTAGAAAAAAGATTTTTACTATATTATAGGGTTGTTTCTGAAAAATAGGTTTGTAAAATACAACCAAAATTGTTAGAGCCATTTTTTTTTAAAGAAAATAGTATTTTTTAGTTTTACCCTTAAGTAAACTACGCTTACTTTTAGGGGTAGGAAGAAAATTCGAAAAACTCCCCATTTGATTAAGATACGTTAAACGTTATGATAAGTATAAAATAGATGGATACATGTAAAAAAAATCCCTTTTTATAGTATCTATGCGCTACGAAACGTGTAAATAAATCCGCTGAAGTCTCGAACTCGATTTTATTTACTACCATCGTATTTTTTCTCTCCTTTCGTCGCTCGAAATTAAAAATGAAAAGAAGAATAAGATTGCAAGTGGCATATGAGAATGAAGATTTTATTAGATGATACAAATGAACACAAAGAAGAAGAAATTGGTGGAAACCAAACAGAATAAAATATACATAGTTGAATTAGAAATCAGAGAAAAAATACTTTAATTATATTCATAAGCAGTGATTTCCTGTATTATTTTACTCTACTCTGCTGTTTATCATGCTAAATTATCATGCTAAATTTTATTTTGAAGAACAGAGTGTTTATCAAAACTCAAATACTGCATATCGGGTACCTAAAACATCCAAAAATTTAAAAATAATATGTTTCATAATACAATCAACATGCATTATATGTATTATACTAAGAATGGGGTCATATATTTCTTAAAAAGAAAATGAACACAATATGGGATACTTTTACATTACAATTAAGTTGTATAATACAAGGACATTCAGTCCTCAGTTTTCCATGAGAAAAGTCATGTAACTAAGAGGGGGGGCAAACGGGGCTAATGCCATAGGCGCTGGATTGAGGGGCGCAAAACTGGGCAAATATTTATTTTCACTGTAAGGCAAGGAAATTAATTTTAGCAAACTAATGATCATTAAAAATGTTATCTCGGAAACTTAACAGGACAACAAAAACTCACCAACGTTAGGACCATATCCATAAAACGTAAGTTAGCTTCGAATCTATGTTTTGAGGACATTGTAGAAATCTTTGCCGGCAAAAGAGCCCTCAAAGTTAAATTTTAGTTCCAGCTTTTTGTGTTATCATTTAACTTACATCGATTTAAGAGGTTTGCAAAATGTCCGAGTATAATACTCGAGACAACAGCTTGACTGTTTGCAATACCGTAATTAAATATTATATTCTAAAATAACAGACTTTTGATTCATTCTGAACATATGCACATCCCCATATAATTACAAAAAACATTGTGATTTGCAGTTATGATCAATAAGACTATACAAATATGTCAAGCATGCTACTCACAGACTATTCGACAATCAAATACTAATTAGTTTGGTATTTTATCTTGTACTTACAATTAAATTATGAACTGCAATTTTGAAATCAAGCTTTACCATTTGAAGAAAAAAATGGAATAGGAGAATTACTGTGTGATGCCAATATCAGGTGTAGTCGGGAGCGTTTTGCTTTGGTTGGTCAGGGGAATGGCGCTAAGGCAAGTTCTTGCTCTGGGTGACAATAAGCCTAGCTGCGTCCTTGTGTGAGAACATACTTTCGAGAGTCATCGATTTCTTGACAATTACGAGGGAAAATCGAAATATCTTCGCACCTACTGATTTATTACCAGAACAATAAAGAAAGAAAAATATACACAATATTCTACGCACCTCTGCATATAATCAGTATATCTATTGAGGTAATTGTCCCATACTACCACAAGTTTTTCGGGTACGCTGCGTAGGTGGCCAACCGATCACGGAGTCAACGACGAACACGTTCGGTCGTAGTTCGTGAACCTCTGTCCTATCAGGAACTTATTCAGTGGACTGATAAGTTGATAATCACTGGGTGGAATGCCTGAACTGCATGGGCTCCATAATCACCCACTCCCAAGCTTAGCAACTGTTATGTTCGGTATACGCGGTTTTGAATTGCTATAGAGAAAAATCATATCGTCAACATGCAGAACACTCTGGGATTCATTTTCAATGTCGTTGAATAATCATTGCACATTTTACACTGCTAAACACTTGTCCACATATACTGAATCCATTTCTCAATGAATATCTGTAACTGAGTGTCCCTTGCAACATAGAAAACGAATTATACTTCGCTGCTTATATGCTGTGGACATCGACCATCTTTGGCCATTCATAACAGTGCTGTGCGGTGGAAGATATCGCATGTTACACTGGGACCATTCGAAGAAAAGCCCACCTAATCGCACGAATATATATATATTCGAGCGATGAGGTAGGGTTTTCTTCGAATGGTCCCAGTATAACTTGCGATATATATATAGGCGCTAATGCAAGGAGAGAGATATAGGGGCTATATACCCCCTTGACGCTCAGGTATACACTGATGGACTTCAATCCTACTTTCTCTACAATGGAAAATGGCAAGCTATGGTTTAGCTCCTTCCTTGATCATATCGTGAGTCCGCGGCTGTATATATGTATATACATATCGAAATTTCTATCAATTTTGTATTAAAATGTAATAAACGCTTAAATAAGTATAAATACTTTATTTTTTTTCGTGAGGGGACTGTGGCTCAGTGGTAGAGCGCTAATTTCTGATGCGTGGGGTCCCTGGTTCGATCCCAGCTCGCACCAAGTGAACTTCGTGGTGGACAAACGTCGTCTACGTGGATTTTCTCGTCGTTCTCCAGTTTCCTCCCACTGTCTTCATGCTACCATTCATTTCTCATCATCACTGTTTTATTTAGCCTAGCCGGCATAATCGTGGGACGTAAAATTTAAAGATTTCATTTCATTTTCAATATATTTAACACTAATTATAGGACAGTTCTGTTTTTTAAAGAATTTTATCAGGGTGCCAGAAGACAATCTCATAACAATGAACAATCCCGTAATATATGGCTAATATACAAACCTCAATTATGCAGCTGTTACAGACAAATTCGTGTAGTATCCGTCTATCAGCTCTTAACATCATATAGACCTATTTATTCGTTCCTACAAATAAATTAATTTTATTTTCTACTTTTTTCTCATGTAGATTTTAGCAATATTTTCGTCTCCTCCTTGGTGACAGTCGCTATATCTTTTGAAATTTGTTGCAACTATTTTTCATCCTTTTGTCCCATGAGTCTTCCTTCTTCACAATTTTACAGTTTCGGCGAAGGACAAAACACAAACGGATACTCCGAATTCAGCATTTTCTCACACTCAAGACATCAAGTATCTTTTTTAACATATTTAACATTTGTTATCTTCTCTCCTGCTGTATGATAAATATTTTATTTGTTTCGTTGTAATATAAGAGATTTATATTATTATTATTATTATTATTATTATTATTATTATTATTATTATTATTATTATTATTATTATTATTATTATTATTATATCTTTGCATAAATTGAGACATAAGTATACACATACTTTCAAAACATAAAAATAAGGCTTACAAAGAATTGTAGTAGTACTATTGTGGATGTAGAAAAATATTAAACTTCAAGGCATTTATAAAGGAAACATATAAGGTTGTCTAAAATGTATTGACTCTTCAGAGGTCAAAATTAATAAGACATTAATTGTTATCTGAAAATAAACTATGAAATCACATAATGCACCATTTTGTTTAATGATCTGCCATTTTGGGGGCAAAATTATTTGCTCTTTTCTAGTCCAAATTGTAACATGTAGTTTTCAAAGGCCTTTTTTCAGATTAACTAAACATCATTTAAGGAGTTTTCTCAGAAACGAAAACAAACAATAGTCTGGCGGCAACGATCTGGACTATATGATCGATGCATTGAAACTTCCAGCCATGTTCTCTCTATTTCTGACAGGACAATAAATATGTATGCAGTCTGCGTTGTCAGCGTGGTATAGTGCATCCCTTGTGTTTACCAGTTCCGAATCTTTTTTTAAATTGACAAGTACAGTCGTGCTAATTGTCGAGCAGTATAGATTCATATCGTGATGCACGATGTTCTTCCAATCTCATGAAACCTGCACCACAATTTGCTGAGTATCAGTGTAGGCTCTGCCATAAAATGTACAACTTCTCTTGACTTCAGCGACATTTTTTTCTCATTGTTATCGTAGGCTATCCACTTTTCATCACACCTGACCTATCGCTCTAGAGATGACTTGAGTTTGCCATGAATCAGTAGAGATTCACAAAGGGAAATTCGATGGAGTTAAATGATTTTTGAATCAAATCATGTAAGAGCCAAACATCGAGGTTCTTAACCCATCCAGATGTCCCCAAATAGTTTTCCATGCCAATCTTGTTCGATTTTCGTTACAATATCATCCAGTTTCTCTTTTATTAGCCACCCATTACGAGGAGCACCTTCAGTATCCGCCCTCGGTGGCAGTTTTCGTATAATACGAAACTTACCGGCATAACATCTTGAATGCCTTTGTTTCACATGAGTGTAATGAGTTTGATACCCGGTCGAAGAGCCTTGAGGCTTGAACACACAAGTATGGTTTGGAGTTCATGATTAACTGTAGATCCAGGTCTCATATAGCCTCAATTATGCAAGGAACGCAAAACTATGATTCAATCAACCAACTAATACGATACTCAAAAAATTACTATGATTTCATTTTGAAGCCGAAAGTTGACGATGTGTTAGGCCCTACTTCCAGTTTTAATAGAAAAATACGATGGAGATGGAACCTGCTCTCCGGACTATGAGTGCTAAGGATACATGGGTCATTCAATATGTAAGAGTATTAGGATTTATATTTTTGGCTTTTCGGTATCTAAGACTATTTAGCCCGTTACGTTTGAAGGATGACGTCACTCGGTGAGCACACTATCCGTAGAAAGGGAAGGAAGAAAGGATTGGGGAAGGAAGGAACCGGCCTGAGACCAATAAGTTAGGTACCACCCCGGCATTTGCCTGGTGTGAATGAGAAAAACCCAGGAAAAACTCATTCAGGGTGGCTGCCCTGTAAAAGCGTTTTACACTTTTTCGACCGAATGCCCCACCGGGAATCGAACCCGGGACCGCTCGCACCGAAGGCAAGAGCGTTAGCGACTACGCTACACGGGGGAACACATTCAATTTGTAAGTTTCCGTAAGCTGTAAAAAACTATTTTAAGATAGTTTGTAAACTATAAACTATACATACATCTGTAGGTGGGTCCTCCCTCACCTCTTCACATAATTTCCATTGAAATTCAGGCATTTATCTCACCAATTTGTATAATCCCTTTGTGCTCTGGCTATTTAGCACTCCCCCCACATTGAGTTTCACTTCTTCATCGCCAGTTGACAGGAGTCCAGGTCGCTGTCAAACTTCAACTCTTCTTCAGGGAAACGCAATTCGACATAGGCGACCTTATCTCTACTTCACGATAACGACCATCTCCACTCAGCACACAAACAGCACAAATTGAAGAATTAAGGTGGGAATGGTTGCCCCACTCTCCAAACAACCTTAATTCAGCGCCAAGTTACTTTCATCTTTTCTTCCGGTGTTAGGTCGCCTTCACACTAGACCTTGTAAGCCGCTCATGTAAACCTGTAGTGTGAAGGCATTAAATACTTCTGAGCCGCTCAAAAGATCGTGATACTAAACTGGCAGCCATGTTAGAGTCAGAAGAAGCTACAGCTTTAAATTGCAAGGAAAAAAAGAAACGAAGATATAGAACAATGTGAATTCATCCTATAAATCGATCAAGACTGGAAGAATGTTCATTTTGCAGTATAACGAACGTTTTATTTTGTCTGAGTTCGGTTTTATATTGTAGTATAACTCATAAATAAATATATGACTGCTACTTATTACGATAAGTATATACTGATTATACACTATTTGCAATAATTTAAATACACTATATTTCAGACTACTTGTTATTTGTTTCACAGCGATTCAGTACACTTCTGCATAGTAACATGGCGTCATCTTGCATTATATTTGTAACAAGCATAGATAAACAAGTCTGGCAAAGGAATTCTTATCATAGTAACCGTACTATTGTCCCTAATAACTGTAGCTGTAGTTTGAGTGGTAATCGCTCACTCTCATTGGTATTGGAAATGGCTAGTTTTCTTGTCCCTAAATCATACAAAAGAGAGGAGGAAGCGAAACAATGAGTGAACAAACATTAATATCTATCGACTGAAAATATAACCTCTACAAAATAAGATTATTCATGACATTGTATCATTTTCGATAAGTGCTGATAACAACTATGAGAAGCATGTGAAAGTGGCCGCTTCAAGTATGACTAACTTACCAGAGGTGATGTGGGCATTCACCTGAAACTATTTCCAGGGAAGAAGCAAATCTTCTGATGACAATCACGATAACAGATGTGTACATTTCAATTGCGTGTTACCCATCATTTTCTTTGTCTTTCTATTGTATAGAAAGCAAGGGCGCCGATCCTGTAGGACCAAGGGGGCCCGGGCCCCCAAAGCTGATGTGGGCCCCCTTATAGTATTTAGGAATATACAATATTTGGCATAATTTGAATGCAATTTATCTTAAAATCCCCATAATGCCTTATGCATCTCAATGCTCCCGCCCTCCCCCCCATTTTACAGAGAAATCGGCGCCCTTGATAGAAAGTGTATACGTTAAAGCATTCTTGCCCTACATATTAAATGAAATAAACAATGTAAATACAGGTTATCGTTGAAACCGTCTCTTTCCTAAACTGAGAAAAGATGAAAGAAAATTTTTCAATTACATCAGGATATCTATATCTTCTTTTAACGAACTGTATAATAGTATAAAGTATGCCAAAATGAGAAAATTGTCAATATCAAATATATGTACACATTTCTTCATTGCAACTGAATTCACGCTCACGTGTGAGGGTTTCTCATAACACTGCGTGTTATTTTCTTCTCAGTCAGCAGCCCGCTCGAGCCGGTTACTGGCGGGATGATCTTCATAGCAGTTCAGAGCCGCGGCTTACTTGCACCGAAGCACGTGTGTGAAGGCGTGCATTTAAAACAATGTAAAGCTAGCAGCTGCAGCTAATGTGAGCAGCTCACAATATTCTAGTATGAAGGCATACTTAAAGTCTGCATTGCAAGGTGAAAGTTTCGAAAGAGATGAATAAAGTGGAATATGCGAATCGTGCTTAATAGCCAGAGCCCTGATTTTTTGCAAAGGGTTTGGACAAATTGATGCAACAGTGAGATAAATGCCCGAATCTCAATGGGGATTATGTGAAGAGCCGAGGAAAGACCCACCTATATATAGTTTAAAATATGTCTTAAAAGAGGTCCTTCGTGTGTAAGAGGTTAGTGTACGCACCTTTGGCATGGGAGACCCGGGTTCAATTCCCGGTGGGAGCTCGTGTGGTTCAGATTCCGCGTTAATCAGTTGGTTCAAGTCTCACAGCCTCGATGCTGGAAGGGACGCTAAACTCAGGATTAGTGCTCTCAACGGGTCGGTCGGGTCGGGTTGAAGACCGACCCGACTCGTGACCCGAATTGACTGACCCAACCCGACCGGAGTGACCCGACCCGTGATCCGATCGGATTGACCTGACCCGACAGCCCGACCCGAGCTGACCAGACTGACCCGACCCAACAACCCGATCCGAGTAGCCTGACCCGACAACCCGACCCGAGCTGACCGACTGACCCGACCCGATCCATAACCCGACCCGTTTGAGAGCACTACTCAGGATCAAATCAAATAAAATATATCTTAAGAAATAAATATTTTACAGCTTAGTGAAACTTACATACATATTTAACGACCCACATATGTTCCTTCTACAATATTCCACCTTTAGCGATATGATAATTCGGTAAATATGAATGGAAATTAGATTTTTCGACTTTACAAAGAAAATTCTATTTCCAAAATTTCAAAGTTCCGAAGAAAGTTAGCTCTATCTTTGGTCTACATTTTAACCACGATTTCTATTTAAGAAAATTATTGATTTCATGGAAGACAAATATGGAAGTTACCTATTGTTTGGTCTTTCTGTCTCTGAAACGAGAGAATTTTAATTGAAAGTACTAGTATTGAAATAGGGTTACTATACAAATTAGCACACAGACAAAGCCCATTCTCTTCGGCATATTCCAAGAAATATTATTTATTTGTAATACTGTTCTTTGGAGGATGCTTCAACATTAACAAGTAGAGGGAAATACACATACAGAGAGAGAGACAGAGAGTGAAAGTAAAATGAAAAGTGTTCTATGTTTAATTGTACTCCCCGTGTCAAGCAAAAGAGAAAAATTAAAAATTAAAAACTTTGGTTTGAGATGGGAGGGAAACAACAGATGCCTTTAAAATTCCTGGAAAACTAACCAAGACAAATACTCCAAGCATCAATTATTGTGAATAGGCAAATGAAAGCAAAAGCAAAAGCAACAATGCATCAGTGGTTTTAATTTCTTCCTTTCCTTTGTTTTTATTCCTCTATTGTTTCAGAATATTTCCTTTGTTAATAATGTAATCTGTTATTTATTCATGCATAGTCGAGTGTTTGCATTTCAAGGAACAGTACGGTTTTACTCAATAAATTATTTTTAACTCTATTCAAAATGTGGTTCAAAATCAAAAATCTATTTAAATATCGGCCACTTCCAAGTTTTTATTCCTTCGTTGCTGTTGGATGTGTCCTTTATTAATAATTTCATACGTTATTTATTCATGTGCGATTAGGGTTGCCATATTACCCGATTTTAGCGGGTACCACCCGATTTTGAGGTCCTATATTCGTCCCCCGCTTAGTCATCTCTTAATCACGAAAAACCACCCGCATTTTGCATTGGAGAAAAATCTAAAACGACTTTGTTGATAAAGTGTTGTTATACTCAACGTAAACCACTACATCTCTTTGTCAATCTCAATCGCGATTCAGTTAGATTTGGACTCGCGCTTGCACTCATTTTCTTTCTTTTAAAATGTTTATGCCGTATTTCATATATTGAGAAATCGTGGTAATTTTCTGTTAGTACGATTTCAAGTAGAAATCTGTAAAAATGATTAGAGATGGTCCAAGACTCCTAAAATATGTTTTACCTTTCTTATGCTAAAAAATTAGAAATTATTTTGTGTTTCTGAGAGAGAAACCGTATAAACAATAACTGTCATATATATATATATATATATATATATATATATATATATATATATATATATAATTTTTTTTTTTTTGAAAACTTGCTTTCAGATATGCTTACAGATATCTTACTGTAATACGTACTTAATATTTACTTTACAATTCGAGACTCATATTGTTGAACTTAAAATAAAGGCGAAAACTAAATTTGATTTACTTTAGTTTCGTTTAAAAAAAAAGTACATTGAAGTATCACTTAGAAAAGAAATCACAAAATAAAGGTCCGAAGAATCCCAAGTCAGTATTTGGAATATCCAAGTTGACATCAGTAGAGGAAGTTCCGGTATTATGGAATAGTCGGATAATATGGAATACTTCATTATCTCGCCTGTGTTGTGTTGCTTCCAAGCGGAGAGGAAAGACATTAATGCCTTACGTTCCCACGATACTCTACACAGTCAGTCTCCTTGTGATTGCAACATTCGTTGTGTTGGTAGACGTGAAAACCTGATTTCTTAATCGTAAAACTTTTAGAGGTAAGTGGTTTACAATCTGTATTTTCCTATTGAAATGAATAGAACAACAATTCTTTGTTTATTATGACGTTGGATATACAGAGTGGTAGTTTGGTACGCGCAATTATCCTATAGATACGCCTTCAAATGCGTTTAACAGCTCTTTCGCTTCCAAGGTGACGTGGAGGGCAATATGGAATACCCGCAAAAAAAAAAAAAAAAAAACGTATTTCGTATTCTGTATGATACTCTGATTACAAAAATATCTATTGGTATTGGGCAATTAAACATACATTTATGATGACAACAATGCTAAGTGTATTTTTTATTACAGCAAGTTTTCTGATGAACGCTGGACCCAAGCTCACCCCTAGTACCATCATGTTTAATGTGAGCACACAATGGTTGAGCCGACCCTGAAGTAGAGTATATATTTGAGACTTTTGTAAGTAATTACGTTCAGTTATGGCTTGGCATTCAGAATTTTCAGGTATTGTCTCTTTATTTATTATATGTTCACAGAAAACATTTCTTTTCCTTATAGCATTGGTATTCCATATTATCCGACTATTTCATATTACTCTCCAAAGTGGTTTCTTTACAAATTATAAATTTTGCCCACCCCTGTAACGAAACTTATCAAGATACGCATAAATAAAGCCAAATATGTAAGGCATATACTTGTTTTCCTTTTTGCTTAAATGTGCAGTTATTAACTGAGTTACAAGCGAAACAAAAATGCTATTCCATAATACCCGAACTTCCTCTACTTACGGTTTAGAATCCCCCGATTTTCTAATTTTAGTATATGGCAACCCTACATACAATAGAAAGTATTTGCTTTTAAAAGAACTATCTTATACTCTTTTATTCAAAAAAAAATATTTTGAACGCTATTCAAAATTTGGTTCAGAATCAGAAATTATCCAAATACCTGTCACATCCGAGCTTGTCAAGAATTTTTATTTGGGAGGTGACAAAAGGATAGTTTATCACAAAATATTATTGAAAGTAATACTGGTCAATCAATATGCATAGCTGACTACGTGGGTGCTCCGGGTCTCCAGCACCCATACAAATAATCTTGTGGGTGCGCCGCACCAAGATTTTTAGTTTGATATTAACAAAACAAAATAATATTTCTAACTTGCCGTTATTAAAAAAGAAGAAATAAATAAAAATAAGCAATCAAAACATGGAGAGGGAAGATAAAATTTCCAACTTCTAAAACGTAATTGTTTCAGATGTGTTTGTGCAAATCCAACTAAGCAACACACTCCTGCTTCCTTGCCTGTCTCTGTTCTAGTCAAAGGCAATCCCCACAATAATTTTAAAAAGTGGAACTATATTGTGAATAGAATCGAGCACAGCACTTTATGATAGTGTTCACAAAAGATTTTAGCTAAAATGAAATCAATCTAAAAATATCGAGACTTCTCTAAAAACTTAAGACGCCCTGCCATTGATACGCACCCATATAAATTTTGGAAAGTCGGTGCCGTTGAGTAGGTGGAATGTTTACAACGATATGGTATAGCTGATATCTGTGAATTACTTCCATTTTTAATTGTAGTCATTTTGGGCAACGGTGCTTAAAAGTGCACAATCTGTTGTAAAGAAGAAGAAGAAAAAATTCAGAATATATGCTGAGATAGAAAGATATTTATATAATGATAGTTACAGTTTTGGCTATGACAACAGAAAGTTTTTCATGGAGATTTGAGACTAAAAGTAAGTTGTGCTGTATATAATTTTAATGTGTGATAATAGGTGGTTCTTGCAAAATATATATAAAAACTAAATGTGCTAATGGTGGTGTGTTATTTATTTCAATCTTCGAACTGGGTAATATAAAATGTAATGAAAATCTCGTTATATAATAAATGGTGTTTTCCGCCCAGGAGATAGGCCTACCATGAGATTTGGCAGAAGCAAAGTAAGCAATCTCATAAATAACCGTCAACACGCAGTAGACCTATACGTTATTAAGAAGTAAAAGGAAAATTTATCATAACCTTAAAACAGATATACACAGGGTTGAAAGTATTAGTGATGAAGTTGGTGATGCTGAAACAACAGGATCGGATACATCAACGAATGTAGTTTACTTTATAAAACAGCTAGGTCAGCAAATGAATATTAAATTTGAACAATTGACACAAAAAACACACCAAATGGATACTAAATTCGAACAAAAGTTAGAACAAATTACACAGTCTATGACACAGCAAATGAATACTAAGTTTGAGTAACTGACACAGCAAACCCAACAAATGGATACTAAATTCGAACAAAAGTTAGAACAAATTACACAGTCTATGACACAGCAAATGGATAATAAATTAGAGCAAATAACACAGCAAATAAACTCTAAACTAGAACGAACAGACTGTAGGATGGAACAAATTTTGCACAGATTTACCATTGTACAAAGTTTGGTGGAAGCGGTTGGAACTCAAGTTAACGAGCATTACAATCAGATTAGAGAATTACAGGAAGAAATAAATACTATCAAGGAAAAGATTATCACCTTAAATGGTAATCCTGATCCGATCATCAACAGAAACCATACACCAATTAAACCAGACTAGCTATAGAAGAAAGTGATATACCTGAAAGCTATTCTGAGAGGGATGATAGTGTCTCTAGTGTCGGGATAAAAGAGAGAAGACTGCATTCATCACATCGCAGGAAAAGCAAATATGTAAAATCTAAAGATTTGAAACAGTTTAATAATAATCATCATCATCATTTCCGATTTAGTGAAATAAGATATTAACCAAATTTGGCGGAAGGTCGGAAGATATACTAGCAAGTGTATTTTTCGAAAAATTCGAAGAAGAATGCGACTTAACTGGTGTAGACAAATCAAACTTTCTTAAAATTTTACCACACGTTTTACTACCACCTTGCTCTTTTTGGTTCAAAGCGATCAGGGGGAGTTTACGTAATTATTTAGATTTCAAGAACGCTCTGCTTTCAAATTTTGAAAATGATTTTATGTTGGCAAACCGAGACGCTTTGGTTCAAAACAGACGTTGTGATCCAAAAATTGATAAGAATCTTACTGATTTTGTAATTTCCGTCTATAATGAATTGAAATCAATTAATCCATACCAACAGGAATCCCGAACTATAGCATCGATCCGGATATTGTTATCTTTCAGGTTGCAGCAAATACTGATGCTGTACAATTTATTAATTTCAATCATCTAATTATGATAGTGCAAAATTTCGAAAATCAATCAATAGTGCAAAGTAATACTAGTCGAATCAAACTAATAATAACCGAAACCAACCCACTCATATTCCGATCCGAAATATCAATGTGAGGGAAGAGTGTAGTGCTAATGTAAGAAGTAATGATATATTCAATTATACCGGTAATAAAATCGAACCCAATTTCAGAAGAAACAGAAATAAGAATAGTACAACATTTAGAAATCAGGCAAACAGTATATCTATTTTTTCTCGAACTGGATTTCGTAGTAATTTCATAGGTGGCAGAAATTCTCAAAATAGAAACCAAAGAACTGGAGGAATTCACAATATACATAGTTCAGTGCATTTAGGTTTTCACCCGGAATTTTATAATAACAAGCTGAAAATTGGTAGAGATGTTCAGATTGTTGTTCTGAACAACACACTAAAAGTCCCAAGATATGACGTCATCAAGTGGCCGACGACAGAATTTTTCCCTTAAATTTTAAAACGTCTTACCGTCCCGACATTTCAAGATAGAAACTTCGTTCTTGCTTCAGCTTACTCAGAATAGATTCAAAATTATTATTTATAACGACTTCTTGTCATACACTGTTGTTGTCTTTAAATATCTAACCTTAAAGTGAAAGGAATGTGTATTTTCAATTTGTATTTCAATCTTTAACTGAGAATAACTTTGAAATGGAATTATATACGGGAAAATGTTTTGAAGTAATCATTATTCGCTGTTTTAAGATCTTTTCAGCGAGCACAAAACCATTGCTCTATCTCTAAAATTAACGCAGCTTATCCGTTTTTTGTTGAGCTAGCAGTGATCGCATACCACAATTTACTCTTACACTGTATTAGTTGATCAGTAGATGGTGCTACAGTTCAAATTATTATTAACATTTGGTGACATAAAATCTAGTTAATAGAGGTTCTATTATTTACGAATAGGAAAAGAAAAAAGGAGATTCCGAATTATTGTGCAGATTCCAAATTGGAATCGTTAGGCTTTTGTACGGTAATGACTTACCAGCAACCTTCAAGGCAGGAATTTGCCTTCCTCAGGTGGAATATATCAGCGCAGCTTTCCCAGAATCAGAAAATATCAAAAATGCTCGACTAGTTGATCTATGCTGGATGTTGGGGTACATGATGCAAGATACGACAAGCCCTCGTTGAATGGATATATAGCCAAAACAAGGTCGGGGGAATACGAAACATCAGCCGATTTACCTCTACCATTTGTGAATCTTGCCCCAGGAAACCCAAGTACAATTTACACTTGTCTCCTGAACGCAGTAGAGCAATGCATGAAAATGAATCAAAAATCCTTTGTAGTGACATTTAATCAGCCACTATATGCTAAAGCCATAGATATGGTTTTAGCATCAGAAAAAGACAGCTAGCGTGATTGTGTGCCTTGGTGGTTTTCACCTATTTATGTCATTTTTCGGTGCTGTTGGAAACATTATAACTGGTTTGGAAGAGCTGTGGGAGACCACCTACGCAAAGATCACAGTAGTCCACATGATGACTGGGCATACATATGCTCGAGCTATTCGTGCGCAGTTTCTGACTCAGATTTCGCTTGCAAAGCTGTTACTAAGTGAAATGAATGTAAATAAAGATTTTACTCATAGACTGAAAAGCTTCCACTTATGTAGGTGTACTTTTAGGTACATTGCCACAGGAAAATTTACGTACGTCTCAATGTCTACTGACATTCAAAATAAGTTATACGAAACATTACACAACGTATTCGTCCCAAATCGAACCGGAATACTATGGACGCAATACTTCCAAACGGTTAACATTATATGTCTCTTCATTAGAGCAGAACGTTCAGGTGGTTAAAACCTTCACATTTATAGCGTCCATTATAATATCATTTTGCTGCAAAACAAATATAAAAACTAAATGTGCTAATGGTGGTGTGTTATTTATTTTAATCTTCGAACTGGGTACTATAAAATATAACGAAAATCTCGTTATACGTTGTCCTACCGTCTGCACGTCATAAATTTAAGTATAACATAGATTTAAGTTCTTTTATACCACAATATACTGCACACTGACCATTAGGTGCCTATTTTATTTATTTGGACCACTTCGATGTCAAATGGTATAACTACAAAATTAAAACCTTCCAGGAGAGAACATTAAACTTCAACATTTCATGCAAATCGAATCACGAGAATGTTATTCACTAACAGCATTACAAATTAATTAAAAAATGGAATCTTATCCCACAGTTTTTATTTAGCCTAAAGCAGACAGTGATGATGAGAATGAATAAAGTGGTAGAATGAGGAATGTGGGAGAAACAGGAGAACTCCGAGAAAACCTACGAACATAATGTTGGTTCACAACAAAACCCATTTCGTGCGAGCTGGGATAGAACTAGGAACCCCATGCACCAGACGCTCTACCACTGAGCCACCGCGACTCCACTATCACTATTAGAAAATAATATTCATAATTATACTTTTAGTTGCATCTATGCTTTTAGATGCAGTTGTATGTGAATTTTTCATGTTTTATTGAGCTTCAAAGTCCTCTCCTGAAAAATGTCAATTTTGGGGTTTCCCTTTGCAGTACTTGGCATCAAAGCAGTTTACTTATTTATTTATTTATACATATTCTGGAGATTAGCAGTATCTATTTTTCTTTTCCTATGGGTCATGATAAGTTAGAGATGTCATATTTAATGAACAAAAGAAAGAATATTCGTCTTGTAACCATGCCTGAGACAAAACATCGTTCTTGAAGCATGCCTTCAGGCATTCTAGTTGCAGAAACTTGTCCTAGTAGCTGTATTACTGTCAATGAGTGTAAGTATGATGCTATTCAATTAAATAACGGGCAGAAAGCAACCGATGAAAGAAACATGTGCCGAAAATCGAAATAGATAAGTAAAGAAGCAGGTCGACTTGCGATACGGTTATTTAGCAAGAACCAGTCGTTCAGCGAGATAAATAATAATATAGGTATACCTATTACTAATACTAAAAGCATCATGTTTATATAAATTTAAAACGACAAAATCGCGACAAGTGGTTATCTCGGGACATTACATTGCAGTAATATTATCAATATTAATTGTCCCGAACTTCACCAATAAATATGAACGTCGGAATATTTAGTTTTTACACTGTTTTACAGAATCTTCAAAATACGAAGGAACCTCACAACATACAGGTAAATACAATAATAACGTGCTCGGCAACTCTGCACATATGAAACAATATTCAAATTAGCCACATGTATATGATATAATGCTTATGTGATATGTTTTTACTTTTCATTTTATCTCGTAGATGAATGTTTATTTCGATATTCACTCAGAAGACTTAAAGCATAATTACAAAGAAGCACCATTGGTACTTTTCTTTCAGTGTTAGATGCATGAAGAGTTCCCACATGTTGCTTTAGAAAGGTCGTAACTATCATGTACGGCACTACTAGTTGCCTTCAGTATTTCTTATATTCTGAGGACGCACCCAATGGAGATTCACTGGATCAGCAGCCCTTTCAAACTTCCTAATTCGACATACATTTGTTGGGAACATATGGTGGAAAGAGTTAAAAGTTAGTGCACATACTGAAAAAGAAACTGAAGAGTATTGCGAGGCAGAATGTTTGTGTAACTGAAATAGATTTTCCTAGTATGTGTTTAATTTAATAAATGTGTCAGACGTTGTCGTGAAGATTATAATTTTTGGTCTAAAGGAGAAATTCAGTAGAAATGTAATAATAGGTTAAGCTGATAAAGCAATAAAACAATACTTTGATGAAAGCTGGAGTTGTATAAAGATCAAAGCAATCACTAATAGTTTTAGTAAAGCCTAACAACATTTGTACACTTTTTCAATAAAACTGTACTTGTTTAACAGCAAAAGGATTTATGTAGCATGAAAATTTTGATCTTGCACTTCATCTCGACAATTTCTCTTATACAAAACAATGTAGTTCTATGACTGTTTTCTGAAAATCTAGGTGGAAGCATTTTACAATTACTTATCGTCTTTTTGGGTGCAAAATAATATCCATTCAATACTATATAGATGTAGTGGCTTGTAGTATCGTATTTGTACTTGTGTTTATCGATTGATCTCCATGTGGATTCATTAAATCATAATATTTGCTTACTGATTTGTATATTTGACTAGTACTTACAATCGATGTTTCTTGTTGTCTGGAACTATAATACTAACTTCTAAACAATAGCTTCATTTTAGTTTATAAATGCAAGCAACAGGAATGTTTGATTTTTGTAAACCATTCGTGCAAAGAGAAACTATTTTAAGTTACACACATGACAATATGAATGTAATGAAAAAATGCACTTGAATAGACAAACGTTTTACATATATATAGCGGTGCATCGGTATACAAGCGCTTTGGTAGATATCCAACATGGTCTACGAAAAAGATTTTGTGAGTATATGACCTTTATTTTGGACACGACTCGCGTGGTAAGACTTAATATACGTAGGTCAAAATGAATCACAACGTCGTGTACTATCCTTGTTTACATTTCTCTAGACAAAGGAAAACTGATCACGAATATCAGTATCAACGATTAAGCTCAGTATTTAGTCCCAGGTGAGCCTCAATCAGGTCCAAATAAGAAAAATAAAAATAGAAAAAGGAAAGAGAAAAATAATAAGAATTTCAGATTCCCGAAGTTTAATTGCAAGCGGACTCTCCATTTAAACAACAATATTTCCTCCTCTCTTCTCAGCATCCTAGTAGGCACTCGACCATTCTTGGCAAGGAAAAATGAGTTTAAATTTTCATTTATTTTAATTAATTGCTTTGGTATCTATGTAGTTTTGTATTAAGGAATGTTTAAATGCATTTTGTAAAACCCAATAAATATATGTGTCAATAACAAGATTTTAAAAATGGGACCCGTTTAATGACTTTCCCTTTATTTCGTGCGGGATTCTTTTGCATAGATCTACTGTTTGATGTAAATCCAAGGATCTGGAACTGATCAAAAACGCATACCTATTTTACTACTATGCTTTCTTATAAAATAATAATCTTTGTGGAAATATCTTGCTGTTCCATCCAGTATCAAAACTTATGTGTGCGAGGAAAGTGGGAGAGCAACTGCCTTTCCCCCTAAACTCTCCGCCATTTGAGGAGGCTCCACTTCAAGATAGCATTTTCTTACTCCATATAATACGGTATAACATGTATGTATAAATGAATCCTGGAATAGGTTCACCACGTTTCAAAACAAAAGTGGACTCGTTTCCGTAAAATACGTACTGTATTATTAGGTCCCTCCAGAAATACACATACATATCAAAGCCTTAAGCTGCGTAAAAAAAGATTGATACTCAATTTAACTAGTGAAACACGGGATGAGTCGATCTTACCATTTTCAAAACAACTTAAAATAATTTAAACCCCTGCCGTTCTTGACGAGTTAACATGCACGCCATTTTACAATAAATTTCTTCTTTAGGCGTTTACATGGATGCTCTTTTTCAGTTATACAAGTTCTTCATGACGCAGAAACACGCTTATTAGCTTTGTTTTACTGCTGCCGAGATCTAGTTCTGATAGTTTAGGTAAAATGAAGAAGCTCAGGAAATAAACGGAAATAGCACAGAATACCGAGATAAACGTAAAGGTAAGTGATTAAGGTGCTGATACTGCTCAATCATCTGAACAAAATATATTGCCATAAGGAGAAGCATATAAGCAATCTCGATCATATTTCCGTATAACACCAAGTAGGACCCATACTATTATGAAAATATTTGTTAAGGTTTAAAACCTTGCGAGTGCTGCTTTCATATGCATTTTTATGTGTGTTTCAGGTTGGCTATCACATGGAAAGTTCCAAGTTACTTCGCTGATTCTGACACAATAATTGATATTGGTTCCTCAAATTCAGTCAGCTCAGATAGAATTAATACACACTATGTCTAAGGTTAATAGGAAAAGAGTTTGATTAAAAACACAGAACTTTTCCCTTTTGTGATGCTACCCTTAAGAACCTAAAAAAACGGGCACAACCGGGTGAGAATCGCAGCAATCTCTTGATGTCGTAAGTATCTATACAAAACTTATGGATACATTCTACAATATAATCATATAACAAAACTGTCAAATATATCCCTTTGGGGATCACATGGTACAATTTGTACCATACGGGTGTTTCATGGTACATTGCGTTATAGCTCTCCTATTTGAGCTTTTTCGTCTTTTTTTTTTTTTTCAAGTCCAGAGACATTGTAGAACACGTTACGTATGGTTTCACACCTTCCTGCGTCCAGACATAGAAGGTGATGACGTCATAATTTTAAATATATATTTTCTTTTATATGTTTTCTTTTTCGCCTAAGTTCATTATTTTTGGAGGGCTTATTTTTGCACGTAGAAGATTGAAATTTTGCACAGACATTCAGTCCACCGAGTAGTATTTACCAGATTTTTTCAGATTTCTGCATTAAAACAGGGGGGACCCAGACGGGCAAAAAATTGAAAAAGGGATATTTGTACCAAAAAATCCCTTTCTTCGGGATTTTCCCGCCTTTGATACAAGATGGAGACATGTGAATGGTACCGCCTAAAAGGCAGTTCTATTCTGAAGAGAATGATGGGCGAAACATGATCCTATTGTAACTAGGAAAGTGTCAGGGAATTTTTGTCAAAATATACTTCTGTATAGGGAAATTCTGGACATTTTCGGTATTTTTGGGAGGCCTTATTTTTGCACCTAGAAGATTGAAATTGTGCACAAACATTCAGTCCACCGAGTAGTATTTAACAGATTTTTTCGTATTTCTGTGTTAAAACAGGGGTGTACAGAGGGGCTAAAAGTTGAAAAGGGGATTTTTTTACCAAAAAATCCCTTTTACGGGATTTTCCCGTCTTAGATACATGATGAAGACATGTGAGTGATAACGCCTGAAAGGCAGTTCTATTCTGAAGAGAGTGATGTGCAAACCATGATCCTAGGGTAATTAGGGATGTCTCAGGGAATGTTTACAAAATATCCCTCTGTATACGGGAGTATGGGACATTGTCGGTATATATTTTTTTGTCGGGCTTACTTTTGCACCTGGAAAATTGGAATTGTGCATAAACATTCAGCCCACCTAGTAGTATTTATCAGATTCTTTTCAGATCTCTGCGTTAAAACAGGGGGTTCAGGGGGGCTAAAAGTTGAAAAAGGGATATTTAGACCAAAAAATCAATTTTTTCGGGATTTTCACGCCTTAGATACACGATAGAGACACGTGAATGGTACCCCTGAAAGGCAGTTCTATTCTGAAGAGAATAATTGGCGAATTATAGTCTTAGGGTAAATAGAGATATCTCAAGAAATTTTTTACCTGAGATCATGGTGTTTTGTGGTAATTTGGAGCATTGTGAGGATTCTTGTTAAAATTTACCTCGCCCTTAGTATTCAAGATAGAAACTTGAAACTTGGCACACACTTTCAGTATACCAGGTACTATTCATCAGATTTTTTTTAGATCTCTACGTTCACACAGGGTCGTTCCAGAGGGGCCCAAAGTGTGAAAAAAATTTTCCCTCCGAAATTTTCACTTTGACATCATTTTTCCCTCTCCTGGTATACGATATGAGCACACAAGTGGAACCGTTTGAAAGCCGGTTCCATTCTGAAGAGAATGACGTATGAATCATGATCCTGGAATAAATATTGTTATGATTTAGCAGTAGCTGCAGTAGCTGCTTGACTGAAAGTCTAAAAAATACCCCCAGAACCCGGGTTACAGATATATATATATATATATATATATATATATATATATATATATATATATATATATATATATATATATATATATATATATATATATATATATATATATACCAGTCGATAGGTGACGAAGTGAACAAAGGGAAAAGTGTAAATAGGGCCTATTACGTGTGGTTTTCAGGAAAACCTATCGTTCTGGTAAATATAATAAATTATGCACTACAACAGAACCATGCCATCTATTAAGATGAAGCTGATATTGAAGACTTTTTCTTACTTATTATTATTATTATTATTATGACAATAGCAAGACGAAAGTATACAGTTTGATTATTAAAATACATCCAACAATTATAATTCATTCTAACATTCATATAATTATAATTCATTCTATTTTAACATACATAATAGGCAGGAAAATACACAAGATTGCGCTACGCAATGTAACTTAACTCAATCCTATGGTAATATAACCTAAACTAAAGCTGTGGCGTCCGAAAGAATATAGTCAATTGATTTTTGCTTTATTTCACTGTAAATATTGTTATGATTTCGTTTTTTATTCGTACTTTATTTGAATTCTATGAAGATAATATAAATAATATGTAACAAAGGACGCAGAATATGAATAATGCTTATCAAAGTTATGATAACTATGCTACTTCTTAATATGGTAAAGGTCCTGTGTATAAGGACATATTTATGTATCAAGCAAATTAATCCTAAAGTTTTCGAACTAATGGATGTGAAAAATGGTAAACTTTTAGGTTTACGCAATATTGATGAACTAAAATTATGGCATCCCTCAAAATATACTAAAAGTAAATGGATGCAATTAGTTAAGACATTGATTCCTTCTGAAGTTGTATCCAAGATTAACATAAATGACATATAATTTTTAAATTAATACTTACTATGATAATTTCTTTCTTTGTGTTGGTTTTATTATGATGTTGATTATCTAGTTTTCTTTTATAAAGTGCGGGTGATGTAGGTTTTTAAATACATATTATTTAAAATGAATAATGTTAGGAATTCGTTTACTTCCACTTTGCAAGAACAATTAAATTGTTGCAGACTATGCCTGTCAAAAATAAACATTTTCGATATTTCGTTTGTAATTTGTATGTCGTTTGAATCTATACATATATAATGTATTTGATCCTGTCTCGTTCAAAACAACAATTATGTAAATGTCACATTAATATCTTTTTCAAAACTTTCCTAATTATGGGCGAGATAATAATATAGATTTTGTTAACTTTCAATTTACAATAAGTATTAATGACATCGAAATGAAGAATTTAATTAGGACCCAAAAATAAATAACTAGTACACCGCATTTTGAATGTACCTTCTCTTATCGTCGATGAATTTTATCAATAATTAAAATAAAATTAATTATGAAAATTAAAATAATTATGAAAATGATATTAATATAAAATGAATATGATACATAGTTATATGAATTGGAATTTTTGTATATACGAGGGTCATTCAAAAACTTAGGTAATTAGTATGGAATATCTAATGGTCCAGGATTCTTTTATTTAATTGTAAACAAAAAAGTCATATTGTTCGAGTGTCATTATATAATGATATTGTGTATTTTACATGTAATCTTAAATATTATTTCTTGTATTTATGGGGAATATGTGCTATTGAAATATGTACAAGCTAGTTATAAGAAGAAGAAAATACGAAAAGAAGTAAAAATTAGTTTCTTTCTGATATTATTATTGATATTTTGTTAACATGGTAATCTGACGATATGTGTTATTGGTCGTCATAGAAATGAGAAACATAAGATATAACAGAAAATCCATTTTGTAGAATCAACATGTATTTTATTTAAAATGTGTAAATGTTTACTTCATTATATATTATAATAAAAAGGTAATATCAAGATGGTGTGTTCAAATGAACTTCATAAAAAGGTAGTAAACTAGGTTATATTTATTCAAACTGTGGGCTAAAGTGTAACACTGAATATACTAAATTAATATATTGGTTACAAAGTCTCAGATGGTTTATGGGCTCTACAGGCAAAGGCTGTCATATGGTCTTCTGAGAACTCCGATTCGAAATAATGATGGTTTAACTTTACAGAAGGTAAATATTTTAAGTTTTACAGTGGATTCTCTCTTTCATGTTTGAAGACTTAACTGTCTGTCTTCCAACAAGGGTCACTTTCGAAATCAGTTGCGCTCCATACTCCACAACAATATGCATACAACAAGCTGAAATGTAGTTTTTTCGTTTAATGAATGTGTTTATAAAATACAGTACTGTATTTCATTCAGTATTGAAATCGCAATCGTCCTTTTTTTCATTCGTGTGTTTGTTTTCAATAAATAAGCATACACCGTAAATAAGTATGTGGTTTATGGATTAGTCTAGTTTTATGCGATAGAGAGCATTTCATACAATCGAATGTCACTGGAGCTGCTTCTGGCTCTAGTAAGTTAAATTACTGAATTGTAATACTGTAAGAACTTTTTAGCTATCACAGAAACGCTATATAATTTAGGATATATAAAATGGTGATTTTCGTTTCAACTGACATTTTCGTTATCCGACCAGGGTCCAGGCCCATGGCGTTTGGTTAATAGATAATTATTTTATTTCATCTTTATGTCAGATGGAAAACGCCAGAACAGATTGAATGTCAATCAACAAGCAACGTTAGAAGGGAAGATATTTTGCATTCCGTACTCTAATTTTTTCTCCAAACGGAATAAAATTTTCATTTCACACAACTTTCTTTTGCTGGGGCAAGCAAACCAAGTACACTTACTATTGATTACTTTTCATTACTCATCATATCGTTGACAAATCAGAAACAAATTTTTATATGTATTTTTTTCTTAGAGCATTCGGTACATGATGACCTAATGCACTGATTTGAAATGAACTCACATTGAAGTCAGATAGTGTATATTCTCTAATTAATGCTATCAAATTTAAGTTGAATATATTTTTAACTCTCTTTTTTCCACCTACTATCATTTATATCTATTTTTCTTCCACTTTGGAACGTAAAATTATTGTCCGAAATGTGATTACGAAATAGCTTCCGTAAATGGAGAATATTAGCAAAAATCGAGCATCTAGGACGCCAAGGATTTGCTTCTGGCATTTTGAGAATACCAACTTCAAAAATTAATGTTCGTAATAAAAATACAAGTATCGTATAACTTATCTTGATCCCAAACTTATCGTATAACTTGTGGGGACAAGTTATAATCGATTATTATTATTATTATTATTATTATTAAATTGTAGATTTTTATTTGATTCATTATTTTAATATGAACCACAGTGTTCATGATGTTAAATTGATATGTAAAACAACAAAGATATGATGGTATTGTGTTTACGTAGTATAATACGACGCATGTAACTTAAAGTATATTTATTGTAAAAAATATTTTTAAAATATCTTCAATGAAAAATATAATATTTCTTTTAGTTTTAAATTGAATTTATTTTTATTCCACTAAATTTCCATTTTTTACGGGGAATAATCCTCTTCTCTCTTAAGAATGTAGATACTCGTGAGAAATTACAAAGTCACAAGAAGAAAAGAAGGTAAAGAAAGAAGATAATAAAAAACACTTTTTGTTAAAAAAAATCCAATTTTCTCTTGAGAGTAATTGGCTTAGAAACTTCATAAAGTTCAGGATTTAATTATAGAGTACATTGAGTCTATACATTTATTTTTACTGTCTTAAATAATAAATTGTATGTAAGTATTAAATTTATTCTAATTGTTTAAGGTTAGAAATATCTATTTCCATTCCTTTAAAATACTTCTCGTATATAATCTCGTAGAGAAAAATACTTGATTATAATTAAGAACTCTAATTAATTAGTAGTTTTCACTACACAATAGAGCTAATGCAGAAAGATGTATAGTTAAATTGTAAAATATAAAACGTTATTATTATTATTATTATTATTATTATTATTATTATTATTATTATTATTAATGTTTTATTTCGGTTTTAACCTGTTTTACCTTAATAATCTGATGGTCGTCTCTGGCATGTGCAGATTATTTGAAGAGTTCTTTTCCAAAGAACTTTCTGACTATATGACAGGTATCTAGTATTACTGTTTTTTTGTAGGTTTGTTAGAAAATGTTTTGCGTTTATTTGTTCCAGTTTAGTCACAGTACTTTTAAAGATAATTGTTGTAGCTGTATAATGATTGCTCTTACTGTATTCTCCTACTTTCTGAGATTCTGATTGGCCTACTTTGTGATATTTCCATAACTTTTTGATTTCGTCTGATTTGCTTATTTTAGTACTGAATTTGTACATATGTTATAATACTGCTATATCTATGAGGGTTACTTCTTGCTCAATTTTATTAATAATAGTGATGTGGGATCTGTTTGAAGGTACCATTACATCCATTCTGATTTCTCAGTCCCAGTAGAGTTGGTATTTATGGTTTTCAAGTACTGGAATAATCTGGTATTTGTAGTATGGCTAAGAATCAGTGATTAATTTATTGTTATATGCCAAAAACTGGTGAATACTTTTCGCAACATTGCTGTGCCTTTTAGATAATATGTTAGATCTATTATACTGTTGTGTGTTCAATTGTTTCTGATGTGTCTCCACATTTTCTGCATTTTTATCCGGTATTTTTTGCTTTAACATGTATTTACAGTAGTTTCGAGTTCGTATTACTCGGTCCTGGATGGCCATCATAAGTTGTACTGTTTCAGAAAAAGAGTTCAGTTTTCTTGAGCCAGGCAGGTGATTGTTGTTTATCTGTGCCCTCTAAATTATTCTTAAAGGTTCCATGAAGTTCTTTTGATTTGTATTTGCTATGCTTTTGTTCATCATATCTAATTCATAGTTTGTGGTGAACTCTGTCTAGGTGGAGTGGTATAACTTTAGTGTCTGCATCGCATACTACATGAAATAAATGGTTAGTTTCTTTTCTGTTGATGAAATATTTTTGAAGGTCTTCAATCTGTTTTTGCTGGGGTTTTGGTATACCTGCGATACCAGTGCCACCTTCTTCTGTGGGAAGTGTAACTCGCTCTATTGTAGCTTTAGGTATTTCATTCTGAATTCTGTCATTCGAGTCCAGATCATTCGTGTAAAATTAACTAAATCAGTATAATTTAATAATAATAATTTGTTAATACGAAAAGTAATCCATTTTCATCTTTCTTTTCTTGGTCTCGTAGACAATATTCTTAACTAATAATAAGTCTAAAGAGAGGAAAGAGCACAGTGGCTTAGTGCGATAACGTTCACTAATTATTCAAGGGTTCCTTGGTTCAATCCAAGAGTATGTATGTTTCTAATGGACAACATCGTATACCTGGGTTTATTTGAGGTTCTTATATTCCACATTGTTATTTCACCAATTACTTTACATTCATTTATTCCCAATAATCATGCGTCTCCTGTACCCTTCAGAGCATAACCATGTGACGTAAAACTGAAATAATGTACTTCATTTTTAATAAATCTAATACTTTCAGTTAAATCTTCTAAAATATTAAAAATAAAACTGTAGAGCATATACGGTTTGAAGAATTCTACTTGCTTACGAAAACCCCACATTAGCCATAAAATAAAATTGTTTCTTTTCCATCAATCATATTTTAGTTTACTTGAGTTTTCAATTCAAATAGTACTATCCACAGACGAAGAAATTAAAGGGCAATTCCAAGCTTTTAACTACTATCTGTAACAATAAGGAGATAAACCACTAATAAATTTCCAGATTGCGGAAAGAAATAGTCCATTATTGTTTTAAGCAAATCTTTATTATAAGCACACTTCTGAATTTATTTAAAATTCAGGAAGTTGCGTTTTATCTCATTTTAAGTTTTAACATGCTTGTCCCATGAATTTGTCCCTAAAAGTCTTGCTTGAAATAGCAAATAGTATAAGGATTTGGTAGCATTTGACTAAGCCTAAACATCATGCTTTGATTACCAATACTTCGCGAACTAAAAGTTGGACCGGAAAATGCTTAACGTGATTACCAAGCAAGTCGATGTCTACGTCTGTCCCAAGTTTGTACATACTTGAATGAGTTGTGTAGATGTAAAATCTGAAAACATTTTTTCTGTATAATGTCTCATACTTATGCCCTTAAACTAAGGGAGACAGATGATTAAGGGAAGTGAATGGTAATGGAGGAATAAATGGAATGATAATATGGGAGGAAACAGTACCTCGAGAAAACCAACAAACACGATAGTGTTTACCACGAACTTACTTGGTCGGGGATCGAATCGGCGACCTCACGCACCAGAGTTTAGCCCTCTACCAGTGAACTGCCTTTGCAGTATGATACAGAGCTCTCATTCTGATTGATCTTTTTAATGAAATCAAATGAAAAACCAGCATACGGATAGTCAATCTAGAGGATCGCTAATTTAAAATGTACACACTCACATATATATTTAATTACTCTTTCATCAACAAATGTCAAACTATGGAACCTATAAGAGCACGGTAGAGAAAATTGCATATGATTCTTATTTCAAATCTGATGGAGAAAAGTAGGAATTATTCTCTTCAATAAATTCTATATAGAAAATAAATAGAAATTCCAAATGTTATACACCGGAAGTACCAAAGTAAACAGTTACGTAGAAATGAGAGAGAGAGGACGGTGTCCTATATTAAATGAAAAAGCAACGTTTCCAGTTGAGCAGGCTGTTCGAACGTAACGAAGGAGCACTTAAAAATGACACAAGGAACGTATTATTGTGTCATGGAACTGACAACGCGAATTCGTTTCGCAACTATGCTGTATTTTTTGTATTGTTAAGTAGCAGGAGAATAACCAGGTGAATTGCCGACGTTGCTTTATCATTTAACATAGGGCATCTTACCAGTGGAGATCAAACGGCTTAAGCGATTGAAAATATTCACCATTTTAGATTAAAAGCTTTATATTTAGAAAAGTTTCCTCTCTTTCTACGTTTTTTGTATCATTACTCATAACGGGGCTGTCCATGACCACAGAATGTAGGCCTGTGGCCAACAAGAATATTCTCTTGTATCGGGGATCAAAGATATTTGTTTGATACTGTAAGTGGGGAATTATACTTTCGAATCTAATCACCTGAATGATCTTCAAATTCCACTATTATTGTTCTCTGATCAATGGTGGAAAGGCATTGATTTTGAAATAAAGGTTTTATGATCCATGATGCAAAGGTATATACATATCGAGCCAGAGGGTCCGAAAACTTTCCATCATACTAGGCTACGCCCTTCATATATAATCATATTTCGTGAAGGAAATCAAGTTGCTTAATAGGAATTTCTTCTTTAGCACTGATCTTATGTGAGACAGAATACTGCTAAACGTAGGATACGAAGCATTTCTCACATTTGTATTCGAAAATGAAATAAAATGGAATCGTTCAGTTTTACTTCCCATAATTATGCAGTGATGGCTAAAAGAGATGGCGATGAGAAATGAATGAAACAGTGGAATGAGAAAAGTGAGAGGAAAGAGGAGAATCCCGAGAAAACTCACGTAAACTGTTTGCTTCCATCACAAAACCTACTTGGCGTGAGCTGGGATCGAATCAGAGACCCCATGCACCAGAGGTGAACGCTCTACCACTAAACTGCCGCGGCTTCCAGACATTCGTATTGAAGAAATGTAACCTAACAGGGATAATCCAGTGATGGCTAAAAGAGATGGCGATGATGAAAAATGAATGAAACAGTGGAATGAGAAAGGTGAGAGGAAACAGAAGAATCCCGAGAAAACTCAAGTAAACTGTTTGTTTCCATCACAAAACCTACTTGGCGCGAGCTGGGATCGAACCAGGGACCTTATGCACCAGAGGTGAACGCTCTACCACTAAACTGCCGCGGCTTCCAGACATTCGTATTGAAGAAATGTAACCCAACAGGGATAATGCAAGAAACTTTGAGCATTAGGCACTTGCACATGAAAAGGTATTGGCAAAATACAGTTAAAAGTCCCGCAGTCATGATTCGGTAGTAGAAGACGATGATAAATGAAATTGAATTATGATGGTCACATGGTAGTATAAACTAGGATTATACAGTCATATTCTAAAAAAAAAGTTACGATGTTATCTATCACAAAGTGGTCTGGAATTGAATGCTTAGCAAGTTATCTATTACTGAAACACCGTACTTCCTTCAAATTTGTAAATTAAGATTTGTTTTTAAACAAAAATCACCAAGGATGATCATTTTAATACACCTAGGTACAGTAAAAATAAAAGCAGTCTCACAAGAAATGCTTAAAAATACCGTAGATAGAAAAATTAAAAAGGTATTTCATTAATCTATTTGCAGTTATGTATTCAAAGGAGTAAAAAACTAACACAAATAAACAGGAAAAGAAAAAAGGAGAAAATAAAAGTAGTAGCTTAGTGTGTGTTTAAGCTAACCGATAACTGTACTTGGAACATTTGTTTTAAACACATGAACATTGCAATATTTCCCTTCATACAAAATATTGTGAAAAAAATTCAGTATCTGTGCATCAAGTATTAGCGAGAGAATAGTATTACAGCAATATTTTATTCTGAGTGTTTCCATTCATTGACTGTATTATTTATTGCGTTTATTTTATAACATAGAATTATATATATATATATATATATATATATATATATATATATATATATATATATATATATATGTATGTATGTATGTATGTTCCTTTATTGCAACACTATAATATTTATCTCGCAATATATATGATCTATGGAAAACAGAAATTTGTCTCCATTGACATTAATCCAAGATTATTTTCTATGGAACAAAATAATGGATTGAAATGCATGCAGGTGGAACATGTCAAAGTAGTAATACAAGATTACGTACGTCAAAGTAAAAGAGACGACAGATTCAGTTAAACGAGTTACATGTATGCATTTCGTTCGTTTCTTATCAATAATATATATATTTTAAGCATTAGGAGCTGTATAACCCTTGATAGTTTAACATCGAAAGAAACATATGGTAGATGTGAAAATTGATTACGCGTTAAGAATGATCGTTTGCTCATTACTATCAAGCAACGATAGAATTGTAGGAAATATTCAAAAATGTTTCGAGAATTTACATTTCACATAATCCGTAATTAAGAAAACCTGTTTCATGAACATATGTACGAATGAGGAAAGGTCTAGTAATGTTATGTTCATAAAATAGATATTTAATATAAAACTTGAAATTATACTGGATTTCGCAGAGCTGTTAACAAAATGTAACAGTGTAATAACTTGCTGAAAAAATAATTCGAAACTGTCATTTTTTACGGGGTTTTGTTCAGAAAGGAAGAACATTATTCGGGCAAACTTTTATTCATAATGTTTTTCCAAAGATGAGTAGAAATTTTTTATGGTATTTCAAGAAAAATATTTCACTATAAACCTTATATAAAATAGTAAATCATATTAGTTTCCTTCCTAAAGATCAAATTATTTGTAGAGTTTCAGTTTAGACTGGAGTGAATATTGATGAAAATTAATATTACGATTTTATTCATCTATTCATATAAGACCATGAAGTGTTCCCTTGGTATATTATTTCATTACTTCTAACAATAGCAATAGTAACCAATATTGTCAGAAGAAATAAATTCAATCACAACCAATAACTACTTAATTCATACCTTTGGCTTCGCGTAGCGTAGTCGCTATCGCTCTCGTCTTTGGCGCGAGAGGTCCCAGGTTCGATTCCCGATGTGGCACTCCTTCAAAAAAAATTGTGAAAGCTTTTTAGGCCAGTAATTCTGAGTTAGGTTTTCCTGGGTTTCCCTCATTCAAACCAGGCAAATGCCGGAATGCTATCTAACATATAGATCGGAAGCCCCTTTCTTTCTTGCTCAATCCTTTCTTCCTTTCCTTTCCTCGGATAATGTGACCACCAAGCAAGGTCATCCCTCATACATGTCGGGTGGCATTCATTTACCGTGTCAATTACTAACTATTGTGAATTTTAGGCCCAACTTTGCTTCTACTTTATTTGATAAGTTTTCCAATTATCAGGCACAATGTGCGAGTACGAAAATACTATCGTTCGGATGGGCAGCTAACAAGATTTCAGAGGCAAGCACTAATCATTAACTAAATAGGTTCAAATAAGTATTTTTCTCGTTTCCAAATCCTTGTTAGAGTAATGTAACTTGTACATATCGCCCTTAACAACAGTTCTCAGTATATTCATTATTTTACGATCCATTATTTTCTTGTAATTCACAGAGGCACAATGATTCACTGGTAGAGCGCTTACTTCTAGTGCATGGTGTCCCTGGATCGATCTCTAGTCAACTAAGTTTGTGGTGGACAACATCGTGTCCTTGGATTTTCTCGGGGTACTCCCGTTTCCTCCCACTTTCTCATTCCGAAAAATTCTTCCTTCATCATTCGTTTGCCTTATCATCTGTCTCCTTTAGTCTAAAACGCATAATCGACGGACGTTTAACTCAAAGATTACATTTCAGTTTATTTTTTCTTATTCATAATAATAGAAAATATGTTCATCAAGCTTTGATTTAATACCTTTCAAAGTAATATTCATCAATTTAAAAAGAACAAATTTATATTGTAGTGTACTGAGTTCATGTTCCCGGTGCACAGCCTAAAGGACATGAAAATGTATGTAACGAAACAATCTGTTATATAAAGATAATGAGGGAAAGTTAGTAAAATGCAAGAAAATCATGAGGTTGAAAACCATTACAAACTCTACAAACTCTTATGGGATTAGGCCTATATTTAGTCTTAACCTTTTGGGGTAGATGCGGAATCTCTGCCACTGGGACATTGTGTATTGGCCTAAAGCAATTGTCTCTTTATATGTTGTTTCTAGTCGTGCAAACTTGAATATTTATTTATATTTATCAATTTCTATTACAAATAATATGTAATGAAATCTGGTTTTACATCGATTAGCAATACCGCCAACACATTTATCACTTTCTTTTAGGTATTTATTAAATATAGTTAGTCCGTTATAATGATTAAATATATCTTTTTTTCTATTCTTTCTTTAAAATTCTTCGTATCGTTTTTGCGAAAGCGAAGTAGATTGCAAAGCATTAGCTATGTAGAATTCTGAAACGACTTGTTCATAATAATGAATGAATATCTTACCATTATCTACACTCAAATATAGAAGAATTCAAAGCTTCCAGCACGATATTTACAACACGAATCATGAATATAACAACCAGTTCTTTTATACAAGAAAGTCTATTTACATTTTTACTTCTTGGCCATAGACATTATATACAAAAACTTCACTTTTACATTGAAAAGAACGTTTTTCTGAATGTATCCTGTTCGTTACGTTTAGTGATACAAACAGGGATAACAGATGACTATTCGTTACAACATCTGAAAATTTCGCGTCAAGATATTTACATTGTTGCTACGGATAGTACCTTTCGTTCACAAAAGTGTGTATGAATATATAGGTACTTTCAGGGGAACAATACCTTTTATCTAGTTACTATTACATATCTAACATAACATAGCCTATATCAAATGTTCAAATGTATGTTTCTATTGGATATATTTAAAAGACAAGAGAGGAACTCTGAATTGGCTCTACCTTTTAGGGATACGATAAGAGAACTTTTGTTGTTGAGATTACAAGAGAAGCACGTACTGAATGATCCACACGAGAGTACTATTGATCACATTATTTTCCCGACCTCCAACATTTTCCAACGGCTTTTTTCTAACATGTAGGTATCCAAAGATAGATGTTTTTTGCCCTATACTATCTGAAATTTCTTGCTGTTTGTTCTTTAGATGACTTTTTTTTACTTCCTGCACTATCCCGCTCCCCTATCGACGTGACTCTACTCGATCGTTTACGATATGAGAAAAAGACAATCATTTTTTATTCGGGTTAAAATATAAAGAGCACACAGAAACAAAAAAAGCATTATTTTTTAAACTTTATATGCTTATTATCAGGAACCATAAATACAAAGAGGTAATATATTAGGAGCAACATTTTATTCTTTTTCCTTTCTTTATGTCTTTTTCTTCAGTGTAGGTGGCACCCTATGAATATATGATATAATACAGAATTAAACGTATATTTTTAATGACTTATTTTTAAATCACAGTCATACGTGCACTTTAACGTAAATATAAATTTGAAATAAGTGCTTCACATCAAATTATTATTAAGTGTATTCTAAAAAAAATCCCGTAGTGAATTATGGAAAAGATAAATGACAACACTTATTACAGTAAACGTTGAAAATGGTTCGCCCAATCTTGGCAACAAAGGTCAATCCCGTTACACTTATTTTGCGTACGCCAGGAGTTTTGTGATCGACAGATCGTATTAATATATGTTTAACGTCCTTCAGTGAATAGTTTTAGTTTGTCCTGATAACGTTCAAGGAATATTATCGAACCTCTGTTCAATGAATATCTGTTTCACATGTTCTATATATTTGTCAACTGTATTGAAGAAACGCCTGTTTAATCAAAAACCTTGTTGATCAGTTCTTACCATTGCCACACACATGTGTATCTTTCGATAATCGACAGAACTTCGACTTAACTTTGAGCATAATAACTGTCTGCAATTTGAAAGACACCATCTTTGTTGTGTGGTATTTGTGAAGCCTGTGTTAGGCATTTACAAAAATTCACGTACACAAGGAGAAAAGTGCATGTTTCGTTATTTTTCTCAAGTTAAGAAATACCTAATTCTTTTCGAAGACTTTTTGAACACACTGTGTAACAACTTGTTAAGTATTGAACAACGAAACACAAATGACATTAATACATCTACAGGTTTGTCGTACTTTGGAGTTGTGTCACCTGATAGCGTAAATTTTACCAACTTTCATGTTCATCATCTAAAACTCGAGTTGGTGTGTATAATGATGTACTCACGTTTTGAATGACAAAATAACTCCTCTATGCAACCAAGGTAAGCGAAACATAAACTGAACGATGGTGATACTAGTGTAGCTTTTTGTGTTATAGACTTCCGTCAACCTGTCAGTGTGAGTACAAAGGCCACTCAGTTATTATAAATGGAGATGTTCTTACATATAATTATGTTGGTGGGTAAAAGCTAAATCACATACAATTTAGGTATGAATAACATCAAAGAGTGTGGTATTTTTATACAACCAAATACATTCTAGGAAAGTCTTAATCACAATGAACTTTGACTCAAATAAATCTACTACCATGTTAAAGAAGTAACAATTGATGAATAGACATTAATTTAATATGACTAGTTAGCTGGTATCTTGAAATCAATTTGTGCTAAAACGCTGATAGTATTTTTCATGTAGCTGGACCAAGGTTGCTTCCATATTTGCTGTGAATATAAATACATTGTCTCCGGTTGAATATAAATCAATAAGAAATAAAAAATATCTCATCAACTATAGTGATATTATCGTCTGGTCTTGTTTTTCTAGAAGAAAAATCATTGAGTTTTATCGCCAATATATAGAAGTTTGCAAGACTAACAGTTCGCATGCGCTTGGCGTTTGTTTACAAGTGAGGAAAATGGCGTCATTTATTTGTGCCAAATGCTACCGCACATTGATGAAGATAGTTCCCTACACTAGTAGAATTTAAAAAGTCCATCTTCCATCCTTCAGGTAAAATGCGTATTATAACAGTAGGCTGTGGGGAGAGGAAAATCTCCATGTTATTGTGGAACATGAATGTGACCATAATAGATGAGTGCGCTGATCCAAGATTCTGTGATCGTGTTCTTCTTTTTAAGTGGTTACACTGTTATATGCATAATTAACCTGAAATGGAGTTTTATCCTCTACCCCATACACCACATGGGTATACGTTCCAAGTAGACAGAACCTGACTGTATTACTCCAGATTCGCTAAACATTTGGACTGGAAAGGGATGTCTTATTCAATGATATCCGAAGTCAGCGAACTTAAACCCATGGATATCTTTATGGGATATGTCAGGACTATTGTGTATCGTACATCAGTGCAAGAATACATGATCTAGGCAAATAGTTATCGCTGTGTGTGCATCCGTGACATTAAAACTGTTACGCAACGCTTGAATGGAGATTGAGCGCGCTCTGACATTCGAGGGGCAATCAAACAACTGTTTGTAGGTATATATTGGAGTGAATACAGTGACAGTTTTGTACTATAATTTTTTCTTCCAGAAGAAATAAAACCTGATGATCCTGTCACTATTTTGTTGTCGAAATCTTTTCATGAATTATTGATATATTTTTCACCAGACACACTGGACTTACAGATTTACAAATTGACTAACTACACTTCTATAACAAATAATCGGTACAACACATATTTTCAACAGACATGTATATGCCTAACCTAGTACCATTGTCCAAATATACCAACGTATATTAGCCAATTAGTACACACACACATTAGTACACATACATAGTGTTAGTACACATATAAATACACATACTAATATTAGTACACGCAAAATAAGTAATTGGGCAAAATAAAATAAAATGACATTTTGCTTGACGTCAATAGATTTAACCCAGATTGTATTTTGAAAAGAAATTATGCATATACTTCCTGTATTTCTGTTGTTATTATTGCAATATTTAGAATAACTGAAGACTCAAATATTTTATATACACTTCTAATTAATTAAACATAAAATTAGTGTCATTTATTATGTCACAAAGTTAAAGTTAAAAGTATACTTACACTCACTTGTTGGTGAAAGAAGGAATTTCTAAAGCCACTTACCTGAAACGAAAAAGACAAAACTCATTAGCAACATTATGCGAAAAATGTTTATTCTTGTTAACTATTATTTTGCTCTTGAAAATTTATATTAGCAGGATATCGATTACACGATGTTATGTAATCCTAGTGCTTATAAGAGACCTCAGAGAAAATTGAAATGTTGCCTGCCCAGTTTCCATGAACTTTCCATGAACTAATGTTTATTTACAATAATAAAATGATCAATCTCTTGCTCAAAATGCTGCATTAGGAATTTATACATTCAACATTATACATACACTACATAGCAATGGTACTTTACGAAGATCAATATAAGCTGACCGCTTATGTATGACAACTGCAGTAAACATTTTATCTTCTCATTAAATAACAATTACAAAATTGATTTGCTGTCTATAGACGTTACTTGCGTGACGATATAACTGTATTTTTGATGGAATAATGCATACAAAGGCAATGAGAAGAAAAAAAAGAATATCCAAAATCAGAAGAAATACTGCTAATTGAAAGGCAGAAGTTCATCGCAGCACATGAAATACAAGACACAGAATCAACCATTCTGTTCGGAACTGTCCAAACCTGTCAAACACACAATTTTATTGTCACGAAGGCTAGATGTTCTTTCCCTTCAATTTGCGAAATGAATCGGTGCTACTCGACTTGATTTGAGGCAACAGACGAACAAACTTTGTATGTCTTGATAGAAAGAATACCACTTGTTACCGAACAGTTAGCATGGTCTTTTCTGAATACTTGTTCCTTAATTTGATCTTCGGTTCTAGTAACCCGGTTCAAGTGCTCAGTTAACCAAATATTTGCATATTGAAGAACTTTGGTACTCTGATAGAGTAATTAACTTCAAACATACAAAATAAGAAGGTAAACTTTAATTTCAGATATGTCTCTTTTAAATAGCATATTAACTAAAGTTCGACTTTTGGTAAAAATTTGGATCCCATGCTAAGAGGAAGAGTACATTCCATATAATCTTCGAAGCATAGAGAAATAAACTTCATAATAACAAAACAATTAAAAAGTATGAGACACATGTATACTATAATGTATTCACTTAGACATATTTTACTGTATACATTTTTATTTAAAAAAAATGTTACATGAATACGTTGAAATAAGTTTCAGATGATAGCATAATCAATACTGAGGCTCACACAGTTAAAAGCTTGGATTTCTACTTGGACTAAATTCTACTAAGAGTTTACCTAAAATATCTCTGAAACTTTGAATCAAGATATGTAAATTAGCAAAAATAATGAATTGTTAATTTATTTTTTTACTCAGAATGGTTTTGTTCAGGTAATGAAAACGGCAGTCACACTGGCGTAGAAATAATTCTTGGAAAGCGCTTAAAAGAGAAGGTAATGAAAATACAATTTATTGATGATAGAGTTATGATGTTAAGACTTAAAGGGAAAACGAAGGATCTGGTGGTGGTATAGACATATGCACCGATGACTTCGCATGCAACATAAGAAGTAGAGAAAAATTATGAGAAAATAGAATAAATTATAGATAGGTAGAAGAGCGGCACATGCGTAATTGTAATGGGAGATTTCAATGCAATTATGGGAGAAAACAGGAGGATACTATCGTATGCAAATATGGTTTAGGTGAAAGAAATGACAGGAGAGAGGGACTAATGAATTTCTGTAGACAGAATTCACTAGTAATTGGGAACACTTGGTTCAATCAGCACAAAAGAAGGAGATGTACATGGAAATCAGAAATAGATAGCGGAAGATATCAGATAGGCTATGCTATGATTCAGGACAGGTACCGAAATCGATTAAAGAACGCGAAGACCCTTCCCGGGGCTGATATTCTCTCTGATCATAATCTTGTGCTGGCCGAAGTAGATATTAAACTGAAAAATGAAGACAGAAGAAAAGTAGGCAACAAAGTATTGAATACTGAAAACTTGAAAAACGAGGAAACAAGAAATCTTTTCGTTGAAAAATTCTAAGAAAAATATTCAAACGAGGAAAGAATAGACACAGGTAGTAACGCACGATGGGAACACATTAAACTTTGCCTACAGCAGGCTGCAGAAGAAGCAGTAGGTTACCGCGTTACTACTGCTAAAAAAACCATGGGTTACAGAGCAGATGTTGCAGAAAATGAGGGAGAGAAAGATGTGGAAACAGGTTGATACAGAAGAGGGCAGAAGGATGTACAGAAAGTTAAATAATGAGTTAGGGAGAGAAACAGAGTTATGGAAGAGTTTTACAAAAGAAAATGCGAGGACAAAGAAGAAATAGAAAGAGTTGGGAAATATGAGGAAAGGTACAAAGAGGTGAAATCTATAGAATTTCGGAGGAAACAAGGGAGGTATTACGATGGCAGTAGAAAATAAGAATCGGTATTTAGTTAGCAAAAGAAATTAGGTCATAGGAAGATGGAAAGAATACGTTGAAGACTTATATGAGAGTAGGGATAGACCGCGTAGCTTAAATGTTGAAGTAGAAAGTGAAGTAGGCGAGGGTGATAACGGATTTAGTATTCTTCGGGATGAGTTTGAAAAGGTTATATCCTAGATTGGGAATGGAAAGGCAACCGGGACAGATAATATACCAATCGAATTCATTAAAAATATAGAAGACAAGGGAAAGAAAGAATTGTTACGACTGTGGAATGAAATATATAAAACAGGAAAGTAGCCAAAAGACTTCCTGAAGACGATCATGATACCGATGGCTAAGAAATCGAACCCAAAGAGATGTAAGGATTATAGAACTATTAGTCTCATATATCATGAAGCTAAAATTTTGCTCCGAACAGAAGGTTATATGGAAGAACAAATGAAGAAGTTGAGGAGGGGCAGTTCAAGTTCAGAAGAGGTAAGGGCACAAGAAATGCTGTTGGATTATTAAGGGCGATCGGTGAAAGATTTATAGAAAAAGGGAAAGAGGATATGTTATATGTATTGATCTAGAAAATGCTTTTGATCGCGTGAATTGGGAATTGTTGTTGGGAGTTCTAAAGAATAAAGGATTGGAATGGAAAGATCGAAGACTCATAAGAAACTTATACATGAACCAACAAGTAAGTGTTAGGATAGGGGAAGAACTGACGAAAGAGAGTGCAATTGGAAGGGGAGTTCGACAAGGATGCTGCCTCTCGCCAACACTTTTAATGTATATATAGAAGAGATAGTGAAAAAAGTGTTTACATGATAATGACAGCATTTTGGTAGGAGGTAAAATGATTAGATGCGTAAGATTTGCAGACGATATGGTGCTTGTTGCCGAATCTGAAAAGCAATAAAATGTTAGAAAACCTGAGGATGGGGTTTGAAGAATATGGGATGAAAATAAATGTTAGAAAGACAAAAGTCATAGTGATTCGAACGAAGAGATCTGTCTCAAATATAAAAGTGGGATGGGAGAAAATAGAACAAGTAAATATTTCTCGATGTCTAGGTAGTATTGTTAGTAATGACATGAAGTGTGAACGTGGAATTTTTTGTTCTTTTTTAAGTAGAGTGTGATCATCTTGTTCTAAATTATTTATCTTGTGCTATATAATTTTTAGTTGGTTGGTTGAATTTTAAGATTCCTTGGAAGGATAATATCCAGACAGGAAGTACATGAATAATATCTAGACATGAAGGTGGGTGGTAAGCAGCTCCCTATTTTCAAATATTTAGTTTTTCCTAAAGGTTGAACGTAGAACCTTACTTTTCTCCACACGTACAATTTATTGTATTCCATTATCTCCTTTGAAAATACCACTAAATCTGCTCTCCAGTATATTTTCTACATGCTTACGTAACTCATAACTGGAAACATGTTATAACAGGGATATAAATTCAAACCTAGGGTGTTATGTACCCCAAAGGAAAAGATATAAAAAGGAAATATTTTACGTTTAGTTAACATTTTATTTTAATGCAGAATAACGTACAATTATGAAGATGTAATTACTGAATCAAAACTTGTGTTACCTTCTTTTGACTTATCCATTATGCGAACTATTGACATATGTAAATTCGAGTCCAAATTAATCTTAAAAGCTGTCTTTTATTCTTTGCATTCTTAGCATGAAATAAATTGGTCACAAGAATAATTTTACGTCATTCAGCCTGGTGCACACGTGACACCAACCAAAACACGACTTGTTGATTGGGATAACGCAGGAACGTCGTCAACCCCCTAAGATGATGGGCAGGCGATTGTGGAATGGGCCTAGGCAGATTTGGTATATTCATTCTTCGCATCATTCAAGCAAAAGGAAACCTCTTGAAGCACAAGAACACATTAATCAGTTACAATTGAAGATAAATTATTATCGGTCATATTATTGCCTCAAAAAATGTCTTGTCCATCAGTGCTAGATATATTTTCAAGTATCATGTTACCTTCTTTTGACATTAATAGCTCTTTTTAAAATATATCTCTCATTTCCAGGTAAATTAAACATTTTCTTTCTTTTCTTTTGTTCATTGTATATACATATTTCATTGAGAGAGGCAAACAACAAATCATTACCCATCAGAAACGTGGGGTATACTGGACTCAAGATTATCAGCACACTGATTAAACAAACAAACTGATTAACTTCAAAGGGTTCAGTGAAAGTACTTCGTACGTTGATGCATTGCAGTCAAAGAGTTGTCAGCACAGAGATAGAGAAATAATCTCAGAGACACTTTAGGATAGCAAATCCGAGGTTAAACGAACTTGTATGTTTTCTATGACCTTCCTCAAAACTCAGCAGAAACACCGTTTACCACTTCATGGATATTAGTCTAAAGGTCATCAAGAGTTTGGAATTTTTTGCGATACATTTCTACCTTAGCCAACTCCTATACAAATTAAACTCTGCGACGTGACCATGTAGTGCAGTTCACTTCTAAACAAGGACTCGAAAGGTACATATATTAGATTTAGAGAGTATGAATCTTCTTTTGAAATCGAAAAATGAATTCTTTTTCAGACTGTCTCATGTTAACCCTAATCATGCGTGATGTCGATCTCCATCTCTATCACTCTTCATCTCTTAACCAAAATGGTCAAATGTACTGCCTAAGTTATTTTTTTAATGCAAAATGCATTATGCATTACATTTATATTTAGAAATCTGCTCTAATTTATTTAATTATTTATTTATTTACATCTATTATTTTTAAACATTTATTATTTTATATTACATTAATTACATGCATTATTTTCTTTATTTGACAACTATCGTCCTGTACTTACAGTGAAGAAATATGACTACCCAAGCTTTGAAGTTAATATAATTTTCACTAAGTGCCCGAATGACCATCTTCTTTTTAGATACAGTAAAACGATAAACTAATTTAAGTTCAAAATTCTTAAAAGATGTGAAAATATTTGTATTGATAACAGCCTAGAAAATACGTCTGCTGAATTCAAACAACAATCCTGAAGAGAACAGTGGCTCAGGGGTAGAGCGCTTATCTCTGGCAGTGAGGTCCATGGTTCGATTCCCGATCAAGTAAATTTCTGTTGAACAACATCGTGCCCGTAGGTTTTCTTGGGGTACTCCAATTCCTCTCACTTTCTCGTGGCACAATTTTTTCCATCATCATTCAGTTGCTTTAATCATCGTCTCCCTTAGCCTAATGGGCATTATCGTGGAACGTTAAACCGAAAGATTTCATTTCAAATAATAATTCTTCACTGGCACTGTGTTTAATGTGATAACCGGTGAGGTTGAGAGTTTTTAAATTGAATTGTTCTTAATTAACAACGGAATCGAAATTACAGTGAAAATAAAGCAATAATGATAACAGCATTGTTGTAGATGAACAGAGAAAAGGAAAGCATGCAGAGCTTTCTCAAGTAATAGTATGGGTTACTGTTATTATTAAGTACACACATGATAACGGTGACAACCAGGAGCGAACGCAAGAATTTATCTCTGAAGGGTCCAACGATTTTCAAAAGGGTTCCAAATTCATTCTGTGGGTAAATTATATTTAAATTTGTAAAATGACCCCTAAAATTAGATCAAGTCTACAGGAAGCTCAGGATTTCATGGGTAGGGTCCGAAACTCCAAGACTCACTCCGTTGTGTACGTTCCCGGTGAAAACCACTAAAAATAAATAAGTTCTTTAAAAAAAAAACATGAAATACTCCTATTTGAGTAAAGCAGAGCAGACAGATACACACACGAAAACAATTCGCGGAAACTGCATATGACACTAAATCGATAATTGATTTGTTTGGGGTTTAATGTCCTCTTTAGTACCGTGGTTAGTGAGATATAATGGTTTTGAACTATATGCATTCCCACAGGTCATCAAACTCTAAAATCAAGCGTAGAAGAGAAAAGCTACCGAACTGAACATTCCGTAACGTGAGCCTAAAAAACACTATGGAACCAAAGTCACTGTGTTTTGTTTGGACGCACGTTATTCTAAATCATTCAGCTCTTACCGTTGTACAATATATTTTTTTTAAATATATTGTTTGCATGAGGAATCGCTTAAAAGAGAGAGGAACTGTTTCGTGTCAAAATTATTAGTTATCATATTTGAAGTGAGAGATCTAGGCTCAATTCTTTGCCTTGTGACATGTGTTTCAGAACCTACCTAAAATATTAAGACAATGTTGAGTGTTGTAAGTTGCGATTATTCCTATGGAGCAAGCATCAATGTTTGCGCACTCTAGAATAACAAGTTGGGACCCTCCTATTAATATATGAAATTTGAGCTATGTAAAATTTGGAAACTTAATAACCATTTTTGTTACATCTATGGAACCCATTTGGCATTTCACTGAAGTAGAGGTCACCTTAAGTTTATGCATCATCTTAAGGAAATATATTTTGCTCAGATGATGAGGCACCAGAAGCATATTAAATTATTTCCAGTTAATTTGCATTATGTATATAATGAGCACATTCCATGGTTCACATGTAAAATTGAAGAGGCAAAATAATACTCAACTTAAAGTTTTAAGGAATATACAATAAGCTTCCTTTAAAATCTGGACTTTGAGACTACGGAGGTGCCAGATTAGCAATTTTGGCGGATCATTGAACATCAATACAGTTTTAACGGGAAAAGCAAAGACAAATCACTCTAGATGATAGGACGAACGATTAAAGCAATGTACAAAGTATTTTATGCTTTCGCATTTTGAACCTGAACAGACAATATAAATGTCTAACTGTTCCAAGTATGTCGTCATTCTAAACACTATGAAGATTAAAATATTATTATTATTTATAATTCAATGCAGCATAAAATTAAATTCAAACGTTGAATACTTATTTAATTAAAGCTGATTGAGGCTCGACCGAATTATAAAATGTGCCGAACTGTAGAATGCCAAATTAAAGATCATTTACTGTACATTATTTCTGGTAGCTTTCTTGTTTACATGTGGTAAAACTATTTCGTACTTCATTTATACATTCATGATCGTAGTAAAGTAAGAACATTTCATCTTGAAGTGTTCTCCTCGGACGGCGGTGGGAAGCTTAAATTAAACACTTATTCCTGACTTAAACGGGGGATAACTGGTTCCCCCTATTCCCATCCGTTGTGTACATATTACGGCTGTTAAGGGTTTCATACATTCTGTATTAATGGTGACAACAGTCCTGATTAACACATCAATCAAGACAACAAGCAAACACACACTAAAGAGTGAAAAATTATTGTTATGCCTTCAGAAAAACTGTGAAATAAACATACGCTTTTAGCTTAATGATGTTGGGTACCTCCGCCGTCTTGATTTTACTTTTTAGCCCATTGATTTATATGGGAAATTATTGTTCTCTCTCCAAATAAGCTGAAAGTTTACTAAAGATTTTACTTTTTCAAGTGCAGTTAAATGTTCCTTGATTGCTTGAAATAGACTTTTGTTAATGTAAATTTAATATTACTTAAATTTTGATTTAAATCAGTAAAATTCTAATTAACTTCAAAGAAACCAAAAGAAGAGTTCACCGTATAAACCAAAGGGTTAAAAGAATAAGGTTGATGTAGGCATTCAACAATATTAACGTGTCGCAGTTACATTCTATAAATTTAAGAAGAAAAACACACTGGCATTAACACTACATTGTACACCATAAAATCACATATCTTGAGATCGAATTGGAAACCCTTTTCACTATAGGTAAGCGCTGAGCAATCGTTCAACTGCAAAGAGCGAAATTATAAAGATTTTACTTAAATAACTATACTAGGATAAGTTACTTAAAAGTTATTGATGATAGATCTATTACATTTAAGTTACATAACTCTATTAAGATTTTCTTTTCAATCATTTAAGATAGCTACAGTATATAATGGTAGCAAAAATAAAGATTGATTCCACACTTTATAATATTTGACTAATTAAATCAGAATAAATTTCTAGATAGATATACAATATCGAAAGTAGATTGCAACTACTAAAATTAAAAGAAAATCTTTTCTTCACCAAACCACGCAGTTTTGGACTTTTCATATTTATCTTTGCTTCTCTTTTGTGAAAATTAATTAATGATACATCACTTTTCACTTTAAATATGTACTGCAGAGTCTCCGTGGTAGAACGTTCACCTATAGTGCGTGAAATCCCTGGTTCAAACTCAATTTCCACTCTGTGGCGAGCAAAGAAACGTACTTGTGTATTTCCTCAGAGTTCTACGGTTTGTCCCACTTTGTTCATTTCACTATTTCGCTCATTCGCAGCATTACTATCTTTCTCACCATCGGTGTATAAACGTGAAACGTTAAACTGAAAATAACTTTTTTAAAGAATATTTCATACTTCTGAAGATAATATTCCATCGATGTGTAAACACTGGCGGATCCAAGGGAAGGACGGAGGGGGCGACCGCCCCCTCCAAAGGTCTTTCCTTTTACTAGCAGCATTTATCGTTGGGACATTCAAATATGGTCTTTTCCTGGCCGATCCAATCTGTGTGAGAAGCCTAGCACAGCTTGAATTGTGAATACTTCTTTCCCTGTTACCTAGAGGCGGTACAACATGCCCCAAAGGAGCGAGAATTTATTTATTTATTTTATTTACATTAGATTGATTTATTTACAAACATAATTCCAGATACAGCTGAACGCCAATTTACACTGGAATACCTAACAAACCTAAGAGATGAAAACATAAGACAATAATAATAATAGTAATAAATAGCAACATCAAGTTATAACAAGAAAGGTTGGCAATACCTGATTAGAATTTATCCATTAAAATGACGTCGTAGTACAGAGTTATATGATTAGTAATTTCACAATTAAATAAATCAACGGGTGTATGTGATATTTCATTGTATAACTTAGGAAGCCTGTAGAATAGAGAGTGTTGAACTATTGACAGTCTAGGTCGTACTAAATGAGAATGATGTGTGTTATAAGTTGGTCTGAATGGAATTCGGAAATACAATTCTGAGAGTAACAATCGTTGTACGAACAGCTGTAGGAAGGAGAAAAAATGAAATGAAATCTTTGAGTTTTACGTCCCACGGTTATGCCGGTTAGGCTAAAGGAGACGGTGATAATGAGAGATGAGTGAAATGGTGGAATGAATAAAGTGGGAGGAAACGGGAGAACCCCGAGAAAACCCACGAGCACGGTGTTTGTCCACCACAAAGTCCACTTGGCGGGGGCTGGGATCGAACCCGGGACCCCAAGCACCAGAGGTGAACGCTCTACCACTGAGCCACCGCGCCCCCTGTAGGAAGGAGAATAAGACGGCTCACTGTTTGGTCTAAAAATGTATATTTTAAAATTGTGTCCTAGAAAAAGGATACGAAATGGAATTCAGGTCCCAAAGCTTCAATTACTTTTACCTTAAATAAAGATCAATATAGAATCTTCAGCGTTAGTTACTGAAAAGCTCTGAATCTAAGTTAAAAAATTTCGGTTGGTTTATTGATTGATATATCTTTAAGTCGTTTGTCAAAAGCAATGCTTTACAAAATTAGAATTTACAGAAATAGAATTTAAAGTTGGATTTGAACCACTGTAGTGCGTTCGATGCTCACTCATCGAGACTCAAACCACAGAACCTCATGTATCGGAGATCAAAGGTACGTTCGCTAGCTACTTGAACAACAAAGAGAGCCGTGACTTTTGGGTTCAACACGAAAACATTAGGAAGGAACCACTCAAGCTAGAAACTTGAAATTCGGTCAGTAGATAAGATTTCTGATGTAGGGTATCACTAAGCAAGGATTTTTTGGAAACGCGAAGAAAATGGGAATGGGAAGAAAATTATTTTAATAAGGTGTCATCTCTCCGAATCCCTTAAGGTTAGGGACTTGAGATTGGTACTTGGATTTCTCATTTAAAATAATTTGACACGCTTCCAATGTTTTTTGTTACTTTGATACTATACTACTCCATACGCACCGAAACATAAACGTAGATTACGATCGTGTCATCGGCAGATTTTCTAGGAACAAGAAAGGACGTAAATTTGAGTCTGTGCTGTAACTTTCACACAAATGGACTGTAAGGTGACTAAGGCCGTTGTGTGGTTTCCGCCCATCGTAGTTTTTGCCCGTAATTATTTTCAACTCGTGGATATTCCCCGAAAGTTGTGAGTTTGACTGTAAAGTTGAACTCCTTGTATGTATCTGAATGGCAAACAAAATCAAGAAAGATGAACGAACTCGAAAGAGTTTTTGAAATAGATCTTTTTCAAATCTTGAACTGAAACAAAAGGGCACAACTACAATAGTAAAAAAATGTGTATATATTATATTTTTAGTAAACAATTATATATTCTACATATGATATTTGATTTATTTATTTGATTGTTTCTGGACGGCTAAAGAGACGTGAACCTACTGATTATAGTGCAATTCGAACTAATTTTTTCGTTCAGTTGTACCCCACCGGGAATCAAACCCGGGACCACGCGCACCAGAGGCAAGCGTGTTAGTTATTAGGCAAACGGAGTCCATATTACGTGTATATCTGAGACGAAAGAAATACAACAAGTTATACGTTCTTTATTCTCTATTGGTAATTTCGCTTAAAGGTGAGAATTTTTCAAAATTGAATTTTATTTTTTTTTTTTTTCAATTATCCAACATTGTCAAATAATATCGCCAGTCGGTATGTTAAACGAAGTATAGCTTGTATATCTATGCGGTAATGAACGGAAACATCACTTTCGTTTTACATTTCTGATCTTTCGTTGATTTTATTGTAGGCTTTGCTAATCTTTCAGTGGGTTTTATTTTTTTTTCTATTTGTGCATTATAATGGATTATATCGTGGTTCTATATAATTTTAATTCATATTTTAATTCATGTAAAATTTATACACATTTCCTGCTAGATCTGAGAAAATTTCTGTCGAGTTTGTGTAAGAGAAAGTTTTGATATTTTTGTTATTACATTATTTGCAGTATTTTATTGAATGAATTGTACTTTACCTTCGTAGGGTTTTATATGGTTACGGAGTACTGCAATGTATTAAATTTATAAGGATTTATATTTGCAATTCATTTTTATATGTTACTGCTGTAGTTTAATTTCAAACCGTCAATCTGGGTTCCTGTTAGAAGGAGAGTACAAGGTTTAAATTCAGTGATGATTAGTATTATGTATTAGAAAGTGTATCCATTTCATTCTCCTGTACTTGATCTGTGCCCTTGAGTGAGCAGGGCAGTTCTTTTAAGGGAAATATCATAGAATTCTTATTTCGGGGAAAGCTACGAAATTCATGTTCGGGCAATCACTTCAACGGAGCCATGGAGCCATTAAAAACATCCTTGGAATTAAGTATGAATATATATATATATATATATATATATATATATATATATATATATATATATATATATATTTCAGTTTTCAATTTGCTGAATTATATCCTTACATAAAGAGAAATTTAAGCAATATGTAAAGATCGCTCCCCTATATTTTGGCGCACTTGGAACACTGTGTGCCATATAGGCAACTATTAAATATCACTTTACAATTAATTTTTAAGCTACGAAGAAATGCACGTAGAAATATCATAATGTGTTTTGTTATATGTTGACAGTTTATAATATTCTTTATGTATGTATAATTTTGTTATCTATCTTTACGTAGACCAAGCCTTTTATCTCAATTGTTGTCTCGCAACTGTTATTCAAAATATAAATGATTAGAGGAAATTGTACACTCTTTCGTTAAAATGAATGCCACTGTCAACACAGTATTTTTTTGTGTAAGTACTGTGCAAGACAGCGCATCTGATATACCGCAGTGACACCGCCATGCCTCCGAAACGGAAGTGCGTATTTCATTTAAATTTGCAGAACGAATATACTTTTATTATTATTATTATTATTATTATTATTATTATTATTATTATTATTAGTAGTAGTAGTAGTAGTAGTAGTAGTAGTAGTACAATAATAATAATAATAATAATAATAATAATTCTGGCCCCAAAATGGAATCTGGGAACCAGGTTTACACCCCCCTTCCAGCTCGGGATTCATATGGATCCCATTCTTGCAAATTAAAAATCTGGTCACCTCAAGGCTACAATCATCTTCCAGGAAATGAACCGCCCCCTCCAAACGATCCTTCTGGATCCGCTAGTGTGTGTAAATGACTTCCAAATAGCTTTTATATTGTACTATGTATTTCCATGTCAACACACATGAATTAATTACATAACATTTACTTTAATAAGATCACCATGTTGCATAATACCGATGTATGCTACGCGGCACTCCCAATTAACAGTAATAGGATACCAATTAGATGATCACAAATGGATAGTATTACCACATGAGGAACAATTTACAAATTTTGCCGTTATGCGTGACCTAAATAATGCAATAACGAGATAATTTTCTCTTTCTGGATAATTATATATATATATATATATATATATATATATATATATATATATATATATATATATATATATATATATATATCATTTATTCGCAATACTGGATAACATGTTACCCAGGTTCCACGAATCACTTCGATTAACTAATTTTTCATGTATACGGTACAATAGCTCTTCGTACATTTTCAGTGTAATTACACACACAAAAAGTGGTTTTCATTAACGATAGAGAGTTTCAATTGCGTTACGCGATGCATGCATATATATATATATTTTGTGTATATGTATTTTTTTCATTACATGCTTATTGTAATTTGACACTAAAATGTGTGTGAGAGAGTGAGTGTTTATCAGAAAGTGAACGTTAATCTAAATACAGATCAGGTATAGGATTATTACGCCAGCATAGTAGAGGAACCAATGTGGCTCAGTGATAAAGTGTTCAATTCTGATCCCTGGTTTAATCCAAGCCCACAGCAAGTTGACTTTGTGGTGGACAAACTCCGCGTGCGTGGGTTTTCTAGAGATTCTTCCGTTTCCTTTCAGTTTATTCATTCCACCATTGCACTCATTTCGCATCATTACCGTCTCCTTTAGTCTAGGCAGCATAATCGTGGGACGTAAAACTGAAAGGTTTCATTTAATTTCTACGCCAGTATAGTATTGCTAGAGTGTCCAATTCGTTTTTTTTTTTTTTGTGATCTGAATACTATAATACTACTTTAATCTACGATTACTCTTTCTTCCCTGGAATTCTTATCTCTGTATATTAGGCTACCGTTTTTACTCTATATTGATCAACGTTCGATATAGAGTGCCCATTTAAATGAGATTGAACAGAGGTGCAAAATAGATTATGCTTATTCTTAGAACACTAGATCGAATTTAAAACACGCTTGTCTTTATCTCTTGTCGTTTTTGCTAAACGTACATCAATCAAAAGTTGCAATGGATTTCTATCACTTTCGGTATGAGTCGAGTGTAAGGGTGAAGGTGTAACGCTTAATAAGTGACAGGAAACATCGGGCCCATGAATATTTTCGGGGTATTCCCGCTTCCTTCCAATTCCTCATTCCATTAATTCTTGCATCACCATCATTCATTTGGCTTAGTCCTTATCTGCCTTAGCTTAAAAAGTATTATCGTGGGAGGTTAAATTGAAACATTTCATTTTTGTTTTACATTGGAACGTGAAATAATGTATTTCTAAGCTTCCGGTTGAAATGAAGTGATAAAAAGAAAATACATAAAATGTACGGAACTTTTGGTACCTTGAACCCATATAAGAAAATTGTTTCTCGCTATTTCTCACTGATCCTACTCAAATTACTTTCGGCAAACATAGGACGAACGAATGCTATTAGATTTTCGATACTTATGCAGAAGATAATGTGTAGTTCTGAAATATGAAGTATAGATCTACAGTTTGTCATGCTTGCTTTGGTAACCCTGGGATCAATCTATAGATATTAGGAGCACTGTACTGTATGTTTAGATCTCACATGAATATTGAGGTCTAAGGAGTCATCTACATGCTCCGGTATGTAATTTAACACTATTGCTTACAACGGAATCTTTTACAGTAGTCCATATCTTCGCATTTAATACATTACTCCTCATATGTATATTTTTATGAAAGTGTTAGGTACCAGATTCCCTTAATGATCGAATGAATGCTTGAATTTAAAACGTGTATAGTTGAAAATTCGCAACATAGCACACACAGAAAGAGAGAAATGAGAAAAACTATTTCATAATGTTTGTCAAAAAAATCTTCCACGCTTAATTATTTTTACTGAGCCTGGCTTTTTCCCTCTCCCGACCTCCAGTTCGAGAGGAAAAAAGAAGTATATGTAGAAAAGATTTCTATGAAGAGGTCTTTTCGATTCCGTACAACATTGAAAAGTGGTTCTTTTATGGTCGTTAATTGCCATTTAATCGTGGAGCTCCCATTGCATGGTTTGTCGAGCATGAAAACGAACACAAAAGGTCGTCGTCAGCAACAGCTCTGAAAATAAATCATGAAATGCCTTTCTGCATTTTCATACAGCTAACAAAGCAGTTAAAGGCGTGCGCTGCACTTGTCCAACAGAATAAGTGATGGAAAACTAGCGTTTTTCAAGTTCTCTGGCGTTTCGTGTAGAAAAACCGCAGTGTGTACTCATGATAATATAGATATTAGATTTTTTTACATATAATCTATTGACACATTGGAATGCATGTTCTCACAGACCACGCTGTGCATTGCATAATGTCTATTTAACTGTGATTAGCTGAGATAAAACCACATTTATAATGGTTTAAAAGGAATTTGATTTTGAACTTTAATATCGTTTCATTATTTTAAAAACATTCTTGCTTTAATTTTTGATTTTGATTTTATTTTTGAATTTAGCGTCCCTTTCAACAGCAAAGCTATATCATCATATATGGACCTACAGATTAAGGTCGAATCCGAGCCACATGACCTCCCGATGGGAAACGAACCTAGGTTTCCAACGCTAGCAATATTTTTTAAATAAAAATAGACATATAACAATATAACTTTATAGAAAGAATAGTTCCTTAATTTTTTTTTTCATTCATTTAAAAGAAACAAAGTTTATTGACAGTTAATAATTTATGGTATTTTTTTTACATACTGTATTTTAATCTTTTTTTATACAGCAGAAAGTTTGAATTTATTACATGTGGAATGATTGTGTACATTAGAACGTTTAGTCAACTTATTGAACAAATAATCTGGATTCTCAGTTGTTAAGAATCGCTCATTGTTAAATTTCACAATACTAAATTTTAGTTTTTTTTTTTTAGTTTTTTTTTTTTTTTTTTTTTACGTATAAATAATTTTAATACTTCAACTAAGTATTGTAACAGTCTGAACTATTAAACATTGTTATAATAAACAGAAATTGTGAGAGTTTGGTGAGAGTTTGGTGGTTACAGAAGGAAGATTTCTTCCAGTGTCTTTCCCGGTGGAAGCGTTCCTAGCATCGCTGCTACGTTCCCTCTTTGCACAGCCATACTTAATCTCTGTATAAGAAAGGCTGAAGCTCGAGTGTCGCCTGTTTTGAGAGTTGAGAGTTCCTTAAATGATATAATACATTATTTCAGTAATTAAGCATTTCCGTAAATAGGTAATCTTGGAATAACATGAAGCCAAAGAGTTAGTTGGCGAACTGTAACACGTGTTGAATTTTAATGAAAAAATATATAGTTTTTCTCAGGAAATAATTAGTTTATACATATTAGGTTTATTTTAATGATAAGAATCTTCTTTCTAACTTTATGATTTAATTGTTTCCGTAAATAAGACTCTCGGAATAACTTATTTTTTTAAAATTTCAAGATGATAACCTTTTTGTCTAATATGATTTAATTTGTGAACTAAATTGTTTGTTATAGCATCAACCCGTATTTCGATACTCTAACCCACTCATCACGAGCTGTTAGAAGAGGTTTAATACATTTTCATTTTTCTCTTAGTAACTATACATGTTCAGTATAGAGACTGACAAGGGAACATCTTATATTGATAGTAGCATTTCGCGCTCAAAGAGTGCGCAATCGATAGAGGACTGAAAAAAATAGTAGAAATCCAAATTTATACGTGCGGATACCCAAAAACACAGGAGATATAGAGGAAAGAAGGAGCAATAATAATGTGCAGATAGCAATGCAAAATAGACATCGACATAGAAATACCTGCAAAAGGAGTAAAGTCATCAAAAGGAGACTTGTACAAAAGTATCGTAAGGAAACATTGTACCCACAGACGTGCTCAGTAACGTCAGAGGTAATGCAGTGTTGCCAACTGAGCAGAAAATAAAATTTTGTGCAATGGCACGGGGCACAAATGATAACATATATGAAATCCAATTATAATAAGTAACATACCTGTGAATTCCGGATAGACAGTGTTGCCAAACACGACGAGTACACGAGACTAACTAGTGGAAACCAAAATATAAGACCACTAATAGAAATAGAAGCACTGAAGTACGAAACGAACGGACGAACCACAGTGTCAAAGCAGTGTTGCAAAAGTGGAAAATCAGAAAAGCAACAAAACGCAGCACAAACGCCGAAATGGTGTATACGGTTGGATGACCTATCTCCGATAATACTCGTGGTGGGCGTGTTTGACGTCCCACTCCCCCCACGTAACGAGGGTTATAGCACCGCGCATGTCCACTCCCGGACGATAGGTCACGATTATGTGGTTAGTTTTGTGCCAGGAATGTCTGGTGTAATTGGTACCAGTACTTTTTGGACACCATATATAGTATTCTGCATCCCGCAATCGGTGTAAACTGCGTATCAGCCAATTGTAATGTCCTGACGTGGGGCTGTGACGAAGGTGCTATTTAACTAAACGTGCCCAAGCGTGCCGTCCCCAGGAATCACAAACAAGTATACATAAACAAAACAAAATCAATTGGTGCAACCGGGTAGTACGCCACTGGGAAGACATTCGTGTATGTATAGTTATCATTGTGGAGTACTTTGATGGCAAGGAAGTTGTAAGAAACCTAGCTGTGTGTTAGGACAGTTCCGCGGTGCGTATGAAGGGCTAGTTGACAGAAAAAGCCTGTGACATTGGTACAGTATGCATATGATTTTTGCGAGAAAGAACGTGTGTTACAAGTGATGTGTGTGTGTTTGTTAGTGTGCATTGAGTGCACGTCTTTGCTATCATTAAGAAACCAATTCGGGGTTTACTCTATTCACAAGACACGTACGTACGTTTTATAAGGGCAAGTAATACATTGGACCCAGGACGTGTTGTTGCTTTTTTGAAAAATGAATTCGGTATCAACTAAACCACGCCAACTCCCGCTGATGTGGTTATGTTTCGACAAATTAGACAGCAACTGACGAGGAATGCCATCGATGTGGAAGAAATCAGCATATTCGGCGTCCTCTATTCGGAATCGGATCATAGTGACGTGAACGTGATCGATTGTGACATTCAAGAGGCAGAAACAAGTTTCCAATCACAGAAGAAACCATGCACACCACCACAATCACCGACAAGTAGTAGTTCCGATTATCTGCCATCACCTCCAGAGAGACAACATATAGATCTTCCAACTGAATATCTGGAGAATGCGTACAAGTATTGGACCAGACAGCCAAATCACGACAAGATGCAATTAGCCCCACGTCACAAGACAATTGACAGGACTTCCAACAGATTAAAATTCACAACGGTTCAGAGCAAAATTTAGACGCCTGCGTTACGCACACAAACTTTCAGTTTGAGAACAGTCGGAAAGGAATATCCATCAGACGTATCAACGAGGACGTTGGGAAATTGTTCAAAGAAGCCCGAGCTAGCAACGTCATCGTCCATGACCGAACTCTTCGCGTGTGGGGATTACACGTAAAACACCAATTGATGGCTGAACCTACGTTTAGTAGTCATATTGGCACCTGCAATTTCACAGCTTAACGGACATGGTTACACAATTTTAAGCGAAAATATAATATAGCTATTCGAACAGCTATCCATCGAGTTGGAAGAGGTTACCACGAGGATGAGAATGAGATAAAGGGAAGTGCAGATCACTTTATTTCTGATACGAGAACCGTAATCGCATCAATGTACACTACTGAACAGGTATTTAATGCTGACCAAAGTCGCTTCGAAAAGAAGCCGCATTCCCACAGGACTCTTGCTGTGAAAAGAGCTAAACGAATAAATACCGAGGTGGGGCCTCTTGCCGATAGTACACACTGTTATATGATCATGCCGGTGATTTCCATGTCTGGTAGTCTTCTTTCTCCTCTCTATATGCTCGTGGCGGAACCCGCTGGTCGCTTTCCTAGAACTAAAGCTGATGATCCCCCAAACATTAGATCGTTCGCCGGAACTACTGCTAACATGAAAAAAGGCGATCTGCAACGTTCATGGCACAAGTGTTTTGGCCTTCAATCAAAAAAAAAAAAAAAAACTTCTACCAGTCGTGTTCTTCTGTTTGTGGACTCATGGAGTACACTTAAGGATGTGACGCTTGTTCAGGACACAGTTCATGACGGCATCTACTTTGAGCGAAGGTTAATTCCTGAGAAATGCACCGGACTCATACAGCCCTTGATGTTGGTTTCAGTGCTTCTATTTTTAATAATAGTCTCATATTTTGGTTTCCACTAGTTAAACTCGTGTACTGTATGTACTCTTCTACATCTGCTATATCTTTGGACTTCATACAGGGCTATCTTCACAAGTTGGCAACACTGTCCATCCGGAATTCACAGGTATGTTAGTTATTATAATCGAATTTTATATATATGTTACCATTTGTGCCTCGTGCCATTGCATAAACGTTTATTTTGTGCTCAGTTGGCAACACTGCATTACCTCTGACGTTACTGAGCACATCTGTGGGTACAATGTTTGCTTACGATACCTTTGTACAAGTTTTCTTTTGATGACTTTACTCCTTTTACATCTATTTCTGTGTCAATGTCTATTTTACATCGCTATCTGTACATGATTATTGCTCCTTCTTTCCTCTGTATCTCCTGTGTTTTTGGGTATCCGCACGTATAAATTTGGATTTCTCCCTTTTTTCAGTCCCCTATCAATTGCGCACTCTTTGAGCGTATTCTATCAATATAAGATGTTCCCTTGTGAGTCAAATATATGGCTTCTAGTTTGAAACAAATGTAGTTTGTTATTGTAAATACTTGAAACTATTGTTTGTAAATTTAAGACAACTATCGCATGGAAAAGCTTATGTTAGTAACGAATATGGCGCTGAACGTTGTAGAAGTAGATTGCCATGTAGCATGTCAATTCGCAATCAGAATGATAGTAAGACAGTAGTATTGGCCCCACTCTGCCTAACTCTCGATTATCCAATTTGGGTCCACATGGACCATAGTGAATGAATCAGGGATGCTTTGGCCCGGGATTGCGTCACCTATTGAAATTTTGCTTATGCTTATTCAGGGGCCGCACGCTGGTGCAAATGAATCAGAGGTACCTTGGCCAGGCTATGACGTCATTGAATTGGGAGTATTGGATCAGAGGTCATGATGATTCTTTAAAATTACTAAAAATATGGTCTTGATGATTCATTACGTTATGAAATGAAAGTGTGGGAGAAAATTGGAGTATCCCGAGCATAATGTTGTTCACCACAAAACTATTTCGCGGGGTTTGAACCAGGGACCACATACAGCAAAGGTGAACGCTCTACCACTAAGCCACCGTACCTCTACTGGTATGAATGAATTAGAGGTAGTTGGTTCGAGCTAATATGTTCGTTTGACGTCACTGAACTGGGATTTTTAGCTTGGAGCTTATGATGGTTTGTTTCGTTCCCTTTTATGGGTATAAAATTACCAAAACAAGGTTTGATTTCTTTCTTGATGACCTATTACATTATGAATTAGTAGACCCCAGTAATAGTATAAATTAGTATTAATATGAAACTCGAAAACTTTGAAGTTCCTTCGTGACTAACCGGTTAGCGTATGCGTCTTTAACGTGGGAGACCAGGGTTCGATTCGGATTTCATGCGGTTCGGATTTCACGTTAATTAGTAGGTTCTATTTTTGCTGCTGAACGGGACGTTAAACTCAAAATCAACTTAACTCGAAAACTTTCGGAGGAATACTTGATTTTTGGTTGTTATCCCTTTGATGAGATGGACTAACACTGGTGCAAATGAAATGTTTAGTTTTACGTCCCACGCTTATGCCGTTTAGGTGGTTACGATGAGAAATGAATAAATTGGTGGGAGAAAATTGAAGTATCCCGAGCATAATGTTGCCCGCCAAAAATTTTTTTCGCGGTGTTTGAACCAGGGACCACATACAGCAAAGGTGAACGCTCTACCACTGAGCCACCGCACCTCTACTGGTATGAGTGAATTAGAGGTAGTTGGTTCGAGCTAATATATTCGTTTGACGTCACTGAACTGGGATTTTTAGCTTGGAGCTTATGATGGTTTTTCGTTCCCTTTTATGGGTATAAAATTACCAAAACAAGGTTTGATCTCTTTCTTGATGAGAAGGGGCCGCGGTGGCTCAGTGGTAGAGCGTTCACCTCTGGTGTTTGGGGTCCCGGGTTCAAACCCTGCTCCCGCCAAGTGAACTTTGTGGTGGACAAACACCGTGTGCGTGGGTTTTCTCGGGGTTCTCCCGTTTCCTCCCACTTTATTCATTCCACCATTTCATTCATTTCTCATCCTCACCGTCTCCTTTAGCCTAACCGGCATACCGTGGGACGTAAAACTCAACAATTTCATTTCATTTTTTTCTTTCTTGATGACCTATTACATTATGAATTAGTAGACCCCAGTAATAGTATAAATTAGTATTAGTATTAATATAAAACTCGAAAACTTTGGAGTTCCTTCGTGACTAACCGGTTAGCGTATGCGTCTTTAACGTGGGAGACCAGGGTTCGATTCCCGGAAGGAGCTCATGCGGTTCGGATTTCACGTTAATTAGTAGGTTCTATTTTTGCTGCTGAACGGGACGTTAAACTCAAAATCAACTTAACTCGAAAACTTTGGGAGGAATACTTGATTTTGATTAAGGTATAGTTTTCATTCACGAAACTTATAGGACTCGAACCACGATATTCAATTGTCAAAAAGTGTGTCCAGGAAAGCATACATTTATTGAGACGCATAAAAGAGGGGGAGGGGCGATCCCGGACCTCATTAATTTATATCGTATTCGTTTGTGGGTTAAATAAAACTGTTGGAAAGATTTAAAAAGTTTCTTCGTGTATTGACTTATGATTATATGTTGGAAAAAGGAAACGTCAGCTATATCGTGTTACCTATGCTTACGTATTCGTTGTCACAATATCGTTGGCATTGTTTGTTCGAAAAAATACGGTGTTTAATTGTCAAATAGCGTGTAATGGTTTACTTTGAAAAAATATATTCATTCTTTGAGAAGGAGAAAAAGGGAAGAGATGAGGTTATTTTGGACCTAGTTAGTACCTATCGTTTTCGTATGTGACGTCACATTTACTTTTTCGCTTAAATCTGATTGGTTCATTGTAATAACGATTAATCTACTTATGTAATGAGATAACATTGAGGAGTTATTTCTTATGACAAAACAAGAACATATATATGTAATAGTTTACTTTGAAAGAATATATTCATTCCTAGAGAAGGTAAAAGAGGGAAGTGATGAGCTGACCTCGAACCTAGTTACTACTTTTCGTTTCCGTTCGTGGATAAATAACAATGACGTTACATTTACTCTTTGCTTAAATCTGATTAGTTCATTGTAATAACTCTTAGAAAACAATAATTTGGGAAGATGTCTAGCCTCATGTATTCTCTTTATTACGTTATAGCCATGCACGGTCTATATTTAGTCTCCGAAGGTCATGAGTTTGATTCTCGATGAAAGATTATATGACTTTGATATTAACTTAAATTCTTGTGCTGTTTAGGATTTATGCTCTACATAGACGTTGTCTGAGCTCATCAAAGTAGAGTTTGCTGTTACTTTATTTACATATAATGAGGATATGCTTACCTAAATGCACTCCTCTTAAGCTTTTTGATAAGAGAGAACCACGATACTTTAAGGTTACCTTCTTGGTATTGGTGTTAGTTCGTGTAATTTATATCTTAAATAACATTGATGGTTTAGTTAAAATCATCTCAAAATATTTAGCAAAAATTTTTCAGTGAGTGCAAAGAGGGAATTGTTTCACGGTTAACCGCCAAACGTTATCCGGTTTTTTAATTATTCGATTTTAAAAATATCGTTTTTAACTATTCGATTAACAAATAAACAGTTTTTAACTATTCGATCAAATTTTGAGTCCACTAATTTCCAGTTATTACAAAAGTTCAAGTGAAAATTTGAAACTAATTTTTTTCGAACTCAAATTTTTCAAATCAAAAATATTCAAACTGAAATTTTCGAAATAAAAACATCAAACTAAACTTTTCGAACAAAAAAGTTGAAATCAATATTTTCGAATTATAAACATCGAACCAAAACTTTCGAACAAAAATTTGAAATAAAACTTTTTCGAATTCAACTTTTCAAACCAATTTTTAGAACCAGAAAGTTGAAACTAAATTTTTCGAACAAAAAAATTGAAATAAAACTTTTCGAATTTAAATTTTTTCAAACCACACAATTTCACACTGAAATTTTTGAACTAGAAAATTTAAATTAAAATTTTCGAAAAATGAAATCAAAATTTTCGAACCAAAACATTTCAGTCCCAATTTTTGAACTAGAAAGTTGAAATTAAAATTTTCGAATTCAAATTTTTGAAACCAAACAGTTTCACTCTGAAAAATTTTTGAACCAGAAATTTTAAGCTAAAATTTTTCGAATCCGTTTCTGATAATAAATCAAGTCTCATTCGTAGGGAATATTGTATATTGCCATTTAACTTAACCCTTATGTATTGCCGTGAAAAATACTGCATAGGAAATACCATGGGGTATCTTAGAAATCCCAATTAAAAGTAAGTAATTATTGGTGTTTCGTTGAGAACTTTTATACAGATACGTTTTAAAACAATGCTTTATTGCGTTGCACTGCAACTCAGACTGTCACCTTCGACATCACTGACATTATTGTCATACAAAATAGAAAATAAATACTTGACGATCTCGTCGCCTGATAACAGGCTAGCTACAATTGAGAATAGTCAAGTCAAATAATCTTTTTGGGATTGTTGCTTTAAGTAATGGGTTTTAGCTCTTTGAAACTAGCCAATTTCTTATTCGCAAGCTATTCACATAAGCAGGTTTCAAGATATCAATTGGTTCAAACTGTAACCTGAGGGAGAAAGAGACAATGTCGCAAATAATGTAGCTTAGTGTAGGAAAACGTTTCTCTTACTACGGCAATGGTAAAAGATCACTTTTTACGTAACACCGAAGCAACAGCTAACGATATTTTATGTACAGCCACGAACATTAATAAATGGAGACTGAAGCCATTATTTCTTATGGTTCCAACCTCCATTTATTAATGTTCGTGACTGTACAATATATTAAACATACACTGGGGAGAAAACACGTGAACAGATTTATAGATATCCCTGTTCACCCAAAATGACCCCAACGAAGTACGCAAGGGTTAACGGATACCACACTATAGCACTTCCCCAACGACACTATAGCACTTTCAGTGGCAATAATATACTGTAATCATATCAGTGACGGAATGCATTCCAGGTGATAGAGTCATCGGCGTTTGTGCCTCGCTTCTCTGATCCGATCTGAGCCGGTGACACAAACTTATCCGGAAGCAGTAGAAATATAAACTATATAGCATTACTTCAGACTTTTGTTGTGGATCATGATCCCCACTAGATGATCTCAAATATTAATGTATTCGATTTCCGATATGACATTCTTAGTTGAAGTATACCATGTTTTGACTACGGCAATTTCAATTGCATGTTTGTTCGTCTTCCTACACTGGAAAACAATGAAGAGGTTTTAAAAATAAATTATACAAAAATATTTAACATGGCACTGTTTGCCATTAGCGATCTCTTATTTCCATACGACAAAGTTTACAGGCTCGATCGTTTAGATTTTGATCATCCCTTATAAGGAAAAAAGTAGTTTTTCTTTGTTTTCTGCGATTCTCTGAAACGCTTTATCAATATGGAAAACTTTGTAGTTGTCTCTCAGTGCAATGTTTCGATAAACACACATGCACCCAACAAGAGATAAACAAAATTATTGATCTAGTGAGGAGATAGAAAGAGAAAGAAATGAGAAGAGAGACTCGTATTACAATTACACTAACAGCCTCATATGTGTATGCTCTTCATGTGCATGATAATGTTTTGTCGTCTCAGAATAACACTACATCCCTTTATGTCAGAATGGTCTGTCCGTGTCACTAGCTTTTTGGATATAATGTCCCAAATTTCGTGACCCGTCCAATCATTCATTATAAGAAGTTTAGATGTATGTTCCCAATAACTGATTGGTTGATTAGTATTTGTCTTCTGTCAAGAGTGATACTGAAGTAGGACGAGATTTACTATTTCAAAGTGCAGCATGAACTGATCTATTTCGTTCCACACACTCCCACTGGGAACTGAGCCTGGGACCTCAAGAACCAAAGACACGCACGCTAGCTATAGCAAGGAAGGTTTTATTTGATCCCATGTTTGTTTCCCATTTCTACCAACATATATTACTGTTAGGTGTTAGTAAGATTGCTAATGAGAAATGTAAAAGACATTTAATGTTCCGTATACGTAGGATAATCAATAATTCTGTAGATACTACTTTTTTCGTAAATTTTGTAGAGTTATGCTAAGTCAAATGTTAACGTAACAAGGCAACTAAAATAATCACTTAATATTTGATTGAGAGAAATTAGTTTAAAAATGTTGAAAATAAAAGAATGAAGGTTAAAAGATACATAATTTTTCAGACCATTTGATATTAATATTGGTTGAAGTTTATGCATTTTTTTTAGATTTGAGGTTTTTTGCATAGATTTTATTTGTTTAGCTATTCCCAAGGAGAAATTAGCTAAGTTGTAATAATTAACAGTTTAATTGTAGCGTAGTTGAATTAGAAACCATGAATCAGACTCAGTCATAATTCCAACATATAATAATAAATCCAAAATGCAAAAATTAAAAAAAAATGTTCTTTATATCGAAACTCTTTGCTATTGTTAGTTTTTGATCCACTGATTATATGTAGCTGTGTTTGTATGCCCATCACACGAAAGCAATAAAAATGAAGAGAAATGTTTAGAAGAAGAGTAGGGAAGAGGTGGGCAAGGGCGACCACCTAAGAAAAATGGGTTATTACGTAGTTTCATTTGCAAAATATATTGAAACAAATTTGTAAATTCGTACTCTAATCCTTCTACAACAAGTGTGTAAAATAAAAAGAGGATCATTCTTTCAGTTCAGGAACACGATGGAAAAAACTCAAATTGCTACTTTGGTCGCCATTCCCATCACATGTTGGTAATGGCGATCACAGTACAAGCTTAATAAAGACACATAGTTTCATACCCAGTTCAAGTTTTTTTCTACACTGCGCCTTCGAAAGACTGAGAAACGTCAACTGAATGTTTTATTGACGTTTTTTCAAACACACGTCACAGATATATCCATGTGGTGAGTCCACAACAGTACAATCAGCATGCACCCACGATTCACAAAGGTTACACCGATACCAAAGTTTCAGTGTTTGACTCAACTAGGCGTATTACCTATCTTAGGTCTAGCCTCTTTTATCATTTTTGGCTGGAGAAGTATTCCAAATGTTTGTTAGCAATGGCAAACACCATGATAGTAAACCGATCACGTTGATCGGCATTCCCAACATTGCGCCATTTTGAAAGTTGAGCTGGTTATACTGTAAAACGTAGTTTATTTGAAATATAATTATGTGTCGTGCATTAGGCGTAAATATAAAATAACTTTTTATGAATCTTAGTAACTTTAAAATTGTACGTATCGTGAGTTGAAATATGCAGATCCTTATAAGAAAATCAACAAAAACAAGTTTCATCACACTATAGGCTTCAGTCTTCTCTGACAACTTCCTCGACAATACACAAGAAACCTTGCTACAAGAGGAAGATGGCAGCACTAGTTTGGCGACTTCTCGTGTCACGCAAATGGGCAAAGTGGGCTGATCGCAATCATTCCCTTCCTGTCGCCTAATGATAAATGTTAGAGAAAATTTACAATGTTGAGTAGAGAAACGAATTCAGAAGTGTTGCAAATAATAATAATAATAATAATAATAATAATAATGCAGAAAACTTTACTGAGATAATTAAAAAGATGATAAAACTATTTCTAATAATCTTCGGTTCCTCAAACATGAGACATGAAATGAAATGCCCTCTTTTCATCTCACTTTTGATAAGTCAAAATATCTTCCAATAAAAAAATGCATACAAGCTAACGTAATATAAAATATAGTAAAAACAAATAAAGTAAGAAAGAAATATTGTTAATGGACAATATTGAATAAAGGAATTCCTATGTCAAGGCGAAAATACAAGCTGCAAGCTGTATTTCACAATAACTCTTCAAATGCGCAAAAGAGCAGCCAGGAATTGTGAAGTTCCTATAATGTGATATACTGTAATTTGATTATTATTAATAAAAGAAAAATTACAAAAGTACTAAATATAGCCGTATTAATTATATTTGTGTAACAGATTTGGCAATGTTGCGTTCCCGAAATTGTTAAATAAATGTTATTAACAAATTCAGTGCTTTGACCAGTTCTGTTTTATTAATACTTGTTGAATGTTTCCTAACGTATAATTAACAATATACAAGTTTGATTATATTTATCCTGATAAAATATTCGTGTTATAAATAAAATCCTCAAAAGAAGTGAAAGTACTGTAAAGTACCCAAAATTCATACATATATTTTGAAAATTTATTTTGTTTATTGTAAAACAAGGAAGCAATAATCAAACTATTTGTTTAAGAGAATAAAAACATATAACGTAGGCATCATACCATAGTTATAGGAATTTTTCCTGTACAGAAATAATAAAGCAAGGCATTTCATAAGGAGACCTGAGCTATGCTCTACGCTTTAACCAGGAAGCGTTCGGATCCCGGAAAAGGAATTGTGCTGGTTGAGTACCGAGAGTGGACTGGGAAGCTGGAATTAATATCGCATAGAGAAAAGACATCGATTGGAAACCATCAAAGCTCAACTACCAGTAAGTATTACGTTTATTTATGATGCTGGATACTCATAATGATTAAGTTTCTGTACCATTACGGATTAGTAGATTTTTACAGTTAAAACCATTTCAAGTCTTGATAGCTTGTGGTGTGATGTCAAAAATATCCAAAAGAAATTGATTATTTCATTTCTTATCCTAAGAAACTCGTAAAATTCATCCTTAAGTTGTCTTAATACAGTGTTACAAATTTCAAATGAACTGATGCTCTGCTCCCAATCATAAAAGGTTTCTAAGATACTAAGTTATTTCACTTTGAAATTTGTGTGTATATATGAAATTAATATTCAAAAAAGTCATTTCCAACATGTTCATAGAAATCCCTTTTGGAGTCCAGAAGTTTGCACGTTGAGGCATTTATATGGTACTTCAGTTTGTTTATTTTTCTTTCTACATGCGATTCCGGGTTTGTTTCATTGTTACCATACACAAGTGTCTTGAAATAATATAGTGGTAGAATTTGAATACGGATTGCCAAGTTTCCAATCCCACATGTTGTCTTTACTGCTCACTTAATAGAAAAAATATTCTATTTAGACACTTGCCTTTCCGTGTACAGTGTGGGTTTCTAAATGGTAAAATTTTTATCGGGCTCTGCCGCCGAAACAAGACCCCCAGGTTAAACACTACATTGCATGTGTATATGTGTATGTTTTCTTCTTTCATTTTACCTTTGGCAGCATCCCGCGTTGAGAACAACTGTTATATATATATATATATGAAAGAAATTCACCAACCTAAAAAAACAAGGAAAAATAATGAAATATTCTCCGAAACAATTTCTATTCGATCCTGTTAACATGCAAAACAATCAAAAAAAATATTTGCTCATTTAATTGAAATACACAGTCTATGCGCAATTTTGTTTACGCACGACACATGAAATATAAATTTCTGTTTCACTTTTGACAGATTATAACATCGAATCATGACATTGGTTCATAATAATATGTTGCATAGTAGCTGTAATTTTAATTGAAAGTGTAAACTTCAAATGTATACAAATGCATATACAGAGAGAAAAATATTACGACCAGGATTTCAACATCCAGCATTCACTTATTATTTTTCCCCTCCGACACGGAAATTGCACTGTGAAAACTACTTAACTGGAACAGTATTTAAACAAACAATTGTTAAGTTACGGTACAATAAAAGCTGCGAACTGTTTGAAATATAGAAACAAAATATACATTAGAAACGATGGAATCCTGTTAGTATAATGAAGTTTTGAAATGTAACTAAGCTTTACATAGTTCGCCAAGATGTATAAATATACACACATTAACAAAAGAAAAATGTATATTGTGTATTAGTGTTACTGTTTAGGAAAATTGCAAAATCCAGAAAATTGCAACATCCATCTACGCTAGAACAGTAAAATTTATTCCAGAGATTAGGAACATGACAACATACAAATTATTAGAATTAAAGAACTGTACATCACCTGTGACCTCCAAACATCAGTATCGTGTGAACCTATCACTTTCTGAGATCAACCCTGTATACGTTCTGGCATGGATTCAAGAAGGTGCTGGATATATTCCTGGGGAACAATCTGAAACGCAGTTTGTACGCGAGTCCACAAGGCATCCACATTTGAACCGCTTATTGCAGAAAAGAAATACATTTTGTAATGTTTACAGGAGATGAAAAACTGAAGAAAACTATCTTTACGATATTTCCACCGTAACATGAAAATTAAAGGCGTCGCGATGCCCATTGTTATTGAGAGGACAAGTATCATTACGATGCTAAACGATCTATTGACCTACTACAAACTATTAACGTCACAAGATAGGAAATGTGTAAATATTGGACATGTTTTCTTTTTGCAGTAGCGGTTCTTTTCCAGCAGCGGATCGTGACAAAGACGTGTGCATCAAAATAAATCTCAGACGTGATCTATAGACCGTATGTCAGACGAATGCGCAGGCCAGGAAGTAGTGGTACGTGGCGTTCTCCGAAGAAAGCTTGCACATTCCTTGCTACAGGTGGTTTGGCATTATCATGCTGAAATATGGCGTCTAGGGTTGTCTTTAAATATGATATCATCCCGGACTCTAAAACCTCACCAATATACCGGTTTCTGTTGAGATTGCCCTCGATACAGATGAGTTGCGATCGCATGTTGTAACCACGTGAAAGAAAAAAGTATGAAATGATAAAAAATAAAATCTTTAAGTTTTGCGTACTCCCACTCACATCAATGGAAACTGTGATGTTTTTGCTCTTTTGAATGGTATTGAAAAAAATATGAAAGTTGGAAAATTACACATATGATGGTTGATCACAGTAACTTACAGAAATCCAAAACATGTTAAATTAACAACTTTAATTATATGAAGTAAATGTTTTATTAGAATACCGGTTGTTGTTAGGTAATTTTCTACTAATTAGTGTTATAAACGTACAAGTTTCCGTAGGACTTTTGGTTCAATTGATTTAAGTTTATTGATTTGTTTAGCACTAATGTTATTTCCTTGTAAATTCTCATAATATTTTAAATCCGAGCAAGTTCAATTGGGAATTGAACCTAACAGACTTACCTGAAAGGGTTGTACGCTACCTGTTTACCCAATGAATGAGTTGGTGCGAAACCTTTTTTTATAGGATATCACAAAGTGTTTGAATGATTATGACGGAAATAATTTTGAATTATAAGAGTTTTACAAGCGAGAAAGTTTTTACAACTAACCAAATTTGAAAATGAAAAGAAATCTAAGTTTCACGTCCCAGGTTTATGCTGGCTAGGCCAAGGAAAGTGAATGATTGAGGTTAGTGAGTGATGATGTAAGTTTGAAACGGGAGTATTACATGAAAATCCACAGATACGACGCTGTCATAAACATATTTAGCACAAGCTGGGAGCGAACCAGGTATTCCACGCACCAGAGGTGAACGCTCTATCACTGAACTACCGCGCCACCAAATTAATTTTGAATTTAATGTAAGCTTTAACGCCAATGCTATATAACATGGTGCTATCAGTAATATAAATTTAGCTAAAATTGCCTAATTTTCAATTTAATAGCAAGGTCATATACAACATGTTGGTACCATTAACATAAGTTTAGCTAAGATAGCCTTTGAAACAATTTTAATATGACTTAATGTTTAGCAGCAAGACTATATGAGACGCTAGCTACTAATTAACGCAAAATCCGATCCAATTGAGCACCAGCTGGGAATTGAAGTCGAGTCTTTAAAGCAAAAGGAATGCATGCTACCTACTTACCCACAAATTGTCTGACTACACTTCACATTTATGCAGTTATTAAAAACTTTATAAAACAACAATTCTACATATCGCAATATTTATTAGCGGTACGTTTGCAAGTTAGCATGCAAGTTTGCTTTGATTTCAGTATAGCGTTCCGTTTAGCAGAAAGGGTATATAAGACATGATCCTATTGACGTTGTATTTGGAACATAAAAACGTCCATTGGAAAACGAACTCGGAACTCCGAGAGCAAAAATATATACACTAATTGCTTAACAATGGAAAAATCTGAATTGTGTTAAGAATATTCATGATTGATTTTGAGTTTACCAGTAAGGCTATATAAGACGTGGCCCCACAGATTAAGGTGAGTCTTAAGAACTTTCACACAAAATTAAACCAAGGTCCAACATATTGGTAATACTTTTTATGACAGTTTAGCTCAGGGCTGTATATAGGTTTTGCAAGTTAAAGAAACTAATATTTTAATTTCGTACATGGTTAGAATAACAGAAGTATTTTTGGTATTAGTTTCATATTAAAAGCAATAATTATAACGTGTACTATCATGTGGAAAATATGCTGTACTAATAAGTTTTTTATTTGCAGAAGAAATGGGGCAACAATTATCAGCATATGATGAATTACTTTACGATGCAGGTATAGAGGAATTACCTCATGATGAGGCCGCTGAGGAATTATCAAATTTGCTAGGAGGAGGAAAAAGTAGAGAAACGATGAGAGTACATGAAGACGAGGAAGGAGCAAAAATTATGTAATTTGAAGAATATGATGTTATTAAATATTATTACGATCAACGCCAATTCAAAGAATTTAGACTAATCCCATATTTTTCATACGAATGTCCAAACAATAAAAGGTGGGAAAAATGGCATGTGTATGACATTTGTGTTAATATGGACTTAAGAAGTTTAATCTTTAAAAGACAAAGGGAGGAAAGAGAGCAGGTGCGGAAAATTTTAAGTTTACCGAGGAACTTAAAGGGAAAGGTCTACCAAAAAAGAGATAAATTGGCAGAGGAGGAAGAAGAAGAAATGGAAGTGGAGGAGGAAGAACGGAGTGAAGGGGATGAAGTAATTTTAGGGTTTTGAAATGAAAAAAAATGTGTATAAATAATGTAAATAAATTGTTCTGTGGGTACTGGGGAAAATGTTTGTTTTTATTTCTATGAATTTTATACCTCCTTTAAAAACCTAACGTAATGTCATTATTCAGCCTCTATTACTTTGATTGAGTTACTTAACAGTGCTACGGTGTTTTGATAATAGTGTGATGAAACATACAGTCGTCTTTCATGTACTACAAAGTGTACTGTTACTTGAAAAATTATGGTAAGTAACTATATTTGATAAATTTTGACTTTTTATTATTCTGATCAGTATCGAGGCTACTGTTTTAAAATTCCCAGAATAATATTCCTCGTAAGAATTAATCCGAGAAATATAACCTTCCACCGGGAATCCAATCCACCATCTCCATGTCAAAGATTGCTGCACTAACCACTTGGCCATGAAAGAACTTAGTAAATTATTTTATTTGGTTTACATGTCAAACACGATTCAGCAGTAGAGAACAAACTATTATTTTTTAAAAATCGAAGGCTATATCTTATATTCTATCACACGAAAGTGTACAAACTTTGAAGTCTTCAAAGCAATTGAAAAAAAAATGAGAATTGAAGTAGTATTTATCAGAGTTTTCAGGTAATGAAATGAATTTAACTTAATGCTGGTTGTTTATTGGTACTGGTAAAGCGAAATGAAATCTTTGAATGTTACGTCATGGTTAGGCTAAAGGAGACAGTGATTATGAGAAATAAGCGAATGATTTTATGTTATTTCGTTTTATAACAAGAAAGCCCTTGAGAAAAAAGTGGAAAAAACTCATGCAAACAGAGTTTGCCCACCACAAAGTCCACTTGATGCGAGCTGGGATCAACCCTAGGACCCCAGCACCGGGAAAAACCGTAACTGAACCACCACTCCTCTAACATTGAAATTTGAGGTCAGGTTTTTTTTATTAGCTGATTGAACAATTAGCTATCTTTTACGGTTTTGGATTCGATTACTGTTGGTTGTGTATTGAAATGAAATATTTAATTTATTATCCTACGATTATCTACCGAAGCTATATTAAGACTGAAAAATTGTGAGGAGAGCGAGAATCGGTAAAATCTTATGCAGACACGATATTATTCATGACAATCTTATTTGGCCAATAATAATTGAACCTGGGATTCCAAACCATTCAAGATAAACTATAGTTAAAGAAATAGTTTGAAATATGTATGCATGGAAAAAAGAAAGGAAGAAAAGTAAGCTATAAGTGTATGTTAATTGCCATTGCAACATTTAACTAACGAAAACTTGGCACGGTTTTTGAACTCATGACCAGTGATATATAAGCTGAAAACTATCTTATTTTTATTTAACATACTGAAAATTTATTTGACATGGCATTTGCGTGGCAGGACTACTTCAGTTAAACGGTAATATTGTTAACGGTGGTGGTCACCAACGAGGCTATGTGAGATGAGGACCTACAACTTAATGTAAGATTTAATCCGTTGGAATTGTGTTATCATACTAAGGACTTGGGTGTTAATAGATTATTTTTTAAAAAAGGTTGACTTCATTTGCGTACTTTAGCAGCTAGGCTATGTGAGACGTGGCCCTAAAGTAGATGGGTTTTTATGCTTAAAACAGGTACGCTAACTGCATAGCCATGGTTGAACTTTGATGGTGTATGCAATCGTATGATTATGTTCTTTAAGCCAAGAAATTTGGATAATGTTAACGTCCCTTTTTCAGAGCCGGCGCTATTTTCTTGTAAATTCTAAACAAGATGTGGCAGCCTAAAAAAACGTTTGTTACTATGCAATGGTTGTTCAAACGGATATAAGCAAACTATTAGGCATGAATGTATGGTGATTCATTAGAATAATTTAAAAGCAAATGTAATATAGTTAATCACTGATAGCGAAATCCATGACAATATTTTACGCCAATTTCAAAAATCGCACGGTAAAACGTTCACAAAACTACAACAATTGTTCAATATATACGAAAAACGATTGACAATGATGAATTTATTAAACAACTGATAAAAATATTCTTAGAAAAGGACTTTAAAGGATATATACTTGAAAATATTATTTATAATTAGAACTCAAAGTGCTTAAACGTATAAAGTATGTGTTGAAAGAACTATACATATAATGTTTGACATCGTAAAACTGATGTAACTGTTTAAAAAGTTTAGTTGTCAGTACTGTACAGTGGAACATTTCTTTTTCTGAATAGAAGGGAGTGAGTACATTTCGATGATGAAGTGACTATTTTTATTAATATTTTTACTCCAACTGATAACTGATTCTTGCGGTGTCTAAAATAAATTGTGTAGACTGTAAAATACTGGACATTTCTTAATAAGGAAAAGGACGTGTAAATATTGTACATATAAAAAAGAAAGTCTTCCTAAGACAATGATTAAATAACAAGCAATATACTACTGAACCATAAATAAATGTTTATATATATTTTATAAATTTGTGATCAAAAAATAGTATTAATAATAACATTGTCTTCAAATATGTAAGTAATGAGGACAAGATTAAAATTATATTGTTAACTCTGTTCCAAGTATTTTAGTGACCATCTGACATCAGTTCTGTTTACTTATCAGAATTGTAATACCCTTAATTAATTTGTAGTTGCCATTTTTAATTAGGGATGCACGCGAGACAAGACGACACGAGAAATGGAAAAGTCTCGTCTCTCAGCCTCAAATGTTGGTCTCGTCTCTTGTCTCGTGTCGCAAATGTGAAGTCTCGTCTCGCATCTGGCATAAAATTTTGAGTCTCATCACGCATCTCGCGCGAGACTTTCTTGCATGGTCTCGCAATCTCGCATATATTCTGGCTCAAAATTTTGCAATGTGTTATTCTATGGCTGTTAATGAATGATGATGTGATATTCTGTCCGAAGGCACGTATTTGACCTAAAAGTCCCTTGGCAAGGTGAATCCATGGTGGTTTGCCATTGCTTTCCATGGGATTAATGTTCATAACATCCTAAGGAGACGGAGCCTAGAGTTCAACATAGTATCCGAACTTGTGTCCCCTCCGTTCCAAATTAAAAGAAAAGTTGTGCTGGAATTTAATTGCTGGACCATTAATTTTCGCCAAATTAATAGCATAATTTACAGGAAAATCAGCATAAATTGTTGCTGGATCCAACATTGTTTTCGAGCTTAGAGGTCTCCAGCAATATTTTCCAGTATGATATGCGGGCACATTTTTGCCCCGAAAAAATTCGCCAATGTAATTAGGGTATAAAGAATATAACGTTTCGGTATATGTTTTTCTGAACTCATTGAACCAAACCCGGATCCTTTTACTATATCTATATGTAAATTTCTTCGTCTTAATTTAACCGGATTTCAACCTTGTCTTTGCCAGCTTCTAATCCGAGGAATGCTCTTACGTCACAATATCCAAAATTAACAAGAATTGTTCCCTTAGAATAGGTTTGAACTTTTCAGAAAATCAACCTTGAATAATAATAAATCTCATAAAATGTCTATTGCCCCAATCACTTTTCTGTTCCTGGAGGCATTAACGCTCAACTTAGAAAACTCAATAAATGTAAAATCACTAAATATACAATTAAATGTAATTCATAAATGTTGCAAGACTGCGAGAAGTCTCGCGAGACTTCTCGTGCGAGACTTAACCGAGTCTCGTCTAGGGTCTCGTCTCGCATGGTTTAGTTTAGTCTGGACTCTCGCATAAAATTTTCACTCTCGTCCTGCGTCTCGCGTGCATCCCTATTTTCAGTTCAGACTGTTTCGTTCGTGTATGAAATTTTGGTACTTTGGTACCTGGTATTGCTGAAATGTTTCACATCATCAATAGTACAATCGTACTATTCTTAGATGTTTACATCTGCGTCAGTGGTTATGCCTGTTTAATTCATATATTTGTTTATAACACTGTTTAACCAAGGCAATTCCAAGAATATTGCTTTTAAGATGTACTAATACTAGTATACATCTTTGTTTTGGGGGATGGTACTCTGTTGTCAATAAATACTACTAATAGTAGGAGTACACAAATTACTTTTTCCGTTTTGCGAGTATTTACAATGTGTGCTCTAAAAATTACTAATAAGCATGTTTTCTAGTGTTTTGAAGAATGTCTTTGAGTTCGATTCTCACATTTTTTATTTCAATTGACGTTACACAGTAAGAGGATCTTTGGTTTCAATATTTTCTTTGGACGTCATGTAATGTATATTTGTTTCTTTATCGAGGGGTTTAAGCTCTCATTAGTAATCCCAACGTATGTGTTTAGCCTGGGTTCAAATAATATGAGTTTCACATAATATATTCTCAGAATTTTCTATCTACTATTTTAAACTAAAGTGATCTTAGAAACTTGCAGAAAACTTGATGCTGGTAGGTTCAACTAGTGCTTTCGCTATGACCTCATCATATAAACTGATATGTTGTAGTTGTCACAACTCATTGTCTTTGGTATACCCAAGATTTTGTATACATTCTCTACCCGTACCAATTTTTTTTCATCCGATAGCTACATTTTTTTCGGCTCCCAATTCTATAAATTTGTCTATTTTCCACCCAACTTTTACTTTGTTGGTTACTTCACTAAGTAGGGTCCTAAAGTAAGTGGAGATTTCTCATCGTCATGACATTCTACGAACATGATGCTATCAGTATCACAATACAAGACCTTATTACGCCCTGTACGTGTCATCAAGTGATACAATTTTAACCGCACCCATGATGTAATGAAGGCGGCAAGAACAACGTTCCACCGGTTCGTACTATAACACGATAAATAAGGTATTTATCTCCAATTGGTAATACGTTCGTACACCTTTGACGGTGCCCATAGATAATGCAAAAATTTTTCCACTATGTCAACAATTAACGAATGTCCGTTCTTTCGTTTCCATGTGCCGTAGACCAAATTGAGGAATAGCTTAGCTATGTTCATGGTTTTCATTTAACTATACGCCTTACTGATTAAGTACTCTTCAGTGTATTGTTATTTATTCGTCTCCTTTAATTTGAATTCCTTAATTTCTTTTATTCTGTGTATTTTATATCCAGTCTTTAGTGCTGTGTGCAGCTCACGAGTGGGATATGTGTATATTAAAACGGGAACCGGTCAAAACCCCCACAGCCAAAACCCCCACACTCAAGAAATGTCAAAACGCCCACACAAACGGTCATAACCCCCACACAAATGGACAAATCTTCCAAACGCACGAACGGTCAAAACCCCCACAGCCAAAACCCCCACACTCAAGAAATGTGAAAACGCCCACACGATCGGTTATAACCCCCACACAAATGGACAAATCTCCCAAATACACGAACGGTTATAACCCCCACAGCCAAAACCCCCCCACTGGTAGACGGTCATAACCTCCAACGGTCATAACTCCCACACAAATGGACAAAACAGCCACACATAGCAACGGTCACAATCCCCACATAAATGGACAAAACCCCCACACAAATGGACAAAACTCCCACATGCAGAAATAGTCACTACTGCCACACAAATTGACAAAAGCCGCATACTCATGTATTGCCCTTGTACTTTTTAATAACATTTTTTATTCCACTTAAACTGATGTTGCAACTATTCTTCTTGGGTGTCATAAAGAGCCGCAACAAAGACGTGAAATGACGATCATTTCAGAGTGTGGGGGATTTGTCCGATTTTGTGGGAGTTTTGTCCATTTATGTGGGGAATATGACCGTTTATGTGTGGCTGTTTTGTCCATTTGTGTGGAGGTTATGACCGATTGTGTGGGCGTTTTGACATTTCTTGAGTGTGGGGGTTTTGGCTGTGGGGGTTTTGACCGTTCGTGCGTTTGGGAGATTTGTCCATTTGTGTGGGGGTTATGACCGATTGTGTGGGTGTTTTGACATTTCTTGAGTGTGGGGGTTTTGGCTGTGGAGGTTTTGACCGTTCGTGCGTTTGGGAGATTTGTCCATTTGTGTGGGGGTTATGACCGTTTGTGTGGGTGTTTTGACATTTCTTGAGTGTGGGGGTTTTGGCTGTGGGGGTTTTGACCTAGACACATTAAAACATTATCATGTCTTCAAATGTTTGGTAGCGAGTAAAAGCTTCACTGTATAACACAAATACCACTCTAGTGTTACATGTATATGTCACTAAAGTACTAAAGTTAGCACTAAAGTACTAAGACATGTAAATAGTAATTTTATTACATCAATATATAATATCACATACAATATATGCATAAGGTTAACATGTTTCTTAAGTTATCGTAATCAATGAAGAAAAAACAAGTGAGGTCCGTACCGAATTAAATATCCTCTGCGAAATGAATCCAACTATAAGTTTTGCGTAATGGGTGTGGTGCTACCTGTACCTCTGAGTATACATTCTGCGCAGGATTTCTGACTATAAATCAAATGTGGGTGTGGATGTTGTACTGCTATAAAGTGGTTTGCGCGCTGTTAAGATGTACAATCAAATGCCAGGTGTTTCAACGAGTGCGAAACGCAAAATAAATACAGCGTTACATATAAGATCATTTTCAACTTCTCATAATAAGCAAAGAAATGGTGAAATTCAAACTAATCTTACTTTATCTCAAAGTAAATGTGCAACTATATTTCACCGCGTGAAAAATAATTTCAACTTGAAAAACAAAAGAAAATTATTCTTGTTCATTCGAATGATCGTGATATTTCTGAAGAAAATGAGACATGTAGAATAATATATCCAACACAAGAATTAATGAGAGATAGTGTGTTTAGACGAAATTTTAGATATTCATATGAAATACCATTTGAAGAGGAGTTAGTAGATAAAAATATAATTTCTAATGATATTGTAATATTTAATGAACTAAAGTGTGAATGTAGTCCTAATGAAGTAAGTGAACTTTGTGTAAAACATTTTTTACAAAATTTTATACTTTATGAACCTCTATTTTATCAAGGGTGATCCATTTTTAGTGAGAAGGAAACTGTACATACATGTCTAACTCGAACTGATGAAGAATTAAATACAGCTGTGTGGAATTTCCTAATTAGAAAATCAACGCGTGATCAAATATTAAAACAATATCTGAAATCGCACATAAAATATATAGGTGTAAATATTATATCATATCTTATAAACAAATTTAACTATACATATCAAGTAATTACATATAATGATTATCATATTTCTGATTTAAGAGAAACGTGTCTTGAACAGGATAAAAATGTGTATCAACAGTCCACACTGTATCAGTGTAATTTAGTAAATAAATATGATAATTGCGATTATCAGTGTGGGCCTTTTTATATAGATGAACAATGTGTGTTACTATGTATTGCGCGATGGAAACCCAATGTAACCTTTTGCGATATGGTTGCTTTGCAAATCGCAGTAATTTAAATGAACATAAATGCATTACTTTAGACTATGATACACTATGCGTGGCGTGTTTTATGTGCAAACTTTTGAAGAATTTGGAAGAGTGCATTGTGATATTGAAATTGATGATTGGACATTTATATACGCATTATATAACACATTGTTAAACAGAGAAAATATTCAGTTAATTACTTAGTTATTCTTACAAAAGGCTTTACAATATGCATTTTTAAAAGTTGTAAATAATAATGGAAAATAAAAACTCTTTTGTAAATCAATTTAAACCAATGTGTGTAAGTTAAGAAAAAAGTAAAAAAAAAATCAGCATTAAACTTGCCAGTATGTAATTGCACATGTAATATTATAAATAATGATTGTATTAAACAATATTTTAAGGAATGTGTTATTGAAATTTGTAAATACATTTTTATTACTTTATATATTTGTTTTTATTATTATTTCCTTATTTGGATTTAGTATTAAAATTTTTTCTTGTGTGTGAATACAATTTACACTATCAATCTTGAAAACGTTTTACGAAGAGTGACCTCGTGCAACAAAACTAGGTCCTACATCATTTTTTTTCTTTACAAATTATTCAAATATTTCTTACTTTTATTCTTTCAGTTCCCAAAATTTTTTGTCAATTGAATGTAGTGTGATTAGACATTTTTTCCTAATTTTATTTATTCATTCAGTTCTGGAAGAACTTTGCTGTTAGTTGATTGTAGTGTGATTAGATAATAATAATAATTAAAAATTTTCAAGACTCCTCCAAGTAGTAGTAATACAAGTAGTAGTACAAATCAAAGTAGTAGTAATAGTAACTAACGAATTTCCAAACGAATTTGTGTAACAATTATTTAATGGATCACACTCTGCGAGTATTGTTCGAAAGAAAGCAGAGTTTCTACAACAAAAGATAGAACACTATTCAGGAAAAGTTTTTTATTATTAAGTAAAAATCAAAAATAAAATTTCTTTGTATATTTATTTGTATATAATAAACAATAATACAAATAAACACACAGAAAAAAAACCAACTATAAAAATAATATGTATATACAAAGATAATAAACAATAATTACATTATATTATATACACAAAATTGCAAATTACACATCAATATGTTTGGTCCTTTGATAATAGGATATCAACTAAATCCTCAACATATTCAGGATTTCTTAATAGTTCTTATTATTCTCTATCAAACAATTCTTCGTTTGTTCTGCTACTAAAATGTAATTTAACTTAGACATTAAACACATTGTCTCTTACATTTTTAGACATAATACACCAGGCTTCTGCCTCCAATGTGTATTTATTTACAAATAAGCACCTATGTTTAATTTGATTGAAATGGTTTACCTTGCATGCGAGACAAAGTAAAACGTTCTTCGATTTCCACTTAACAATACTTTTCTTAATGCCCTTTTCATTTATAAACAAACTACTACACTTGCACCATTTGGATTGCACACGCAAATTCAATGGAGAAACACTTGCTGTAGGTGAAGGTGCAGTTGAAAAATCCAGTGGAGAAACAGTTGGTTCTTGTGATTTTGGGTTGCATTCATCGAGTTCATCAAATAATCGAAGAATTTCTGCTTCCTCCTCATCACTGAATAGGTCTGGAGATAATGGTGGTCTTGCTTCTTCTTCTCTTCGTCCTCACTGAATAGGTCTGGAGATGTTGTTCTTTCTTCTAATAAGTCCATTTCATTGATTGAAGTTTTACTGCTGGTGTTGCTAATGCTCCTGGACCATGGGGTGGGTTATGTGAAGAGGCTGCTACTAAAGATCCATTTTATGAAACTGTCTCAAGGGCTGATCCATTATGTGAAGAGGCTGCTACTAAAAATCCATTTGATGAAACTCCGTCAGGGGATGGTCCGTTATGTGAAAAGATTGATACTGCTAATAATGATGGTGATCCCACTGGAAATGTGGGAATTAAAACTGGTACATTCCTTAGATCGATGATTTCCTCTTCTATAATAATATCAGGTGATTGAGGAGAATCCCATGAAGACTTAGACTTCTTCTTTGGAGATTCAATAGTATCAAATTAAGAATCCCACTCTAGCTCGTTACAAAGCTCAATTTCGCGCTGTACTTGAGTGTTAAAGGAGTCCATGTTGATTCTATGCTCTCATATTTCCAAACCCCATATATAAAGAAAATTTTACCAACAACGTCATGCCACGTGATAGTTTAAATCGAATTATTCAAACTGTTCCCTATTACTACATTTCAAATATTTTTCAAAAACAACCAGCTTTCACTTTCCCAAAATTTCATAAATACACATTTTAACAACACGCTTTTAACATAATCACAATTAAATTTAACAAGTTTCCATATAAAACAAGGCAAATAAGAAATGCTATGCCACGTAATCTCTCAAAAGAACAGCATCATAGCGTTATGTTCTAAAAAAGAAATTCATGGTTCTTCCTTAAAGTTATTCAGGTAATTATACCGTTCATTCACATTTGCTTTGAATAAACAATATTTCATCAATAATGTTGTTTGCATCATCATTCAGATGTCAGCCATTTTGGAAATAAATGACATACATATTTTCAAAAGGAAATCTATGTCCAGAATTAATATTGTTGTTCAAGTATAAATAAGTTATTTATCATATAAAACACATTTTTAGTATTCCAGGTCATTATTCTCTAATGTCAAATTCCCTTTTGTATTCTGTAATGTTAAACTTTATTATTTTCTAATGCCTACTCAACATCATTCCAAAGTTCTTTGCTATTGTATTGTCGGTATTCTGTGATGTATACTCGTCGCGGCGCCAAAGTTATTTTTTAATGCGTCAACAATATTATCTGATGATACGTAGCAATAAGTTCAATCACTTATCCAATTAGCTTTTCACTTCCGCCTATCAATCCGGGATCCAAAATTATTTTTCTATCATGTTGTGGGCGTCTTTCTCTGATGTCTACTCACCGCGGCGCCAAAGCTCTTTTCTATTGTACTGTCGGTGGTTGTCTTTGATGTCTACTCTCCCCAACGCTAAAGTTATTTTGTTAATGCGTCAGAAACTTTCTCTAGTGCCACGTAGTAATAACATCAATACCATACACCGTAAGCTTTCCATCCGGGTTCCAAAAGCGCACGAAAACATCACTTAGTATCCAAACCTCGGCCAGGAAGAACATACAAAGACCATACTCTGTATCATGCAAAAGTATATGTACACTACATCGTTGTTCTAATGATCTTCAAATCGAAGCAAAGAATAAATAATTAAGAATGAAATAAATGAATAAATAAAAAAATTTCAACCCTACCCTTCACGAGTTACCAATATGTTTGTTCCTATAGGAAATTTTTAACAGCGAGTTTTTTAATATTTCGGAACTTTTTAACAAGGAGTATGCTCTGGCATACGAACTAGTATATAAGCTCAGCTTCATATGGAAACAGTCCGTTAAAAGAATACAAGTCAAATAAAGAGGGTCCCGGGTTCAATTCCAATTGTCAATACATAAGCAGGAACCATTCTTTACATGGACTATAGAAAACGATTATCCTTATATGCTCTATCATCTTTCACTCCAACTTCGGGGGTTCGATTCCAATTGTCAATACATTAGCATGAATCATTCTTTATAAAGGCTATAGGAACCAATATCTTTATATGGTCACACAACAATGTTCGAGGGAAACTTTTTTTTACCTTGTTCACACATTTAGCAATGAGCTTTTTTAATATTTCGGAATATTTTTTACAACGAGTATAGTTTAGCACCCAATCCAACACATATGCCAAGTTTTCTTTAATGAAAACGAAAGAATAAAAGATACAATCCAATTAAAAGTCATTGCAGGGGCCATTTTAAAAAAGTGTTTCCAAAGGAAACAACCCAATTAAAGATACATAAACAGAAAACCATTAGAGGGTCCTAAGTGGGGGTCATGGTCCATACGCAAGGACCATTTTAAAAACATGCTTTTAAATGTTTCGGAATATAATTCTTCTGAGGTTCCTGCAAATACACGATTGCAAAAAAAAAAAAAAAAAAAAAAATGGAGAGGGCCTGAGCAATATAGGGACTATAGAAACCAAAACTATGGTTCCTACATAGAAACACTCATCAGGGGCGGTGGTCCTGCATGGACACAACAACCATCAAAGGAAATTCACTTTTCATATCACTTATTCAACCTTTCTAGGAAAAAAAAAACGTTTAGAAATCATGACACACTTTAGACATGTACTACTTACTCAGACCGGTGTAACGGTCAACCACTTAACCTTACATAATTTATCTAACTTGTTTACAACTCAATTAAAAGCATCGTTACAGCGGCATCCTTTTCCCGTGTACAATCCTAAAACAGTACTACTTTACTTCTCGTGCAATGTCATCTTCCCAACTAAAATGGGAGGGACAAACATAGGAGGAACAAAACATCCTTTTATTCTTTTCTAGTTGTTTTCTTCGCTTTTGTGATAGTTCTTACTTGATGTCCAAAAATATTTTCTTCCTGCTTCATGTTTTAGTCTTTCCTTCAACATATCCTTCCAAAAGTGCGTTAAATAATTCTATTTAACAACGTTAAGTGTCCGATAGGAATTCATTCTTTTCTTTCTTTTGACAATAAAATAAATCAAAGTGTCGTGCATGAAACATGATCATGTTTGAAGAGTCCAGGGGGAAAATGGGGGATGTCCATTTTTACTAATTTTTCAGGAAACGATTTTTAAATTTTAAAACATTTTCTAAACTAATCGTGGAAAATGCTTCAAATTTGGTTTACAAGTTTGTTATTATATTGGAAACTAGCATGCAAAATCTTATGCTCAACATATATTATTGTAAAGAAAAGAATAGAAGAGAAAACGACATGAGGTTGGTTTGTACCGTGGAAAAAGTGGTCTATTCCAGGCAAAACTAGGGAGAAAAAGGGGCGATTTTTTTTTAAAAAAATAAAACCAATATTATTAAAAATAAGTGGTTTTCTTCCTTTGTCGTTTTTAGTATCCTTTACTCCGCTAACTACTGTTTCGGGAGTTCCATATAGAAAGTTTGAGCGTCTGTTCTGCATAAGACCTTCAAAGTTTGCAGATCCTGCCATTTTTTTTCCGAGATAGGCAACTTTCCTTTAAAATAAAGAAAAAATATATTGTAATTCACACCAATAATTATTGTGTTGATCACAGAATCCTATTCAAACTGTTCTCAACCGATTAAACCTAGTACGTTATTGCACAACGAAAATTTTGTAAATGTACTTTATCATCGAATCAGTATCAAGAATGCGAGAGTGGGGCAAGGAGAACAAGTAGGGCACAAAGGTTCACTGACTTTGTTAACCTGAAAGTCAACGTCGTATAAACAACTATCTGACATTGCTTACGGAAAGGTGCAGTTGCTTAAGCAAGTTTGACGACATTAGAATTTTAAAAATCAGGTTCTGGGGCAAGAGTGGTATATTTTTAACTCATTTAGTATATAATAATTAATTGAATATATCTGAATTGCACGCATGTCTGTTACAGAACAAGATGGCATGAAAATTTAAATTTTGTCCAAAAGTGGACATCCCTCTTTTTTCAACTGTAAGTGATGACGATAACCCATTCTTCCATTTTACAAGAATTTTTTAAATGGCTATTGCAGGCTAACCGTAAACCTTTTCCCCTTCCTTGATATATTGAATGAAACTACTAAGCATGTTCTACAAGATGGCATGAAAATCAAAATTTTGCCCGAAAGTAGACATCCCCCCTTTTTTCCCTTGACTCTTCATTTATGTTTGTCTCTTTCAATATGCTAATGTTATTTCTTTCCTGTGTGTCTCTAATATACGATGCAATTCTCTGTAGCAGTTCATCTCGAATGCTAGTTTTCTTGTTTAATTTTTAAAGCATGTACGCTTCTTGTCAATATCTAGTACACTCCGGACAAATTTCTTAATTTGATAATCTATATTCTTTTCGCTATTGAGAAGTTTCTTGATATCAGTAAACCTTTCTTCCTGTAGTACATTTCGATTTACTTGTATTATGTTAGTTCCTGGGACTTTTATACTTCTTCCATTTAAGAAATACAATGCTAATGTGCTGCTCAACAATTTAGATCCTTCCACATATATAGTTTTTCTAAGATTAAGTAAGTGTTTAATAATTAATTATATATTCAATATTAGTATTATGTTTTCTTCCTCTTCTGAATCAAAATTTATCCTTTGATATATATTGCTTTCCTTTTTATTCTATCATTTGATATATGGCCTTCCATAGAGAGTTTGAAGCGTGTGATGGTAAATTTATTATTCTTGAGTATTTACATTTTTGTTTATTCTCCAACTTCTTCGGAATTGAAATTATGACGCTTTTCACAAAATTTCTTGACATTTATCCTGTTAGGAAATTTTATGTAGTAATTAAACAATACTTCTTTCATCGTCGTTCTTAATTATGTTTCTTCTGCGAATAATTGTATTTTTTAAAGTTATTGGAAACGTTCTGTATAGGAAAGGCGAAATGAACAATAGTTACATGTAACCTGAACATTCCAAAACTACATTCCAGGTCTCTGAGTAATAACACGAAACTGAACTGTGGAAGCCAGTTCTCGTTTCAGTATTTATATTTTGTGAAAATCGTTCATCTTAAGTTTAGAACATACAGTTTCACAATAGACTGACTATTATTTTCCCGACTTCAAAATGAATCTTCAGGAATTGAAGATATTTTCTGAGTTTAGTGTTACTACCCGAAACGCCTCAAGTGATAATCTAGGTTTATTTCTTCATAAAGCATTTCTATACAGGGTGTCAATAAGATCCATTGCCACTCAGTGTATCTTCGAAATGACTGCAAAACTGAGAAAATGCAAACCAGGTCCGTAATGTATTTTAAGAGGCTTGAATTTTGAGCTATAAAAGATACACCCGGACAGTCCAATATAGGGGTACGTGGGGTTAAGTTCAAAATGTTAAATGGCAAAGGGGTCTAGTGATATATTGTTGGAAAGATCTCGACAAGATAAATATTTTGCCGAAAGTTTCATGTCCCTATGTTGAACCTATCCAAACTGGCGAGAGTTTACATTTCGTGTCCATAAAGTCCATTGCCACCCTGTGTATCTGCAAAACGACTATGAATATGAGAAAAAAAATTAAAAATAATGCTCAAATTATTCTAGAAATACATTGATTAAGGTGTTGTGTCAAATTCACCCTTTCTAAAAGTCATCTCAAAATCAAAATTGCTTAATTAGTAATCTCCATCCCACGTAGCTTCAGAATTAGTGCTCAGCAAATAAGGGTATAGAGGGCATATTTATTTATTATTTTGTTTTATTTCATAGTGTAATTGGATCAACATCTCATGACTATCTTTCATTTTCTTCGTTAAACAGAAATACATACTATTCCATACTGTTTACATATACAATTGATTCTGATGTCAAACCTCTCTCCATCTTTTCTGTTTAGATTCTACTTTCCCGTAGGGGAATATTTATATGAAATTTTCCACTTTCATACACCATATATTTTACTATTGTTTACGAACACACAAACTGTGTTTGTATTTCCCTTGAGTTGCAAAGGTTGTCAAGTAACACAAATGTCCTCGCCAACGCTAAAATAAGAAAACTAAGAAATTTATTAGCAAACTGCTGAGTTATATAAACTTGTTAATTAACCTGTTGTTTTCTGAAGTTAATAAAATAAACAACCGACAGATTTACTCTCAATATTTCTGTGAAACAGGTACATTTTGCACTGTTGACATGAAATGTGTGAATCAAAAATTGAATGTTGTTAGATATTTGTCCTTCATTTCATTCTTGTTTCTAAGAAAAAAATATATCGTACGCGTTCGATGAAATTGATCCAATCGTGACCAACTTAATATAGTGGTAGATCTTGAGAAGCTTAACAAACATGAAATACTTTGAACGATAATCTTTGCTTTTCGAGTTGTGGCATATCAAATATGATTCAGATTTATTCAAATGTTTACCAAAAATTATTAATTGCTATAGTATTTAAAGGAAACCTATATAGAAAAAATGTTATTAAATGTTAATCTGGACATAAGAAAGTAAATGTTGAGACTTCTTTTTAGCGATGCTGTAAATGCAGTTCGCATTCGTACAGTAAACATTAGCTTTAAAACACAATAAAGAACGATTTTCTCCTGTAATTGGGTGGCCAAATAAATATTATTCACATGGGGTGGCAGCTCGGCTACAGTGTAGAGCAAGTAAAGTTTGATCCACTTAATTTACTCTGAATATTTTTGTGATTCTAACTATATAATAAAGTAGCGTTCCGCAAAGTCTTTTCTAGTTAAAATTCTAAACGAAGAAATAGAGATGCCGATCAGTGATGTCTCCCTCTATACAAGACGTGCACTCTGTAAATGACTGTGAAGAAAAACAGATAAAGTAAAAACAAACAAAATAATGTATATGAATAAATCAACGTGGATACGAGTATGTTTGCTTCCCATCATTGTGAAGATTTTGAATCAAATGTTATTTATATAAACTCTTATATCAAATATCTCAGGGATATTTTTGTTGTGTTCATTCATGGAAGAATAATATTACAAAGTGTATACACGTACATACAAACAAGTATATCTTAACTACTATAAACGATCGAAAATATATTTTAAGTTCTCAAATGTATTTGTGTATTACGTCTTTTTTCTTCTTCGTCAGTTATTGCTAAAAATGCATAGCACTCTTGGCAAAATAGTATTTAGTAATTGTTATATCATTGTAAATGTAACGTTAATATTATAAAAGTGGATGGTCTCTGAAATACAAATATGTTCATATGAGATAATTTGAGAAAACGCTATACTTTTATTGTTACAAAGTAGTCAGTCACACATAAAATATCCTAATTTCAAACAAATTCTTCTCCGTTTATTACTCTATTGCTACGACAAAAGAATGAGTCGCATGTGCAACTGGTTATGTTTGGCGTTTGAAAATGTTAAAACGTGCTGGATAAGCCACGGAGCATCAACTATTAAGATTCATGTATACACTATGATTCCGGATATGCAATTCCTAAGGAGTTTCTACTATAACAGACTTGACATATTCTCTCGACATGAGCTCGTCACGCTACGATAGATATGACGTCACTAGAATGAAATATTAGTAGTAAGAACGTTAAATTGTGTCACAAATATGGTCAGTGATAGTTTTGCCATCAATGTCTCTTAGTTGTTCTTATTTTCTAGCACAAAACTTGATTCAAATCATTAGTACTGATAACTTATACAGAGTGTATAGAATCCATAACTCACGGTTACATTATATCATAAGAGAAGCTACCTTAAAAAGTCAAGAGTTATTTCTTCTTCAAAAGAGTCTCTCTCTAATCAATTACAATTCTCTCCGTCCAAGTGTGAAAAAGCTTGAAATCAACTCTTCTAGAAAACGTAGCAGTAAGACTTTTCTTTTTGCATTATTGTAGTTTAGAAGTAAGTTTTTTAACTTAGATACTTTGAAACTGTAACATCATATCCTTAATACCACCTCCTGTGAGTGCTTTTAAGCTTCAAGGTGATAACATTTTATTAATTTACATTGTATTGTTTATTTTATTTTGAGAAAAGGAGAATTATGAAAATTATACTTCGACATACCTACCAAAATAGATTTCGCATTGAGATTCAACTGGTCCTTAATTGCATGAAAGAATCAAACCAAGACAAACTGATTCATTTCATTAGAATTGATTGAGGCATATAATCAAATTATGTTTCTGTATACAACACATAACAATAAAAACAGCTTATTCACAATAGAGGAGAACTAATTCACTTTAAATTAACATTTCACTTTTTCTTCAATCAAGTTTATTACCCATATTTAGCGAGGTGGTTTCTACAGTGTTATAGGAAATGAGATGCACTGTCCTCTTCTAATCTGATGATACTTTTTCTGAGTGAAGTGTGGATATATAGAATGAGCAAAGAACAACCTCCTATAGGCTACTGTTCACGAAGTGCTGTTAGAAAAATAATTTATTAGGTAAGTGATATGTGCTTTTAGAGTAGCTACTTGCATATTTCTATACTCATAACTACTACTATACCAAAGTTAGATTCCTATGCTGAATTCAATTAGTTCTTCAATAGCTGACCCATTAAAAATATGTTGGTCTATACTGTAAATCGAACTAGAGATTATCCAAAAGATCAAATTATATGTTCCTTAATTCTGTACTCTCATATACAATAAACAAAATTCTACTAAACCTTCCCAGGGTTCGATTTTCGACAGGAAAACATTTGCACGCATTACGGTAGTTTGGATTCTACCTTAAAGTGTAGATCTAGTCTTATTTAGCATCGGTGCTGAAAAGAAGTGCTAGGCATCAACAAACCAATACACAGCTATTAAACACTTCAATTGACTTTAAACAAAATGAACTGAAACGATGATTGAATAGAAACAAGTTTGGCATGCAATAATGAATTACTGCATTTATTACTGTAAACATTATTGATTATTATAATACCTTAAATAAGGAAAATACGTTTTATGAATTATTAATCTACCAAATCTAACTTGATGAAAAATTTTCGTTTAAGGCCTTTTCAAGGTAGCATAAAGAAAATTGTTTATTCGTACTCATGTTAGTTGAAACTTTCTCTTTTCTTTTCATAAACTCTTTTAATCTCTTTGATCCGTCTTTCTTCTTAAATAGGTTCTGAAAAGTGTGAAGACACAACCGTCTTCTCCGGAAGGCACACAAATTTCATTCCATTTTATCTCGGTGACGTTCAAAGATTTAAAGACTTCCAACTCATTAACACCGTTCTGAAGGAAGCAATCAATCATCTTGAACGATAGAAAATAAATGATCCTTACTCATTTCTGCTTCCTACTTCTTCGTTCTTTTCTACACTTCTTGATCGGATATTTCTTTAGATGCATATTTTATTGACAAAGGTCAATCTTATACAACTTTAGTAATATAAATTTCTGCAACTATAAAAAATAGAACTCATATTTACAGACATATTTGTTTTTATTTTCTATAATAATTATATTAATGATGCTGTGTTGATAAATTAAGTCATTTTCTCCCTTTTTTCTTACTAAGTTCAACTTCCAGTTATACGAGTAAGTTTTTAATGCCAAACTAAACACACTTAAAAAAAAATAAGAGTAGCCTATTTTGACAAAATGTTCAGGGAATTATTTCATATATGATCAAAGAGAAGGGGATTGACTTGATGTATGACCCATTTTAGCTTTATTACTAAAGAAAATTGGGGATCCTTGGAAAAAGTTCAATTTTCTACTAAAATCGAATGATTTGATTTTGCGGAACCTATTTTGGAACATACATATGTTTTAAAATTTTACATTGGGGAGAGGTATAGGTGACTCCTCATCTGTGACCGTCTTCAACTCCAAGATTTGGGTTTGTGTAAGAAACTCAGTGTACACAAGATGTCCAAAAAGATTGTCACATATCTGAAACTGTCTTCTTGTAAAAATATAATTTAATAATGATTTTGCAAGGTACTTTTAATACTCATACTGTGCATATAATCGGCAAATGTATATTTGTGGTAAATTTCATAGGAAAAGAATTATAATAAATACGGAAAAATTAAATGAGTAAAACAAAATGTTGCTAAATGGATAAGAAAGTTTTATTTTAGTTTTATTGTTCTTATTTACTGCTCTTTTGACATGATATTTGACACATATATGTCTTTGCCGATTATATACATACTAACATTGTAAGAAATACCAGGCGAATTCGTTATAAAATTATATTCCTACAACAACATATAGACATTCGACAATAATTTTGGACATGAGTGCACATATACGCCATATTATGTCAAAGTGGGATAACTATTATGTATACAGTCATGAATCTTTTATTCTTATACCGGAAGGGCAGTAGGAGAAAAGTTCACTCTCCCGATGTCAATTGATTTTAAATTCAAATAAAGAAGATGACTGTGTAATCTATATAGCGCACATTCCTGAATATTTTTAATCTCAAACATTGAGATCCATAGGAAACTTCAAAAAAGTTTTCATAGTTCTTTATTAAAATTGAATAAATTTACGAAAACTATCTTGAAACTGTTTCTAAAATATCGGTTGGAGCAGGGTCGTAAACCACAATTTGTTCTTCCGCAGTCTTAGGCTCATTCCAAAGAGATGATTCGGAACCCTCAAAGAAACTATTGGCCATCAAACATTTTAAAAATAAAAGTTAATGTGGATTATTTTTCTTAATTTGGGGAAGAGCGGTTAATTTATTCTCTAATTATTATTGAAAGATATTAACCCAAAGTTATCCTAATTTTATAAAAAATAATAAAGGTACTTTACACACTATTTTGACAAAATTGATCATTTTGTTTAGCTAGACTGCCCTGAGAAAATGTTTGTATTCATTTTTTTTGCTCTTCTAAACACTTTTTATACATGAAAGAAAGTATTTCTTGCAAATTAAAGCCGAAGTACTCATAAGTATAATTAATACATGTTTGCTTGTAATTGGTCACGGACACTCTTTGTACTGACTTTCATTTCTAGTACTCAGATCTGAGAAGTGTGACTCCCATTACATAAAAGAACGGAAAGGATTCCAGGCGCAGATGAATCATTTCCGTTTTTATGTAACGGGAGTCACACTTCTGAGATCTGAGTACGAGAATGAAAGTCAGTGCAAAGAGTGTCTATGCCCAACTACAAGCAAACATGTATTAGTTATATTTATGAGTACTTTGGCTTTAATTTACAAGAATTGCGTCGAAAACCACAATGTGATTGATTTTAAGAAAAACTATACCCTAGGAAAACTATTTTAAAATTAATTCTACATTCTTCAAATCAGTGGTTCTCAACTTAATTCCTATCACGACCTCCATTTTATCACATCCACTTGTCATCGACCCCCTTATAATTTCTGATTTGCAATAAGCTTGTGTGGGATTTTTAATATGCCTATTGTGCAGATCTTATGCTATCCATTGCAAGAAAAGAAATTTTTAAAAATGATTTCTTTCTGGCTGTCAGTTGGAGGGTCCCTATGGTAAATATATTTTCTTCTCTCTGGTCTCTACGAGAGAACTCTATACAACTAGAAATTAAATATCTATAGTTGGCTCAGCTCCCACTTGAGATGAAGTAACTGAATAACCTTCACTTCCCTCAAGAAATTATACTATTAAATTTTTCTTCCAAATAAATTTGAAATTACGAAAAATTCGCATTTACTACCATCTGTTCTATAAATATCTATACGTCCACTAATAAATAACTGCTCGTTATGTCTACTATTGGCTCATATCAAAAAAAAAAAAAAAAAAAAAAACGGAAAGATCGAGGAATTAGAGTGGAGATTAAATATTTATTACAAATAAATATTCTAATTTAGGAGGTGAATAAAGACTATAATCTCAGGACGCCAATCTGTCACTATATGCATCCAAATCTCCTGCTTGCTTTTCCCCAATAACTAATGGAGAAAGGAAGAATTCAAGCTAACTTCCAATTTTCCTAATTTCATTAATTGTTTAATATCTCTCTAATTTTAGAAGGAACCTGTGGAAATACGAGTTACAGTAATCAATTAATTCTTGACCGTACTCCTTACTTTCAAAGACTGGACTTTGACTCACAGGACACAGTCTGGCCTAACTCTGATTCTGAGACTCCAAATTAAGTCTACAATAAGGAATCTATCTAAATTATATCTGTAGGATAGGTTAGTCTTGAGATAGGTTATAAGCCTTCACTCCACAGCTCTGACTAAAGTTCCTTGCATTCAAGGAATGAGGAATTAGGTTAACACTTACTCTCACACTTTCCCGTATGAAAGTTTCAGTGAGAAAAAAATATAATCATTCACAACACATATAAGTGCTAATAAATACACAGGGGATCGAACCCAAACGCATTCAGATTCAAATAAAAAGTTCCTCCACCACTAGGGCGGAACCAATTCCTAAGTCTATTTGAGCGTCACGCACCTCCGACGTACACCCCATAGGAAGCTTACGTGCTTCCATTCTAAGCAACCTATAAATAACCTAACTAGCCTCTGTTATAGGCGTAGGATCAAACTTCTAAAAAAAACTTAATTCGTAGTTCCATATCATTGTTTAAGCTATCTTACGGCCAAAGCCCAGTCACTTTAGCGGACATCTGTAATGTAGCAGAATCTCTAATCTGAATACATACAGTAACTACCTAGAGGGGATTCTTTCCAAACTGCACTATTCACTTCCAGTGCAGCGGACTGGCTGGCCGAGATCCTATACTTTTGACTCCTACAACGCACAGCGACGAAAGATGGGGAAAGTTGTCTTTTTTATATATATATTTTGGCCAGCTACAAAAAAATTATTTTCAATTTTTTAGCACCAACTATTCGAATGGAAAATTCCAAGCAACGGAGACTGAATACAATTGGATTCTCTGCTAGTGTCTATCGACAGGCTTCTAAAAGGCAAAAAAAAACTAGTTTGTAAATATCAACGTTATAAGCTAGCTAACCGTAAAAGAAAAAAAAAAGATTATTATTAAATCTTAAATATGGGGAATAAGTCTCTAATATATATATATATATATATATATATATATATATATATATATATATATATATATATATATATATACAATATAAATTAAGTAAATATTACTATACACCATTAATAATAAATATATATATATACCTGTGAATTAATGTACTCCAGTCCTGAATATCTATCTTATAAACAACATAATTATTAAACTGAGTAATATTTAATTAACCATTAATATTTATAACTTATTCTGGCAAGATCGCAAGACGTATCTTGCACCATCTATTCCTATAATAGTAGAATAATATATTATAGAATATATATTCTATAATAGTATCTTGCACCATCCATTTCTTGTGTATAGTGGATACAGTAACTTCCGTAAAAGCAAACGGATTAAACTAAATTTTGTCAGTTCATTCATATTACAAATATCGAATCCAATTCTCTTCAATTTAAATTGTTTTATAAACAACTTTGCATCTGTTGAAAGTCTTTAATAGATATTCAAAAATCAAAATAATATTTAAAAATATATTCCGGTGTTAGATTCAAATTACATTTATTTCTTCCGCTTATCTTCGTGATCGCATTATACCCTCTCGCGGCCCCCATAGGAGTCGTGACCCCGAAGTTGAGAAGCCCTTCTTTAACCTTTTAAAGGCCAATGTTCCAATATTGGAACATAATTTTGTAAAACGTAATTAATATCAACTAGACAGTATAAAAAATTGATTTGTAGATAAGAAGGTTTACTAATGAAGAACTGTATTATATTTCTATTGATTTTGTTTATTTAGTATATTACTTATGCCCTTCAAATTTTGGTAAAATTTTAAATTTTCGTACCTACCTCATTATATATTTTTTATAAAAAGCATATTAATATAAAAATCTATAATTTGTAGCAAATGGTACTTTTAAGTCCTTTTGAAAGGCGTATAATGTTTGTTCGCTATATAGTTTACATAGTAGTTTGTAATTACATGGTATTTTACAATGTTCCAATTTTGGAACATTGGCCTGTAACGTATAATGTCTTACTTAGAATGGGATCTCTAAAATTATTTATATTGTTGTGATTACTTGGCGTTCATATTCTGATATTTACGCTTGGTACTAACATTCTAGTTGTACAAGTGCCCACAGGAATGGCAGATAAATCTGTATGGTACAAATATTTCAGATTTTCTACTTTTCAAAATAAAGTATTTATCCGTATTACGTTTTCTTGTTACATATGTCATATCGAAGATTCTACATTTTTTATTTCTATTACTGGAAAATCACTTTTATTTTGGTTGTCTGCAAGTACTCATGACACAGCTGCTAATATTCACTCCAGTTAGTACTATTTTGAGGAATTTCAAAGGCAAAAATAAAAAAAGATGACCTATGCTCTGTAGTTACAAAAATACAACGAGAAAATGGGAGATGTGTGTGTGTTTGTTAGATAACCTTCTTGCTGCATACAGACCGCGTTTGAGAAGTAAAAAGTGGTGGTAGAATTTGTTCTCAAATTCTCTACATATCGCTTTGTTGCAAGCTGGTTGCTTTATGAAGAGGTTCATAACGACGATACCAGTAGTATGACACGCCTGGCGTTTGGAGAATAGATGACATTCTTCTTCACCAGAAAACAAAAGTCCCTCACGGTCAGGACCAAGAAAGCACCTTTCGAAAGAACTAAAGATTTTTGATAAATATTATTTGATGACGGGGCTAAAAGGCGGTGTGGTTTCGGCAAGAATAACACCACTAAATTTTTGCAACGAGTGTGCTAAGAGACTACAAAGGATGCTTTCTTCTATACCATGGGGAAGTGGAGTAAAGTTTGGAGATGATGTTTATAGGTCACAACAAAAGAAATATTTGTGTTTTACGCTATTATACCCTTTGTATTAGCACAAATATTTTACGTGTATTTTGTATGTATATTAGACATGAATCATATATAATCCATTATTGTATTTCTGTATAATGATATTTATATGTTATTACATTGTAACCACATGTATCATAATAATAAATTATATCATTTGAATATAAATACTATAATAACTGATTGAATTAGCTACTTAAGTTCGAGGATTGACATTAATTATAACAATATTTGTAACATATATTATCAATTACTAGATAAAATATATTCCAAATCAATAAACTAGAAGTTTTCAAAGTACAAGAATATATACTGTAACAGGCCAATGTTCGAATTTTGGAACATACTCAGAAACTACCTTCCAATTGTCGGTCGCTATTTTTCTTTATAGATGGTCAATAATACATCCGAAACAGCAACATATGCAAGAATTAGCTAAAAATAACAACGGGAGCATAATTCGGCCTGTAAAAGGTTAAGTAGTAACAGTAGATAGATTAATCAACTTAATTGGTGTTCACATACGAATTTTCGAATACCCCCTCTGGTCTCTAGGCAATTACCTACTAGAAGTATGATTAAGATTCGACTCAAGTTCAATCAACAATGATCGAAGTCATAGATCTATTAAGCGAATTGTTACTCTCACTTTAAATTCGTTCTATTATTATTATTATTATTATTATTATTATTATTATTATTATTATTATTTATTATTCCACTTTTGTAATTTTATTTGTCTTCCTTATTAAATTTTCGTTCAACGCTAGCCCCTGGGTCGGGCCTAGTGCCATCCAGCTCTGATCACAGTCAGTCTAATGGTTGTCGCTAGCTGCGCTCATTCGTACTTAACGCCAAGAGGTTTCGCTATCATGCAGATTATTTGGTTGGAGATAGAATAGCTGGAGCAAGATACAATATTTCTATATATTACTGTGAATTAAGAATCGTTTCTGTAATCGGTCGCCATCAAGTATGCATTCATTGAACGTTAGTATTTAACATTACAGCGAGTTTTTTATGCTACGGTATATAATGAAAAATTTCTTTCTTTTAATTTATGTTACATTAAAATACACAGAGGATAATTCAGCTTGAGTTTTTCTCTTTGAAAAAATACAGGTTAAATGAAGCATGTATCGCTGCGTAAAATAAGGGCGCCCTAATGCACTCAGGCATAAAACACCACGGAAGAAAGAACATCTGATAATTTCTTCCGTTTCTGACTTCTTTAGTTTTTCTTCTTTTCTTCTGTTTTCCCTATCCTCAAACAAACTGTGGTTGTTAAGTCATTATGAAGAAGAGGAGTAAAAAGTGAAGAAGTAGAAAAACAGAGGACTCCTAAAATTAGTAGACTCTTCGGATGATGTTCCTCCTGGATAAAGATGTAGAAATGAAAATAAAAGAAGATACATGTTCTTGCAAAGAAAAATGATAGAATCAGAGAAAATGTAGCGAAAAGAAGAAGTATTCTCTCACTCACTGTATCTTCATTCATTATCAGTGTCAGCAGTTTTTACATTCCTTTAACAGAGAACTGCTTCATCAGAAAAGAGTAATAGCTCGTGACACACACACACACACACACACACACACACACACACGTGATATATATAGGGTGATTTTTTTTTAAAGTCATGGATATCTGGGTCTAGAATTTCTAACTGAAGTTAGATTTTCACGCGGTTTGCCGCAAATGATCAAGGAAACATGCCAGATTTATGGAATTATGTTTACTGGTCTAAAAAAGTACAGCAAATATTTGCCAGTGTACTATACAATTGGAATGTTTTGGATTTTTGAAGCGAAATTGCAGAATGCGAATTAAGTGTTAGTGAAAATACAAATTATTAGTTGTAACACCCATAAACGCAAATAAATTACATGTCGAATAGCTATAACCGATTTCGTGCGACAAATGATGATGAGATTTCTTGGTCAACCTAAGGACTCGATAACTGACATCTTTCACAATACCCACCTCGGTGTCAGATACTTCTCTGTCTCATTCAGAAACGATTCTACTTCTTCTAAATTATTAACTAGCGACAATAATGTGTTCCTGTATGGGGCAGAACATGAGGCAAATTTGTTTCTAAATGCCGTTTGCGTAGGAACAACAGATTCCGTTCTGTAATAACATTTAATGATAAACTCATGTTGCTCCAAAGAGTACACTATTTTCATTGTGTCCTGATCACAATTACACAACAGCACAAAACTGTACAGCACAATTCTCAATACAACGACCCAATTTCCTGTTTCATGTTGACCTTTGCGAGGTTACCATGTATCGGAGTAAACTCAAACCTACGCACCGGACCGTACCACACCTCATTCCAGTTATAAGGTACACTGGCGAATATTTGGTCGTCGTCTGGAGGCGTGGCCGATATTACCCGGGATGAATTTAAACCAGCAAACATAACCTCATAAATCTCCCACGTATTCTTGATCATTTGCCACAAACTGCAAGAAAATCGGACTTCAGTTAGAAATACTAGACCCAAATGAAATCCATGAGTTTCTAAAACATCACCGTATATATATATATATTATAGCCCATGATGGAACGAATTATAGCTCATGATGAAGTAGATTTAAGCTAGTTGATAGATACAATACATGTCACACAAAAGCAATGTGTTGCTGTGGAGTCACAATTGAAATGAACGATGAAGAAGTGTCGGTCTCCCCAACTCTATGGGGAAGACAGGGGTAATCCGACATCAACACTAAACCCGTACATACTATGATAGTGACACCAATAATTCCACATAGCACATTACTGTTCGTAAAGTAGTTCATGGACTTTAAACAAACACGGGAATCTATAAGTTTAGCAATGTAGAATACCTCTATTTACAGCTCCGGTAAATATTTAAGAAAAAGTCACTGAGTTACAAATGAGGGAAAGAATAATCACAAAATTCGTTCAGTTACAAAAACTATATGAAACAAGAATTTATTTTAGAAAATAATGTACTAAATGTAAGCTACTGTAGAGAGCTGAAAAATTTCTATACTTCATGATAAAGTATTTGTTAATTTATTTTAAAATGTTACCAAAAGTGTGGTTATAGATGAAAACATTAGTATTAGCTTCATATAAAGGAAAAAGCAAACATTGTACTCATATTTGTCTGAGACTTCACATTGTTGGCACACAAAGAAGGGATCGCCTGCATGAAGAACACAGTCCTCGTTAAGCCGATAAAAATATTTTGTACATTGAACTCAATCAACGGAATGGTTTTTGCCGTAAACTAACTTCGGCGGATAGCACAATAATTTTCTTTTTGAGTTTTCTCATTTTTGTTAGTGTGTTTGGCAACATTTTTATCTCTGTACATTTTTTTGTGTCACTACCTTTTGATTTTTCTATTTTACTATTTTTCTGTGCAGACGTTAAAAGTTTGGCACTATTATCTTTCGCATTACAGTACCACATCTCATTTTCTTGGATGAATCCATACCCGTCTAATATAATTAACATTTCTTCTAGTGTGTGTTCATCTTCTTCAATAAATGTTGTAGGTTCACCAAAATATTTCTTGCTGTTAACTTTCAATAACCTGTCACGCAATGTTATCCGAGGGACTTGAAAAGCTCTTGAAGCAGAAGCAAGTAGCATTGCATTCTTTACGGCCTCTGTGGCTACTGACATTTTGTTCAAATTCCAGGAGCATCTCATGCAATGGAAAAAGGATGAAGATATTTTATTTCCTATACGTTAATACTAATGTAGTCTTTTTGATATATAGTTATTAAAAATCACAACGAATTGGGAAAAGCATCTGTCGAAAGTGTTCCAAATGTAAGTGTCGAAAGTATCCCGAATGTATAAGTTGCACTTAACTATGTTTTTTTGCAAGTTAGAAACACTGTACACTGATGAAGCAACCACCTGTGATTGCACAACTTTCAGTTGTATGTTTTCCACTATGAGTGCTGAACAACACAACTTTTACTTCTAAACAAGAGATTAACAAAACATACTCAAATTTTACAATGACCATTCACTTGTCACATATCTCTCACACTTTACCTCATAAACTTAGACCTTTCTCTAAAATTAAGTAGAATAATTTGACAACTTTTACAGATATACATTCCATACATCCCACAGGTTTGCTTAGTACTGATTACGCCAACTCCTTCACTTCCATTAAGAATTGACAGCGCTTTAAGCTTAGAAGTGTCGGTATTCCTCAACTGTCGAGTTTCCAGACTTCAAAGCATTTTATTTAATTTAGTAAATTTTATGCAGTTTTCTTTACTGTGTTTTGTGTTATAGCACTTTTTATATTACTCTCTGCTTTGTTGCATTTTTTATTATTTTAAAACTTTTAAAGCTTATTCATTATGCTGTACATTATAGCTCTTGTTAAACTTGTTTTCTGTTTTGAAATCATTCTTTTTGAAATGCATTAAAATATATTGTAGTTTGATTTACAAGCATTTACTAAATTTGGCTTATTTGTTATTCGTAGAAGTGAATCCAACATGAAAATATCTCACTGAAAAATTTGCAGTGTGTGGGGAATTTGACAAGTTATTAATAGAAAAAAATACATTTAACCCTATGCATTACTAGGTCATTTCCACTGATTAACAACAAAGTACATAATGCAGATTTTAAAGAAAAACTATTCACATAATTGAAACAATGACTTCCATAACCGCAAAAGTTCAGCTGAAACGATATTGACAAAATCAATATAAACTGAATATTGCTTGGAAATGTGAACTTGGAAAACATATTTCTTCATACTTTCACTTTGTTGAATAGCAAATGTCACTAGGTATTAAAATAACGAGTATTACAAGTTATTTGTCTATAATAAAATAATGAAAATATTGGACGTGTGTTATTATGGAACTCATTCGTCTGTTACATTGGTTTTAAATAATATAAATCCGATTTTGAAAAGGAATATACTGATGTTTACGTAATAATGTCCAGAAATGAAATAACAAATAGTCACTGTGCATAAACCTGGACTCCACTTTCCCAAAAATGTAATACAATAAACAACACATTTAGTTTACTCATATATTTCTTTCACTTAATAGAATCCCACACTTCACTTCCTGATTCCTCAGCACTGGGAGTCTGATCTTTACCATACTTGTCCAGAAGTCTCTGCAAATAAGGTTGCTCTGTAGATAAAATTGAGGACAGATATTTTTTAGTATTCCTGACTTTTGCAGCTTTGGCTTTTGCTTTCCGGAACAACACAGGTCCTTGGACTTGTGTGCTAATGAAACTCAATACATCAGTAACTCGCGGAAAATACGGGAACCTTTGTTGTTTCTAATGACAAACGATAGAGCTCAGTTAGACATTACAACAATATATATAACGCATAATGCTAAAAAGTGGAATTGTGCTGTTATGAAAGGCACGGCTTAACTATAGTAGTAATTCAAATAATTTGTTTCTAAGGAAAAGAAAAAAGCTCTATGTTAATAGCAAAACGACAGAACGAGAATCTAGGACTATTAAAAAAAAAACTGCAAAATAACTAATTCATGTTTTGTTTCTGTGTATAATTATCTTAAAACGTTTGAAATAGTCATGATCTTGGATTTACAATAACAACTAACTTCATTATACATCCTAAGCATCGATTAAAGATTACTGACTTGCTTATTATATAGGAGAAAATAAATTTGTAATATATAAGGAATAGAATGTATTTTCCATAATTTGCTCTTTGTGAAAATTACATAATTTAGATGGAACGAAGTTCGTCCAAATCACAGTAAGTAAACTGATATGAACTTTTACGGCTGTTTCTTTTCCATTTCAACTTATTATTTGCAAAGCTTCTGTAGTACTGTAGAAACGAATGTGTCGATAAAATCCGAATTTGAACGAAGAAACGTAGGCAAGATAGCCACCATCATTTCTTGGTAATAAATGTTCCTTATTCATTATCATCATTGCAAAACAAGACAAAATGTATTTCACAAGTTTAAAATAAAATGCAAACAACTCTACACTGTATTGGCTCGCAAGGGGGAAAAACTATAGCAGTTATAAAGATATGCATGTTTCCATGATTTACAAGTTGTATTATGTTTACTAGTTAAGATTACGTGTCAAGGGCGTTATTTGGAGCTCCAGATGGAGGACTTAGCCCCCTGAGTTTGACATTTGTATACATTTAATGCATAAGATGATAAGATACCAATGAAACCCTGAAAATGTACTGACATTAGGGTTTAGCCACCCGCGTCCCAAGCAAAATCTGAAATGACATTACTGTTGTGTGTGTCACTGTTAGGAGATATCAGACAACAATAGATAAAACCTATTAATTAACAGTGTATATTTTTCATGTACAGCACACAATTAAAAAGGTAATTTATTCCATTAGCATAAAAATTATCAACTGCATAGATGCGTAAACGAATGACATATGCATAATGCCAAAGCAAATTGTTTTTCTCGTCTCTCGAAAACGACGCAAGTGAAGTTACTTTCTGTCAAAGAGTATCATTTTCTTGAGTTCAATCTCCTCTACAGGTATGTTTTTAGCTTAAAAAATATTGTATGTTAACAAAATATAAATTTCAACAAGTTATCATAATTTCGGGTTATCTCATTAAACATATGATATATAGCTCTTTTCGTAGTGTTAAAATGAAATGCCCCAAAAAATACAGCTGATTATCTTATTCATCTTAATACGTAATATAGTTACCTCACAGCATCATTTTACGTTTACAATGAAACTCAATTTTGTCTATTTATTTTTCGAAATCTACGCATGAGTAATTGCAGTCACCCATCTTTGGACATTTATTTTTTCGTGTTAAACACTAATGATGATGTAGAATAGGGAATTTTAAATATGTCATAGTAGAAAAAAAATGAAATGTTTAACGTCCATGATTAAGACTCTGAGGCTAATGGGGACGGGTGATTAATGACAGTGAATGGTCATGATATTGGTGGATTGAGCATACGTATGAAACAGAAGAACCCAGAGAAAACCTCCGCAAATCCAATGACTAGGATCAAACCACGAATGCATCGCACCAGAGATGAGCAGCTCTGCTAGTAAGCCACCGTATGCAATTGTTGACTTGCGGTATGAAATTTCCCTCGAAATACTTCTACAAGTATTACAGTTTGAACGAATAAATTGTTTATACTCTTTCATTCTTATTTTTCTTATCTTCCTTTCTTTTTTCGTTTTCCTTAGCAGTTTGTCAATGAATCTTCTCAGCAAATGTAAGCTGTACTAATGAGAGGTTTTTCTCATAATTAATTGTTTTGAGTCGATTTCAAAGAAGAATTTGTTTCTCTAGATCAAGTTCTTTGATTCCACTGTATTTAGTAATTCCTACTTCCTCCACGGTTCTCTGATTTAATTCCTGCAAACAACAATTTGTATTTCACAACCAAATCATATTGTTACAAGTTTAATAGTTTTGCGTCTTCATACGGTTCCTCAATATGATTCTTTCATTCAAAATAAATAAATAAATAAATAAATAACATAAATAATGTGATGGGAAACAGTGAAACATACAGAGAAAATTAAAGCTGCCAAAATACAGGATAACTATGGAGTGACCCAAACCAACAAAATTGCCGACTAGCCAAAGAGCATTCCGATATTCAGGTGCGCGCACAGAATCTTTTGTTGGGAGATTTTCAAGCTTCGGGGGTTGAATACTACAAGCAACTACGCCTATGTAGTATTGGAGAGGGTTATTCTGTACCTGAAAAGCAATAAGTAAGTGTAGAATACTCCCACCTATATTTTCAGAAGCAAATGATAGAACTAGATTGTTTTCACAAGAGAAAGAGTACAGATGAAGTGTAAGATCAAATTTTCATACTACATCATTCCTGCTGAATAAGTACGGTTTTATTCAGAAAGTATATATATATATATATATATATATATATATATATATATATATATATATATATATATATATATATATAGATAGATAGATAGATAGATAATGATGAGTTACGATGTTTTGAGGAGTACGGACCCGGTGGACCCCTTGTGGGTTCGCCTATGCCGATATTGCTGTTACATGAGATTTGTAAATAAATTCAGCTTTTTGGATTTTTGATAGAACAATGATGAAATATTTGCAATGCACTGCAGGAGAGTATAAAATAAGAATCAAGTTTAAGTACGCTCACACTCCTGAATCCCGTGGATAGTTTCCAGTTAGTTTCAAACAAGGCCTGTTTGACCAGAAACCATAGAAGTCCTATAGAGACGGGATTATGGTGTTGATGGAAAAATGGCAGAATGACATCAAATAAAATGGTGCGCATATAGTTCATAATGTCATTTTCAAATGGCAATAAATGTCGGGTCAATTTTAACCTCTAAATGCTCAATAGCTTCCAACCTGACAAATTTGCTAATATTAATATTGTTGCAATGTTAAGTTTCCAAGAAAATACGATACACTCAGTTGTAAGCAAAGAGAAAAGAAACTCTGAAGACAATATTGTAAAAGTTTAGTTTTATATATTTCCGAACGTCGATATACAAAATTATATCCTCACTTAACTCATATAATAATGAACATGTTAGCGTAAGGACAATTTAGAGTATAATCTCATTACGAACGTAACCATTTTATTTAGGTAGAGCAATTGTTGATAAGAGTACAATGTTGTAATTGGATAAATCAAACTAGAAACATCAGATTAGATAATTACCCACAACTGGTGCTGTGGCCTTATGACAAAAATTAATAATGACTATGATATTAAATTAGGAGTTAGAACTTTGATATGAGTGAAATTGGTAATGAAGTCAAACAACAGAAGTGTGTTAGCGATTCGTAACTAGCATGTACTCACCAAGGTTTTATCCGAGGTTGAACCTTCTTCTGTGATGGTCACTTCAAAACTCTCTCGAGCTCACTACTCATTTTGTCCACCTACCTTTTCTTCCTAGCTTTTGGTAGCGTTATTACTTCAGCCTACAATTGCATTCATAAGAATTTTCTTATGACTCGAAGTAGGAAGTATTTGTTATTTAACTGACACATTGCTACATAACTTAAGTTATATTTCCTATTAAAATGAATGTTTTTATCCAGACATAGTTTTGAGTTATTACGAGGCTTCCTTAATTGCTGTAAACATGTGAACGACGTAACTAGCACCAGAGTGGGAATTGAGTTTTATTTCCACTTAAAATATGAAAATCTACAACATATTAATATCAAGGTTAATAAAATATCATTTATCCTTTACCAATTTACTTCAGTCATATTATCAGATTTCCCTGTTATTTCATTAAGATATTTGTTGAGTAATCTTTGTGAAATCTGCTTTTTTCTATTTCGATGTCTGGAACATGATAACGCAAGGAAAATAGACCCCTAAATGGCCAAGAAAACTATTTAATAACAAAAATAAAATTATTAAAATATCCTGAAATATTTGTATTATTTCTCTGGGATAATACACAAAATAATTCGAGTACCTATAGCAACATACATCTATAAATTGCATAATACTATTGCCTCTACGACTAATTAGTGTGGAGACTTTTCAATATAAATACTACCAGGGCTAGATTCAGGAATTTTTGACGGGGAGTTCAACAAATACTACCAGTACATTTGAATTAAATTTGATTGTTTATGTTTTTAAGCTTCTGTGATGTGAATGAGGAATTGCCCTGGAAATGCTAAGTGTCTGATCTCGGTAAATCGCTTTCCTTCCCCCTTCAGAAAATTGAATTAAACTAATGCTTTTGCAAAACTCTGTTTTCTTTTAAGGACATGACAACAGAAATTTTCGGAAAGTGTTCCTGTTATCACTGCTAGCTTATTACTTTAGATGGTGTATATTTGTAGAGAATGAAGAGTCAATTGTTTCCTAAGAAGTTCAGATTGCATAGTAGTAGTAAATAATGTAAATTAAACTTGAAGAAATAAGATTTAAATTGACTCATTTAAAAAGCGAAATTCATTGATTGCAATGTAGTTTGTACTTACTCAAAACCTTACCTTTTTTAAGTATAACGAAGACATTCGTGTTAACAAACGAAGTTTGAAGAGTTAAGTCATGAGGAAATATGAAACATCATTTTAATTTTTATTAGTTCGCTACTATTACTACTACTACAGTGACTTAAGTAATAGGGGTTTCGGGGTTTAAACCCCTCGCTTAGCAAGATTTGTAAAAACATTTACTACATTAAGATATAAACAAAAATTACGCTTGTTTGCTTGAACCTCTCTTCATGAAACTGTGTGTGCAATTGCTACTGCTACTACCACTAAGGTAGATGCAGGTAAATACGACATGTTAAGGATGCTGGATTTTTTACGGACTTAATTTTCATGAAACACAAAGAACAACGCATATGCGTTATAAAGTAGCCTTTTCCGGGTGTAGAAAAAATGTAATAATGATGCGACTCTCTTCTATTTTGTACCCATGATAAAATAAAAAAGTATTACAAATTGGCGTATTTATCAACACGTGCAGGTAATAACGCCAAGGCTAGAATATTACTAGAAACATGTAATAAATCTTTCAACTGCTTACATCGTCTGTATTATACAAACTCAAATATTACAACACAACATGGCTAAAGCAAAAAATAGAATAACCTAAATATAACATGAACATAAAATGTAAAAACGATAATCTATAAAGTTGAAATGAAGTTCCAAACTGAAAAGTTTTAGTCCATAAGAAGATAAACAAACAGTGTCACTGTACAGGACTTAAGAAAACTATACTGATATTACATGGAACGTGTGGGACAAATGAAAACATATATCTTCTATAGTCAGTCCTGCACAAGCCCTGGCGTATTTCGCTGCAGCATAATTGGTATTGATTTAGTAGCCATGGAATCACAAATACTGAATTTACATTTAGAAAACAAAGTGTTCCTAGACCAACACAAAATAAGACGTATATTGCTGTATACAATCGGCAATGTTCTGAGTTAGCACGGTACTAATAACGGATTCCTACCTCCGTTAAAAAAATAACATCCTTCCACGGAACCTTCCCGAAGCAAACAATACTGCACGGGGTGGCGGTCTCAGCGGTGTCTTCCGAATTATTAGTCAAATTGGATTTATCTAAGACTGTGGCACATATTGGAAGTGCATTCTAGCTTATTTCGTCGGAAACGTCAGAACACTGAACACTTGGCGTATTTAGCTTCACTGGCGTATATACCTGCAGTTACCTTAATATTAATAATAATAAAAATTTGTTCTGAAATCTGAGTTATTCACTTTGCTCTTCCTAACAATATTTTGAAAGCTCCCTCGTCGCATGTGTTTCGAATTCCACGTTAAGTTATAGCTCAACGTTTCATATAGCCGAGATTTTGAAAGGAAAGCTAAACCAAACCAAAATTTTAAAATGATGCCCTGGCAAAAACTAAATGTTCTGCCATTTCAATATCACCAATTATCTACAGAGTTCCGTTTATCAGATTTTTAAACCGTACTGTTGGAGATAACTTCTCGTGCGTTTCATACTTTATGTGTTTACCACAAGAATACAAAATATTAAAAATAAATACATTATCTTTGCTAGCTTTAGCGTGAAGGAAAAATGCATAGTTTTAGCCATAACCATACTTTACATGCAGTTGTAAACAGGTACATTAAGAGTGTATTGCCTACTAGGCAGGCGGTATATTGATTACTTGGGTTAGGATTTTGCGTTCCTTTCAGTGCCGAGGTTATATGAAATGTAGACCTATCACCGAACGTTGGTCTAATCCATATGAGTTCCCACCGGGAACCAAACCCAGGCATCTCGTGCCGAACACCCGTACGTAACTATATAACTACGGGAGAGGTTTAGTTAGGAAATATTGTTACTCTAGTGACTTCAAGATTTCATATATTTAGACTATCAAATTACTTTTTTATTTCGTCAATGGTTTGATTTCTGTAAGTACGTTATACCTTTTCAGCAGTGCAGCTATTTTAGACATAGACATATAGTTTGAATTTGATTCTGAACCGCCGTAAAACATTCAGTGCTCTCCCGCCGAGAATGATTCCGAGACCAACAGTACCATTGCGTACGCTTGCCACTAGGCTAGTAGAGAGATGTTGCTATATATTTTTTTTTGTTTGAGAACAGTGCTAAGAGAGATACTCGTGAAATAAATCAAGTATTAGTTAGTAAAATTGATTTTATCCATCCCAGTAAAGGGAGAAAATGAATCTATCCTATGCGGCTACATAGCCAGTTGAATTTCCAGTACTTGGAAACCGATCTGATAAAGTCGAAGCCTGAATATGATTTAAAGTCTGAATGGATGGATAGATACTTCTTTCTCCTTTTGCACGAACTGCTACTCGTCTCCTGCAAAAGGTTTGCTTCTCTCTGATTTGTCGATTCAGATTCTTCTCCGTGTATTGATTGGATGATTTAATTCGTTCTTCTGTCTCCTCATTGGTGAGTGAGCTCTATAGGGAAATAGTCCTGTATACATACAGAACGCTACCAAGTCCCCAAATCTCAAGCATGACTTGCACAAAACTTGATGCTGATGCGTAAGTTGGGCGCCATCTTCACTGTCTGTTGCGAAAGGAAACGAAAGAAACATTTCCTTTATTTGAGGTGAGAATACTCGGTTTCAAGTGAAAAATGGTTGGCAGCACTTGTTATTTGCTGTTTGACGGAACTTCCATTTCATGAACTTCTTGATAAGATGTACACGAATCAGGTCAGGATTTTGTTAGACAGAATTTTATTGTCCATTGTTGAGATGAGATCCGTATTGCTTTTGTCTACTTTTATTGATTTATTACTGTCGATGTGGTTTCTGGTTCTTGAAGCAATTGGAATTGTATTTGTGATGTCAAATTGGTCTGTAAACAGTCACAACCATTCTTCTGGGGACAAATACCACCCACAATGATTCTTCTGGGTGCGTTTCTGGTCGTCTTCTTGAAATGAGAGTAAGAGGCATTTGTTCGTCATGTCCGATGACCGATCATCTTGCAGGTAACGCAGAAGTTCTTATTGAGAAATTCTTAACTCTACAAAAGGAATTTGCCGTGAGCTTCCCCACAGCAAACCGGAGGTTTTCGGGATTCTTATGAGGTAGCCGTACTGGTAATAATTCCAGCATGTAGTGGTACGTGGGTTTATGTAAACGGTTTCAACTATGCGCCATTTACCCTGCAACCTAACTCAAGTTTTTTATGAATTGAGTGAATATTCTGTGTAGAAAACAGATGTGATAGGATTGATTTCTTTCAACGCTTATCTTGTCCTGTTTCCCTATCTTTGAGACGAGCAAAGCGTATTCTCAACGTGACACAAGTTTCCATGATCATTGGAGTGTCCTTAAATGAGGACGCGATGCCAGAACAAAGGTAACGAATGGAAAATTGTAAGTAATCTAGACAAATTATAGCGAAAACTCTACTGTGAAGTACTTGACACATTGGTTGGGCATTTACGAAATTAATAAGCTGAAAGTTTGGACAATTTTCTAATAGATTTTGATATATTTAAAATATTCAGAGTACTTCCTCATAATCCCTTTTCAGTAACGGATAGAAGTACGAATATTACTCCTGTCCAACGAGTTTTTAAACCCAGTTATCGGTAATCTATTCAGATCCAGAAATTCAGAACACTTGTATCAGACCTTTAAAATTACGAGGTTCAGGATTAGATGTAAATGTACATATGATTGATTTATAATATGTTTTAATTTGAGAAAAGGTGTTAGAAGCAGGAATTTTCAAAGTATTTTCAAGCTTTGAAAAGAATAAATATCTAATGGAGAAGCAGACAAAGTGTAAATATTCACTGAAGTCTAGGATACCATAAATACAAATTGGTCCAACGTTTTAGAGGTTGTCACCTTCAACTGTTAATAATTAGGATTTATAATCTTGAATGGTAAACACTTGCTACAAATAAGAGGTTGGTTTAACAGAACACAGAATACTGTAAACATGTTGCTAGGTCCCAATAACAAATTTCCTGCGAACAGGCTCCATATAATAATAAACGATGGTTTTAAGAAGAATTAAAACCTAACCTCGTGCTGACCTCAAGTTTTATATAAAACGTATTTTCTTCAGTTTGATATAGTGTCTTAACACAACTTTCTATCAATTATTTGGAAGATGCATTCTTTTACTTTAATGATAATTTGTTGCAACAATATCGACAATTCGTATAAATTCCATGACTACTACCGACTTTCATCTATTACTTTTCACATTGCAAGCAAATGAAACATCTTAAAACAAGTAAAGACTGTCCATCTAATTCTGCAATTGTGTATCTGGAGAAGAGAGGCCCGAAGTATCAGGTATGTTGAGCAGCGAAAGGATAGGCTCTTTCAGAAAAAACTAAACAAAAGGATTTCAGCCTTGAAAATTAGATGTTTTTCTTTTTTATTCGAGGCGCAAGTTTTCTTTCTGACAGCTTGTTCATAATTAATTTAAAACCATGCATTCATATATATTGAGTTTAGGTTTCATATGCCTACTCATATCAATACCACTAATTAGAATTAAAAAAAAATATATGTTGCAAACTTTCTTTATGGCGCAGTATTACTAGACATTACTAAGTGTTATAAACACTTCATTTCAAAGTTTACATTTTGCATCAATCATAACCAAATTCTGGAAAATGTCTAAGCAATACTAACAAATTAATATAACAAATGTAAAGCTTCTTTTGAGAGAATAAAGTTCTCAAATTTAGTTCATGAATAATGTATCATTCATTACGAGAAGCGTAGGGAAATATAATTGCCTGTAGAATCAATTATAAAAGGGTCTATCCGGTGCAATGATGTGAACAGACTTTGGGGAGAGATGGCTTAAATTCAGCTCAAATGTAGAAGAGGCTACGTAGATTCTATATTCTGAAAGCCAGTTGTCCTAGAATTGATGGACCATAGTCAGAAAGCACGAAACATGAATGTAAAAGTCAATGGAAAATCAATGAAAAAACTAAAGTTTCTCTCATGTCTCAAAACTATAATAAGGAGACGGCTAATTGAAAACTTATTGCAGAGACAATGAATAGCTTAAAAGCGATGTATAACACGTAAGGTAAATGTGGATATAACATTATCAAAAGCCAAGCTATAACCGTCACCAGTTTATAAAAGTAATTTTTGTGGACGCCCTGTATATTTCGTAAAGACAGTAATTATTCTTCGATTTATACTTTATTTTTGCGACGCAAATAAATAATTTCTTCGGTGGGAACTACGAACAATTCAATTTCTCTCCCACGCAATAGGACAAAGGAGTCTTTCATCGTTCACTCATATATATCTGAAACGCTGTTTTCTGGTGAAGACATTTTAGTGCGTAACAAAGAACATGTTCATTTTTTGAATTATATATATAATAGACGTATTTTCTTACTTGAGTTTGTTGTATTTCTTCCTTACTCATTAATATGCAAAGACAACGTTATATGAGTGCTTGGAACTAAATCAAGTGCATTCTTCAATCACTTAGGGAAATACTAGCAGACCAGCTGCAACCCCGCCACAGCCGCCCAAACGTAACGCTCAGTCAGATTTTATCTCAAAGTTCCCACTACAGTTGGTTTCGATATAATATTATGTAAAGGGATACACGTTCAATAGCCGATGAAGGACTTCCACAACGGCTAGCCCCTAATTAGTGAAATCTTGGGTTCAGAACACAGCGGGTATAACTAGTACATGAGCATACCAAAGATTTAATTAGTAGTGAGACTGTCTACATTTATTTGCTGGAAATCATAGTCAACTTCTGCCGATTTTGCAGCAGCTACGAAACTACTTCGTGAGATTATCCTAGTGTTACCCCGTACTGGTAATCCTCCACGTCAGTGGCGTAAGGAAGGGGGGCCCGGAGGGGCCTCCCCCCCAAAATAGGTCCGACGATGTACTTTGGTACTTTGATGTTTGTAATTTTTATATATTTTTATGTTTATATATTTTTGTTTGTAATTTTTCTATATGTACCTATAACAGCACTTGCCCCCCCCCCACAAACACACATCCTGGCTACGCTACTGCCCCACGTGCATTAGTGATGTGAGAAAAGTGTTCTAGTGAAACGCCAATTATAATCTTTCGTTTATCTATAGAGGAAGTTCGGGTATTATGGAATAGTCGGATAATATGGAATATCTCATTATCTTACCTGTGATGCTTTGATTCCAAGTGGAGAGGAAATAAACTACTACCTCACGTTCCCATGATGCTCTACAGACACTTCCTTATGATTGTAACATTCGTTGTGTTGGTAGACGTGAAAATCTGATTTCTTATTCCTGAAAACTTTTAAAGGTGTTTTACAACCTGTATTCTCCTATGGAAATGTAATAGAACAACAATTCTTTGTTTACTATGACGTTGTATATACAGAGTGGTAGTTTGATAAGCGCCACTATCCTATACGCCTCCGAATGCGTTTAACAGCTCTTTCGTTTCCAAGTTGGCACGGAGGGCAATATGGAATACCCGCAAGAAAAGCATGGTATTCCGTATTCCGTATGGTATTCCGATTACAAAATTATCTATCGGTATTGGGCAATTAAACATACATTTCACATTTATGATGACAACAATACTAAATGTAAATTTTATTACAGCAAATTTTCTGATGATATAAGGGGTGAACTTGGGTCCAACATTCATCATGTTTAATGTAAGCACACAATGACTATGGTGATCCTGAAGCAGAGTATTATATGTGTGAATTTTGCAAGTAATCACATTCAGTTATGGCTCGGCATTCAGAATTTTCATATATTGTCACTGTATTCATTGTTGTTTCAACAGAAAACTCATTTCTTTTCTATATAGCATTTGTATTCTATATTACCCGACTATTTCATATTACCCTCTAAAGTGGTTTGTTTACAAATTATAAGTTTTGCCCACCCCTATACCGAAACTTCTTTATCAAGATACTTATAAATAAAGCCAAATATGTAAGGCGTATATTTGTTTCTTCTTTTTGTTTCAATGTGCAATTCTTAACTGAATTACAAGCGGAACAAAAATTGTGTTCCATAATACCCGAACTCCTCTATACGTAATACAAAGAGCTATAATATAATGAATTTGAAGTGTAATTTTGTTGTGGAAATAGTTAAATATTCAGTGTTTGGTGTTGTGATTGTTTTTTCTTCTACGTTTTTAATAGTGTTTTATTAAATAAACATAGTTTCATTTTATTTAACGTGTTTTTGTTGCATATATAAATGATATTTGTGTGCGCTATGGTCTTAGCGACCATCTGATCGTCCATAATGATTTCGAGACGAGACATCCGAACCTCTCGGTGCTTAATGCTCATCTCATTATTGAGACCGGAGGGCGATCCGGGAAAAGGTCCGTAATCCGTATTTGGAAATGTTCTTTGGTATCTTAACCAGGTAAGTTCAGGTCTCCTGAAAGTACTCATATGTGGGACAGTAGGGGGGACAGATCCGAAAAGCGGTTACAAAGTTGCTTGAGTAAAATCAATAATAATGATAAAGTGTATGCATCTTCTTCGAATTATCCAGGGCGCCCCACGCGGAGGTAACGTGCTTGAAATATCTTACACTTGAATTTCTAATCTCCAAACTCGATTTAGCACGCAACGTGATTTTTGACCTGACCACATGACACAGTCTAGTCCTTATGGCAAACAGGATAGATAGGCCCTTTGTCAAGTTTGTTCCTGTTCCGCTTAACTATGCCTACAGGCGAACATAATTACAAGATTTAAATTTCTTTGTATGTGTGAATCACAACACTGGCATATATTTGGCAAAAACGCTTATTTTCTAACATCCCTCTATTATGCACCGAGGCTATAGGACATGGTGATAATGAGATGGATGATAATGGTGAAATAAAGTGGGAGAAATGGGAGAGCCAAAGAAAATCCACGCACACGTGTTTGTTCAACAGAAAGTTCATTCGACGCCGGCTGGAAACGTACCAAGTACCTCATACACAAGAGTCGAACGCTTTACCACTGAACCATCATGGTACCAATAAACCTGATGCATACACTTTACATTATTATCTACTTTCTTTCCGCTCTTACGGTAATATTAATGGGAAAATCATTAAACATTAATTCTTTTATCGTTTCAGGAAAACACGTTTGTTCAATTTTCATTGTCACAAATGGAAAGTAAGTAGGTTGACCATAGTTCTTTAAAACTCTTGTAAATCTTCATTGCATGAATATAGTTTCTTAAATGTTGGCACAATGATAATTCAACTTTCTTATTAAGTTGATGCAGGATAATACAGTGTGTCTATAAAATAACTCCGGGGTTTTGAGGCAAAATATTTTAATTAAGTAAAAAACGTACATACATGTGTTATACATGATTGGAAAGCTTACATTTTCAAGTTTTGTTTTTAACAATTTAATAAAGTTCAATATGAGCCCCGCCTGGCTTTTGAGGCAAAATAAGTAAAAAACGTAATACATACATGTGTTATACATGATTGGAAAGCTTACATTTTCACGTTTGTTTTAACAATTTAATAAAGTTCAATATGAGCCCAGTGAGTGGCACGGCACACAACAGACTTAGTTTCTATGAGCCGAATAACACATTGAGCCTTTTATTGTGGCGTTACCATAGCGCGAAGCGCAACAATCCACACGGCACGGCACTGATTCACTGACTACCGCAGCCGCTTTGTCGTCTCAATGTCAACGCTCCGTAGCGCTGCCACCTGTTGATAAAAACAATTCCAATTACTATGACTAAAACTTTTTGAGCTAGTCGTTTCAGAGAAATTAACTAAATTTTGCTCTCTTTTATCGTTAATAAGATATGCATTTTTAAAACCCCGGTGTTCTTTTATAAACACCCTGTATATTAGTATAATTATACTTGACGAGGGCTTCAGGCACATAGAAAGTTTATTTATGGATTAAAGGAGTGTATTTTTATAATAGCTTTCAATATGATCTTTCGTCTTGAAAGGCAAGTGAACAAATTTTCGTTCATTTTCATGAAGATTTCATTTTCATAATGAAAACCTACTTTAAGTGCACTAGTTACTGTGAGTAGATTCTAGCTTGGAAATCTGCAGCACAAACGTCGATAGAATTCAATGAGCTGGCTGGTATCGAATTTGGTGACCCGCAGGGCAAGTTTAATCGTGTATACGTTTACGTCCTGTGTAATCCTGAGATAATTGACTTTTGTCTGTTCCATTATTTCATTTATGTCTAACGAACGACAGAATTCAGCTAAGGAACTGATCCATTTGGCTACTATTGATACTGGCACAATGATGTATATTTGTTTGTTGAGTGAATTACTACTTATTAAAATAAAGACATATTATTACATAATCTTAATCTTTTGCATATTTTCGTCTATTTTCTCAAAGTTGTTTTTATTTCTTATTTGGCATAATTTTCTCGTACAGTTTGTTCTAAAATAGTATATTTCTTATTTATTTTTGAGAGAAGTGTAAGCCCATGTATAATGAAAATATACATAGCTAATTCATAATTCTTTTCGACCCCCCGAAAGCGATTATCAGATTGCAATAATGTGAACACTTTGGGGAAGATGGCTCAAATTCAGTTCAAATGTAGAAGAGACTATGTAGATTCTATATTTCAAAAGCAAATTGTACTAAAATTGATGGAACATAGTCAACAAATTACGAAACATTAATATCAATGGAAAATCAACGAGAAACAAATATTGTTTCCACTTATCTCTAAAACCGAAAGAGGGAGGAGACTGACATTTAGCTCAAATGTAGAAGAGTCTATGTAAATTCTACATTCTAATAGAAAATTGTTCTAAAATGGATGAAACGTAGTCAAAAATCACGAAACATTAATTTGAATAGAAAATCAATGAAAAAATGACGTTATGTACATAGCTCAAAAACTATAATAATGAGATGGCTAATTGAAATCTTATTGCAAAGACATAATGAAGAGCTTAACAACGATATGTAGCACGTAAGGAAAATATAGCTAGAACATTGTCAAAAGTCAAGTTGTTTGAGTAAAATCAATAATAATGATAAAGTATATGCATCTCCTGGGAATTGCCTGAAGAGCCGCATGCGGATGCTACGTGCTTCAATCATCTGGATTTGGAATCTCCAGATTCTATTTAGCACACAACGTGACTTCCGACCTAATTACATGACACAGTCTAGTCCTTATGGCAAATCGGATAGGACCTTTGTATTATACGTTTTCAAAGTGTTTGACCTGAAAGTTACATTTCCTTAAGTTCATAAGAACATATGTATTGTTATTTCAAATATTTTGTTTTCAAATAGTGTATACATTGCTGTTTTGTCACTGTAGGAAGTATGTGGTTTACCGTTTAAAACAACAGGAACAACTATAGATGAAACTTGGTACTTAAAAGCATTTTTTACATTATTATACAGTAACCGAATAAATAAACGTTTCCTCTTTAAAAAAATATGAATTATAGTTAGTAAAGAACAACACGTTTTTCACCGCCACAAAAACTATTTTTCCTCCATTTTTGCGCAAAATATAAATGGTAATTCACAACTGAAGCATGTCATTTTATTCAGTTTTACGTGACATTTTGACTTTGAGTAATATTATACATAAAAAGTATAAGTTTAAGAATCTATCATAATATATGGCTATATCTCATTAACCGTAGAAAGTACTTCTACCTTTATATGTATCATAGTCATTGTTCAGGATCTATTTTAAATAATCAAAAAATAATATTTTTTCTCGTGAAATACGCAAGACACTTTACACTACTTCATATAATTTTGTTAAGTTCAACGATTACCCCTTTCTGGTATATGTCTCTTTCTTGGACATATTTTCGTTAAACGTTAATAATATTAATCCTTGTACGAGTGTAACTAATTATATTTGTCTTGTGTAAGCATTCACTGTATGTTTAGTTTTATCTATGTAAGTAATTGTTTAAATACTATTTCTAATAGTCCAACATTTTAACCTGAACGCTTACTTACGTGATGCATTATTGAACAATGTCGTAGCCTCACAGTTAGTACTCTTGTATCCTTGTATTCGGCCTTTCACAAACTCTTGCTAAGAGTTCATATGCCTCGGACAGAAACCCTAATTTTTGTTTATAAAATCCTCATAGTGTCTTGTTCTTCATGTTGACGTAAAGCACAATTTATCGAACTCTAGTAACGTTACTGTAATGGTAGGAGATATGTGCAGCAGAAGTATTGTCATAAAGAAAATGCACTACCAAATTTACACAACCAGTTTTTTGATTGTATTTAATATAAACCAAATACTAGTCAGTAAAGAAATATAGAAATTGTAGAAGTACGCTAGGAGGGAACCCTGACAATTTAGTGAGTACGTAAGTTTGGCTCAGAAAGACAATATAGTTTTAAGTAAGCCATCAAAGAGAACAAGCATGGAAAGTAGTTCTGATTAAATAGAGTTTGTTAACTTTCTGATTGAAAGTCCTGTATAACACACTCCTACATACAGTTTGTTTATATAGATAAGCTTCACATTATTGGTCACAGAGTGGACAATATATCTGCTTGTAGATCTGTAAGTGGGTTTGTCTAATTTTAGTTATAGAAGACAGGAAAGTTCTTCTGTAGAATTCATATCCAGTATTATCTGGGCCAAGGCAGAGATGGAAAAGATGGTCAACTTTGCCCTGTAAATTTACGTTTTATCAGCCATGTACGGCAAAGAGTTTCACAGAATTAGATGTATCAAAGAATAATAATAATACATCTTACAACATCTTATGCATTTTGGAGCATTGATGAGTACAAGGAAAACTAAATTGCTTTCACAATCTTTCCAAGTTGGTCCTCGGCCGCTTGCAGTCCTACTGGCCATGGCAGCCCAATAATTGGAAGAATCAATACTTATCAGAAATACTTATCAATACATATTGTAGGTTGTTGTGACATGACAATGGCTCAACTACATCAACATGTTATATATAGAGTTCTAAGCTATGCTTCATTTTGAAAAAGCGTCGATTAGTTCCCGCGGAAACCATTAGTGCTGACTTGTAAAACACGGCTATGGTTGTAATGTTATTCGAAGATTCGGATTGGGTTCTTACACCCCTGACGGTTATAATTACCAAATTATAAAATGTCCATGATATATTTAGCTTTGTATCTGTATTTCTGATTTATCTTAAATTATTTGGACCTCTATGTCTAATTTTATCAATGTCAATATAAGCTTGACTTTAAAACTCTTTAAAATAAGACAACTAATTTTAAACAAGGTATTCCATATAACCTTTTCGTTTTAGTTATACGAGAATCAGACGAAGAGAAAAGAATGAAAAAAGAAAAAATCTAAGATCATGAAGAAGCGGAGAAGTGGTCTCATGGAGCCATTTATCTTGCACGCGAGTGGCATCACCCCTGCAGAGAAAGAAGGAATTAAAAGCGGAACATCCATTAAGGGCGGGTAATCTGGCTGCTATGTTTCAAATCTCGACCTTGTCTCGTTGAACCCTTTGCTCCAGATAGAGAGCAACCACTTCTCCTATAACGTTGGAAAATAAAATAAAAAATGTTAGGGCAAGCAATGAATGAATGTGGGAAGCTCACAAGTGAAATATTGCCTCACTCATAAACTTCTGAGAGGATTTTCGCAAATACTTTTCTTCAAGAAAACTGGCAGAGTTGTAATATTAAATTTATATATAAAACCGTAGAGTATGTATATTCAGAATAATATATTATAAATATCAAACATGTAATGTTCATTATTGTCGTATACGTATATTCATAAAAAACAATCCATTTTACCTTTAAACTAAGAATTTCATACTACCCAACATAACAAAGATCATCCTTCCAGTAACACAAGTAGATACCAAACATTATTATCTTTTTAGCTCAGCTTACATTAAATCCTTCAGGAAATGCATCTGAAAAGCAAATTTTCTTGATTTATATATAGAACTTATAGTCGTTAGAATTTTTGAGATTTAATTTGATCATCTTTTTCACAAAAATCAGAGTAGTCTGCTACACTGTGACGTCATATTTTTATTGTGGACATAATCACAGACTGATAAATTTCTGCAGCCTCTGTCACGACGAATCGAGCCTCGAACTGTCTTTTAATTCTATTCCATCGAGAGATGAAACTTTTTCTCTAGCCTATCTGGCTATTTTACTCAGTGTCTGTCAAATAACGGATAATATTAATCCCATTGTTGGAAGTAGATCTCCGATATTGAGAAAGGTTCCAAAGATTTTGTAAGTCCCTATTACCTGCTCTGCTTTCCTTCAAGTTCTGATCATAACGGTGATTGGTTGGTAAAAACCACGTTCATTGAACAATTTACATGACTGAATACAAGTACGCATTTATGACTGATATTTCTATAAGAAATAAGAGTGATTTCATGCTGTAATCAATGCGAGTTGCGTGATGAAAGTTATCAGAAGTCTATTAGTGTACACAGATGCGATCTAGCAGAAATAACTAGAGTAACATTTCCACAGTTCGAGTTGGATGGAATCAAGTTTACCACATTTCACTTAAAAACTCAAATTATATGAAAGGAAAGGCCAAACTTTCAAGTTTTCAGATCATCATACTGGTACACAATATAGTAAACAAGCTATAGCTCATTTAATTTTAAGTCAATTTATCATTGAATTGCACATACACTAAAGCGCTGGACTACTATGCAGTTAAAAGGCTGTCAGTGTTAATCATCAACTCGGTACAATGACCCACAATAACATTCTGCAACAATCAACAAGCTTTGAGGTTCCACCTCAGTCTAGTCTTCAAATTGTTCAACCATTTTTCTATATTTCCTTATTTATATCTCTTATTATTTCAATCCATTTCTCAAACTTAAACTTAATAGAAACTTAAATCAAGGATATATCTTAACAAATAATGACTGTACTGAAGTTGTCAAGAGGAACAACGTATATTAAAATTCTTTACTACGTACGTGTCTATGCTCTACTGTTAGAACATATAACATATTAACTGACTTCAAATGCATGCGAAAAATGGACTAGTGCTTTTAGAAAATAGGGTCTTTCTTGGGAAGACTTGGATTTCATGGAGCATTCAATTACCAAGACTTAAAGAATGGCTTGCTTACAGTCTTCTATTAATTTAATTTATCTAGTTGAGGAAGTTATTTAGACTACGGACTACAGAAAATACGCTAAGACTAATTTAAAGTGACAAAGGTGTGTTTAGTAAAGACATAATGACTGAAGAGGTTATAAACTTTATATTCGCTAATGTTTATGTACAATTTGACAACCTGAGAATAGCATACTGCAGTAAGTCAACCAAGAGCTTTGTCGGGAAGTGAATCACGATACACTGTTTTTCAAGACTCTAGTCAATTTTTGGGGTTCAGATTGACTATATCCTTTTATTATCTTAGAATCTATAATGGGAAGGAAAATATATATTTACTGGTTTAACATGAAATAAGGATTTGTAGAAAAATCTGCTATTTTTGATATGGCTAAATGAAGTTGTTTTGGTAGATGCATGCTTCTATTATCATCACTGAAGAAAATAGCTTTTACAATGATAGGAGATAGTCAGTATACGATACTGGCATAGATGATGATCATTAGATGTATATAAAATTAATATCTGAGATATAGCAGATAAGTGTCACAAACGTTACACGGAATGCGAGGTGTTTGTGTAGTTTGAAAAAATTTTACTTTCTGGAGTTGAATTAGTTTGGATGGCTTATTTGTATTTGCTTTTTTATTTTTCTCACGAATAGAAGGTCTTGCACAATAGTTCTGAGTGAGAATAAAGGAAATTTATCTGCATATTTAAAATTGTCTTCGAAGAACTGGCTGTGTGAGAGCTTAGTGTTATATTTATTGTTCAGTTGAAATGAAATCCTTTTTACAGTTAAGATTTCTGTTATCGTCGGATTCTTATAATTAATGTAGATCATCCTTAGCCGGTATGGTTCTATGTTGTTTGTAGAGTTTATGTTTCGATTTGAATGTAGAATAATTTATCATCGTAGAGGAAAGGAAGTAGCTTACATTAGCTTAAGATGCAGACGTATATAGATATACGTTTATCTAAACGCGGATATGTTTGGCATTCAATGCGTTTTAAGTACCACACAGGGATATACAAGAAAATGTTTAAGTAAAACGAATCAGCATGGTAAGAGAGTAGAACTGTCATTATCAAAAGCAGACTCAATATTTGAAACTAAAACAACGATTAATTATCATAAGAACTATGTGAGTCACTGTTAAAAGTGCATGGGGACTCATGAAACAATAGTAACTACGCAATTGACTATTAAAAAGAAAGACGTGATTTCTTCTCTTATTAGTTTAGTGTAGTTAGGTAAATATAAATCTATATCAAATGACAGTTTATCTTCTCCAAATTCATAGAAATTAACCAAGGTCAACTACATTTGCCTTCCAATAGCAAACAGAGCCTTACGCGCTAGCAAGAACAACACGTCATATTCCGTCAACGCAGTGATACTTGACATCAGATGACGGAAAATGTAATCACAGAAGTTACCTGAGAGTAACAACATGCAATAATGACAATATTTGATTTATACCGAATAATTAGAAACAAAAAATATATTTTGTTATCTGTAAGTAACACTATGCAATGTGGAATTAAATAGGAGATCTGTAAATTCTGTTTTTTAGTGTTTTAAAATTTGATAGTGGTCACGAAAATGTTTCCAATTCATGATGTAACACCAGTGTTTCACTAAAACCCTATAGTCGTTTTGAATTGAGACTGATTTAACATTGTACTGTAAATAAGGATTTATACAGCAACCTAATGTAACGAAATAAAACAATATAATTTTAACAGGAATTAACTTCTTCTTTCCCCTTCTCAAAGGAAACATACCTACGAAAACATGCATTCTTAATAAATTATAACTAAATTGTATACTTTATGATTGAACTATAGAGGGGTATTTTAAAGGAAAACCATTAAAAAATATCAAGCTAAAACTCTGTATGAAATAATATTATAATTATTAACGAAAAGTTTATTAATACAGCAAATAACAATAATCTCTTAAACTGTAGTATATTTACATGTTCGTAACAGTTATTATTATGAAACAGTAATCCTTAAGATTTCTTATTCGAAGTCGTAGCGACTTCAAGATTTGATAAGTGTATTCATGTAAATAGGAGTTATATTTTACTACAAAAAGCTTGTTTAAAAATTTCAAGCGTCTATTGATTATTTTGCCACATCTCTCACGTTTTTTTGTCGTATTTTAACAATAGATATTCTTGCAGCATCCAGAATCAACAGACGACAGTCATCAGTTCATCTGGTGGTGAGAGCAGGCTTTCTGATTGTGGGTATGTTATTTTCTACTATATCCTTTATCCCCCCATACCCAACTCTCTACAGCTAACGAATTGAAAGCGCCAAAGAGGATGATCGGATCAAAAGAAAACTACATCAATGCTAGCACTAAAGTCAACACCAGACGAAAAATATAAAAGGGGTGAAATGGAAAGAAATAGAAAAAAAAATGCTTTCTTCTCTTTCAACAAACCAACTCCACTATAGGGTTTCAAAACTGAAAGATAACACACACACACACACTTGTATTATATATATATATATATATATATATATATATATATATATATATATATATATATATATATATATATATATATATATATATAAGCATACACATACACACAAAACGAATAATTCTAAGCAAAGTATATAAGAAATAGCTGTTCCATCTCTTAAAAAAAGTACTGTTTTCCTATCATTGCTGGGACATATTTTACTTTTGTACATACTATTGTATATCCGCGCCATTTCTTATCGTTAGAAAGTTTTGACAATTTTCGATTTTGTTTCCGAATTATCTAAACCAAGTGTGTGGACATGGACAGTAAAGGTTTACCCATGTAGGCAACGACGGGCTTCTCTGTCAGCGTTGCCAACCAACGTTCACTAAAGTGTGCGTGTAGCCGCTCAAAGTTTCAGTGCAGATGGTCGAGTACATCTTGCGTTTCTGCTTCACCCATCTGCCTAACCTTTATGTAAGACAAACAACCAAGCAAGCAGTGCATGTTGCAACATATTAACGTGTGTGCGCAATGGTTGATCAAAGACAATCCAGCAAGTAGAGAAATTTGAAAAACCAAAGCAGTTGGCCCCTGGGAAGAAATATTTTGTACCAGCATTTGGTGATAAACCATCGTGTCTGTTGTGTAATGCATCCTTCATATAGAAAAGATATTTAAACGTTGAAGGACATTATGGTCCTTATGCAGAGTCGTTCTGACTCATGATTAGTGCCATAATAGAGAGTTCGACTAACATATGTTTCCTGCAGTAGTCAGGCCTTTAATATGACGGTAATCATATGTCAAAACGGCTCTGCATAAGGCGGTATAAATCTAAACGCTAGGGTGAATATGATGCACTAGATAACGAAGAATGTTCAAATATTTTGAAAAAATCAAATAAAAAAGTACATTATATAAATAGTTCAAAATTTTATAATCAAAATAATAAATAGTCTGATCAGTGAATACTACTAATATTTTTTTAATATAATGATGAATATTGATATTATATGATATTAAAGTTCAAACATAAAGTTGTAAGGCAAAGTCCCTCAGAAGTAACATATAAGTAATGCCGTAACTTATGTGGGAGAGGGACAATTTCTTCGCATTTGAGCTTCTCTTCGTTCATTGGAGCTCACTTCAAGATAATACTCTTACTCGATATGACATGATACAAACATAAATGAATGAATGAAGAGTGGGATAGGTTCGCTATATCAAGAAAGAAAAATAGTTTAAGGAAAGTGTGATCTCATCCCGTTTCAGTATAATGTCTAGTACAATATTAGATCCTCCAGAAATAATATATAATTCTTACGTTTTTAAGTCATCTTAAACATTGTTCATTCAATTTAATTTCTGAATAAATAAATGGGCAATAACCAAGAAAATAGTTCCTATTTCGAAGTATTTAATGTATGTGTAAAATTACCGTTCAAGCAGAATCCAACAAGTAGAAGAATTTGGAAACCTGACCAATCAGTCTTTGGAAAAACAAATATTTAGCAAGAGTATGTGGTGGTGGTGCTTCGTGTTTGTTGCGTAATGCATCCATCGTACCGAGAAAATATAAAGTTGGATATATTATAAATCTAAACACAAGAGTAACTATGATGCAGTTTCTATTGCCGAAAGAACTCAAAAGAATATAGTACTGCTGCTGCCTTATCACCTAAACAAAATACAATAACGATTATAAAGCATCTGTGTTCGCATTTTCAATTTGACATTCTAAGTGCATTTGCACAAGAGAAAAATGGAACAAAAATATGTGAATTCAGAAAGCTCTGATAGCACTCACGACTGCGAAGCTGAAAGTCAAGCAAACTGGGGCAATTCCATCTCTTATGCCATTGGACGTTTTCATTATATCTTCTGATTGATATATACAAAACAAACGATATTCTGTTTGCTACGTCACTGTGACATCAAATCACTTTCTTTAAGAGCACTAGAGTGCTCGATGATAAGAGAATATTCAATTGGAAAGATTTGAAGAGTGTGAGACAAGAACAGGGTAACCCTCAATTGTACTATTTTAAGAAATTTGAGGTTTTCTGCTGCATTAATCATTTTCAAAGTCGGAAAGCTGATTTTTCACAAAAGACTATACATGAAGGATTAAATGAACAAGGTTACACGAAGCGGTATGTGTTGCTCTCTATCGGGTGCTGCAAAAGCAGCAACTGCTAAATTGTGGGTTACCAAGTTCTTGCCTCACATCCTTCGTTTGATATAAATATAGCACGAAACTTATTGTTATTACTGCATAGGAATTCTCGAAAGAAATACGATTTTGTCATGATTCATAGTTGCATTCAGACATTTTAAGGCAAGTTTTCATAATATTTATATCTTTTTTTAACAAGTCTTAAATTTAATATTCGTATTGTGCTATTGTTGAAGTTTACATTTAAATCTAGAATTTTCCTAACAATTTTCGAAGTATAAACAAGTCTCTAGTAACTAACTGAAATTTGTTTAAAAATCCATACTAGTGCATCAGTAAAAATTGGGGAACAATTTCAATTAAAGTGTCACAATACAAATACTACACCAATACAAGTCAATTAGTGAATCGGTAGCTCCTTAACAGATTTAGCACTAAACGATTTTAAGATTTTTTCTTTCATTCATTATTTTTATTGTTCTACCATCTTTCGTACAAAGTAACAACTACAACATTATGTTCATTTCTTTCCACTATTGCACAACGAGAACAAAAATTTCGACTTCATTATATCGGTTTTCATATCAAAAAGAAATCAAATAACGTATAGCATTTCGCGATATGTTTATCATGCAAGAATCGTTATCTTCTGCCTCATCTTATGAAGGAGCAGTAATGTTGGAAATTGTCACGTGATTTCGGAATTGTTCTGACAGGGTGATGTGATTCAGATTCTTTCGCACATAGCGACATACTGGCAGTACATGAAGCTCTCTACTCTTCGAACGTGGCCTTGTATGACTTTTGGTTGTTCTCGAAAATAAAAAGGCACCTGAACGGAGTAAGCCGTTGCATTCCAAAAGACATCTAGCGCAACGTGATGATTACCCTGACCCGGAAATGGGTTCCAAGGCTGTTTGGAGTAATGAAAGAACCACTGGAATCAATGTGTTGAAGCAGGAGATAACTAGTTAAAAGTGATTCAAAAGATGAATACACTAAATGATTGCGATATTTTTTTTCGGGACATGATCCTATACTTTCTATTAGGCCTTGTATTATTGACAATAATATAAACAATGTAGTTTTGTTAAAATTATGTATCATATCTTTATTTCATATATATCAACTCTGAAAACGTATCACGCAAAAGGTTCTTCTTTCGTGTATCATCTAAAAGATGAAATGTAATAAAATAATTGTATATTTCTTTCCAACCATCTATAGACAATTGGTGTGTAGATGGTTGGCAAGAAATATATTTCAACTCACGTTATGCAATTAGCAGATTCTTTTCTAGTGATTGTGACATCATTTCTAGTGAGTTTCTCATGAGAGTACTATATATGACTGCCAAATAGTTCTGATGCAACTAAGAAGAAAGTTAAACATAACCAAACCCCACATATTTTTAATCCGGATTACTATAAGAGTTTATCCTTGTTTAACTATTATCTCTCTCGAAAAGAAAAAGAAGAAAGTGCCACACGAGTACCACTACAAATTCGCAAGTCATTCATTTTGTTAAAATATTAAATTTGTTACTAAAACAAGTAGATATAATATTACGATCGACTAAAAGAAAGACAAAACATTTGTATAATGAAATATTACTTATTTTTATTAATGTAATTGTAATATAATGTAAGACACTCAGGCGAAAGTTAACTATACCTCAAATTAGCCATAGAAAGAAATTACATATATAGTATATCTATCCAAGACACAGGTATAAGTCTTTGGAAAGAACTTCTTTCAACATACTATCTGCACTTGTTCTTTTTGTTTCTTCAAGACACAGACGATAGAAGGAAAAATATGTATTTCGTTTTCCCCACAGCAATTTTGTGAATAAGAAAAGGAGAAAAAAACAACAAAAAGGAGTGTTTTTATTACTGTGAGAAAGATGTGATCCTCAGAAATTGCAATTATAATGAGAGAGGGAGATAGGAAAAAACGGAGGCTGAGCAGCTATTCCTACAGTCTCTCGCTCTTTCTTTCTTTCTCTCTGTGTGTACGTGTTTGTGAGTGTATGTGTATGTAGCTAGAAATAGGTTGTGAAGCAATACTAGGGAAAGAGAGAGAGAGTAGAATTTTAACAAACAGCTTTAAATCTCCTTACCTTTAGAGTGATGCTAGCGGCATCTGTGTTAGCAGGAAGTAAAATATTGAAAAGAGAAAACGGAATAAACTTTGATGCTGAAAGGTGAAATGATGTTTGAAAAAAATTAGAAAATATCCAATAAGTAAAGAAATGTTGAAAGATAATAAAAAACGCAGGAAAGAGTAGGATAATGGATGGAGGAAGAGAAAGAGAGAGAGAGGAGGTGATCTTTTTCTCGCCAATGTTCTGAAGTATTGAAAACAAATTAGCCAGTGCCTCAAGAGAAAGAGAACGTAGGACGGCCAAAGAGCTGAAGGGAAAAGGGATGTACCGAATAGCATAGTGAATAACAGATAGGAAAAGAGAAAAAGAGATGCAGACTTTATGCTGGAGTTTTAATTACGTTGCCTTTGGGGGGTTTTCGACCCAAGCTCTTAATTGAAAGCTTCACTGTAGGGAATGATGCGACACTGGATCCTTTTTTGCCCCGGCCCCGTATCCCATTTCCTACCACACCCAATCTGCTCACAATTATCTCAATGCCGGAATATTTTTTTCTTTCTTCTTTCCCCTAAAGTGAAACGTACGAAAAAATGTAAAAAATGATTTTTTCCTCTATAAATGGGCTTTAAGGAAAAAACACACAAAAATTATTACAGGAAAGGACTGAACTCTTAAAAGAGTCAAGTTCTTAAAAATAACACAAGATTTGCATACCCCTATGAAGATAATATTATCTAATGATATACTGATTTCATAAACTAGTGCAGTTGTAAAATCCACATTTCAGTGAATAATATGGAAGCATTCTTAATTAACAATTGCATTAGAGTTAAAAAATTAACCTTATGTGCTTAGGTGATACGAGTACAACTGTTTTATATAGCTTATCACTTTCAGACCGGCTACACCTTGATCAAAAGCAAAAAGCCAAGTAGATTCAGAAAGAGCCAGTGGAAGATGTGCAGAGAGAAAGAGTCATTATTGCATGGACTGTGTGTCTGTCACAACATCGGAGAGGCCTTTATATAGCATGTGCTGCAGTGAATATAGTTACGAGATTTTGTAGCATTACTCATAGTACTGTACTTTAGCTTATATCTCCTGTCCTCTAGTCAAGTTGCGGCTGACCTTATACAATATTAGCAGCTAAAGTATTCGGTGTTACCCGCGAAAAATTTTAAAAAGCCTATCATCTTTTGAGATTTGCATCGAACAACTCTGTACTTATAGCAAAAATAATGATTAATACATACCTAATGTAAAGCTGCACCTGATAATGCAACGTCAGTTATATAATCTCACTTTTGAAGGTACTAAGGATAGATTGAACAAAAATACAGGAGGCATGTAATATTTTTTTTCATTGATACAACTGTTGTTCAATCTGCACAAACCAGCCTTCAAAAATTGTAAATAGTTTGAAACAATTTACGGCAATCCTATGACATGAATTTGTATCGAGGACAAATAAACAAACATTCTGCTTCGTAAATAAAATTTAGAGTAACTAATAAGCAAACAAAAAAGATTCTAGATTTCAGTTCGTACGAAGTACTCTCCACAGAAAGTTTCTAAACGAGAAGTTTTCAATGAGCCTACTGATTTATAAATACATTCATCCGGTCTATGAAGCGTGTTATAATACATGTATAAGATTAGTCAATTTTGTATCTTATTTCAACTTCGGAGAGTTTGAAGTAAGGATACATTTGTTGGTGATTCTGAAAGATTTCTAGTTTTCATGAGGAGAATTAGGATCTATGAGATAACAAATTGAATACAATACACATGTAAAAATCCTGCTATTACATTCACATTTTTACGACGAGTTACCAAAGATGTACAAAATATTTAATATATTTCTGGTATCTCTTAAAATTCATATTTCTAATGTTTTACTCTTAATTTAATAACAGGTTATATCATTAAATTCTATTATTGGCGATACAAATGTAATGAAGCTCTTAACAAAGAGATGCATATTGTATATATACACAAAGCCTTGTTAGCTTGCCCACAATAGTTATAACTTTTCGTTTAGTTGAAAGTTTTAAATCTGAGAAATTTCAACTAAACTACTACAACTTATCATATTCACAGTATTAAGAACTGAAAGCTAGTGACCTTGTTTAACCTTATGACGCCAGCCTTTCAAAATCTACGTTAATGCCAACCTGGGTCTGACCCCGAATCAATATTATTGTTAGTAGTCACCTTTTCATTAACTTTTATTTTATTATATTGATGAAAACAATTGCTTACTTTTATGTACTATGGTATAGTTATATATATATATATATATATATATATATATATATATATATATATATAGGCCCATTTTAATCTTTCCACGGAAATGTTTTGAAAACGGTTGAACATAAATGAACGGAACAAAAACTCTAATAGCAAATATCATGGTACAAATCAAATGTTGATGTCGTGGTGCCCCCTAGGGTCACTCTTTAGGAGGGCCCGGGGCCCAACTTTAAAATTTTAAATGGAAACATGGGCCGAATGACACCTCCTTCAATAGATCTTTAAAAGCTAAAAAGCGACGTGGCAAAGGATTTTTCATATCGGTCACCGTATCCAAAATGGTCGCCAAGATATGTTACCTGTATCAGATAAACGTTCAGTAGCACTAATATGAAAACGGTTCAACATAAATGAACCAAACCAAAACTACAATAGGAAAGCCGTGGGACAAATCAAATGATGTTGTTGCGTTGCCCCCAGGGCCACCTTTCATGGTTTCTGTACTTAGAAAATTTAAACGAAAATATGGGTCGTGATACCTCGTTCGATAGATCTTCGTACACTAAACAGCGTTGCGGCAAATTGGTCATATGGTTCACCGTTTTCAAAATGACCGCCAAGACATGGTGCCTTTATCAGATAAAACGTCCAGTACCACTAATATGGAAACGGTTGAAGATAATAACGGATGAACAGAATAAAATTCCTATAGAAAATCACAGGGTATTTATCATTCCAGGGCTCTAAAATGTTGCAACAGAAGAGATGATTAGATTGAAAGTGCTATAATGCAAAGGAGGAAATCTACTTCCTAGAAAATCATCGTTCGAACGTCCTCCCGTCCGAAGCGGGACGGGAAGGAACGGTTAAATTGCAAATGAGAACCTTAGTTTTTGAAAATTGTATCTACACAACAAAATTATCTGAAATGTGTTTTCATAACAGATGTTGTCTGTAATGGAGAAATTTAGGTAAAATTCTTGTTAAATGGTATCTTCCATTTTGATTGCAGGAAATGATTTCTGCAAAATGAATCAACTGAAATGCAAAACCAATGTCGTCGAACAATGCAATTTTAGAACAACGTGTACAAATGTTTGTTTTGCTGAAAAGCCGTCTGCACAATATTGGTTCATTACAGTATCAGTCATTTGTACATCCAAGTGTTTCAGACAAGCCGTACCAATTGCAAGTAAAAATGGGGTTCTCATTTGAGATTTTACCATTCATTTCCGCTTCGCGCACTTACGGAGGGAGATCAAAAAGATAATTTTCTAAGAATTAGATTTCCTCTTTAGCATTATGTAAGTTATACTTTAATAATCTGTTTCTCCGTTGGATTATTCCCGAAGCGTGGAATGATAAATACCCTCTGTGATTTCGTATTCCTTTTCATTTATCACCGTTTTCTGGCCATTTTGAATACGGTGACCGATATAAAAACTCTTTTGCCACAACACTTTTTAGGTTTTAAAGATCCACCGAACGAGATATCACTTGACATATATTTTTTCCATTGACAATTTTGAAGTAGGGTCCTGAGACCCCATGAAAGGCGGCCCTGGGGGTCACCACGACATCATTCAACGTGCTTTCTGTCATTTTCCTGTTTCACCTTGTGTTCTGTTCATTTATCTCCAACCGCTTTCATATTACTGGTACTAGACGCTTAATCTGATATATGCACCATGTCTTAGCGGCCATCAAAAGGCCATACTTCGAATTCGAGAGATTGTGGATGGAGGTCCTTATCAGCATAAAGGAAGTCAAGCATACGTAAACCAAAACTGCTTATTTCACTAATGTTCAATAGGTGTACAGAGTATTCACTACAGGGTGAAATTCCAAGACATGCCAACAACCGAATTTTGAGATATGCTCTTACTTTATGATTGATCCAAAGTAGGTAAACAATAAGCCTTGATAGCAGTGAACACGGAATCCATTGGCGCGATGTCGGAAGTGTTAAGGATCGTCAGCGGCATGGTCTCTCGTACTCGGCAAAACGCAAGCTGTGATGCTTTCTTTCATGCTTATAAGTGAATAAAACATGAGATATACTGTGACGAAATACATATCATCACACATTATTCCAAACAAAAAAGCATGGAGCTGCCGGTTCTTAACACTTCCTTCTTCCTTCCGAAGCATTGGATATCCATTGTTGTCAAGGTATACCTTCTGTCTATTTTGGACCCTTCTTGAAATCAGGGTGTATCTGAAAATTCTATTGACAGCATATCTGAGAATTTCACCCTGTAGGGAATACACTCCACACCTATTGACAATTGATGAAATACGCACTTTTGGATTGCGTATGCGCGGCTTCCTTTACGCTGATAAGAACCACCATCCTCAGCTTCTGAAGCTCGAAATAGAGCCTATTGAAATTTAGCTTTTTCACGATTTTGGACAGCCCTAGCTCTGAAATTATGCACTTTTCGCCATAGGCCCATATGAACTTTTTCTCTTATTTTGATGTGAGGAATCACCTCTTACAGTTTGTCAGTATAGTTCATTAACACCCTATATATATATATATATATATATATATATATATATATATATATAAATATATATATATATATATATATATATATATATATATATATATTTATATTCATTTGCGTACTACAATACAGTCTAATGAAATTTGTTATTTACTACAATTTCACTTTTCTTTACATGCATTTTACGGAAACATACTTCATTCGGAATTTCCAGCACATACAGAGTATGCTACACAGTTGTCTCACATGTCCCAAAAAAGCTGGATAACCACAATTAATACATCGTGTTTTTACTTCTCTATCCTTATCTCGTGGATAAAGAATGCATCTATGGTTCTTGTCGCGGTTGAATCCGGAACGTCGTTCAATGTACCTCAGGATACTAGTCGCAGTAATAGCTTGTTTGGTTTTAATTTGCATGCACTGAGGATTTTCAAACTACCCCTGGATTTCTGAAGTTATTTAGGGATATTTTTGTCTTTTTGAGTTTTGGTAGCACTGTATTGTGAGGACTTTGACAGCAAAATCACCATCGAAAGAATTCCTGCACAATCAATAACATTGAAAAAGTGAATCACAGGCCAACATCTCACTTTGTCTTGCACTTATAGAATCTGAAGAAATGGTCAAGTGTATTCACACCAGACTTAGTTTCATTATGCATTGTGATATGATATCCAATGTATTATTTTCGGGAACTACAGTTTTATCATGGTGCATTGAAGACAATAAATAACAGGACCAATCTATTCTTCTTCGGGACATAGCTCGCATTGGTCAACTCTCCTCCAAAGCACAAGAGTGAAGTATTTTCTGATCACTCGCGGATTCAAACTTTTCCTAGGGATATCCCGTTTGCACATTCTCATTGCGAAAACTCTTTTCTCTGAAGAAGTAACTCTTCGGTGAGTTCGGTACTTTTCCATGATTATATTTTTTCTTTTACTTAGCCATAGTTTTGCAAGATACTTCACCAGGTCTTTTATGATGTCTCGTTCATGTGTTACTTTCCGATCAACATGTATTTCTCCATGTATTTTTCTGTCTGCGCCATATGTAAGCATAGAAAACCGTGGGATCCGCACGGACCTCAGGTGTGCTAAATTCGTTTTGGGTCTTAAATGCTCTTATACTTTCTAAATACAAAATTCTACAAGAAGTAAATTGTTATTGGTGAATTGAAACCATCTTAAAATGAGACGTCCTGAGTCATACACAAGGATGTGTAACAAACAGTGCGTCATAAGGTTAAGATAGTCACAGTTGTAGTCACATAGGATGTTGTCAAACAAGTTACCAAGAAGTAAGAATATATGAAGCATGATCGTAATGGTTTTGTAATATATTTCGTTTTTAAAATTGTGATTACTTGCTACTGATTTTTCGTCGGGTTACACTTCTGCTGATCATTTCTGCCAAACGATAACGCTACGGCGCTAAAACAGGCGAAGCCGAGAACATTAAACATAGATATGCAATGAATGAAAAGTAGTAGTACGGCTTAATAACAACCTATCTCATTGTCTCCAAAAACATTTTGGTTTTATAAAAGGTGGGCACTCAAGAAAGATTATGTTGCGGAATGCACCTTTTCCATCGTTAAACATAATTTCAATTTCATGGTACTTCGTTATTAATCACAAACAGCCAATTTCTGAATGTGATTACGTAAATATTTTAAGGAACACTTGCATCTTATAACATGGTGCTGTTCAATAGGAAAGGCACAGTTTTCTAAAATAGTGATGCGCCGATACACACAGCCAGAACTGGTGAAGTTCAATTTGAGGAAGGACGGAAGGAACTCGAATAATCTATTCCTCGGCTTATATGACATTCACATTTAACATACTGAACATAAATGATTAGTTTCAGAGCAAAAGTTGCGGCTCGAACTTTTTACTCTATCATCACTGATTGAAGTGTCTGCTTTGTTGCTTCAAGTATTGTCTGCAAACATTTCTTAAGATGTCTAAATTCTGCTGCAGATAAAAAATAAATGAAATATTTTAGTTTTACTCCTCACGGCTATGCTATGTAGGAGATAGTGATGATGAGAGTGAACTATGAAAGTAAGAACGGGCGAATCCCAAGAAAACACACAGAAGATGTTTGTCCATCACAAATCCCACTTGACGCTAACTGAAATCGAACTAGGGATTACATGCATCAGACGTAAATGGTGTACCACTGAAACATTGTAACCTTGTGACGAATACATCTTGCCACGAGGTAAAGGTGGATCAACACCATATTAGTCAAGTAAGCTTTATTTTGTTAGTATTTTCATTATTTGGAGAGTTACCAATGAACATATTTTTACTGTATGGAGCTTAAATACAATTAACTCAATTGTTTTGACTACATATTTTGTATTTGTTGCGATCGATTACTTGAAACTCGTGACAGACTTGTGAAGTAGGGATTATTGTATGTTGAAAGTATAGTATTTATAATTAAAACGGCTTGCTACAGTTATTACGACTGGCAAGATATACGTAGAAAGAATGTAGTTGTGTTCGTGTAGTGGTTTCTAACGATTGGTTTGAACCCTTCTCTATCCTGAGCTAGACTTCTCAATTTTACGTACTTTATCTTTTGTATATATTATATTACTTCAATCATGGGACTTCTTTCTGTATGTCTCATAATGTATCATAATGTGCCCATGTCTTTTCAAATATTTTAGTATATCCCTTTGTTCTAATACAAATACTAATACTTCTTCATTTGATACTTTATACACCCATCTAATTTGCAACATCTTTGTAAAGCATTTTATTTTGAAGGTCTGAGTTCTTTAATTTTGTATTGTAGTATCCATGATTGACATCTATACAATACCACATTCCATACTTATGCTTTCAATCAACTTTTTCTTCAGTTCTATGACGATGCTTCTGCTTCAAAGCGTTTCAGTTTTCTCCAAATGCCTTCTTCTTCTGAGCTATTCTTGATTTTACAATTTTCATTGTACCTATTATCGCTCGTTACTTTTGTTCCAAAGTAACGATATTACCTGATAGATATGGTTGTTACTATTATGTTTAGTTTGCTATTAGAGTTTAAAGTATATCTACTCCAAACACATTAATGCACGTAAAGAAATATTATCGTTGAAATCTGTAGGAAAGAAGCAATTTAGTGAATTCAAGTATTAAAGCAAAATACTATGTTTAATAATGATGATTCGGTTCGTGTAGTTCAATGTTTCTTTTCAGCATCCATTATAAATGACGTGTGAATCCATAGTTTAAGGTGGAATCCGAAGCACAATAATATATTTAAATTTTAATGCTCTTCCACCGGGAGTCGAACGAGGACAACGTACACCAAAGACGCAAGCGCTAATCATTAGACTATGTTTAGCAATGAGTTGAACGAATAAAATAAAATGGGAGATAATAAGAGTAGATAGTTGAACAAGAAGAGTGTAGTGCTTACCAAAACAATTGACAAAAAGAAATAAAATGTAGATGTATTAAGATGGAATTGTTGGCATTTAATCCCATCTTAGTCCTTCCTAATATCTTTCAATGATGTCATATACTTCAGAACGGATGTATGATGTAAAATGTTAAAGTTATATTTCTTTTGAAAGTTATGGTATGATGTAGGAACAAAGAATACATAAATGTATCAAACGCACTTCACGTTCTAATTCTGTCAAAGCATTCCCGAGGAATCAGTTTGGTTTCGGGCATTGATCTTGAAAATATTCAGATTTGGTTGACTAATGTCAGGATTCCAAAACTATCTAATATAACTGTTTATATTTTCAGTCACTTAGAGCCAATATTTAGTTCCCATTTTCGAATTTAAACAGATATTTGTGCTTTATCCTTAATTGTTTCCCTCCAAAAATTAAAGCCCCTGAAACAGATATTAAATAAATGTAACATTTCTTTTTTAACTTTTGTTCACAATTAGTCCAAAGTGCTTCTTAAAAGTATACATTGTCTTCATTCTTTGCTGGGATTTGGTTCATTTCAACACAAACACACGGACTGCTTAATTAGGACATAAATGACTTTATACGTATCAATTTTAATCAAAATCATTTAGAACAGTTGTGATAAAAAATTGAAATGAAATTTTTGAGTTTTACGTCCCACGGTTATGCTGGTTACGCTAAGGAAGACGGTGATTATGAGAAATTAATGAAATGGTGGAATGAAGAAAGTGGGAGGAAACGGGAGAACCCCGAGGAAACCCACGCACACGGTGTTTGTCTACCATAAAGTTCACTTTGCGGGAGCAGGGTTTGAACCCGGGAACCCATACACCACAGGTGAACGCTCTACCACTGAGCCACCGCGGCCCCTACAGTTGTGATAGAAAGAGGTTATCCATCTGAACCAGATTTATCTGGAAACCTCAGTATACATCAATGGCATTCGCACCATTTTCCTCAAAATTGGTAAAGCAGTTTCTACGAAATATTATTTATGTTTGTTTTGTACTTTACCCATTATCAATTCCAACACAATTCGGAAACTACTTAAGAAGCCTTTTGTGCATTACGTGGTAAATTTTAACCAAATCTGGTAAGCATTTTAGGGAAATAATTGTTTAGGTTAGTGACTGTGTAGGTAGTTTAGTCTACAGCCGGAACAAATGAATTTTCTGTCTTAAGTTGTCCTTGAGCCATAGCCAAATTATAATTACTTGACGAATTTTCATATACCGGCCTTACAAAATCTCTTCGATGGGTCGTATTCATATTATTTCCTGTTCAAACTTTGCTCTTTGTTTTATCCGATTACTACCAAATCTGGCAGGTAACCATTGTAAAAGATCAATGATTTTCTTATTATATTGCTAAATTTGTTTACAATATGTTTAATTATGGAAACGTGCAGGATTTTTGTGTTATCCTATACAAAATTTAGTTTGGCCTCCCGGATCTTACTTAAATTCGACAGGCTACCTATGTAATTTGACCACGATCTTTAGAACAATTTTAATTTAGATTTCTGAAGATGTTTCTGAGGAATACCAATTATTGACGCGGTTTTGACCTTAAATAAATTCGACTTTTTTAAACCTTGATTGATTTCCAAACTTTGCGAAGCCATTAATAGAAACCATCTACGCCCTTCAACAAATATAGGTCAAAATAAATCATTTCATTTCTAAGAAGTAACACTTCATATTCAGGTTTTGGACGGATTGGGAGGCACAGTGGTACAGTGGTAAAGCGCTTACCTCTGGTACACGGTATTTGTGGTTCGATCCATTGTTAAGTAAGTTTGTGTTGAACAACCCCGTGTCCGTGGGTTGTATTGGGGTACCCCTTTCCTCCCACATTCTTATTCCGCCAAGTCTTCAATCATCGTTCATTTACCTTAGTCACCTTCTCCCTCAACCTAACAGGCATAATTGTGGGTCGTTAAACTGAAAGATTTCATTTTCTAATTTAACAGAATATCAAACTGGGTTATCTATAGCAGTATTATTATAAGTTGTTCAAGTAATTTATTAAGATTATTAAAATCTTTACGGTGTTTCCAGGAACAAACTTTACTCAGAAAATGTGAACCGATCAGAAGGTGACAGACGTTAGAAGAAACCGCAAAATTTAGTCGTGAGAGAATAAGAATAGAGTTCTGTTTAATGATCATGGCATATAGACACATTTGACAACTACTGTACAATTGGGAAGAATAATTTTATGGTGTGATATTTGCATTTTCCATATATCACAACAAAACAATTTTTATTCATGAGAATACAATACATCTAACAATAAGTATTATTTTATTGCAAGTTCTGTATTTACTCAATAAATATGCATGATGTATCATTCGTGTAAAAATAATATCCTAAATTCAAAATAGGATACAAATTGCACATACATTTTACTTATTTTTCTTATTTTCGTTTCGTGATTCTACATAAAAAAGACAAGTAATTTCTCATTCCCTAACTTATAATGAATAGGATGAAGAAAGCGCACTATATTTTTAAAACATCACAAAATTCCATAATCCTGACTTACTGATGCAAAAGGATTAACCAGTAGCAATTTTAACTTTAGGTTAAAGCGTTTTCTTTTGTTAAAAACAAAAATCTAGATCAGTTGGTTAGATACCCCCTCAAACATTAAATATTAGTTATAATCAATCTTGAAAAACAATGTGCATAATCACGAACGAAATATGTGTGGTATCAGTACAAATGTAGTAGTTAGCATATATGAGTAAAAAGGAGGAGGATAAAGTACTAATTCGTGTCAAACAACAAGCATTCCTCTTGTCATATACTCTACTTTCTCTTCGCTAAATCAAAAACGTTGTTTCACAAAAAATAGAAAAAGGAAAGCAAATGTTATTCTATTTAGTGTAACGGAGAAAAGCCTACTGTAAGCGGATCAAATATAATATCTCTCTGTTTTGCGGGAAGAGAGAGGACGCAATTGAAGGTAGTCTACAAGAATGAAAAAAATGCATATTGTATACAAAGAACTAAAACATATTAGTTAAAGAGGATACAAAATCCTCTCAGTTGTCAAAAGAGAGAGACAGCCAAAAAAAAATTAATTAATACAAAACCGATAACAAACATTTTCCCTATGTACTCTCTTTTTATTTTACATCCCAATAACAAAAAATACAAAGCTTAAGTACGCATGTCGATAACAAGAAGGCACAGTACAAAGGTAAACACAGAAATATTTTTGTAAATAACGGTATTGCTGCTAACAAGAGATTATACGAAAAAGGGAATTGTAGGTAACTCACGATAACAGAATGATTATCCTGAACATAGCAAAGTTATTCTAAAATTTATTATGCTATGGTCATATACAGCCACGATACATGAAGGATAATGTCCTCTTTCAGATTATAACATGTGAAATCCTGTATTTCAAGTAAGTAATCAAAGAAAGACTTATACTTAGATGGTAATAAATTTTATATAGAAAGAAAATTGATCGAAACATTCACTTAAGATTGCTAATTAGTGTTACAGAGCCGCCAATGTGTAATTATCTTCACCAAAATACTCTGTCTAATGAAGATAATGAAATATACTTAAAACTTAACAAGGATTAGTAGTAGACGTGTTTGCTTTCGTTAGATTTTAATCTTCTATTTAAGTTATAAATAGCTCCGAAACTAGCATGGGCAACGTATTTACATTTTAGCGTGATGATATTAGGTTGTTTAAAAATCATTCCGTCATTGGATGTTAAAATTGAGAATACACTTATTGTGATTTGAACATGTCATTACGAACTCACAAACGCATAATTTTGTGCGATGTTTTACTGCTATTATCTAGCAACCCTACAGTCCTGTCGCTGTTGAATTTCAACAGTATCTAAATAAAAATTGTATTATGTATTCTTCAAAGTCCTCCTTTAGAACTAACTTAAAACCTTTTGGGAGTTTGGTCGAATTTTGCTAGAATATCTTCCACTTCAGCTGTGATTGTTTGTCAATTGCAAGATGTATTTTGGAGATCAAAATATTCTGAACGAATGTAACTTAATCGTCTTTTGGCTGTTGCTTTCGGTAACATACCTTGCCCATAAGTATTACAAACTTATCCATGGACCTGCATTTGTGCCTTTATCGAAATAAAATTGTGAAACGTAGCATAGTTTCATGAAAGTTTTCCCATCGTCATCAAGCAATACCTGGCGCTTGATTGAAAGATTTCGAACACTTTTTTTTTTTTACACATTTTCCTGCCACCGGTCGAATACGTTACACTTTACCCACTGCGACTCATATTCCCTGATATTTAAGAAATTAACTCCATCTCGTACGTGAAGGGATCAATACCTTTTAGACTACTTGAAATTTGCAGCATGCCAGAAACGTTGTAGAACCAACGTGCTGAACCTTCCTGGCTGGTCTAGGATTTGATTGCGTTCCTTTGGTGCATGAGATTCTGGGGTCGATTTAAAGTGGGAAAGCTTTGAAATTTGAACGCATTATAGTTTACGGATTTCACCTAGAACTATAGATCCACACCTTATACAGACTCAGTGTTCAAAGGGATGCTACACTACAATTCAACCTGCCAACCTATAAATGATCTCATAGAATTATCATGCTAATTCTAATCATATTCTTCCAAACGTTCTATAACACTTCTTAAGAGTTCCAACCCATTAAGGTCATTGCGTCGAATACGTGCCCCCTAAGGACAAAATGAGCTTTTAGGCACAGATGGAAGAAAGGAATCCAAAAATGAGTATGCAGTTAGAAAAATTTAATACCTCGATAAATAAATCCACTAGCAACCATGAAGAAAAATGTTTACAGAAAGGCATCATACAAAAAATATGCCAAAGGGTGGTAAGGGCGCATATTTCCCGATGCTGGGGTATTATGCGCACCATGTGTAATCACGTTTTCAAACCAAAATATAAAACTACTGACAAGCAATACATCTAATATATGACACCCTAATGCAGAACCACATTATGAAATTATACAATGAAGCAATACTGCAAACTTACATGGTGAAAATATCAATAAATTATGGGGAAACTTTCATGAAAAGAAACGTAAATTTATTTTTTCTCTTTGTAATACAACAACGATCCTTTGTTACCACTCAAGTACTTTCCCTGTATTAATAAATCATAAACGTTCAAAACCCTTCTTTCAAGAATTATAACTTCTAACATAAGAGGGGCATTGAAACTGTCTACAAACTCTTGTGTTGGTATAACATGAATTGAACAGTTATGAACAAAACACTATAGCAAGAAGTAAAACTATCTTATTTGTGGCACTGATCACAGACGAAGGAGACCATGTCTTGGGTAGATACGCACGAAACATGATATTACAGTGCGTATTTGATACATTGTATTCACTCTTGTCCGTTTTCTTCTGCGTAAAAGTATCCATTACAGACACCACAATAATTGCTTTTGCTACGAATTGACGATTATCAATGGCCCTGTGATGCAATATTTTTGCGTGTTTGTGACTTTCGTATTTCGCCTTTCCTGTTTTCTTTCGGAAGCAGTAGCCTTAGTAGTTTTTACCTGATGTAGCACAATCATATAATGATCAGCTGTAAGAACAGTAGCATTTTAATCTTTTTTTTTTTTTTTTTTTTTTACGTAGTAACAGGAGATGGTGTATCATTGTGAAAATGGAAGCAATGACGCAAATGACGTGGTTGACGATGGCCGTTGAGATGTAGAGCTGTTGTCATCGGACACATATGAAACATTACTGCATAACACATTAGGTTCAGTTTGAGGCAATGGTGCATTCTCATTATTCACGTTTCGTACAAGCTGGCTCTCCTGATGGCATTGGCGATTGTCTTCTTCTGTTATAGATCGTAAATCCGCAGATTGACTGTAAGCATATGCAGAAACAGCAACTGCATTTAACGGAAAAGTACCGGTCGCACGAAAAGCGCTGAGTGCCTTATCAACAGTGGCAGATTGATCCCCACGACTATACGCAGAAGAAAGTAAATAAGTCCCTTTCGGTCAAGCCTACAGGCTGAGGTATACTCCGGCATTTATATACTGAAAAATTATATTATAGATTTGAGTGCTACTCACATCATGCAACCCATTTTGAGGTTTAAGGAGATTTAGGTATCACGAAACGAAAAGTTACGTAGAAATTTTCCGTAAGTCTTAACATGGTAACGACTGTATAAGGTAGCATTTCTTTTGAAACCTACCTTAAGAAGACATTAGTGGATTTTTAAAGGTTAATTCCATCTAGCGATTTGCTTACAAATGTAGTCGTTTTGCAGTTCCAGAGGAAATTATACCTATCTTATTGTTCTGCAGGGTGCGCATTTTGCCCTAAAGTAGCAGGGCACATATTTCCTCAAACCCAGTACACACAATTATATGTCGCCCTGCAGCGAGACTAGCATGCTACTCCGAAAATTGCCAACTTCCTGTGTAAGCCATGAATTGCTTTCACGGTAGCTATCGGAGTCGCAATCCCCTCCGCTTTGTTTTTCTCCTAAAGCTCAATACACAAACACTTAATGATAGATCTGGTTCATTTTTGATGCCACACATACACATTCATTAAATAAATTGTCAACAATGTAGCTGCAGTTATGAGCGAAATTGTTCTTTTTGTGTAACAACACATAGCAGCGGTATGAAAGTCCTCCTGTCAGATAAGAACAAAAACTTAACACAGCAGCTTTTGCGACATGCTGTCCGTTTTCTTACGAGGTGCGCATTTTTCCCGGGGGCGCATATTCGATGCAATGACCTTATAAATGAGCATGATAAGTTTCGAACGAGTTAAATCTTTTCCATTTATTTGTCGATATAAGAGAAAAATGCAAAGAAATTGTGAAAAACGATATTGTTAAACATGATTGGGTGTCACATGAGTGAGTCTCCTTTCTGTTACTATTCCCATTTAGAAACTAGAAATAGATGGCTTAATCACTACTGTTCCAACTACCTATTCTGGTTACAATGTTAATTTCTCTTAGATACAAACATTATAAGATGTTGAGAGATGGGTTTTGCATGTGGATTGAGTATGAAAAAAATGGCTTCCGTATTAGTAGTTATCCTTCTTTCCAAACCGTAAGTAATAAATCTACTACTTCAAGTTCATCAATTTTTTGGAAGTCCGTCGCTCTGTCATATCATGTAAAACTCAATGGTTAACCCCCTTCAATATACAGTAAATCAATGTAACATCCGTTTCAGTATTAATTCACAAAGTTAAACAGTATAACAGTTATTCAGATTTTTTACTAACAACCTACACTAACACATCAACTATCATTTGCTGTGTATTTTGCTAATATCAGACCTGATCCTCATAAAGCGTGTTCAACTCATATATCTCTTCAGTGTTAGAGACATGGGATACGAAGACAACTCATGCTCCAGTGCTATAACGTACACGACAGCTTTTACGTACTGGGTAACCAATAGATAAAACCTTCAAGATTTTCTGAAAATCTTACTAGGTATTTTTCGTTACTGGAATCAGTTTTTTTTTCTATTTTTGTATAAGTCATAATCTAAACATGTTCTCTATTGGACAAGTTATAATTAGCCTACAATGTATGCTATTCACAAGTAATGGAAATCAACTCCAATACTTAGCATTTGTATTTGTAGCGAAGCTTCACATTAAATTCATCAATAATGTTTAACCGTTACGCCAATGTTTTCAGATAAATTTGCTGCAAAATCCTCTTAACGTCAACAATGGTTTGGTAATATACTTGTCGGTTTAGTGAGAGATCTATTTGAAGTTTTGGTGGACTGAAAAATATAGGAAGGTTTTACGTGAGATATAATGGGTTACTGATTAAGTTTCCACTTATTGATTCAACTTTGCTGGGTTAATTAGCGAGTTAATTGAATAAAGATTATATAGAAACTCTCGATAGGAAGTCTGAAGTAACTCTAACGGAAATGGATATCATGTATACAAATTGTCCAGACCAAAAACTTCTGAAAGATGTAATGCCAGGAAATACATTAACGTTTATTGCAAAATAATCAAAACTTTTGTTACGAAATTACAATATCGGGTGTGTATATAACTACGTATATGTGACAAACGTATATAACTCATAAATTTCAGTGACCATTATTGTGTGCTGTGTCCTATTTACTAACATATTCTCAAAACTTGGATACTATTCTTGAGTTAAAAAAGATATTCTCTTTCTTTTTATCCTTTGTTTCCTCAAACATGTTTTCCGCGGACTTTTTAATATTCTTTATTTTGTTACGTTTTGGAAGATTTATGGAATTTTTAAAATTAACTTTTCTGAGGACATAGATTGAAAACTATTCTCCTTTCCCTGTCATCAGTTCGATAAAGACCTCGAGACTTATCATTTAGAAGAAACAACATCAATATAGAAGAAAAATATGTTGTTTATCATAGAACCCTATTTCTGCATTGGAGATTGAAGTTCCAAAACTATGACAAGAAAGGAAAGCCAAGAAGAAACGAAATACATAAAGTCACCAGTGTTATTTATGATAAAGAAAACGTAAATGAATCTTGATCAGGTAGTACGGACTGGTAATTTAGTGCTACATATGACAATGAGATGATCCGTCAGCTCCATTCTCTTTTGCCGTTTCATCTTCTTTATCTCGTTCTTAGTATTGCGATGAGCGGATAGATACTACATACACAGAAAATGACAGCATTCCTAAGGATGAAACCCAAATATGACGAGGTAGAAAACGTAAAAGGATGTAGTAAATTCTTTTTTCTTGGTATGAAGGAAAATCTACATTTCGAAGCCTTATCAAAACCTTAACATCAACCGCGTCTACCTGAAACAGTTTTCATACAGTGCATCACGATGTTTACGTATAGATACACTAAGAAAGTATATTGTAAACACACGCATGTGTATAAAAAATACATTAGCATTGATTCTTTAAATTTGTGTAACAAATATAGGAAATTTTCTACAGGATGGTTTAAATCCACGCTAATATTACCATGCCATTTTCCTTCATTCAGTGTTTATTTACATTGTAAGTTTATTTTTTCATTTTATTTATTTTCTTTCTTTTGTATTTCTTTTTATAAAAATATTGAACAATTACCTTCAGTCAATAGCACATAGGGTGCAGTTTGAAACACTATTTTAGAATTGATAATGCTCATATTGCGTACAAAGTTAGGCATAAAGGATTTTACAACAACTTTATTGGTGACTATATAAAAATCAGAACATATTAAAATTTGTGAAATAAAAAATAATAAATCGCTCTATCAGTTACGCAAAGGCGAAAAGCTTCATACGACCTATCTGGTGGAAGATCCATGCTGAAAATGTTTATTCAAACAATAATGTGTAACTTAAATATGAATCAAACACTCAAAAAACGTCCACATAGACAACGACTTATTCCGTTGATTGCCATTTTGTGATGTGATGCGTACTCAACATTTTAACAAACCAAGCGTAAGGTTACCTGGTAACATTAAGCCTGTTTCAAATACAATCTTAAGAATTACAATTTTGTACATTCTGTAACTATGAGCTACCAACTCAACTTGCGACACAACTTGTTATAACTATGCAAGATTGTGCTGGCTTTGCCGCATCGTTTTTCTTCCCGAAACGAAGCAAAGCCAATTTTGTTCTGTAACTATATTTCTTGAACTCACCTTCTCACACCACTAAACAAGATAAAATGGCAACATTGACTGACCGCAAAGCTTACCTGATTTGATAACTACGAGCTCCTTTTCCAGAAGTTGCTATGAAGAAAAAGCTTTACGAAAGAAAGAGAGAAAAAACTTCATACGATGGAGTTCAACTTACAAACAGTTTGCGATATTTGTGTTTACTTGAATTTATGTATAATGTGTTTCTCGTGTTCGGAACAGGTTTGAAGAACACTGCAATAGAGATCATTCTGATTACTTAAATATTAAACAGTATAGAAAAGTCAATACTGTTACTCAAAATAATACATGAACATAAATGCCATACAGAAAAATATAAGACAATATATCAACTTGTGAGTAACAATGTACCTTACACATATCCCCAAATGTGTATTTCCCTGCCATGGATAAATTGTGGCAAATAACTTGAAATCAATGGATTACTTATGAATTAATATTTTCTATTGTGTAGAAGCGTTCTTCGATTTGTTGTAGTCTTATTGATATAAGCATATAAAAGAATAAGTACGTTTACTTATGATTATAAAAAGTACAAATTTTCTGTACGGAAACATATAACTGTAACTAATAATAATTTATTTTAATAATTTTTATATAAATTATTAAAATATACCTTACACAATATAATACGCATAATTATAACTAATTTCATATAAAAACTATGCTCAAATATATATTTGACAATATATAAACATACCGTAGATTATAATATTCTTACTACTATTCTTTAAGATTGGTTATATTATTCTTCTGGTGTTACAGTCTACAAAATAAATACAGAATAGTAGGGAAATACAGCTTTTGGTTTAGTTAAGTGTGATAAGCACTTAAGTTTGTGTTGTTACTATTTCCTTTCTGTATCCGGGTTCCCTACTATTTACGTGACCTTCTCCTCCAGCTTTTCAAGATGCAGTGATTATTTTAGAAGAATGTGATTAGAGGTGAGCATTTATTTTTTTATTTTACAAGGGAACCTTCCGAAAATGATAGTTGCAGTGAAAGATGTGACCTATGCCAATTGAAAGAGCTGTAACAGAGATGAGTATTCCCAAAATATTAGCTGCCCATAGGAATAGATTCAAGAAATATAAGGAGTGGAAGTTCGGAAACAGCAAGGTTGGACAAGGGGAGAAAAGTGCAAATTCCGCAAAAAAGGGGGGGCACGGCAAAATACAATACTGACAAGTGATGTATAGAAACATTCTTGCCGCAATAGGGAACAAATGAAGGCCACCAGTGGAGTTAACAGTGTTGCCAACTGCAATGAAAAGTACATGTTTTGCAAAGAGCACTATATGAAGTCAGTGCAATAGTCAATGTCAACATGTCATGTAGAACATAAGATATGACGTGTATAATCAGTGGTACAATCTAACAAAAGAAAAGAGAAAAAAACAAAAGTACGAAAAATACGGAAAAGACGGAGTTGGCCATAATGCGCAACATTTGATCACGAGCTGTACATATTAGAATGAACAAAACAAGAAAGCACCAACTATGCAGGAAACCGACTTACCTAGAATCGAAAAGAAAAACGAGTTCGAAAGTTGGCAGCACTGGTCATGAAAATCGAGACAATTCTAATATAGTTAGGACACTCGCTTCACAAAAAGAAAATTTCGGCAACAGGCATCACTCGGAATGCATCAATGCTGGAGTGATTGAGGCAATGTCAAGTCGGGAAACATGAAATGATTGGGTTGAGCCAACAACCGATAATAGAAGTAGTGAACATTATGTCACGGTTGGGGAATATACAATGTGTACCACCAAACTTTGTGACCTGAAAGATTTGCGAAACGAACAAAAATGTGACGGATCCAGTTATGCAGGAATGTACCAATGTCAGGGGGTGATAAAAGTCTGTAAGAAGCAAGTGCCCACAGGATCCCCATCATAGGACCCCAGGAGCCAACTTCAAACTTTCAAATGGCAACAAGGACCGAGTGGTACCGCTTTCGATAGATCATGGAATGTGCAACAATACCTATAGGAAACATTTACTATATAAAGCATGGTTTTCAAAATGGCCGCCACAAATATATGTTGTGTCTTAACATGACATCGAACATTGTGATCTCAAATTGCTGCGAAGCGAAAAGAGATGTTGCAAATCCAATTGCACAGGAATGTACTCATGTCGAGGGCCAGGAAAAGTTTGTAAGTAGCAAGTCCCCCAGGGCCCCCATCATAATGCTCGAGGGGTCAAACGCAACATTTCAAATGGGAACAGGGGGCGGATATTATTTCTTTGGATAGATGCAACACCGCCTATTCGAAACATTTGCTATATGAAGCACGGGTTTCCAAATGGCCGCCAAAAATGCACGTTGTTCTTGTCACCGAGCAGATATTTTTGGCGGCCATTTTGACTTTTTGTCAACTCTTCCGAATATTAAGGCCTTCTCAAATACAACCGCAAATATGCGGAGGAGTGATTTAAGCGTGTTTTATGCCAACGTGTTTTGGCCAAGTTTGGAAGAAAGAAACCTAACTGATGTTGTGCTACTTTTTGATTCTTGGACAGCGAACAAAGACACCAACTTGCTCTACGAGCATGTACCATCCGGAGTGAATTTCAAAGTTGAGCTGATCCCTCCTGGTTGTACGGGTCTGATACAATCACTTGATGTTTATTTTTTTAGACCATACAAGAGCTTTGTGCGCTACGTTACAGAGCTTGTGTTATCAGATACTCACTTTAACATTTGGCCCCGCGAGAATTTGCTGAAACATCAAGCCTTAACCCATTACCTGTTTACGACATGTTTATTCAAGTCTTTGATTATGTATGCTTTATACAGGTGTGGATATGTGATAGAAAGACCACCAAAGATTCCGACACCTTTAGAGTACTGTTTCGAGACATTCACAGGCGATCATTGTAGCATGTGTGACGGATTGGCAGTATTTCGCTGTGCTCACTGCAAATGTATCTTCTGTTTGGACCATTGTCTCATCGAACAATTGCACGTACAATGTTGACGAGCATGCACAAATGATGCGAAGGCTAATGCCTGTTGCCGGAAGTTTCTCTTTGTGAAGCGAGTGGCCTAACTATATTAGAATTGTCTCGATTTTCATGACCAGTGCTGCCAACTTTCGAACTCGTTTTTCTTTTCGATTCTAGGTAAGTCGGTTTCCTGCATAGTTGGTGCTTTCTTGTTTTGTTCATTCTAATATGTACAGCTCGTGATCAAATGTTGCGCATTATGGCCAACTCCGTCTTTTCCGTATTTTTCGTACTTTTGTTTTTTCTCTTTTCTTTTGTTAGATTGTACCACTGATTATACACGTCATATCTTATGTTCTACATGACAGGTTGACACTGAATATTGCACTCACTTCATATAGTGCTCTTTGCAAAACATGTACTTTTCACTGCAGTTGGCAACTGGTGGCCTTCATTTGTTTCCTATTGTGGCAAGACTGTTTCTATACATCACTTGTCAGTATTGTATTTTGCCGTGCCCCCCTTTTCTTGCGGAATTTGCACTTTTCCCTCCTTGTCCAACCTAGCTGTTTCCGAACTTCCACTCCTTATATTTCTTGAAGCTATTGCTATGGGCAGCTAATTTTTTGGGAATGCTCATCTCTGTTACAGCTCTTTCAATTGGTATAGGTCACATCTTTCACTGCAACTATCATTTTCGGAAGGTTCCCTTGTTAGTTTGTATTTAAGTAAATCTTTTGCGTCCAAGAAATAGACGAACAAAGTAATCTACAACTTTAAATAATCTTTTCTTGAACAGAAACTGACAATAGGCTCTTCTTGTAACTTATATCTTCAAGTAGCACGCTATTCTTCTATTGTTATTCAAGTATGTACTGTTGCTTCCCACCAAAAAGATATATTGCACCAACATTAACATTAAATTTCACGAACGTTAGCATATTGTTCCTTGCGGTTTTTCTTAATCCTTATTTTACTGGCACGAAATTGAATTGTCGATAATCACTTGGTTATTGAATAGCACAGTAACTATTCTGAATCTTATCGTTACTTTATGCCAACTCTTGACTACTACTGAAAACCAGTGTTCGTAGGTCTCCTGAAAAAAAGTTCCCTCAACTGAATCAAAATCTTCCCTTTTCTTATCAAATTTTCAATAGTTTGCTGAGTGCCCAATTCCTATGACAGGAGCTATGTGATAAGATTAAATTGCTATATTAAAGGATATGCTAACCACTTTTGTTTTATTCATTTGCTTTTTGCTTCTATTTTATTACTTCTTCCTTCACTTTTCTTTTACAAAAAGATACACACACTGAACAATGGGTGTAAATTATGGTACTTTGAACACACACACAAACTATTGCTATTGTGTTTGTTTGCTTCTGAACAACGACGAAAATTTTAAGCATTTATATTGATCAATCAGTCAGCACGAGAATTTCCCTGGATTTTCATGTTTTTATCGAAAAATTCATTTTTTCCCTTTCTGCTAAATTTACCTACAAAATTCCTCTAGATTAAGGAAATTTCCTTCAAACTACGAACACTGCTGAAAACGTAAGTTGTGTTTTACATAAATAAAAATGTCGTATTCTTTACATTTAGTTACAATTCTCATTTACTTATGGCCAATCTAAACAACTGGAGTTCTCCTTAACCCTCATACACATGCCCTAAATGTTTGGGTGTAAACACACGCGCGGGATATTTTACACCCCAACTGTTATATATTTTTAAAATAACATTTATTTTATGAATTTGAAATGAAAGACTAAAATTATATAAAATTGACCTTTTCTACGAGACGTGATCATTTTCTCTAGTAGATTTTTTTTATTTCATCCCTATTTCTAAAGACAAATATTTTAACCTGATTTTATGTTATAATTTTTATATGTTGCTATAAAATATTTTATTATATGTGTTTAAAATTTTAGTAAGTGCTTCTAGTGTTTGTATCTGTTAAGAGGACGAATATATTGAACACTCCCATGTGCTTTTTTTCATATGTTCATTTCAAAACACTTTTTCAGAAAAATCACATTAAAAATTAATTACTTACAAATATTCAAAATAACATGTACTTGAACTTTCTCCACTAAACGAATATAAAAAGTTCTTTAATATCATGTACAACGAAAATAGAATAATATAATATAGTATGAAAATAGAAATTAGAAATATTTCTAATCATATTACTCATTTACTGTCATTTCCCTTACGCATCAAGTGGAAAAGCAAAGTTTTAATCGGGTTCACATTATTCACAATACACAAAACTACTTCCTGCAGATCAATTTGTTGCAATTGCAGCATGAAGAGTGATTTTTCCTACCCTTTTGACGCGGCATATTTCACACGTCTAGAAATTCTCTTTTGTTTTCCTTTTTAGGTATACTCTCAAGACTAGTGATGCTTGAATGCTGTTTTCAGACAAAGAAGCAAGGAATGTAGATATAGCCTAAATGCAATATAGGTCCTGCAAAGCTGCAAACGCAGATCCTTCTGCCTATTTTTTTTGCACTCCAATGTTGTTTTTGAAAATGACAACAGCATTATGTTTGTAACGATTACCATGCCAAAGATCACTGTAAATGGCCAACGCTTACACTTTGCTGACACAGTATGCGTTCCGCACAGCTTATCAACATCATCAATGCCGCCCATATATCAATTATAATAAGTTATCATACCAAGTTTCTTTTCCTCATCTGTGTGTGGATCAATTGTGTTGTCGTTGAGCGTTGCTCATGACAAAACTCTTCCGTGCTTGAGAGCATAAGAAGTGATGTGATAGTCATATTCTTGGACAATGCAAATAGGCTTGAATATTTCTCCATTTCTCTTTCTGCTGTTAGTTTCTGTGGATCGTTCTCGCACAATTTAGTACTCTTGTTCGCATTCTTGTTCAATATTTGTATTATGTCCACTTTCATGTAGATCATACTCTGCGTCATTATTAGAATCGTTAGGAATATGTTCTTCATCACTCTCAACAGAATCAAAAAGTTTTCTTGTTCTCTCTTCTGTATTTTGTGTCCTCTCCATTACGATATTTTCTTAAAGTATACAAGAATAATATTGGTCTACATAATTAAATATATGTATATTAAACACACAGTTTCAGAAAAAACACATTGAAAAGTTGAAAAAAAATATTACAGAAAAGCACGCGCAGGGTGGATTTCAATCCAGTCAGTTTTATGATCCACACACCACAAGCGCTTAACGAAAACTGACTGGATATTGGCTCAATACAATCAGGAGTTGAAACCAGAAAGGTACTGTAAGTAGTGGACGCTACAATGTTTTTCTTTTCCTAGCACAAAAAAGAAATGGCTTGGGGTGGATTTTATCTCAGCGCGTGTGTTTAAGGGTTAAGCAAAATATGCATATCTATTCACTGAAGTAATATTTTTCACCTGGTCCAGGAAAACTTATTAGAAACACATTGCCAGAAAAAACTCCATTCTTTCTTAATGGCTGTGATTTTGAGTATGAAAGCAAGCTTTCTATAAATATATTGCACTCTGACATAGTTAAATAGTTTGCATTGAACATTATTAACACTAGAAGGGCCAAGCCGTGATTTTGACGGCATCACGTAAAACAATTTTCTATATCTCATATATTTTTTCGACTGAGGCAACCATACTTTAGGACTGTTATTATTTAAAAGACAGGTTTGATATAGCATATAAACAATTATTATTATATGCTATTTTAAATAAATACATGTTTTTGTTGTATACCCCTAGAAGGACCACACCGTCAATTTGACTGCCTCATTTAAAAATATATATTTTGCTCTTGATGTGGACTGATTTATGGGTTGTGCGCTATATGGTAGTATCTTTGTTGGAAATAATATATTTTGAATATTTTACATTATTTTTTTCCATCGAGTTTGCCATTTGAAATGTTTTATTTCTGTTTTTCATTGCTGTAAGGGAAAAAATACATGACACTTCTTTGAATATATTTTCTTCTTTAATTGTGCTTGTATCTCGTTGGTAACATTGTTTTCTGTAGAAATAAAAGTTTTCTTGAAGGTACATATGAATAATTACAAAAGCAACATGAGATCTAATAAAATGTTACGTACTTTCTAGGATTTGAGTGAAAATCAATTTCGCTTGGAAAAACAACAGGGAGACTGCTTCGATGAAGACAGCAGTAGTAGCGAGAATGCAGTGTCTGAAGCTACTTCTTCGGATAAGAGGAAGGAAACAGATACAGAAGTTTCCAGAAGTAATCGATCAAATATTTTTATAGCAGCTCACGGGAAACGTTGCAGTAAAGTGGACAAACAGAACAATGCTGGGCATACTACCTCACACGACATCCTTCACGAGAAACCTGTTTGTTATATTATGTTACATCATATTGAAGTTGGTGATTTTGGTAGTGCTTTTCGCTTGTTCATAGACGAAACGATGTTGAGAAACATTCTGAAATTCACCGTTGTTGAAGCTCAGAGAGCATCAAGATTCTCTTTGGCTACTGTCAATTACAGTACCCGTTTCATTTCTAGCAATATTGATATTTCGTGTAGCTTCAGATGTACCCGTAAAGGAACTATAGAACATAAGCTGTGGACCAGTGTTTTACAGAAAGATTATGGAAAGAAAGGTATTTCTTGAAATAATGAAGTGTCTTTGATTTGGTGAAAAATGTTCTAGCTCTTCAAAGCTAAAAGCAAACAAGTTTGCTTTGGCATCATCTGTGTAGAACTTATTCATTGAGAATTGTATCAGGCACTATAAAACCCACTACAGTGTTTGTGTGGATGAACAGTTATTTTCTACTAAGATGAGATGTAAATTCATGTAATGTATGCCTAACAAGCCTGAAAAATTTGGATTCAAATTTCGTTGCTTGCAGTTGTAAAGTCACGGTATGAACTAAAAGTCTTTCCCTACCTGGAAAATTACTAAGAACGACGACGGGACTAACAGTTAGGCGAATATATTATTCTGAAAACGATGGATCCTTTTCTGAACAGAGGAGTTGAGTTGAGTTGATTTTAGTTTAGCGTCCCTTTCAGCAGCGAGGCTATATGAGACGTGGACCTACTGCTTAACGTGGAATCCGAACCACATGAGCTCCCGCCGGGAATCGAACCCGGGTCTCCCACGCCATAGGCGCGTATGCTAACCGCTTAGCCACGGAGGAGCTCACTGAACAAAGGATTGAATGTTAGTTGTGATAACTTTTCTTACAGTTTAAAAGTGAGCCGAATCTTTGAAAAAGGAACAGATTATGACCTTGATTGGTAGTCTGCGTCCGAACAGAATAGAACTTTCCAAAATGTGCTTCAATCAGAAAGAAAAGGATATGTTCACTACGAACGTTTATGGATATCAACAGGAAATTCACTCACAGTACACAAGTGTAAGCGCAAGAAAAATGTTGCTGTCTTGAGTTCAGTGCATACAAGTTGAAATAAAAATGTATTGAAAATGTAAATTCACTTCCATGTAATAAAAAGTTCGATATAAAACTAATTATTTTGGTGTATCATATACAGGGTCTGTGCTAAAGAAAAGTAGCCCAGTCAATGTGTACAGGGCAGGTAGGGTGATCACGTGACTAGTATAAAAAGACTTTCATACGTAGGAATGTAAGTATTATTCCTTTACTTTAATTTTTCATGTCACTGTCCTGTGAGCAAACTTCCGATATTAATATTATATTTAATATATTGACGGGGTTTAGTGGATCATCCTGTATTAGATCACAAAAAAACTTACATAAAACATAAGCTAGTCAATTAAACAGATTAAATTCAAGCTAAAATAAGAGAAATCAAAATGACGGCTCGGTACTTCTAGGGAGGTAAAAGTTTTGGTCCTACTAGTGTTAACTATACAAACATATGTATTTATGTTCCTAAAGTTCCTCCAAAACTTATTCACAGTTCAAGAGCACGTGGGAAAATTAATGGAGAAGGGGATCTATTACTAAGTTCCATAAAGGAATATGCAATCATAAATGTAATTGAGACACTTCCAATTGGAGGATTTCCTTCTCCAATATTTCCGCTTTCTAATATGCACGTGTTCTTTTTTACGTCTTATTTCTTCCTCACGTATCCCCTAACCCACATACATAAAAATATTTTTTTTCATCTTCTAAAAACAAAAGAAAAATAGTTTTTTTCCCTAGGAATAGAAGAGAAACTCAGCAGTGTAAACTTAGACGAATAAAATGGTAAACTAACTTCTTAAAATACCAATTGGTCTCGTAATGTATTAAAGTATCACATCAATATCAACTTAGAACTAACCCAAAACCAATCATGTTAGTAGCAACCCACAAAACCGTACAGGATTTTGGGTTGCATAACAGCAAGGGAATATTGATAATAAGTTATTGTTCCTGAAAATTTCAATGACCAATTTTAAAATTATCGCGTAACCTGAACTTTTCAGCTTATATTTAAGCATTTTATGTGTCTTATTTATTTGGGTAGATATATAGGGCGTTCAAAACAACACCTACAATGTTTGGGAGATGATTTCTAGTATCAACGTAAAACAAAGTGTAGACCAACCTACCTAGGCATTGAAATGGTTGCTCTCACTGATATGACCAATCGAAAATTTGTCCCAAGATGTGAAAACAGCCATAAATCGAGAACAAGATGCCAGGTCAAAGTAAGTTGAAAGGAAATAGTTTTAGTCGTAGTTCCCACCAATGCCTGTGGTGCAGGTGCTGCGCTAAAAGGATCCTCACAGAAACCCGAGAATTCATTTCGATTTTTGTTTCTTTTTCATCAAAAGCTAAACGAAGGAAATAAACAAAAACCAAGTGCGATATTTCAACAGACAACAATTATCATACATCGTTCAAGTAACAAGAACACTATAAGAATTTGAAAATAGGAGAGATATTCATATTTAATAAATCTACTTTGTTTCAGTATATAATAAACTCTCGGAGATAAAACTGGTCCTTTGATTAACACATCCTTTGTAAGAGACTTACTATTTACGAAAATTATTGAAATATTATGTTGTGTGATATTTGAAGCAGAAGTAAGTGTAAATGTTTCTGATGTCTTGTATTTTATGAACAATCTATCATTATCATAAGTTCTCTTTTCATTTCTTTTCAATTGTAAAATCTAACCTTGTTGTGTTTACATTCCTGAACTAACATACTATTGAACTTACTAGTGCATGTAATGTTTACCTTCTGTTTTACACATGTTATCGTACAGTTTTTTCCCTCTTACTTTTGAAGTTTCCTTAGTTAAAGCTTCATAGCCGAGATTTCTTCGTGATAATTTTCTACTTTTTATATCCAAATACATTTGCGATGTCCTGAATTTTATGTAAAAGTTAAGAATCTGTAACAAAGGGAGGAGAGTAAAGCATGTGCTTGCCCTCGGTGATGACGTTGACCCCCTCCCGGACATGCTGTATTGTAATGTAGTTCAAGTAATATAAAACTAAACTTTTCGGAGTAAAAATGGTATTGATGTTCCCAAAAATGTTCTTGTTTGTCCTGCTTGACCCTCCTCCCTCAAAAAATTAAAGCTGGCGTTATCACTGTTAAGAACTCTTTACTGAATGTCTTCCTTTTTCAAATTTAAAATATTTTTCACTGACTATGTAGGCCTTGTAGAATTAATCTCAAAATCCCTGTTGTGCATGACAATATGAAATACGCTAACATAAATATTCCAGTAAATTTTCTCACAAATTATTGTCTTTTTACCTCCTCATTAAACCTCAATCAATAGACCAATCAACACATTAATGTTTAGATCTTATCACATATGAATTGCAGTTAACTGTACTATTTCTAGATGCAGTCCCCGGCGGTGAAACATATTTTTGCCATCTGGCTGTAAGCTTAATACTTCAGTATCATAGAATTATAGTTCCCTGTCTCTGTACATCAGAATCACATCGTTATACTTGATACGACTGATAATGCTTAAGACCCATAAATCGAATTTGCTTGATATCATTATGCACTGCTCATATATTTTCCATTTTCTTACATTTACCTTAAAACAGCATTCCCACCATGTTGAACACTACGATCTAATTTTTACTAGTTCCATATGAACCCTTCTCCCGTATATATAATAACTATAGTAAGATGCATTAAAAGCCGCCTTAGCGGACACCCATTGACAATTTGCCCATGAGACGTGGAGGGATGTAGCCCACTAGTTGATAAAAACTTATCTAGAAAAATGTAAATAACGTTTCCTACAGGTATCACAGGACAGGAGGAAACTACAGATTTTACATTTCGGACGCCATTGCTTTTCGTAAATAGGTTTATCACACAAAACATTTATTCGACAGATACATCTATCAGAGTCATAATACTTGTATCATGTGAGAGCACGATGGATGAGTAATAGAATGCCCACTTTTAAGGTGAAGAGTTCCTATTTCGATCCCAGTTAGTTCATGTTTGTGGTAAATAATATCCTTTCCGTAAGTTGTTCGAAATTTTCCTGTTTTCTCCTACACTCTAATTTATTGTTTATCTACATTAGCCTAAAAGGCATAACTCTAAGATGTCAAAGATTTTGCTTTATTTCAGTTCTTCTTTCGAGACTTTATTCTGTACTGAGACAAAGTAGCTGTATCAAAGACTACCACTCTCCTCCTTTCGAATTCTAACATTGTTCTTGTAACTTAGTGTGTAACAACATACCATTCTTTTTGCTTTGAAAATATCGTACTTGGTTCCTGTTTATTGGCTTTATTTAACTTTTGATGATATATTTCGGAACTTTTCCAGTTTCTTTGAGATTCACAATTGCGTTACCTTCGCACTACAACAATTAAGCATTAATAAAATCTACGACTAAAAAATAGCCATCCTATTCTACTGGACTTCGATTCAACATTTTTATTTCGCGTTGTGACTGCATCTGCATTTTTGTGACAAATTTTCGACTGATTTTTACTGCCAAATGAACTCTGCAGACACAAGTAAACAAGCACTCTGATTTATAAAGGTAATCAAGAAAGTTCTGTCGCTTTTTCACCCATCACCTTCGAACACCGAAATGTCACCTAAGACGTACCGGGAAGATCGAAAACAGTCCCCATCACCAGCTACGACCTTTTGCCAACGTTTGGAAGGGCACGAATTCCATCCCGGTAGTACTTGATGGGACGTGAAGCGAAGAAGGTATCAAGTGCATTTTGCACCTCTACTAGCGATTGGAACTGACGTCCTCAAAGGTTATTGTCCAAGGATTGGAACAGATGATAATCAGACGTGTAATGTCCGGTAAGTATGCGGATGCAAGGGTGTTCCCCATGAAGGGCGTAGAATGGGGTCCCGGGTCATTCTAGCCATGTGGGGCTTAGCGTTATCCTATAGCAGGAGGACTCCTTTGCGAAACAGAAATGGTGGCAAATAAGTTTTGAGTTTTTCTTGAACACGGCTCAACTGTTGACAGTACATAGTTGCATTGATGCTTTGACCAGCTGGTAGTAGTTCCCGATGCACGATGCCGCGAGCAGTCCACCAAATACTCAGAAGGACCTTCTTCTGATGCAGTGATGGTTTAGGTGTTTTGAAACCCTTTCATGGGATGCTAAGCAATGATGACGCCTTGGAGCTTCGTATAGCACTCACTGCTTTTCACATGTCAACACCGTGTCCAGAAATGGCTCCTTCCTCAGAGCAGACACCAAAGAAACACAGGTGTCTGCTTGTGTTGCCTTCTGGCCCGGAGTCAAATCATATGCGACCCATCGACCCAACTTGTAGTGCTTTCCAAATTGATGGAGGTGCTGCTGAATTGTTTCTACACTCATACTGAATTATAGACCCAGTTTTTCACATGTCTGGCCAGTATTCGCCTCAATTGTTGCCTGAAGATCTTGTACATGTGTTGTTCTACCGGCACGTGGTACGTATTCGAGTGTTTCATCACCGTCCTTACATTTGTTAAACCAACATTTTACTGCCCACATGGTGACGACACCCACACCGAAGGCCTGGCATATCTTGTGCCCTGTTATAGTGATGTTTGAGCCCAGTTTGAACTCGTACGGAATACAATCCCTCATGGCTTCTATGGAAGTCTCGTGTACACTCTGCCCTTACACAAATTCACGGTGTAAATGAACTGCCACAACTAGGTAGTATTTTGGATACACCCACTAACAACGGCCTTCGCCTTATCTCCATTCGTATTCAACTCATGGTGTAAGGGTCAATTGAACACAGACCTTCACAGAAAGCGACAGAATTTTCTTGGTTATCCTTATAATAGCCAATATAGCAAGAGAAAATAAATTGTAATAATATTTACTTATAGTCTAAGACCTTGGCAATGGTTTTTGACATGAGGTTCTGTAATGAAAATGAGTTTAGTTCGACGTTACACTTGCTGCTCGGCCATTATAACTGTGCAATCTATTCTTGTGGATGGGAAATGATAACACATTCTGGTAGATCATAGGAAACTTGTTAGTCTTTAACAAGTACGTGACAGCACCACAGTATCTAAAATATTGGTAAGAGAATATACACTGGTATATTAGTCTTGGGATCTTTGTAATATAATATGCATATTTTAAACATCCTCCTTGAATAATTAAGAAATATTAGGCCTACTTTGTGAAGTTTTCTTGATGGTTTGTAAGCGAATCTTATGCATGTTCATTATTCCTGAACGTTCTTGTTCATGAGAGTCTATAGAAATTAAAATAATATTCCATTTCATATGTGTGCGAGATAGACATTTAAAGATAATTTTGTCTCGTTTGAAATTAAAAATAACCATATAAGGACTGTATGTCCAAAAATATTCTGTTTCTCATTTATATTACCTTTTAGATAGAGTGGAAGTACTTTGTGTAGATTACCTTCTAAGAGTATGTTAAAACATCATTGTGAAGAAAAGTAAATTATTTGAATTGAATAAATGTGGTACAGAATATTGTATTTTAAAAGTTTAAACCATATAAAAATTTCAATAAAGAATTGGTAATTTGTTCGTTAAAAATGTCAATGATAAAATGTTGCAACTCTTCATGAAACAAGAATTTTATCACTTTTATTTTCGAAATAGTAATCTCTATTCAGCACCAAACACAATGGATATGTTAACGAATTAATTTATGGTTTTACTCGAAAGGAGAACACGTAATCTGGGAAGAGCATCCCGGATACATGGTCATCTACAATAAAATGCATTGTTCGTGTGCACGCTCTTAGTTGAAATGTTAACTGCAACCGAAATACAAAACACCTTTTGTCTCAGATAATTTGGTATGGCAATAAAGCATGCTGGACCTGGTTTCCGTTCTGTTTCAGTGAGGGAAGTTTTCGTTGGGTGCCACTACGAAAAGACATTGTCTCACTGAAGTGTTGTGTACCATGAGTCCACAATGGGTAGTTTTTTTGGCTTATTTCTTTCCTTCTCTCTCTCTTATTCTCTGTGAGGAGGGGGGAGCGTGTAGATGCACACGAAATTTCCACTTGTCTTATTGAATAAAACATGTTACATGGATGACTACCTAGACCAAGAAGCTATTTAACTGAGTACTTCCAAAGGAGAGGCAATGTTGTAACTGTTTGCACGTTTATTCCATCAAAAAGACAGTTCATTTAAAAATGTAAACTATACACAAATGTTAATATTCTATTTTTATGATAAATTTTACTATTAGATTTGCCTTCATATCTAGTCTAGTGGATAGAATGCACGAATATGGTACACGAACTTCCGTATTTGATTCCCTGCTGAATAACATCGAAAACAACACAGAGGTTCAGACCCAGTTTTAAAGTTTAGGTTCCATTCTATAAATCCTTACTCCTGATAAAGGACGTAAAAAGGAAACAAGTAGGATCATGTAAAGTAATAACTTTCGTTTTCCTATTTTATGTGTAATATTACTAATGGTATCATACAATATATTCTTTTAAAGTATACATAATAATAAATCACTCATTTTCACACCACTATTCAGGAGCGTCGTCTGCGACTGCAAGGGAAGCAAATGTCCCCAAGTTTCGAGTTATACATTTTAATTAATAGTATAATAATATATTGATAAAAAACGGCGAACTTTACTTATATCGGTGATAGATCATGAGCCCCGCTCTCCCAAACTCCAGAGAAAACATAAAATGATGCTATTCAGACCTATCAATAAGGATGGTGAAACAAATCACATGTCATGATGAATCTTGGAAAATTTTTCAGAAATCTCTAGTGAAATATACATAATAGAAAGAAAATTTTACCTTGAGATCCAATCAAAAATGATGATTGACAAGCCTGATAGAAAAACATTACTTTTTCAAATAGGTGGTAATATTTATTTTTCCGTGAGTATCGTAGATTATACTTTTATCATATTATCATATTATAATAGTGTGGGAGCAATCCTTTAAGTTAAGGTTGAATTTATCCCTTAACATCAGTTTATAATTGAGTGATTTCAACTGCGACAACTGACTGCAACGAAAACATACTCTAACTTACATAAAAACAGAAAAGTTTGTAATAATTATATCAGATATTATGTACAATATATATACACCAATATTTAACCTAATTTGTATATAAAACATTATGTTACAATTGTGTGTGTTTTCTTTCAGTCTTAGGAACTGTCAGAGAGTAAAAGCTTACATTAAGGCCGAAGTCCGCATATAAGTGAAATGTGATAATAATTAATTTCCAATGATAACTTCTCAATAATTAATCGGTTTTCATTTCATATGATTTGCTTTCCTTAGAGCTTCCCAATTGCCCTACTTTCTTGTGGGTAAAGTTCGTCTAAGGCAATATAAAATCCTATAAAATGCCTTACGTTATCGTACATAGTAATAATCAGAAGTATTTTGTTTTTTCACTTCAAAATGCAGGTTGTAGTAAAGGAAGAAAAGATTATCGTAATCCTAACTTATGTTACGTTGCATAGTAGTCGCAGTCATTCATTTTTGCATTGATTGCTTCTAACACGGGATTATTTTAATGTCATTTAATTTGCTTCAGTTTAATACAATCAAACACTTGAAATAAAGTATCTAGTAATAGCCATTGTTTTCATAAATTTGTTTCATATTATATTATGTACCAGTATGTTTTTATATTAGTAGCATTAAAGAAAACAAGTATAAGAAAACCTATCACATAATATATAACTACTATTTATTTTATAGATTATTTTTGAGAGCTCGTAGAAATGAACATGCAATTAATATCGGAACAATTAGTGATAATTGATTCTGTTCACTTAGAGGCTGTATAAAAGTAAACATTGTGACCAGATAATTGTATAAGTAACAATTATTAGTAATTTAGAAGTGGAGCAAGAAAATTTGTGATATCTTAATAAAATGGCGTATGTGAATAACAATTTATGTATATGAATAACCTTTAGCTTCACAGGGGCTAGAAGTCAATCTCAAGAATTACTTCTTTTAAAAGTTGATTATCGATATTGCAGTATTCACGGCTGACAAGGCTTACCTATTCCTTACATAGATCCACCTTTAATTCAGAGCATACCAGAGAGTTCTGTTGGGAGCATTTCTGGAGTTATGCTTTGTAAAGAATGCATTCGGCATATATTGCACTTTGCTGATCTATGAATGTTTTGGATGGTGTATGCGTGACTTCCTTTACGCTTATATATATTGCCACTCTACGGTTTCTTGTGTTTCAAATAACGAGTGTTGTAATGTTATATTTTCGAGCTTTTGGACGCTCTAGGTTTGAAACCATGCACTTGGACCCACAGCAGCATATGAACTTTCTCTCTTATTTTACACTTTCTCAGTATAGTTCAGTAACTCTCTCTCTCTCTCTCTCTCTCTCTATATATATATATATATATATATATATATATATATATATATATATATAACATATATATCATATGAACGGTTGAAACATTTTTCTTATCACATTAATACCACTTACTTCATAAACACAATAGTTCTTATCTTTATAACCAGAACTTTCACAGCACTTCACATTTGCTGTTAACACATTGACTCATCTAGATCTAGTTTTTGTGTATAATTTATATATTCATACATTCATATATACATGTAGAAAGAGAGAGTGTGGTTCATTCTGTAAGTAATTCAATCACACAGACTGACAGGTGAATACTTCAATACTTCATAATTGTGCTAGAAAGGATTCGTTTTATGTTGTATTTTTAGAAATCGTGTATACTTCTCTATATAAGGCTACAGAAAACATTCAACATAAACATTATTTATTTCCATAGAATATATGTCCCTTTGCTGTGAAAATCAAATGGAAACTAGCACATCTAAACAAGATACAAAAATATAGAAGGGATAGAACAGAGAGATTGATTGAAAGCAAAGTCACTCTTACAGCTAATATAATACGTTTCGCTTCACTCTTCCAATCATGGTTGGATGCAACTTAAACACTGAAATCCGAGTTATCCTTTCAGAAAACTGGCAGGTTGTTGACGTTGGATTAAGCCTAAGTCTCGTCCTTGTTATATTATCCCGACGGCAATGTGTTGTGATCCAAACTTCCGCCCCATCCCTAATTTTCTCTCCCCTCCTACCGCCACTAAACTTTACATATACATATAAGTGCACAGATACGTACTCGTAGTAGTAGCAAATCAGTCACACTGCATTGAACAGTAGAGAACAGGGATTCACGATGTGTTTGTTGTAACATCAATGCCACAATCCGGAAAATTCACATCAAAATCAAACTATATACATTTTTATTTCTCTCCAGTTATTTTTTCAATATCTATCTACATTCTATTGATACTGACAGGTTTGAATGTGACAAGGAAAGACTTTACTGTTTGTACATTTCGATCTTCACCAATATCTAACGTATACAAAGCAAAAGGATTTAGAGAATTATTCGCTCTCTATACACTAAAGCACATCTCCTTCATTGACGGCTCTTGGATTAGGAAGCTTTGAAACGCGATATGCAAAATATTGAAAAGGAATAACTGTTAAAGCATAATCTAGTCAAAAACGTTATTTCTAGAAAACGTTAATTTATATATAGGTTTCCTACTTTTAATAAACATTAAATACATAATCAAAAAGAGTATTTGAAATACTTTATAAACGTTATTCAAGTATTACCTTCTGTTTAAGGTATTTGGTTAAAAATTATTATTATAAAAACAAATATCAAAAACAGATTACTTTAAATCTTACTACTGACGAACTGAAGCAATAAAAAGATCATGACACTCTTATTTTGTACACTATTTTGTTAGTAATTGTACCGAGTCAAATCTATATGAAAATGAAACTAACGTTTAATCATGACGGCGAAACGGCTGAACCGTTCGAAATGAATTTTTGAACATAATACCGACAGTGAACTGGGTTTTTGTCCTGTCATTTTGATTAAAATACGTATCTTAAGGAAGGGAAAGGGTGGTTCGACTCAAAATGGAATATCTGGAGAGGACCTCGACGTAGAAGGATAGAACTTGGTATATAAACTCCTCACTGAAACGGTCGGATATATGTTTTAACATTTTCCTAAATTCCGATCTTCAGAGAGGAAAGTAACAACTTCTGCATTGTTGGACACATTGAAATTGACGCTGTCTTGTTTGTGAAATCATAACAGAAAAACGGGTGATCAATTAAAATAAATTTTATAAGATAGTTATTGCATACCTTTAGCTGTGATTGTATCAGTCACTTAGATTAATCAGCGAAAGAGATTCACAGAGTTTCGTATGGGTTTCAATCGATATACCTTCATTGAAATGGGTATTCCTTCGATTTGCGTATTTTCCATAAACCCATTCTCACCGTACGAAGAACTAACATTTCAGGTAATTTCACGTAAATTTAGTTATGTAGAGCTTATATGTGCGCATAAAAGATTTGAATGAAACTTAATTTATTCCATTTAAATATTTTTCACAAAAATCTCCCAAAAATCAACTTTACTCATTCTATTTCTATAAATTCGTGTAGTACATTAACTCTTGTATTACTTCTGTTGTAAATCAGCGGGCATAATAAATATATAAAATATATAATAAACATAATATAAGCTATAGCTTGCAATACGTTAATGAATACTACATAGGATTTGGCTTCAAATACTATTTTGTTTTCAATTACAACCTCATTAAAATATTCAACAACCTCATTGATATATTCAATTCATATATTAACCTCCACATGTGTTTTTGTAAATATGCAAAATTCCTTGTATTTGGCAGATCCTATAACTAAGCATAATACACGTTCGAACTGTTCTTAATATGAATATACCTCTTTTAGAATTTTATTATCATTATAAAATTATAAACCTAATGTGGGGCATCATATTTATGAATAAAGGTATATGGTGAACTTTACGACGTACTTTGCTATATGTCAATGTGTATTTACAGAATGTGTATTTAAACATTAAAAGGATAAAGCATACTCTATTTTATGATTTCAATTTGGTCAGGAGGAAAATACGTGGATAACGAATTATTTTTATTATCCGCGTTCGGTATATTTTATACACATGTTAAAGGAAAAGAGAAACAAAAATATAAAATGTTTATGTAATATATGTTGAAAATAAAATAAACAATGGTTGGTTATTATTGCTGTGATATTATAGTTATGGAAATATTTGTATAATATGATGTATATGAAGTGTGTGTATATAATAAAGTTGATACACGCCTACATAAAGGGTATTCTTTAATATGTTTCTGATAAAATGAAGATTCAGGAAACAACAGAAACTGTGCATACTTCAATATTAAGTATATCTTCAAACGTCTTGAGCAGGATTGTCCTTTGTTTTTTAAACTCTTCGGTGGGCCAGTAAAACGTAGATGGGACACATAATGTCCCTTTAAAAAATAGCATCCGTTTGTGGCTACTAGTCACGTAGTATACTAGTAATTTCGTGTACGTACATTAATAATGTTTTTTAATGAAAGAAGAATTTATTTTCTTTCAAGAAATTAAGTTATCAAAAAATAAAGAAAGGAATTCAAGAGACATTCTATTTAGACTCATACTAAACGTTAAAAGATAATATAAAAATTAAATTCGAAACATGATTAAATAAATAAAAATGGTTTTGTTTTGAGAAGCTAGAGAATTTTTTCCTCAATGGTAAGGATGATTATTAAATTATGCTAGATTGCCAAGTGTTAAACTTTTCAGTTTTCTATATCTGTTCTCTGTAATATACGTATTATATATATATATATATATATATATATATCCCTTTCCGGTACCCGGTTTTTTGGGCTATTTTTTAGACTTTCAGTCAAGCAGCTACTGCATCGTCACTATTTATCCTAGGATCATGGTTCATACCTCATTCTCTTCAGAATGGAGCTGGCTTTCAAACGATACCACTTGCATGCTCATATCATATACCAGGAGCGGGAAAAATGATGTCCAATGGAAAATTTCGCAGGGAAATTTTTTCTCGCACTTTGGGCCCCTCTGGAGCGCCCTGTGTGAACGTAGCCATCTAAAAAAATCCGATAAATAGTACTTGGTATACTGAATGCGTGGACCAAATTTCAAGTTTCCATCTTGAATACCAAGGGCGGGAGAAATTTTATCAGGAATTCCCACCATGCCCCAAATTACCGTAAAACACCATGATCTCAAGTAAAAACTTTCCTGAGACATTCCTAATTACCCCAGGGTCATGTTTCTCCCATCATTCTCTTCAGAATAGAACTGCCTTTCAGGCGGTATGACTCACGTGTCCCCATCATGTATCTAAGGAGGGAAAATGAGGAAAAACGGGATTTTTTGGGTCTAAATATCCTTTTTTCAACTTTTAGCCCCCCTGGACCTCCCTGTTTTAACGCAGAGATCTGAAAAAATCTGGTAAATACTACTCGGTGAGCTAAATGTTTATGCACAATTCCAATTTTCCAGGTGCAAAAGTAAGCCCGCCAAAAAAAATATACCGACAATATCCCATATTCCCGTATACAGAGGGAAATTTTTAAACATTCCCTGAGACATCCCTAATTATCCTAGGGTCATATTTCGCCCATCATTCTCTTCAGAATAGAACTGCCTTTCAAGCGGTGCCATTCTCTTGTCCCCATCATATACCTAAGGCGGGAAATTCCCGTAAAAGTGACTTTTTGGTAAAAATTTCCCTTTTTCAACCTTTAGCCTCTCTGTACCCCCTGTTTTAACGCAGAAATCTGAAAAAAAATCTGGTAGATACTACTCGGTAGACTGAATGTTTGTGCACAATTTGAGTCTTCTAGGTGCAAAAATAAGCCCGCAAAAAATAATACCGGAAATGCCCAAAATTCCCCTATACAGAAGTATATTTTGGTAAAAATTCTCTGACACTTCCCTAATTACCCTACGGCCATGTGTCGTACATCATTCTCTTCACAATACAACTGCCTTTCAGGCGGCACTATTCAATTGTCTCCATCATGTATCTAAGGCAGGAAAATGACGAAAAACGGGATTTTGGGGTAAAAATATCCCTTTTTTTCAACTTTTTGACCCTGTTTTAACGCAGAAATCTGAAAAGAATATGGTAAATACTACTTGGTGGACTGCATGTTTGTGCAAAATTTCAATGTTCTACGTGCAAAAATAAGCCTGCCAAAAATACTTTCATAACCCCCCCAAAAAAAGTATTACACGAAAATATAAATTTTAGACTTATGACGTCACCACCTCCTATGTCTCGACGCAGGAAGGTGTGAAACCATACGTATTGTCTTCTACAATACTCTGGACTTGAAAAACAAAACAAACAAACAAACAAAAAAAACGGACGAAAATGCTCAAATAGGAGAGCTATAACGCAATGTACCATAAAACACCCCGTATGGTACAAATTGTACCATGGAACTTATCTTTAATATACCGGGGTCAGCTGTCTTGCGGGCAAGACAATGTGATAGACAGCAGCATATGCTGCATAAGCTAATCTTGCATGATGGTCTGTAAACCCCACAACTCCACCGGATTCAAATCCGGTTTAGAATTCATGTTAATAGTTGATCCCGTTCTTTATAAGTTTGGTATTGCATAAACAAGCGATGGACAAAAACTTTAAAAGTTTAACTTATATTTAACGAAGCCAGAAATAGGTATACAATATTGTGTAGACACCGTAATGTTAAATTCGTTCACTCAATAAGAATAACGATATTTGGGGAATGAAAATTAAAACTCCTGCCTTAGGATTTTCAACAACTCAAATTGAAGGACTTAGGTTGAATTATATTAAACTTAACACACACAAAATAGATAATATACGTTATGGTAATGAACAGCAAAGTGGTAAATAACGAGAAGGTAATAAGTTAAAGAACTGGTTATTAACCATACCTTCGTTTCAAGCTATGAACCAATTTTTTATTGTGTTATTTTGATTGAAATACTTATCCTAAGGAGGAACAAAAATCAAAATTTATGCCAAAAAATTGAGTATCTCACGATCCTGTCATGTTAGAAACTTCGTATATAATATAAACTCCTCACTGAAAATAAGAGAGCGCGTGTTACAACTTTTTTTTTTTTTAATTCCCGTCATAAGGAGGAACGGGGATTTTCTATAATTTCTTTCTTCACATTGGCAGCGATGTTGCTTGTTATTTCTGATTCCATCACAAGGAAACGGTTGCGAAATTTGAAATTAATGCTTGAACTATTTCGAGATAAGTTTTGTCATACTAATTTGATTTAAGGCGTATCTTAAGAGGGAAGATGAGATTCAGAATTTAAGTAAAAATACAGTGTGTCACAAATTAGTCAGTTTAAGAATGTGAAATTTTGTAAGTGGACACATGTCCCAGCGTTTTGTACAATTTTTATTTTAAGGGAAGAGAAGAGTCATTTTCTATAATTTTATTCCTCACGTTGAAAGTGATGTAGGCTGTTATTTGTGACCACACCACCAGGAAACAGCGGAACAGTTTCAATATTATATATTATATATATATATATATATATATATATATATATATATATTTATGTGCGTGTGTGTGTTTGTGTGTGTATGGGTGTGTGTGCGTGTGTGTGTGTATGTGTAGTTATAGTTATCAAAAATCTCGAACTAGGATTTCATAATGTGCAATTTAAAGGGGAAATAGGAGTCAAAATTTTTGCGAAAACTGAGTATCCAAATATTCTGCAAATTAGGAATATTAAACTTGGTACATAAAATCTGTTAAAATTAACTGGTAATGTATCTCAGAATTTCAGATTAAAAAAAAATCTATTTGGAGGGATTGAGGAGCAGATTTAATCATGTATTTCCTTACATTGTAGCCAAACATACAATGTATCTTGAGACCGTAAAGTCAGAAAGAAGAAATCCTATATATGAACTACGAGGGACACGTCACTCCCCATTTTAAACATTTTCGTTTTGAGTTGAGGAGAACAATTTTCTATGATGTGTTTCTTCAAATTGCAAATTGATACTGCTAAAGTTTGTACTCGTGTCTAAGGAAAGAGGTTCAACAGTTTGAAATTAATATTTGAACATACTATCTACCTAAAGCTGTAATTTAGTCATGTAAATTTGATTAAAGGTGGTAGGTAGATCAACATTTATACCTAAAATAGAATAAATACAAGTTTTTCATTGATATATGTATTCTAAGCGGGAAAAGAGGCTAAAATATTTTCATAAACCTACCCTCCCCGTAGAAGATGAAACATTTCAGTTAATTTTATATGAAATGAAAAGAAGCCTTGAGTAATTACATGGAATCAGTATATTGTATATTTAGCTTTGCGTGATATAGTATGTACATTTTATACTCCCCTACTTCTTATGGATTTTTTGAAGTGAATACAAAGCAAAGAATTATGTAAGCTATAAATGCCAATCACTAACAGCAATATATGCTCAGCAATTTTTCCTTGAACAAAACATAATCTTCTTATACTTTTGCAGTTTAAAGTTACTGAAGGCAGGAAATTCAAGTGAAGGATATAATGATTCTTCCTTTCCACCTACTTACAATTTTCAAGTGGTATGTGTGCAAGACTCTTGCAGGTTGGTCTTGGTCTTGCGTAAGCCTACACGTCTTTTGATCTTGGTATAGATCTTGCATGCGAAACCAAGACGAAGGTTCTAGTGCTCATTATAGTCTCACAACGATTGTATATAGTGTTGTAAAAAAACGGTTTTTTTTCTGTGAAGTTTTTTTTCAATAAAAAACATCGTTCTTTTTCATGTTTTTTTTCAAATGTCTGTTTTTTTTCTGGCAACTATTATTTATTGATTTATGTTGAAGATTCTTGAAATAATCAATAGAACTTGAGTCGAAGCCCTCGTAACTTACAAATCGTTTGTTTCTTTGTACCTATACGAGCAAAATCGTGTGATTATTCCTTTCGGATCCAGGTCAGTTTTGGCGTTTTCCTACATTTTCAGTTAGTGACTTATTGCTCAAAATCCATTTACCCGATTGATATGGTTAAGACCTTGTTTTTTTGAAAAGGAATGTGGCTATTATTTGGTGTAAGTTACATTGCAGTGTTACCAGTGGGTGGGAAATTCCTGAGTAAAATGTAGAGGTGAAAATTTACAAAAAATTCCCTAACCGAATTTCAAGATTTTTGTATCTAGCACCACTGTTTTAATATGGGTCCAAGTTACCTAAAAAAATATTTGTTGTGTTCACAAGGAACAGTGAAAACCTGAAATCGCTGGCTTCCATTCAAACAGAGAAAGAAAAAATTCTCTTTTCCATACACATGAAATTTTGACACTTTTTACGCCTCAGAAGCAAAAATCAACAGATATGCCGGGGCTACAGCTTCTCTAATTATCCTATTGAAATTTTTTATGGTGCGTTCTGTAGGATAAAGAGAAGGCTTTCAGGTAGTGGTACACTGGTTCCAACGTAGCGAGCTAGAGGGAAATGATAGAGAGGAAAAGGGAAATTGCCAAATTTTTCACCTAAAATCGGGAATTAATTGTTTTGGCTGGAAACAATGCCATCAAACAGACGTAAACTATCTGAAAGTAAACCTTGGTACCCCAAGAATATATCCTACAAGTATCATGGCGATATCTAACAAAGTAAGCATGAAATTTAAAAAAAAATCCCATTCTACCGCAGAAATTCACAATTTTCTTACCATTTACAGAACATGGTTTATTATAAGCCTCAACTATACTCCCCCTAATTATTCTACCGAACCTTTTTATTTTGCGCCGTGAAGCTAAGGACGAGGCTTTCAGACAGTGGTACGTTTGTTCGAATGTAGCCATTAAGAGGGAAATAATAGAGACAAAAAGGAATTTTTCTTAAATTTCCCCATAAAATCGAAAATTAAAATTTTCTGTAGCTGGCAACAGTGCTAGCAGACACACACAAACTATCTTAAAATAAGCTTTGGTATCCCTCTAATATATCTTACAAGTATTGTGACGATATCGAATAAAGTAAGCAGGTCATTAAAAATATTTCATTCTACCTAAAAAAAATCACAGTTATCTTTCCACTTAGAGAACAAGATCTACTGCAAACCTCAACTGTACTTCCCCTAACTACCCTATTGAAACTTTCTATAGTGCGTTGTGAAGAGCAAAGACAAGACTTTTAGGTACTGGTACGTTTGTTCCGATGTAGCTAACAAGAGGGAAATAATAGACAAAACACGTAATTTTCCCAAAATTTTCCACTAAAATCTGGAATTAAAATTTTCTGTAGCTGGCAACACTGCTACCAGACAGACGAAAACTACCTTAAAATAAACACTGGTACATTACTAATATATCCTACAAGTATCATGGCGATATTTAAGAAACAAAGCTTCTAATTACCAAAAATATATTTCGATAAACAGAAAAGTAGGGTAAAATCAAGAGTTAGAACCTAAATCCAAATTTTTCGTGCGCCCCCTAATTACCCCACTGTAACGATATGTACCCGTGTTTGTTCAGTAAGAACAAATGTTCGACTGGCATAAGTTGACTTGCACTGGGACTTATAGATACGGATTTATAACAAACATTTCGAATTGTTTGCCCAAATTTAAGGAAATTTTAATTTTCGTAGTTGGCAACAATGCGCACAGGTCTGTTCAATTGATGTGAACAATTAGGTATCCATCCGACGTATCTACCTGATAAGTCTTAAGGTCTCTCTGCAACGAATAAAGCTACAGATAATAAGTAATAAAGAAAATTCGAAATTCAAAAATTCTCGAATTTTTGACTGGGGTGAAATTTGAGAAGGAAATTCGACACAGAAGAAAAAGAAACTAATATGATAAACTATGGTCCAACCATATTTGGCAAAAAAAAAAAAAAGATCTTGATATTTTAATTAGTGTCCATACAGGAGCGGGTAAAAATGGGACACACCCGTATGTGGCACTTTGGCCACCTGGATCTGAAAGAGTTATTGTAGATTTGATTAATTTTTTTTTGACTAGTAACTCGTGTTGTAGTAGTTATAGTATTGACTAATAATAATATCGTTGTTGTAAACAATCATTTTATAAGGAAAATTTTCTCTCCTTTTTACATCTTAGTTCCAATACTGTTGTTGAGAAATGTAGGGTGTTTCAAAATGAATATCGGGGCTTTAAGTCTTCGTAGCACTTATTACATTTTATGTACAATTATAAACAATACATCAAATAAAAGAACACCTAAACAGTTTTTGCTACAAGTGTTCGACATGAGCTTCATTCGTCATACGGCACACATCGAGTCGATAGGTGAGAAAGGCCCGTCAACTTTCCGCCACATGGCACGAAACATTCAATTCACACAGACGGTTGCACTCTAACTACAGATTCAGTCTTTGCAAAATTAAAACACAAAAAGCTTTCTGGTCTCTAGTCTCCATCTTTGCTACTTGCTCTTTCTAACGGCAGACAGAGAAAACAATGCATGTGCATGCGTGCGTACAAAATTGTTTGAGTTGCTCTTTCATTTGATAATACTTATAATTGTAGGTTAATTGTAATAGATACTACAAAGTTTCAAAACCCTAATATTCATTTTGAAACACCCTGCATTACTTCAAATTATGTCATCCTATATTCATGTTTTGTATGTACACTCATGTCCAAAATGATTGTCGCATGTCTATAAATATGTTATTGTAGGAATATAATCTGATAACGAATCCGTCTGGTATTTCTTATAATGTTAGTATGTGTATAATCGGCAAAGAAATATATGTGGCAATTTCATGTCAAAAGAGCAGTAAATAAGAACAATAAAACGAAAATAAAACTTTCTTGTCCTTTTAGGAACATTTTGTTTCACTCATTATTATTTTCGTATTTATAATTCTTTTCATATAAAATTTACCACAACTATACATTTCCCGTTTATACACATAGTATCAGTATTAAAAGTACCCTGCAAAATCATTATCAAATTATATTCTTACAAGAAGACAGTTATAAATATGCGACAATTATTTTGAACATGAGTGTACATATCATCAGGGTCGGCCCTAGGTAATTTGTCGCCCGTGCAATGACGTAATTTCTCCCCTCTTTCTCCAGAAAGAACAAATCTTAAAAGTCACGATTTTAAGTATGCTACTCCAGCTTGAACAACGAAGGGGAGGGAAACTTCACTCGCACTCAGAAAAGCTTAAATACTTACTACAATCTCGTTGTGTCTATTTTTTTTCTTTAAATAATAATCTATTATGTTAATGAAAGGCAAAGTAAACACACTTTGAAAGGAAAGATGATAATCCTTTTTATAGAATTCAATATCGAGTTTCAATCTCAACATATCAGCTTGCAATTCAAGTACAACTAGCTATTTTATCTTTATTTTTTGATTTGCCATCTACATCTGTTATTTTTTAAAAGCTGTTTCCACCTTCAATGATAACAATCTTATTTGCGACAAAGAAAAGAGAAGCTTTCATATCAGAACTCTGATAACTAACCAAAGGGGACAGGCGTTCGAGAATTGTGTTCTTGTATTTGACAACAATCAAGCAATTTGTTCTGGGATTTATTTTACCATTTGCTTTAGCACTGACCATGTGACTTAAACTTATGCGACATAAACATAATTTATGAATGTAGTATTCAAATAGAAGGTCAGCTTACTAAATTTAACTACCATGATCATGAAGCCTGTTTCCAACAAGAAATATTTATTTTAAATGAAATATTTATGACAGATATTGCAGCCCCGTGCAAATGCATGCGTTGCACATATGGTAGAGCCGGCAATGCATACTATATATCTAGTCGACAAATAATTTATATATGATATTTAGAAAAATATTAGTAGGCAAATTAGTATTAGTTTTTACCGTCAGACAAGTTATTTGCATAGGCCTACTTTCACGAAAAAACAAATTTTCATTTATACTTTTATTTCTTGGTTGATATTGGTGAAACACTACAGAAACCCGGATTATTAGTAGGTACGCTACTCATATAAATTGTAAAATATTTATACCGTATCAGTATCTAGTGTTTAATTTATGTTGCATTTTATGGTAATTATATTTACATAAAAATACTTCAGACTTAAATGGCGTAAGATACATTACAAATGACTATTTGAAAAAAAACGAAATTTAGAAAAAAAACGAGAGCCAATGTTTTTTTTCTAAAAAAAACGTACATTTCTGAAAAAATACGAACGGTTTTTTTTTCTATTTACAACACTAATTGTATAACAAAGCACTCTCCTTTGGTGCTAAAGGTCCCTGCTTCCACCTCTATCCTCATGACAACTACGTTTGTGGTGAGCAACATAGTGTCAGTGACTTAGTTCAGGTTTTCTCGTTTGCTTCCACATTTTCGTCCTAGCATTTCTATAATAACTGTTGAGCATACGAGTAGGTCATTAAATGAAAAATTTCACTTCATTTCATTTTCATGCATGGACATAGGAGGTCTTCGTTAAAATATGAATAGTACATGCTAAATTATGTTATATGTTTGAGTTCATGTGGTTTGTATCCCATATTAAACTGTAGATCTGGACTCATCTATCATCAGAAGTGGAATGAAAAACTCCAAACTAGTGAACATGATGTATCTGATATTGTATGAATCAATGCATTAGTGTGTAATTTTAGTATAAATCTTTATAAGTATATTTAGTATTCTTGAGAAAAGAGTTGAACGACAGCAAATGGTGCAATGAGTGTTAAAACTTTATGGATAATTTAATTGTATTGAAATACTTTCGAAAACATAACAAAGTTTTATTTGGCAAGCGCGTAACAGTTCAAAATTCTCCCACCAGGTGGAAAAGCGGCAAGATGACTGCCTGTGGTATAGATAAATCGTTGCGTCCTATAATTTCATATTACTCGTTCTGTTGTGAGTGTTTTACATTTAACAAAGTTTCGTAGTTACCACCATTAAAGACTTCTATTAGCAACTCCAACTGCAAAAGTGTATTACTGATTCAGTGCGAATTATTGATGAAAACACGCTGAAACTAATCTTGAAGAAAATGGATTATCGAATTGATATATGCAAAATAACAAATGAGTATCCTCAAAATTTAAATCACAGTGATTTTTTGTTTGTTAATTTGTGTTTGAAGAAGATATTTTTCATTATTTCGAGACTATCAGCTACTGTGTTACAATTTTTACTACTAAAACTTGTATAGTTATGGCATATATTTGTAAAACGTTAAGTAATTTGTATAATCAATGAAAATTACAAGGAGTTTAAATAGTTCAGACTATTTTAAAATATTATATATATATATATATATATATATATATATATATATATATATATATATATATATATATATATATATATATATATTGACAACCCAGTCACTCTGTGCCTGATTTGGGGATGCAATTAGAGTGATGCTGAGCGCCTTCCACTCACCATCTAGAATGAGTGGGAATGATTTTATATTCATGTGCGAGAGGTTAATTCAATTATCATATACCAAATGGGGATTAATACAAATAATAACACATTGACTTCATTCAGCTAACAACAATTATATTTCTCATAGATAAAATTTATGACTGTAAGTGTTGTGATGTATTAATTACGGATAATCGGAATATTTGTCAGATGAGTATCGCTCTGATTGAGTATTGAGCCTTTGAGCCCTGAATAGGAGTAACACATACCTGATTGTTTCTAATGATGTTCCGATGATGACCTAGGTGTTGGATGTGGTTCCTCCAAGTTGATACTCCTAATTAGTGATTGATGTAGACGAGCATTGAGTTTGGTATACTCCCAAATGCTAACGATGACTCGAAGTTTCCCGTGGATAGAATAATGTATTCTATGATGACTGTCTGTTGATTGTTATTTGACTGTCCCGCTGTCTTTGACTAAACACTCAAAGACTGATCATGTAGACTACTAAGGACTGATTCTCGCTGATCCTAAAGACTGTTCCAAGACTGACTGTCCTCCACTGTCCAAGACCGACTGTCCTGAAGACCTCTCGTCTCCCAGTTTTGTTCAACCTGGTCCTACTCCTGTCGTCTGCTGGATGGCACGTGCGACCCTCTTTCACTTGGAAAAACAAATTCTTTCCATGTGTCAAGACTCAAAAACTGCAACTCTCGACACACTCTGATTTCTCGATTCTAAGCAATTTCCTCATATCCGTGAATGTGTGAAATGTTCACAAAAGCTTACAATCTCTCTTTTCATAATGTACAGTATTTGGCCTATGCAAGAATTGACGCATTGTCTGCATTGCCTTCCTGCATTGCCAGACTCTTCATGAAACATTTTATTTACAGTTTATTTACATCATTTCGCTGACTATTGAATAAGAATATTCCGCAGCTTGCATTATACTTAATTCTGAACACTTATTCACCTTAACCTTAATATTTTATAAAACGCGATCTTTGCAACATAAACATTGATTAAAAATAAAATTAAAATTATACATAATTTTCGATTTGAAAAACGAATACTGCCACAATATATATATATATATATATATATATGTGTGTGTGTGTGTGTGTGTGTGTGTGTGTGTGTGTCCAGTAGATTACAATAACAAAGAGACCAACCAGAATGATTAAGTAAATAGTTCTTAACGTAGCCTATAATTAATCGCAGATCAATTTAATTCACAAAAGAAAATACAATATATAGACACTTTCTTTCACAACCGTAACTTATAATACTATGCTGATCTTGGTGGACGCACTTTATACTAATAAGAATTACTGTTACAATAAAATATTAAGTAGTAAATAACTAGATAGAAATTATTTATAAAGCACAAAAGTTTGAAGAGAAGATTCTCATGTACAGTCCGCAGGAAAAACCTGCAATATGAGCATGTAAGTTTATTGTGAAACGACGAAGTCTTTTGCTCCAAAATATGTGCGCAACGTAGAACGCTGAGGTTTCTCCTTGCATCATTCGTGCCACTTAGACGTTATGTTGATTCCCTGCGCTATTAGGCGTAGTTTCACAATAAACTTACATGCTCATGTTGCACGTTTTTTGCTGTGGACTCTACAGTTCTTAAAACAAGAGTCCACTTTAATATAATTGAGAAAGAAGTAACAAACAATAATTATGTTTATAAAAAAAAATTCAATATTTCTTTAAGTCAATTTACGATAAATTGAAGATGTTGTTCTTTCGTTTTTAATAGCTGAAAATTTTGATCTTTGAAAATTGCACTATATTTTCTCAACTCCTTCTATCAATATTTTTTTCTATCAACTAATGATGAACATTGAGTTTTCATCCCATGAAGCTTTTTTATATAGACGTGTGTGTATTTTTATTACTATCTCCGTAATCATTCTTTCTTAAAACCACCCCAATGAAAGCGTTCATTCCCACGTTTCAAAACTTAATACCTTCAACCATCTAACCGAGCCCTCCTCACTACACATAAGATAGGGCTTACTTCATATTCTTTAGAGCGCCGTAAAAATGACTTGAAGAAGAAGAAGCGGAAAAACAAGCAATTAGGCGTAGAAGTGGTGTTCTCGATCTATGGTCTGAGTATTTTTATCTCTATTTAACCCCCCTCCTATTTTATGATGCTCTTTTTTCTATTTTTCGTTCTTTCTTGAGGGTCGTTTTGTTCATGTCTCTTCATTTTTCGTGCCTCTTCTTATTCAAGTGTTCCACGAACTTAAGGGACGGAGACCCCATGAATGTCCTTACCAGCTTAATGCTACTGGTCGTAGGATGAAATAGGTGGAGAAGTAGATGGGAGATTGGTAAAATGTCCTGGAAGAGGAAGAAAAATGGAGAGATATACATGCATATACCCCGTTTGCCGTTGCTCATCATCTACTTCTTCATTTTATGCTCTTGGTAAGTACAAGCAGACCATTGATTAAAATACCGTCTAGTTCTTTTTTTATTCAACTCTCATTTAAAGAAGATGGTCCCTATTGTCCAAAGCAAAACAGGAAAACTCTTCTTTCCCTTTTGCTCTTCAGTACGCTCTTGAGTACTACTCAAAAAATTTAAGGATGGTACTTAGACAATAATTGTATAGAATTCACGAAACCTAAGTTAAAATAATATTAAAAAAAAACTAAACAACTATTATAACATTGACTAATTAAGAACATATATATGCTTTATAATACGCCAGCTCTTTATGATTTAGATTTTCTCTAATTAGCCTTGATATCTAGAAGATTGTGGCAACTACTTAATTTTACAAAACAATATAAATTAGTAAGAACCAGATTTTAACATGTGACAGATAGACATAAAACACAAACACATTCTTTACAAAAGAATCAATGGTATTTATTAGTTTGATGAATAAATCATTATAAATAATAAGGATAGTCCATGGATTGACTATCGCAAGCCTCTTGGTGAATGCCAGTCTAGTGGTTAGCATTTTGCATGGCACAATCGAAAAGTGTATTGTTTAAGATCGAAGGTGAGCCTATCTGGTAGAGATTTTTTAATGTTTCGTCATCTTTACAAGTGTAATACCGGGAAGACCTTGAACCAAAAAACTCAAGTATACTTTTTGTAACAATTTTACTGTTACATGTACCTTAGTCTAACTTTCAACATAGTTTCCACAAATATTAAGGTAACGATCCTCATAGAGGTCTGCTGCCCGATTTGACAACCACTGCAACACGACCGTTTTCACGTCATCATATCGTTGTGGCGCTGACCTTAAAACTTGAGAAACTTACTACATAACGATGAAATCATAAAGGGTCTGCTCTTTTACGTTTGCCTCAACATTCTGCACCGGCCGCAATGAAATTGCTCACACTTTTCCGGTTTTATCAATTTTATCTGATAAGCCGTTGACAAGTTGTCATAACGTACAGGATTGAGCACAAAAGAATTAAACAATGTTGTCAAATGGAATATATTTTCTCTTATGCTAAGTTTTTATATATGTGTGAGAAATTTCTAAGAAAAGAGCAGCGGAATACCCGAATGAAATGCCGAATAAAATTATTAGAACTGTGCTACCTAATTTAGAAAATGCATAGATAATAATATATAGGGATATGAAGAGGTATAGAAAAGCTATGTACTGTACTCGAAAAAAAAAAACTCACACAAATTCGTCCGAGAAATACTACAGACAGGAACGTAGCCAAGGGGGATCCGGGGGGTCTGAACCCTCCTTCAAAACCAGAAATAAAAAAGTTAAGGAAGGATGAAACGAAAAGAAACGAGAAAAAGAAGAATCAGCGTTAAAATAAAAAGCTAGAGCAAGTTTTTGGTTACTCTTTCTTATAAGGAGATTTGTATTACTTGCAATGCATGGTGGACTATGAGTGGGATATCCTGGAAAAGTCAGGGAATTTGATATTTCTAGAAACGTTACGGAATTCTTAGAATTTCTGCTACTAGCCAGGGAAATTTCAAGCTTTTGAAAGCACTTTGCCATTCTGTAACAGCGTGGACATTTTTAATAATATTTTTTCGTCATTGTTTCTCTGCAGTATCAAATATATTATTTCAGAAACAGTTTTCTACCTTTAACCTGTCATTTGAAAACAAAAAAGTTATGTGGGAAAAAAATTTAGTTAACATTTGATTCAATAGAGAAAGGAACGCAGATATTGTATAATATTTTGCTGAGATCATAATGAAAGGACAATAGTTTTATTTGAATGAACAAAGGACGGAACGTAAATATTGTAAAATCATTTTCAATACTTGTTTTTTATTGTTTTACTTGAGATTTCTTCATAGTTTATTAAATTACTAACATATCTTCATTGTATTGTCCTAGTAAACCAATATATGTTGCCAGTAAAGTAGTTTAGGTTGATAGAGCTCCTCGGTCTTCAGGATTTCATGTCACGCCCCTCCCCTTTTATTACAAAATCCTGCCTAAACGAATCAATATATGTTCCAGTAAAATAGTTTAGAATGATCGAGATCCTAATGTGATGACCACAGAATTTAATGCCACGGACTCCCCCCCCCCTTTACGAAATCCTGGCTACGTGCCTGGGTGTTGAGCAAATGGTTGAAAGAGAAGACGAGTTCAGTCATGATGGAGAAAAATTTCTATTTGTAAATGAAGAAGCTAAGATTATAGTCCTAACTTGCGTGAGTAACCATTAGATTCGTACAATGATAACATTTACTGTTCATAGTCAAAGTGTGTATAATGAAATTTAGTATAGTTTCAATATTTTAATATTTTTGGCTTGATATTTTAACCTTGACTATGATGAACTACTGAATAGTAGGAATTGTTACATTTGTAGTATTAGTGTTAATACATTTAGTGCAATAAAAGTAATATTTTTCCTTGTTTTCACCTTGCAGGTTTATGTGAGACAAATGATGTTGAGGTTTACGGCAATGGTACCTTTATACGTATATGCACCTCGTCATTTTCATTAAATGTATACTATTCACGCATACAAAAATAGATTTTATTTGTCTCTATGTTATGCGTTTCTTTTAGGGGCAAGGCTAAGCAAACTTATAAAGCAAGGTTGGAAATGATAAAATGTCTAGAACCTGGAATGTAATTGAAATCGATCCATGTAGACTATGAAACTGCAGCCCACGAAGGTATCATGGAGGTATTTTCAGAATGTAACATCATTGGACGTCGGTTCCATTGGGGCCAATCTCGATGGAGAAAAATCCAGGGCAACAAACACTTATATCGAGCCTACTTGAATCCGTAGTCTAAGTTAGGTAGGTACCGTACGTGATTTTGCTCCATAAACATTTGCTTGTTAGCTAATTACTCAAAGCAGTGAAATTTATAAACTTTCAGTAAAGAGAGTTGATTCCTTTGAGTTGTCGTTGCTTTTAGTACCAGATAATAGATCACACCTAATAATAAATTGTCTATATTAACTATAACTATCACCAGACCGAAAGAGTTACATAACTGATGATTTGAATTTATTTTAGAGGGATGTGATTAAAGTCGTATTTCGGTCTTTCATATTTAAATCAAACAGAGATATCCTATGCGTTTGCAGATTATCAGTTGAACCGGACAATGGTCTTAACTTCTTCGACTATGTACTCGAAAATTACATTGAAAAAACTAGAAGATAGCTATATAATACTGTTTCTCACTATATATTCGAACTAGATTTAGGAAGATGATTTAACATTTGAGAGATTCCATATTATTAATAAGTAAATCGTGAAACATTGGAAGGATTATGTTGGAATACAGTATAATTAAATGTGGACGTGGATTACTCATATCGCCTTACTGTATTAATAGTATTATAGTCTAACTAGTAAGTTTATTGTATCTCATATATCATGTAACAAGTGTATTATATGACGAAGAAAAACAGACCTTAACGACAGACGTTAATAAATTTACAAAAGCAAAGCTTTGCAACAATGGTGAACAATATTCATTTTGATTTTCAATTGTCAATTTTTGCATAAATCTTGGCTAGTAGTGGGAAATATGCCTACTATATTATTATTAATAATAATAACATTGAGAATGCCATCATAATTGTTTGCTTCGTTTTATTTAGGTTTTCACCTATAATATGGGCATCAGAAACGTCAGTAGCTCCTAGAACGACAAACGGCGCAGAAACATTTCATAAACATTGCAGTAAACAACTTTATTAACCAGATTCAGGTATTTATCAGGTGATTTCATCTTTGTTGGAGATTCAGAAACAAAATTGAAATTAATAACAATTGCGAGATACCAATACACAAAGAAAGGAATATCTGAAGAGACGTAAGTTCATACTGAAGCAGTATGAGATGCTTAAAGGTGATACATTTCCGAGTATGAGACACGGAGAAATAAATTCCTAAAAATTGTAGGCTTAAATTTTCACCAAAAAAATAACATGTAGATTGTAACATGTAGAGGAATCTTGACTTGTTGTATTTACTGATCAAATATATATAAATAATCCTCAACTGTATTTTATTTATTTCTGTTTCTATTCTAGTCTGAAGAGAAACCTTGTTTGCGCACAGATTTTAAAGTTACCGTTGTGGCAATGTTGGACAAATATGTGTGTTCAGAAAGCCTAATAAAGATATGTGAGCAATTTGGGATCTAGAGTGTGCGCAATCCAGTTGCTCTCTCTGCATCTAATCTTCAGTGATGAGAGAAAGTTGCCTACTTCGTTCCTCATCACTGACATTCGTACAGCTATCTAGCCCAGAGCTATGTAAGATGCAGCTATCAAAGATCTAACCCATTTCAGTACCATTCCATGGCTCATATTTCCTCTCAATACACTTCACTAATCTGGCGATGAATAATATTGTTGACTTTCTCGTAAGTTCATTCTAATGATTATCTAATGTATCAATATTTAAAGTACTAGCTGATTTCAAGTGTGTTACTGTTAACCCAAAAGGTTTCACATAGGGTAGATATTATCCCAACCTTGCCCATAATCAGTTGTACTTGCGAAGGATGTGATATTAGTATGTTACTACTTGTAGAAAATGCCCCACCTCGCATGATAATTATCTTCGTATATTTGCAACATTAGAGTGAGATCACAAATTTATTAAAAGCTAATTTCATAAAATTATTCACTTAGATTTCGAAATATCACGTATTGTTAGCTCTGGACAGGACATAATACACATCCAAGGTTGCGTATTGACAATACACCCCAGATTATGGGTTAAGTAGGAAGAAAACACACGTTTTGTCTCCTTTCGTAACTAGAATTACTCTTATATTTAAAGATTGCCTCTCGTGCTTTAATACTCTTAGGGAAAATTGATTAACTTGAGATTGCAAAATATTTGGAGAAATATGTATTAGACGAAAGAATGTTATAAATATGAAGTTGATATTTTGGAAAGTGAAATTCGCCTGTGAACTACAGGAAAAATAAGTAATTATTGCAAACATTTTTCATGATTAGTGGTAAATGATACTTTAATCAGTAAAAACTTGTTTCACTAAGATTTCTCCAATTGGGAGCTACCATGCTTCATTCTTCAAAGTATCTGCAGTAAAATGTTTTACGTATTACATTTTCCTCGACTCGTGATAAGTGAGTGGAAGATTGCTCTGGATGTCATGCGGCAGCACACTAAATTTTGTGCGATGTTGGTTTTTCTTTCATAACCCCGATCGGATCCTCTTCTCTGCAATAATAACAATTGTGTCAGCTAACATACACCTAACAGAAAATACGGCTTCATCTGACCACAGGATATTACTGAAAAGATTGGAACAGTTTTTGTATCAAGCAAGCATCGTCTGTTCGAAATCTAAGCGACAATAGCGGTCTTCTAGAGATATATTTTGGCAGTAATCTAATTTCCATGGACGAAAATTCAACTATTTCTTCAGAACAGTTGAAGTATCGAAGTAATTATTTCCTTAATTCTTCCAATTTTTCTTCTGTCTTGGATTTTAAGGGGCGACCACATCTCCTAAAAAATGAAATGAAATCTTTGAGTTTTACGTCCCGCGCTTATGCCGGTTAGGCTAAATGAGACGGTGATGAGAGATGAATGAAATGATGGAATGAAGAAATTGGGAGGAAACGGGAGAACCCCAAGAAAACCCACGCACACGGTGTTTGTCCACCACAAAGTTCACTTGGCTGGAGCAGGGTTTGAACCCGGGACCCCTAGCACCAGAGGTGAACGCTCTACCACTGAGCCACCGCGGCCCAACCACATCTCTTAATATCTGATACAGAAGCTATGTCTATTCGATTCGAATAGCAATTTTGTACGATCTTTGCATCCAACAAGGCATGAGGCCTTTTCACATTTCACCACCATCTCTGTACTTGCAACACGGACTACCATCCTTCTTACCGGGGTCACCTGAACCTTCTGAAGTAAGGTTACACATGCAGAACCGGTACTGGTACCCACAATAGTATAAATACAATATCACTTAATACATTCTATTATTAGAATGAACAAAATGCTTCTTGTATCATGAAAATTGGTTAAATATTAAAAGCGTTATATACAATTTCCATCAGCATCTTAATTCCCTTCCACTCTGTATATTGAACAAAATTCCCTCCCATTCTGTATATTAAACAATGATACATTGGCCAATAAGAAAAAGCATTCAGCAATAAGGAAAAACATTCGACAATGCAAAAAAGAATTCGATAGGTAAGGAACAAATTCAGCAAATCGAAAACTAAATTAAAAAGGAAAAGCAATCAACAAGAAGTGAAATGTTTTAACATGTGTATTTCTATATAGTCTTTGAAGTTACAGAGAGCGGAGCTGTACATCTTACTACCATTATAAAAGATTCTTTAGAAGACTTTTTTGTTTGCCTTAAATACATATTTAAAATTTGTTACGAGGAAATATTTAATGAAGGGACGATACAATTGAGAAATTGTATATTGAAGAATTTTATTTTCTCGTTACGTAAATGTGTTTAGTATACACTGCTTGTTGTCTGTTTTATTGTTGTATACAGAAGAAACCAAATTTATTAGTGATAGTTATTATCGTATTAATAGTATCAAAATTAACTGAAACATTTATATAAGCGAAGCTGGAGCACTGTCGCTTATTTAGAACATTGAAGATCAAGTATATTTACCGACGAAAAAAAAAAACTAAGTAAATCGGAAGCACAAAACACTTGTAGAACTGAACAATCAATCAACATATTGTTGACGGAAACAAATATTTTGTGGAAACTCTCACAAAAGAATAAACTAGGAAACGTACTGTTCATAACCAGGCGAAAAACTCTAAAATGGACTATATGGAGAAAATGCATACATATGATGAACGTATGTAGTTGTGGAATGCTTCAAATCTTTCAAAAAGTTCAGGTCAAAAGAAACATCACTATAATGACACTATAATAAAGTGCAAATTTTTTGTCTACCTTTTCCATGATAGTAATTTTTATTTGGGAAAAATCTATCCACTTTCCATTTATTCTTCAATTACTGAAACTAGTTATTTTAAATTTCAGCTTAACACCTAGATTTTTGGTTAACCAGAATGTATAATAGATTAATCACATCTTTGGAGGTATATGAAGAATAAGCAAGTGTAAACTGTTAGAAATATATGTAAATGAGTAATGCCTGTCTGTGTTATGAAATCCAACCTGCGATTTTATTATACATAATTTCTGAATACGATACTAACTATGTTGCCTACATCATATTTCCGAAGCTGAGTGATCAATTTTGTTTCAACAAATCAGGCACATTTCAAACAAAAGAATCATTTCTGGCTCAAAGAATGTGATATTTTAATTTTTTATTGATTTATGTTTACCTGTCAGTCAAAATTAAACGCTGAAAACAATTACAGTACATATACAATTACAGTTTATCTCCAACAAAACCATGCGTTGCTTAATAAGACTCCATCAATTTTTCTAATATATACATGGATCAAGGTTGTAGCAACGAATATCCAGCAAAACCGTTTTTTATATAACAAGGCAGCAAAGCGATTACCATTTGACACTGTATATATATATATATACAGCATTTCACCCTATCTCGCATGAGTATGGGATTTTTTCTACTCTACTTTAATAGTGCTTTTCCTAGAATTATAACACGTAATATAAACAAAAAGTACTGATTAAAACTCTAATTTGTCACATGAGAATTCGGTACGCTAACCACCCGCACACACTAAAAAGTGACACACATAATGAATTTTAGTAATTTTCATCCCATTTTCTCTTCCTGGACTGATTCTTGAACGATTATTTTATTTAATTCAATGCGATATTGTTTGATTTGTATGCCTGAAACATTTTGATATGAGAATGTAATATGTTGTATTAGTTTGTAATTATTTAGCTTTTAATATGAGTTACAAAATTAACAAAAGATGATTTTATATCCTCACTATTGTATGAAGTCAGTGAACATATTTCTGTACTTGAGACTAGAATAGTTCTCTTTTTGAAATTACTTCTACCAGAAACCAGTATTTTTCTCGTGTAGTTTATAATCTGTTGATCAAGGTTGTAGCAGCTAGTCTCCTAAAATAACGCTTAAAATTTACAATAATTTATGTATTAGACATATTTTTATTCACCATTATCCAACTACCCTGCATATGTATTAACATGATGTCATGCTATTTGAAAACAAGGTACATACCAAGTTAGCAACACTGCACTATTTACAGTATTCATTATAATGTTCTTGAATAGCATCTTTAATATGTATAATGTTACAAAAATTTTTACAGATTACTTAAAAGAATTTGAAAGTATTTGATTAATCGCAAAATTTTTACCATTTCTTGTTTAACGTTTCTCACATCTTTAGGGCTTCATAACTACTCTATTTATGCCCATCACCATTTACAACTTTATGTTATGTTACAGCTTTAGAGGGAGTACCTGAATCTGTCATCGTATTATTTAAAGTCATTTGTGGTATGTCTCTCCATTTTGAAGAACATAAACGTTTTGAATCCTTTATTTGTTCTCATAAAACTTCTTAGAGCTTATACTGCCTTCTACAATTGTATTTTCGTTACCTCAATGAAATATCATATTCTGCAAGCATAATCTTAATTAATCAAAGCTTTCAAGATATTAGATTGAAATTTTGCATACGCAATGTGTACACGCCTTCGGTGCGAGCGGTCGCGGGTTCGATTCCAGGTGGGGGCACTCGGTCGAAAAAGTGTAAAACGCTTTTTCAGGCCAGCCACACTGAATGATTTTTTCCTGGGTTTTCCTTATTCACACCAGGCAAATGCCTGGGTGGTACCTAACTTATAGGTCCCAGACCGCTTCCTTCCTTCCTCCATCCTTTCTTCTTTCTTTTTCCCCGGACTGTGTGCTCGCCAAGGGACGTCATTCCTCAAAACTTGAAGGTCTTAATGGCCTTAGATGCCGAAAGTTCAGAAATCTAAATCCTAACCTAACCTAACGGAATGTGTACACTTCTAACTATTTATCAATTGTTTTTAGATCTCTACATCAACCCAAGCCCGGGCCCGAGGGCACAAAGGTTTCAAAAAGAGGATTTTTCCGGAAAATTTAAGGGTATTTCCCTAATTTCCCGTTTCTGGAGTATGATATGGGCATGCGAGGAGTAAACTTTGAAAGTCTGCTTTATTCTGAAGAGAATGAGGTATGAACTATGATCTAGAGGCAAATAGTCTTGTTTTAGGAAATTTTTACATAACGTCGTATATAACACCTTGAGATTTTCAAAAAGAATAATTCATATTGAAATTTTGCACATATATTGTGTAAATAAGTACGTATTTTTCCAGTAATTTTGTGATCCCTACGTCAACCAAGGTCCGGACGCGAGGGGCTGAAAATTGTTTTCGAAAAACGGATTTTATCGGAACATTTCCCGGATTTTCCTCCTCATGTATGGTACGAACAAGAGAGTGGTTTTATTGAAAAGTTCTCTCTATTGTGAGAGGAACGAGGTATGAACTATGATCCTATGGTAAATTGCAATGAAGCAGTACCTGCTTGAATGAAAATCTAAAGTTTACCTCAAACAGCAAGGATGTTATAAGGGTTAAAGTAAATGACATTGCCTTTTATATATTTTAATAATTTCTAATTCCTCAGTCTCCCACAAATTTAACTCACTTCACACAAAAAAAGTAAATTCTATCGATGCAACATACTTGTTGATTGCCCTGAGTTTAGTTTGGAAATTAAGAGGTTGGATGTTGCTGTGTCAGAGAAAACCTAGGAAGTGTGAATTGTTGAGCAGTGTAATTTTTCCTATTGTCATAATGATGTATGCATTATTATATTTTAAAGAAAGTATTACATACTGGATACAGGATTCAATACAATAACAACGAAAGATTAAGATCACTTTTTCTTCTAAATTTAAACTTATAAACAAAATTGAACTTATTTTTGTAATTTAGAAACAACTACTCTCTAACAGTCATTGCTTAAATTATATCGTAAGGAAAGAACATACATCTGGGCACCATGTGAAAAATGTACACAGACAATATACTGTTCTTGAATGTCAGATATCGCGTTAAATGTCAAAGACCACTCACTTGTCTTTGTGAAACTCTGTAGAAATGTGATGTATTCACCCGACTTCAAAAGCGAAAAGTCATTATCGAAGTTACTGAAGTGTAACTAGTTAGCATTAGTCTTCGGGATTTAGTAAAATATATAAAACAAAACGTGATGCTTCTGTTCTCTCATTCATAACATAATCTAATCTCTCCTTGCACGCTTTTGTTTTTGATTTTTTTTTCACTGAAAGATCGCCCTTTTACAATCACGTTGTGTCTGTTCCTCTATGTACTTTTCTAGTGTTTTAAACTGACACTTTCACCGTAACAACACTCTTCCTTGTAGTTTAAAATACATTTGTCTTAATAATTTTAATTTAAGATAAATTCCAAACAAATGCTATTACACATTTTCAGGTGCATTGATGTACTTATTTCTCAATTCAGTGAGACATTCTACTCTTTAAAACAAAATAACAATTTTACCCTTTGGTTCATAGATCATCAGTTTTCTCACTATAGGGCAATCCTTTATGCATAACGTTCTTGCTGGTAGACTGTCAGAACACATTAAGAAAATAATGAAAATTTCAGAAACACTAATCTAAAAGTTTTGATACCATATTTAACAAAGTCTTCGGATCCACCAACTAACTCCTAAACACCAGACAAAGCCATAACACACTACAAGGATTAACCTGCAAGTAGAAATACTTCAAGTACAAAAATGAATTTACTGGCTTGTGTATCCCCGAATACTTTCCGAGATCGCTTAATTTTGAATATATCAATCGATTTGAGACAATATGAAAATTATTATGATTTATCGACGACATAGGTAATACTAAAAGAACAATCTAACGGATGTACCTTTTCGGTACACGTAAACTTCATTCTTGGCTTTAGGCAGTACACTGTAGCTGGAGTCGATGAATACTATTTATTTTTCAAGTTTCCTTAAAAAGCAGTAAGCAAATTTCCTTTCCCTACCATAAGAAGAATATAAATGGGTCTAGGTCAAAACTCCCACAGCCAAAACCCCCACACTCAAGAAATGTCAAAACACCCACACAAACGGTCATAACCCCCACACAAATGGACAAATCTCCCAAACGCACGAACGGTCAAAACCCCCACAGCCAAAACCCCCACACTCAAGAAATGTCAAAACGCCCACACAATCGGTCATAACCCCCACACAAATGGACAAATCTCCCAAACGCACGAACGGTCAAAACCCCCACACTCAAGAAATGTCAAAACGCCCACACAATCGGTCATAACCCCCACACAAATGGACAAAACAGCCACACATAGCAACGGTCATAATCCCCACATAAATGGACAAAACTCCCACAAAATCGGACAAATCCCCCACACTCTGAAATGATCGTCATTTCACGTCTTTGTTGCGGCTCTTTATGACGCCCAAGAAGAATAGTTGCAACATCAGTTTAAGTGGAATAAAAAATGTTATTAAAAAGTACAAGGGCAATACATGAGTATGCGGCTTTTGTCAATTTGTGTGGCAGTTGTGACTATTTCTGCATGTGGGAGTTTTGTCCATTTGTGTGGGGGTTTTGTCCATTTATGTGGGGATTGTGACCGTCGCTATGTGTGGCTGTTTTGTCCATTTGTGTGGGAGTTATGACCGTTGGAGGTTATGACCGTCTACCAGTGTGGGGGTTTTGGCTGTGGGGGTTATGACCGTTCGTGTATTTGGGAGATTTGTCCATTTGTGTGGGGGTTATGACCGATCGTGTGGGCGTTTTGACATTTCTTGAGTGTGGGGGTTTTGGCTGTGGGGGTTTTGACCGTTCGTGCGTTTGGGAGATTTGTCCATTTGTGTGGGGGTTATGACCGTTTGTGTGGGCGTTTTGACATTTCTTGAGTGTGGGGGTTTTGGCTGTGGGGGTTTTGACCGGTTCCCCACTTTAAAATCCAAATCAGTCAAACTGCTTCAAACTTCAGCCGACGAGAGTAATTTCTCATCAATAACTATTAACTTTTGTACCATCATATGCATCACGTCTTTGTTTTTGTTTTTTTACATATTTTTTATCCGCATTTATAACGCAAGCAGCATTTAAATATCTTCATATATAATTATTTTGAATGGGTTTTTCTTTTGTTCTGAACAAAACACTTCTCATGGAAAATTTGCAAAATTTTGTGCAAATATTTTACACCTGTAACTAGCATGGAATACTGCTGATGTAAGTGTACGGGACAAGGCTCAGCAAGATTTTTCGAAAATAAAAATCACAACATTCTCGCTCCAAAACCATGTTTTATAATAACAGATACAGTGCAAGGTTAGTTTAATCTGAATCAAGCCCATCTACGATTTGTGCGATCAGGAAACAATGGAATGTATTTTGTTAATTACTAAATGTATTAGATAGTTTTTTTTTGTTTAGCGAAGTTGATCATACGCATAATCGATCAAAGCCATCTATATTTCAATTGCTAACGTCTCGTAAAATTGTGTTATTCTACATTAATGGTCTTAGTAGAAGAAGGCACAATGATATACCAAATGGTCGCACTTACTATTCTGGTACTTTCTTTAATCAATGTTCATTAAGCTTTGCATTTATATATATTCATCAATATTTGATACTGATTCTTCTAAATATTTTATTTAACGTTTCTCTTTGAGGTTATATTATGACATTGATTGATATAATCATTAGAGCGTATTACTCTTCTTAAATATACGTATTTATTTTACTTACGAAGCTCAATAGCAGAACGATCACTTCTTATGTGAGGAGTCCCTAGTTCAAATCCGAGCTATATGTGGTAACACAATGTGTCCTTGGATCTACTACATGCTCTCCCGTTTCCTACTACATTCTTATTTCCTAAATTACTTGACAATCATTCACTTTTATTATTCGCCCGTTTTATCTTACTTAATTGGCATAATCGTGGGATGTAAAATTAGAAATTTCAGTTTGAAAGCTACATTCGTACTGGGAGTTAGCTTTTAATTAAAAAATTCTTTAGTTTAAAATTAAACTTCAATGTATGAGATCACTAAGTGTATAATATTTTATTACACATGTAACTAATAAAAATGAATGTATTAAGTAAAGAACAACAAATTTAACGTGATACTTATTAGAATCAGATTACTTGAAAACCTATATTGTGCGATTGGATGCTTGACGTTTTGCTTCTGAAGTATGATGCAATAGTAAGACATATTTGAGGCTTAAGACGTTCGTGTATTTAGTTGACAAAAAGAATTCAGATAAAAGAATGCATTTTGCTTAAATGACGAGAAGTTTCTGTACTTTTTTTTTTATGTTTTTCTTCCTGCATTCGGATTGCCTTCTTCATCTTTGTTCTCTCGAGAGAATCTTCTAAAACACTGTTTTTGTAAAGTTAACGAGGCATTGTGTCTGCAATCATTATCGTGGGCTGTGAAAATATTTAGAGCATTCAAACTCAGAAGTTCACCACAACAGAGTGGACTCAACTCTAATAACTTTCCTTCATCCCTTCGCCATGTAGCCTACTCCTTCATCGTATTCTTTCTTCCTCATTTTCTCTCTCTCCACACAAATACTAATCACATAAGAGAACATAAGGAGGATGGTAGCTGTCGTGGGATCTTTCAGTCTAAGAATTATAGCAAAGACCGAGCAACAAACTTAACAAGGGGAACAAATTTGCCTGCAATGCCCTTCTCTTTTCCCTGAGATCCCATAAAGCATTCCTCAGAAAAGATCCAATGGCCTCTCCTCTTTCTCTATTCTCTGGAATCAACTTGATAGAGTTGACGAAAACAAGAGAAGGTGTTAGCCAGAAGGAAGTTCAGTTGAAAAGGCTGAGTTTCTGTCAGTATTAACACAGGCAGAAAAAGCCGGGTGTGAGAAAAGGATAAGATATACTCCCTCTTTATCTCTTTCTCCCTCTCTCCTAAAATATTTATTCTCTTCACAAAGAGACTGTACTTTCTCGTGTCCATCTCCCTCGTTCCTAACTTCCACCACTGACTCACATTGAAAAGCCACGCACTCCTTCTAATGCAAGTTGTCTTTACTATTTTTTCCGTTTGCTCGTTTCAAAGTTACAACCTCATTAAACTCCTAAGTGAAGATATATATGTTGCTGACACAACAAATTTAAAAGAGACTCTTTTCTTCCTCCAGTGAGCAAAGTGTTACATGCTTGTCCTCTCTTTCTGTCTCATTTAAAAGTTGTTCTTAAAGAAATGTTTATTTTCGTAGGCGCAAACTCTGCGATCAGCTTTGAATATCATCAATTGAAATTAAAGAGCAACGCTCAAGAATTGCTTTATAAATATCCACTTAATGTCAAAATGAGAGTACTTTATGAATTCAAATTCAGATTGCATTAAATATGAGTTATCTCTTTCACCAGCGAGACAATATGAGACGTGGATCTACAGTTTAACGTGAGATCTGCACCATATGGGTTCACTTCGGGTTCAAATTTAAACATTTTCTGATAATACACCAGTGTGTCATGTTATCTAGTCACTTAATTTACATGTATAACAGTTCTCAAGTTTGTTACATACTAGCACCAACCGAAATAATTGTAAAATCAATATCGAATCAATTTTTACTATAACTTGAGCATTAAAAATTATATATGTGTGGATGGAATATTTAAAACAACACGTGCTTTTAGTTGAGTACTGTAATTAGAATGTGTAAAGGTAAAATGAGCAAAATCTCTTTTGATGCTTGAAACCAAAATCCATCTTCAGCCTTTCCTTTTAAAAGTATATCATACATTTAATGCAACTACTTTCGAGCAAGTCATTGACACAGGTATGAAAATGTCTTATTACTTGTAGAGAAGGTGAAGGACAATCTTATTTCAGCTTAAACCATGTGAAAGAAGAATGAAAACAAGTCTTGTCTTTTGTAAACTTCCGATCCTTCTATTATAGAAAACAACTATATTCCATTAATAATGTAACCCGGAAGATAATTATCTCCATCTGATATATTAACAGAGATCTATATCAGAATTTCATGAATAACAGTAGTAACTACCTAGGTAGTTGAAATGAGAGAGAATGTATGTATTTGGATATCCAGAAAGTCAGGAGAAGTAGCTGCTGTAGTTAAAATTTAAGATAGATACATTTCAAAATTCTTTCAAAGTGCTGTAAGTTGAAGTCCAAAGCCCGAGTCTCATTTAGTGTCTATTCATAAAGAACTTTAAAGGATTTGCTCGATAATAAGAACCAAAAATATTTTGAACTTAGTTTTCAACAATTTGGAACATGTTAAAAATGTCTATAAAACTGAGCATATGGTATGCACTTTAATTACTTGTTTTGGCAGCTCATTATAAACAAGATGAAGTAGAACCAGAGTTTTAAATCTATTATAACGAGTATGCGTACCAAGTTTGCTTCTACAAGGTCCATACATATCCTTTAGAAAGTTTATTAGTATGCTTAGACCTTGTCAGTGCAGTGATGTCAATAATGGATAATAAACTATTGTGCTAAAATCAATTACTTTGTTGTTATGAGAAAAATTACCAAAGTATTCCAAAGAACTAACCTTAAGAGATATCTTACTAGACCGTTATATTTTCTTCCATATACCTGGAAAAGTGAACAACCCTTTTGACATTGAAAGCGTTTTTTATAATAACTGAACTTGAATCTATTAAGCACTGAAAAGACTTTTAGGTAAAATTCTTAAACGCGAAATTTGTCCAAATTGACCGAATACGAACTAGAATCCTTTGTATGCTGAATGCCTCATATATAGTTTTACTTTTTTTCTTTATAACCAACTGGAATTCTAAAAGTTTGGTGTTACTGATTTATCCTTCAAATCTATTTAAATGAGTTACTTCAAGAAATTTTTGTTGTATGTAATTTTAATATTTACTAAACCAAATTTAAACACAAGATTTTCAAAAATATAATTACCGTACATGACTATCAGAAATGTGATACTCAATGTTAGGTCTCGAAGTAATATCTATCACCATCAAATACATTTTGCAACATTTGTGGAGCTGCGGAATGCGCTGACGTGAAACTTCGAGGATCTTGGACGCAAACAAGTCCATGAGAATGTACCGGTATCCCTGGTCTGCCTCATTTGGAAAGAACTTCGCACGGAGGTGGTTTCCCACGGAATGGAACAGGACTAATCTAATGGTACAAGTTCCGCTGAGTATAGTCGGAGACTGTGTATCCCACTCTTTACTATGAGTGGTCTCAGGTAGTGGTGTAGATACAGTACACCTTACCTTAACCAACGTTAGTTCCTTCTTCAACACATATTGCACCTTTGCAACTACTGAGCTCTTTCGTGGCTAAGAGATTAGTGTACGCGCCTTTGGCGTGGGGGAGCTGGGTTCAATTCCCAGCAGGAGTTCATGTGGTTCGTGTTATATGTTAATCTGTAGGTCCACGTCTCATATTGCCACGCTGCGGAAAGGGATATTAAAATCAAAATCAACTCAACCTTTGCAACTACTACAAATACAGATTTACAATAATGATACGATTCAATGGTATATGAGTTCGTAATGCACTGTTAGACAACTAGTCTATGGTGTAGAGGTGCTTGAGGTCCGGAGGTTATCTTGAGGCGTGAGACATAGGGTAAAATGATGACATCCAATGTTTCGTAAAGTTGGGAGTGTCATACTGCAACAATTTGTCGTCACTCGTAAACACTGAAACAAATATGAGTGAGTTCCAGTGTCTAGACATCAGCAACTGTTAGTCGTTGTTTCTTATTGTCTGTCAACAAAGCATGGAGTACCCATTTCTTAACCTGCACACCTTCCGGATGCGATATAGGTGGAGTCTGTTACCCCGAAAAACGTGGATTCATTCGGAAAGTTCACTGTCTTCAGGGCCTCATCATCCAACACATGTGTTCACTCACTGCAGGCTTCATCACAGAGGCCCAGATCTCCTGATCTGAATTTCTGAAACCAATGCCTGGCAATGCTTTCGTTCACTACATTCTCTCCAAATGCCTTACGAATTCGACGACATGATATGAGTGCTGACAGGCTTTCCTCAAACATATACAACAAATAACAGCAAACGAGCCGATTCGATACTTCATTTCTCTTCCACACTGGATGAGCTGTGATTACTGTTTGTGTGCAATGTGCCTGTATTGGCGTAGATCAATAGTCACACTAACCCTCCTTTTGCTGAGTCGTGAGTCTACTCTATGAACGCTTCATTAAATGGAACTTCACAAACAGAAACAACGTTTGGTTATCTTATACCTAACTTTATATACCTAATGTATGTATAGTGAAAATTATTCTGGAAAAGCAAGAAACACTTACCTAACCTTGGAGACAAAATCAGTAAAGTCAAATTAATAAACTCAAAAAGAAACCAAAAAAGACTCAGAGAGAGTAATTTTAACCTGTAAATATTCAACAGACGATTCAAGGTCAGTTCTACAACAATTGAACTGTTCTTGACAGAAATCAAGATGCGATTTTGTTTGACACAACATGTATAATCCGCCTTGTGACGAAAAATGTAATAGCAGATAGACGCAGGATTAGTAAATTCAGCAGTGACGTTTCTTTCATAAAGTTTAAAGGGTTAGTCCTATCTTCTATATGATTGTTAATCATAAATGAAGATCCTGCAATTTTTAAATTAACCCTATAATTATATAACGTAATTAAGTCTCATCAAAGAAGATAACTTAGATAAAAACCTACAATTTTTTTTGTTAACTTTTTACTCATTAAAGGGAACGAGATATACAATTGCGAAAGTACTGCAGAATTCTGAAACATTGATATTTTAATAGGGCACATATTAGTTCCTGAATAAAGTCTTGACCGGACTACGGTAGGTACCATAGTATTGTGCAGTCGCCCCTTGTCGGTCTGAGAGCTCAGATGATGTGTTAATAATTGACGTGTTTGGGGATGTCAGATCCGACAAGTTGCGCCCAGGATTTCGTAAATATAAAACTTAACAAAACATGAGATACGGGATCCAACCTGGGTTGCATTTAAATGAAATCCAACGCGTACAAAAGAAACAGACTGTGATGTTAAAGGGGATGAAAAGGGGTAAGAAGGGAGTAACTTTCGGGATAGGTTAATCTACTCGCACTTACTTGCAGGTCTGATCGTTGTCCTTTCGACGATTCCTCCAATAGGCTGATGTCCATCCATTTCTCTGCTTGACTGGCCGTTCATCCAAATAACCAAGGTTAAGGGTCGGCGAAACCCGAACTGAGAAACCAACTTTGCGAAGACCGCAACTTTAGTTAAACTTAAAACTTCTTCTTAAAAAGCAATACATCGTCGTTGAATCAAAGGTGCTCTCTATAAGACAGAGCAAGGCTATCAATTGTAAAGTTCAAAATTAAGCTCGCGGTCTACATTCTAACTCGTCTCTCGCTCCATGTCGACTGTCCTTTCCAATAGTCTCTCAATCGATTTTGTATGGCGTTCTTTCCGGGTTCATGTCCTGGGTTATTCACTCTGATTTGCGTCTCGATGAAAAAAGTGCATGCTCGTAGATTAACCAAGGTAAGGTGATGATAGGAATGCTGACGGGGAAGCAATCTGTTATTTTATTAATTAAGAAATTACAAACGTAAGAAGTAAATGACAGACAGCAAAGGCAAATGAACTTAGAAAAAAAAGTCGAAAGGTGATTTAATTTGAAACGAATGATAATTCTTTTGACTGAAATGTTCTTTTAAAATAAAATGTCCCATTGTTCAAAATAAGAAACTTTTCCATATGTCCAAATACACATATCTTCACATCCCCCCCCTGAAATCAAAGTCCCGAATGAAAACATTTCGGAGACAAACAAAAAAAATCACTTTTTAGAATTTATGTTTTAAAAAAAAAACTTAAGCATCTTTGTAGTATCATTCAATGTTCATGATAAAAACACAGCAGCAAATATAGTCTGGAAAGAATCATATGATAAGAAATGATGAGTACAGCAGAAATGTTCACACACTAACACAGTTGACAGCAGAACAGTCAATGCCAAATGACGTAAGCACAGCAACGTCAATGTTGTAAACACAGCATCACTAAGCACAAATGTAGGTCTGGAAATCACAGGTACAATGTCCTTACACATCACATAACTGGAAAGTTCATTCAGTACAAGTAGATCATAGGAGTAGGGTAGACAGGTATATGATAGTAACATCACAAAATTTAGGGGATACAGTCAATGACTGCCCAAAACACGTAAGATATGAGAATAGGAACAATAATTGGAAAAAATAATGGATTGAATAAAAAAAAATCGACGAAAATTCTGGGGGGAAAAATGCAAAAGTAATAACTAAACTATATTCCATGTGTATATATCTATATATAGTAAATAAAAACTCCAATTCCAATAAAATTGTAACTCTATAATCAAAATAATCATTGCGCGGTAGAAGAAAAATTAATCTAGCTACCCATAGAAAGAACAGATAAAACAACACAAAAGAATGTTGATTTCAGGTTTTAGAAAAACGAATTGTGGAGAATTTAGTTCCACAATGACCGACGTATTGGCAGAGTTATAGCCCTCTGCACTGGCTATTAAAAACCTCAAAAGAAATCAACATGACAGACTATCACCAAACATATTCCTAAATCCCTAACTAAATATGCGATAAAAGAAAAAAAAGAAGAAAAAAACTTCTTTTTTTTTATATACAAAAGTAAAAGTACGTATGCCCACAGGAAAATGTGGAATCAAGTCAAATCTTCAAATATACAAAAATATACATCAATAAGCACAAATCTTCATCATACATAAATCCCAAGTCATCTTCATGATGAAATACACAAGTTTACTATATACACTGCAGGCGATGAAAAATTGATCATTCCAAAAGATCACTAAAATCACACAAGAGGTTATAACAGTGTATATTCCTTTGAAAAGAATACATTGACTGAGTATATTCCCAATAACTAATAACAAGTCGTAGGATCGAGCCAAAAATCCAGGGAAAGAAAAACTGCATTCTTCTTTACATCCACATTAATATCATAAAATGCATCTTGAAAAATGCAAAAAACGTAAGAACTCCTTCTTTATCACTATCATAACATAGATAGCATACACATATCAATTCATAGTTGCGTCTATCTCCCTAGTTTTCTTCTGCAAAACATAATGTATCAATAAGATGTTGATCTGGCGCCTAGATACTAATTTATACAGTTTATAAGCTGTTGATAAGATGACCAAGAAAAAGAACGTATTCTACAAAGTTAACCAACAGTTCTAAGTAACTAAAGAAACAATGATGTCTATATGAGTACTCCTTTTCCTCCTTATCTTCGTTGTAATTGTTATTGCCGGCAAAACTTAGAAATACAAACAAATCAAAACAAATTCCATAATGACATGGCCAGTGTCAAAACAAAATTCGTCACCAACTTCACAGATGTTTCCTAATCCATCAAATCTTCCTTTGAGAACCGTCTTCTTTTTTTTCTCTTTTTTTTTTAAAAAAAACTTCATTGCAGAGAAACAGCTTCCACTTCTTTTCCTTCTTCCAAGGGAAAATACACAGGTAAAAGACGCTGATAGAGATCCCAATTCTCCTTGTCGAAAATACACAATACAATACGGTCTACGTTGTCCACATGATCCTCTAAAAATTTTCGTGTACTCAACAATGCAATTCTCGCAGCAGGTTCCTTAGGGAAATGAAATGCACCAGCAGCGATGCAAGGAAAAGCCACAGTTGAAAACTGATTTTTCAACACAAAATCAAAACAATTGTTATAACAATTCTCCAAAGTCTTCTTGTTCGCATCTCTAGAACCACACGTCAATAATACATGATCAGCGGGGAGATTATAGCCTGGAGCAATCTTCACTTGTCCTGGTTTTAAAGAACGTATTTTCTCGCAATCTTTACGAAATTCTTCTCCTGCAGCTTCTTGGATACTTCTATCCGCTCCTCCTAATGGAATGAGTAATTCATTCGTGGGGTTGACAACAGCGTCAGCTTTAATCATAGCAATATCTCCACGAAAAACACTGATTTTCTTGTTGATTGCAGAATTGGCACCAAACTTCGGTTTCAAACTGGAACAAATCTTCCCTGTTTCAGCCCAAGTGGGTAATTGGTTGGCAATCACAACCTCACGAAGATTCACAGATGGAATATCTTCTTCTTTTTCTATCATGTTCACCGCAGGATTAAAAATATTCTCATAGTGTTCTTCTTTTTCTTTCTCCCTCTTATTTTTTCCTTCCTGTTCTTCGGCACAGCAGGCATTCGCAGTAGCATCCTCAACATCTTGTATATCCAAATCAACATCATCTTCTTCTTCCTCTCCCTCGTTTTCCTTCTCCTGTCTCTCGTAGTACTTCTTCAATCTTTGTACTGCAATCGAATCAACCTTAAATCTTCCTCGTGCAGTCTTGAACTTAACAAAATAGGAATTTGGGTGGTCAATATCCTGAATGATTCCTGGACCAAAATAACGTCCACTGAAAGCTCTGGTGGATCCTTTCTTCATGGTGCTGTCCAAAATCCATACCTTGTCTCCGACTTTGAAATTGGGTTTCGAATGACGTTTGTCATAAAATTTCGTCGCCGTCTTATGTCTCTGGAACCATTTATCATGGGCTTTGTCTCGTATTTCTCCAAGTTGCTGTAAACGTTCAGCATTGTCCTGAAATTGACAAGGGGTGTCCAAAATTGCTTCGTGTAGCATTCTACATCTGAATCCATGCAAAAGTTCAAAAGGGCTGTATCCAGAGGATAAGTTAACAGTTAAATTGTGGGCTAACACAATAGATGGCAGCAGTTCGACCCATTTTCCTTGATCTTTATTACACAACGCAGATTTCAGTCTCTGTTCAATGTTTCGGATAGCTATCTCAGCAGTCCCGTTAGCGTAATGAGCTTGAACATTAACAAATCGAATCTTAGCCCCAATCATAGCACACAACTCCTTGAATAGGTTACTTGTAAAACATGGACCTTTGTCTGTGACTAATTCTTTGAAAATACCGTATTTCAAAATTACATTTTCATAAAGAAAACTACTTACAGAAGACGCTGTTATATCTGCTAATGAACCACAAATAGTATAGCGAGTAGCTGCATCGACTACGACAATCAAATACTTGTGTCTCAAAATATTACTCGAGGAGTACACCCCTCCAATGTCTACGAAAATGCGATAGAAGGGCGGCACTTGAGGATACGTTTGCAATGTACCATAAGCAGAACCAGGTTTATTCTTGCTGGACTGGCAAATTAAACATTCTTTGCATTTCTGATAGATATATTGTTTCATATTAGGGAAATACACAGTTTTCACTAAAAGATCATATGTCTTGGAAAAACCTCCGTGACTTGAACCAATAGCAGAAGTATGAGCCGCATCAAAAACTTTATAGCGTAATGAAACAGGTACAGCAACTAAAAATTTCACACCACTAGATGTTTTTTGTTTTCTATACAAAATTCCTTCTTTAACCGTGAAATAAAATGCCTGTCTTTCAATTTTGGGATTTTTCTTTTCCTTGTTTTCTAACCAATCAAAAATATCCTTATAAAACGGGTCCTTCATTTGTTCATCTCTGAGAGAAGGCTCGTCACTTAGCATATTGTTACACTCAGTAACAGTGGAAGAAAATACTCGAGGGTCTTCCTCATTTTGTTGCTCATCAGAAATGTCCCTGGGGGCACGAGAAAAACGTGAAAGTGCATCGGCTTCTATGTTAGATACCCCAGATATGTGTGTCACAGTAAAGTTATACTGTTCAATAAAACTAAGCCACCTAGCAAATTTGCCTACATTTTTTGTCTGCTTTAAGAACAAAAGACTCTTACAATCGGTTTTCAAAAAAAAGTGACGTCCTAGTAAAAAGTAACGAAAGGATCTAAAGGCATATATAATACTCAAAAGTTCAAGTTCGTAGGGATGTCTAGACTTCTCGCTTTTACTTAGGCTACGGCTACAATAAGCAATGGGTGCTAACTCTGGGTCATCTGGAGAGGATATAGGTTGTTTGAGCACGGCAGCCAGACCGCAAGTTGATGCATCACAGAACAAGTATACAGGGTGTTTAGGATTATAATGCATCAAATATGGCGATTTTATGATAAGGTCTTTAATTTTCTCAAAAGCATCTTGTTGTTTTTGTGTCCACTTAAACGGTACATCCTTTCTGAGAAGTGAGTTCAAAGGTTCCGCAATTTCAGAAAAATTAGGTAAGAATCGTCTTACAAAGCTAGCTAATCCTAGAAAACTTTTCACATGTTTTTTCGTCTTCGGACGTTCATAATTACTAATGGAGTCAGTTATTTTCTTGGAAATTCGCAAGCCATCGTACGAAATATCGTGTCCCAAAACTGTTAATGAAAAATAAGCCAATTTCGTTTTTTCTGGTGCAAGTTTAAGACCACGTTCTCTAATTCGTTGAAATAACTTCTTGGTGAGATTGATAACATCCTCAAAAGTGTTCCCACTCCAAAAAAAATCATCAAGGTACCCGAAAATTTGTTCAGATTCTAATCCTTCCAATGTCATTTTCACTAATCTGTTTAAACCAGCGGAACTAGTGATAAGGCCTTGAGGAAGTGCTGTGAAACAAAACGAACCCGCTCCCGGGATTGAAAAGGCAGTGACGTGTTGGTATTCTTCCGCGATTTTCACTTGAAAAAAACCACTGAGCAAGTCCGAGCAGCACAGGTAGCGACACTTACTAAGACGCGAAAGAATGTCTTCTATTGACGGTACAGGAAAACTGTCTGGTGCAATGTGTAAATTGATCGCTCTACAATCCAAACAAAATCTATAAGATCCAGACTTCTTTTTCACGAGAAGAATAGGTGAGTTATAACTCGAGATGCACCTCCTAATAACCTTTTGTTTAAGCAAAGTATCAATCTGTTTTTTAACTTCTTCTCTTAAGTGGAAGGGGATAGGAAACTGATTAGTGTGAACTGGGACGTTATCTAGCATTTTAATTTCATGTACGTAGCCCTTGGCCACTCCAAAATCATCCTCTGACCAAGAAAAACAATCCTTATACTCCTCTATAACAGAATAAAACATTTGCTTCTGATCGTCCGAAAGTTGAGGGTTAATGTCCACACGCTTGACATCAAAACCAGCAGGAAAGTTATTGTTGTCTTGTTTACTGGCTAAACCATGATTTTGAACACTATCTGTATCATTTGGGTAATGAGCACCCGGCCTAATGTCAATGGCTTCACCTAAATGAAGATTTTTCTCTAAACACAACTTTTTGTTGGTTGGGTTGACTACTCTAATGACAGGATTAACAGGATCCACTCTAGACTCATTAACAAAAATTTCGGCTTTAGAACAGATTTTTTCATTGGGTTGCAAAACATTTTTAACTCCCACTAAATCATTAATTTTACGAACAGGTACTGAAACACTGGAATTTGGAGGCAAAGTAACAGATTTCGCCGTTATGAAATAGGCTTGCATGAGGTTCGCTGTTTGTTCGGAAACTGTGCCTATCGCATGACTTTCAGGTAAAGCGTGATCAGTAGGCTTCCCAAACCTAACTATGTGAACTACGTGAATATCCTGGTTAATAGTGACATGTTGAGGAAGTAACCAATCATTTCCCAACAAAACAGAAGATGCAAATTTGTCAACAACTCTAAAAGTATGCGTAAATGAATAGCCGTCAATTTTGAACTTCAGCACAGCTAACGTGTTAGTTTCAAGTCCTTTACCCGAGATGCCACGGATAATAGTACGTCTTTTAACAAGTCTAGTGTTCGGAGGAAGGAGCTCTCTAGTGCAAATTGAAATTTGACTCCCAGAATCCAACAATGCTTTATACTCTTTATTTCCAATAGTAATTTTGATGCAAGGCAGAATCCTATCCCTAACAATAGGCGTAGTTATCGTGTGAGTCTTAAAAACAGGTCTTTCACCATTCCCTGAACTATTTCCGCTATGTAAAACATTACAATTATTACTTCTCCTGACTTGCGCCATGTTGCACACTAATGCTTTGGCCGGACAGTGTATTTTATTATTCACGTGAGACGTACTATGATTCTGTTTGTGCTTGTTCTGTTCGTTCTTAACCATAACAGAAGTATTCGTTGCAGAGCCCATTCTATCATGCATATTATTATTATTCTCGGCACTTTTACATTTAGAGGAACAAAAAGAAAAAAAAGAGTTACATTTCTGTTGATGAGACGGAATAGAATCTACTGACTGTTGATCACCGCATTCTTTCTCAGCGGATAAGATATCATAATGCAAACGTGCAAGCATTTCTTTTTTTCCCTGTTGTTCTTCGAGAGGAAATGAAACATGAGAATTATCGCGCAATGAAACATCAGCTATCTTAGCGATGAATTCCGGTGTACTAAACTGCAAGACTTGTTCTTTCGAATTAGATTTAATGAGCGTCTTATAATTTACTATTAACTCAGCTGATTGTTCTTGTAATAAAAACTCACATAACGCATCAACAGATGGAAACGATTTGTTGCATGTAAGCTTAAAATACTGAGGCAATAACCCTTCAATAAGGAAAGTAATTTGTTGTTCAATAGGCATGGCTTTATCAAAACTAAGTATGAGATCTAGCTTCTCATAAATGTATGTCATAATAGGTTCCCCCTCTTTTTGATCTCTAGAACGAATTGTGTGTTCCGTCACCTTCTTAACCACAAAACCACCAAATAATGTGATCATTCGTCTCTTTATGTCTACATACGACAAGTTCACAAAATCATCTGTCCTAGTTAAAGCTAGAAACCACGCTAAGGCTCCGTTCCTTAATAGATATGGAAGCAAATGACGCTTCTTTACTGCATTGAACTCATAAATGACGCAGTAAGATTCGAAATACTCAAAAAAACGAATGACGTCTTCCCCATACTTGCCGTGAAAAAATGTGGGGCGCACAATAGAATCTAGAGACGTAAGACGAGCTTGTGCCATAATGCTAGTATTCACCATTTTCTCTAAATATCTCTAAATAATATAACTAAAAATGCACATAAAACAAAATAACACAACAAATTGAGAGGGTGGAGGGAGGGTGGTAAAACAAATAGAATTTCATCAAATTCTAACGGTGGGGGGCAAACAAACTAATGCAAAATAAGTCGAGGGTCGCAGATATGTATGCATCCACACAAGTTAAAACCACATCTCCGCCATGTGCAGTCGCCCCTTGTCGGTCTGAGAGCTCAGATGATGTGTTAATAATTGACGTGTTTGGGGATGTCAGATCCGACAAGTTGCGCCCAGGATTTCGTAAATATAAAACTTAACAAAACATGAGATACGGGATCCAACCTGGGTTGCATTTAAATGAAATCCAACGCGTACAAAAGAAACAGACTGTGATGTTAAAGGGGATGAAAAGGGGTAAGAAGGGAGTAACTTTCGGGATAGGTTAATCTACTCGCACTTACTTGCAGGTCTGATCGTTGTCCTTTCGACGATTCCTCCAATAGGCTGATGTCCATCCATTTCTCTGCTTGACTGGCCGTTCATCCAAATAACCAAGGTTAAGGGTCGGCGAAACCCGAACTGAGAAACCAACTTTGCGAAGACCGCAACTTTAGTTAAACTTAAAACTTCTTCTTAAAAAGCAATACATCGTCGTTGAATCAAAGGTGCTCTCTATAAGACAGAGCAAGGCTATCAATTGTAAAGTTCAAAATTAAGCTCGCGGTCTACATTCTAACTCGTCTCTCGCTCCATGTCGACTGTCCTTTCCAATAGTCTCTCAATCGATTTTGTATGGCGTTCTTTCCGGGTTCATGTCCTGGGTTATTCACTCTGATTTGCGTCTCGATGAAAAAAGTGCATGCTCGTAGATTAACCAAGGTAAGGTGATGATAGGAATGCTGACGGGGAAGCAATCTGTTATTTTATTAATTAAGAAATTACAAACGTAAGAAGTAAATGACAGACAGCAAAGGCAAATGAACTTAGAAAAAAAAGTCGAAAGGTGATTTAATTTGAAACGAATGATAATTCTTTTGACTGAAATGTTCTTTTAAAATAAAATGTCCCATTGTTCAAAATAAGAAACTTTTCCATATGTCCAAATACACATATCTTCACAGTATTGGAGCTATAAACCCTTAAAGTTCATTTTTTTTCATGTTTTAGGTAGTCTGTAACTCCGAAAGGAAGCATTTGTGCATCCAGGATGGTCTACACTTTTTGTCTTATCTTGGTGTCAGGAATCACTTCCCAGACGTTGTCGGTGTTGTTCTGAAACACCTGGTATATATATATCCACCAGGTATAATCTTTAATGATGGGTCAAACTTCAAGGGATGATGGAGAATGACAAAAGAAGCGATTTAAGATAAGGAGTTTTTATCCGAAAATGAGTCAGTTCTAAGCTATAGAGGAGCGCCGAAAGTATACCAAAATAGAACAGAAATTAATAGAACTAGAGAAAGAATTGTCGGAGAAAAGTCGGATCAAAGGAAATAGTGCATTATTTGACCTGGACCTTCGATTTAGGTACAAATCGGTGAGAAACAGTGGCGGTGCAAGGTGGCTCATATGACACCATTGGTTGGGATCGGAAACATTGGTTAAAATTTACCAGAATGATGGAAAATGACACAGAAAGCAATTCGAGAGATAGATCCCTATTTCAAATGCAGCATTCCAGAGCTACAGCCCGCCGGAACTGCGATTGACTAATACAAACGTGTGATAACGAGACAACGAACTGTCGGAGAAAGGTCGGGTCAAAGGAAATACTGCACTATTTGACCTGGAGATTCGATTCAGGTACAAATCGTTGAAGAACAGTGGCGGTGTAAGAGTATGTTCACGTGAAATGGACATACTCTTCGTGCAGGATGAAATATTCGACGTAGAAGTTGTTGTTATTCTTGTACGTAGAACCGTTTGAAATATCATGAGCGAACAACATAAATACAGGATGTACACAGTGGTATTTGTTTAGAAAAGACATGGCTGAACTAATATCGAAGTAGGTCGCACTAGCTACCGATAGTACAAATGGAAGTGAGTTATTATCATCATCATCAGTAGTGGTCTACTAGACTTGGCGACCACTAGCTCCAAGAGAGCTTCTATACCACACTGATCGAACGTTGTTGATATGTAAATATTGTCTTTTAATATCATCTTTGATGCATCTTGGTTGCGTGGTAAAGCACTCAGATCTGAATCCAGGAGTCCTGGAGTCATTCCCAAATCATATAAGGTTTTGTGTTCGACGACATCCTCGTACTGGCGTCTCCGCGTTTCTCCTAGTTTCTTATTTCACTAATTATTGTAAATATTAGCAGACCTGACTTTCAATAGCCTCAAGTTGTGTTTTATTCCTCTTTCGGGACGCTGCGACAAGTAGAATGCTCCACACGCAATCGTGCATAAATCTTTTCTTGAAAGCCCTATTCAGTAACCCACATTAAACACGTTTCGTCTTGTTCAAAGCGTCATTAGACACCTGTCCTTGCTTGAATATCATGCGTTACCTATGTTGATACTGCACACACACAGAGGAAGAAACTAGAGTACGCAGAGAACGCACGCTGTACAATACTCGGAGGACATGGACGTCATCGTTTGGCAGGAGAATTATTTCGTTCATTAAATTGAAGAAGGCGTATTTTTATTCCGTGAGTAATCTCTCAGTATCTGTACCTGTGCGTTGTTTGTGCTTTAGTTCGGTAGTGGGTTTAGTGCGGGAGTGAAATGGAGTTCGCGTTTGAAGAACTTGCAGATATGATGTTTGTGTATGGGCTAGCGAATGGAAACAATCATACAGCAATAAGCTTGTATCACAACAGGTATCTAGACAAGCACCATTCCCTGGAGAGTACTCCCTGAACAACAACTACACTCCTATCATCCACCGAAAGCTCAAGACCTGCATCCTACAGACTTCGCACCCTGACACATTTTCGGATGACAACTTCTTATATTAAATCACATATTTTGTCATTCTCCATCATTCCTTGAAGTTTGGCCCACCATTAAAGATACACGCTATATTATCCGGACACCTGGCTGAAAATAACTTACAAATTCGTTGCGCCCTCCATTTATACTGGTGGAATTCAATATGCTCTTGGCCCATTCTTAGCCTTGATGACAGCTTCTATTCTCTCAGGCATACTTTCAATCAGGTGCTGGAAGGGTTCTTGGGGAATGACAGCCCATTGTTCACGAAGTGCTGACCTGAGGAGAGGTATCGATGTAGGTCGTTGAGGCCTGGCACGAAGTGGGTGTTCCAAAACATCCCAAAGGTGTTCTATAGGATTCAACTCAGGACTCTGTGCAGGCCAGTCCATTACAGGGATGTTATGGTCGTTTAATCACTTAGCAACAGGCCGTGCAGTGTTAACAGGTGCTCGATCATGTTGAAAGATGCAATCGCCACCCCGAAATGCTCTTCAACAGTGGGAAGCAAGAAGGTGCTTAAAACATCAATGTAGGCGTGCGCTGTGAGAGCGCCACGCAAAACAACAAGGGGTGCAAGCCCCCTCCAAGAAAAGCACAACACCACCATAACACCATCACTTCCTAATTTTACTGTTGGTACTACACACGCTGACAGGTGTCGTTCACCGGACATTCGCCATATCCACACCCTGCTATCGGATCGCTACATTGTGTACCGTGATTCCTCAGTCCACTCAACGTTTCTCCACTGTTCAATCGTCCAATGTTTACGCTCCTTACACCAAGCGAGGCGTCGTTTTGCACTTACCTGCGCGATGTGTGGCTTATGAACAGCCGCTCGACCATGAAATTCAAGTTTTCTCACCTCACGCCGAACTGCCATAACACTTGCAGAGGATCCTGATGCAGTTTGGAATTCCTGTGTGATGGTCTGGATAGATGTCTGCCTATTACACTTTATGACCCTCTCCAACTGTCGGCGGTCTCTGTCAGTCAACAGACGAGGTCGGCCTGTACGCTTTTGTGCTGTTCGTGTCCCTTCATGTTTCCACTTCACTATCACATCAGACACAGTGGACCTAGGGATGTTTAGCGGTGTGGAAGTCTCACGTACGATTTCTGACACAAGTGACACCCAAACACCTGGCCACATTCGAAGTCCATGAGTTCCGAGGAGCGCACCATTCTGCTTTCTCACGATGTCTAATGACTTCTGAGGTCGCTGATAATGAGTACCTGGCAGTAGGTGGCAGACTAATGGACCTAATATGAAAAACGTATATTTTGGGGGTGTCCGGATACTTTTGATGACATAGTGTATATATATATGAGTTCTAAAGATCTTTACTAAATTGGGTTTCTGATATTTCCCAAATTTAAGGATGTATGTATCCCTCAAACTTTTAGAGGGATGTACCAATATATCCATGCCAAATAAAAATATAATAAACTGCTTTAGAGTGTAGTCAAGAAGAGTATAATAGGTCAAGACATTTACATTTTTGGCAATATTTACCCATAAGAGGAAACGAGATAACCCACACAAAAATACAGAGGTACAACTTCGAACCTGTACAACCAGACCAGATTTTTTAAATTAGTCAATTCCCAATATTTAAAAGAAAATGTTCCTATACCCCTTCCAAAATTTAAGAGATTGACCAAAGTACCCCTACTGAAATTTAAAGGAGCTGTTGTAGGTAACACTAGGTGTATCAGCCGGGAGAGGCACCAAGTAGCACAGAATTGAATTACTTTTCCTTTTCATTTTCCACATGAAATACGTTAGTTATCGAAATGAAATATGCGATACGTTTTGGTATTTATCCATTACGTTCTTGCAAACGTTTCGGTCTCGTTATTTTACTAACGGAAGAAAAATAAAGCGTTATTGAATGAGGGGAACAAACTTCAAAAATAAATGTCATTATTTCAAGTAGGAAAAGTGACAACTGCATGAATAACTGCTAAGCAGAATTTGAATATAAGGAGTTGAAGATAAATCATTAAAAACTAGTCAAGTAAAGAGGTTATTCATTTTTCTATATCACAAATTGCACACTAGAGTTCCAAGAAGAAAATCAAAGGCGAGAAGTAGCATTAAGCTACTTATATGCCGAAGCATTATCTAAGATGCGTTTACTTGTTGTTTTTTTTTTAAAAGAAAAAGTATTAGCTTCAATATCTTAAATCATTAACTTTGTTTAAATCTAGTTAGTTGTGCATTATAAAGAATTAATACGAAGTAGTTGGAAATGTGCATAGTGTTTCCGGAAATATTTTAATTCCGACAAATATTCTCCTAAAATTATATCTTTCTATCAGCGCATAATTATCTATATTTGCTTTAAGACAAACTCGTAATTGAAGGTTAATTTAAAAAATTAGATGATTTACTTATTATATTTATAGTGATATTTTAATGCATTCCACGATGAAATTTACTGCTTTGTATGGTTTAGCTGTCTCTTTACGAATATTGTCTCCTTTTCTTTTCAAAATGTTGACGAGTTTCTCTTCAGGATTTAAGACTGAAGAAGCAGATCTTTCATAGACACCTTCAAGGCAACTTCATCCACGTCTCTTGGAAATCATTGTGTTTAAAAGTTCCTTCCTTCCTTCTTCAATGTTTCTGTACTTAATTCCCCCAGCGAGATTCATTGCACTATTTTAGACTTCCACCTCAATCCAACTCTTTTCCTGTCTCCTTTTCAGCATCTCTCGAGAATACAAACGACACTTCTATTCTAAATGCTTACGCAAAATCCCTTCTAGCTTTAACAACAGACAATAAAAATAAATGCGACGAACTTAAAAAAGGAAGGAAAAGCCATGACTGTTATCAGAATAGTTATATTTATGAATAGAAAGATAAATTAATATCATATCAAAATCAAAATAGATTTATTGTGCTTTGGAAATTACACTATAAATTTATATATGCACTATTTTGATCGATGACCTTGTGTCATTTTTCAGGAAAGATCGTAATCTTTCTTGACTGTGTTGTGAAACTTCAGTAGTTTAAGGGGAAAAAAATTGACACATGATTTCCACACGCCGATTTCGAAACTAACCTAACAGTGTTCAGAAAGTTCTGCAGAGACAAAAATAAACGATAGTCCGATAAAGTTGGACGCAGGCGATATGGTAATTTCATAGCTTTTGTAAACGAGTTTCGAGCCAAGACTATCTCGTCTGTGAAGCATAAACGTTAACTAGTCATCTAGAGCAATGCTACTTTACGAATCTCATTCTTTTCACATATCTCAAGAACGCCAACGTTTTTGGAACATATACGCTTACTCCTATTGGGAATTAAAATATACTCTTATTCCTATTGGGAATAGTTCTTTGTTCTAAATATTCAGAAAGGCGTTGCAGTGTGTCGAGAAACACAAGTTTAAGGTACATGATAGGTGAGCGACTGAAGTACTGCAATGTCTTACAAGTAAACGTTCCCACGCAGAAATTGAGGATCTAGACATAGTATACATATACACACAAAACATTAATCAAGATTAGTTAAAATACGAAACCTAAGCCGAAGACATTAAAGAATATAGGAATCAAAAGGGTCAAAAGCTAACATTGAGATTACTTAGGCTTCTTTAACAATCAAATGCAGTAAGATGAACTGAAACCAGATAAAGCCAAAAACTCGAGGACACAAGTTGGATTCCGTATGCTTCTACAGAACAATATGCTTTAGTAACTTTAGTGATAGTCTTGTATCAATTACTGCGATGCGGTCTATATAAAGGTAACCACAAAAGTTTTGTTGTTTTTTAACCCATCACCTTCGAACAACGATATGTCACCTAAGACATATCTCGAAGATCAAAAATAATTCCTATTAGCATCGACAACTTTGTATCAACGTTCTGGAAGACCATGGATTTCACCGCGATAGAACTTGGTGGGCCGTGAAGCGTAGAGGGTATCAAGTGCATTTTGCACCTCTACTAGGAAATTGAACTGGCGTCCTCTAAGAAGATTATCGAAGGAATGAAACAGGTGATAATCGGATGGTGCAATATCCGGGGAGTATGGCGGATAAAATAGTATTTCCCATCCAAGGCGTAGAATGGTGTCCCGGGTCATCGTAGCCACGTGGGTTAGCGTTGTATTTTAACAGGAGGACTCCTTTGCGACTCAGAAGTGCTGGCTCCAAATTGTTGAGTTTTTCTTCAACAAGGCTCAACTGCTGACAGTATACAATTGGATTGAAGTTCTGACTAGCTAGTTGCAGTTCCAGATGTCACAAGAAGTCGATGACGCCAGAAGTCCACCAAACACATATGAGGACCTTTTTCTCATGCAGTGCTGATTTTGGCTCTTTTGGAACCTGTTCATGGGATGCTAACCAATGATGATGGCACCGTGGAGCTTTGCACAGGACCTGCTTCTCATCACATGTCAACAACCAGTCCAGAGATGGCTTCTTCCTCAGACGAGACAGCAAAGAAACACATTTGTCTGCTCGCGTTTCCTTCTGACCCGGAGTCAAATCATGTGGGACCCATTGACCAAACTTGTAGTGCTTTCCAAGTTGTTGGAGGTGCTGCTGAATGGTTTCTTCACTCACACTGAATTGTAGTCCCAGCTCCTCATATATCTGGCCACTGTTCGCCTCAATTGTTACCTAAAGATTTCCATTTTGTGCATGTGTTGATCTTCCGGCATGTGGTTTGTCTTCGAGTGTGTCGTCACCGTCCTTAAACTTGTTAAACCGCCGCTTCACAGTCCGCGTAGTCACGACATCCTGACCAAAGGCTTGTAACATCTTCCGCCCCGTTGCAAGAGCGTTTGACCTCAGTTTCAACTCCTACAGGATACAAACCCTTATGACACTCTGTGGAGGTCTCATGTTCACTCTGTCTCCACGCAAGTTCGCGGTGTAACTGAATTACCATGTACACACAGAACTGACTTTTGGCTTATCTCCATTCACATTCAACTCACGGTGTGAGGGTCAGTTGAACACAGACTTCTATAAAGGCGACAGAACTTTCTTGATTACGTTTATAAAGAAAGAACTTATTGCTAGCAATGCTTTATAACATTTAAAACACAGTTTTGACCAGAACAAAATGAATTATATTAACTAACGGCTCAGGAAGAAATAAGATTTGCTATCATCTGTCTTTTCTAAATGTCTGATGAAGAGGACGTTAGGTCCTTGAAGCTGTAACAAAAAACGTATAGTTATTAATATAATTCATTTTGTTCTGGTGAGAACTGTTTTTTAATGTTAATATTGATTATCCAGAACCATGGAGTTTGTTTATGATGATTTATATATATCTTATTATAGCTTAATTCTTCTAAAATAATATTTATTTTATTATTGTTGTATCTTAATTAAATATTTATTACTTCATTACTTCTTCGAATATTGATTATTCATAAAAACTATTTTATCTTTAATTTTTTAATTATAATTTTATAAAGAAATTTTATTTACATAATGGAAAACACACTGTTTTCTGTTACCACAAGTTTATATAAAGCGTGAGATAGAATTGTGTATTTCTTATTAGAGAAGAAACATCTCATCCGGTTCCTTCCTAGGTGGGAAAGTGCCAAGGACCGACGACACGTTCCCACGTTGGATAAAAATAATTATGTGCTGTATTTGGAAAGATGTAGAACGAACTTCGCCGGAAACGCAACGAATGTGTCTTCCTATTTCTCTAATGAAATCAAGTCTTCTTGTACCCCAAACACCACTATTCTTGATAGCAATTAGAGTGAAAGAAATGTTCAAGAAGATTGTTTATTTTCTTTATTTTTCAACCTCTTTGTGATTAGCTCCAGCTCCAGCATTCATTACAGACAAAGGAAGACTTAAAACGTATGTATAAGCGCAAGTATAATTAGTATTTACTTCTCATCTATAGTTCATCGTAGGCAGCTCACTTCTAGTGCAGTGGATTCTTGGTTTAATATCCAATTACGAAAGTTTCTGATAGACAACATCGTATCTGTGAATTTTTAGAGGATTTCCTTATTTACTCTAACATTCATTCCATCAATTGAAGATGCCAGATGAAAAACCACACAGGTCCAATGAATACCGTTTATAGAAAATTGGTTTTGTTTCGGAACAAAACTGGTTCTGATTTGCAACTGCTTTCATTTCCTTCATTAGATTGTAAAACTTCCGAAACGAATGTTGTTTTGCACCGGAACTAATGCATGACATTATAAGGAATACTATTCCGGTCCTATCTCATTTCCGGTCAGAAGTGGACTTGTATTGTTTTGTATCTGATGTCTTCAATTTCTTCTTAACCATTCACTTTCATTAATCATCAGCCTTCTTTACCCTATAGAGAATCATTTTGATATGTAAAAATATTTATTTCATTTCATTTCATAAAGTGAAGTCTACATTTTGTGATAATTGCTAAGGTTAAAACTAAAATACTTGATAGATGTGTAGAAATTATTAATGTTTTTTTGGCCAATATTTACATTCGGCTGAGCAAATTGTAATGTTTGTGCCCCATATGTATTACGTAAGATAATGACGATGTGCTTATTTTTCTCTCATTCCAATTACATAAAGCTTTCTTAATCAATCATGTAGACGTGGAAGTGACTCCAAAGAGAATGCCTTTTTGTTGCAACTAAAAGCATTCTAATATTAAAACTGTACACTGTTTGTACTGTTTAAAGTAAAACGTAGCCTTGATGGCACTTAAATTTTGTTTCCAGAAGCAAATAATTAGAATTTTTTATACTAACAGAATGACGATTAAGTTTTTGCATCGTATGATGACTTTTTGCAGGATATGAAAGAAATTTCATCATCTTTTCACATTTTAGTTTTTTGAATACTAGCAGAATACCCATTTTTCTCAAGGAGAGAAAATATGTTTCATTTTACACATATAGAGGTCAATTGGGATTTAAACGGTATCAGAAGCGCTACTGTTCGTGTCAGAGACCTCACAACTATGGTTTCGACACTAACATCGATTATATACGTATATATATATATATATATATTTTCACCAAGTTGCGGAGCTGAGCCTGGATTTAAAAAGCATCGAAGGTGTCACTGATCATCTCAAAGGCGTCAAAACTATTATGGATTCTACACTAATATATAACTATACCATTTGACACTAATACTTCCAGGGTAATTTTCTATCATTTTTAAATACCTGCCCCTTCCCCTTCCCTAAATTGCACTGTCAAAGTGAAATGCTAGAAACCATACCAAGCCCGAACCTTATCTATATTGCAAGTTTGATCAAGATTCGTCAGTAGGCTAAAGAGTCAGTAGGTTAAAGTCACAAATGTATTCACTTTCATTTTTATGTATTTTTATATATCTCCTCCTCCTTCTCTCCTAAGATGCACCGTCAAAGTGAAATGATAAAAACAACCCTAGGCCTCGATCTTATCTATGTTAATAAATTCGATCGAGATGGGTCGGGTGGTTCAAGAGGTATGGAATCACAAACATAATCACTTTAATTTCTACATAATAGTTTAGATCAAAAGAACATAAATACAATGTTGTTACTTCATATTTTTTCTAATTAATAATGGATACCTTTTGTCCTTCATTTGATTCTTAAGAAAACAAATCAATCACAAACACAGTACATGTACGCGTTGTACTTGATTCAATAACTCTTTTGACCTAGACAACAACTTAGTATGGAGGTAGAACTTAATTTGGTTAGTAACCAAGTAAAATAATTTCTTATGCATATCTTAAATCTCCGAATTATTAAACAACTCATTTGGTGTTCGGCGATAGTCCAATTTTTCTCTGAAAAATTACTATTTGCTGTTTAGAACATGAATTAGGGAGAAATATGTTAAAAATACTATCAGGGATTTGAAAATTACCCTGTTACACGTCATTTAAATGAATATATATTATAACAAAGAAACATTATTAAATCAACAATATTAACCGAGAAACTTACTACTACAACAATTTAATATAAATTGTGTGTTTTCTCGATCTTCTTTCTTTCATCGTGAGTAGTGCTCGAAGTACTGCTCAGTTTTTATTGGCTAGTTAGTTACTGAACGTCCTACACATAATAAAACGATATTCTACAATTTACTCTAGTGGTCACATTTGAAACTATTTTTCATTTCTCTTGATCGAAAAATCACTCAAGTACATGACTTATGATCTCATATAGTTAGAAATCTAAACACGTTTGCTACCTTGTAGTAGGGAATACAACAGGAAGAGAGAAAGGGAAAAATCTAAGTTTATATCGGAATCCCTTGCTTTCTATTGGATCAATACAGGGTAAATAATGATCTGTCACAGACGAGAGAAGAACAAGAACAATGTTTCTTCCGCCTGCAGGGCATGACCTGAGTTTTATTTAGAGACTTATACCCCGTATCCGATTACATGTGTTCACTACCTTTAATTTAGAAAGCCTGCTTCAAAGTAACTGGAAAGCTACTAGAAAACAGCAAATAAAATAGTAGTATATTTAACATTAATAATAAATAATAATAATAATAACAAGAAGAAGAAGAGTAATACAATATGCACAGTGTTGGTAACAGAAATTTTCAAAGTTCAGTCCAATGGCGAAGCTCGGAAGATAGACCCTTCTCAAGTTCCTCTCACCCCCACCCCACCACAAGTCTTGTACAGTCACGTTGAAATAACTTACTTTTCACAAGCTCTATGTTTAACAACACTGCACAATATTTCAGCAAATTAGTTGTATGCTCTATTCTTCATCTTTCTGAGCCTTTTCTCGTTAGAACAATCTTTAAAATTCATGGAGGATGGAAGTTAAACAAGAAAGTAGTTTAAATTGTTTATTTTAATACATACCTCCTTCTTAGCTGACTTACACTATAATGCACGACTTGTATATTCCTGATTCCTCATTACCGATGGAAGCACTAAAATTTTCCGATGTTAATCCATCATCATGAAGCAATTGGAAGCAACCACAATTAATATATATCAAACTACTTTCCAGAAATTTCGTAATAACTGACCTTGGTTGACAATGCAATGACCATATATATCATTGAATTTAACAAAATTAATCTTGTCGGTCATAACAATTTACAAACTGTAGTGAAAGCAAATTTAATGTAGTACTTACTTCTACCTATTAGCTAATGTCATCAGTACTTCAATGCCGTGCAATTAAAGAAGCCGAATATAAAGGTCGCTTGGTTAGTGCATTGGATTAGACTATCAACTCCCACTGCGAAGCCACTATTGGATTAGTAAAGATTTCGGTGTTTGTATGGAATGCAGGACATAAATAGGCAATAACTTCGCATCTTCTTACTTTAAGTATATCTTATTAATTTTGATTCAAATTAATTTTGATTAATTATAATTAAATTTCCAGTTATGGTATTAGGTCTTGTGAGCAATTAAGGTGATAGTATGAGACCGTATTTTCCACAACATGGTTTTAAAGTGAAAGTTATTATTTATGTTGATATTTTGAAACAAGTACAGTTGTACCGTGAACGGAGCAAATCGGAAATGAATGTTATTTAATCTTCCCAACAAGATGATATAATAACGCATAACGCCCAAAAAGTGAGAGAATATTTCATTGTCAATATTCTTAAACTCAGCTAAAAGGAAATTGGCCGCCTAGGTCACCAGATGTAAATCCGTTAGACTATTAACCATAGAGCATTTGTAGGAGACAAGTTAATTAACAATCTCATTCCAATAAAACTAAGATTGAAAACATAATAAAATCCATTGATAAAGAAAAGTTAATGGAAGTGTGCTCGATATTTCAAAGTCGAGTCGAGCCTATTAGTGCAAAAGGATTTTTTCGAACAATTTAAAAACAATTACTATTCCATACACCGTTTTTGTAAGTAATGAATAGCTGCACATTTTCAGTACCAAAATTCAGACAATACACTCTTCCTAGATGAGTGTTATTCTTTTATGAGAGCGGGGTGAAAAGTTCTCGGTCTGACAATGAAAAACTACAAATTTCAGTTCAAAAATGATTTTATTTTTCGACATAATCTCCCTTAGCTTCAATACACTTGGTCCAGCATTTCTCCAACGTCAATATTCCTTCCCGGAAGTGAGAATCTGGAAAGTTGTAAGAACAGTCATCCACGACCCTCTCAACTTCTTCATTCGATGTGAAGCGGTTCCCAGAAAGAAACTTCTTTAAGTTTGGGAACAGATAGAAGTCCGATGGTCCCAAATCAGGAGAATATGTGGAATGGCAGAGCAAATCGTACCCCAGATCCTCAGTTTTCTCATCGCCAACGCACCCTTGTGCACAGGTCCATTGTCCTGGTAAAAGATTATTATCATCTTCAACAAGCCAGGACTCTTTTCGCGAATTTTGGCATCCATCTGGTCAAGAAGGTTGAAGTAATATTCGCCTGTAATTGTTCTCCCTTTTGCAAGATAATCATTTAAGAGGATCCCTTTTGCATTCCAAAACACACTGGACATGAACTTCTCGGCCGATACGATCGTCTTCGCTTTCTTCGGCGCTTCACGACCGTCTTCCACCCACTGTTTGAACTGCTGTTTCATTTCTGGCGTGTAGTAGTGAACCCATGCCTCAATCTATTGTCACAAATCGCCACACAAAATCCGTCGGATCCCTTTTGAGTCGGTCCAAAGATTGCTACGAAAATCGTTTTCGCATTTGTTTTTGGTCGACAGTCAGCAAATGCGGCACCCATCTTACGTAGAGCTTTCGCATTCCTAGTTCTTTGTGCAAGGTGTTTCTCATCCGTTTCTTTGATATCCTCACACTATCAGCTATCCCACTCACATTCACTCGTCTGTCGTTCAACACGATATGTAGTTTTTTTTATTGTTTCCGGTGTGGTTGCGGTTTTCGGTCTTCGTTCACGTGGGTCATCTTCGAGGGATGTGCGACCACGTTTAAATGCAGCTGCTCACTTTTTAACGCTTCACATGGAAGGAGCAGAGTACCCGTAAGCTTTTGTCAACTTCGGATGAATTTTCGTAGGGGTTAATCAATCCAAAACGAAAAATTTATTACTGCACGATATTCAAGTTTATCCATTTTCACAACTAACACGCAAGACGTCTAAATGCAACAATGCCTGCACATAAACTACTTGACAGAACAAGTTGACACTTGTTATACGAACAACTGAAAAGCGCCTCCAGGCAAGAACAATAAAAGTTTGCTAATTGGAGTGCCATCTCTGGTTTAGGCCGAGAACTTTTTACCCCGCCCTCATAAGTATGGTTCCACACTTTTGCTTATTTCTTTAATTTCAGGATCAACCTATCATATATATATATATATATATATTCTTCTTTCATCCATAGCCATTAATCTGTTCCCTTTGTGTACTCTAAATAAAACAAAAGACACTACCTACATATTTCACACGTTGGTGATTTTGGAAATGTGTGAAGAACTTAGACCCTACCTTACAGTCACCTTATCCATATGTATGAGTCATAAACAGTTTTTTTTCACTTACCCCTTGCTAACCTTAATCTCCCAAGGTAAGAAATTAACTATCAGTTTCTAGCACTATCTGAACCATTTTCTCACCATATTTGCTTTTATGGTTATGGACAGACATCTTTCTTTCAGTTCTCCTGCAGATTTGTGATGGGTAAACATTTCATTTCCCAACGCTCAACAGCGTAATATGATGACATTAATCATCATACTCTATTAGTATCTCTTCGTGGATCAATTGTAAATATTTCGTTACAAGTAACCTTGTTACGTACTTCATTTCGTTCAAGTTGATGCAGTATAATAACGTGACTCTAACTAGTTGACAAAGTAATGTAATTATATGAATTGACATACTTCTTATTGAGATTTCTACTTACAATTGTGTAAAAGTTTAGTCCTAACATATTCACAAAGCAGAAGAGATTTGGCCTCCCCATCTCCCGTGATGGTCAGCAGAAACAAAATATTTTAGAAATACCATGGTCACTTGACAGAACTGATAGGCTTTAAAAATCATAAAATTACTTCATAAGAAACAACGATTTCTCCAGTGAAACTATTAAAGCACCTAATCAAAGCTAATTTTGTTTGATCGTTACCGAACTAGAGATATGAAGTTTATGTGTACACGTAATGTTTTTATGTCCGGTAATTCTACGAAAGGTTCATTCAACACAAATTGGAATAGGTCGATTGGTTCATTTAAGTATGATTATGTAGCTTTAAGTTATACACCATGACTTTCACGTGTCATTTTTGAGACTAATTTAACAATTCACGGAGTTCTGCAGAGACGGAAACAAATAATGATATGTTGGTGCTAGGCTGAGTGAATGTATTGGTATATCCTAACATTAATTTCTCCTAATTTCTGACGGGTTGTTAAAAATGTAAACTTTCGTAATTGTCACTGTGGTATACAATGATCTTTTGTTAATTACTTTCGGCCGTTTCTTTCGAATTGGTAGATGACTTGCGATAATTTTGAAAGAACAGGTCCAAGTTTATGAACAGCAACAACTGACACACAATTCCCTTCTAAACGCAGCATACATATAGTAAGACGTTTCTGAAATTTATTGTGGGCTTTGGCGCAATGGAGCTTATACTTGCTTCAACCATCATCTTTTTCGCCCATCGTTGTCGGAAGATATTATGCGTGGTCAATCGCTTCAGAAATGGTTCGAGTTCTTTACGTTTCAGTAGAGATTCGCAGATACAAATTCATTCGAGTACACATTCTTGAAAAATGATCATGTGGCACCCGAACGTCGGATTTCTTTCTATAAATAGTTTTGACCAAAGAGTTTAACATTATTTGAGATGAGTTGATTTTCAGTTTAACATCTTGTTCAGCAGCGAGACTATATGAGACGGGACCTACTGATTAACGTGGAATCCGAACCACATGAGCTACCGCCGAGTTAACATTATTTGACGATGGATTTTTAGACCATTGGCGATGTCATGGCTGCTCACACGTTGGTCTTACTCGACCTTTGTCGAAACATAATCCAGTTTCACTGTGCTTGGTCAACCACTGCGAGGATAATCTTGAACATCGTAATTTTCAAAACGAAAGTGTATGAACAATCTTTTAGCTGTTATTTTTGATGACGTATCTTGACCATACACAGCACAATTTTATTCACGGATCTGCGCAGAATTTACGCTTTTATTAAAATAAATTTATAAAATGTATCATAGTTGTGCGGGAAAGTTCACTTATCTTCATGGCTCAACACCTATGTCTGACTATAAGAATTCCTACACTTTTTGTACATCTACGAGCTACAACTGTTAGCTGTCTAACGACGATAGACCTGACCTTCTCAGTCTCATACACCTTGGATTCAGAACACTAACGTCATATTATACGAAAAAGGCGCACTACTTATTAGACTATCTGATACCATATTGTGTATGTCTTCGAATTCCGCTTCATGGAAGAATAAATTTTGTGTCATATTTTCGAAAGTAAAATTTCATGCAGCAAACTTATCAGCTTTAAATCAAGTTTACCATGGTGTTAGAACCTTACATATTACATAAGTGCTTAAAATATTATGTTGTGCAAACTACAAGTTCCCCGGTTATAAGTGGTCGCATTTTGAATCCTGCTTTCGAAAATTGGGTGTTGAGTTAACGCAAATCGTTATGGAATGCCGCTATTTAATTTGCTATAGACCTATAAGCTTCTGAGGTATTATGTTATGCAGGTATTGGGTTCCCGAGTTATGAAAATTGATTTTTCAGATTAATTGGACACAATAAAGACATAATAAACATCACTAAAATATCAATTAGAGGTCAATTTTGGGAAAAAAACTAAAATACGACTTTCTTTTACGACTATAACTATTTCATTCGATTTTCAATTTAAAAGCGAGTGCTATTAACTTCGTTCTTCAAAATGTTCGTACTGTTCTGTTGTTAATATCAAGGCTGTTCCCCAAAGGAGCCATAGGACATTGCCCTCTACATTTTCTTTAGAACAACATAAAACATAGTTGAAAATGTCGCATAGTTTGTAAAAATATAGTCGTCAAAAAATGCCACCCAAGTGATATAGCATTGGTGATCACACCGTTATTAATATCCAAATGACATGACTCCATATTTTTTTTTATTTAAGTCAGAGCATAAAGTTTGGGTAAGCTCAGCTCGATACTATCATGAGAATGGCGCTAATGGTTATTATGCAGAAAATTTGAAATTCACAAACTTTCTTGAAGTCAATATAGAATTCAGCTTGACTTGACTTCTGTATAGAATTGCTCGTGCTTGATATCACTCCCTTAAAACAGCTGATCTTTCCTGATGTATACATTATACAATCACTATCAATGGTAAAGTAATTTCTATATTTTTCATTTCCCAACACCTCTCTAGCATTTGTTATTGGAGAAGGTCCATTATGGAGTGACTGAGTTCAGTGCTCAGATTTTCATCACACAATATACATGATTCTTCAAGCTTGTTTCTACATTGGTTATAATAAAATACCGAACGACAGCCTATTATAATATGTATTACAATATGTTCAGACTACAGAGCACTCTTCTCCAACTCATAATCTATCTATATCTATATATATATATATATTACTTGTACCGATTATGGCCCAGGTCCCTAATATGGCCCACCCACCATATCTTTGCAGATTTACGTTGGTGCTACTAGATGACAACATAAACTATGTCCTCTGAGCTGCGCAAATATGTTTACGCTTGTCATGAGAACACAGATCATATTGTCATCTACTAGCACCAACGTAAATCTGCAGCGATGTGGTTGGTGGGCCATATTACGGACCCGGGCCATAATCGGTACAAGTACCATATATATATAATTTGTATACCTTTCGGGTTCTTGGCTGGAAACTTGAATCACACTACGTGGCAACGTCACAAATAAAGAACCATAAAGTAGATCTACCAATCTATCAAATAGTTCCATCTTTTCTTTCCAGATAGTAGCTGAAGTCGATATAGATTCATAATAGTATCACTTATTAGTGTAGCAATCGATTTAACTGCTTGATGTATTGGTAGAGTGATGCTAATGGTTCCAAGTTAATCTGCCACATTGCCACATTGTGAAATTGTGATTCTCCATAGCGACTGAAGGAGGCCCCGGAGGGTAAACCTGTATATATCATTTTCGCTTTATTTTGGCCAGTCAAATAGTGCTCTGCGTTCCGTGGGATCCATTTTTAAAGGACTATATATATATATATATATATATATATATATATATATATATATATATATATATATATATATATATAATTAAAAACAAAAATTAGATACTCTGTATGTTAGTAATATTCTTCAATGAAGCTTGAGGAACAATAACAGAATTTACGAACAAAAAAAATCTTTTCATTTTCAAGCCTTTTATAGGTAAACAAATCATGGAATTGCGTATTCTTTTTAATTACAGTATAGAACTGTATCAAATCTCAATAGTCGCACCCTAAAATAGTTAATCCTTATTAATGAATTACTCAGGTCAAGCGGTTATCAACCCTTTACTTAAAGGCAATTTATGCTGCCATGTTGATAGAGAATGATTATTCCGATGGTAATTCAAATATCAATGACATAATAACACTATTTTTATTTCTTTTTCTTACTGTAAAGTTACAGCGAGTCAATCTTATGTTTTCTTCCATACAAAAATATTTTGTAAAAACGTTATGTAGAAAAGGAACTAATTGAAATTAATTCATATAAAAATGGTCGTACTCAGGAGTATTTTTTAGAGAGGGCTGAGCCAGTACCGTCCTTAGGATTGCTACGAGAGAGACATACATGAACTTTATGTAGTAACGTGGATAGAGAATACTAATCTGGGTATGATCTTTTGGGACGTTTTCGATTTATGTGACCATACTATTTTTAAAAATTGTCACTTGAATAGAACCATGGCCACTTGCGTTATTTTAGGTACAGCTTCTATTTTAACCACTATGATCATTTTAAAGAATAAAATAAACAACATTCTTGTGTTCATTAAAAATAACGGAACGGAAAATATAGCTTCAGTGTTAGTAGTAGTCCGAGGGGAGACGGAAAATTTCGTCGATCTTCAAGAAACAAGAAATACCCTAAAATTGATGTTTCCTAATGAAAGCATTTTTTGAGTTGATAACACTGGTCATGATTTTTTCATAAAAGAAGTAATTGCTGATTCTGAAGCAGTTTGCAAAACAAAATGTTTCCATTAGACACCGTTTTGTTGTTACATTCACTTGTTCTTTCGCCCTTATACACGAAATGAAACGTATTTTCATGAAACATCCATATGTTTGAATTAGCATAGTGCAGCGGCTTATTAATGTAGAAGGAAGGATAATTTAAGTGGCACATCCTTGGAAAGAACAAAACTTTAATCTAGTGCAACATTTGTGACATCAATGTCATAGGGGTGGGGGTGAGAGGTAATCGAATTTAGGTAAATATTGTGGAAATTGTATTTATTTTCAATTGTGCAATTTCTCCCTCATCTCTTGCCGCACCTCAACGACGGCTGATAGTTATAAACTTACATAGCTTATGAGACCCACTTGGTACATAAGTATTCGAGTTTCAAAAAGTTTCTTTGTTGTGCAATAAAAAAGTGGAAAATAATGGAGCAAAATTGTTTTTTTTTTTTTTTGTTGTTATTGTTGTTGACTTGACAACACTGTAAATGTCGATTAAGATCAGACCTGTTTTAGCAGAAAGACATTCGTGATCATGTTGTGAGCCTCGCAGGTTTTCTTTCTGTGTAAGTGGAGTGCTCTTTGTTTAATTTCTTGTGTTGGTAAAAAGAACTTGCATAATGCCAAGAAAGTGTTTGAATAATCCAGATAATTTCTGTACATTTGTGGTGAACTAACGTTTAAATCTCAAAGGCGAAATTTTACGCCACTTGTGAAAAGTGTTACGAGCTTATACAGAAGAGAAGATTTAGAAGAAAGAAAAAGAGAAAGTAAAGAGGAGGAAGCAGAGAAAGAAGGAAAAGGATGGTTTGGTATTGAAAGTTTAGGCGAGAAAACGAAGATCCTAAAAACCTGTTGAGGAAGGAAGGGATTAAAACATACAAGAAAGGAGAAAAGAGGAAAATAGACTTAATCAAAGAGAAAGGAAAGAAGAAAGGAAAGGAGACACGATAAGAAGAGGAAGAAGTATTGTACCAGGTTAATTGTAAAGACAGCGATATGAAGTACATAGGGGAAACAGGAAAGAGATTAGAACAAAGGATAAAACAACATAAAGATGGTGTAAGATTAAAAAGAGAGAATAACGCAATATGTAAACAAATTAAAGAAACAGAACATGAGATAGATTGGGGAGCAATAAAAGGATTAGAAAGAGAGAAAAGGAGTGTGATGAGAAAGTGGAAAGAACCACAGTGGATTAAGGAATACGGGAAGGAGAAGTTGACGAATTGTTCTAGTGAACTTGTAATACATGAATTATGGGAAAAGATGATAGACAGAATAGAAAGAAAAAATTAAAAGGATCAACACGAGCTGTCGGAGTAGCTGTGCTGTACTACGGAGAACAGCAGATGGGCAATAGCGAATAGAAAGTGTGACAAACACCTAATTGAAGATTTCACAACAGGTGCGCAAAAAGAGGAAGTGAGTACAGTAATTAAAAAATTACTTTTTGAGCCAATTAAAAGATTACATTTACAGTAATTAGAAATTTACTTTTTAGAGCAAATTAAAGTTTACGTTTTGTAAAGAGTAAAATGGGCGTGTCTTGCATCCAGATTGTATATAAGCTGTCAAAATTGAATATTTCTCTCATAATGTGTCTGAGGAAGGCTGTTTCATAGCCGAAACAGTAACATAAATATTTATAATCTTGATATATATATATATATATATATATATATATATATATATATATATATATATATATATATATATATATATATATATATATATATATATAGACTGCTTTGGTCAGTTGGAGTTTTATTAGTAGTCGTGATTTAATTTTCTATATTATGGAGTTCTGACTTGTTTATAATTTTCTATCATCCATACATGAACATTCTTTGCAATAAAATAGTTTCTTTATTTAAAAAAAAATAATTTTTGCTAAGCAGCATTCAAACAAATCCTAAAATAAGCGTCTCCACGGTGTTCCGTGACGGTGACTACCAAACAACAAAGGCATGGTTTCGGAAGTGCTCACAGGCCTGAATCATCCCGTATTGCCCAGTATGTTACATTTCGATATACGTATATTTTTATCACTCGTTATTGTTTTATTCTATGTGCCAAATGTACGTTTACTTAGCGGCAATATGCAGATCTTTTACTGGTCTCGTATCATTACTCATGTTACTCTGTGTCAGAATTGAGGGAAAATAAATTTCCTTGTATGACAGATAAGAGAGACATATGTATATAGGCCTAGGTTCAATTTTTTGAACTAAAACTTTGGAAGACAGTCTGGCATTTTATGGACAAAAATGTTCAGTTAACATGAGAATTGGAAGAAGATATAGCAGTCTGTTGAGTTACGATTTTTATTCCACTTCGTAACGGACGTGTATGTGTTTGGCTGAAATCTCTTGAAGCATAAAGCCATTGTGCATGATGTCAACAGTATAGGCAGATGGCATCAGATGTTCCGTTAAGGAATGATTACATAATAAGAACTAAGTTCACTACCAGTTAGAGATGTATGATTTACCTATGGCTGGTATTCCTATATCCTGGCAGAATGGATGTTTCATCAATGACACTTTTTCATGTTCAGAGACAATTGCACAACTATCCATAGTTCACCTCCTACGCAAGAAGAGTTCAAAAATCATAGCGCGAATTTTCAGCACCTTGTGACATGCAGCTCCTTTTATCTGAAGTCCATTGAGTTACTGTGGAAACACCCCATCTCCATCTTGGTATTGAAGATTGTATTACACTCAGCTTGGCTGACCTGACCTTTGATATCATTATTTATTTAATCCTGGCATTGTGTAAATTGTACAAATTATTTGACGAGTATGTTTACAAAAATGTTTAAGCAGAGAAGAAATGAGCTACATTAAATTTATTTTGAGTCATTTTCTTGTACGTTTATATCGATACTGACTTTTTTAAAAAATAAAATTAACCGCCCTATTTCAGAACTGAATTTTATGATATGAATTGACATTTGGATGCAGAGTCCATGCAACATAACTGTAATGGGGTCAAACTCAGCTCTTATATATCAAAAGCAAAACGTTAACTGTTTATCAAATTGTTGACTTATTCCATATTATTTCAAAAGTAATCAATTCACTAAATTTTTATTATTAAAGCGCACGCTTGAAAGTTAATTATGCTACTAATACTTCGGAATACATTTGTTTATTGAGGTTAAACGTTCGTCTTCAGCATCGAGACTACATAAAAACTTGAACCTATAGTTTCAAGTGAAATCCAAACAGCAGTATTGCGTTCAAGTTAATGCTGTCCTACCAGGAATCAACCTGGGACGAAAGACACACGGACTAACCAATACACCAATATCCGGTGATATTTTAAAGTACATATGAATAGAGAAACCTTGGTAAGAGATCGCAAATGAAATACGAATCTGAAGCACAGATATCAAAATTAGTAGATTGTTACTACAGCACTTTTTTTCTTATCTTGGATTAATCATTAGGAGATGCACAGTGGTTTGTTTGCGTTTTGTCCACAAAGTCCATCCAACTATACAGATTCAAATGATAAGTGCATCAAACGTAAACTCTTGCTAACCCTGAAGCGAGACACAACGCTCCATTGTCTCTCAAACAATTACTCTTTGTGTGTTATGTAATAGAGCAAGTTCACCAGAAGCAAGAAAGCAATGTATAATCACACCATTTTGTTCGTGTTTCTGACACAATACATTCTTTTGACATAAAACAATGTTACAAAACAACATATATTTCCGTTGTACAGGTAATGGTACTATGTAATAACCTACTAGCAACACAATATAAATTATTTTGTCGTACATTTTAATTAACTGAGTTCCTGGAACAATACTTACATTGCTAATTAAGACTTTTGTGCTCTTTGTGCATCATAATGGAAGGTCATAGGAACACTGTATTTGTTGTACAAGATCATTATCTCAAATTGTGTTTTTTTTCTTCGTTTGAAAAAAGTTTTCCTGGTGTTCAGATAACCACAGTGCTGTACCTATTACGTTACAAATGGAAAGTGCCATAAGTTCTGCTTCTAGAATCCTCTGCCAACAGAACCAGTGAACAAAATCATATCACTTCCACAAATATAATAATCGAAGTTCTTTTAAATTATAGAAGAAGAATTAACGTATTTACGTTATATTTATAGTTCTTACATTGTGTAGTACAAATATATTGTAGACCTGTTCCATTCGAGTCTGGACCTGAAAATCGCATGATAATTCCAAATGCGTTAGAGATATATCGTGCATCTATTGCGCCTGTTTATTACAAGTATTATGCCTGTCACTGTTTGGAATACATGTATCACGAATAGAGGAAGATAAACAACATTAAATACAATTTGATAATTATCCGAATATGTTATATATAGTAAAATATTAAACAATCTACTCTAGTAAAATAACAAGTGTTTCGTGTCACAGCTGAAACAATGACAGACTTCCAAACTATGGATTTATTTTTACCTTATCAGTAACTTTGGCGTCAATTGCACGTCGACACAAGAGGCTACAAAAGTAATGTCATTTCTGTTCTTTTTAAAATAAAATGAAATGAAATCTATAGTTTTACATCCCACGGCTATGCCGGTTAGGCTAAAGGAAACGATGATGATGAGAGATGAATGAAATGGTGGAATGAAGAAAGTGGAAGGAAACAGGAGAACCCTGAGAAAACACACGAGCACGGTGTTTGTCCACCACAAAGTCACACGGCGTGAGCTGGGATCGAACCAGGGACCCTAAGCACCGGAAGTGAACGCTCTACCACTGGCCCCTCTGTTCCTTTTAGTATAACAATTACTTCGTAAGTAGAAAGAATTGAGTTAGTTAGAATATTGTAGTAATAGAACGATACGGAAATTGATTCAATGTTGCAAATAGGACAAATATGATTTGTTTTATAGTTATAAGCTATTTAGCTGAATATCCCATATTATATACAGTATATATATACACGAAAGTGGAAGAGACATGAAAATATATTAGGCTTTACATCTGAAATCCACGAAGATTCCTTAACTATACATTCATCCATGGAACATACGGTATAAACAAAACAGGAGACTTGAAATATTAATAATAGTACTACTAATAACCTCTGTTAGCGTCTAGATGTATGTCTGCATGTAGCTAGTGTCGCAAAACTTGATGAAAGCATTTGTACAGTACGCGTCTATTATTATTATTATTATTATTATTATTGAAAAAATGAAATGAAATCTTTGAGTTTTACGTCCCACGGTTATGCTGGATAGGGTAAAGGAGATGGTGATTATGAGAAATGAATGAAAATGGTGGAATGAAGAAAGTGGGAGAAAACGGGAGAACCCCGAGAAAACCCACGCACACAGTGTTTGTCCACCACAAAGTTCACTTAGCGGGAGAAGAGTTTGAATCCGGGACCCCATGCACCAGAAGTGAACGCTCTAACAGTGAGCCACCGCGGCCCCTATTATTATTATTATTATTATTATTATTATTATTATTATTATTATTATTATTATTATTATTATTATTATTATTATGCCAGTCTCTTTAAATGAAATGGACATAAATATTTAAGTAATTTCACGTTTATATCGTGCTAGATGAATATAAATATTTCATAAAGTTTAATAGTAATATTTGCCCGTATAAATAAATTTACTTGAGCTTGGGGTTGATGGTAACCGCCAACGTTGGTCGAATGAATTATTAATATGGTAATATGAGCATGAGCACGACGATAAAGATGGCGGCAAGGAATCTGATCGTGTTATTTCACAGTAGACCATATTTATCTATATATTAGCTTTCATAGACCATATTCACAGTAGACCATATTTATATATATTAGACATTCCTTCCTTCATCAAAAGTTTGCTCTCACTGGCCCCCGTTCCTGCATCTTTCCTGTGACCATCCATGTCGAGCCTGCACCTGGCCTATAGTCTTCGCAACAAAGTCGTCATTCTATAGCACCCTACATCATATGCAACTATAGCGGGGCATACGTCGGAAGACAACTCAAGACAAAAGAAAACCACACATGGCACGTTAGAGTGCACGTGATTTGCAAATATGGTGACCATTTCCAGAGATGTAGTTGATGTAGAACAACCAAAGAACATCAACATAAAAGTAAGAAACCAACGAAGGGAGAAGAAGTTAACATAGAAAGAAGAGATGGAAAAATCCTTGAAGTCTGGAGTTTTAAGGAATGTATTATAATGGAAGGTATATTAAGGCAATTTAAATTATTAAGCCAAAAATACCAGAAACATATAAATTGTAAATGAAGTGTGAAATGAGAACATAAAAGAACAGCAAGAGATACTGGAAGCATTGAATGAACACTAAAAGAAGTTACAAATATCAGAGTCCAGAAGAATTTATGCAAAGATATGTTACAGTGCCTAGCTTGTATGATACTGGTGATACAGAAGTCACACACAAGAAGGGAGAAGAAGATGAAAATGGCGTTGAGAAGAACGGTATAACTGGGAGGAATGAAATGTGAAATGAGAAGGAGCTACAATGAAATGAATTGTGCAATAAAAAGGAGGAAATATTAGAGAAGAATAGTTCATTGGGAAAGGGGAAAAATAAAATTTTCCTATCTAGAGAGAATAGGACATGATGGCGAATACCTATGAAAACCGGAATTTGATGAAACAAAATTGTTGAAGGAAGAAGGAGAGCGCAAAAGAATGGAGGAGGAAAGAAAAAACGAAGAAAAATAAGTGATCGATAAGGACACTGAGGAAATTCAAAACAGGGAATCGGGGCATATGATATAAAGGGAAGAGGAGGAAGGAAATACAGAAACAGAAATGAAGGACAGAGGATATGGACGTGACATAGGAAGTGAAATAGAAATTTCGAAGAAAGAAGAAAGGAGCAGCTTGAAACTTGATTTTGTTCTTTATTGGTTATGTTGTTCATTTTGTTGTATATATTGTATCATAGATATTAGCTGTTAAGTGGTTTCATGCTAGTAACTTGTTAAAATTTGCAAACATGTTGGATCCCGAAGATGCTATGTTTTACAAAGAAATACTAAATATTATACGATGATAAACAAGCTTGATATTTGTGAGTTCAACAGCGATGTATCATGATTCTCATTTGATTAGAAATTGTGCTAACGAAATATTTGGTTACCTGGAAAGAATATTGAAAACTTTTTTTCTGTGAAGACAGGGCAACCTGTAACGGACCGGATAAATCCCTTACAGTGAAGTTAAACAGATTTATTTTACATCGTCGATATCTTTCATGTCAACTGAAAATTGGTATAAAAGGCACAAAATAAATGTGATTTCAGTTCTTCCTTTTACGGTAGATTTGTTTTGTATATAGTTAGAAAGAACTGAATTAGTTATAATGCTGTAGTAAAAGTTAGAATATTACGGGAGTGAATTGAATGTCGTAAAAAAAGAATATGATTTGTTTCATATTTATAAGCTCTTTTAACATAGTTATAAGTTGTTTTAACATAGTTATAAGCTATTCTATAAGCCATTTTAGGCAAAGGTACGAAGAAATAGAAAGAGAGACGAGTTGTTGGGAATAGATTATTTTCAATCTAAAATGGAGGATTTTTCCAATTGCACTAGTGGACTTGGTCTGACATTGGTAAGATGGCCTATGCTGAATTAAAAGCAATGTTTCCAGTTCACCAGGCTGTTCAGATAGAAGGTAAAGGAACGAAAAAATGACACAAAGAAAGTGCATATTTTTCTCTAAGGAAATCTGTAAGACATCGAATCCGATTCCCAATGTTGTCATATTGTTGATAGCGGCCGAAAGTAACAACTTTCTGAAGTACCAAAGTGTCTTTTGGTCATTTAACATACGGCATCTTACCAGGATAGGGTCCAAACGTCTAGTTCTTGTGCAAAAATTCCACCATTTTAGATCCAACACCTATTTCTAAAGTATTTCCACTTTTCTATTTTTTTCATACCTTTAGCCATACCTGGATTTCTGATACACCCTATATTATATATATATATATATATATATATATATATATATATATATATATATATATATATATATATATATATATATAATACTTTTAGGGGCAATCTTAATATTGTATCGAGAAACGGGTTTGAAAGTAGGATTTGATATTTTTTTTGTTATCCTTGCTAATGTACAGTTAGAACTCGGAAACATCAAGAAATTCCCAGAGAGGAAGTTATATAATATAACTTCATATTGTCCTGTGATCAAACTACAGCAATTTCTCTCCAGCTGTATGTACACAACAGTTTTACCACTTAATTATCGTTTCTCAGAAACCTTAATATGAGACATGCTATATAGAGAGTTGTATACAAAGGTACAATATATATTTTTTTCATTTCAGGGGCATGATAATGTACAATAATGAGAAAAGTATAACTCAAATTTCTAAATTAAATATATTAATGTATTAGATATGGAATTTGCTATTCTAAAATCAGATATTATGAGATGTGCCCCAAAAAGGAACAACATCTATTATTCATTAGTTCATTAAACTTCTACTTACAGATACAGTGAACTGTGCACTCAAAAGAGAATATTGGCACTTGTTTTGCTATAGTATTTAGGACTCTCAATAAAAAAAAGACAATTACTTACTTGTCCAAGCGTAAGTTTTATTACCAGAGCTTCAATATTTGTATTGATTGTCTACTCACCTGAAAAAGAAAAGAAAAGTGTTTAACAATAATAGCAATATGTTTAACAATAATAGAGTAATATCGTATGGTACTATAAAAAAAACTTACACAAATACTAGACATATACCAATTAATAGTATCATATATTAAGAAATATTGATCCTTTTTTCACAGAAATAACAGATAGGACCTCTTTTGTATCAAGTGCGCGACTTCAGTGTTCAGTCATGGGTTCAATTTCCGCTTAGATTGCCGAAACTTTTGGTGCTGACTCTGTTCTGTGAAGCTATTAGAGATTGAAAGATTGTAAATGTTAAGCTGGAAAATTATATTTAACATTCTTGGAAGTTGATACACTCATTCACATATACATTACCTGGTCAGTGCAAGGCTCGAACTGCTTGGTCGCAGTTTCTAGAGCCAATAAATTAAGTCAGTAATCAAATATCACGTAACAGTACATGAAAGATCCTCGTCAGAGGTAGAGGTTATGTTTGAAAAGTTAATGGGTACTCAGTACATGCATCTAAAATACCGTAACTCCTGGCTCTCTTTTCAAATAATATTTATTTATGTTAAAATATACTTAATTTAATTAGAGATAAAATGCTATATTCAAGCCTAGGTTTGATAGGATTTAGTTTGTTAAGAAATTTCTTTTAGCAAAACGAAAACATACTCTTTCACGTGGGGTACACTGTGACACTGCTACCTGTTAACTTTATGAAAAACATATAATTTTTTTTCTGAATTTCAACGAAAACTATACATGAGGATGAACACTCACCCATTTCATTTTATTGAGATCAATTAGATTTATTTACTCATTAGAGATTCATTTTGTTTTGACAATTTAGCTTAGTGAATCACCCTTGGATTCCTTTTACTAGACTCATGAAATGAAATCTTTCAGTTTAATGTTCCACGATTATATCCTTTAGGCTAAAGGAAACGATTATTAAAGCGTAAATAATGAATGAAGAATTAGTGAGATGACAAAGTGGGAGGAAACGATAGTTTACCGAGAAAACACACGGACACGATGTTGTCCACCATAAACTTACTTGGCCGGGAATCGACCACGGACCCCAAGTACCAGAGGTAAGCGATCTTATCACTGAGCCACCGGTCCCCCATATTAAATCCATTCACTACAGAACAAAATTGACCTTTTCAATTTCGACATATTTATATACTTATTACTTTGTTTACTTACCGATTCTCCTGTTTAGTATATGATTTAACCGCTACTATATTTAGTACCTCTATCACTGTAGTTATTGTACACGTTTTTCCTTGACATTTTCCATATCGTCAAAACAATAGTCTTATTACGTTGTTGCAAACACATTTAAGAACAACTAGTAGATCTTCACGGTGTAATCCAATTTTTGTATATAAGAAGAAGGTTGTTGTAGATGGTGGTTTTCGAAACAATGTGTCTATATCCACATATCCATCCACTATGTATATATATATATATATCTACGTTTTACTACATTCAAGTTGGATTTTACTGGTTTTGAGCTCATTAGTGGCTTTGTAATGAGTAAAGCAGTAAGGCAAGTATGTGGAATTTCACCTCTCCTGTTCAACGTATATATATAGAAGAGGTTATGAAAGAAATCTTCGATAAAATCAAGAAAGGCGTAAAAGTAAGTGGCAAGGTTTTCAGGACAATAAGGTTCGCTGATGACATAGCACTAATAGTGGAGAACGAAAAGGGCCTGCAAGAAGCACTTTCAAACTTGAAAGAACAAATCGAAAAAAAAACATGCAAAATGAAGATAAATAAGAAAACTAAAATGATAAAGTGCACAAGAGCAATACAGGAAGGGGCAAACCTATGGGTAGAGGGAGAGAAAATGGAAGACCTTAAGACGTTCCCCTATTTAGCAAGTTTAATATCTACGGAGGCAAGAAGTGAAAAAGACGTAAGTTCCAGAATAGCGCAAGCTAAACAAGCATTCAACATTAAAAGAAAACTGCCAACATCAAGAAATGTGTCGTTCGAAACCGATTTACTAAGAACCTGGTATGGAGCGTGGCGCTTTACGAATCAGAAACGTGGAATTTGAGAAAAGCTGAAATATCCAAGCTGGAAGCATTTGAAATTTAGTGTTGGCGCAGAATGCTGCGCATATCATGGACTAAAAGGAAAAGGAATGAAGTACTAAAGGAAGCTAATGAAGGACAACAGATCATGAAGATAATAGGAAAAAGAGGATACAGCATGTTTGGGCAACTTATTCGGCAGTGCGATTGGATCACCGTGTTGATAGAGGGAAATGCAGAAGGAAAACCAGGAAGAGGAAGACCACGGATAGAATATCTAGATGCAGTTACGAAGAAGAGATCTTATCAAAGTATAAAACTGCTTTCCCAAGAGAGAGAAAAGTTTTAAAATTTATATGTTGCCCACCAACCTATGGCTGAGCTGAGAAACAAAAAGTGGCTTTGTAGAATTTTTGTTGTTTTTGCTTCCTTATTTTATTTGCTTAGCTTAAAAGTAAAATAACCAGCAACATGATTAAATTATTGAAAAACGTTATCACCGCTTCATATTCACAGAATTCAAGATGCCTAACCGAAGCACATGTGTTTGTATACTATATGTGACACATCATGCATGTCTAGCACCCTAAACAAGGAAAACTCTTTAAGATTCGCTTTTAATGTGAAGGAAACAGGAATAATATAGTAGTCGTTTAAAATTCATTTCAGTCGTGTTTCTCGAGGACGCCTTCTAAGTGTTAAACTCGGTTCTAAAGAGATGACGTATTATGGCACATCATATTTTCCCCTTTTCTCTTCCTCTCTCTTTAGCACAGATTCTATTCGGAGGCGACAAAATGTCACATAATTATCTCAAAGTATGAATTCACTTTTCTCTTTCCCTTGAGTCCCACCGTCCGCTGCTTGCTTTCAGTTCTGCTTCGTTCTTCTTCCTTAGCCTATTTTTTTTTTTTTTTTTTTAAGGGAGGCCCAAGCAGTATTTTAACCACGGGGAGTTCGTTAAGTGTTAACGACGAAGAGTTTCCGTAACAAACAGGTGAGAGAAACAAAAAAAAAAGAAACGAAAGAAGAAGATGATGAAGCGTATAAAGATGAAAAAGAAATATCCTTTATTGAGGAAACTTTATAAAAGTTGCAAGAAAAGAAAAAGAAGAAGTGGAAAGAAGAAGAGATGAATAGCGTAGATATTGTTGCAATTGTGCAACAAAACAGCCACGAAATAACAATCTTTAGCTCTCTCTCTCCCTCTCCCGCTAGCTTTCATTTTCTGTTAAGAGGATCATATAATCCATAGTGTACCAACTGAATAATAGCTGACGTGGCTGAGCTGTTATGTTTTGTGTGTTCTATTAAGATCCATTTTTCACCTCTGTCTCTGTCCCGTTTTTAATGGGAGCCTCTGCGAGAAAAGCCGGAAATGAAACTGTGTTGTAATACCTCCCATCAACTGTTACCTATTATTATTTTCAATCTGCCGTAAAGAAACACTATCCCCTTTTTTATGATGTTGAAGAGAGAGAGAGAGAAGTCCAGCAGGAGAACTAAAATGGTAGTTGATGTTACAATAACGAAACAAATTTACACATGTAACAAGAAAAAGAAAGATACTCACTAATTTCCAAGAATTTTCCTTGGAAATTATCCATCCTTTCATATATTATTTTCATGTCGTATATTCTGGATTATTAGTTTTATAAATCCTCTTACTATACACCGCTTCTTATAGTTAATATGAATTAAATAGTCACTCAGCGATCAGAAATAATCTGTTCATTTTAAATGCAGATTTCTCATTCTAATAGAGATTGTACAACCAACAGAGAACAAACTATAATGGATAAGCAAGAAATCCAGCAAGCATATAAATCATTCGGTTCTTGGAAGCTATATTACTGTTGAAGTCTACACGTAATTAGATCCTAATATCAACATGATAGATCCTAATATCCTTTCTTCTGATAGCTTATGTTCCTCTTTTTACTCTCAATCTATGCAAACAAAACTGAGAAAGAGCTGGCTTGTTACGTTAATACAGACAAATCATTGAATCATTCACTCACTTTTAGACTTTTCTGAATAAAGGTTCTCAATAGGCTCGGGCACATTTTGATTATATCTTATGATGCCAGTTATGTTCTGGATAATCGGCCACTAAAGTGTCCATTGAATGGAAAGAAAGTGCAAGATCTCTCTCAGGTGTTGTAACTAAAATTTTCAAGACAGGAAATTATGTAATTACGAGTGTTAAAACTATTTACACATTTCAATAACGACAGTTCGAAAATGGTAGACGTAGCTTAAAAAACTAATGAACTAAGACTTATGCTAGATTGTTGGGCTAAAATAATGTTTATTTTAAGGCTTTGGAATGAACTAACATCAGTACTAAAACAATAGTTTTATAAAATGTACTACAAAAGAGATTGTTTCAGATGAAGGTGAAATGGAAACGGAACTAAAACCAAAAGCATGAGTCCTTATATAGATTGCTAAATTTGTTTTCTTTAGGATATCAGGAAGTAATAAGCTATAACACATTATAGTCAATCGCACTCAGTGTCAGTCTGAGTCCCATTTCAGCACTTTGTCCGTTCTAGTGGATAATATAAAATTAATTTCTTATTTTTTCTTTCGTCTTTCCTTAGAATTATTAATACTTCTTACTTTTTGGTTTAAAATGCGTAGGAGGGAGATGATGTAATGGGACCCCTACTATATATATAATTTTATTAATTAATAAACTTTGGATATTTCTTTTACGATCTACTCTAGGGAAATTTCGTAAGAAATTCAGCAACTAGGTGAAAAAGAAATTTTTCGATAAAATGTGAAAATCCAGGGAAATTCTGGTACTGACTGATTGACTAATATAAACGCTTAAATCTTTCTTTGTTCTTCAGAAATAAACCGATATAATAGCAATAGTGTGTGGGGGGTGAGTGGGTGGGGGGTATGTGTGTGGGTGACTGTTCCAAGTTCCATAATTTGCATTTATTTACTGAGTAATTTGTATGACTTTTCTAAAAACCAAAAATAGTAAAGGAAAAAATAAAATGATAGAAGCAGACAGTAAACGAATAAAGCTAATGTAGTTGGCACTTTCTTTAATATAGCCACGTAACTTCTGTCATAGGAATTGGATATTCAACAAACCAGGGAAAATTTGATAAGAAAAGAGAAAATTTGTGTCAGTCGAGGGGAATTTTCTTAAGGAAACCTACGAATGTACTAATGTACTAATGCTTAATTAGCTGATGTTGTCAACACATATATTCAATATTTGTAATAACTTAAATATTTTACAATACCACGTGAAGCTGCATTGCAAATTGTGTGGAAACTATTGTATTGCCATTATGTTTACGTTTCTGTACAGCATTTCGGAGTTTTAGATAGTAGCGAAGTATGTAAAATTTAAGTTGCAAGATTTCGAACTAATAAGCAGATAGCAACATCATATAACCAAAGATGAACGGAACTCACAAGGAACGAATTTGAATCTGTCACCCGAACATCCGAATCAAACCTAGTCCATTCGATAAACATAGCAAAGATATGTTCATGCACAAAAAATTAGATGCCATGGACAACGTAGTAAGTCTCTGGGGTTCATTAACCCTATTAGAATGAAGAAAATTGTAGACTCACAGTGAAATAGCTATTGCATCAACACTGTTTATTGGAAAATCATGGTATATACTGTAGTTCATTCTCTTCGGCATGGAACAAGCTTTCCAGATGTGATATGCATTGGAGCCCATAACGCACTTGAACAGGGAAAATTGGGAGAATGTCGGGAAAATTCCCTCCAGAAATCCCTCCCATCAACTTTGAATCCCTTTGGAGTAGCCTCGGGTAAAAGCACATAATCCAAATTATCTCGAAAAATACTATAGGGAAGAAGAAATGTGTATGCCAGGTTTTGTATTGGTAGACAAAATAAGGGGAATAAGGGAAAAGCGTGTATTGGTATCCGGATGTCCGGATGGCAGGTTCATGTCCTTTATTTGAGCGTGCAAAGCAGTCCAACACAGTCTCTGTTACAGAGGTGAGCTTGTCCCTAAGCGATCAAATATAGCAATCTTCACCTCTTACCGGTTAGACCATGGGCTCGTTCACCAACTTTGGTACAGATCTGGCCAGTAGTTACGGAGAAATAAAGTAGCAGATACAAGTCAAGCTGAACCGATCCTATCCTCGATCGGTTTTATCCTCGGCTACCAACTGTAGCGATCTCTTTCTTAGACCCTCGATTATCTGCTCACAAAATTCGGTTCAGAAATAAAGTACTAGAAATACGCACACATTATATTATACATATATACTACTCACCTGGAGTGAAAGAATAAGCTTCCTTATGCTTACGTCAGGAGCTAAGAGTCATTGAATAAAGCAAGTCAAATTTAAATAAAGCTGATCATATTGAAATTGATCAAAACCACACATGCCCATTTATCTAGAGAGATATATTCAGAAATGTTTTGATAGCAATTCTTTTCCACTAATGAGAGGAAAATAAAAGGTGATGAGAATTTCGAAATGATTTTTTTAAATGCAATGAATTCAATATTAATGATGAACTCAGGAAAAATGCAGAGAAAGAGTAGTAAATGTCAAGTTTACCATATTACACATGCATGGAGCACACATCAGAAGTCAGTCCAGAGACTACTAATCAAGATTGTAAACAACAATGTTAGCGCTTACATAAACAGTGTGTGGTGATGGACTTTCTCCTGCACTACTGTGTAAAGCCCTCTGAATATCTACAAAAGATTTCAAGCACACAGTAGTGGTGAGACGCACAGCTGCAGTAAACCACTGGGATAGTTTAAGTTTTTTAAATATGTCTGTATGTCCGTCAGTGGCGATTCTGTTCGCGGTGGTGCTCATGCAACAGCCGCTATTTCTATGAACATTTAGCGGACGGAACGTCTGATCTTGAATAATTGATGCATAATGCCAATTTGAACAAAAGAGAAATGTGTAAGGGAAAGATGGACATTTGACCCTACAAGCATTAAAATTGGCGTTTTTGAGAAGTTAAGGCACTTTAGATACTGGACGGCTTATGATTAGTCCAGATGAGTTGGAAATTAGCACTAAGCTAAAGGAAAGCTTTTGCAGGAGAATCCAAGATTTTCGAGACCGAATCATTACGTGTCCTGATAGCCAAGTAAAGCAGGCTGGTTGAAGCGTACTGACTAAGACCATATGTAGCAAATCTGTCCAAATATTAGTTAAAGGACGAGGTAAGTCTGTAATGTCAATATATAAAAGTAGTTTACAATTCTTGAAATTTATTCTTTATTCTATAAACTTAAAAATATTTTTTGACTTATCGCCCTTCGTAAGAGACTGAACTCTGAATCTAATCATATTTGGATTTTTTGATGTGTTAATCTTCCGTTGTTAGAGTCCGGTCAACTCGGAACAATATGAACACTGTGTGCGTGGGTTTTCTCGGGGTTCTCCCGTTTCCTCCCACTTTCTTCATTCCACCATTTCATTCATTACTCATCATCACCGTCTCCTTTAGCCTAACCGGCATAAGCGTGGGACGTAAAACTCAAAGATTTCATTTCATTTTTTTTTTCGGAACAATATGGTTCTCACATTTAACTCTGCAGCGTTTGATCACAGTTTATGTGTATGGTGTTGTTGTGAATTCTGTTTTGTCTGTTTCTTTCTTGGTGACACTTAATGTCCAAACTGCAATATTTCCAATAAAACTACTGTCTTCTAAGGTTTATCTTTTCCTTTTAAGCGAAACATCTCATTGAGTGTCACAATGAAGGTAGCGAGAAGAGAGAGCTTCTATTGCAATGTGTTTGGTCTAGTTCGAATTTCTTTAAAATGTTAGGTCTTATTCATTTACCTAGGCACCACATCAATTGTGTTCTATTAGTGATGAGCCGCACCTATCAGGAACAAGTACAGAAACTGATAATCAAGACACAGAGATTATTGATAACGAGTATGTGGAACAGCGTGTGGTGATAAAATTTGTCTGATGAAGGATATGTTAGAAATCTCAAACTGTAACATGTTATAGTTTAAAATACAGTGTCTGTTGAAGCTTTTGTCAGTGTTTCTTTTATGATGATAAAATTTCTTTGTGAATTAAGGCGTTAATCCCCCTTCTCCAAATATCTACAGAACACTTCAAGTATAGACTGTCAATGGTTAAAACGTCTGATTCTTTTCATTTACATATCGTAATAATACCTGCAATAAAGCGGTGAACCAGGTATAAGAAAATTTAATCAAATGAGGTTTAATATAATTTACTTGAAGTAAAATAGTATCTATTCAATAAAATATCTATTCAAATGACAATATCTTCTATTCCAATTAATATATTATTTATTCCAACAAAACTATCATTTATACCAACTAAAATAATATATATTTCAATTCTTTGGAATAAAATAACTTTACAGGTTTCAAAGAAACTCTGGGTACAATGTCAAGAGATTACAAATAAAATTCGAGGGATACGGTGCTTTGTACTACGAGACCATGCAGAAATTTTATAAAGGTAGAGAAGACAATGCCAAGCAATAACCATTAGTCCTGGTGAATACGTAAACGAGTTGTTGCCAAATCTTTGAATTTTCTGAGATACTATACCGTTTTCAAATCCTACTGTGAGCTATCAACCAAAAGAACTACCATTTTTTTTTATAAAACTTACATTTATTTATTGTCTACAAATTTACATTTCTGGTAAATATGAAGTTAAGCTATCCAAGTTAGAAAATGTTTAATATACACACGAAAAACATTACGTGGGCAACCAATGAGTATGCAATCAACTGAGAGATGAGGTTGACAATGACAGTTACGGAGGATAAACAAACAGTTGTCAGCACCCTCTATCGTCAACGTCCGCTCAGTGGAGGAATCAAGGTTAGCCAACCTCAGCGTTAACGCGATCTACCGAAAATGTCCCAGTTTCTCGCGTTGCGATCGACAGTTTCGCGATCATTGACCTAGACGAAAGACATAAATAATCAATCATGAATAAAAGCAAAAGAAAAAATCTTAAAAATTAAATGACATTTCTAGTTTTGTACCCGGTAGACTAAACAAGATATATATTAAACAATATTGAATTATTATGGAAGCATTGGTGGAATGAACATGTGAGAGGAAATAGGAGAAAGATAAGAAAACTTACAAACACGATGTTCTTAGTCACAAATTCAATGGCCTGGGATCGAACCAGGAATGTTACGCAACAGAGTTGAGTGTACTACCACTCAGGCGCAGTGCCCCTTTAAAACTCCTCGTGTTATAGTGATTAAACTTACTACGTGAGCGACACAATAATTCATACTTTTAATATTGTACATTGTGTTTACGGCTCCAATGAAATATCTTTATCGCAAAAATGTGAAAATTATACAAAGAACAAACTTAATAATCTATTGTATTTGTTATTTTGAGTACAACAAATATAAAAAAGGGTTATTTCCTTCAAAGTCTCATTCTTCCATTTCGTCTGAACTGTTATATTGTTTCACAAGCTTACCTGGATTTGCTAGTTTTCTTTTAACCATACGGGTATCTCATGTACTATTTCTTTTTTGTGGGAAGGTACAAGAGATGAAGCGAGGTTAAAACAAGAATAACAAAGCTATGTCAATTTTTGTAGACGGAACATTTCTCTCTCTCTCTCTCTCTCTCTCTCTCTCTGGTACCCTTATCCTTGATTCATTGCTGCAAAAACCAATTTTCTGTTCATCCCCTCCGGCCTTTTCTCTTGGTCGTCACCTTCTTTAATTTCCACCTGAGCAACACTCTGGGGATTCGCATGGCTTTTGCCAGAATGTTAGACGAGGACTTTAGAGCTTGTCAGAAGACGTGGTTTCTTTCTCTTCTTCTTACTGACGTTGTGTTGCTGTCTTCCTTCATCTTTTCTTCTTTCTTTCTTTCTTTCTTTCTTTCTTCCTTGACTCATTCTTGTTCCAACGGTCAATACAAAGGATTTTCCTTGCCACAGGGTTCTATTTCTCTTTTCTCAAGTTTTCAAACATCATTGTCTTTAACATTATAACCAAAAGAGGGACATCAGAGGAGAGCAATATTTCGTTTTGTAGTCAGCAATATATATATATATATATATATATATATATATATATATATATATATATATATATATATATATATATATATATATATATATCGGGTGTTTTAAAACAACACCGACAACGTTGGGGAGGAGATTCCTGACACCACGATAAGACAAAAAGTAGAGATCAACTTGGGTGCACGAATGCTTCCTTTCGGAGTTATAGGCTGCCGAAATCATGGAGAATTGAACTTTGAAGGCCCATAGCTCAAAACTATGGGACCTACCACAGTCGGGTCAAGACTTAATTTAGGAACTACTATATGGCCTATCCAAATATCCTTGTTTCAGAAATCTGTTGTACGTCCGCAACAATTTTTACAGAGGTAGTTGGTGAGTACTTCAAATTATACGCCCGTAGCCAAACTCCCTCTCTAAAAAATTTTGCGTGAGTACCTTACGATTCTTAGACATATATTTTTGGATATTGTACATATTAGTTCCTAAGTGAAATCTTGACCCGACTACGGTAGGTTCCATAATATTGAAGCTATGTACCTTTAAAGTTTATTTTTTTTTATTTCTCGGCAGCCTATAACTCCGAAAGGAAGCATTTGTACATCCAGGTTGGTCTATACTTTTTGTCTTATGTTGGTGTCATGAATCTCCTCCCAATCGTTATTGATGATTGAGATTCACTGCCCTTGAATGTGTTGCTTTCCAAGGAGGCTTACGATTACCTGATTTATATTATCTTTACATTTCTTGATATTTGGATAAAACTTAAAAAAAAAACATATGTTATATTGCACCTACAATACAAGGTAACTATACATTCATTATTTTGAACAAACAAGTTTAGAAACTGATTTTACGAACATGTTGGATGATATTTTTAGTAGTATATAATAAAATCAGAAAACTACAATTATCTAGTCGGTATTTACCTATCTTTCAAGTATTAGTGCAAAAATGAAAAGGAAAAATGAAGTTGTAAAACTGAAAATTAGTAGCAAATATCAATAGGAGAGGACAAGTAGTTTACATTAATGTACAAGGTGGTACAAAAATGTGTAAAAATGATTGCAGAACAAATACTCACATCAAAATAAGAATAACGGTTCATATGGTCCAGTGCTCAAAAGTGGATAGTTTCGGAGTTATAGGATGCCGAAAACATGAAACAAGTGAACTTTAGAAGTTCATAGCTCCACTACTATGGAACCCAACGTAGTCGGATCAAGACATCACAAAGGAACTGGTATGTGAACTATCGAAATATCCATGCTTAAGAATATTTCCCTAACTTGCACACCAATTTTTAGAGAGATAGGAGGAGAGTGATCAAGTACTTCCAAACAATTTCTCTAAAAATGATTGTGTAATTCCCGGAGGTTCCCAAACATCGATATTTGGATAGTTTACATACTAGTTCCTCAGTAATGTCTTGACCCGACTATGAACGGTCTTATAGTAGTGGAATTATGAACCTTTAAATTTTCATTTTATTTTTATTTTTTATTATTTTTTTTTTTTACGTTTAAGGCACTCTATAACTACGCACTTCCGACCACAGGTCCATAGATTTTCAAAATATTGTGACAAAGTTTTGTAACACCCTATATGTATTAGGTAAGCGAGACTCAGTTCTAACCACGATGAAGCAGCCATACTTTAACGTTCCACTGTCGTTTCAATGAAAATCTGAGGTCCATTCGAACTGTGGTAATGTGGGAAGATAAAGAAGGTGAAGTGTAGTGCTGACATCTATATTAGTGCTACGGTCAAGAAAGTGTGTCTAGCCTTTAGCACGACACCAGCTTCTGGACCTTTAGGGCTGTCCCGAAAGAAAGGGATGATCTTCACTTACTTCATTACTGTGTATAAGGTAAAAATTTGTTACCTTTCAGACTTTCCTCTCTTGTTACGAAAATACTGAACAAGCCTGGGAAAATTATAATAACGAAAGAAGAAGATGGCTTAACGTGCGAAGATATTTTTTTAAGAAGAGCATTAAAATAAAAGTACCGCAACACTTCAAATAATTTTACATCAGAAGAGAAATTAGAAATATATATTCTAGGAAAAGATTCATTTTTTTAAAAAAAAGAAACGTTTTTACTAGATACCATGCAAAATGCCAATATTCAAATCTTGGAGACACGCTCCATTAATTCTTTTGTTGGAGAACCTGTTTTATTATTTCTTCTTCTCTTCCGATATTTTTTTGTTCTTCGTGCATTATAACTTCTACGTCTTTGGCCTCCCATCTAGTTCTCCTCTTGTTGAAAACTTCTCCTTTTTCCTCACCATTTTCTTCCGATTTCCAGTTTCATCAATTTCTTCACTTCAGCACAGAGAAACAATCCACCATAGTTTTTCTATTTTATCTTCATTTTGTTCCACACTTTTCTTCTTTCCTTCCAGTGGATAAGAAACTCTGGGATTTTCTTCGATGAAACTTTATTGCTATTCAGGTAGTATAAGGAAATACTTGAAAGGAAAAAAGTTTATATATATATATTCTTTTTTTTTCAATAATCCAAGTTTCCACAGTACTTGTTATCTCTTTCAATACAAGAAAGATATAGACACGAAGACAATGAAAGATTGAGTGAAGAAAAATTCCATGACTCAAGAACAATCTCTAATGCATTCATGTAAAGTTTTAACAAGAAGATAGGAAAACTTTTAGATTACAAGTGTCTTATATTTTTATTATTTTCTGACTTTATCTATCTAATATATATATATATATATATATATATATATATATATATATATATATATATATATATATATATATATAAATATTCCAATCTTTTATACCGTTTTTTTACGTTTTCTTAAATAATTTTGGATTCAGTAAAATACTATTATAATTATTTTATAGAAAGATGATTTTACATGTATTATTAAGGACCTTTCAACAAACAAAACAAGTACAAAAATAATTTGAGAATAAAAATTCATTTAACATTCAGGTAGAAAATATTACTGAAGCAAATATTTGAACAGTACATCCTAATATTTTTACTAATGTGAGAGCTCTTTTCAAGGACAAATTCAAAGGCAAAAAGACAGAAACAAAGTGATGATTTAATTAAAATAGTTGACAATTATAATTGTCTGGATCAGGACAAAATTTTAAGGTTTAGTTTATTGAACCTGGAAACAAAATTGAGATAATTGTTAGAGATATAAACAGAACTACATGGGAGCGATGCCCGATACGTAGATTTAATTTTCGCAAAGAGTTTGTATGGGTTAGGCTAACTGACACATTTCGTTGAAAAAAGAAAGTAAGTTAAGACCCAATTCTTCTTATGGTACTGTCTAACATGCATTAGTAAGTTATTAGTGTGTAACTGGTAATTGCAAAGAAAGTGTACGAATAAAATGATGATTTACGGTACTTTCTAAGTGACACAAAATACTATTTTCATAATTCTTACTCTCTTTGAAGTAATGTACATCCTATTATTTTGTTTAATCTTTCTCTTCTACTTTCTAAATAAAACGATTTTATAGAGTTTCAAAATAATATAAATTCTATTAGTTTGTCTGTTTCATTCTTTCTACGTCTGGCTATGGCAGAAGAAATTAATGATTTTAAACTTTCTAAAGCACAACGAAGGCCATCATTTCCTTATATGTTTTCATTATTCTCTGCTAAGCCTAAGAATTAAACGAAGATCTTAAAGATTTTGAAAGTAATATTAATTTCATCATTTTATATAAGTTTCTTCCTTAATCTTATCCTACCTTAATAAAACGTTTTTTATGCTTTCCTCTTCATTCCTTACGACGTTTAAGAATTAAATGAATATTTTGAAAACTTCGATATATTTCCTAGTATAAATAATGTTTTCCATTCTAGAAGCTTTGCTTTAAGTATACAAAAAATTGATTTAATCTACTCGCTTAGCAAATCTGATGAAGCCAAAGTGGATACTTGTAAAAATTATTAACGTGCAGTAGTTTTCCCAATAAATATACTGTTTTGCTCAGTGAGTAATTTAAATCAAACCTAGATATAAATTGCATCATTACCATTATTGGTTATTTCAATCATTTGCCTAGCAATAACATTCTTATTGATCTCCTTCGTGACTAAGAGGTTAGAGTACGTGCCTTTGGCGTGGAAGACCTGGGTGCGATTCCTGGCGGAAGCTCATGTGTTTCGGATTCCACATTACTTAGTAGGTTCCGTCTCATATAGCCTCGCTGCACCAAGGGACCTTATACTCAAAATCAACTCAAAGCTTTTATTGTTACTTCATGTAATAGAAATTTCATCAACCATTTTTGTTATTCTTTCTACCTGTTACTGGTTTTTTCATTATGTATATATGTATATATCATGTGTTAAGGAAATATACCACTAAACTGTAAGAGGCGATACCTTAAATAAAAATAACAAAAATATTCACATGAATCTATAGAGAGAAATGTATTGTTTCAGAGTTAGAGTCGCCTTAAGAAAAAGAGTACATAGATTACAGCACGCCACGCGTTATTTCGAACACGACAAGGCCTGAAGTGGTGACCCACATCAACATGAAGGGAATCACATACGCCATCCAAAACTGCATATTTTAACAATGTGCAATTTATTCGTAAATAATTCCCGATAGGTCATAGTTCCCAGACGGAAATCACTCATTTATTATTGAGCATATACAGTGTGTTACGATTTCCTGTAATTTTTACTGTTTCGTTTCCCTTAGACAATTTATTGCTCCTTTTTCATACGCCAAAATAGCACTCCAGATCTTCATTCGGATATTTCACATATTGCATAATGTATTCTTTCCCCACAGCTTCTGCTGATGTTTGCTTTACAAATTTCGTTGTTTTATCTGGACGAAGAATAGTTCAATCATTGAATGCTACCTAAGATACGATATCTAACATTTCTTTCATATATAAGTGAAATGAAAAAAACTATATCTAAAAAAAAAACACTTCAAATTCTATTATGTTTAATTTCTGTGTATTAAGTTCTTAATTATTAAAATCAGAGTATTAAGTATTAGCTTAAATTTCTCCATTATAGAATGGTTTCTCCGTTACAAGACCGCCGTGTTTTCAACTCATCTTCAAATTTCTTCCTCTGCGCGCTTCTTAAGGAAATGTTTACGGCATGCTTATTCACAACATATTTTTGTTGTGATGAGATTGACTCCTGGTTCTGAAGTGCTTTCCTTAACAAAAGTTGATCAGAAACCTCTGTTCTAGCCCATTTTATGCCACACTTCTTTTCTTCCGCCAGGTTTATATACTTTCTGATTCTTTCACTTATTTCATAACACAATTATCATACAATATCTTCAGACTTCCGCTTAGTTTAATCTGGATTCTATTTGTGGACGTTAGTAATATCTTAACTTTTGTCCGTTTCGAATAACAAACATACTGCTTTATCAATATTCACAATTTTCTGTCTTACCTAATTGTTTAAGTAGCTACTATCTAGTTTTATCCTTTTTAACCTCATAATTTTAATATTATTCCCTCCTCAATCTCCATTAAGCTTCAACAATGGAGTCTGTTTCCCGATTATCAATGCTGTGTGTATCGTCTTTAGAGTAACAGGAGACAAAACAGGCAAGTATGAATTAACATAATTTCCTGTATGGAATACTGTAAATAAATATAAAGCATGTGCTCAATGCATAATATAATACTATAAATGTTCAACTGAATTGAAATTTGGTTCACAATCATTAAAGGAGCAGTTCGCGTTAAAACGACTTTGGTGCAATAGAAAGAATAACAAAAATAAGAGACAGGTATTTTTTAAAATCTTGATAGGCCTTCTCGTTCAGGTTCTATAGGCATTTCTTTTTGATGAATCGCAAATGCTGACGTCACTCGTGGGCTACGTGAGGAACTCAATGTGAGTCAGCAACCACTCCCTTGTAAGCAGCTGATAAGCTTTTAATAGTGCACTGGATTTAATAGATTGTGTTTTGGGTTCGTTAGCAGTCTTGCTTTGTGTTGAATTCTTAAGGGACGTTTTTGTTACTTGTTTTTCCTACAGCATTAGTATGAAAAAGAGTAGAGAAAGAGCAATAATTACGTAGTGTTGTGCGAAGCAGTGTTTCTTCCAGACATGCTTTTGATGGTGGCACTGTCTCCCGGAGCTGTGAGAGTGCCCCCCGGAAGATTCCAAAATAATTTGTCTATAATATTTATATAATAAATGTAATAGTATTGTGTGAAAATAATGTGCCCCTCCGAATACTAAGTGTGCCCCCTGGAACATTTTTTCTGACAAAAAGAAAAAAACTGGTGCGAAGTAGAAAACACGTGTTAGACCAGCGCGTGCTATGTCTGTGAATTGAGGTAGAAATGCCTAACACGTGCTGTTTTCAGTTGTAAGTTTCGTGCGATTAAAACTGAGAAAATAAAGTATCTTTTGTTTACGTTTCCAAGTCGGGAGAAATCACCAGATCGATATATATTATGGCTCAAGAAAATCGATAGAAAAACATTTGTGCCAAATGAAAACACTCGTAGAGCTTCTTCGTGGCTAAGCGGTTAGCGTACGCGCCTTGAATTGGGGCGTGAAATATACCGGCTCGTAGAAGGAGTCATTGACGATGACAGTGTTCCTCAGGACATTGATTTTGTTTAATTGTTTTGTATCAATGACAATGATGAAACGGACGACGAGAATTGTTACGCGGAGAGCGATGCGATGAAACAAATTTACTTTTTCGGTAAAGTATTTTTCGTATTCTGACAAACTTCACAGATATTATTTCATTTTTGCCACATATTTCGTGCTCCTGTACATACCTCGAAGCACAAAAGTATCGGGTCAGCGTTAAAAATTGCAAAAAAACGTGAAAATAAACTTATGTTTGGGAATCGAAAGCGTGATTAAAGAAAAGGTACTTAGGTGTTGTGGCAATCTCGTCTGCCATCTATTTACATGGTGCTGTTTCGAAATTTTAGTTTCTTTTGTGAAACGCTGAACGTATGCCTTGTAGGAAAAACTACGTTTTACAATATTATAAAAATTTTGTACAGCATACCATCGCATATTATCGTTTTCTACATGCAGATGACATTTCAAAGTCTTTACAATCAGTTCTGGGAAAGAAAATCGCACTTTAGAACGTGTCACAGCACCTCTCACAAACGAAATGCTTGGCACTGTGTGTGGAAGCCTGCGCTCACTGCTTGACCACGTATGACGTCATCACAAAATCTTTTCTCCTCTGTTACTCGATAACGACTGAACGTATCGCGATAAAAAAACCACCATTCCTTTCATAATTTTCAACTCTACAAACGGAAATAATTTGTAAAAAATACATTTCTAAATCGAACTGCTCCTTTAAATCAGACCTGAAAATATTATGAAGTATAAACGAAACACCAATAAGATATCACAGAGACTATGGTCATATTCTAAATTAAACTAACACAGCATCTTGTCTTGGAAAAATCAATTCTGCTAATAATATGTTCACGTATATTTTCGTATGTATGAATTATCCATTATATCATGGTTTAGAACATATGAATAATGAATCTTAATGCATTGGAGTACAGCATTGTGCGTTTCACCACAACGCTGAATTAATAAATAGGAGTCTAACTATAATAAAATATATCTAATATAACAAACAAAGAAATTATAAAAATAAAAGCAGTTATTTCTCTAGATTCTTGAATTCCTAGTGAGAATTGCAATAAAAAAGTCGTTTTTTCTTCGACAAGTTGTTTGTGTAATATGAAAAACTATGTCAGCAAAATGTGAGTAACCCCTTATAACCCCCTCCTTTCCGCCATTATTTAGAATGCGAAAAGAAGTTTTTTAAAAAAAATTCACGCAAATGACATCTAGAATTTACTGTGGTGCAGTGCCATATAGGCATTATACTGCAGATAGTTGTAAAAAAAAAATCCTGTGTTAAAGGGAGAGTATGACGGAGAGGTTATATGAGTTCAGTCAATTTGGCACAAGTTGTTGCAAAAAATCGACACTGAAACTAACTAACAAAGTTTAGCAGGAAACTTACTTTCAAGGAGGATGTGAAAGAAGGGGGTACATTCAGTATATATATATATATATATATATATGTGTGTGTGTGTGTGTGTGTGTGCGTGTGTGTGTCTGTTTGTGAGTAGCTAGCTGCCCGGTCCCTTATCTTTTTTTTCTTGTGAAAATTGCCAACGCTGGCGGCCATTCAAGTTTCTCTCCTTAAGACATTGAATTCCTCGGGGGTATTGGAGGAGTGGATGAAAAGTTGGATAAAGGAACCAAGGGCTAAAGGGGAGCAGAAGCAAGGAATAGAAAACAAGGAAGTATGAAACTTTGAAATCCGGTGCTTATGAAGGCAAGAGTGGGAAAAAGATATGCTTAGGAAAATTATGTTATCAAAATTAAATACCACACATTAGTAGGGGTCTTCTTAACTGTATAAATAAACTCTAGCTATATATAAGTGAATACTACTACATGTACGCACCATTGTGTTTTGCTTAGCTTCCTTCTTTCCCTACTCTATGTTAGGGTATATACATATACATATTAGGGTATATATAGATATATATAATGAATTTCTGTGTGAGTTTCGTCTTCTTGAGCGTTATCAAACCTAAAGAGAAAATATACTATCCTTTTTACTTCTTCACGGCTGTGTTTATGTAAATGCATTCAAGTAAAAAGCACATTGGAACATGAGGGACAAACATTCTCGCAAAAGCAACACCCGAACAACTTTCATAAGGAAATGTTAGACATACATGACTGAATTTCCGTTAAACAAAAGACAGAAAAAAATAAGCCATGAGATTTTAAAGAAAAAAAAAACACATCTTAATAATGTAAATGAACTATATAACCATTCAAGTAGATACATTCATAAATGGAAAATCGCATAAATGTATTTAAAGAAATTCTTAATATCTCACTGCTTACTAACTCTTAAAGCAAAATATTTTAGTTTTAGTTCGGTTTGGTTGGAGATAAGAATGTGCTAGTTGTCTTTATATAAAAATATATATATGTATGTGTATGTGTGTGTCTAAAAGTATACATATGGTTCACTCTGCACAGTAAGTTCTCATTGATTACTGAGACAGTAATTAAGAATTAGTATTCATATATATATATATATATAAACTTAAAGATGGAAATGCATAACATGTTTCCAGACTTTTTTTTCAGTCTCTTTGTTTTGCTTTGTGTCAAACGTACTCTATGTTCTCCTTTTTATTTTTAAAGCAGCTTCTGTAAAACAAGCTCTTTTAAACGACTTCCTTTTGTTTTATGTAGTTGTATTTAACAAGCTTTCTGGCGAATGTACCCGTAATGTCACGAACTGCTTCGGTCAGAAGAAGTGGTGAAGAAATATCTTAAAATGATAAATGAGAGTTGTCTGTACAACGAAAGTAACCCGTCTGTTCAAAAACACCATATAATTTATGTTTCCGATCTCCTTATAAACCTGATACAGCAGATAATTTTCTAAATAAATAACGGTGTAGGGCAAGTATTGCAAGTTGGTGCCAGTGCCGCGTTGCAATATGTCTGGAGGAGACTACAATTGGCATTTTTCACAACAATAAACATTTTCTTCTAAACATTTACTTAATACTTATATCTCTAGATAAATCTTAAACTTATTCAAAAGTAAGATTTCACAGTAATGTTCAAGTATGTCTATTACATCTCTTAAGTTCCATCACTTTGAAGCCAATGTTTCTTTCCATTTACACTCACTACAGCACAGCGAAGTAGATTGGCAGGGTTAGCGTTATCTCCCTTTGAGTGTTTTGTGATTCCTAGAATTATGTTAGCTTTTTCTATTTATAATCATCTTAATTCTTCTCATTGGTCAAAGGAAAATATACTAGTTAGCAGTTTCTCAAGAAACGCCTAGCAATACGTGCCTCATAATTTTTTTTAAAAAGAAACAAACACACATACATAACGCTCACAAAGTTTTGTAGCTTTGGGTAGGAGGGTCCTAATTATTAGTTGTAACTAAACCAAATTTGAAACAAAGAAGGCAAGTTAACTTAATTTCAAATATTTTAATTTTGAGTGTCAAATTACGCTCATTTTGCGCTTACTTCCATATAATAACCACGTTCCATACAGATACATGATATATACTTCTCTATTTTGCTCTATATACAGGCTGCCCTATTAATGCTTACAAAAAATTTAAGGGTAGATAGCTTATATTAAAAGAAGAAAAAAATCATGTACAACTTTGGCCAAAAGTCCAGTTTCGGAAACATAGGGTGCCGAAAGCGTGGGAAAATGGATTTTAGAGATGTATATCTTCACTATCCTAAACGATAGAGCAAAGGCGGTATGGTCAAGTCAAAGACATCGAATATTCTCTATCCAACAATGCTTACGATGCAATCGTGAAACCCGTGCACAAGGGATTCCCCAAAGGAAGTGGGGAATTCTCGTCAATTCTCTTGAGAAAGAGAGGTCTAAATTAGCGTGGTTCGAAGATTATAAAAACAGCAAACAGTAATTCGTTGTCGGAAAGGTGATATCTTCAACGAATTCAACATGGCGCGGGAATTTTGTAATTAGCTATTTTGGGTTACATAACTGCAACATCAGTAAGAAGTAAAAACAGATGCTTTAGTTACCATAAATGAGAGAGGCGGGTCACTCGAGATGAATAGCAGCAAAACACTGTGTGTATACCTGCAATAGGAATTTGCGTGGGAACATGAATGAAAATAGGGCACAGTAACCAAAAACATAGGGAATATGAGACTTACTAAAAAGAACTAAAACGAATATGAGGAAAAGTGCATACAAATCAGCATGCAAGTTGTACAGCAGGGGTGTGCAACTTGGAACAGTGGGCGGGCCACTCACACAGCACTAAATGGCGTCACGGGCCTCACTGTAGGTATATTATTTTTGCGACAATTGAATAGTATAGTATTAAATGATGGAACATGTTCATCGTAATTTACATCACAATAACACAAAACAGCTGTTATACTGGTAACCTAAATATTTACTTACTAAAGAGGAGCAGAATAATATAGTTAGAACTTTGTCGGTACATCTAGCATTCCTTATACCGAGGGAAATTTCCACCAAATACCTGCGCTTGCCAAGTGCTTGTCTTCAGGGCGTTACCATGTTTTGCACTGTGTGATCGATAGAAAATTTCCAGTTCACTCTTAACAGGTTTCGTAAAAAAGAAATCGTATAATAATTATTGTTTTCAATAACTGACCAGCGGGCCGGAAGACAGGGTTTGGCGGCCGCATATGGCCCGGGGGCCGGGTGTTGTACAGATGAACCAAAATAACAAACTGTGGTTGATGTATCTCATGGGTGGATGTAAATAAAAAGAGAAAGCTCGCTTTCTTCGTATGCAGAGAGAGAAATTGTCCACACAACCCAGAAAATTGTGGCACGGAAATACGAATTGATTTCGTTCGAAGCATTGATATGAGAACACTTGTCCTAAAACACGCATTTGCTTGGAATGTAGTTATAGTTGGTACTGAGAAAAAGTTGCTGGGAAAGACAACGAAACTAACGAAATTGTGAAATAATAATAATAATAATAATAATAATAATAATAATAATAATAATAATAATAATAATAATAATAATAATAATAATAATAATAATAATAATCACAGCTTCCTTTTGGTTACTACCATTACACAACCTTATACACACAAAGAGAGCGTCTGTTCCAGCCCAGATTCGAATACGGGGCTCTGTGATTGGAAGTCTAGTGATGTAAACCTTTCAATCAGAGACTAATACTCAACAACGCAAAAGTCTCACAAATGTGTACTTGTGTTTAATTGTGGTAGTGTTGTAGACCTCTTTTCACTTTTGTTGGGTTCAAGTACACAAGCAGTTAACCTCTGACGAGGAACTTTACAAGAACACCGACAGGGCAGAATTTGTTCTGAAAGAAACAGATTGCAATCGTCGTATACTGTTGTTATACGTGCTTAAGACATTAGTGAAACAGGTTATCTTTAACAACACGAAACCCAAAATGTGCCTGACACTATCTGAATCATGTGCTACTATAACTGAATCATATACTACCACTTTGGCTCAATTACAGTGCAGTGCTGTGCTTTTTGTTGTTGAGTGGTGGACTATTTAAATTTTGTGATTCGAACGAAAGGGTAGCGACGTATTCAGTGGTACTTGATGAATGAGTACTCGTTTAGTGAGCTAGCCGATATGGACCTAATTTATGGACGTGCTGAAGGAAACTCGCTGGCAGCACAACGCTTATACCGTGAGACGTTCCCAAACCGTCGTATGCTAAATGATCGGAAATTTGTTTCCATTTATATACGTCTCAGGGAAACAGGTAGTTTCCGTGGAAACGCGGATCGTGGAAGACCACGAAGTGCTTCGACCTGAAAAGATACACTATTCCCCAGGACGAAGACTTTGTAGGTGGATACTGAGGAAGCGAACGCGCAAAACGACGTTTCCATCCTTCATTCTTTTCACATATCAAGCTGGCTTTATGAGAAATGGCGTCGTAAAACTACACAAGTACCATTTCTGGGCCGAGGAAAATCCGCATCAAATAGTCGTAGTCCGCCACCAGAGACAATTTGACGTAAACGTGTGGGCAGGCATAATCGAAAACCAACTTTTAGGATCATATTTTTTCCCAGGCGTTTAACTGGCGAGCTATATTTCAATTTTCTACAGCATAGACTTCCACAACTTCTAGAGAATGTACCTCTTGAAGTAAGACGTTCCATGTGGTTCATGCAAGATATGGGCTCCTCCTCGTTTCCAGAGGCAAGTTCGCGATCATTTTAATTTTGTATTTCCAAACAGATGGATAGGAAGGGGTAGTCGATATTCATGGCCTGTTCGTTCTCCCGATTTAAATCCATTGTATCTTTATTTGTGGAGACATGTTTAAGAAGTAGTTTACGCAAGGGAAATTCATGATATAGACGATATGGAACAACGTATCCAGGCTACTTTCCAGTCGATTCGTGATATTCCCGAAGTACTCGATAATGTTCTGCAGTCATTGCTGCGTCGTCCCTATGCATGTGAGTGAGTTGGTGGAGGACATATTGGGAACATACCACGAGTACACAGGAACGACTAAAGCAATATTGGAAACATGGAACAGCAATTTGGCAAATAGAATCTGCTTATGGTGAGTACAATGCAGCTACAGTCTATCCCTATTTATTTCGTTTATTTTGCCACATACTGGGTACATTTCTTTTCATTTTTTATTTATTACGGTTTTCATGTGTATGTCCTTTATAGTGGTTTCTCATATTCCCTATGTTTTTGGTTACTGTGCCCTATTTTCATTCATGTTTCCACGCAAATTCCTATTGCAGGTATACACACATTGTTTTGCTGCTATTCACCTCGAGTGGCCCGCCTCTCTCATTCATGGTAACTAAAGCACCTGTTTTTTCTTCTTACTGCTGTTGCAGTTATATAACCCTAAATAGCTAATTACAAAATTCCCGCACCATGTTGAATTCGTTGAAGATATCACCTTTCCAACAACGAATTACTGTTTGCTGTTTTCATAGTCTTCGTACCACGTTAATTTAGACACCTCTTTCTCAAGAGAATTAACGAGAATTCCCCACTTACTTTGGGGAATCCCTTGGGCACGGGTTTCAGGAATTGTGGCGTAAGCATTTTTGGATAGAGCACATTCGATGTCTTTGACTTGACCATACCGCCTTGGCTCTATCGTTTAGGATAGTGAAGATATAGATCTCTAAAATTCATTTCGCACGCTTTCGGTATTCTATATCTCCGAAACTATACACTTTTGGCCAAAGTTGCAGATGACTTTTTCTTGGTTTGATATAAGTTATCTATCCTTAAATTTTTTGTACGCATTAATATGACAGAGTGTATATCTAGGCATATTTGAACATTTTGATGCATAAATAGAAATGCTGGATATTTTGTTTGTTCTTTTGAACTTAAACAATGATTACGAGACTGAACTAGCACATATTTTTCACTTTGCCCTCTCAAAGAGTAAACTCACACAAATTTACACCAGATTACATCTGACTTCCAACGCGTTTCAGTCTCTGTCCCAGTGAATATTTTTCTCATTAGATAAATTATATTTACATAAAAAGAAATCAGCCTGTCTATACGTTAAACAAAGTTTAAAAGACAAAATACTAAATTCTCTTTTTGAACCTAAAAACTTCATATAATCATGACATATATTCGTTTTAAGACGTGTAATGTCTCTCTATTTACAAAAAATTAGTGCATGTGCAGTCTTCTAAAGAAAGAAATTAAAGGTTAAATGAAAAGGAAATTAAATAATAATGTTAACCACATTTCTGCAGAATTTTAATTCAACTAAAGCAAATAAGTTTTCAGAAGTAGAGCGCTATTAAATCATAAACGCCGCCTCAGAAAGCCACTAGCACGCCAACATGGTAAACTTAAAATTTCCGTTTGTTTTACAGAACAAAGTTTTTTTCCCTATATATTTGAGCTCAGTAAGATACAACAAATGCCAAGGTTTGAAACATCCATTGAAATGCCATCAGGTACGATGTAGAAGGCTACTGAGAAATCGTGATGTATGGGCTTAATGCAGCAAACCTGAATCCAACGTCGAACACGTATACGTAAATGAAATGAAATATTTAAGATTTACGTCCCACGCTTATGCCGGTTAGGCAAAGGGAACTGTGATGATGAGAAATGAATGAAATGTTGGAATGAAGAAAGTGGGAGGAAACGGGAGAACCCCGAGAAAACTCACGAGCGCGTTGTTTGCCACCACAAAGTTCACAGGACACGAGCTACATGTATACGTAAAAAAAGAAAGAAAAACGAAAAAGAAAGAAGAAAGTTACGCATGCTATACGTTCAATGATAACAGTTTACAGTTGTTACCAAAGGAATACTAAATAAAGAAAATGAATTCGGAAACTATACTTTATATAACCAGATCCAATACGGTATGCTATACCGGTACTTCTTCTTATTTCAACAAGTCTATAATCTACTTCGCTAACGTGGAGTTGATTAAAACAATATTGAAACCTATCACATCGTACATATGCGTTTTATTTCCGCTTCCAGTATATCCCATAAATGTAAACAGCTAATTAGCAAATGTCACCTATTAAAAGTACACTTTTATTATACTTTTCAGACTGTACTCACTACATATGGCTGCTCTTTTCACGGATTGCAAACGTGCCTAGGGTACAGGTCTCGTGAAGAAATTTTTTGAGTGATTTGACAAGTACTTGGGCATGGAATTCCGTCATGGATGTCTTTTCTACCTTGTTAGCCTTGACGAGTATGCAACCCACACGACTACTAAGTTAATTGGGTTGCGTATCAGTTAAGGTATTTCCGTATGGATAGAACAGTGCTACAAGCTAGTAAAATAAAGAATTACGTAAAATACGTTGTATATAAGTAGAACTGTATATGGATTCTATCGTTGGTAAGAACACGATAATATGCAACGAACTCAACAAATCATAAATTTAGACCTCAATAAACTTTAATTATTCAAATTCAATATTATATTTGAAGCTACGCTATTCCCTATTCCCTCTGACACCGTCACTTCTCAATTCGAATTGGTCATAAAACATCGCAGTCAGAGCCTCCAGACCCACAATCTCACCTCGAGATTTGAGCGTACAGAAAAAGAAAACTACAAAAACCGCCACCTTTCTTACTTACAAGTGGAGTTTCCGAAAACTATTAGACACTTTACAATTTGTTTCTAATGTGAAATTTATGTATCGAGATTCAACTTCAAAACTTGTGAGGTTCGTAAGATACTATACATTTGGCATAATGTTTTAAGCCACGGCAAGATGGGCATTTTAATCCAAGTGACAAGATAAACACACAGTTCGAGGTATATGACAGCTACATTCAAAAATTAATTTCAAACAGTTCAGCTGTTTTCCTCAGATGAAAAGACTTTTATTTCTGGGTTGATTTTGAGTTTAGCGTCCCTTTCAGCAGAGAGGCTATATGAGATGAAACCTACTGATTAACGTGGAATCCAAATCACATGAGCTTCCGCCGGGAATCAAACACGGGTTTCCTACGCCAAAGACGCGTAAGCTAACCGCTTAGCCACGAATGAGCTCAACTTTCATCTTTATTTATAAGATTTATACTATTTGCTCTGTATTTAAATGAACCACTTTTTGAAGCAGAATCTATTATTTACTGTATGATGTTACATCTATCGCATGGGCTGTGAATGATAAACAAAATTGTGTAACCTCGTTGTTACAGATACTTCTCATTTACGGGCAAGTGATCATGCCTCATTAGTGTCTGTTTTTCAGAGGTTTCACTGTATTTATATTGAAATGAGGCAGAAAATAATTTCCAACGTATGCTCTGAAAATAATAAAAGGTAAAACTTTAGAATGCAGGCAATCTATGTTATTAATTTTAAAAAAAAACATTAAAATGAAAGAGAGATTATCAGTTATTTTCATGCATATATCAAGTACAGTAGAAAGTATTGAACCTATTGCGCATGATATAGCGATAATGTCTAAAGTCTCAGGATATATAAGTCAAAGCACAAAAAATCTAACATCATTTCACACCTGATAGTTAAAGGTCATAGACGTGCAAAAGAAATATTGGAATTCATACAATCGTACATGAAGTATTGTGCAGTGAACACGAGTGAACTTTTCGCAGAACTTCACTACATTTTGCAATATTGTCTTGACACAGGCTCATATTATGCACAGGTCCGTGAAGAAATTTGTACTATTTTAGGGCAAGATATGTTTCTAAAAGCATATGCTCTTGTTGAAAAGTGGAGTGCTTCGCGTAGTGCGTGAACAACTACACTACAAGTGCATAATATCCTGTCAAAAATCGACCAAGACAAGGATGAGTCAAACATCCATTACTAAACATGCTAACCCATTTGGACAAATCTGGCAACAAAAAGAAACTCGACGTTTTAATGCCACATTATATGGCTCCAAAATATTTATTCGGTCGAATTTCAATCCACTAAAACGTAATGAATTCGACCTATATCTGAAATGGTTGATCACGAGTGATGAAAGGTAGATGACTCACAGCAACAACGTGCGTAAAAGATCGTGACCGAAGCGAGAACAAGCTCCACAGTCTGTGACAAAGTCCACACTTACGCCCATGAAGATAGTGCTGTATGTTTGGTGGGATTGGAAGTTAACCGTGCATCACACGCTACTACCACCTAAGACAGCGATACACTAAGACCTGTACTGTGGACAATTAACGCTAGTGCATCTAAGAAGTCAAAACAAGCGGTCGAATCTAATGGATAGAAATTGTGTTGTATAAGACGTTGACAAACGCCAGACCATATACATGTTTAACGACCCGTCAGGAATTGAGAGAACGTGGCTTGGAGATCTTAATGTATCCACCGTATTGGAAGAACCTTGTACCGTTAGATTATCATTTGTTTCAATCTCTGTAGAACTCCCTGAATCGTGTTAAAGGTGAGTTTGAAAAGGGGTCTGTGAAAACCACATGTCTCAATTCTTTGACCAGAAACCACAGAAATTCTGCAGCGATGAGATTTGTTGTTGTTGTGAAAATGGCAGAAGAGCATTGAACAAATTGTATATATGTGGTTTCATAATGCTATTGTTACATCACAATAAATGCGTTCTCAATTTTGACCTCCAAATACTCAATACTTTCTTGACAACCTGATATAAAAAATGTCTCAAAACAACGAATGTTTAAGTCTTCTGAAACCTATTTATTGTGGTTGTAATACTTCATGGATCCTCTGTCACGATTCAGTAATACATCTTTCACAGTGAGTACGTGTATTCAAGGTAGCGATAAAAATAAAATAAATCAAACTATTAGGTAACTTAAGATTTGAAAAGAGATTGGAGTAAGGGTCTGATGAGGAAACTATGGGAAGAACGTTTTATGAATAAGGTGTATCATTCTAAATTATCCATGATTTTTGGATGAGGTGTTTCTCGTAGATTTATCTAGATTCCAATATGAGGGATGCGCTCTCTAAGATGACGTCAGGGGCAGTCAAAACATCACAAGCTACTGACTGAAATGAACTACACTCATAATAACAAATAACATAACTACATCCATAATTAGGCACTACATGGTATGTGAAAAGTTTGCTAGAAATAAATAGGAATTAGTGATAATTATTATTATGCTATAGCTTCGTTTTGTCAGACTGTAGTGAAAATTATATAAATTTGTTTCAAAATTAATTTATCTCATACATTGAGAAGAATCCAAAATGTCTCGAGATAATATGAGTTTACAAGGGTACATGGAAGTAGCATAAACATCTATCTATCTATCTATCTATATCTATAATTTTATATATAGTAACTAATTTATAGTGTAGTTTGATCTTCGCATCGTGTATCTGGCTTGGAACAATAGCTTCAAAGCGTCAAATAACGCTCACTAAGGTCCGTTACACAGTCAAATGAAGCTCCGCGTGCGGAGTTCCGCGTGGCAAGATTGTTCTATTCTTTCTTATGGGTGAATACATAGTCACGCGGAGGCTTCCGCTAGCGGAGCAGCCTCCGCGTAGCCCTATCCGCGCTCCGCCCTCCGCGAGGCGGATAGGACCATTGAGCAAATGGGTGCTTATATAGTCAAGCGGAACTCCATATATGGATTTGAATATTTCTGGAGAAATTGAGTTTATTCGCTTTCTGGCACTGATTTAGGACAAGAATAATTTGATAAAGGAATAAACGTTCAAGGAATAAAAGTTCAAAGTCCAAAGAAGATGCTCGAAAGCTTGCTCACAAACGAGATGTCCCTGCTTCTGCATGTGTGCAGTCACTTCGAATCTGTGGATGACGAGGAAGGGAAGTACTCTGCATCGTCGACACTGGCGAACTTCAAATACGCGAAGCATTTTGAATCCCGTAAAATAAAAAAGTCGATATCAGTTCTCTATATCCTGTTTCACCTGCGTCTTCCGGCAGTATTTCCTCCTTGCGACTCATCGGTGTTTGAAAATCATGGATGCGATCTCCTTGGGAAAATGACAGTATGCAATTTCGAAGAATTAAGACTTTTTAAATAACCTTATAGGGTTAAACTATTATGGTGCTACCATTTTCTAACACTTTGGTTTGTTGACGCAAAATCACTACAAATGTATTCAGAATGCAAGCATTTTGCAATAAAAAGTTCTATCATTAAAGATAACCCCCAAAGTATAGCGGAAAAACAGAAATCAGAAAGTGGTACATAACAAATGGGGGAGAGGTTCGGTCTTGTGTTACGAAATGCGACAAGGGAGGGGGAGAGAGTAAAAAATAGTCCAAAATAACATTACGTAATATGTGGACGGCCCATAACACGAAATTATTTTATTTGGAATAGAACGGTGAGGTCAACTGATACGTTTTTGTTGATATTCATATATATATATATATATATATATATTCATTCGATTCTAAATACAGCACTAAATCTATCTTGTGGTAGTGTTGTTATATCAGAAAGTATAGCGACATATTATTGAGTATACCTACTAAACTCCGGATTAATTCTGATATTGGGAATGGTTTAACCTTCAATAATTTACTCATGAAGTGAACGTACGAGGAAAAATGTATACCACATAAGTGATATTTGTGAATACGATTTTACAAATGCAACTTCATATAACATAGTTTGTCTTGTTGTGTTGTCTTTTCGCTGAATCTTCCTGTCAAGAGGACTTCAACTTACAGATAAATCTTATCTCAAACTTTATTCTGATGATATCATAAAGCAATGCCCTGACAATGCTATTTAAATTATTCAAGATAAAATCTAAATTAGTATATTATACACATATTGCATAATAACAGCTTATGGATCAGTATCACACATTGTGAGCATACGTAGAATGCTAATTTACAAAATTTGCATATTTCTTGAACATAATCATTATTTCAATCTTTTGCTGAATATTATTTTTCTAAAAAAGAAGGTGCTGAATTTTATTTGTCACAATATTCATATATAGTAGATCTATAAATAATAATAATAATAATAATAATAATAATAATAATAATTATTATTATTATTATAGTACTAGTAGTAGTAGTAATAGTAATAGTAATAGTAATAATAATACTTCAGGACGCACGCTTAAGTACGAATACTGTAGCCATATTATGAGTTAGATCCAACTAATTTGCAGTTATTTGTGAGCTTTTCTTCGCAAAGCTGTCTGCAAAAGCATTTTCAAACGTGGTGGAAAAGCTTTGGAAGAATCTTTGTGTAGCTCGAGGGAAATTAACTGCTGCTGTTTCAATCATGAGACAAAACACACGAGTAATGCTTCAAAACACTCCCCAGATAATGTTCGCTAAATGCGTCGCTCGCTTTTGCCGCGTCAAATATAAACAAGAGCAAGTTAATAATTTCACTCCAGACTGTTATATAAAAGTGGTTCTGTTTGGACTCGAAGTATGGTAAATAATTTATTTTAGATTCTGTACAAGCACAATGAAAAGTTTCTTGAGGTATTATATTGAGATGTTAAAGCAAAGTTTTAAGGTAAATGCTTGAGGTTCTAGCACGCACGTAGCCAAGGGGAAGTCTGAGAGATTCTGATCCCCCTCCCCTTCGAAACAAGAAATGAAAAAGTAAGGAAAGATGAAACAAAAAGAAACGAGAAAGAGAAGAATGAGCGTTAAAATTAAATAAACTACAGCAAGCTTTTGGTTACTGTTTCTTATGAAATTTGTATTATTTTCAATACATGGTGGCGAATGACTGAAATATCCTAGGAAAAGTCAGAGGATTTGAAATTTCTAGAGAAGTTACAGAATTCTCAGAATTTCTGCTTCTAGCAGGGAAATTTCAAACTTTCGAAACCACAGTGCCGTTTTGTAACAGTGTGAACATTTTTTATCATATTCTTTCTACGTCGCTTCTCTGCAGTATCAAACTTATTATTTCAGAAAGAGTTTTCTACTGTTCCTTTAACCTGTCATTTGGAACAGACAGTAGTTAACGGAATAATGAAACCAAAAAAAGGTTATGCTGAAAGAATGTTCTATTAACATTTGATTCAACAGAGAAAGGAACGCAGATATTGTAAAATATTTTACAAGCCATTATTGGGTATGTAGTATTTATAATAGTGGATATGTATTTTTTGTTATAATAGTTGAGGTCATAATGAAAGTAATATTGTTGAATTTGAATGAACAAAGGAAGGAACGTAAATATTGTGAATACGTTTACAATACCCTTTTTTCTTTTACTTAAGATTTGTTCGTAGTTTCCTATTAAAATATTTACTAACATGTCCTCATTTTATTATCTTAACAAACCAATATGTTGCCAGTAAAATAGTTTAGAATGATCGAGCCCCTGGTGTGATGACCACAGTATTTCATGTTACGGACCACCCTCTTTACGAAATCCTGGCTACGTGAATGCTTCAAGCCTTTGGTATGAAAAAACGTTTGAATCTAGGTGGATGTTGTGGGGTTCGAATCTCACTCAAATTTTAGGTTCGTAAGTAATATAGGTTTGGTTCTGCAAAAGCACATCAAGTCTCCACTACTCTACCTCAGCACACATTTGCTTGTGTACAAGGTAACATCTACAGTAGTGGTTTCCAACCTTGTTTACCTGACGCCTTCCATTTGTGGGTCTCGCATACTCTACGTTTCCTTTCGTGAACCATGTGTCCTACGCACCGCCTCCATGCTGCTTGGTCTGACTTCTTTTGTGATTTCAGATGCAGCATTGAGTTCTCAAATCTTGTTTAATAATAATAATCAAGTAACTTTAAATCGGCCGCTTAATTAGGAAAAACGTATAGTTTAATACTGATTTTAGCAGATTGTATCTGTCTTACCATAGAAACTCTCATGACTGTATAAATTTGTTAGCTTACGCGGAAAACCTGAGTTTGATTTCCGGTGGAAACTCATGTTGCACGAATTCCACATAAAGCTGTACGTCATCTCACATAGACTTTGTGCTGAACAGGATGGTAAACTACCGCATGAAGCTATCCAACATATTGTCCTACTAGAGGTAATTCAGGAGAAATAGAAATCTGACTTTCAAATCTTAGACAAGTCCTTCAAAATTTCTTCTATAATTATTGGCACTTCAATTTTTGTTTATCTATACGTTGATGGATAAAGCTGTAATTCAAATTAGATCTTTAATTCATGTGGTGTTTGCGACGACTCTAGAATAGGAGTGTGGTCATTCCATAGAGTCAATCCTAGAAATATTGTTCTATACATAAACAGATATTATATTAACGTAAATTCCAACATACTTCAACGCAAGTAAAAGTGAATCAAATATATATATTCTAAATTGCTTTTCATATTTTCTTTTGAGGCATTTAGATGTTATCTTCTGTAACTTTCTCGCAATTTACGAACACAATACCTAGGTATATTGTGCAATCAGAGAATCAGAAATTAAAAAAAGGACTCGGAAGATATAATTGTATAATTAGTTCATTTTTTATCCTCGTAAATTTGACTTAAGGGTTTTATACTCACTTATATAAATAATAATATCAACATTAGTCCTATGTATAATAGATATGTTGAAGAGTTAATCATGATTTTAGTGTTAGTGTTTTTTTTCTCTAATTATTAATACAATTTAAATAAGAATAAAAAATTCTTACGTATTTAACTCTAGTTGGAATACTGTTGTAAGAAGGAAGTCTTAGAGTAATCTATAATAAATGTATTATAACGAAAGTTCTAATCAGGGGTTGAATTTAAACGAAAGGAAATGAAATCTGAGTTTTACGTCCCACGCTTATGTCGGTTAGGCTAAAGGGGACGGTGATGATAATTAATGAATGAAATGGTGGAATGAAGAAAGTGGGAGGAAACGGGAAAACCCCGAGGAAACCCTTGCACACGGTGTTTGTCCGCCACAAAGTTCACTTGGCAGAGGCTGGGATCGAACCCGAGGGTTGAATTCAAGATGCTGATAATGTGAAAGTAAACTTGGGATAAGACGAATAGATCCACAGAACTGGAAAAAAATGCCTTATGCCTTAACCTGCCTTTTATACGACAAATGTTTGTCTATATTAATAAATATATATATATTGAGATACTGACAAAATAACTCTTCCTTTAGGCATTTTTTTTTTTACGTTTTTATTACGACACGGTAAGTTTTACTATTCTGTGGTGGCACTATACTAAATCAAGAGAGTGTTTACAATCTCTTTTATAAATCGTTACCATATTGTTATTTTAAAATTTAAAGATGAGATACTCGATACGCTTAGCTGCTCGTTATGTATAATCTGGCTCACGTTAATTTTCGAACATTTTTTCTCCCAAATAAAGAGATAGTCGAAAAGGTGAGAAGGAGTATTCCAGTTTAACGTTTCAAGATTTGGCCGGTTAGGCTAAGGGGAATGAATTATTAAAGCAAGTGAATGATGCTGAAAAAATGAAATGAAATCTTTGAGTTTTACGTCCCACGGTTATGCCGATTAGGCTAAAGGAGACGGTGATGATGAGTAATGAATGAAATGGTGGAATGAAGAAATTGGGAGGAAACGGGAGAACCCCGAGAAAACCCACGCACACGGTGTTTGTCCACCACAAAGTTCACTTGGTGGGGGCTGAGATCGAACCCGGGACCCCAAGCACCAGAGGTGAACGCTCTACCACTGAGCCACCGCGGCCCCCAATGATGCTGAAAGAATCGGTGGAATAAGAAAATGGTAGGAACCTGGAGTACCCCAAAAAAGGCCACGGACACGATGTTGACCACCACAAACTTACTTGGCTAGGGATCGAACCAGGAGCCCCACGCATCGAAGTTAAGCGGTCTACCACTGAGCCAGCGTGTTCTTCCCCCCAAAAAGTCTCTTCCAAGACATTCCCTTGCCGTAAACCTGAAGGATAGTAACTTGCGTATTGAATATTCTATTTTGCAAAAGACAAGCTATGTCCAATGGAAAACAAATGAAAGTGTTCGTAATGTGAGAAATAGGACGGAATGGATACAGTAAATTCTGTTGAAGGAGAAGCTAATGAGGAAACACTGCATTCGTAAGCTTTGACGGAATTACATTACTGCTGAAAATAGTTAGAAAGGGACAACAAAGTAGTTATGACAGTACATGAGTATAAACCTGTCATTGGGATTGAAAGAGAGAGATCGTAAAAAATAAAAATGAGGTAAAGAATAATACAATTATAACTTATGACATTAAGGAATATGTGAAGGCGCAATAATAACCTATATGTAACAGGCGTTCCCCTAATCTTTCTAATACATTTCTTCAAGAGAGGGGAAACATCCACGTATATCCAATCAAGTATTCAAGGAAACTAAAACCTTGACCAAAGACAAACTAAAATAATAAAATAATATTATAGGATTACCCTTATTTTTAATTCATTCATTATTAAGAGTGCTGAATATTTGAAACATATTCCTAAGATAAATTTAAAATGTTGTCAGCAATGGAAGAAACAAAACAATTTTGAAAACTCATATGGTATTCCCTAACTATTGATGTAATTTGTACTAGCATCAATTATCACCTTTGCTGGATTCCTTCCTGTTTTGCCTATTCCTGTCTTGCCTACTAGCCTCCCAGCAGTATTTTGTCAATATTTCTAAGTTATCAAGTTTGTAGGCTAAGCAAGAATTCCGGTTTTGTTTATTCCTGTTTCGCCTACTGTTAAGGAAAAGGGAAATTTTTGAGTTCGTGATTTTTTCTTGGGGATTTTAGATTTAAATGAATTCAGGAATTTGATTTAATGCAAGTCACCAAAAGGAAGCAAAAACGTTATAGCATGAAATAAACCTAAGTAATCAAGATTAAAATAAATGAAAATTAGAGAAGAGCTATGTCATTGTACATGTTCATTTATTTGTACTTATTTTTCTGCCGTACTTTCATACCCAGTTTTCCAAATTTATGCAATAGGATACAGCAGCGTTTCCCAACCGGTGTGCCGCGGCACACTGGTGTGCCGCGAATGTACCGCTGGTGTGCCGCGAAGAAATCGAAACAAAATTATTAATTCTATACCAACCAAATTGTAAGACATAGGAAAAAATTTATATTTTTGTATTTCACATTACTATGAATTTCTACCACGAAAAAGATTACTGTAATTCTAATATATTATTCTACATCTATTACTGTGTAGCAGACAGTATTTCGGCTCGTACACATTTCCACGGCTAGCTGTTATGTTACGCTTCAATTGACAGTCATACTAACACCGAAAAATGGATGCACTTTTACGGTACGCGTCAAGTGAACGTTCGTAGAACACTCATTCGCACGTGAATGACAGAACAACACTTTGTTCAACAGGTGTGTTTTAACTTTGACGCATCGCAAGCTGTGTGATTGCAATAATATGCACCGGTTTTGGTTAAAACAGCAAAGTTAAAAGTACAAGACATTTGTTTGTTCGTTCGTTATTTAGTGATCTTCGTTCTTAGTGCAAGGTTGGGTACAGTTTTCGAAAAAGAAAGCGTATTTTTAAAAATCTGAGTCCTATATTTCGTTGCAATTGTTTTCTATTTTAAAATTAGAATAAAAAAATAAGCATAATGAATTAGCATAGGGGAAAACCAGTGATCGAGCTTTCGTCTCTGTGAGAAGATCAGTAATCACAGAAAAAAATTACCATGGTATTTTATATTTGCAAATAATAATAATAGTATCTGAGTGTGCCGCGAGAATTCAAGTTACACCCGTAGTGTGCCGCAAGTTGAAAAAGGTTGGGAAACGCTGGGATACAGTATCAATGTAATCCATTAAACCAATAGCTCTAGATTTTAATTTCTCTTTTAGAATATTAATTCGTTGATCTAAGAGTTTGTACTTCAATTTCTGCATTTTAACCAGTTCACTACCTTCAGCAACAACATTAGACTTTGATTCTCCTGTTGTTCTTGCTTCAATAAATCCAACAATGTAAATACATTAGAATGATCATGAGACAATTTTTATTCAGTTTTGAATGTCATCCCTCAACACTGTCAGCCCTTCTTGTCCATTTGTCACATTTACTAATATTTCATACAATACAATGAAAATAAATGTGTATGCAGGGTGACTATGAAATTTTCTTCATTCTTCCACTTCGCTATTACATTGCTCATTGGTGAAATCTGCAACCAACTCTGTGCTTACTATACTACGAAAGTCTGTGGCTTGCACTACGATAGCAATAACTACGATAGCCCGGAATAAAATTAGAAAAAAAAAACTAAATGCAACTGTGTTGTGCCTTATAACAAAGAAACGTACGTATATGTAAATCTTTGGAAGTAGTTGAATTGGATCCTCGATTAACTTGTTCATCATTTAATCCACTAAACGTCTGCTTCAATTGACGTTCTTTGTGGCTCGTTCAAATGTATACCTGACGATTTTATGAGCTCATCTCCAAAATGAACAGCAGTGGCCTTGCATCCGAGTGTAATTTCATGTAAGTCTTCTCACCATTACGGCTGCTAATACGATATAAACAATGTTTATATTCAAAGAGTTTGCTTCCACTCTTAGTGTTAACGAAGTTCGACATATCTGTGAGGATAAAGACACTTGTTACAAAAATGTTCTCACAAAACACTCAGAAGACAATTCTATCTATAACCTTAAAAGATATGCTGCACGGGCCCAGGATAGAACCTACTGAATTTCTAAGCATCCACAATTCTGAGCTTATATACGTACCTAAATAAATGTTGTCCTTAAAAGATTAAGAGAAGTACCATAAGGAGGTAAATGTTTTGAAACAGTTTTTAATTAGTATACCGCACGTCTTAAACTACAACTGGATAGACTTATCATGTTGCATAATGTTACCAACATTACAGGATTACCGACTGATAAAGAACAATATAAAACTGCTAAACAGATATACATAAAAGAGATACGCAGCAAAAATTACTGCAAACGAAAAGTTTCTAATTAATTCAAAGAGTAAATGTATAACAGCTTGGTCTATAATTAATAAGGAAATTGGAAAACGTGCTGTTCGAGACCCCATACCAATATCCGTAAACGAGTTCAACAAATATTTTGTGATAGTGTAACAGAATTACACTAGACTCTCGCTAATCCGGCCCTCAGTAGTCCGGCCTCTCAGTAATCCGACGCACATCCAATCAAAAACACGTGCACAATGAATTATTGTGCGCATGCGCAACAATTCTTAGTTAAACAATGCTTTGTACGTATTCGAAATTATAGCATTCTTTACAGTTCGGTTGTTTGATAAAGCATGCCACCGTCGCGTATCATCATTGCGAAAGTTAAAAATTAGGGACATGTTTCATAGTGAGTGATACTGCTCAAGGACTAAGTTTTCTTTAAAAATTCATGTATATTTGGATTTAATAAAGTATGTCCTCTATGTTTTAAAATTATATCCTTCGATTTAATAACGTACGGTACACTATATCCCCTATGTTTTCAAAATAAATAAAAATAAAATAAATGTCAGACACTCAATAATCCCGCACTTCAGCTAATCCGGCACACATATGTGGCGAATAGAATGGCCGGATTAGCGAGAGTCTAGCGTAAGTGATAACTCAAAAGATGAAAATTGTTTCTCCGAAAATCAAAATTTTGACTTTAGAATTTTATTAGCACAGCAAACTATAAGTAACGTTGAGTCAATTTTTTCATGGACTGCAATTAATACCAAAACAGTTTCATCGATCGTTAGTAAACTGAAACCTTCAAAGTGAGGATTTCTATGGATTTTCTAACAACTGGTTAATAAAAAGTAATTGATGTCATAATTGAACTTTAATTTACCTATTTAACTGCATGCTTTTAGGGAAGCTACCTTAACTTCCTTAAATTCACAACCACTGCATACATAAGAGAAGCGATAAAAGTAAACCCAATAATAATCGTCCTATATCCTTAGTAACAATTGTATCCAAAGTTTTTAATAAGTATTAAAAATTAATTATTAAACTATTTAGAAACGAATAAACTGAACCACACTTCGCAATTTGAATTCAGATCGAAGTTTTCCACGACTAAGGCTGTGTAAAATATTGTAACGCATACATTAGACAATTTTGAAAGTAATTTATGTACGCGTGCAACACTGATAGATTTGAGTAAACCTTTCCATACAATGTCATATGATTTATTGATGGCAAAGTTATTGTATCAAAGTAATTGAGTTTTCATTAATGAAGTCCTATCTTAGTAACAGACGACAGGTTGTCCGTGTTGCAAATGAAAGGTCAAGCTTTTTGAATGTAACATCAAGGGTGCCTCAGGGGAGGTGCTAGAACCTTAACTTTTTCTTATCTGTGTAAATGACTTCCCCAGTTTTCTACCTTGGAAATATGTTTTATATGTTGACCACACAACACTTCTAAGTATAGATAAGACCTTAATGAGAGTTAAAATTAAAAATAATGTAATTTTATAACTGCCATAAATATAGTAAAGGTATAACAAACTTTATGTTAATGAATCTAACACAGAAACCATTCATTTTTATCTTGATAATCACGTGACTGATGTGGATGCATGTCCTTCTGTAAAACATCTGGGATTCTATCTAGATCCAAAGCTAAACTGGAATGTACTATTGGTAAAAGACTATGTAGAATATTGTTTTTAATTCGCAGACTAAGGACAACAGTCACTGAAAGCGTGCTTCTTACAGCATAGACTGTTATGCTTTCTTTCATTGTCATTTACACTACGGCATATTATTGTGGAATAATACATAGGATGCTCAAATTGTCTTCCAATGGCAGAAGAAAGCTATAACAACAATACAAGGTTTGCCAGATACTGTATCATGTAGTCCATCCCCTAAGAAAATGCAGATCATGACAGTTCCTTCTTTCTACATTTATAGATGCCTTATGCGCATTAAAGAAAATCAAGATGGTATTGGTTGTCGCAATATACAATAGAGTACGTAAAGATGATTTAAATACCGCACATGTACCCCAAAATACCCCGCTAAATACAACCTAAAGAAGTTACCGACATGAAACTGTATAATGTATTACAAATATACTCATATTCGAAGAATATGTATAATGTCGATTTCGGAAACCAATGTAAAGCAGGTCTTGTAATTGTTATTTACAGTATTAATGAATTTGAAGAAAAATATAAATACTAACAATTTAATTTGTGTATATCATTGACGCTGTCTATTACAACATTGGTTGTTTAAAAACAATAAAAAATATTTTTTAATTATATATATGACACACAAAGGTTCAACGTAAGACTAGCACACACATTTATTCCTGGTGGCTCATTAAAACTTTTAGATTCAAAGGTAGACATATCCTGATTTGTTCTCTCCCCAATGAAATCCCAATCAGAGCGGAGTATTTGTTTCGACTAGTTAGGATGATTTTTCTTAAAAGTGAAAGTACGTACATCTACTTCACCTTCTTGTTGTAATTGTCGTTCATATTGTAGTTGCTTGAAATGTGACGATTGATACATTTTCGTTAATATTAAACTATTTTAAGAAATAACTGAATTCACATTAAAAGTAAAATTCCGAAGAAAATTTCCAACCTCAAAAATATTCCTTCATCTTAACAGTAGGCGAAACGGTAATAGACAAAGCAGGAAATCCTCTTTTGCCTACAATCTTGATAACGTAGAAATCTTGATAGGTATTGCTGGGAGGCTAGTAGGCGGAACAGGAATAGGCGAAACAGGAAGACACCCTTTGCTGGGTTAAAATAAGAAACATTAGTAATATGTTCCGTTAGTCAGTCACTTTTTAGTATTACTGAAGCGTTCTCTAATAAATGGTGTTTTGTCTTGCTTTCTTCAACCAGAACATATAAAGTTTCGGGATTTTCAACTCGAGACGTTGCCACATAAAGTTGGCCATGTGAGAAGTAAGGGATTCCCTCCTCCTCCCCTGTCCCCAAGTTGCGAGGCTGAACTTGGATTTAAACAGCATCAGAAGTGTCACTGTTCACAGCGACCCAGAAAACTATGTATTCGACATTAGTATCGGTAATTGTCGATCAAAGTGAAAGTCGTCACCGTCAAAGTGAAATAACAAAAGCCATTGCACGTCCAAGCCTCATCTATGTTAAAAATTTGATCGAGATCGGTCGAGTGGTTCAAGAGTTATAGTGGCTTTCATTTATATATATATATATATATATATATATATATATATATATATATATATATATATATATAGGTAGATTTGGGCGAACTTTATATCTATTCCGTTAGACAGAACTAATGTTTATATTGTCGGTTTCTAAGAAGTGCATTTAAAAGATTGACGGAACTTCTTACTGTGTTAATAGTTGATACTCTTTACGTACATCAGAGAGCCTTATTCTTGTATCAAAACCAATAGGTAATCAGAGCACTTGAGTGCATGAAAGCTTCAGTGTTTGTGGTAAGTGACATTTCAATAATATAAGAAAACTTTGTTACATACCGTCAACCGGTGCAATGCTGAACCCACGGTGTAAATCTGAACAAAAAGGGAAAAAGTTTTTGTTTTTACCTTGAATGTAAAATATGCAATAAATCTGAAAATTAAAAATATACATCAGTGGTGCAAATATATATCATGCAAATACAGGTCTTATATTGTGTATTTTTAGCCCCACTTTGCCGGAAAAACGCACTGGGTCTATTTTCGCCATTTTAGAGGTTTGCACTTTTTGACAAATAAAATTTGGAAATATTTTACAGGCAGATTATTGTAGGAAATGTATCAGTGTCACTATCTGCAATTATTATTGTAGTGGTCAATCATGTTGTATTGCCTAAAATGACCTTATTCAGAGAAGGGCAACGTGTTATCAGAATGGAACAATGCTGAACAACGGAGATATACACAGTTAGTTAATTTACTTGCCCAATTTTGTGTTTGATAGTGACCACAACAAAACAACGTACACAGACAATAGTATTTATTTTTTTTATGATGAACATCCAAATCGTATTGCAATTGAAGTTGGAAAATGGTTATTGGTTAAATACTTAGGAAAGAAATCAGTGAACTAATTTGTTGGCCAAGTAATCGAAGTAGTTGATTCTTTTTATAATGTCAGATTTGTTCACACAAATATGAATGACACTATTTTTACTGGCCAGAGCAAGAGGATGTAGACACTTTTTCCGCTCATGATGTGGTCCTGGTATTGCCTCAGCCTGTGTTAGACAGAAGGGGTATTATTATGTCTTTTTCAGTTTCATTTGAGGGTCTGAATGTACAGTAAAAATATATTCATAAGATTATTTTTGATAGGTAGATCAATGCTTTTCTTTTTTTGCCAAATCTGCTTATTTTGTTTCATTTATGCTTCTGATAAGCAATGATATTTTTTTACAAACACTAGTAATATGCTACTTCTTTCACTTTCTGTGAGAACTGTATGTTTTTATATGGTACAGGTATTGTAAACAACGAATAAGCAGCAAAAGTTCATTAATATGTGTACTGCATTCACAGAAGCAGAATAGCTGTGCTTAATTTTATTTGTTTTTCAGTGTTCATTTTCAATGCTTTTTTTGAACGTAAAATTTTTGTCAGTTTTTTTAGAATTGTCATGTTCATTACATTAAGGTATCATGCTGAAAGTGCTTTACATCAGTTACACTATTTTGTTACCCAATTTGCCTAATAGAAGTTCTATCTTGCCCAACTTCATTTTCCATGTGACCTGTATGTAAACGGACAAAATCTCCCAGACGTATGTCATGTTATATATATCTACAGAATCAGCTAAAAGAGAACAATTCAATTGACTGTATCAGCATTGCCCCGAGCTCGGGGCAATGATGATACGGTACTAAGTATTATTATTTCTGAAATATGTTAATAATAATTGATCCTGTTTTTGTATTAATGTGAGTATCTAGACAGAATATGCAGAAAATAATTTTCTTTGCAATTCCAATTCTAATCATTTTGAAGTTGCATAACGTTTTTACCCAAAAAGTGAATCAGCATTGCTCCGTTTGATGGTAGTAGTATGACATACATTCTGGAACCAGAATGAAGGTTGAAATATATCGCTTTTATCTACGTTAATATGTGCTAGATATCAAATTCTGAAAACTGTAGAATTAAATGCATTTATTGAACTCCTAAACAATTAAATTTATTTGAATGAAAACATACCGATGATGTCCTTACATCTAAGGATTGTTTTTGGTGTCAGCGTTTCGTTTTATCGATTTAATTGCCTAATAACTTCTAATAAGTAAGTGCTGAATCTCAGCGTTTTCCTTTAAAATAAAGCGATTTTGCTTGATTTCAAGTCTAAAAGAAGTAATTTAAAAGGACAAAAAATGATGTTGGGAACATTACCAATGTTGTCTGACGTTTGTCTTGAAATAGAATAAGTCTATCTCTTGTTCCTGTTTAAGTAAAAAATGAACTAAATACCTCTTACCTGTGGAAATTTTATTTAGGGACACCTTTCGTTTAGTTCCAGAAGTTCTGAAAACTCGAACTGTCGTAATATGAAACTTTGAAAGTTGATGCATATAAAGTTTATTTAGTATAGAATACTGGCCATCCATCTCTCTTAAAGCTTTGCATCATCACTTATATGTAAAAATGAATCAGATAAATGAAAATCTCTTGTGATCAATTGAGAACTTTATTTCAAGCATAAGCACGGGAATTCAGTGTTTGTAATGGTAACAACCAATAGGTGTAAACAGGTTCTTCTTGGTTTCGGTTTCGTAAGAGGAACCTATTTTCCAAAAATAAATAAATAAATAAAAGAAAATAAATAAGTTAAAAGATTTTGGAAGGGAAAGCTAATAAGATTTTCTGCTAAAAGCAGTTTCAGACTCGGTATCAAAACTAATTTTTCTTAGAGAATGCTTTTCAGATCAGAAACCAAAGTTTACTTTCTGAGAAGATTGGATCTTGTTCTGGATCCCAAACCAATGTTGAAGTGGAACTGAAATTATAAGGAACAGAGAAATAGGTTTCATACCAAATAGTTCCACAGCTCTAAATAGTTCAACTGAGTTATTATTTTACATCGTTTGTAGATTGTGACGGCCTTTAACTGAAGATATTTGGAAATGATGATTTTAAATTCTGTTTTATTTCTGAGACACTATTATTTAGGTTCCGGGTTCTGAAACCAAATCATTTACGTTTTTTTAACTAACATAGTTAAAATTCCCTTCCTTCAGTTACGGGAACTTGGCATCTTAGATTCAGATAGGCGGCGAGTTATGTTTGAACAAGATAGTACACGTTTAAGCCTGTGTATTACTTTTGTGTATGAAAGGGGCTTTCCACTACCGTAACAGTATTGGGCAGTGTAAAGAATGTCAGTGCAATATCAAACCATTTTCATCTGTCACCACTTAACAGTTTAAAGCATTGAAAAATATGCTATGCAAACCAAGCATTTCAATATGTAACTGAAAGATTCTCATACTAGTAACTAGATGTACATCCATGAATTATTCTTTCCAACTATTTGGTAGATGTCCTAAGCATTCTATAATATTATCAGTACACCAATTTTTTTTCTATTCTTTTGTAGGTAAAGTAAACATTAAAAAAATGAAAACTCGAAGCTTAGTTCATGCATAGATAGCTAAGGCGGCTTTTTTCCCCAGTTCTTGAAAGAGATAACTTTAAGAGATCTGGAAAAGAACTAAGAATCTTGAACGAATGATTTAAATTGGTATTTTTTCATAATGTTTTATATATTTTTTTCTAAAATGCAGGTTCTTGTTCAGGAGGAAGAAGGCTTCAGTAACAGGCAGTAAAGAAAGTTAATTCTTACTGAAACCCTTTACAGTATACATACTACTGCTGTAAATAGCAGATTTCCTAACTATTTTACAGACGTTTCTTGGTGTCACTGTGTGCATAAATCGTGCATATATCGTGAATCTTCACAATAAGATGCAACAGAACACTTACAAGGAAAGTTATATACCAATAAATAAAATAACACTTACGATGAACCGCAAATGTACCATAGAGACTCCTTATATCCATGCTTGGCCCAGTTTCTCCTAAAAGACATTTCCCCAACAATTTGACAACCTTTGTTATATCATTCTTAAATATATTCCTCTTTTTTCACCGCAGAGGACTAAGAAAGGACAAAAATGTGTAAAAGGGACTGGCGCCATAATCGTCTGCCGCCAACGAAGCCACAAACCGTTGTCCCATTATCGTGTGCTCAACACCCTCTAGAAACACGGATCCCTAATTACCCAGAGTCAGGAAGCACTAGGGCGAAGGAGAGTGTGGGGGAGGGGAGGGGAGCTGGCCAGCATGCAAATTGCCTTTTAATTTTCACGGGACACAAGCGTACTGCAAAGGCAGGCGACTTTTGACACGTTCGCATTTATGTGTGTTGCGTTGTTCCCATTCTTTTCCCCTTCAGCTCCACTGTTAACTTGAATGCTTTGGAAAAGAACAGGAAAGAATAAAGCTGAAAAAGGAGAGAGGGAGAGAAAGAAAAAAAGAATATGTACGTTGGTACTCTTTAATTTTTTCTCTGGTTTTTCACCTTTCTTTTTTGGAGAATTTTGAACATCGTTACATAACTAGCAAAACGAATCAATGTTTCCATATCACGTAGAAAAGCTATAGAATTAAATGAAAAAATGGCCTATACATAATAGACGAATTAAGAATTCGGTGTAAAAATAAATTATGTCATGTCATTCTAATAAACATTGGGCTGCTATTTTTCTTTGTAAGTTATTAGAAATGCCTAAAAAGACTTACCTTTAAATGGTTCTCACATCATGCGTAGTTTCAGACGTTTAGAAAATGATAATTTCATTATTTTTTGTAGACGGTGAAGTGTTAAATGTTAATTGATAAGAATTTAGGCTATCTTTTGCAGATGCTTCATTGAAAGAATAGGCTTCATTGCAAAGTTAAAAAAGAAAGAAAGAAAACAAGAAAGGAAAAGCAAAGAAAAGCACACTCCATGTTTTAAAAAAAATTAGACACTCCGCGATTTTTTAATAAAATTTGGTGGTCAGCATTGAAAGTTCTAGAGAAAATTATATATGATGATGCGTTTAAGTCATCATTTATTTTTATGTTATTTTTCTTTTTACGAAAGTTGTATTGGAACAGAGAAATCGGATAACTATTTTGTTACCACATCCATAAAATGTTGAACTTCCTGTTAATTTTTTTTTACCCAACGCCTTTTTTTAGTTAAATTTTCACGAATTGCCTATCCTAATAAAATACTTAATTTGAGAACATGGAAAAGAAGAAACGCACACCACATTTCGTTAAAAGTTTTCACAAGTTACCAAAGAATAGATAAATCGGCACACAATATCGTACTAAGTCAAGTGGTAAAAAGTCAATTGTAGTCGTTTCAATAAGCCGCACTCGCTGCTATGCTTTTCTGGCTTTTTATATTCATCATTTAAGCTATGCATAAGTTTCGGAAGTCTTACAGAGCGGCTTTGTCCGCCCGCCCTTTTGTCAGTCTGTAGACAGGTGTGAGAGCACAAACGGTAAGAGATATGGAGAAGCCCTTTCCCAAGAATAGATCGACACTCCTCCATTACTCCTCTATTCAAACCGAAAACGGTAGAAATCAAGAAATTGAGATTTCAACTGTAAAAGAACAAAAACGGCCATTAATAGCAACATTTTTTTACGATCGTTTCAGGATCTTAAAGGAATGTGATGTCACAACCCGCAATACTCTATGAAAACCACAAGTGGTTGAAATTTAGTCGTACTGCCAGTTTCAATATTGATTATCAAGGAAACATCATTCAGAAATATACTCATAGGTAAGTGGTTTCTTGCATTCGATTCAGTACTCCGTTAACCCTCTTTCCAAACTGAAAATGGTAGAAATAAATCGCTTTCGGTTTCAACATTGGTTGCCCTAGAACACAAATAGGGTTGCCATTCGTCCCGGAAATTCCGAGACCGTCACGGAATCGAGATCTGCATTTCGAAAATATTCTTCGGGACGAGTAAATGTTCCGGATTTCAGCGAAGAAGAAAGGAATGGAATATTATAGTTTGCATTATTTCACAAGATTAGGTATGTAATTATTCTCTTCAACTTCTGAAAAGGGCAATTCAAAAGTTGAAAAATGAAACTTGAATACCTAAAAGATAGAATTTAATTAAGTTCATGATTTAACCGTCCTCAAAGAAAGGAAACGTAATACATTGAATGAGAAAAAAGAGACTCTGCAACCACGAAATAGATCCCGAGAAATTAAAAAATAAACATTGCTTACCAGGGGGAGGGGATAAATCATCTACTTACGTTTGCTTAACTAGGGAATAGATGGTCTACTAAAATGACTACTGTGATTACGTAATACTTGAACTCTATCTAGTTGAAGAAAGTAAATTAGTATATAACACTTCTTTTCATCTTAAGCATTTCAAAGATTCTCGTAATTTAGTAGCGTACCGGAATTTCATTTTTGAAATATGGCAACCCTAAACAAAAACGAAATCTAAAAGCTTGTTTTGCAATTCATTCAACGTCCAAAGAATAGATACCGTTCTCTCTGTTAAAACTTTATTCAAACCAAAAGCTTTAAAAATCTACCGTTTCTGTCAAAATATAGTCTCTATGTATCTTCGAATTACTGTAATTCTCATTGTCATTACATTCTGTACACTGTCAGATAAATGGTGCTGACGTTGTCTCATGTTTTCTTGTTCCCTCTTGAACATCACAGTTCGTGTTTCTTCCCATGAATTCTGACGGTTCATACATATTGCAGTACTGGCAGTCATGTGGATCACTTGTCTTTCTGTTTACAACCATTTCCATGAAAAAATCTTCGTTATTATGTACAGTAGAAGCATGAGACAAACAGCATTGTGTTTCTCGGAGTATGCCCTTTGATGTTGGTTATGCTTTTGTCTATCGTTCTATTACAAAAGTTCACTTCGTTCCTAATGGTCTACGCATTTCGGAATATACGTGACGAATCACACATTATTAACACAATCAACTGTTGAGGAGTTTTATGGTCTAGGTGTCATCTGATCCTAATGTGTTTTACTTAAAATCTCCGCGAAAATACACTGTTTCAAGCAAAATGTAAATCAACAAAACAGATGCACTTATGTTATATGTGATATTATACACAATTATGATATGAACACTGCCAGCCATTTAGGAGTTCATTGTCTAGCTCCAAAGATTATAGTTAGCTCCTCACGAAGCTTATACAGAACCACCGGGAATGAATATTCTTTCAACTAAAATGAATAATTAAAATCGATATAATCATGTAAAAGTTATGCTTGAGCATATGCCCATTCAAGTCGATTAGTTTCGGTGATTACACTGTAACCATTGAGGCATTACATGGTATATGTCCAAAGACGGTCATTACATCCTATTTAAATTTACATGCTCTTTCAAACAAAAGAATAGTCATTACAATTGATCCATCCATGTCAAAGCTATGCGCGAACATATAACATATTATATATACACTACGGGTCGAATTCAGAACTTCCTCCATTCTTCAATTCTCTTAATAAATAAAATAGTAGATTGAGCATTTTATCTATTCCTTCTACCTACAAGAAAGTTTTCTCAAGTAGAAAGTGCGTTGTGGCGCAATCGTCAAGACAACACATAGAAAACAACTTGTAGCAAAAGGGCGGATTGTTATAGAAGAGTCAACGTTTCAAAGTAGTCTATATGTACGTCTATCACTTTCTATAATATCAGTTTCAAAGTATATGTTTAAGAAAACAATTTAGTCATATATTGATTTTTTAAAAATAAAACAGATGTACAGTGTACTCCCGAATATCTGGCTTCACGCGGAGGAAGGGCAGGCAAGATAACAAACAATTTGAATAGGTTGAAGTTCTATAATTATTCACTTTCTGCTCCACCCATACCATTAAAATACACCTTTTATACAAACATCCGCTGCTACTTTTATTTTCTCTTAATGTAAGTTTCTTTCTTAACGTTTGTTATTTAATATATTGTATGTTTAGAAAAAGATTGTCAAATGTTAAAAATACTAAACATATTTTAAGATAAGTTTTATAATGTCTAACTTAAGAAAACAAAATGATGTACACTGTACAACATGAATAGACACAATTTTAAACAAATTTGATAGCGTCACTTTCAGCTGTTTGGCTATGTAAGAGATGGACCTAAAACGTAATGTGGAATTCGAACCATATTAGCCAATCCGAAAATAGAACTCGAGTTTTCCGCGCTAAAGACGCGCACGCTAACCGCTTAGCTGTGAAGAAGCCCTTTGAAATAAAATAAAAACATTACTGTAAAATATAATTCTTATTATTAAAAAGAAGTTATTTAGATTCATCGTTCTGTTCATTGATAACTGATTACACAAATATGAAAGATAGATCAAAGATAAAAAGGTTCAACATTTAGTTCTTTTTCTTTTTTTGGTTTTTGATGTAGTCCTCAATAGACGACTACTTCTCTTTGACAAAGTCGTGCTTTTATGAAGGCGTTAAAAGTCAAGTAGACTGTTCAAAAAATCCATTTTGTTTTGCTTGGTTGAGATTCTTTTGTTTCCTTTTATCTAGGCCAGATAGTACAGAGGCCTGATAATCGATAGTCCACTGTATTCTGTTTGGTTTCGAGTTTATGTATCATTCTATAATTGGTTGTTTCAAATGTAAGCCTGCAGTTTTACTTGGAATCAGAATTGTTTACATTCCCTTAGGCACTGAACCTTGAATGCAAATAAAACATATCCTATTTAGTATTGTATAAAATTATTTTACGGCTACTGTTTTGAAGAACAAATACTTCATACACTATATTACATTAACCTGCAAGCCATTTCCTTATATAACAGTCTTCAGAGGTATAATGTATCTTTGATTACTTGATCTTTGATCGTAAATCAGCTTTCAAGAGAGACTGTAAAATTATGCATCTTAATTCGTTCTGAAACTGAAAGACGTGAAAGTATTATAATCTTCGTCCCATTGTAGATGTTTTGTAGATTGGTAAATCAACATGCGCTACATCCTGGATATTTGAAAACATTTTTAATTATTGCTATTTGAAGGTGACACAGTAAATCAAAACAGAAATGACTCTGTATTTGACGACAGAAAATAATTAAATGTAGTGACTGTCAAAAAATAATGAAATTTTCACCAGAATGAAAACATCAAATCTCAGAAATCAATTGGACTAAACTTGTAGGAGTTATGGTCAAAACAAATAACAGCCAACAGGAAATATATACTTCCTATGACAATGAAAGATAAGAGATAACTTCATACAACTCAATAATGTATCAGATGGTCACAAAAAGTAAAGAAAAAAGCTAGTTGACAACTATTCTGGTTCCAGACATTTCACTAAATGAAAACCAGATAATATGATTATTTTCTACATCTTAAAAGTGTAACTCCTAAGAGTAAGTAGGTATCTTGAATCAATATCAAATTATACAGTTTATCTGTTTTGGAAAAAATAAATAAAGTAACTCATTCACTGAGAATAGAAATAGAGTCAGGTTCCATTCCTAGTGCAAGTTCATCTGGTTTGAATCTCAGGTTAAAATGTAGGTTCTCATTCCTTATAACCTAGGTGCTGACATGGAATGTTAAAGTTCAAATCCAATGAAATGTTTGAAGCAGGGTTATGATTAAACGAAGGAATCACATTTGAGGACACTGTAGAAACATGAAACTATTCAGTAAAGATTCAATCAAGAGTAACGAATCTCAATTTCCGAATGGACTAAAAAGTACCATTTCTGAATTTTGAAAGGAATTTCCAATCAAAACTCTTAACTAGTAAAACACAGCATTTTGTGATTGTTATATTACATAAAGGTTGGGCTCAAATGGAACTTTAAACTCAACAATATTTCACTGGTATTTAATTAGCAATTCCTAATATTTCATAAAAGGTTTCTAGCATTTTACGCAAACAGCCTTGATGAAGCAATAAAGCAAAAGCCCGCCTTAAACAATAAATTGCTTCGTATACAGGCACATTTACAATCGATCGTATTCGGTCATCCACGCGTATTTCATTTTGTTTTCAAAACCTTAAGGGCTATTTGATTATGAGAATGAACTATATCATAACTATATAGTGTTGCTACTGCATTAATGAGTTATTTATTGTTTACAAGCAGTAAAACTCTCCACGTGTGAGTTGCACACTTTTTCAACAAATGAGTTTATCATGGTTCAGGAAACATATTGTGTTTTCTTCTTTCGTTTATCGTTTCCAAGGAAAACTTACTGCTGGTATTCACGCCAGTTGCAAATCAGTATTTGTTAGTACAGTTTGAATAGATTATATGTTCATTAATTATATCTACCAATTTAGTGCCTAAATGATAAGAAAATGGGAGTTCATAGTATGTTCGACGTCATATAACATGGACGCGTCTGTTACATAAAACATTTAATGAAAATTTTAATTTCTTTTAGTTTTAACGTTTAATTTTGACGATTATGCTCTTTAGTTTAAAGAATTTGAGGTAAAGAAGCATTACAGATAGTGTAGGTGCTTTAAATCTAAAAAAAGGACTGTACGTATTATTATATCTAATGTCCATTTTCCATATTCATAATCTTACCTATATTTTTAATTAATTTCATCGATCTGTTAGATGTATTCCTATTTTATTCAGAAAACTACAATTACGCACAAGCACTGAATATTTCTATACAGTGAACAAACATTGGTAAAGTTGTAAAGAGCCAGCAAACATCATGTAAATACGTATATTCATAGTAAACTGATGGTAGTCCGTAATTTCTTATATAACTTTAGGGAAACTGTAATGATAGATGAAAATCAAAGGGCTCTGAAAGCAACTGCAATTGTCGGAAAATAATTATTGTTAAATTCCTTGAAATCTAAATATCCTTTCTTGCAAGGATTATGCATAACAGGAATTCCTATTCTGGCTAAAGGCAAGATAAGAAATGTGCTTTAAAGTGCACGATGGTCATTAGGCAAAATAGGAATTAGCTAGACCATTGAGACAACAAAAGATGCAGCTCCCAGATAATATCTTTGAAATTATCTTCATTCATTAGTATTATTTATATGATATAATTGAGTACAGAATATGCTTTTTAACTTCCAACGTAGGATGACTATGATTTTAATTAAGAAGAAGAGAATTTATACATTTGCACATGACACAGAGTTGTCCCGTGGATATTTTGTGAAAATTCAGACGTACACTTCTGTCCTGCAAAAGCGATTTCCTGAGAGACGTTTCTGAGCTCTTAATGGGATAATCACAGGGCTTACTGTTCGGACAGCAAACAAATGTTATTCTCTAAGATCCAGATGCTATTGAAATCCAAGGGAAATCCTATGGGCACTTTCATTATCCCTACAGTTACTATTGCGACCTGAACTGTAGGATGTTCAAAGAATGTTTCATCGACATATTGCGTTATGAGAGTTAGATTACGGTAAATAATTACTTGCTTCAATATTATCGTAAATTGTATTATATAGTTTACAAAGAAATAAATTGTAATTTCAATCAAACTTATGAGTTAATACATTTACGTAAGAGTGTCTGGCTTTCATTTCTGTCATCTTTATTTGTACTTTCTTATATGTTAATTTATTTTTGTTGTTGGTTATTTGATCGAATATTAAATGTAATCAATGTAGTAGCCTTCACTGCTCAATTATTTTAATTCCAACTTTAACTAAGCTACATCTTGAAAAAATGGGTATTATTCCGACCATTTTGTAAGATACTTCTGGATTTCATTTAGACATATTTGTTTTCTATTGGACACTAGTGACAATAGAGGAACTTCAAACACGTTTTTGGTACTAGAATATTTCGATAAAACTTAGTATTGTTAAAACTAAAAAGGACACTACCTTTCAATTTCGTAATTTAATGTTTATATTGGATTAAATATATATACAAAATAGTGAAAAAGTGAAAAATAATTAGAAAACATTGATGACTATACCAAATTATTTAGAAAAGAATAGTTATTTTTTTCAGTAACTCTATCATTACATTATTTCACAGAAACCAACATACTTGTCGTTGTTTGTTACACTTTCAGAACTTCAGTATAGTATTCTGAATGAAATTAATCTACAATTTAGAACAAAATATTTCAGGCACTTTATATAAAACCTACAATAAAGCAGCGAAAAACATTTTAATCTTCTTTCATAGGAATACGGAAAGTTGTATTGAACGCTGATTTAAACTATTATCAAATGCGATGACTGCAGTCATTACGATTGTAGCTAACCTACAATGCATTACAATCTTATTCATTTACTATAAGGGATAATTTAACTGAGAGTTTTGTAACTATTATTTATTATATATACACATTGCGAGGTAAGATAAATTCCCAGCATTAACATATTTATACGTTTTTGTAGGGAAATTACTGAAACATACGAATCTCATTCTTATTTCATTTTGGTGTCTGGTATTGATATTTGCAATACATTATGGAATTTATTCTATTTTAGTAATGGTAATAGTTTAATCTAAAGAAGAGTTAACATTAAACATATATCACTATATATTGTTTCAAGTTTTCGCGACAAGAATTCAATATTTCTCCTTGAAGTTTTCAGGATATACCTCATTTTATATTTTAATTGTCAGCCCACGATCGGTTTGCTGATCTTATTGCCAGCGTCCTCTGTATCAGTAACTGCGCCATATTGATAGCTTCATAATGGTTATACTATTGACTTTGAGAAGACTCGCAATAATATCGGGTGAAAGGTCGTCGACTGAGGAAAAATAAAATTTACGGGCCATCGCACTAAACTTTCTCACTGTAATGTCTTGAACTAAATCATGTTATTTGGCAGTTATTAATGAAACATTTTCTTCTAAAATATGATTCAAATTATAAAACGTTTTCGAAAAATATCGTCCAAAGAAAATCACACCAAAACTAAGTTATCACTTGCGAATTTTCTTTCTGTCATATATTAGGTTTATTAGCAGTGATGAAAATTTTCCGGAAAATTTTCCGATTCATAAAAACAAACTTCACTTATTCCTACATCGTTGTTTAGCCGTGATGTGAGGTGGAAAATTTTCTTCTATATTTTGCCGGAAAATTTTCCGTTATTAACAAATATCAGCGATCAAGTAACAGTTCCTCTGTATTCATAAAATTGATTGAAATCATGTATAGAAATGTTAAAAAGTGCAAGATCGTTTAAAGAACCTGAAAATTTTCATGGCTCAGACAATTTTCAGTACTATGTAGCAACAAGTGAAACAATTTTTCATGAATCGAAATATTTTCTGTCTTGTATGGAAAAATTAAAGAACTTTTTATGAGTCGGAAAATTTTCATCATTTTGAAGCAAAAAGTAAAACAACTTTTTGTGAATCGGAAAGTCTTATTGCTCTGTAGAAACAAATGAAAGGAATTTTCATAGATCGGAAAATTTTTATCACGATGTAGAAACAAGTGAAAAAACATAATCTTCATAATTTTGTATAATAAACATCTTAGAGCAGATATTTGTATTGTAAAACTACCATTATTATGTATAAAAAAATTATTAGAAATAATGACGTTTCGATAGAGCAAGTATATATATATATATATATATATATATATATATATATATATATATATATATATATATATATATATGTATGTGTGTGTGTGTGTGTGTCTTCTTTTGTAAATTAAAATGAAATTACTTGCTTTTAGAACACAGCGCTAAAAGTGCTGCTTTTTATGTTTCTTTTATTATTTTATTGGAAGAACAACTACACAAATCAGCTTCCTTATTAGTTATATTTCACTTTCTCTTCTGAATGAACATATGAATAAATAAATGTTTATTTCCAGAAAATAATCAGTATTTGCTTTCATCAGTTACTTAAACTCGAATTTTGGGTAGTCAAAAATTTACAGTAAGCTCTTTATATTATATCTACTTTTTATAAATGTTGCAGTTTGTAAATCTATAAAAGTAGTAAAGCTATGAGAAAACCGTCTTATGCGTATTAAACTGACGAAATGTAATATTGTAAGATCAAAGGTGGATTCTGAGGGAAGAACGCATTGAAGATTTTGAAACATTCTTGAAATGAATAATTGTTAGATTTTCACTTCATGAAACTTTTTAAGACAATATTTATTACCAATAAATTTTACGACTAAACAACGATGTAGGAATAAGTGGAGTATGTTTTTATGAATTGCAAAATATTCATGACTTTTAATAAATTGAAATTTTAAATAATAGAATGGGATATTTGTACTCTACAAACTCAATGTATGTTCTCTGCACTTTGCGTACACACACACACACACACACACACAGAGAGAGAGAGAGAGAGAGAGTGAGCGAGAGAGAGAGAGAGAGAGAGAGAGACGAGTTGAGTTGATTTTGAGTTAAACGTCCCATTCAGCAGCGAGACTATATAGACGGGACCAACTGATTAACGTGGAATCCGAACTACATGGGTTCCCGCTGGGAGTCGAAGCCAGATCTTCCAGCCAAAGGCGCGTATGCTAACCGCTTGGCAACGAAGGAGCTCGCAGATGAAGAGAGAGAGAGATAAACACTGTGTAAAAGTTTACTTCCCAACTTGAAATATTAGAAAATTTTCCGCTTTCCGAAACCTAATTGGATAATTATAATTTGTTGCTCAATAACGTTCCTCTACAGAAATTCAATTTTGTAGCTGAATGTGCAGTTAAATATAGTGGAAAATTTTCCACCTAACATCACTATACATAATATCCAAAATTGTCCGGCTTATGAAACGTTTTTTTTTTTTCACCTGTTTCTACATCGTGATGAAAATTTTCCGATCTATGAAAATTCCTTTCATTTGTTTCTACAGAGCAATAAAACTTTCCGATTCACAAAAAGTTGTTTAACTTTTCGCTTCAAAATGATGAAAATTTTCCGACTCATAAAAAGTTCTTCAATTTTTCCATATAAGGCGGAAAATATTTCGATTCATGAAAAATTGTTTCACTTGTTGCTACATAGTACTGAAAATTGTCTGAGCCATGAAAGTGTTCAGATTCTTTAAACGATCTTACACTTTTTAACATTTCTGTACATGAATTCAACCAATTTTATGATTGCTGAGGAATCGTTACTTGATTAGTGATGATATTTTTTTTAGAACAGAAAATTTTCCGGAAAAATATAGCGGAAAATTGTCCACCTCACATCACTATTTATTAGTGAAATTTTTGTTTATAAAAAAAATAAAATAACATGAGTCATATTTCACAACACTCAAAAAAGAAAAATATCACTCCCAGGAGTAAACTAACCCTTATAAATATTTTGATAGAAGTTTATGCAATATTATAAGAATATTAATGAAATATTTATTTATGAAATATGATCAAAACTGTCTCAATCGTTTTTGAGAAAGTAGTCTGAAAAACTATAGATATGCTACATTGGCATGATCCCTAGTCTTCCGCTGCAAGCGCTGCTATCGGCTGAAGGAATTCCACTCGCTTTCTCTCGCTTAGCAACAGCTGAACCCTTATTGGCTCAACGCGAGGGTGTGTGAGGGTGTGAGCGTTAGTTCGCATTTTTGCCACGGCTCAAGACATTTTGGCAGCACAATAATCTCCAAGAATAAACTATCCCTTGTAAATTCTTTTCAAGACAAATGAGTTATATCATATTATCAGGTTATTAATGAAGTATGTAATATAAAAAAGCCATCTTCTGAACCGGTTTTGAGAAACTCATCTGAGAAAACTTTACTCCAGGAACCAATCACCACTTTTATAATATTTCAGGACAAATGCGTTATGACATATTATCATATTATTAATGGAATATTTATTAATGAAATATGAATAAAATTTCCTACGTCGTTTTGAAATAAAATAAAATGAAATCTTTAAGTTTAACGTCCCACGCTTATGCTTGCTAGGCGAAACGAGACGCTGATGAGAGATATGAATGAAATGGTGGGATGAAGAAAGTGGGAGAAAACGGGAGAAACCCGAGAAAACCCACACCGCACGGTGTTTATCCATCGCAAAGTTCACTCTGCACGAGCTAGGATCAAACCAGGGACCCCATACACCAGAGGTGAACGCTCTACTACTGAGCCACCGCTACGTCATTTTTTTAAAGAAAATCATCCGAAAAATAATTCACCCAAAGAATAAACTACTCGGATACTTTTTCTTAAGAATAAATGAGTTACAACGTATTGTCAGGTTAGTAATGAAATGTTTATTATTGAAATATGAACAAAATCATCTAATTTTTTTTTTTTTTTTAAGAAAATTGTCCGAACAAATTCATCCCAACAATAAACAATATGTTGTACGTCTTTCTAGAACAAACGAGTTATATCATATAACCCTATATTCATAATGAAATATTAAATTATGAAATATAAACAAAATCGGGTGAGTCGTCCTTGAGAAAATCATCCGAAAAAATTCACCTCACTCAGAAATTCAAAACTCACCCACGTAAACTATCCTTGGTACGATTTTTAAAGAAAAATGCATTATGAGATATTATCAGGTTATTAATAAAATATGAATAAAATTGTCTAATCCATTTTTTTTAGATAATAATATGAAAAATCACCTTCAAGAACAAAGTACCCCTCATTTTGAGAAAATCGTCGAAAAAAAATCACCCTAAGAGTAAAATCAATTTTCTTGACATATCGCTATATGAGGTTGTTATGAAAAAGAGATTTCTGATGACATTCATCTCTTCGATACAAAACCATCATGCAGGTAATTCTATCTGTCGCCGCTTCTAGTTTCATGGCGCCACAGTCTTTCACGTATTTACACAATGATTCAATAATATCATTCCAATACCCACAAGATAACCCGCATTTGTCCTGCTAACATCCCCTACGTGTTGGGGCGTCATGTGCACTCATTTCATCCCTCATGATCATCTATGCCAACAAAATATTTTTAATCATACTATTCTGTACTACATAATGTATGTATGATTTTCTCCTATGTGTCTTACGTATCCTCTGCCTCACTGATGATTATGGTGGCAAGGACCTAGCATCTGGAATATTTATTTAATAAAGGAAAAATTCATATCCCAAAGCCCGTAATCCCACATTCTTATAATTCCTATGCAACCTTCTCTTAAAGAGGGTGTAGCCCTCTACAGGCTAGCAATTTAAAAAAAATGATTTCTGAAATAAAATATAAAGAAAAATATTAGAGACGTTTCCGAGAAAATTGAATGTTTTTAATTTTACCCTTCAGTAAACTACCCATATTTTTAGAATAGAATGACAATTGGAGAAAAAACTCTGGGAATGACATAAAACTGTTAATATTAATATCTAATCTCGATACGTTGAACGAAATGGCCTCTAGGCGAGTGTACATCAAGACGAACGGATGAACAAACGATCAGAAGTCAAAAAATGACTTTGTTGGCATTCATAGGCCACGAAACGTGTAAATCCTTTGAACTTTCAAAATCATTTTTTATTCTTCACAATCATCACACTTTCGTTTCTCCTTTCTTTGCTCAAAAGCATAAAAATTACAAAACAAAAGACATATAACCTGAAAACCTTAAAGACGAATGTTGAATATATCACTACTGATTGACTGACAGTAGTTACAAATTTTCCATTACGGTTCTAATCTAAATTTTACTGTCGAGTCATATACTATTTGCTTCCATAATATTACACGGACTGATGTCCGATATACCTGTCTGTTGCAAATAATAATAATAATAATATTCACATGATATAGACTATAGACAGCCATCGTTCAATCCGTTATCAAACTCAGTTGAGATAACCACTCTAGCTATTTATTGTACAAACAGAATTCAAAAATTTTCATCCGTTTGAGTTATTGGGAGGAGTAACGGACGGACGGACGGCTCACTCCGTGGTTCTAATAATTTCATTAAAATATTAATGCTACTATAATGTTCTTTAATCTAACAGAATTTTAGATTATTTTCTAGACGATAATCACTAGATAAATCACTCCATTTATAACACAAGTGGGTGCAGAAACGCAGAAAGATCCAACCCGCTGGGAGAAGGAACTGAGAAAATACTCCCAATGTACCAGAAGGAATTAAGATATATGGGAGCGGAGGATAGCAGAAATATGAATATCGCAGCTAAACAAAGCTTCTGTACTGATATTCACTGATCAAGACAACAGGAACTTGGACAAAGACAGAGCTGTTGTAATCTTTCCGTTTTTTTTTCTCGCCCTCTCTCTCTCTCTTATGATCGCAGAGTAGACAAGACGAATATTTTTCGTATTATCAATATACTTGAACAGTGCCTATGAATAGGATAGAAAAGAAAGTAATAAAAACCCTTTATCACTGAAGTCATAGTTCGATTAAATAAATTAAAACACACAAACGAGATAGATGCAGAAAGTACTATACGGCCTGAAGCAGAAGGTACTCTCTATTGACTAACAGTAAGCAGAGAGTATACGGTGTACATCCACGACTACGTCTGATATACTGTATCTCACGGTACACAATGGGTAAATATATTCAAAAAATACTGATAAAATATACAGTAAAAGATACATCTAAATGTAAACGATGACGTAGAATTGTGTATCCTTTGATTAGAACCTATTCATAATCTAGTTGTTATTATTTTATAAGTGTTTGGATAATTTGAACATTGAACTATTTGAGAACTCCAATATACTAGATGTAACTTATCTTACAATATCGTCCCAGGCATTTTCGAATTCACACTCAACTTACATCAACCTTGCTCTTACGTACGAAGTACAATGAAAACGGCAAGGCCAAAGATCGTGGAGATCATAAATAAAATATATGAAGGAGATTGATTTGTATGGCGTCATTTATTAGCAGAGATATTAGAGTGCAGATTGAAAATATTCTTGAGATGCTTAACTGATTGCAGTTAACCATTCTTTGTGATCTATTAGTTTTTATTCTATGACCATGAATATTCAAACTGGAAGTAGTTCATTTCTGTCACTTCCAGTTCGAACAGGAGATTTATAGAAAAAACTGTATATGCAGAGTGGCCCAAAAATAGGTATACAGTCCCGTACTGATCAACTCATTGTATTTTATATAATTTCTTATTGTTATCTATCAGATATACTTACTTCCTTTATTATTAGTTCTTAAAGCTTATTTACATACACCTTAAGCCCGGAACAGCGGAAGCAATTAAACCGATAACCTACAATTTATACTTGATCAATGCAGGGATTTATACCTACTTTTGAGCCACCTTGTATATTCTTAGAACACTAAATACACTCTAAGAAACCGTTCCTCACTATCTTTAATCACTTTTGTTGTATGTAAGTAAATATTGAAACCAGTACTTGTAGTGGATTTCTATCACTTCCGGTTCTAGTAGAGAGTGTAATGAGCCATGTTTTCTCGAGATACTGGACCCTTCCAAAAATGGACTCGTCCGAGAATGAAGAAATATAATGATAGCTTTAAAATAATTACAAACTATTGCATTATTATTTTGCATATTTTTAGAATTTATTTATTATTCAGTTGGTGTATATATGTTGTTCTAACACAATAGCACATATACACCATTGTATTTTTGTTGAATACAATTATTATAATAATTGAAAGCTTTTGGTGTTTATTCTGCATGTATATGGTCCTACCCCTGATTTAAATTTTGTATTTTTTGGAAATATTGGATCATATATTAAGGTTGTTGACGAAGCGATACGAGAATTATAAGGTCCGCAAGTCCCATATGCCAGGCCTATTCTTGATGAGTTTAAATCGACAGTTTTATTATTATTATTATTATTATTATTATTATTATTATTATTATTATTATTATTATTATTATTTTACTAATTTTTTAAATAAGACTCTCGGTTTGAATTCGAGTTGATTTGGCTAGGTGGAGGTGGACGTTACAAGAGTTACAGATGGTGATGAAATGTATTCTTAGAACACTTAATTAATTGAAGAAAAGAGCTCCCTCGTGGCTAAGCGGTTAGCATACGCGCCTTTGGCGGGGTAGACCCGGGTTCGATTCCCGGAGGGAGCTGTGGTTCGGATTCCACGTTAATCAGTTGGTAAACGTCTCATATAGCCTCGCTGCTGAAAAGGACGCTAAACTGAAATCACCTCACATTCATGAAAAAAAAAACTATTCCATTTCTATAGTGTCAGCGTAAAATCTGAAAATGCTTGTACCACTTCCTATTTGAATATCATTTCCATCAACAGACTCGATTCGTATCTTTTGACCCTCTTCATTCCTGGTAAAACTAATGGTGATCCATCATTCTTGAGATTCGTTTGTTTTTCGGACGGACATACGGACAGAGTAAATACATAAAGTGGATTTATTAAACCAAACTCCTTATGTAGAGAAAATATTTGGCTTAGTTCCTCACTCTTACGCTCTTTATGCTACAGAACACAGAACATTAAAAAAACAGTGAATATAATTGTATTTTAAAATATGGAATAAGAATGTGGAATTAAAAGGGAAAACCAAGCGATATTCAACTAAGCGATGTGGAAGCAAACCAGGAGCTAAACATATCTTAGTAGTATAGTTCTTCTGCGAGCATGATGTTCAGAATAGACATGTGCTATATAGGGGAAGGCCGTCTGGTATCGGACAGCGGGTGGTATCGGACAAAAGCAGTTTTCGTTATTTCCCGCTTAGGACTGCACCTAATAAGCTTACAGTGAGTTGATCGGAATGAATTAACCAAGCCCACACCATAGTGGATTTGTCCCATGAACGGTGTGTCTCGTGCTTCAAGGTTTTTGTATTTTTGCGAGTGATCAGGTGCATGGAGATAGATTTATGTGGCTATAACTTATTACAAAATAAGTGTTTTGATATATTATTGTTATCACAACATTTATTAGGATGTATATATCATAATTTAGGAGTATAGTTGCATTCGTGTTGTTACAATCCGGTAGATAGCCATTCATACATTGCAAGTCGTTCGGCTGGTATCGGACAAAGTGGAATCGGGTGGTATCGGACATTACATTGGTAAATAAACATGACGTTTCTGGCTTTTTCAGGAAACCATTGGGAAAGTACATGGCAATTGGGATGAAGAAAATATAAGGTTGGCTATGGATAAAGTTATTTCCAAATAAATGTCACTACGTGTAGCCGGTTTTAGATCTAGTGTTCCTAAGAGTACATTAGGAGATTATGTCAAAAAAAGAAAAAAGCTGTTGAAAGGAAAATAAACCTTGCTTCTCGGATAACAAAGGCACGTTTAGTAGAACGTTTGATCGCGACCAAGAGGAAACACTATACAATCATGTAAAGGCTTTGGATAGTCAACTAATGCCACTAAGCAAACCAGAATTATTAAAACTAACTTACAAACTTGCTGAAAAACTAAACATCATAATCTGTGGGAAGTCTTTTGATGAAGGTTGGATATAGTGTAACGTATATAAAGACTGGGTCCATGAACAATAAGCCAATGTTGATGACAAACTGTTTTATCATTGTGATTTGTGTTACAATAAAAAATAAGTGCAGATGAGACTCAGAAGTTTGAAATTTGTGTTTTACTTTTATTTTTGGCTGTTTCAAAGCCTAATAAAACTGTATTTTGTGTATAAGAACTCCTGTAAATAAACAGCTAGCAATTGTAAGTTGTTCTGTAAGTAATTGGTTTATTAAATTACCTAAAAAGAGCGATTATCTATAGTTTTATGTTTGTCCGATACCACCCTCCACTTTTTAAGGACACTAATTTCTATCATCTTTGATTTTTTTACAAAAATAAATATTATTAGTTTCTACCTGTCAAATCACCTTTAGCATGTTGTGTATAAGATACCAAGGTACCGTTTTGTGCATTAAGTAATTGGATATAGGTATTTTTCAGCCTGACAGACTAAAAAAAGCTAAGGTGTCCGATACCAGACGACCTTCCCCTAGGTCAGCAAAAAAGCCAAGCGAGATTGAAGCAACACAGACACTTCTACAAAACGCAATAATAAAGAATTTTGCTCAACATTACGAGATAGTTTAAGTTTGTTCCTTTTTATTTTTATGTCCTTGTTTCCTTTCTCCTCTACCTTTGTTATGCCTGTCTTACCTTTCTTCATTCACATTAACTAAAGAGCTATCAAATTAGACAAGTCTCGCTATTAACGCGACACATAGAGACAACTTCAACTGACAACTTTCTCTCTTAATCTAGTTAGGAAAAACCTTTTAAAATTTGAGTTTTCTCTTCTTTCGTTTCTTTCTTTCTTCCCACGAATTATACATTGGAAGCTCTTTTAAGTAATTGAATTAAAAGATTAGATTAAATGAACCAAGTCTCTCAAATAAGCTCTAACAGGAAAGAAAACCTTCAATGGACATTCTGTTCGTTAAATAATATAGAAAAAAGAAACGTACGGTTTCATATTTTGTTGGAAGTCATAATTAGATTTCGAGCTGCAAGAAGGATGAGGTAAACGTCTTCTAGAGAGAACCTTTTATTCTTGTACTATTTCAAGCTATCAAAATATCTAGATAATGAAGAGCAACTGTATGCACATCGGTGTGGTGCTTCTGTACCATTGGAAAATATACACCATATCCTGGCGAAACACTATTGCCTGTGCTCATAGTAGTTCATAGCTATATTATTATCAAGAAAGAACAGGATAGGAGTAATTATAACTCTGAGTTTACATCAGAGTTACCAGGATGTGAAATTATCTTATTACCGTTAACATTATTTCTTAACTACTTTCTCGTTCCACGGTTCTGTTCTGTAGATGATTGAAGAAAAAGCTACGAAACATACAACTGATATTATAGAAAGAAATTTGGTTGGCTGGATTAAAATTTAGCCTCCTTTTCAGTACGTAAGCTATGCGGGACCTGGAAACACAGCTTAAAATGAAAGTCAAATCACATTAGCTCCCGCAGGAAATTGAAACCGGGTCTCACACGCCAAAGATGTGTACGAAAGAAATGATGCGAAAAAAATTCATGCCCAAGAAATGACATGGAATCTGAAACCCTTTTGTAATATATATAAAAATCTTATATTAGTACCCCTATGGGACTTTTAGTTCGAGATCATATACATAAGAAGATGATTGATAGTCATTTGAGAGCCCACAGAGAGGCACGAGACAGGACTTGAAGCAAGTGCTTTTACTGTTTGCGTTAGTCAGCTAAACTACTTAAATAAGTAAAACTAGTGAAAGAAAATATGTCTCCTTGTCTCTGTGTACTGCTATTATTCTTTACGACCGAGGTTTTATTATTTTTATAATGTGATTGAAAGTGTATTTGTTCAACGCATACAGTATATGGTATATTTCTTTCATTATCTGAATGCAAATGTAGTGTCCGTACTATGGCTAGATATAGTTATTCATATATATTTACTTCATCGTCATCTATATTTTCATCATCTTGTATATTGTTTAACTTACTTTATAAAGTAGGCATTATCTGCAATTTGAAATAGGAGTTACAGTTAGAATAAGTTAAAGTTCTTTCGTTTTCGTCATATTAAAATTTCTTAGTTTATATTAGCTAAGTAGGTATATTAACATCACAACACACACACACCGTATTATTAAAAATCGATGGTGTGAAAGAACTATATTTATCTGCATATTTTTCAACCTAATACTTGGCTGAACAATACAATTTGTTATGGATCATTGTACTTACTTGGCCGAAAGACAACTACTTGAGTATTCAGTTTCAGTTTACATTATATGAAGTAAACAATGTACACAATGTCCTCGTGAAAAGAGGTTTCCAGTCAGAGACAGAAGTAAAATTAAAATATCTATCAAACAAAAAATCTTGAAAGCGAATAAGTGTGTCAAGTCAAAGTGCCAAAAGGCGGGTTTCTGCTGAAATGTGTAATTTATTCAAGTTTGCGTTTAACTTCACGAGAATCATTTATCACGAGGTCCGTAGCTAAAAGCAAAACATATCGTCGGCGGCAATTCAAAACCTGCTATGTGCATTTTGCAGGAGAAGCGAAAAACAGTATCCTGGTTAGCTTTTTGGCTTTATAAAAGTGATGTTATAAGTAATATTTGATGCTGCACGTAACTTGATACCTTTTCAAGTAACTTGAGAAGGTACCAGTTACGTGCAGCATCAAATATTACTTATAACATCACTTTTATAAAGCCAAAAACTAACCAGGATACTGTTTTTCGCTTCTCCTGCAAAATGCACATAGCAGGTTTTGAATTGCCGCCGACGATATGTTACAATTAATATATGCAACATTTCTATATTCCTTACAGAGTATGACTGAAAAGACTGAAAACAGTTACGAACAAATAAGAACTGTTTTTACCATGAATCTCATCGATCATATTACGATAAATTTTGCAAACAAAATGGTCCACAGTAATATCAAACATTATGTACTCCTGGACTGAAATAACGTTTAATACTATATAAATTAACAAAGTATTGGGTCGTAACAGAAGTTGTCAGTGTTAGGTAGTATTTCATGTTACTAATTGAATTAGTAATGCACATATCAGAGGTTAACGTAAGTTATTTACAGGAAAAATGAGCTGTATTTGAAGAAAATAAGCAGGTTGAAATGTGTCGTAGAACTGGGAGGTCTTGAGTTTTGATTTTGAGGTTCACCTGCACAGAACTGCTAATTGAGGTCATATATTGTATCCAATTGAACGAATTGAGTCAAAATAATCAAGATTCTGGAATCGCCCAATTGTACTGATTGGACTAACATATGGACTGAGACCACAGAGCAGAGAGAACTTGGTACGGATTGGTTAGAATGTACACTTCGCATCAACAAAATTGTGACACCTAAAGCCGTGCAGTTAGGCCATCAAGTGGTTTGACTTTCATTCTTATCCATACAACTTCTTATCCCATAATTGTGTCAGGTAAGGTAACCCACTTTCTCTCCTCCTTTCTACTCTCCCATACTAAAATTAGCTAAAAACATGAGCACAATTCTAATTTCAAACTACACAAGTATTAGTTTCGATAAAATGAAATAACAAAACCGAGACGAAACAAGATTCGAAGGTTGAGTAGAGAGAAATTGAAACACACACAACGAAAATTTGAAAACAATGAATGTCTATTACACAGAGATTCAGAAATGAGGCAGAGACAGAGAGAGAGAGAAAGATAGAAAGAGAGAGAGGAGAGGAGAGGAGAGGAGAGGAGAGGAGAGGAGAGGAGAGGAGAGGAGAGGAGAGGAGAGGAGAGGAGAGGAGAGGAGAGAAGAAGAAATAGAAAAAGGAGAACAGATAAAACTGTGGAATTCTAACATAGTAAGAAAAGAACCTAACATTATAAATTTCCGTTTCCAGAAATCCAACAGTAATATAGAAATATTGCTTTCCTTTACATATTTTTTTCAGAAATATTCCAATATATAGAGGATGCATTAAACATTCATTATGTCACTCAATTTCAAGTAGAACTGTAGATATCCGAGACACATCTAGGGTAATAGCAAAACTTTAACACACGTGCTTTCTTTCCTGCGTGGTTCGATTGCAAATCCGGAAGTGTTCATTGGACGTACTGATCCAAAACACATATAATATACCCAGTTGTCATACCCTCCATTCCAGACTACTAATGCAAACTAAACAAAAAAGAAACGAAACGAAAAGAAAAAGAAAGAAAGAACGAGAAAATTGAAAAGTGCTATTTGCTGCTAAATTTCTATTAGAAATACCCAATATAAAAGTCCAAACTGTATCGTAATGAAAAGTTACAAATGTTCGAAAGGAACAGTTTATGTTCCTCATAGATGTAGCATGTTTCAAATTTCAACGTGAATAAAACACATTGAATTATAGGATGGGAACACATTTTGTGTAGAAAGAGTATAAATAAAATTTTGTTTTCAAATAACCAAAGAGATTATCATTTTCTACTCTTTTCAGAAGATTTATCTGTTCCGAACATACAGCATTGATACAACGTAATTCGGATACAACGTAACTCTTCCGGATACAACGTAATTTGTACAGATAGAATGAACACGCTAAGAGCTCAAACGGATCATCGTGTCAGTCGGATGGTGTTGGTTAGGTTATAGACCACCACTGGGTCGAGGATCCAAATCCGTAGTAACCCGCTAATTCGACTGAGACTAGGTAACCCAAAGGATAAAAAACAGATGTTACTTCCTTGCGTTTAAACAGTATTTCTGTCAGAGATGACCAGGACTGGAGATGTTATCTGCAGAGCACGAAAAACATGACGCCGAAGTTCCCAGTTAATGAGATTATCCAGACCAGGTATATCGGGCTCTTCCTCCGTTTAAACTTTGGAACATGAAGTGGTGTGTGTGTGAGAGGGAGAGAGAGGGAGAAGTGAAAGATGCAAAGACAGGATAGGGAAACGTCAAGAGAGAGAGAGAGAGAGAGGAGGGGGACGAAAAATGAAATGAAATTATTGAGTTTTACGTCCCACGGATATGCCGGTTAGGCTAAAGGAGACGGTGATGATGAGTAATTAATGGAATGGTGGAATGAAGAAAGTGGAAGGAAACGGAAGAACCCCGAGAAAACCCACGCACACGGTGTTTGTCCACCACAAAATTCACTTGGCGTGGGCTGGGATCGAACCCGAGACCCCAAGCTCCAGAAGTTAACGCTCTACCACTAAGAGAGGGAGGACGAATATAAATGCGAAACCTAATTATCATTGCAGTTTATGATGTAGAACGCACACACTGTTTACTCGAACTATTGCAAGTGATGCCTTGTAAGTTCTCCATCAGAAGACGAATCTCAGTTTGCAGCCATTCTTTTATGCGAAAAAATCATACTACCTGATGGGGAATCGAAGCAATATTTTCTATTTGGAAGTCTGGCACGTTACCAGTACACCACCGATTGCTTTAGCCAAACTTTGTTTAACAAATGGTGTAGTGTTTCTTTCTGAGAACGATAACACGAAAAATGTATACTGCAGATCAATGATGTCTTTGGAATGTCCTGGCAATTCTCTTGCCCTTTCCCAACTAACATTCGTAAATCGTTTCTTTCATGATACAGGTGTTTGCTTCCATATTCTTATTTATTGCTTGTCCAGTATGATAAGTCGATTCTTCACAATCACTTTGTAAAACATTAACTTTGGCGTGAACAGGATTTGTACCTATGTTAGATAGCTGTATTATTCATAAGGCCATTACGTTACCCCTACACTATCATGCCACCTAGAAATAGGAGCCAAATATTACTTACTTTAGCTCTGATCTTTAGAACGGATTTGGATTCTCGACCCAGTGGTGGTCTATAACCTAACCAACATCATCCGACTGACATGTTGATCCGTTTGAGCTCTTAGCGTGTTCATTCTATCTGTACAAATTACGTTGCATCAGAAAGAGATGAAATCAATGCTGTATGTTCGGAACAGATAAATCTTCTGAAAAGAGTAGAAAATGATAATTTCTTTGGTTATTTGAAAACAAAATTTTATTTATACTCTTTCTACACAAAATGTGTTCCCATCCTATAATTCAATGTGTTTTATTCACGTTGAAATTTGAAACATGCTACATCTATGAGGAACATAAACTGTTCCTTTCGAACATTTGTAACTTTTCATTACGATACAGTTTGGACTTTTATATTGGGTATTTCTAATAGAAATTTAGCAGCAAATAGCACTTTTCAATTTTCTCGTTCTTTCTTTCTTTTTCTTTTCGTTTCGTTTCTTTTTTGTTTAGTTTGCATTAGTAGTCCGGAATGGAGGGTATGACAACTGGGTATATTATATGTGTTTTGGATCAGTACGTCCAATGAACACTTCCGGTTTTGCAATCGAACAACGCGGAAACAAAGCATGTGTGTTAAAGTTTTGCTATTACCCTAGATGTGTCTCGGAGATCTACAGTTCTACTTGAAATTGAGTATGCTATCCATTATGAAAGTGGCATAATGAATGTTTAATGCATCCTCTATATATTAGAATATTTCTGAAAAAAATGTAAAGAAAAGCATTATTTCTATATTACTGTTGGATTTCTGGAAACGGAACTTTATAATGTTAAGTTCTTTTCTTACTATGTTTGAATTCCACAGTTTTATCTGTTCTCCTTTTTATATTTCTTGTTCTCTCCTCTCCTCTCCTCTCTCTCTCTCTCTCTCTCTCTCTCTCTCTCTCTCTCTCTGTATCTGCCTCATTTCTGATTCTCTGTGCAATGGACATTCGTTGGTTTCAATTTTTCAATATGTGTGTTTAAATTTCTCCCTACATCAATTTATGAATCTTCTTTTGTCTCGGTTTTATTATTTCATTTATAGAAATTTATACATGTATAGCTTGAAATTAGAATTGCGCTCATGTTGTTAGTTAGTTTTAGTGTGGAAAAGAAGAAAGGAGGAAAGGGAGGGGGTCTTTTTTCCTGACACGATTATGAGATACGAAGGTGTATATTGGGTGGCCTAACTGCACGGTTTTAGCTTTCGATTTTTTTTTTATGCGGAGTTTACAATGTCGCCACAACAGTCACCGGTCTTTGTGTAATCAAATAGATAGTAATCTATTTCAACCCCAACCTATCTTATTATTGGTAAATCCTTCACTCAACTGCCTTGAAGTTTGTGAACATCATTCATTATGTGAAGATAATTTGGGAACATTCACTGCCTTACAATATGTGAGGTTCCGCAGGAATAAACATTATTAATGCTCATAGAGCAAAACGACATTATATAATGTGAGTCAGTGAATTATTGTATACTATGTCAACATTATTTTTTAGCTTAATTCCATCTATAATATAGTATCCTCTAAAGCTCAATGTCACTGAATTACAAAATTACATTTATGCGCATTATAGGGAGAAATGTGGGTGGTTATTCGTCTTCACCGAAGATTAGCTTGACCATCATGATGATTTTTTGTGGTCTAATATAATTGCTCCCATGCCGATGCTTGTCTTTCAAACTTGAACATACTCATTATTATGCAGCTTTTTTCTCTCCTGTTTATATGCTACAAGTTACAAAGTAGATATTAAACACTTTTCTTTTCTAAAATCTGAATGAAGTTGACATAGCTCTTACTATAAATATGATTTGCTACAATACTTCCATATTTTGTCTCTTTCTCCTCACTTAAAGTATTAGCCTATGCTTTTATCTTTACACGTACAGAATGATATTTCAATCCATGAAGTTAATCACTTCATCATTTCCGCCTTCATTTTAGTACGTTCTTGTGATCCTTAAATCACGCGTCTGAAATATTATCTATTGAATCTATCTGAAAACTTAGAATGTCGTTTTTACTTTAACAAAGTTTGCTTCTTCTTAATTACAAAAGAGGGATTATTAAATATTAAATGTTAAAACTTATGTATTTGGTTCTATTCTACGGAATTTAAAACATTCATATTAATTCTCTACGTCTAATTACGTTATTAAATACTGAAATTGAACATACACTATTATTTACTCTATGAATATTGTCAATAACGTCATAGAATATATTATTTTGCGTCCAAGTATTTCCAACACTGAAATAGAGAAAGCCAAGTGTTTTCTAATGTAAATAAAATACATGCACATTATGTCAAAGTTGTTGTTAAGGCTGTTAACTTGATTAGTAGATTTATAGTTTGTCAGTCATGAAGCCATACAGATTAAATCGAAGCCTACAGTTTAAAGTGGAATCTGAATCTTTGTAGTCCATTTGGTGCTTTCTACCTGCCCTGAGTCTACGTGCCTCAAAGACAGTTCGCTACGGAAAGAGCAGCCACTATACTATTATAGTAAGGATTTTAAAAACTGCCATTTAGCCAATTTTATGGAATTCAAATAATGAACTAACTTTAGTAAAATCTGTTATTTGACTTTGTTCCAGTTACTGGTATCATACCAAACATATTCATGTGAAAATGTACGTACAAAAATACATACTAATTATAACCAATATAATTATGAATAGAAGTCCGCAGGATATGTATTTGAAGATATTATTAGGAAATTTGTTGAGTCTCGAAAAAATCTTTAAAAATATCAGTAAAAATTGCTGGCCGTAAGATTCGAACCAGACACTTCAAGATGCTCGACAGGAATGTTAGTCACTCATCATGGCAATGAGAGCAAAATAATCCTTTAATGAGCCACTGATAATGTTTCGAAAATGAAAACACAGAATCAATTACTAACTAAACCTTGTAATAACATTCCAATCATAAATAGATACATTAATTATTATTGTTTCTACCTCTTCGGTTATGTGGAAAGTGAAAACATTTATACAAAACAGCTATATTCAAATCCATTTCATAAATTTTATATCTCGACGGTCTATTACAGTAGTTTCCAATTATGTTAGAGTTGCGGACCTCGTTTTTAATTTTAAGCAAAGTAAGACATCACACCTTTAAACTCTGGTATTTGTATGTTAATAATTGAGAGGTATGTAGCAAAACCAACAATATTTCAAACATAGGTAGCAATAATAACAATAATTCAATCATAAACATTTATTTATGTTACACACACACACACACACACACACACACATATATATATATATATATTATGTATTATAAGACATAAATAATGTCATGGATCAATTAGATTTGTTCCATGCATCCCTAGGGGCCCGCGGACACCAATTGGAGAAGGTTGGTCTATTATAATGATAATTTAGTATTGCCTTGCCTTAGAAACATGTACACTTTCGATTCTAGAAGAATAACTAGGAAAGATATTGCCATTTTGTTATCATATATACAGAATATGTATACTTCCAATTGTATTCTGCTCCCACACACCATAGGAAGTATGTTTTATTTGAGATACAATCATGTTTTACAAGATTATTTTGTAAAAGAGATGTTTCAAATACAAAACTGTTATTTTAAAATAAATAACTTTTGTGTTTCAAACTTATTTCAATTAGAAAATTTAATTTACAAAATTCTAATTTAATTACATGTTCATTCCTTCTGTAACCATGACCATTCTGATGCACGAATGGTCTTTCTATCGGTAAACACGTTAAGAAGTGGAATTCAGGAAAAGTCTTAAGCAACGAAACAATACAGTAATCTCATTCAAAGTTCTTATTATTCAGTATAATTTTATAATTAGTTATGAAAATATTCTACATTACCTACATATAATAGACACATTCACAATGAAACATGCATGTATTTGCATGTAATTGCACTTTAAGTTATCTAGTGATTGACGTCCCTATTAATGTCTAAGACCGGCTTCCAAATAATCCATTGGTACAGAATATGGTCGTTATTCTATTGCTAATGTATGAGCGTTATGTACATCTGCCAACAGTAATTGCAGATTACTAATTGATAACTAGATGATGTGTGTATTGTTAACAATGCAGTTAAGGTTAATAAATTGTCAATAATTGTTGCCAGGCAATATTTCTTCCTGCTGCTCACATGATATCTAAATATGTTATTGATTATAGATGTATATGTATTTTGTGGATATGACTGGCCATTATTATATTATTAAACTTTATAAGAATCATAATTGTCAAAATCAATTAGATATTTTAAAAGAATTTTAAAAACATGACACACCATGTAACGTCATATCTAGTGATATAATAGTAAGGTAAGGAGATCATATTTCATTTGTACTTTTATGTATGGCTATGGTTTCTAGTTTGCTAGTATCTGAGAATTAACATTTCCAAAGGAACTATAGTATTCAGAAAGGAAATATATGATGAACTGTCCAAGACATGATACATCTAAGGCTAAGTCTGGACTGAAATGTATTGGTTAGGATTGTTGAAATGAAAAGAACTCGATCATGTATGACCAAGTCAATCTGTAACAATGGATTTTAGCAAACTTAATTTGAACATAGAAACCTTGAACTCCAAGCAAGTGAAGAAGCGTGACAGCATGCTCAGCAGACGTAGGTTCTTTAAATATATGCTTCTTAATATAAATTTTGTAAGATTAGAGAATAACTTCAACCAATGACATTAATTCTACTTTGTCTTCGTCTTATTACATCATATATGTTACAACAAAAATTTCAAACTATGCATATTTTTCTGTTTATCTCATATTTATATTGGTTAATAAAATAATGAAGCATTTTTGCTTTAGATTTTTTGAAGATAGTAGTAGCACGCAAACAACATATTGTAAACATATACTCCAAATTTTATAAAAAACAGAATCAACCTATATAAAATATTCCCCAAAAATTGAACGTCCTTTTTCTCTTGCATTAACATTTATCTTCCAACTAAAACATTTTCATGATTCAATAAGCTCTTTCTTTTGAATAATAAAAAGAACACAACAATCATGTGTACAGTACCTCGATATTATACATAGTAGATGACACTGTTAATATGTACAGAACCATTAATTAGTCTTGCATTAGAAACTCTTGGAAAGAAAACACAAGATCACATAATTCGAATTTAACAGGATATTTTAAACTTCGAAACACAGCACAGGTGTTTTATTAGATGGTGACAAAAATTGGGCGGTGTTGTGCAACAACCATTCAACCCACAACGAGTCAGTTTTGAGGAAATCACAGTTATAGGTTTATCGATCCAATAAGATATTACCGTATGTGAGTTTACTTTTCTCTTCATAGATAGCAGACCGATCGCAAACGCTAGTATGCTCCTTGCTTTTTCTAGTATGTTCCTTACATATGTTCGAATCTTCCAGCAGGGTTAACTCATTTTTTTTAAATTTTGTGGGACGACTGATTGTTGCATAACACCGCAAAATTACGGGAAGGAATTTCCCGACTTTTCCCGGTTTCCAGGACATTTTTTAATTTCCCTGTATCTAATTACCCATACATACTTTCCAATGCTGACGGAAAGACGAGATCAAGGAAACATGTTAATGATAATATATAAGTAGGTCTAATGCATTTCCCCCTGATTAACTAGAAATATAAATAATGTAAAAACAAATACAAAGTATTACTTTCCAATGTCGACGGAAACACGAGATTAAGGAAATATGTCAATAATAATACATAAGTAATACATTTTCCTATAATCAATAGAAATATAAATATTGTAAAAACAAATACAACGTATTTTGAAATGAAATTACACAATAAGAAGTTAAACATATTTCTTCAATCTTGAGGTGAGGTGAGGTGATTTTAGTTTAGCGTCCCGTTCAGCAGCGAGGCTATATGAGACGTGGACCTACTGATTAACGTGGAATCCGAACCACATGAGCTCCCGCCGGGAATCGAACCCGGGTCTCCCGCGCCAAAGGCGCGTACGCTAACCGCTGAGCCACGGAGGAGCTATTCTTCAATCTTGAGTTTGTAACTTAAGTCACATGACTGAATTTTCATTACCTATAAAATAATAATCACAGTGGGTGTCATCGGTATCCCTAAGCAATTTCCGGCAATAATATGCAAGCAATTTTGGTTTCCATCCACTGTGGTAACGTCTCTCCATTGCTATTTTGTTTGGTGAAACTGTTCGCTTGCTCATCACTTACATGGCCGAGCTTTGATGGAACGAAATTTCGACGACTGTGTAGGAAATAGATTTTCAGCAACATGTTGCACCGAAGCTTTTCGAAACTACTAAGCAAATTGTCAACGGATGTCTTGTAATGTTCGGCCTTGGTGTTACCTTAAGAAACCGGAGCATAAACTCTTGAATGATAGCCAATATTGCATTTCAAGAGGTCTAAGTGACGCACTAAAGTTCTGATCCCGAATGAGATTTCTTATTTTGAATGCCGGCGAACACAAAAGTTTCCACTTTATTGGCGCTGAGATTATGAAATTTACGTGTCAAATTGTAGATATTTCACTTTTTACTGAATATTTACTGTTTAAAATATATATGTATTTATAATAATAATTAAATGCAATAATTTAGTAAATTGTGCAGTCATTTCAGCGGCTGTTAGGAATATCCTTACAAATACTTAAAATGAAAATTAATATTTATTATTGTTTGGCAGCGGCAAGCTGACTTCTCATAAACTTGCCAAAATCATAATTCAGAAAACAAATTTGACGTTTGTTTTTGAATACCACATACTCATATTGCAATTGCTAATTAAAAACAAAGAACGTAAAGCTCATAATTGGAAGTACTTTAACGAATTCTTACGACGTAACTTTCAACAAAATGAAAAGAAATTATCTACCAAAATATTGAAATGATATTGTGCACTGGTTAGGTTACTCTTTATTTACAGCAAATTGTATATGAATATTTTAAAAAGAAAATAAAATCTGTAATGAACATCTCATAACAGCTGGTTTGAATTAATCTAAATCATTTTAATAGCCGGTGCTGTAATCGATTTTAAGTAGGTATGAGACCCTTAAATTTTAAATAAAATACATTTCACATTTTCTTACGATTTTGTGTTTGTTTGTTCACATACATAATTTATGAAATACTAAATCGTTATTTTGCATAAATGCAATGTCAAGGTACATATCAAATCTAAATTTTTAATAGTCTTTTGTGCTTCCTACACACTTTATAATATACATACATACATAAAAATATTGTGTACAGATTTTCTAATTCACAATTCATTACCTATAATTAAAGTCATATATTATTAAAACATAATTTCATAATCTTTTGTGGGTCACTGAGGATGCATCTGTACCAGAATCGAAATGGGAAGGTAATCAGCTCTACATATTTGTGATAATTAATTTGTAAACACCAGCAAAGAATCATTTTAAATAAAAGTATCCACTGAACTGCACTTGTTTCATTGATATTAATTTGCTGTGACTATGTATGCAATAATATGGAACATTCTACGGAACAAATCTGGTCTGAAGAAATTTATCAATATTATAATTGTGAGTCGTTGAATTGAAAAAGCTAAATTACACTTTTATTCGTCAAGACTCTCATTCTGTAAAAATATTAATAATCTTAATACGTAGTAAAACATTGTGTAGAGCTCGGAAATACAATCTAACTTAATTTTGAAGAGTATTGGAAACCAAGATAAGGGTTCAGCTTAAGTTAATTCTCAAGATTCACTAATTAAGAAAAACAGACGGGAGTATGAGGGTTGATCAATAAAGAATGATCATAAATAAATAAAACATAATTACCTGTTCTAATCCTCCAAATATTAATGGTCTTTTTGAAAATAGTCCCCATTACATGCAATGTACTTGTTCCACCGATTTTGTTCCATCAATGTACTTGTCCCATCAAAAGACATGCTGGAAGCCATTTTTGGACAGATCTTTCAAAATCGCCTCCGCACATTTCACCACTGCCCCTGAATATGCGAAATGCCATCCAAGGTGGTGTTTCTTCAAAGTTGGAAAAAAGAAAGAAAATACAAGGTGCTAGATCAGGGCTATATGGAGGATGGGGTACACACGGAACTTTGACATTTGCAAGATAGTCAATAACAATATTGGCAATATAGGAACTGGCATTATCTTGTTGTAGCAATCATCCTGTTTCTTTCAAATGTGGTCTTCCCGATGAATGTGACCTTCGAGGGCTTCCAATACACCCTCGTGATAGTTGTATGTGGTGGGATGATATATTTGTACACCATGCCTTGAATATCGAAAAATGACATGACAATAACTTTGTTAGTAGGGGCAACCACTCTCGCTTTATTGGGTGTTGTTGAAGGAGATTCCGCACAGAGTTCTGCTGTTTGGACTGAGAATCATAATGCCGAAGCCAACTTTCATCGGCAGTGAAGATTTTCGACAGAAACATGGGATCGGTTTGCAGCTTTGATTTCCATTCCTTACAAACCTCCACATGCACGGACTGTTGATCGGGAATAAGCAATCGTGAAATATACCGCACACACACATATGACACGTAGTTTGTCTGCGAGCAGCGTATGAGCGGAACCAAATGAAATGTCTATTCTTTGCGCTAGTTCTCTTACCGCGATTCGACGATCTTCTCTCACCATCACAGCAGCGATATTGATGTTCACTTCCGACCAGAGCAGTTACTGGAGCGCCGGGTCTACCTTCCTTTGAAGTTGATTGTCTCCCATCTTTAAATATTTTGAACCATCTTTGCGCTATGCTATAGGGAAGAACAGACTCTGCATAAGCCTTCTGTAACATCGCATATGCTTCATCTGCTACTTTCTTAAAGCAAAAACAGAATTTCAATGCACCGTACTGTTCTTCGCATGTCACTTCCATGTTGCCTTGTGAGAAGCTGAAACTACGTGTGCTTGAAAGTCTGCAAAAATCACATTCCTGACGTCATGGCCTTCAAACCTACTCGATCTATTCATCACTTCTTCCACTACACAGAGATGTTTCGTTCTCTATGCCTTTGTTGTTGTATTCACCTCTTAAACACTGAATATCAGTCTTTACTGATCAGCCTACGTACAAATATATACAAGATTATAAATATAATCCGCCTATTTTCAATAATCTTCGGATTTACTGATTGAATAGTTTTGAAATTATTTATTCCAATTAAACAAATCGAATATGTAAAATGCCTTAATACTAAAATGATATAAATTTACATAGTTTAGAAAAAAATACTAAATATATGCATTTCAATAGATAACCAAATTCAATCATTAGTATCACTACACCTAATATAAACTAGTCAAATAACAATATGACTAAGTGACGTAAACGAAAACTTAGAAAGATTTATAATATACTCTTTTCAACAAATTATACTCACAATAAAAAGAAATAACACTAGGAAAAAATAAAATGTGACAATATGTATACTGAAATGCATTCTTACAAACGCTGGAAACAAAATCCAATCTTGCCCATTGCAGCTAGAAAAGATTTCATAAGGCCAAGCTTTATGTGGAGTTAAGGCAGATATACGTCTTCAGAGTTGACTAGAGGAGGGGAGTTGCAACATCCTTGACACCTGCGTCCGTTGTACTGCGTCGCGGTCATTCCTTTCCTCTGGTGGTGACTGTCTAGGGCTCGAGAGTCCCATTTGCATTACGAAGTAGCAATGTTTCGTGTATTCACTCTGTAGTCCTGTAAGTATACCTATAACTTTGAAATCTGAAACAACGTATCGCTTATGAATGTTGCACTGAACCTTTTCTAATATAAGTTTCATGATGTCGTACATTTCTATCATCTGTGTGGCATAAGCAATTGATTGAGAGGATATTGCCCTTGTATATTAAAATAGCCATAGGAGTGATCTTTAAGTAGTCGATAAAAAGTCTACATTCTTGTGCTACACGTGTCGTATCAAGAGCTGCAAACAAACCATTAACATCAGAATAAAACCAAAGTGTATTCTCTTATTGAAAAAAATGAATGGTATGTGTATGAACAGACAATGGTATGTCTATTAAGCAAATTCTACTCTTTAAGTCTGGATCCAAGAATCTCAGCCTGTGATTTAGATTCAAGTCTCGCAGAAGATCATTTAAATCATTTAGTGTTACAAAATGTGGCGTCTTCTCCTCCACAAATTTAAAATCCGATGATGTAACCTCAGATTCTGAAGAAGCTATGTCTGTATCACCCTCTTCCAGAGACTATGTTACTGGAGGTACAGGAACCGGAAAGTTATCATGTGTTTCACAAGTCTAGTTGCAAACGAAATATTGTCAGGATATTTCATTTCTTCCCTATCCTTCCCTTTCATGCCTCGCGACACAGAAGCAGCAGTTACTACATGATCGATTGACTGGCGCCATATCATCGGAACACCAAACGGTATGTTAGTTCAACGTTTGCTTTTCAATTCTGCCCGGAGACGCGAAGCACTGTTATTCAATATTGTAGGTGTTCACTACCTATCATCATCAACCTTGCTGTTGGAGTATAATTCGTAAGCCCTCTTCACAAGAGAGATTAACTTTTCCTTGTTAGTCTTCACTTTGTATTAACCACAAACAGAACAAAAATTAACTGGGTGGGTACACAATTTCCAAGCATTGTGACAATCACAAAAACACTTGTAATGTTACTGTAACAAACAAAGATATTACGCTTTGTGTTAGCTCAAAAATCCTGCAGACGACTGAGCAACACAGGCTTCAATAGGTCATTTTGTTTCCATAACTGTAACATCGGGCATCATTCAAGAATTTCTGACCATGTTTTTTACGCAATAAAAGAGCTGAAAATTTTACAAAACAGTCGTGGACAATTTGTATATCCCTATACTCACAGGGTAACTTCACTTAGGCAACCTTTTATCGCCTTGTGCTCGTTTAAAATATCTAGGCATTTTTATATATTATACCTGAATGTATAGGGTTTGTTACCGAGCCTATGTTCGCATAGAAAAAGAAAATGTTACAATTGTTTCTCAATTTCTCCAGAAATTAGGTTTCTTCCATTTTTCAATTTCTTTTTCTTACACACACGTTTCCTCACCTTGTGTTCAAGCTATCTCTGTGGTGTTTTAATATACCTAGGTATTATACTTGAATACTTCAGGTATGTAGAATTGAGCTTATGATTGCGTACTGTCACTGTAATTGTTGCAAACCTATCAAACCTAACTCATTTCTCCAAAGAACAGTTTTTCACCAAATGCTCCAATATTTTCTTCTTCTTCTTCTAGAAACAAAGCGTGATAGGTCCCACATACTTTTGTTCCATAAGATTTTAAACGAGATATCATTTGTTATTCTGGGACAATCAGGAGAAGGCACAAGCGCTTACAATATAAAATGTGAAATTCTACGATTTTCTTGAAATTTTGGCCACTTTCTATTATAATTGGCGTTATTTCTAAATCTGAGGTTGTAGGACATAAACTAAGATCATATTCGTTTTCAGCAGCACCGTCTCCTTTAGACTAATCGACATAAGCGTGGGACGTAAAGCTCAAAGATTTCATTTTAATTTTCGTTTTCAGCAGCTCAAAAGCTATAAGGAACACCTTGTTTTGTTAAAAGAAATCACCGTTGACCAGTCAAGAGCTCGAAAGTAAAACAGAAAGACGCTCAAAGATGTCTAGATAATTGTCTTTAACCTGCTGATAAACTTTCAAATGCTTAGATTTCTCAGCTAGCAAAATTATGTGTATCTGGTATTTCAATGTAACTAGATGTCTAATATATTCAGTGTAACTTCGCGTAACTTTTTGTATTTAACTAGTTAATTACACAGGGTGGGCAGGAATTAACTCCCTATTTAAAATAATTTTTAATGTTTTAAATACTTAATCAATTTTCATGAAATAAAAAGCATTTTTCCCTTACTATGGTAAATTGTTATGCATTGGCACAATTCTACATAAGCACCGCCATTATTCACCATTCTTCATAAACAGTTGGGAATGTTTAAGACAAACTTCTGCAGATACTCCAGCGGTACGTTGGCTTTTTTCAATAACTATCCCTGATCCTCTCATGTCCAATAATAACAATTGTGCCGGTTATCAACACCCCCGCCCCCCTATATGAAACACGGATTCATGACCACAGAATATTACCAAGAAGATTTTACCAGTCTTTATATCGAGCAAATATCATCCCTCCAAACTCCAACCGACCTTTACAGTTTTCTGGCAATAATGCGGTTTCTATGGAGGAAAATTGAACTCTTCTTTCGAAACAGTTCGGATCGTGTGTCGAGTTAAGTGATTTTTGCAAAATGACTGTCTTTGTTATTTCTGAGGACTTTGAATGAACATTTACTACTTACAAATTTTCCTCCATCCTGGATATTAAAGGAAGTCTGCATCTCCAAATATATGCTACAAAACCTGTGTTCATTAGCTTCGAATGGCAATTTCATATGGTCTTTGCATCTAGCAAGGCACGTTGTCCTTTCACCCTTCGCCAGTATTTCTGTACCTATACAGTGGACTACCATAAATCATATCGGGAAGCTAAATCTCACGCAAGGTAAGACGTTGCACCATGGTCCATGGCTCATTCTTGTAATGACATAAATGCGATATCACATAATAAATTCCAGTACTATAAGGAACACAATACTTCTTATGTCATGGAAATTGGTTAAATATTAAAAACAAAGTTACATTCACTTATCAAAGGTAGTTAACTCCCGACCATCCTGTATACAGGTATCAAACATTTTAATGTCTAAATTCATACTTATCATTTTTTGTATATACTTTACTGATTTTATTTTTTTTCTGCCTTACTGCTATTCTTTTGTCCTGTAATACGCTATAAGGAAAATCAAAGATAGCAACCACGGCATAGAGTTGAACGGTCTTCACCAAACTATGGCGGTGCTGATGATGTAAATTTAATAGGGGATGATAGGAGAACAACAGAAAGAAATGCGGAGTTCTTGTTAAACGCTTGCAGGGACATGGATTTAGAAATACATGGAGAGGAAACTAAATACATGGAAGTGCGTAGGGGCCGAAATACGGCAAATTATGGATACGTTAAAATATTAAACAATTCTTTTGATAAAGCGGATACTTTCAAGTATCTAGGAAAAATATTAACAGAGGAAAATCATATTCACGAAGAAATTAAAATGTCGACTAAAAGCAGGGAATTCGTATTATTATTCAGTTCAAAATTTCTTGTCGATGCTAATTCTGTCGAGAAATAGGAAGCTTAAAATTTATAAACGATAAACAGGCCTGTTGTTCTGTATGGTTGCAAAATATGGTCTCTTACTCTGAGCGAAGAACATAGACTGAAAGTATTTGAGAACAAGATCCTGAGACGAACATTCGATCCAAGAGAAACGGGAATGGGGAATAGTGGGAACTTCATAACGAGGAATTACATAATTTATATGGTTTACCCAACATTGTTAGGGTCCTCAAGTCTAGAAGTTTTAGCTGGGCAAGTCATGTAGCTAGAATGGAAGAAAGTAGAAACGCTTTTAAAGTCTTGACTTTAGGACCCATCGGAAAATGGGCATTAGTAGAACGTAGGCACAGAAGGGAGGACAATATTAAGATGGATGTCGCAGAAATAGGAATAAAATGTAGAAACTGGATCCATTTGGCTAAGGATAGAAGTCAGTGAAAAGCTTTAGTGAACGCTGCATTGAACCTCCGGATTCCATAAGCCATAGAGTTACATATATATCCAGGATATGATCAAAGAGGGGGTTAAACCATAGTTTGCTGCTTTATCCAATGTAAAACAGGATTGAAGTCCATTTTATCCATTGTATTCCGGAGGGTCAAGGGGGAGGCTGTAGCCCCTATAGGCCCCCTGGATCCGCCCTTGTATATTTTATATATATATATATATATATATATATATATATATATATATATATATATATATATATATATATATATATGTGTGTGTGTGTGTGTGTGTGTGTATTCCGCCTTTTTGAATAAGTCACGTTATATTATGATTATCATTATTATTGTGTGATTTTGTGATTCTCTTAGCCAATGAAATCAACGAATAAATTAAAAACCATACACACACAAATAATAAAAATAGAACTTTAAAAAAAAATCTAGTACATTTTATACAGTACCTAATATTTTGCTTCATCAAACTATTATTCAACTCTTGACATGATCGATTGTATAAACAAAGCTTTATTCAAAAGACTAAAGGAGGGAAACCAAAATACTTCTCTTCCTCTTTTTAGTTAGTGATACTGAATAAACGGCCAATAAATCCTGTGTATTAACTTGTCATCGTCCATCTCAGTTGACAGGTCTTGTGACAAGAGAGGAAAAAAAACTTTTTACTCCACTCGCTGGTTGAAAATGGCTATCGTGTTTGGGTACACACCATGTTTTGTATCTTCCCTTTATACCATAAATAAGACCTATTACAGGGCCGTCATTTTTCAAGAGGCACCTCCCTTTCTATCTTAATCACTTCTTGTTGTGCACAAAAACGGAAATCTATTAGATATATTTTTTGAGTGACGGTCACCATCCAGCTATTCACTATCAGGTTATTTGATAGGTATAACGTAAACATGTATTGTTGGCACTTCCTCCCCCACACACAATGTGTCAATTAATGCCACTCAAAAAAATTTCATTATCTTGGCAGATATCCTTCCTCAATAAGATTATACTGATAATATTACAGATCTCATCACAACATATGGATAGATAAGTATATAATTTATATACACTGACATATAGAGGATGTGATCGCACATCTATATAGTTTAGATTGGCTAAATATATTGTAATGTAACATATTACTATAAACAGGTAACTTCGACAACAGTGCTAATACGTAATGACTACATGTGCAATAGCTGGAATAAAGTGTACTAAAACCATCTATTACAATTAGAGTTGTAAAAATATAATCTGAGAAGTGATTGACTACTGCCACTGCTTTCTAAAGAAGTGATCGCTGTTTTTTGGATAATCGAAAGTTAATACTGTTTCCGATCTCAGCTCACGCCAAGTGAGCATTGTGATGAAGAAATATCAAGTGCGTAGATTTTCACGAGATTCTCTCGTTTCCTCCCACTTTCATTCATTGTTATCACCGTCCCCCTTGGTCTCGGTATATAACTATGGAATGATAAGGACTTTCTAAAGAGTTATATTCACAGAAAAGGCGAACAATATTTTGACAAAGTTTAAAAACATTGTCTTAAGCTATTGAATTCTTTCACAATGTCGTAAAAAATTACAAAAAAAAAAAAAAAAACAGTTTAAACATACTGCTCATAAATAACTTCATTGATAACGTATGTATACGTCTCATACCTCCGTATTATAATAAAACATTATCTTATCAGTGAAAAAAATCATATTCTGCCTTATTCCACAACTATACGATGAACTCAATTAAGTGTAAGTTATCCTAGGATAAAGTTATGATGATGATATCACAAATTTCTTATATGTAAGTGCTATATCCGATCTCACTGACTGAGACAGTTTAGCGATATAAAGAATTAAGCTGGCGGTCGTAAGACCTGCCTGTAGTGGATTCGAATATTGCTCACGATGATATAAGGTTTCGTTTCTTCACTGTCGATTTTGTTCTCATCGTTCACTCAAGAAATACAAAATTGGTCTCATATCCTAATTACCGTATTGTATATAGCCTATTAAGATGTATAATATTGCTTGCTTCGTTCTGCGATTTTGTGTTCACATTTCTTAAAATTAAAAAAAGAACATAAAACTTCATTTTTTATGTTAGCCAATATGTTTATGTGCTAAAACATCAACCGTAAAGTAGAAGAAAATAATTGCAAATACAAGTTAGTATGCGAAATTTATGATACACTGTTACAATTGTACAGTATTATACTGTATGTGATTTTTTAAAGTTATTTTTTCATACGTTATACACTTGTATTACAATTCTTTACCTTTCCATAAAACAAACCAGTGGGACAATAGAAAATCTTAAAATGTTTTTCAATTATACATTTTGTCAAAGACACAATGGTAGCATTGATGACTTTTTGTTTCCTAGCCTTTTCAACCTTTTCAGAGAGCTCGACTACAGTAACGAATAATGCTGAAACAACTTTTTGCTCAAGATGTGTAAATTGGTTGTCTTCCAAAAATATCTTGAATAGAAAATTCCAAGTGAAAACGACTTCCAATGTAGAAGTTGTATAGAGCTATTTTATAAATATTTACCAGAGATATGACGCTATGTAGAGTCAGGAAACCACATCATTTAAGAATGTCTGATGAGATAAAGAAGTGTTTGCACCATTAAAGAGAAAATCCCTTTTATTAATTTTATGTGATATGTAGTATAGACTTGTTTGTTTAAAGCAATGGTTCTCAATCTGTGGGCGTGAAAAGTCAGCAAAGGGAGCACAACTCGATTTAGAGACCGTTCAAATATTTTATGGACCCTGATCCAAGATCTAATATATTTCAAAAAAACATTTTCTTGTACGCTTTAGTTTGTGTTTGGCTACACTATATTTAGTTCTCCAGATATATCACTTAGCTAAGAAAATAAGAAAACTCGATTTAGCGCCCTTCAAAAGTTTTGTAGCCTCTGACCCAAAAACTCATTATGGGCTAAGATCGCAATCTTTTGATTCATTTTTTTATTATTCTTAAGATTTTTGTTTTGCCTCAATTTTCTTCTCCATTCAGCAGCCTCTTAACTTATTTGTATGTCAAACTCCTAAACGCAACTCTCCTATATGCGTTTCATGAATGTAGGATTGTATTAGTGTTCCTTAGTATTGTATAAGAATGTAAAAAAAACTTTTCTTTATATGTAACTAAATGTGATTTAATCCTTTTGTTTGGTAAACGTACATTGGTGTTTTCATTTTATTGAATGACTTTACTCTAGATAAATTTAAGCACCCGAGATGTTCATACTCTTATTACTGACGGAGAAGAGCCGAAGTCGATTTCTTATGAAAACACAAGTTACGCAAAATCCTGGCTTAATTATAATACCGCCTCTTATACTCTGGTTGTTGAAAAGATAAACTAAGCTTATAAAAAATGCGTGTGTAGCTTTCAGTAGAAGAAAGTACATTATGACCACTAAATTAAGCTGCTTCTTCTATCTATTAATATACAACCACTTCTATATTAAGTAAATTCCATGTCATGATCAGTACCATCTACCAAAGGAACACACACTTTGATAAAATCTGCAATATTTTCACATGATGACGTATTTCACATGATCACTACACAGCAACTCGTTTTAGATATAATGAATTCTTTATAATTACTTGAGGGTTTTCTAAGCCCCAAATCCTGCTATTCTGTTTGTTCACGAAGCCATTCAACAGAAAGTGTGCCTCACCACCTAAACGTTACTTTCTTTATGAAATTATTGTCCTCTCTCTGTCTCGCAAGCACACAATTGGCAAATGGTCGGCGCTTTTCGTGATCGTTTGGCTTCAGTTCTCATATCAATTAAATTTTACATTTCCACAGGTGCAGATATTTCAGAATTTGCTACATGTTGATTCTGGAAATATTCAATTATTGTGAACATCGAAGAACAGATATCACTCACGACGGCGATGTTTTCCGCAGAACAACTAACACAAAGACCTAGCGCGGGGTTAATATTTACAACCGAATCTGTTTTCTCAAATTAAGCGATCAGTCTAATTAGAGTCGACTTTTTCGGCGTATTACGTTGATCAAACATTCCACAGACGTTGCGATCAATCTCTGCACATTTACCATATTTGTAATATGTTTTTCATATGACAACACATTGTGAAGTGTTCCATTCCTACCTATACAGAAAACAGATGACGATCAAGTGCTATCCAGCGCTCCGTGACTCACAAAGATAACAAATGAAAATTGTGTAACGTTCAGAGTTGCCAACCTACTAGAACGGAAATTGCGGCAATTTCAAAAATGTCATTTTTTATGGGACTCCCTATTAATTTATTCGCTGTTTATTAAAACATGACTTACTTTACCCCTATGAACATAAGCCATACGTTGACTTGTTCTAACAATAGGGTAAGTGTTGGACATTTTATTATTTTATACTAGTGTTCAATCATGTATAAACAACGCTAATAATAGTAATAATAATAACTACAGTTGCGTTTCAAATGTTTGTAATCTCTCTTTTACACACACATATATATATTTACGCATATTATCTTTGTGCGTGTGCGCGTGAGCGTGTGCCTGTCTATCTTTCTTTCTCTGTTTACATAAGCTAACATCAATCACATAATTGCCTTCAATCAAACAATCCCAGTTAATGTAAATACGAAATTCCAGACGTACAGCCAAAATATTTTCTGTATGGGCAATTTTCTACCTTTTCTATTTTTTCTTTTCTGCTTTCCGTACATACATATACAAAACAAAGACTGTTACTGTTACTGCACTGAAGGAACAGTTCCACTACAATTATTGAGTTAAATTTTATTTTTTTACAGACTACTTTCCACATCAACAAGTAATGCAAACCAAGAAAAGAGAAAGAATAAACTAATCTGAAATGAGTGTATCTACAATATCCACCGACGAAAAGAGAGGAATGTTTTAAAAAAGAAATAAAAAAAACTAAATATTAGCTTCAAAAAACATAATACGAGAAAACTTGCTGCATGAGTAGTACTAGTAATAGTAATAATAAAAAGTGTTCACTATTTCGTATATTGATTGATGGCTGCTCCCCCCCCCCCAATTCTCCAATGAAAACAGGTCAACCGTTAAGGCCTGCGTCACTCGTTTACTGGCATATTCATAGTCAGATGAATCATGGAGAGGGGAAGGGCTCGGTAGGCACTGGGAAAACAAGGAGCGTAGTCAATGCATTAATAATCGTAATAATAGTAATAATAAACTAACCGGAAATTGTAGAAAAATTCCACATCACAGGAAAAAGACTACATTGATGGAGGTGATCTCTAATGGAGTCCTTGAACAAGTTCTCTCTCTTTCTCCTCCTGTCTCTCCCTCTCCTGTCCAATCACATTCACCCACTGAAGACTAATAAAGATGCTGTCTATTAAATTACTCAAAGCGCTAGAAGAGTTGTAGGACTTTTTTTTTCTTTTATGATCTAACACAATCTTCTTCATTGCTTGCGGCTGTTTCAGACTGTCATGGGATTCCTTATAATGACTAAACGTCCATATATTAGAAAACTTCAACTTCTCTGAAGAGTCCTTTCTCTGAAAAGCGTTCTTCTTAACGTCATTACTACTTAAAATTAAACAAATGTATGTTTAATTACAGACCACAGTTAACTAATTTTCTAGTTAATTTATCTCCTGGGTATTACTGCGCTATGAGTTTTCTCTGTTGCCTTGTTTCTTATGTAATTACTTTAATTACTGTAAAACTGAGTTATAAAAATAAAGATAGAGATTTCCCTGATTGCCATTAACAATTTTACTTTCCAAGAACATATAAGTAAAGTTCTTATGTTACACAGTGTGGAACTTAAAAATACCATATTCAATATACAATTTGAATATGAAAATATATTGATTGGGTGAATAATGGGGGCGACAGCATCGTGGTTATTTGCGCAAGTCATGATAAAGACTAATATGCTATTTTTTTTTTTTAAATCAATGACTATGCAAGTGATGGATAGCTTGTTAACTTACCTGTTAGTGTAATTCATCGATGTTAATGTTCAATTAAGAAGTAAAACTGGCATTTTTGTTCGTTGTGCGTATTAAACCCAAAGTTTCATCTCAGACGAAGGTTGGGGTTAACAAATAATCTATATACAATTACCATCGTCATAGATATTGTCATAATTGCAGATCACTTGTCGCAACTGAGAAGTTTCTATGCTCCACGGTCTTCAGTAAACCTCTTTGTCTTCACGTATGATTTTTCTATTTTGATATTGTCCATCAGTTTTGATATCGCAAATTTTTGCATAAAAATTCATGTTATCAATTATGTGCAAATTCTCACTGTTTATCACTAATTAACCTAAAACACACCTGTTGCAGTAATTTTACGACAACAGTGTTGCCAGAGGCCGCGTTTCTGTCAAAAAGATCCATTTTAGAGACTTGCATTAAATAGCCTTTTTATATGGCAACACTGCGTCAATCTTGTCACATTTTTGCACCAATGGATAAATGTTGATGCATACTGTACATATACACAGGAATTCACTCGCGAAAAATCAGTTTTCTGCAATTAAATATTGATTTTCTTCATTTTGCATTTTTTTAAATTTTACACTTACGGTAATTTATTTTGTTACTACACAAATATGTTACAAGTTGCAGCATTGATCATGATCTCAAAACTATCTACATAAAACATACTTACATTTGTTTCAAGTTTCAGGTCTTTATCATTCTTAGATCAAAAGATATACGCAATCAAATTTTGGGTTGCACTACTTTACGGACACCTGTATCTTCTACTGAAATGCCGTCTCCATTATGTCTATCTTTTTCATGATAAATAAATATTAAACAATGTAGGCGAGAGACAAAATCTCTGCCAAACACCCCTTTCAATTACAGTCTCCTATGTCATTTTCTACCCTATACTAACACTTACTTCTTGGTTCATGTATAAGTTTGTTATAAGTTTTCGATCTTCCCATTCCAACTCAATCTTCTTTAGAACTCCTAACAACAATTCCCAATTCACGCAGTTAAAAGTCTTTTCTACATCAATAAATACAACATACAGATCTTTCCCTTCTACCATAAGCCTTTCACTGACTACCCTTAATAATCCAATTGCATCTTCTATGCCCTTACTTCTTTTGAACCGAACTGTTCAGTCTCAACTTTTTCGTTTGTTCTTCCATACAATCTTCTGTTGAATATTGGGAGCAAAATTTCTTGCGCATGCAATATATAATGCTCACATCTCTCTGGGTTCGATTTCTTAGCCATCGATATCATGGTCGTCTTCGGGAAGTCTTTTGGTTAATCCCCTGTTTGATATACCTCATAGCAGAGTCGGAAAAATCTTTCTGGCCATTCCATTAAGAAATATCCCATATTCTTAATGAATTCGATTGGTATATTATCTATCCCGGCTGCCTTTTCATTCTTAATCTCGAATAGAATTGTTTCTACTCATTCCGAAGAATACTGAACTTTTTTTTTATCATTTTCTCGTTCTTCATTCTCTATTTAAACATCTAAGCCATATGTCTGTCTCTAATTTAAGTCCTCAACATATTCTTTCCAGCTTCTTTAGACTTCACATCTCTCGCTGACTACCTTTTCATTATTTTGTACTGACATCGTAATGCTCCTTTATTTCCTCCGAAGTTCCGTTGATTTCACCTCCTTGTACATTTCTTCACATTTTGCAACTCTTTCTAATTGTTATATGTCTTTGCATTTTCTTTTGTAAAACTCTTCTCTTGTTCTGTCTGTTTCCCTTTGTTACTCAGAACTGAAACGGAAATTTGCTTTACGTTGACACAAACCAATACGTCCATTGCGTCCATGAATTGATTAAATTGTCTAGAATGATCGTTACCATACGAACTTCTTAAATATCTACAGATAGCTATAATATAATTTATATTTGAGTAGGTTGACCATATTTATAACAGTAGGAGGAAGAGAAATATGATATGTTTGTACACAATTTATGAAATCAGTCATTTGAGTATTATTTTTATAGTATTCTAAATTCTATAATATTAGCGTTTGACAAAAAAAAGTCATATAGCAATGCACAGGTGTTATTGAGCTAAGAAAATTTTATGAATTTCCTCTGTAGTTTTCATGTTTTCATGAGCATGAGCATGTAGAGAAAATAATTAATTGGTAAATTTAAAAATTGATCCAGTAAGAAATCCACACCAATTATTGAGATGAATCTGGTATTAAAACGTAACGTCACTAGGGATTTCATTGCGACATTATCAACACGAGAGTACGTAGTGTAGTTAATTAAATATAACTTAAAACATTATTCTTTTCAAAAAGTATGTTTAATTACAATACTGCCCAAATATATAACATATATACGTTGATAAATCGCATCTAGATGAACAAGATAACACGCTAGAGATAAAGTGAGCATGTTATCTTCGAGATAAGCTTTTAGAAAATTGAAGTTTTATGGCGCTAGGAAGTATGTTAATTGTTGTCAATAATAATTAACAGTTTTATGTGGCTGGGAGAAGTTATTGATTTACATACTATATACGTAGCAAAATTGATCCTACCGGTGGAGAACAGTGGACCCAATCTTTCTTCCAAATGTTGACTTACAGGTACTACTGGGTTCGGGATGAGATACCAAGTATCTCAACGTGTTAGTAGTACCTCAGCACGTAACAGAGAGGAAGTCCAGTATTGCTTGCACAAGCCTATCAGGGTATCCACCCTCACTCAAATGATCACGTCTTGAAAGATACACAGCCTACATTAATCATTGGTTTTGCTGATATACGATGCACCTCTACCATAATTAGAGGGAATCCCGTGTTACTTGAATGATCCTACCTGGAATGTTATTCTAATCTGTCTGGAGAGGGACTGAATGGTGACTGGTGAAAAGTGACGATCCCAAGTACCTGGGTAAAGGTATTCGATCCCAGTAAAAGGAAGAAAACTCTACTGGATAAGGGGCTGGGATCAAACTCAAATGGTGACATAACACATATCATTGGATCCAGGAGGAAATGCGTTTTTTCTTACACATTGCATTTAGAATTTATGTGAGTCTAGACACATCTCATAAAACTTCTGCAACATTAGTGGATATATCTATTATAAGTTGCTAGTCTAATAAAACGCCAAATTCTTGCTTTCCGAAAATTGTAGCTACTAAATCAATAATGTAATGTACAAACTTACCAACATTAGGGTTACTCGTATCACTGTAACATGTTACTCATATTATTAGATAAACTGCCAATCTTTTAGTTCAGAACAGCTATTTACCTTACTCTACAAAGTTTTACATGTTATCAATGATCTGCATAATTCATAGTATCGTATAAACATAAGCCAGAATTATACAGGAAATGGAACACTACATTGCCAATTTAACATAACATATATAAAAATAAGCAACAAGTTTTCAGGTATCCGAACATATGCATTTTTAATCAGCAATTTTCAACCAATCCATTGTTAAAAGACCTTGTGTTCAGTACCAACAAAGATCAACAATGTGTTTCTTTGATCTACTTTCTCAAACAGCTTTTCCAATCAAAGAAATTCGTAATTCTGATTAAGTTATATACACACACATCTATTGCCATAAGGAAGGTACAGATGTGAATTGTCAATCTTTTTTTATTGTAAGAATGAAACCTTTTTCCAATCCATCCTGTCTTAAAATCTACTAAAGGGATACAGTATAGATTGAAATCATACGAAAGTCACTTCCTGAAACTGTAAATATTTTGTCACTACATAAGGAAATTGGTATCCTTGTTTTCGTTTAGTTTCTATGATCATGAAATATTTTTACAGAGTTAAACGTTCTATTTTTATTTAGCTTTAAAATGATAACCCCTTAAAAGAAGACACAGAAATTATATTGGGGAGGTAAAGTAATGTTAGTTGTTACGAAATTCCTGTATTATTAGTTCATATTATTTTCATGTGGTTTTCTCTATAAATCAAAGCAGAATAGTCGCATTTTTAACAATATGCACATTCCTTAAACGAATATCACGAAATTACGTGAATTCTTGTAACATTCCAAACGTTTCATACTTTCTGCAAATGTTGTATTTTCATGTACATCATTTATAAAGCAAGTGTAACTAATACAATAAGAAGAAGCGTAAGGGATGCCTGAAAGACTGTTAACTGGAAAACCGTATCTTAATTACAACTAGCTATTCTTCTCTAACTACAACGAAACACCAAAACAAGTTATGTAGCAAATACGCAAACTTCAAAGAACTTTAGGAAATTCTGTGTGGAATAGACCTAAGGGCTTTTTCCACATTTTGGATGGAGATTTTCATCATAGCTACAAACATTAATAGAATTTCACTAAAGTGTATCAGCAGTCTTTCTCTATCCACGTAATATATTTTGGTTACACGCTTTTAAGCGAACTTACAAATTATTTCTAATTAATTAACATACAAATAGTTAATCCAGAGCTAATTTAATCTAATTTAGTCCAAAGTGAGCGGTAGGTAGCGTATGTAAACTGAATATATTTATGAAACACTTATATAAAGTATAAATAAATAAATCAAAAGCTAATCCAATCAAGAGAAATGTAATTTCCAAACCATGTAAAATATAGAGACAGAGATTAAATTTGCAAATATTAAAAGTACTGTATTTATTTTTTAAATTTTGTAGCCTAAATAAATATATAAATGTAAACTGGGTAATGGAGACGTAGATTAATTAGTATAGTGAAAATGTTTTTGCGGAAAAAATAAAAATGTTAATTTATAATGTAATTAATATCAAATCGACTAACACACTGAACTGAATGACTCCTATTAAGTTAATAGTATTGTGCATCTTATTGTACGTTAACTTCAATTGTCAAATAAAATAAATGTATGAAAGTAAAATTGTAGCTTGCGAAATGAAAATGAAGTGAAATATTTCGGTTTAACTCTAGAAAGGCCATGCTCACATTTTCTACGTGAAGGACCACGGGGGAGGGGTCAAATTTGCCCGCACTGGTTTTAAGTAGCTTCCACAATATATTTGTTCAATTTGAGCTAACGTCTTGAACTAAATTTCAGAGAAGAAATTTTTCAAGGAATTGTGCTTTTCATTAAAAAAAAAAAAAAACGAACTAAATACAGTGCATAAAATTGCCTATATGGTATACCAAATTTCTTACAATACTATGCACAAAACTAGTATTATAATAGCTATACTCGACAGGTCCTATAAAAACCTAAGTGTTATATGAAGAAGGGAAAAAGCATTTTTGAAAAGTAATACAAGATTTAGATATAAAAAAAAACAAATGAAAGGAATTTTGGTGAAAACAAAGATGAGTAGCACCTATGACCAAGGGGGGATCAAATCGGTCCGCACATCATGAATTGCTTTTTACAAAACAAAAACAATGCAGTATATTCCAGTTGAAAAAAAAGCGAAATGAACCTTTCATCAATAGGAACAATAACAAAAAATAGAGAATCCTGAATACATATTAATCAATATAAACTATTGATGAAAAAAGGGCGATTTTTTTTTTGAGAGTCAAAGGATGCACTGAGAAAATTTCTAAGATCGAATTAATCAAAATTCGGTTGCTAGTAACCAAGTTGCTTTGTCAGTGTATAGCACATTGAGCTCTTGATTACTGCAGCCGAATATCACTTGGCTAGTTAATAGTTACACCCAGAATTGAGAAAATCGAATATGTACAGGATACTACGGAAAATAAAGTAAACTTTGATCGCAATCAAGACGATTCGAATTACTGATCCACGGATCAGTAAGAGAACGCCTTAACATACTCGAGCTTCCTGAACGTATTATAGTCGTTTTGCTTTGCAGAAAACCATGTCCTTTCTTGTTTCTCTACATTGTACTAAGAATGTAATAATGAGAACACTTTGATCATCATTGAAACGCAGCTAGGGCCCTTCCAATGGCGTAGTTTGAAAGTCAGTAAGTTTAAATTAACTGAGTGAATTGGGTAAAATATTTTTGCGAATTTTCTCGGTAAGTAGTAGCCCAAAAAAAAAAAGGTTAAGAGAGCACTCAACCGAGTACTCCCCGGTTAGTGACCAAGAGGATTTCTTCTTTTTATATATATTCAACAGAAATGCAGCTACTGGAAATCGAGTTTTCAGTTAACCCTCACTCAGTAAGCAAACAATTTTCTCAATGTGGCAAAAGACGGAAAATACACACGACTAAGTGACGGTTTTTACCTTAAGCAGAACCAATAGAGGCTTTATAATATACATAATAGATACATCAATGTAAATAAACTGTGATAAAGAAAAACACTTAAGCTGTGAATGAATAGATATATAAAAATAACAATAATATACGTATGTACTGACAGTAATTTGTGCGCGTCTGTATGTTGCGTATGTACTACAGTTCGCATATTTAAATCTTATATAGTACAAGATATTGTTATTAAGATTTCTTGAACTACTTCAACTTTTGTTTATAGTCATTGTGACTTTCTATTACATTTTATCCTCTTTGCAGTCCCTTTTATTCCACCCTTCATCTTCCTCTTGTCTTGTTCCTTTTCTGATTTTCATCAACTTGTAAGCGTATTACTCCATGTAAAGCCCCCCCTAAATACCTATTACGTCAAGGATTGGCATAGAGGAAGAAAAAAGAACTACAGAGCGGGAAGAAGAAAGTAAAAGTTAAAAAAAAAGTAGAGGGAGGCAAAGTGCATTTAGTTGAAAGCAGTGAGCAACTCTAAAACCAGGGCTATATTTTAGCCAATTAACATCGACTTTCTGTCAGACAAAGAGATCAAACTCCTCCCCCTCCCTCGAAGCCTGCCTGTCTCGAAGCCTAGTAAAGCTGAAGCCTGCTTGTGTATGTTGGCAACGAGTACTTATCACCACTCTTCCACGCTGGAGGCTGTGGTTCTTTCTCGAGATAGCCTGAAACACCCGCAATCCTCAAAGCAGCGGTGCTGCGCCAGAAACAATTAGTCCGGCCGAAAATAACAGGACAAGCTCACGCCAATTATACTAGGACTCGTTCTCGTTCATCCGAAAGCACGTGAGAGAGAAAGGGCCTACATCATTATAAAACACAGACTTAAGCCTTTGGCGAACAACACTGTAGTGGTGGAACAAAAAGAAAGAAAAAAAAGCGTTGAAAGGTCTGTTAGCCACGGAGGAATTAGGCCAACAGAAACGACCATCAGTACAGAATGTCAGAAGCTGGAATGCAGCCACATGTTTAAAGAACGAGGATCTGTACAACTGGGAGAAATTAGTATAAAACCAGTGATGAATTTTCAACAAATTCCCTCGCTGATTGTAGTTAAGCTACAACAGATAATCTGTTATATTTTATAAAAATTAGATACGCATTTCCTATAAATAAAATATTGCATGTTGATTCATATGTCTTTACTTAATATTAAATACCCAAATGGGGTTTTGAAAAGCGAGATATTACGAAATTTACTTATATCGGGACCTTACACATTGGCAATCCAATTTGGAATCTAAGATTATTTTTTCTCTCTCTTTTCATAATATTCACACCCACATGCATATGAATGGGTAGCACAGTAGCTATAATTATTGCAAGAAACAAGTCTACTAGTTCGATGGGGACACTTGGTCGAAAAAGTATAACAGCTTTTCCAATCCAGCTATCTTGAGTGAGGTTTTTCTGGGATTTCCTCATTCACACCAGGCAAATGCCAAATACAATGGTCCCAGGCTGCTTCCTTCCTTCCCTTTCATCGGATAGTGTGCTCGCCGAAGGGCATCATCCCTCATATACGTGACGGTCTAAACGGCCTTAGATGTCGACAGCCCAGAAATCTAATTCCTAAGTCTATTAGTTATCCATAAACATTCAGTAGTATAAACGATAAAAACAATCGTGTAAAATAAAATAATTATGTTTTAATACATAGTGTCCTAGTGTTTGATTTTGTTTAGGTCCTGAAATTGTTCTGTTTAGGTACTATTTGCTATGTTTCACTCATTTCGCAATTCGATTGGAGCCTTTACTAACACTTATGTAACATGTGCTTGTACCACGATGAAAGGGTATTATATGCCAAAGCAATAAAGATAACTTGATGCTGATTATTTATTATAATGTATTACTGATTAACTTCGTTTTAAAGTGATATTGATAACTGCATAGAAACATGTGAAAATATTCTCACGTTATGGGAAACGTAAGTTTACCCTTGTCGCAAACATTTCATCATGACTGTACTAAATGGACTGCGGTGGTTCATTGGCAAAGCGATCAACTCCAGTATGTGGGATCCCTGGTTGGATTTCAGATCCCGCCAAGTTGGTTTTGTGGTGCACAAACATTGTGTATGTAAATTTTCTTGGAGTTCTCTCCTTCCCTATCACTTTCTTTATTCCTCTATTTCTTCCATTCTCATCATTACCGTTTACTTTAGTCTAAACGACATAATCGTGGGACGTAAAACGGAAAAAAATTATTTTTATGACTTACTGAAGAAAGCATACAAGCCATTCACTTTTTTATATGCCAAGTTATATTTAATCTACAAATTGTATGTGAACAATAGTCTATAAAAGTAGGCGTACTGTTAATTTTAACAAATGAGCAAATCACACTGATTGTTCAAGTTTTCACTCGGCATAATTCTCATTACTGCATCCTGGAGGCTTTTAGTGTCATTTTCACTACACATTTTCTTAAAAGGACTCTATTTTGATTAGAACTACAAAGTGTCGAATACAAAATAATAATAAAATAGAATATAAATAATATGATAATAATATAAAAGAATTAGGCAAGGCCTGTTTGAGAGAAGTAAATAGCATGAAAAGAGCTTTTCTTGGTGTGTAATAGGGCTGCAATATCCGAAAAATAAAATATAGGAATATCATATTGGAAATACACGGTGTTTCAAAAGTCCCTTATCACCCCTTTCAAAATCCATACGGATATATTTATATTGAACTTTCTGTAGGAAATATATAGAATAGGATTAGGGGGCAGACCTTTTGAATGATGGTTCACGGACCATCTTGAATTTCATTTTTCTTTAATTTCAAACGATAAATGGGCTATGTGATACACGACCCTAAGGTAGAATTTGCTCAGGATGTCAAATCTGATATCAGATTTCATGTGTCTTTGTTTGGTGAGAAGTTATGGACAACGACAATTGATGTTTACCTGGTACACAATGTGTTCCACATGTGCTCTGTGTAGGACAATACACGTGTGCAGACGACTCTCCCAATTGTTATGAACACAGAGCAGGGTAGCTGGGAAAATTTGCTCATAGGCAGTCATGATACTTTGCTCAAGATGACGAAAACCACAATTTCCACACCATACACAATAGCTTGAATGTGTTCCTAAAGGTAGAAGTCCATTGGAATGAATTCTTGTGATCGGGCAGGCCATTCAACTGGCCCACGGCGACCAATTCATGCTTCAGCAAATTATTCATCCTGGTACTGACGCACCCGGATATCAAAGTGGGAAGGCGCACAGTCTTGTTTTTTTTAAAAAAAAACTGGGAATGTACTATCTTCCGACAGCAAACCTACGAGTATCTGATCCTATAACATCTCCAGGTATCATTTCTCAGTTAAAGTTTCATGAATGAAAAATGACCGTTAATTCGTGTTCCCCATATACCCGCCTACACCATAACCTTCTCTGCACCAATCCTTTTGGAGGGTACTGTCCATGTGGAGTTCTCAGGCGAATAATAGCGTATGTTCTGAGTATTCATCTCCTCATTTAAGAAGGAGTAGGTTTCATCAGAATGCGTATCTCCATCGCGAAGTTTGGATTTAGCCCTAATTGCTCGATTGAACACTCGCAAAACTGCACACAGCTATCTGGATCGTCCTCGGATAGGTCTTGCTGCATTTGCATCATATACCGATGCCACTTGTGCCTCTGTAGCATCCTGTACCCTGGTCTGGGACTCACATTACATTGCATGGACACACGACGTGTGCTCCGTTGTGGTCGCCTGCGGTAACTGTTGCGCCGTCCGTTGCTGTCCGTGGTCTGTCCGCGACCGTATATGTCTCCTCAAATTCGGTTAATAACTGTGCTACTGCAACATGTGACACAGGACGACGTTGTGGATGACGCTAATTGAAACCGGCTGCTACTGCACGCGCACTTCTCGCACCCCACAGATTGACGATCTAGATGCGTTTCTCAGTTGTTAATGGCATGCTTCACCACCTGCAGAAAGAGGAATTCACATTGTGTTGTCCATAAATTCTCACCAAATGAAGATACATGAAATCTGATTTCAGATTTGACATCCTAAATAAATTCTAGCCTAAGGTCATGTATCACATAACCCACCTATCGTTTGAAATAGAAAAAATGAACTTCAAGATGGCGGCCGTCCGTGAACCATCATCCAAAAGGTTTGCTCCTAGTTCTAGTCCTAGGTGTATGATTGTAAAATGCTATAAGTTACACTTTGCTCCGTTAGATGGCAGCAGATATCCTCCATGAATCTCTAATTGAATCTTCCCATGAAACTGAAATTTCGCGAGATTCTCTTTCAATGTTTTTAGCAGAACAAGTCGGATACGCCTGGAAGATATTCAATCTGCGTAACGCCATACATGTTTTGACCGGAACGAATACTGTCAAAAGTCAAAGATGGTTGAGTTTTAGTTTCTGACTCGTCATCAATGGTTCTACGTGGGAATATAACTCTCATAACCGTACCTCTCCCAAAAACAGAGGGAGATCTCTAGTGGTATTGATCTTCAGTCTGCCTTAGTGGGATACCAATATTTTAAATCGTGATTTACAGAAAACAGAGTTTATGATAATCCCTATATGTAATATAGAACCATATATAATGTACAAAATATTATAATGTACAAGATGATGATAACACAAAACTATTCAAAACGATTTTACAATCTCTTTCCTGCATTAGAAAACATTAGAAGGACAAGGAAGGACACGGTATGTGGAACCTTTAATCTTCATCACTATGTGCGTTTATTACTGGCGTGATAAAGCCTGCAACACACAATTTGCTTAAAATCTCTGTAGCTCGAACAATCTTTGTAAAGTATCGAGCACGTGAAAGGTAATAAATGTTTGCAGGGACATATGAACAATATCAAACTGTTTGACTTCCATGTGCACATTCACAATAATACGAATTTAGACTCTAATACCCTATTGTATTTGGGACAAAATCAATGTAACACCTGTATGTCTTCCTACAAATATGTCGAGGTCGTACCTCGAGTTTAACTGTGTGGGTATTTTTTTTCAGGAAATGGAATTTGATGCTGTTATCTCTATTCATCATTGCATGAGTTTAGTTGATTCTGAGTTTAACGTCTTTTCCAGCAGAGAGACTATATGAGACGTCGACCTACTGATTAACGTGGAATTCGAACCACATGAGTTCCTTCCGGGAATTGAACCTGGCCTCCCTTGCCAAAGGCACGTACGCTAAACATTTAGGTACTAAAGAAGCTCTGGTTCATCATTTCAGCTGAGTGGGAAACTGTCTTAGACAACTGATAGGAACCTCAAAAGAATTTTAGCTCTCTTTCTGTCAACTCCGGAAAGTCCAGGATGTCCGCAGATGTGACGTTTGCGAGGAAAAGAGTGTACACTTGTCCCAACCGTGCTCTTCTACTTCTGATCCTAATGTGTTCTCTGGGATGTGCTGTCGTTCCACTTGTGGAACTTCCTTATCGAGGTGGGGGCCGCGGTGGCTCAGTGGTAGAGCGTTCACCTCTGGTGCTCGGGGATCTCGGGTTCAAACCCTGCTTCCGCCAAGTGAACTTTCTGGTGGACAAACACCGTGTGCGTGGGTTTTCTCGGGGTTCTCCCGTTTCCTCCCACTTTCTTCATTCCACCGTTTCATTCATTTCTCATAATCACCGTCTCCTTTAGCCTAACCGGCATAACCTAACTGGCATAACTCAAAGATTTCATTTCATTTTTCCTTATCGAGGCCATCGTCAAAATTAAGACGATTACCAAAAGTATTATGTAAAAAAGAAGCTATCCGGCGTAACAATCCAACTTGAGGAAGCAACTTGTTATCCAGTTGGTGACGTAGAAGACAATACTTGTCCAAGAACACCATGAACGGCCTCAACAACCCAGCATTTTTTTTTTATTTTTTATTTTTATTTTTATTTTATTTTTTTTTTTTTTTTTTTGTAAAATATCAGGCAAAGTTTGCCTCTGTCGTAGTCAATTGCCTGCACTTACTTTTCAGTGTTAACATTAAAACTGCAAATACTCTTTCTTCCAAATATTCAGTTGTATCCTAAGAGCTGCGATTTAAACAATAAATATCACCTTGTGCCATGAAAATCGAAAGCCCGTTTGGATCTTTAAACACAAATATTAGTATTTCTAGGTCATTTGTGATTGCAGTATGGCCCCAGCATATATATATATAATACAACCAGTGGTAGCATAAATAGTGAATGGCTTACATAGAGACAACTTTTTTCTTCATGGTTCGATTTTATTCATATTCATTATTCATTATTCAACCTCTTACTGTGTCGAATATATCTTCTATCAAAGATTAGTACCAAATAGTCAACAATATTGTGAAGTTTTGTTGCTACAATAGCTTTTTCAATCGTTATGAGCTCTCCTCGCGAACAGGCCGCGACTCCGAACTTACAGGGTATAATTATTTTTCAAGGACGTCATGACAGATGCACACATATCCAAAACTTCCTGTTCTCTTTCCAGCAATAGAATTGCAGCTCGAACACTATTAGAATTGCCAGTGCGCAGTTTAAACAAAAGCGTAACAGTAGTTAAATGACAATTATCAGCGGCACTAATTCTCACACATGGTTTCTATAAGAATGATTATGTGAATTATAGTGTCATGTAGAGTCATTCATGATGAGTCAGAAATTCAAACTCGACCACCTTTGACTTCTGACAGTATTCGTTCTGGCCAAGACATGTATGGTGTAATGCGGGTTGCATATTATCAATGCATATCCAACTTAGGTTTTCCTCATTTTACACCAAGTTGCACCGTGATTATCAAATCATGGTCAAAATATATTATAGGCGAGTCGAACATTTTCAACGCGCTTTTCGCTAGAATTTGAAATAAAAAATATATTGTTTCTTGTTTTCGGTAGGGGCCTTTAAGCAAAGTATATTCATATTTTGTTTCATCCTAGTAACGTAAGTCGTTTCCGAGATATGAATATTTTTTTTATTTTCGAATTTTCATCAGTAACTTGGAAATTTGAAGGAATTTAAAGTTAATTTCCTGACCAAAGTTATCTTTGGATATGAGGTACCTTTGGTATAAATATCATAGCTATCCGTGCAAGGACACTTTTCACCGCTTTATCCGCCTGTATCATTTACCTCTGTGTTGGATACCTTTGTAGTGTTCAATTCTTAGAATCCATTCCAAAATATAGTTTACTGTTTCGGAAAGCTAACGCAATGGAAACACATGGCGAGCTATGGTCGCGCAAAGTATAAATGTTTAATCCATATGATGACCTGAACTCGCAAAGCATAACCAGTCAGTGTAAACGGAATATATACAGCATTTTTCCTGTGCAGAAATGTCTCTTGTAGAAGAGACACGTGAGTAGTGGATTTGTCTTCTAAATATGTCTCATGCACTTCCAGCAACACATCTAAATCTGATTCCAATGGGTTAACGAAACCGAACATAGAAAGGAAAAAAACTCTATACGAAGATGGCAAAACACGATATGTACATAAACTTATATAGGCAAGCAAACTACAACTTTATGTATTAAATTCGAATTACTTTCAGTTCACTCATGGAAACAAAATACAGTGTGTATATATACTGCTAAATAGATCTTTAATAGATCCACTATCAATTTTCTCCATCAAAGATCTCAGTGAGGCCAACTATTGGACCGAAAATCATAAAACGGCCGAAAATTTACATAGGTTTTGTCATTCTCTTATGGATTTAATATACTAGTTTGTAACTTGTTTGAGCGTATAAACATGTCTATCATATTTTGCGATCCTCTCATAGAACTTGTCTATTAAATATGACTTCTCCATAAATACAATGCAAAAGGTAGTAGCTGTTCCTGTTTCCTTTATGTCTATTTTCGGCAAGCGTATGAACAGATCGATGAAATTTAAGGTTTCTCATATATATTCTCTATTGCAAGATATTCCATAGTTTTGTCCATAGATAGTCTTTTGTTTTCCGTCATGTTTTGAATCCCTTTTACAGTCTATATCAGTTCTTACTTCAGAATATATTTGTTTCTTTTAAGTAGGCCAATTCTCCAAACTGGCTACTGTTCAATGGAACCAATGATAGCCGACAGAGAATTTTACTGTAATTTTCTTTAAATTTATTTGAAGCCTACTGGAAACAAAATGACGATGGATGTGTGGGGAAAGTAAGCATGTTCATTCTCCCATTTTCAAATTCTTCGTAGAACAATAACAAAACGTGGGATACGGACAAAATCTCGCAGCCGAAACATCGCCACCCAAAATCTCGCCGGCCAAAACCTCGCGGGACAAAATCTCGCCGGGCCAAAACCTCGCCGCGAACGAAATTTTTCTTTAAAATTTACCCAATGAGTTTCTTAATATGCAATTCCACATTACAAATAATAATAATAATAATAATAATAATAATAAGAAGAAGAAGAAGAAGAAGAAGATATAAAATATCGTGTGCGTGAGCTTTCTCGGTTATTCCCGTTTCCTCCCACTTTCTTTATTCGATCATTTCCTTCATCCTGGTCATCTACGTCTCCTTTAACCTACAGGACATAATCAAGGGACGTCGTAAAAACTCATATATTATTTCATACTTTCATAAATATTATTAGATTTTTGCTAAAATTTTAAGTTTTTGGATGTTCTAAAGTTCACGAAACTAACCCCGTTAGTTGTTATTACTTTCCTTATGCAGACTTTCTTTCCCTATAACCAGTTTAAAAACATCCTGTCGCCCTACCTTCACATTGAAATCCTCTAATACAGAAATAGAATTTTCATATGGTATCGCGGGACTTGGTGAAATACCCGTGATACTTCTTCTGAAAAAGCGTCTTTTATACCGTCGTCTGTCATATGTTGGAACATTTACATTTGGTCAGGCGAGATTTTGGGTATGGCGATATTTTGGGGCGCGAGGTTTTGGAAGACGTGGTTTTGGCAAGGCGAGGTTTTGGCCCGGCGAGATTTTGGCCCGCGAGGTTTTGGGTGGCGAGGTTTTGGCCAGGCGAGGTTTTCGCCCCGCAGGTTTTGGCCCGCGACGTTTTGGGCGGCGAGGTTTTGGCCAGGCGGGGTTTTGGCCCGGCGAGATTTTGTCCCGCGAGGTTTTGGGCGGCGAGGTTTTGGCCAGGCGAGGTTTCGGCCCGGCGAGATTTTGGGCCGCGAGGTTCTGGCCGCGAGGTTTTGTACCCAAACCCAAAACGTAGCTTACCTATAGAAATTTGGTTACAGCCCATCATATATATATATCACTTGTCAGGAAATTAATTTGAAAAGAGGAGATTTTTTTGGAATTGAGTTAATTCACTCTGCCATAGTTGAAAATATTCTATTGAACTAGATAAATAAATAGTTCTCGAGAACATAGAAGAGTAAGTAGTAAAATTATAAATAGAATGACTAACTGAGAAATATTCATGATTTTTCTAAATGAAAAAAAGGACATCGTTAGTGAGAAATGAATTTATATCCTGAATAGAAATCATTTTTGTCTCTTCTGAATAGGATGGGAAAAAAAGACATAATCGTAGAAAAAAACATTCAAAAATAATTTCAGTAGGATTTCATCTTTCCTATTATATATCTAAGAACGTGAAAAATAAATATAAATAAGTGGATAATTCAGCACTTCATATATTATTACTCATTATTGTTACTCATTATTACTTCATATATGTTATTACTCAACATTCACATAAACTAAATTGCCAAAGAAAAAGAGTTCTTCTTTAAGGGTATTCTTCCACATTCAGGATGGATCACTAAGGTATATCCAGAATTCAGCAAGTGATTTCTCTCAGGACAGGCAAGAAAAATGTCTATATGTACATTTACATTATATCGAACCGTTTCAGAGATATTCAGGGTGTTTGGGAAGATGTTCACTAGATGGCAAGATGCCTATCATGTATGAAACATGACAATCACTGTACAGATAGTGCTCATTTGAAACATTTCCTCTAATAACATTGCACTCAGTGAGAGACTGTTTCTGTCTCATCCCGACAGGTGTGTGTGTCATTCCAAGATTGCAAATAATCAAATATTGTTGCCATCTGTCGTTGTCTTCATTCCATCTAGTCCCTTAACTACGTCTCCTGTGACCTGGTTACAATATACGGGGTGAAATTTTTTCAAGAAATGGCACACCCACACTGTTGGAAATTTTAATATTTTTCTCTTAAATTAAACTCCTAAATGTTTCCAAGATTTAATTTTCTTAGCATGTTTTGAAAGGAAGGATGTCTGCTTGGTTTCCATATTATTGAGACTAGTTGATCTCACAATTGAACGAAAGTGTTTTGAGTTACAACAATTATGATACTAATTACTGTTCTTAGTGTATTTCTTTCGGCAAAGAGACCATGCGTGCAATACAGTTTTAGTATTGACTGTATAGAAACAGATCATTTACTTTACAGTATATAAGGCACGATAAATATTGAGTCTAGAACAGAACTTGAAAGAATTTTATGTCATGTTTCTCGATATGTAAGTCTAAGGAATATCATATCTATACTTCATCTGTACTATTTTGCGTTGTGCAGATATAATCCAAAAAAAAAAAGACAGATAACTGCTGCGTGTGACATAGTGTTCAAACTTCTGTATTAGTATTCGTGAATGATTATATCAAAGGCTTTTGTTAGGTTGCGGAAAATAATTATGCTCTACATTCTTATTTATACAATTGACAATATAATCAACTTAGTTATAAACGACTGTCACGATGCTTTTCTTGCGCTTATGTCTTGGTCATTGTAATTGTACTTTGACAAAAATATAAATCTAATAGTGTGTTCTTTATTAAATTTTCAAATAATTTGCTGAAAGCAAGTGACAGTGATATTAGCCTGTGCTTTTTAACTGAACTAATGTCATCTATTTTATATGTGGGTTTCATTTAAGCTATTTTAAATGAATAGAGCAATATTTTGCTTGTCAGACATTCATTGAATATAATATTGTATGTCTAGGTTAGTATTTAATCAATTGAGAAGGTAATATCCAAAAATGTACTCAGTGCATTCTAAAGTAAAAATCGAGACTGCGCTTCTTCCCAAGTTCTTTGCACTTTCCGGAAATCTGAAATAACATAAAATGTGTGGATAAAAAGTGGTGTTTTTTCTGACTATACAGTATGTTTTATTTGCGGAAAAGCGTGCAGAAAGCATGATGAAGTATGATAGAAAATATATGTTTTTTTTTTTCAATATGTACCTCTTCAGTACAGAAACGTCCACGGTTGCGTTCTTCAGGATAGAGATTAATATTTTTATTTATTTTTTTTTTTTTTGGTATAATATTTGTCTCAACTGCTATTTAGTATATATAAATATTTACTGTGTTCATTGTGGTGTGATGAATCTATTTACTCGGGATGTTTTTCTTCGTTCTTTACTGCATAGTTGTTTTGGGTCATGTTTTTGTTTCAATCCATACCTAACGATGATGAATATTTTATGCACCATTTGAGTTCTTGTATTCAACGTACTGTTGTAACATCCATTTTTGTTCGTTAATCATACGAGAAATGAACATTGCATCATCCATTGCATGTGTTTTTTTAAACAACTAAATCAAGGTTTAAATGTTTCAACTCGAAATTACAAATTTTGAGGCAAGTTTCTTTTTCTTTTTGAAGGATAGAAACTTAACAAAAGTTTCTCTTTCTAACTTGTTTCCTGTTCTATGGAGTATTTTTATAATGTTTTTTGTTGTAAGCAATTTTTCTAAATTTCTATTTTTTCTTCAGAATCTACCAATCATTTGTATTTTGTTGCATTCTTCACTTAAAACGTACATTATCACGGTGTTTCTTTTCGATTATTTTCTTATAATTAATTTCATCCCTATTTGACATTTATCTGTTGTTAATTGTACCATTTTGTGCCTATTTCTTAGTTATTCAAGAAAAGTTACTTCAGCATACACGTCTTGTAACTGATTTTCAATGCAGTTCGGATCTGTGATCCTGGAGTATATCAATTAGGGCCAGCGTTCTCAAGAAGTCAATTATGAACCTTAGTGATCATTATCTGCAATTATTTGGAAAATTTAAGATCATTTTTATAGTTACTTACCCATTTAGAAGGATATACCATTTATTATATTCCCATTTGTGTTCGAGTATTTGATGAATAGTAAAAAAAATCTGGTCAATAGTAGATGAATTTCGCCTAAATTCCCAATAATAATATCCAATATGTTTATGAATATGTGGTTAATCTTGCTAACATAGTGTTTGAAAGAATTTTTAGGATGTTGAAAATAGAGATATATATTTCGATAATTATTACAATCAGATTTGTTGTCTTCTTGTAAATTGGGCTGCTAATTGGTTTATTCTACACTTGTGGTAAGCCCTCCTTGTTTCAGATGAGCAAAATGAATTTGTGCAATTCTTTTCACAATTTTCCCTCTTCAAATCTAATTTACAGACACAAATTTTTGTATGATATATTAATACGAAATTAATAATTATAAACCCTAGAAACACAATTACTTGTATCACAATTATAACTTCTTGGAGTATGTTTAAAATGATTATTATTAATTGTTAATCCTAGAACACAATTACTTGCATCATAATTATATCTACTTGGAATATATTTAAAAATGAAAGCGTTCGTGTTAGAAACCATGGAGATCTTTCGTCGATCATACATATTTTAGGAGGATAATTTAATACTGTATGTACAGTATATACACGTAGGTCTAAGGTTATTATTTATGATTTTTCAGACCGATACTTAGTGGATCTAATTTCAAAGAGTCCTATAATCATTCCACAACGTTTCGTAAATATCTATAATTGCCCCATAGTGGAAATTGAATACAAAACTACTGGCGCCAAAAAATCCTCCCTAGAAGCACTATGAAAAAAAATGTTGTTTTAGTCAAGTAGATGATAGCTTTCTTGACGAAAGTAGATATTGTAAATATTCATTACATATATTAAGAATAAATTCAATTTGGTAAGAATATACATTCAGTGGGAACTAAATAAAAGAACTGAAGAATAAAAATCACTGAAAACCTAGTACTATTTACCAAAATAGACTGATGAATTTATTTAATTCTGACAGAAGTGAAAGTTAGAACTATAATTAGAACGTTGCACCATTTAGTTACGGTATTATAGAAAATCTAAAGTGATGCACTTTAGGTATAAATAATAGTTAAATTCATGTTCTAATAAATCTAAAATCAATGTTTAACCCTAAAGTAAATTCTGCAAATAAAGCACATTCATTTTCCAAAATAAAAAAACTGACGTAGAAGAATAAAAGTTTAAATATTTTAATATAAATATTTTAATAAATATTTTAATGAGTTATATATGTATATTACTCCATTAATAATGGAAAGAACTAAGTTTGCAGGTTTTGTATTTCACTACAAATTGAGTTACATGGGACTCAAAAGTTTTTTGATGGAATTTTCTCTTGAAATTAACCACGCATATGATTCTGTTAGAGCACAGAATTCTACGGTAGATGTCAGATTGATCCGTAGAAGTTGTTCGTCCAGTTTTCTCTTAAGGGAGAAAAGCGTTGTCCAGTTTGCGATGTTATTTATGGCGCTACTGAGGCTTGTGATATGGTCATGTAAGTAGTAGCACACGGCTGCGTGATGTCTATGATTGATCGCCAAGACCTCTTGCGGCGAACCTTCACCAATCCCTGGACCATCCATCATTTTCTGCCCAGACTCGCATCTACAGTTATCATAACGTCTACTTTTGTTTTCCCAACCAGAGACGAAAGACAAATTTAATTGCAGCTGAATATGTCTTTGGGGTTTTCTCCCTTTACATGTTTTATCTTTCGTTCACCTTTCCATTTTGGTAAAACATACATACTTCCTGATACATTTTTCATACTTGTCTTGATTAATTTGACGTGAGGAAATTAAGACTAATATCTTACAACATTAGTTTTTAAGTATTAGTGAATACATTAAAACCAGATGACAAGTAATCTTGAAAGTGATGACGTCTAGATTTGTCTTCTTAATTGTCTATTACTAAAATTCAAACAGGATTCAGTTACATATTCTCTTTAAAAATATATTTCCGCTTCACTTAGAGTAAGCGTTTTCGTTTAGTAAACCATTTGTCATTATCCATTTTCGATGCTTTATTATAAACGTCAAAACTATCAAATACTTTTCAAGATTTGAGATAAACAGGAGTGCTTAATGTAAGTTCACAAGTGTTGCTCATTAAGTGGAAGTAACACTAAATACAATTTCGATTAATCCAAACATTTTAAAGGTACTTTGATGCAATTTTACCTATTTTCTTCTAAGAATTGCCAAAGAATATTTTATTGTATGAAGTTCTTTTACAGTATATAAAGATAAACAATTTGGTGCAAACTAATTACGTTCATCGCTGCAGAAATAAACATTGAAATTGTACTCTAGTCTATAACTTACATAAAGCTTTTTCAACTAGAACTCTACGCAATCTTCCATACAAACGACGCAACGTTTATTGTCCAGTGGAGATGTTTGCATCTAGTAGTACTAATACCAGATGACGTGCATTTATCTTGATGTTCCACGTTATGTCACCTTCTCCATTCACTTTGCGATGTGTACGCATTATTAGGCAGCCTTTTCACTAAAGTTTCCACCAAAGAAAATATATAAACTTCGGCTCACTTGTATATAATTATTACATTATTATATCTTAGTTTAAGCTGGTTTTGAACTTAATTATTTGGCGGCCATCTATAGCAAGTTAATGTTATTAAAAGACTTCTTTACAGTTATTAGAAGAACTTTCCGATAATATTTGTTTGTATAACAGATGACCAGAATTACTAAATTTTCTTTCTTTCTTTCTTTCTTTCTTTCTTCTTTTCTTTTCTTTTCTTTTTTTAAAGATGTTTTGCACTTATCTGTTGCATTTGTGTCATTCTGTTTTTAGGGACAATTGCTGCAACTAAAATGATGATTGATCTTACCGTAACTTTCTAATATTTTCACACTTTTTTTTTGCCTGAGTTTTTTTATACTTGGTGATTTTGATATATTTTTTATTATTATCATCATTATTGATTCTAGAGGATCGAATCAGGAAATTGTCTAATGAAATCAGTGACGGCTCTCAGGTAAGTCACATCGGTAAACACTTAAATGTTATCGCTAACGACTAAGGGAAGAATGCTTCATATAGCTTTAGAAAGTTGTATACAAAAATTAATACATTAGGTAAGCTTTTTTTCTCGTAGTTTGAAGCGAAAAATTTTAAATTCTTACGAATATGAGTTTTCTTATGAATCACCGCGGATGGTAACTCAAGAAAATAAAAAAAAAGTAAACTAACTACGCTGGACAGGGCTGTAACTTGTGGAGGGCAGGGGCCAACTGCCTCTCCAAGCAAGCTCCCCGCCGTTCGGAAGGGGCCCATTTTAAGACAAAATGTTGTTACTCCATATTCGATACGAACATGAAATTATAATTGAAGCATCAAATAGATTCACTACATGACAAACAAAACAGCACACAAAAGGTAAATAAAACAAAATGAGTCATGGGTCCATTTCAGTAAAAATTGTCTACTATTAGGGGCCCTAGAAATAATATTTACAGGTATACATTTTAACCGCACAAAATCGTTGCTTCTGTACTACACACTAGTAATAGTTGTAGTGAAGACAGCTGTGAAATAAAATGAAAATATACTATCACTGATTTTGCTTTAAGAGAGAATATGTCCGTTGATTAACATCTACTGTATGAAACCACTGGGACCTAAAGAATACGTTTTACAATTGACAATCTGTAAAAATGGTAAAGAAAAGAGTTGACGTGTCTCAAGAATTAAGTGTAAAGGAGGCATAAATTTTGCTCTTTTCTGATAAGTAGGACAATAGTAAGACTTACAAGTATATGAAGAAGCAATAATAGTAATTCCCAATTGGTGTATATTATATATATATAAAGATGTCCACGCTTTTTATTCTTTCGTTTCTGCTGTTTTATAATGAACATTCTCTGTAAAAGGTTTTAAAAAATCCTACCTCGTAAAATATATTATATAGCGCCTGGAGCTATTAACTTGGAATACCTCCAGCGTTTCTTTTTCTTGTGACATCGTACTGGAGAAAATTCTAATTCCCAGGGTATCCAGGGGTCTCGAGATGCCGATCCATACTGATGTAGAGGGAGAGAGAGAGAGAGAAAGAAAAAAAGAAAGAGAGAAACCCAACCAGTGTACGATAGAACCTATTTCTTGACTCATAATATATTTTCAGATCACGTATTTGCCTACGAAGGTAACTTTCTGTCCCTTCTCTTGTTTCTTCTTCTTCGAATATAGACCGTCTACATGAAGAGTATCATTAAGTCGTGTTTTCGTGTGTTCGTTTCTCCTTCTCGGTCTCTTCTCTCTTTTTTATGAAGCTATTTATCCGTTTTCCTCTTTTGCTTTGTTTTCATTCGCACCACAAGTTGTTACTTCTTGTTCTTGCACGATCTAGAGTGATTGTAATAAAATCTGAAAATAAGGACATTTTATTTGTTTGCTCAAAATGTTTTGTGTCTTTTAAAAAGGAAGATGTCGTTTTATGAAAGGGATTAGTCAGGAAGATGAATGAGTTTAAAAATGATAAATCAGCAATAATGTTGCGAAGATATATCTTTTGAGTAAATTAAAATTAAATCTGTTTGATAAAAAATAAATCCAAAATAATATATATATATATATATATATATAAATCACAAACAAACAAATTTAGTAGACAAGGGGCAACGCTTGTAGTATGGAGTAACTATCGTAAAATTTTAGAAATATTTTGTTGATATCTACAATTTAGAATTAGTAGGAATAGGACAGGTTACTTTACTCCCATACCTATATTTTTCCTTATATATAAGGACCCAACAACTTCACCTATGCCGACATTTCTTCTCACTTATTGCATTTACTGACCAATAAACATGTCGAATGACTCAATTATTTTACAAAATAGAATCTAATGATAATATTGGCCCGCAAAGATGACATATAATAAAATCAAATATAGTTATAAAATTATACGCAGTAGTCAAATCACATCTACAAATATAATCATAAAAGATGTTTAGTAGCTTTAAATCACGTTTTCAAATATTGTCGTAATAAATGAATAATACTAAAATTTCCCCGCGTAATAATTTACTATGTAGAAAATTATTATTATTATTATTATTATTATTATTATTATTATTATTAAGTATTCTGCCTTTCGGCAGGTTCTGGAACTGATGAGGATTTTTTTTAATTTAATGCTATAACGAAATACTTTAGTTTGTATAATATTTACCTGTACCGTGGGCAAAAAGTGCTCATAAATATGTAATATACTTAGTAGAATGTTCATTTTAAATTAACAGAAAAGAAGAATGTTTTTAATATATGTAAGAGATTATTATGGGATAGTTGTGGCTATGTACATGTTATGTGTTGACCTAGTCAAGTGAATTTATGTATTTCACGGTTTTAAAAAGGAATATTTAAGACATATCAAGCAATAAAGGTGAGACTAATGATCTTTGAATATCTGAGTTGATTCTTGCATAAAGAAAAGTAATTATCGCTTCGTAACTTATATATTACAAGACGGACCAGGTTGACGACGCTTTTCTATAGAGTCGTTATAAAAATTTGGTTTACCAAACCCGGGATTTTTGAAAATTCAGTTCCCGAAGAAGGAAAGTAGGGCTGAATTTACTTGGATATTACCATTTATGAATACGAACTTAACCGTATTACGAAGCGGTAAGGTCATCAAAAGAAAAATGGATAGTGAAATAGTGCAACAGGAATCTAATACCAGTAATCCAGGTGAAATTAGTGCAACACCAAGTTTGTCATCTGAGGATCGACTTTTGTTAGCTGTGCAGCGACAAATTATGCAAATGACGACTGAGATAAAACAAACCATGGAACAGAAGTTCAACGAATATAACCAGATCATGGAACAGAAGTTCTATGAAGCTAACCAGGCCATGGAACAGAAGATAGAATTGAAATTCAACGAAGCTAACAAGACCATGGAACAGAAGTTAAACGAATCTAACCAGACCATGGAACAGAAGTTAAACGAATCTAACCAGACCATGGAAAAGAAGATAGAACTGAAATTTAACGAAGTTAGCCAGACTATGGAACAGAAGATAGAACTGAAATTCAACGAAGCTAGCAAGCAGTATGAAGGATTTAAAGCGGCACTGATCGCGAATTACGAAAATGACTTTTTGCTGGCAAACAGAGATGCCACTCTTAGAAATCAACATTTCAATCCTCGATTGCACAAATCTATTGTAGAGTTTGTTGTAAATGTCTATAATGAATTAAAGGTTGTTAATCCCTTGCAATCGGAATCAAGAATAATTGCATCGATTCGCAATTTTGCTTCCATTTAAATTACAGCAGATCTTATTTTCCACTCAGTGTATGAGTTTCAGTCATTTATTAATGCTTGTGCAATGCTACGAAACTCAATACCATGCTATGAATCTAACACAATCAGGAATGGGTAAAGATAAGAATAATTCAGATCATTTGGTCCCTGTTCGGAATTTGAATATCCGAAGTGTGAATAATAATGAACCGAACCTAAGACGAGTATACTCTAGCAATCAAAATGAACAAAATAGACAAGGCTATGTAGGGAATCCGCCTAACCTAATCAACCGAAGTAGACACAAAAATAATAGAAATACATGTCGAAATCCTAGAGATGCTACCAATCCTATGTATAGACATAATCATTGTTCACGAGATGGTACTTCGTATCCAAATTCAAATCACGATGAAAGACATGTACAACCTAATGTAGAACCTAACCACGATTGTGCGGTACAATGCACTTTATTAGATTCATATGCCAGTGCGAATGTAACATGATTACCGTTAACGAAATTAGGTTAAACCCATGTTGGTTATAGATTCTTGTGAATTTTCGTTTTAAAGTTTGTGTTAATATTAATAATGAAAACGATGGTTATAAATATTTGAAATGCATCTAGTTAAAGAGTTAGTAGCACCCAACATTCTTGATCAAATAAATAAGAATGAAAAATAACAATAATAATGAAAAATGTGTTTATTTAATAACAAAAAGGTGTCTTTTGTTTCTGTAAAATAAATTTATTTACTTCCATTTGATTATTCAAACGTAGGTTATGTTTAATTTTTATTCTTTCTTATTAATGTGAAGAATCATAATTCAATTTATAATTAGTTAAAGGCAAAAATTATTTTATATTAGATTGATTTGTGTTTAATTATCAAAGATTATGTTAAGAATAAGATCCATTCTATAAAATCAATTATTCAATGACTACCTTGAGTGAAATTCTTCTTTATTTTGAACATCTTAGTGCTACTATGTATACATTACAATTGCAACATCTAACTTATTTGTTATACAATGCGCCCGAAAAGAACAAATATTATTTGTCACATCATCGTTTGTAATAATGATCGAAACTAGTAATCTTGATAATTTGTTTTTCACCCTCGTTAATTATATTTCTAAGCGACGATGTTTTTAATGATAAAGAATAAATAATAGTGTAATAAAAGAGAAATATTAATGAAATCAAAGATTTATTGTAAATGTATTTATGTGAATGATAATAACTAATATTTTATATATATGAGGGTTAACCAAAAAGTAATGAAGATACATACGAGGTGTGATCAAAATATAAAGAACATATGTAATGTACGAACATTAATCTAATCAGACCAATGGTTCTTGAATATAAAAGCCAAGCCTACTCATGACTTTTATATTCAGTCCCTTTGTCGGGCGACATTTTCTATAACGAAATACTTTAGTTTGTATAATATTTACCTGTACCGTGGGCAAAAAGTGCTCATAAATATGTAATATACTTAGTAGAATGTTCATTTTAAATTAACAGAAAAGAAGAATGTTTTTAATATATGTAAGAGATTATTATGGGATAGTTGTGGCTATGTACATGTTATGTGTTGACCTAGTCAAGTGAATTTATGTATTTCACGGTTTTAAAAAGGAATATTTAAGACATATCAAGCAATAAAGGTGAGACTAATGATCTTTGAATATCTGAGTTGATTCTTGCATAAAGAAAAGTAATTATCGCTTCGTAACTTATATATTACAAGACGGACCAGGTTGACGACGCTTTTCTATAGAGTCGTTATAATGCTTCTTTTAAGTTTTTAGATTTGGGCCAAGAAATGTTTCTTCCACTTTTCTCGATCTTCAGCTTCCTCTTTTAACGCCCAATATTTTCTCCTATCTTTCAAATCATTGATCAGCTGTGTTCTTCTTTTTCCCTTCCATCTTTCCTTCTATGGTGGTGTAAAGAAGACAATTTCTTCACAAGATGTGTCCAATCCAATTGGCCTTTCTACTAAGGATGGTGGCTAGAAGTGTCCTCTTCTGTCCTCTCCGTTTTAAAACATCTTCCTTTGTTGCTATCTCTGTCCATTTTATCTTCTCCATATTCCTGTAACACCACATTTCGAAGCTCTATAAATATTTCTTCTCTAACTTCCGTAATATCCAAGTCTCTGAACCATATGTAGAAAATACTACAGCGTAATATAATTTACTCTTGATACAGTCCCGCATCCCATCATCACATATTGCATGTTAAAGTCAGTTATAATCTTAGAAGCTTAGACGAAAGTCTAAGTAAGTACTTGGGAAGAAGTGAAAACGAGTACAGTGACGTTAATTTTGGAGGACTTTTGTTTACTAAAATGCTCTTGCTATATTTACTCTGTCTGCCCATATGTCCGACCGAGAGATAATAAATCTGAAGAGCTAATTGATGGATAGCCATCAACTTTATCCACAGCGCAGAGAATCAAAAATTAGAATCGGGTTCACTGATGGGCGTGATTCATTCAGTTGACCCGATGATATAAACAATCAAAAATCATGTTGAGATTAGCGAGTTTTTATAATGTCAAGGATGTAAAATATTAATCTATCTATGAGATACAACGTTAAAATGGAATTATATGACTTAAATATTTCTACTTTAAAACATGCAGTCATCTTACTAAAACTTTTGTATGTGGAATGGAGGGCAAGAAGAAATACAAGAAAAACTTAAAACTTCAATTTTCATATTGTATATATATTATCACAAAACAAACTTCTTTATATGGATACACTGTCACTCCTACTCGGTCAATTATAGGTGCTCGTGAATAATAAGTTAACAAATATCAACAAAATTAATTGGCTAATTTCAATTAAATCGGCCAGCGGAAAAACTAGAAGCTATAATTGAAATAATAATTATTTTTCTGGCTAGAATATGCATTTCCTTATTAAAAATAAATTATTTCGTAACCGTTTCCATAGCGTAACGTTATCTTCCTCAGATGTTAATATGTATCTGAGGAAGATAACGTTACATTATGGAAACGGTTACGAAATAATTTATTTTTAATAAAGAAATGCTTACTCTGGTCAGAAAAATAATTATTATTTAAATAATAATACCAGAGTGAACATGGAGGAAGTTACTATAATTAAACATATTTGAATATACAGTATAAGTGAAAGACTAGTAATGTAAACTAAAATGACCTGTGCGTTGTCAGCATTGAGTTTTACCACGCTCAGCAGACATTAGATTACATATCTCTTGTCCCCACTGTCCATCAAGTTTGTATTTGATGTCGGGCTAAGTACCTTAACATTTCTAGTATCACCGAGTTTTTGATCCCTGAAAACTTTTATCGATTGGAAACTTTTACCCCTCGAAACTTTTACCATTTGAAATCTCTATCCCCTTATCGGTGTTTTGATATTAGAAGAAAAATCAGAAATTACATTAGAAACTAGTGTCATTTAGTGCGATCTCTCATGATATGCACTCACTTTGGGTAAGATTTCTTTTGTATCCGAAAATTTGATGGTAAAAAATTTCCTAGAACATTAATTCCCTGTCAGTTTCCTTTTACTTCAAAGATAAAGTCAAATGTTATAAATTGATATCAGTCTGTGTTACCCCTTAACAGACGTACGTAATTTGGGCAAGATTACTTTATATCGAAAAATTTGATAGAGATAAAATTTTCTTAGGAAATTATTCTTGGGATCCAATCGTCGTCTCCTGGCTGGATATTTCACAAACAAAGAAAATTATTGCATTATAATTAATGTAACTGCATGTTGTTTCTTAGGAGATGCACTCAGTTTAGTCAAAACAGCTTTATATCCGAAAATTTGATTGGTGGCTAAAATTTGATACATATATTTATTTCTGCATTTATTACTGCTCTCTTTACTTTCTATCTGAAAGTGTGATCTCAATCGGCTTCTTGTTGCTTCAAAGAAAAGATATAGTTTTACTATATAAAGTAAAATAAATTACAATTATGTCTTCGGATTAATAATCAGTCAGTGATCTTACGCTGTTGATCGAACTATTTGATGGAGGATATCTCCTACAAGGACGATACTCTGCTATCAACTTTTGCTCATTTGAAAGAGAATTTGAAATAGTATAATACTAAATAATATCACTGCATATTGTCTTCTTGAAGACACAAATTTTGGCTCCTCGTTTTTTCATATGAAAGTATGAGTTGCTGTAAGCTGCTGTTTACTTCGAAGACATTGTCAGAGTTAATTAGCAATACAAGAGATTGAGTTCGTTGCTTTTACCTGGAAAATGTTTGACATTTTGAAGGTATTTCCAGTTTAATGGAGAGATTACAGTAAGTTCTATCTTGGTTTTCCCATTACAACACGAAAAACATATTTAAAAGCGCATTCTGAAGAAAAAATCCTTTAAAAATCAAAAATGAAAGAAAATTAGTCATTCTATCCAAAAAGAAGTGTAAATAGGTAGACGCACTCTAGTTGCAACGAATTGTTTGCAATTAGCTATTAGGTTAACGTTTAACGAGAAGAATGTTATACTAAAAAGTTTAATAGTGTTAGCAATAACTTTTCTGAAAATGTAGTAGAGTTCGAGGAATATCATTTAAATTTTATCAATAGACTAAAACTTTATTATAACTACATACAAAATTTATTGAGGTCGCTTAAATTTGAGAGAGAAAACGTTTAAAGCACTATCCACAAATTTCTCATTCCAAAAATTTTGACACGATATAATAGCAAAAAAAGAATTATGTAAATAATGTTTAATAAATAGTACCCAGAATAGCCGTTTAGAGCTTTAATTTTGTAAGTGAAGTCTCTGAAGCTCAGGATAAAATGTCTCCGAAACAGAGAACGAGATGTAAGCAAAACAATATATGATACAATATTACATAATCTCTCTCTCTCTCTCTCTCTCTATCTATCTATCTATCTATCTATCTATATATATATATATATATATATATATATATATATATATATATATATATATATACAGGGTGTTAATGAACTTTACAGACAAACTTTAAGAGGTGATTCCTCACATCAAAATAAGAGAAAAATTTCATATGGACCTATGGCGAAAAGTTCATAGTTTCAAAGCTAGGGCTGTCCAAAATCGTGAAAAAAGCTAAATTTCAATAGGGCCTCTTTCGAATTCAAGAACCTGTGGGTGGTGATCCTTATCAGCGTAAAGGCAGGCATGCATACACAGTCCAAAAATGCGTATTTCATCAATTGTCAATAGGTGTGGAGGGTAATCTCCACAGGCTGTAATTCTCAGATATGTTTTCAATAGAATTTTCAGATATACCCTGATTTCAAGGAGGATCCAAAGTAGGCAGGAGGTAAGCCTTGATAACAGTTGACATCCAATGCTTCGGAGGGAAGGCTGAAGTGTTAGGAACCGGCAGTTCCATTTTTTTCTTTTTTTTTTTTTTTTTTTTTTTTTTGAATAACGTTCGATGATATGTATTTCGTTACAGTATATTTCACGTTTTCTCCATTTATAAGCGTGAAAGAAAATCTCGCAGCATGCGTTTTTCAGAGTGCAAGAGACCGTGCTACTGACGATCCTTAACACTGCCGACATCGCGCCAAAGGCTTCCGTGTTCACTGCTATCAAGACTTATTGTTTCACTACTGTGGATCAATGATAAAGTAATATTATATCTCAAAATTCGGCTGATGGCATGTCTGGAAATTTCACCCTGCACGAAATACTCTGTACATCCATTGAACATTAATGAATAATAAATTTTTGGATTGAGTATGCGTGACTTCCTTTATGCTGATAAGGACCACCATTCACAGTCCGTCGAATTCAAAATAGGGCCTCATGAAATTTAGCTTTTTCGCAATTTTTGACAGCCCTAGCTTTGAAACTATGCACTTTTCGCCATACGTCGATATGAACTTTTTTCTCTTATTTTGATGTGAGAAATCACTTTTTACAGTTTGTCGGTATAGTTCATTAACACCCTATATATATATAAAATTTTCCTTTTTTTTAATTTAGTGTACTTTTTTCCCCTATCTGTCAGATTGTATTTAGGCAAGCAGTAAAAATCAACATGTATAGCTTCCGGGCACAACGACATTTAGGAGATTGTGGTTGCATAACGTACATTTGTTGGAGAAAAATTGCAATGCCAGTTTGAGAACTACTAAGATAGCCAACTAGAATTGAACCTAGGACACACAAGTACTGCTTGTTGTAAATACAATTCCTAATTGTAGAATCCACTACAGGGAAAAGAAAATTATAATTAAACAAGAAAGTCATAAAAAGTCAAAAAATACGAGAATTTCTTTTTCTTTAAAAGCTATCTTTTTAACAGTAGAAAAGCTTCCATTACAAAAATACCAATTTCTGTATTTCTAGGTTTTAAGATATTAACTATCTCATGCAAGAGTAAATTTTTTCTACATAAATGCATAATATGAGTCTCTCAAGACTGTGTTTGAAATTAAAGAGAAATATGTATTTATCTATTTCTCTTGTTATTTTTGAGATCAACAGTATAAGGTTTTGAAGCAGAAAGTCAAATTAGTCAAATTAGTTTCACGCCATATGCATTCATATACATATACTTATCAATTTAATGGAAACACATGAAGAAAGTGCAACTTATCAGATTCGTGTTACATTGAATCACCTTTCACTCTCATAACAGCTCTGAGATGTCGTAGAATGGACTCATAGAGCTCGTGAATGATTGTAAGACGAATATTACATCATTTTTCGTACACTGCACTACTTAATTCAGAGAAAGAGAAGGAAGGCAGAAATCTGCACCGGCTTTGTGCCACCGAAATGTTTCACATCTGTTCAGGTCCGAAGATTGCGGTCATGGGGATGTTCAACTTCATCCAATGTTCCCCAAACCATGTTGTAGCAGGTGCAGCAGAATAACTGAGAGCATTATCATCCTGGGATGTGACGTCATTGTCTGGAAAATGGTCTAGTCAATTGAATGCGCGTGCCCCCTTAAACTAGCGACATAACCACGATTAGCGACGTGACAGTTAAGCGTCAATACAAGACACGCCGAAGTCCAGGATATTGGAACCCACAGCATTATAGAGCTACCACCATATCTTACGGTTGGACAGACACACTGAAAATCATTTGTTTCTTTTGTCACCATAAATGCGGCTTGTGCTTTGAAATAAGGTGAATGGCGACTCAATTGAGCATATCACATGTTTTCTGTCACCATCGGTCCATACTTGACTGTGCATTTGCACCGCCACTAGTGTCGCATTAAAGCGTTTGAGAGTCTTATTAACGGCTTCATTTTTATGCTTGTCTAGTAACTTGCGGTGGATTGTTAATACGGGTGGACACTAGCTATGGGATGTGCTGCCTGAGTTCGTCCGGCACTTGCGCCGCAACCAGACGGCGATCCTGAAGACAATCAGGTTTAATGTTCGGTGGGACCTGTCATTGATAATTTTCTTACGACAACCTCCTCTTCGCCGATGTGATTTTACCATGAGTTTGTAAACTGTTATCACGTAGAACACGGTCTCTCGCAACACACCCAACACAACTGTCATTTTCGTCACGATGGTACCACATAACCAACCGTGAACAATTTGTCCTCTTTTGAAATTAGAAAGGTCGCCCATTGTATACTAGCACCGTCTGGTCAGTTCACTGTACACTCCTCTTCTATAGCCGCTTATGTTGTACGGAACACTATCACCAAGACCTATGTGTTGTGGTCACAGCTTGGGGGTGAACTAAGTAAAACAAAAAACTACTGCCTTTGGCGTTGAATATATGTTCACAAGAAATTGAACCCATGATCCTTTCCCTTTTAAGGAGACCAACGGACCCACAGCGCGAAACAGGGGATGGAGGCTCAGCCAATTTAGGGAAGTCCGATCTTTTTATCTTCCTAAATCATTGGCAAAAGTTATATAAAACAAAATGAAGGACAATTTTAACCCCTCGAGACAATTTTAATAGTTACGCCAGTTTCAGGGCCTCCAAATAACAAGTGACGGACACCGTGGCTCAGTGGTAGGACTTACCCCTGGTGTGTAAGGAATCTGATTCAATCCATGGCCAAGAGGATTCGTGGTGGGCAATATAGCGTCCGTGGGTTTTCTCCGGGTACGCCCGTTTCGTCCCACTTTCTGATTCCACCAATCCTAGAGGTCGGGGAAAACGATGATAACCTTCATTTTAAAACCAAGGAATTAGTTATAGAAAAACAATGATAACACTCATGTGAGCTGAATTGTCGGAAGAAAATGAAATGAAATCTTTGAGTTTTACGTCCCACGGTTATGCCGGTTAGGCTAAAGGGGACGGTGATTATGAGTAATGAATGAAACGGTGGAATGAAGAAAGTGGGAGGAAACGGAAGAACCCCGAGGAAACCCACGCACACGGTGTTTGTCCATCACAAAGTTCACTTGGCTGGGGGCTGGGATCGAACCCGGGACCACAAGCACCAGAGATGAACGCTCTACCACTGAGCCACCTCGGCCCCTGAATTGTCGGAAGAGTTCAAGTTTGAAACATCATATTCAGTATGCTATTTTTTTCTATCTTGAATTGTTTCCACAATTCAGCTCACATGAGTGTTATTATTGTTTTCCTGTAACCAACTCACGTGGTTTTAAAATTAAGGTTGTCATTGTTTTCCCCCGAGGTCTTCAATTCTTCCATCATCATTCGCTTGCCTTAATCATCGTCTCCCTTAGCCTAAAGAGCATAAGATGGAACGTTAAAATGAAATATTTCATTTCATCTTTTTCCAAATGAGAAGTTGCCTCCTCTCTGGAAGGTATTAATAAGCAAATCAAACTATGGGTAAGATCGATCGACTTCTGAAGATTGCGTACGATGTATAATGTTCTTCTGATTGATTCTCTAAACTTCCAAACCATGGACGCGGAAGTACGGGAATTCTCACATAATTACTATGTCAATTTTTCCATCGAACTGTCCTTTGGCAGATAGCAAAGTACAACCAGTCTCTGGTGTGCAAGATCCTGATTTCGATTAACCTTGGAAGAACATTGAAATTTGAACTCGTTACGATGGTTTGTATTCAACCTTAAACTACAGGTGCACATGATGTACAGCTTCCAATCAAAGATAGGACAAAAACAGTAGGACATAGCGAGAAACGGCTTGAGTTTCATCTCGACCGTTATCTCTATATTCAAATTGCAAGTAATAAAAATTTACAATTTTTAGTTCTAACCCTGACCCCCAGAGTTAAATAACGGTATCAGATGGCGAGAAACAGGTTTTTAATAATATAAAATCAGTATTACAGAAGTAGGACCCACCATGGACTTTTACTCTATTGTAACCTCAAGTGGTAAAATCTATTACCATTTCCAGGATCAAAATTCATTCTAACTAAAACGTTAATAGAAGGTGACATACTGTTTATTGGTACGGATTCAGGATCCCAAAAATAGGCTTCATCTCAGCTTTTATTATTCCAGTGAAGCTGGAAGAATTAATGAACATAATTTCCGGTTTCAATATTGTAATAGTAATAATAATGATACATACTATGACGCAAGGGATCGAAGAACAAGTTGTAATCTTATCCTTCTAATCAAACCGTAACTTATTATAATCTATTACTTCCTGTTTCAATATTTCAGGCTTTGTCAATCTATTCTACATCGCGATCAATGTTATATCACATTCTCTTGCAATTGATCTCCATAAGTAATTTCCAATTTGTAATAATATTTTATGCCGGGCAAGTCAGAATGATGGACTTGATTACAGAAATCTATTTTGTGAAACCTAATATAATCATACATTATTGTGTGACATGTCCTAAGAAAGGTAAACTGTCATTTTCATTCAAACAGATCACAAATGTTGTATATGAGCCCCTTTTTAACACAGCACATATTAAACCTATAGTATATCTTTTGCCGAACCTTTTTAGTAGCGAGTTCATGTTCGCCGCTGACTTAGTGGTAAAAAGTGGCAACACTGCCTGGAAACAAGTACAAAGTTGATTTTTCGAAACGCAATTCACACAATAACATGTGCTTATTAGATTTTACATAATAAATTCCTGAAATCGGGTCCATAATTTTGACTTTTCCTATATTATTGCTGCTTCTTCCTTACAGTTGTATATGCGTGTTAGCCTTATATGGGAATAGGGATAAGACTTTAGCAATAACTATGGGAATAAAAATATCCTTCAAAATAAAATAAAGGAAAAATAATCGTTAAAAATATATTTTTCGCTACTAAATACATTATCATTTCCTCCTCCCTTTGTGACTTCCATGTTGAAAAACTCTGTAATATTCAACTAGCATTGTTTTGAAGTCTAGCGTAGTTTTCCCATGTATAACGAAAACTTATCAAATTAAGAAAAAAACAATGAAAAGAAGGGTGAAGATGCATTTTGTGAGTACCTGAATTAAGAATTTAGAAAAATACTTGCAAGATACTTTTATTTTGGAGTGTTGTTTACTTGAGAGAACAAATGTAATGTCACAAAAGAAAATTAATGGGGAAGAACACAAAAATATATGGAAGCAAAACGGAAGACTAATGGGAAAGTTGTGGAAATGGAGGAAAGAACAATATTAAATATACTTAACGAAAGGTTGGTTAGGCCTATCTGGATTGGGATTTCGCGTCCCTTTAAACAGCGAGCCTACATGAAACGTATACTCACAGCTTCATACAGGCTCTTGCCGAGAATCGATTCCGAGTCTTCTGCACCGAAGAAGCGTACGCTAACCTTGCATCTACAAGGGAGTTCATTTAAGAAAAATAAAGGAACTGCTGCTAAGAACATGGTTTTGAAAGTGGCGAAATCACAAGGTACACGTAATAGAAAATGTATTGAGGGAATAATGAAGGAGAGAAGACTACAAAATAATTATCATACTAGAATGAACATTACATATGTCAAGGAGAAAATGATAGCAAGAACAGTAGTATATGTCATCTAGCACAATAGTTCTCAACGCGGGCGTAAACGACCCTCAGGGGGTGTTCTCGTTTGCAAAGTGGGCGCTGCAAGTAAAGGGAAAAAGTATTTACGGTCATATGGTGGAAGGAATGTAAGAGAAAATATAACTAACGTAAGACAAATTATAGAAATAAATTTTCCCTTCACTTTATATAGATTCATTTCATACATATACAGTATATTCTTCAAGACTGATTTTAAGAATTGAACCTTTTTCTTGTTCGTAGACTGCTTCGGTCGAGTATTATATTCAGCTTTGTTTTATGATTTGACGCTGAGTTTAGCATCCCTTCCAATAGCGAGGCAATATGAGGGGTGGACTTACAACTTATCGTGGGATCTGAACCAGAGGAGCTGCCGCCGGAAATTGAACCCAGGTCTCCTACGCCAAAAGCAAGTATGCTAACTGCTTAGCCACGAGGGAACTGACGTTCAACTTTGAGGATGGGTAGATGGAGGGAGGGGGCACACAGAACAATCATATTTACCAAATGGTGCGTTAGACTCAAAAAGGTTGAGCACTATTGATCTAGTACATATTCGTCTGTCGGAAATAATGCTTACGACAATAACCATGATAGTATATTTTTGTTTACATACACACACACTTCAACGCCAAACATGAAGTCAGGTGATGTGAAATGTTTGCGTAAACATGAAAATATGTACCTTTGGACTTCTAGTCCCTGTCTGAAGCATAGATATTAACCCAAGTAATATATAATACAGTGAGGAATTCCTGTTTCAATAAGGGTAATTGCATTATTGGCATTTTGGAATTTCTGGTATACACTACTTGACGCTATGTTACTTTACATCCTACACATTAAATAATACATTGATTTATACAGAATTCTAAAAGAGAGTGACAATTCCCAGAAAAAAATACCATAAAAGCTCAATACTGATAATCCATTTCGTGGTTTTGACATACACAAAAGAAATCTTCACTAATACGCTAAAAATTAACTCCCCTAATTAAATAAACCAATTTATTTTCTTTTAGTCGTAACTATTATTTAACAAAATAATATTGATTTGTTATCAGAGAGAATGTTGCAGCTTCAACAGAAAAAAGAATGAATAATTGCGAAAAAAAAGCCACGGAAATAAATGTGGTCAGTGATTTTTTTTAACAGGAATTAATAGTCAGTGAAGACCTAATTTAATTAATTCCCTTAATTCCACAAAAATAAGTAATGAACAAAAAAGTCGGGAAAATAAAAGCGTTTTGGTTTGCATATTGAATGGAATAAATCGGTGATGGTTTCTGTGTGCGTGTGTTTTTGTATGGTCATATGCGTACGTGTGAATCAAATGGAAAGAGATGAAGTTTGAAAAAAAAAAAAAGTATGCAGAACACACACACACACAGCAGCAGCAGCAGCAATATCTCCTCCTTCTACAATTAATTTCGTCATGCAGGCATGACAACTGAACTGCTATCATATCTCGACCAATTCACTTAATCCACGTGAGAAGATAGACATGAATGGCCAAAATGATGGGCATCATTTTGTAGGAATTAGAGAGAGAGGCAGATAGATAGATAGAGTGAGAGAGAGATGAGATGAGGTGAAAGATAATCTTTCCCTCTCCAACATTTCAACCAACGTATTTAATCAACAGATTCATATCAATTTGCAACAGTTCTTTTTTTTTGGGGGGGGGGAGTTCTGCTTTTGGCTTTTCGCCTTTTTATTTGTAAAATAAAAATAAAAAAAGTATATACCAGCACATATTCATTGCTCATATTTATGTATGCATAAGTCCTATCTTCGTCAATACAGTTAAAACAGATATACCATTAATGGTAACATGGTAATAAAGTTAGATATCTAATATTAATAAAAAGGAATATGGAAGAAAATATAAATTTATTTCCTTAAAGATAATTACATAATAATATTATTTGATTGTATCACACCTTGATATTATAAAAAGAAGAACCGACAAAAGAGGCTGTTATATACTGGTAAAAATAACGAGCGTTACAAGCGAGTTTTTTTTTTCAACAATATTTTAAAAATGCAATGAAATGAAACTGAATTGAAATCTGCCAGATTTACGTTCCAAGGTTGTGATGTATAAGCTAAAGAAGATGGTGATGAAGAGAAATGAGGGAAATGACGTAATGAAGAAAATAGGAGGAAGCGGGAGAAACGCGAGAAAAAACAGGTGCACGATGTTTCTCCACCATAAAGCTCCCTTGACGTGAGGTAGGTTCTAATCAGGAACCCCCGCACCAGAGTTGAACGCTGTACCACTGACGAGGGAACCTATCCAAGTGTATCTCTGACTTCAAGTCGAGACTATGGCCGTTGGATACCTTGTTTCAAAAGAACATAACACGAAAAGTGATACATCTTCGATCGCAACCGTTGCGGAGATATAAGCGTGAAAAGTAAGAAATTGAGCTCCATACTATACATTACAAAGTCAGATTCCGGGTCAGATTTTTCAGAAACGGTCGAGTAAGGAAACTCAGCGAATACATATCAAATTAGTGTAGGGAGCACATCACCTTTTGAATGAAAAATTTGTGTCCCCGGGGCACTCGCAGGGTCCCAGGCGGGGTCCATCTCAAAATTTGCAAATGGAACCGGGGGTCAAGTAGCATATTGTATGAAAGCTATTGTTAAATAAAAGAAGATAGAACAAATCTCAACTCTCTACGATAACCCTGTGTAAACGAGCAATTGGTCTAAATGTCAATACAACCTACATCAGAAAATCTATGGCCACGCTTCTAAATCCGTTAAGTTGCGACAATAACAAAACAGAAAAAAACATGTTTAAAAGTGCAAGGTATTGAAGTAAAGCAAATTGCTGCAGAGTCGAGGATTATGACTCAAATTGCATCATTGTGTTTTCTCAGACAAGTAAAGAGAAGAAAAGTCTAGTTGAAACTGATAAACAAGCAAACAAAAGTTTTAATAATTATATCGGGTGATTCCATTAGTCCGTACCAGGCCTTTAAATCGAAAACGGTCCGAGATATGTACAAACTGAAAAACACGTATCCCATTAGTTGCAAAGGACAACAGAGCGAAGTAAAAAGTTTCGTCCCAGTGTCCCAGACGGGGTCCAACTCAAAAATGTCAAATGGAAAGAGGGGTCTTGTGGTATATCGCTTGTAAGCTCTTGTAAAAAGAAAGAAGCTACAACAAGTCCCGATTCTCTACGATCACTCTATGCAACATGGCGGCGGGTCGAAATGTCATCACAAGTTGCATTGAAATGAATGTGAGAAAACATATTCCAGTGAAATTTGGCGGTAAAATTGCTGGACAATGCCCGGTAGCTCTGGAGAGTTGTGGTGTTCATCATAAAAACACATCAGCGAGTGATGCACACAGCCGAAATATTGAGTCAATGACACTAGTCGGTCGGGAGAAAAAACTGTTTCCACTTTGCTTACACAGAATTCTTCGAGATGTGGAACGAGGCAAGCATCCTCTACCAATGTTTCCTGCATCTGTTTTGTAAGAGGTCTGGAGCTCTTCCCAGATCTTGACCTTGGTGTCCGAACAGGATGTATGTTTGAAATCCCTTTGTCAGTAGTTGTGATGTTGCTTCTTAGGGTGGCCTCTCCCTTCCCAGATCTCCGACACTATGGGATAAAGGAAATTGAACACTGTATTCTCCCGACTGGCTAGTGCAACGGACGAAATATTTCGACTGTGCGCACTACGCGATGATTTGTTTCCATGATACACACCATAACTCTCCAGGGTACAGCAATTATACGGAACATTCTCTTGGGATATGTTGTTTTGCACCATTTGCACGCATTCACCCCAGAACCCAAAACGCCGGTATAAATAAATCTGTATTCTGCACTTGCCGTGTGCTATCCAATGACGTATAAATCTTGCCAATCCCCGAGTGTCACTTTGCGACCATCTCCGCGTTATTGTGTTATTTCCATTCAAGAATGCATTTCCCCCCCCCCAATTCCCGACCTAGGTTTGAATGATGTCACAGCCTGGTTTGCCTGTATACCTATCTTAAGCTCAGTGTTCCTCAGTAACAACAGGCGAATAACGGGATTGACGCAAGGTTCCAGCCCTGTCCTTACCTGCCCTTTTCTTCCCTATGCGTCGTGTAAAAGTGCAATTCATGAGACTTTAATGTCGTGAAATGTATAACTCCAAATGAAATACCGAAATGAATAAATATACACATCTTTGATAATGATTACTGCAACTGGATTGTGCTGTTTGCTGGTTTATGTTTGTTGTACAAAACATACGCCTTTCGAGAGAAACAGTCGCAGAAACCTTGGATTGAAAGGCATGAACGTGAGGTACGCTGGAACACAGTTTGTTTCACAGTAAGTTGAGCAGGCTTTGCTGAAGGGTCGTTAGTACGAATTATAGTGAAGTACTTGTGCTGTGCAAAAGTAATACACGCTACGAATTGAGGTGTGTGTGTGTGTGTGTGTGTGTCAGAAGGCTTCCGTTTCACTGTAGAAGGTGGCACATACTACCCTAATATCGTGTGTTAGTGCAGTGTCGGCTAAAGATAGCATTGTATTGGAACAATGCCATATACGAACGAGGAGGCATTTGACATCACAATGATGTTAGGGGAATGTAGGCAAAACTATAGAGATGCAGCCCGAATTTATAACACAAGGTTCTCACAGCGACAATCAATGTTCCATAATATACTTCGAAGCTTAGTAAATCGTCTGAAACAAACAGGGCGCATACCTCCTCAATATGGGGATCACAAACATGCTCCAATTGTAGATGACAACGATGTCGTTACTGACGTTTTGACTGCTGTCGAAGTACGTCCTAAAGCATCCTCAAGAGATATTGCCCGGGATCGCGGAATTAGTCAAAGAAGTGTATTGCGTCTACTGTGAAAGCATAAACGCCACCCGTATCATATCTCCTTGTGCGAGGTGCTAACAGATGCCGACCGTAATAAACGCCTCCAGTTTTGTAATTGGGCCCGTCAGAAATTGAGGACAAACCCAACGTTTTTCAGTATGTACGTGTTGTGGACAGACGAAGCAATATTTACAAGTAATGGTCATGTCAACCTACACAATGCGCATTATTGGGCTGCGGAGAATCCGCACTGGACACTACAAATCGACCGACAAAGACGTTGGAGCATCAATGTGTGGGGTGGTATCTTTGGAACACATGTAATTGTACCTGGTTTATTGATGGAAATTTGACGTCGGCTCTGTTTCATCAATTTTTGACAGAACATCTACCGCAACTGCTGGGAAACATTCCACTTCATGTGCGGCGTAATATGTGGATGCAATTGGATGGTTGTCCAGCACATGTTGCTCGTATATGCAGAGGTGCACCAAATACTTTATTTCCGCACCGTTGGTTAGGAAGAGGGTCCAATACTCCTTTCCCTCCTCGTTCTCCAGACCTTACGTGCATGGACTATTATTTCTGCGGTCGACTCAAGGAGCTTGTTTACACGAATAGACCAACTACACCAGAAGATATGAGGCAACGTATAATGACCGCATTTCGAAGCATAGTAGAGGCAGAGCTTGAAGCTGTGGACTATAATTATTATCGCCGTCTGGACCATTGTCTTGCTGTACATGGACGACAATTTCGATAAAACGCGATTTAAAACGTGCCGTGTGAAGTGCACATCTGTTACATAACGGACAGCAGCCGTCTCGAAGGTAAATATGATATATCCTTTGTACGTTATGCGATGGTAAATTAATTGTTAGAACAACGTTAGACGTTTCAATATAATATGCTTTCCTGTCCACCATAACGCTTCCATTTCTATACTGTGTATGTTACCAGTGTTGACTACGAGACGAGACAAGACAACAGTTTTCAGTAGTGTCACGAAATAGGACTGAACAGTCTCTGTAGTATTGTACCCGGAAAATGTATGTTACCAAATAAATATAGCTGTCCAAAATGTTCAGGGTCTTCCCTCCAGCACAATCAAACAACTGCTAATTTGGAGCTGGACCCTGCCTGGATATCTAGAACTTGTTACCGTGATATGTTGTACTGTTGAAATAATGAGACACTTGTTTTACAGTTTTTACGTCTGGCTGCCCGTTTCAGATTTATAAAGGTGGCCATATTGTTTTCAATGCAACTTTTGATGATATTTTGACCCGCCGCCATGTTGCATAGGGTGATCGTAGAGAATCGGGACTTGTTGTAGCTTCTTTATTTTTACAAGAGCTTTCAAGCGATATACCACTTGAGCCCTCTTTCCATTTGACAATTTTGAGTTGGTCCCCGTCTGGGACCCTGGGACGAAACTTTTTACTTTGCTCTGTTTTCTTTGCAACTAATGGGATACGTGTTTTTCAGTTTGTACATATCTCGGACCGTTTTCGATTTAAAGGCCTGGTACGGACTAACGGAATCACCCGATATATACTAATTTATATAGTGACACACAGAATCTCATAAAGAGAAAAAAAAATGAAAATCACAACCATTGAGTAAACTTGAAAGTGATAACACTATTTTAGCTGGGAAAATGGGGCAGAAAAATTAAACTAGTGAGGGCCACAGACTATGAGGAAGACATGTATCCTTGTAATGATGAAACATCCAAATGAATGGACATATAAAGGATTACTCCACGTAACATCAAGAAAATCGCATCAGAAGAAATAGTACATGAGAAGAGCTACTTTAAATAGAAGTTCAAGCTTTCAAAAACAACTATTAACTATCAAACCCTTCTTCATGAGAGATCATTACATAAGGTTTCATTGTGACTTGCCAAGAATAATGTTTATTTTTTATTTATTTATTTTGTATTCATTGACTATCTATATAAGTCATCTTTTTTAATATGATTAGTGTTTAAGGTGTTAAAATATTTATTTGTTTCCAAGTTACAAAGACCTAGAAGACATCTCTAAAAATTTATTTCCAATTTATCTTGTTAAGAGCCAGTAATATGTGTATTTTATGCTAAAGGCCGAGAAGCCAGTTTAACATAAATTTCAAACATTATTTTCTTTATTCATAACACTAAACCAATTAAAGTGCTGTGTAAAATATTTCTTAAATATTATGTATTTAACGTATCTATAATTTATGATAAATTTCAAAGTATAACGTGTAAGTAACAGTAGACATTCCCAACATTTTCAGAAACTTTTCCTTTCGATTCCAAAGTAAGTTGAACAGCAAGTATTACAACCATTTGTAGACGATGTAGAACTCTGTACAATTGTATTTCCTAATTTGAGGATTGTTGCATTCAGTGTTCGTATTTGGAAGCACAAATTTAGTAGCAAAGTCAAGCAAATAAGCAAAAGGGCACTTTTTAGGCAAAAATCCTCATATGCATTAAAGTAGTCCCACCAAGTTCCAGACCAAACATTTTAACTAGCTTCTATTGAAAATTATTAATACTCTTTAATTTCCTTGGATGTTTTTCTTTCTTCAGATTTCGATAAGTGACCCTTTCTTCCTTCTCTTCTCACACTACGAAGAAACATGAAAGTATTATGGGGTGAACAGATTAATCTCTGTGCACTGTCATTCTACTGAAGCACATATTTCGCACTTGCGATTTTCATATTCCTACTTGTCCTATGCAAATTAAGACTAGAACAGTTATTCAAGTATGTGTAGGTTCTGGTAAACTAAGATGAGCTATTTTTCCTTAAGGAAGGAAGTTCTTGCCAACGAATCTCGGAGCAAATGGAGACAAGAGGAAAAGTCGACGATAGTATTGGCATGTGTAACCTGGGTCTTTTTGCTTTGATTATTTACTTGGGCCATATAACAATATGCCATATTTCTTTATCATTCTTTCTTTCATCATTATTATATCTTTATCATTATATTTCTTTTGAAATGCATTTTTTCATGAAAACGTGTAAACTTCTGTCATAAGAGCGAAGATACCAGAGATGAAGAGATGAAATGAGGGCTCTCCGTTCTGCAATGAACTTATATATAGTTTTTATTCAAATGCTTCAAAAAATAATTAAAATCACATATCAATAAACTGAAAATATTACAAAAAAATGAAATGAACGGTGTATATTGATAAACTAACCATCATCATGCGTAACATGTAAGTCTCTATTGTAATGTTTCGTAAAGAAAGTTTAATTATTATCAAGAAAAAGGTTTTAGCCTTATGCTAAGGACTGATCTTTTATCCTTCAATCCCCTTCGAAGTATTACTGGATCTGAATATCTCCCATTGTAAAGAAGTAGTAGGGTGTGTAGGGTGTGCGTCGAACTTACTATGCTTAAATAAATAAGAACGTTTAAAAACTATGCTTTTATAAAATACACTTAAAGCTATAGTATAAAAATTTTACACCGTATACTGTTTTTCGAGGCACAGTTTTATCTGTTGAATATTGTGGCTATAGTATGTAAACGATACATTGCACACTGTCGTTTCTAGGCATTCTTGTGTCTGATAAAGATACTGATATAATATGGAAACATCACACTGCATACTTTTTTTAGGCATTTTATGCCTTAAAAAAGATACTGCTAAAGTACTGAATTGATACATTGTATACTATTGTTGGTAGGCATTCTTGTGTCTAGTAAAGATACTGCTATAGTATTAAAACATTACTGCATACTCTCATTTTAGGCATTTTTGCTTCTGATATTGTGATAGTATGACAATATTACAATATATAGGTCTTTTTAACCATTCTTGTACTCGACGACAATACTGCTATAGTATCGAAACGTTATATAATATATACGGTAGAGCATTGCAATTGGAATAATTATAATGTTTTGTGTTTGCAGCCATACACAAATAATGTCGAGGTGAGATTTTTTAGAAACTTTCGTCCATTGGAGTTAAATACAGGGGCACACAGGGGAGAGACGGTATACAGGGAAGTTGAATATAATTTAGTCACAAAACCATGTATCTCCCCAATTAATGCGAAGAAAAACAATTAAGAAAAATGTGAATATTTTATCTGCATACAAATGGGGAACAAACTAACAAAAATGTAATTATTTAAATATGAGCCTGAAACCCTGATTGATGTATGTGAGAGATTTAGCGACATAATGCAAGTCACGATTCTTAGTATTGCTCTCTGTTCACATGTGCTGGCCTTGCTCTTCCTAGCGATCACCTGCAACACAGTACAGTCCTCAAAAAGACTGTCTTTACATACAATATATTCACACACTTTTTGTGACTGAGAAAAGAACTCGCTTCTATCGGTATACGGGACCACAGGAGAAGAGGAAATAAGGCGAAGGCTCTGACACGCTCAATATGAGCAAAGTAGGATGAATTTGTTCCGCTTCTCACACATATACGCAAAAGAATGACTTATACTGTATCAAGGATGAGGGAAATCCATAAAACAATTTCAAATTATTGTATGTTCGTGACTCTTACATTCAAATGAGGAAAGAAAATTTTTAAAAATACTTTCTAGTGTACTTACGAGTAATATTTCGAAATTTAATAACACCCAATGTACACGCATGTTTACGTAGCTTCTGTTTCTTTTTTTTTTTTTTTTTTTGCAAGTAATTAGGGAACAAATGAATATTCTTGAACTACATTCCAAACTGATATATCATTGAAATATTACTGTGAAAGTAAACATGCGAAGTCAAGAGCAAATATGCAAGTGCTATACTTGTAATTCAAATAAATGATTATAAAATTACGAGTAGAGAATAGTCAAATCTCAAGTCATGAAGAGCAGGTTTAAACAGAGAACATTCACAGGAGTCCAGTAATTTTGGTCTCCCTAGACTTGTGAAACTTCATAAATCTTTTGAATCTTTCTCGTGGATACGTGGTTTGTAAATAAGTGAAATATTACTGCAGATCTGAAATGATAATATTGCTGTTCTACGACATTTGGATAGAGGTTGAAATTATTCAAATTTTTCCGCTGTACACTATACCAGGTATCTCTTTAGGAATTCTTGTATCTGATGAAGATACTGCAATGTTATTGAAACGTTACGCTGTACATTGTCATTTTAAGGTATTTCTGCGTCAAATGAACATACTGCTGGTGTATCGAAAAGTTACAATATATAAAAATTAAATCTCTCAGTTTAACGTTTCACAATTCTACTGCATTTAGATTAAGTCAAATGAATGGGATGGAATAATTGGTGGAATGAGAATGTACGAAGAAACGAGAGTACCCCGAGAAAACGACCGGAACGATGTTCTCCACCACAAACTTACTTGGCAGTGAGTCGAATTAGAAGCCCCACCGCTCCCTGGTAAGCGGTCTACCACTGAACAAGCGTGCATATTAGAATTTATATATATATATATATATATATATATATATATATATATATATATATATATATATATATATATATATATATATATATATATATGTGTGTGTGTGTGTGTGTGTGTGTGTGTCTTCAGGGATTTTTATATATGATGAAGATACTACATCGATAATACGTACTATGTATCGATACAAGGATTGCATACATACTTTTGTAATAACTATATCAGTTTAATATAACACGATTACAAGGTCAAGTGGTAATTTAATATATTGTTTTTTTTTTTTTAAGTGAAGAACTATCGAGAAATCAATCGAAAAACAAAAACCTAAAAGGCTTGTTTTCAACTACGAAAAAAAAAGTTTAATTAGTTTACATGTCGTACATAAGAGGAATAATATCCTATATGCGAAACGGATTTTTTTTTATTCGTTCTCATTCTCTCTTGTTGGAAATGATGTTTGATACTTGATCAATGAAGTGTAATTAAGCTAATGAGCAATTTACTCCCTTAATTTTGTCACTCTTCCATGTAATTTGTGCCTTGTTAATGAACAATAAGCGCTATCGAAGTACAAAGTGTTTCATGGGTTAAAACAGAAAAAGGAACAAATAATGTGAGTATTACAAAAAATTCTAAGAAAAAAACACAAAGGATTTGCGAAAATAATTATTGTTAACATCAAAGCAAAGGTTGCTAATTATTTTGATCCAGTTGTAGGTATAAACAAGCTAAATCCTCTTATTTTTTCTTTTCAGTGCACGACTCTCAACCGATTGTTTCTCTAAATTAGGAAGGTTTTCCTGTAAACTTCGATTCTTGTTCTAATGGAAGAAAAGTGCTACAGAAATGTACCGAGGGCAAAACAGAATGTCCACCAGGCAAGAACGATAACTGTGGCAGTGGCATGCACAATATACAGAGTGTTAATGAACTATACTGACAAACTGTAAGAGGTGATTCCTCACATCAAAATAAGAGAAAAAGTACATATGGACCTATGGCGAAAAATGTGTAGCTTCAGAGCTAGGGCTGTCCAAAATCGCGAAAAAACTGAATTTCAATAGGCCCTATTTCGAATTCCAGAAACTGTTGATGGTAGTCCTTATCAGCGTAAAGGAAGGTACGCATACACAATCCAACAGTGTGTGTTCCATAAATTGTCAATAGGTGTAGAGAGTATTCCCTCAGGGTGGAATTCTCAGATGTTTTCATAGAGTTTTCAGATATACCCTGACTTTAAGAAGGGTCCAAAGTATGCAGGAGGTAAACCTTGACAACAATAGACATCCAATGCTTCGGAGGGAAGGCAGAAGTGTTAGAAACCGGCAACTCCATATTCCTTGTGTTAAGAATAACGTGTGACGATATGTATTTCATCACGGTATAATTCACGTTTTCTTCACTTATAAGCGTGAAAGAAAACATCGCACCGTGAGTGCAAGAGACCGTGCTGCTGACGATCCTTAACACTTCCGACATCGTGCCAAAGGTTTCCGTGTTCATTGCTATCAAGACTTATTGTTTGCCTACTTTGGACCAATGATAAAGTCAGAATGCATCTCAAAATTCGGTTGATGCCATGTTTGGGAATTTCACCCTGCACGAAATACTCTGTACACCCATTGAACATTAATGAATAATGAATTTTTGGATTGCGTATGTATGACTTCCTTTATGCTGATAAGCACCACCATCCACAGTCTCTCGAATTCAAAATAGGGCCCTCTTGAAATTTGGCTTTTTCGCGATTTTGGACAGTCCTAGCTCTGAAACCCTACACGTTTTGCTATAGGTCAATATAAACTTTTTCTCTTATTTTGATGTGAGGAATCACCTCTTACAGTTTGTCGGTATAGTTCATTAACGCCGTGTATATAGTAAAAAAATGTATGCAACGAACATGTGTAATTTGATGGTACTTTTCAAGCTGCTATAAAATCGAGATTTAATGTTCAAAATATAAACCTTGCATTAGTACGCAGTCTAGATTTGTATAATGTTAGTTGTAACTTAAGTCTAAATACTTGTGATTATGACGCTATGTTGTTTGTAATATAGAGCACCGGAAATTCAGTAAGGGAACTTCATTGTACTGTGGCAATAGTAATGCCCCTATTCTCAAGGTTAACCGGTTTTTAAATAATTCTACCTATTGCATTATATTTATTTTTTGTTATTGTTTTCTTAATAACTTCTGAATTAAACAATAATAAACTAGAAGACGACAAGTGCACCATATTAAGATTAGCTAAACGTAAACGAAGATAACCTATGAATACGTATATCAAAAAGTTATACAATTATTTAGAGTAATCAAATACGTGGTCCTGCGTCAACACATATGTAAACAACTCCGTTTTTAAAATTAATTTTATCTGAAAACAATTTTGCATGAAATTAATTTTAACTCACTTATTTTTGAAGTGATTTTATTTTAAATGTTCTTTTATAACATGGCATCCAACGTCAGAGTATGAGTAATCTAATAATTATTTATGTTAGAACATATGTAAACAATTTAGTAACATTAATAATTTATTTTACAATTATTAAAATTATTTTCTCCTGCATGTAAGTTCATGAATATGTTGACATTAGGTTCATTCTAACATTACACAAGAAGAAATCAGCAAGATTTTGCCCTTGTATGAAAAACGTTATGCTATAAGTATAAACTTGCCTAATAAATGTGCAGGTGTCTTAAGATACTAAAACATATTATTTATGTTTATTGGTACACGAGGTTAGAAGATATAGATATACCGTCTGGGACGAGTGAAAGGGTCAAACTGTGCTCACCTCTTTTCAGAAGCAGCAACTAGTTTATCCTATATTAGAAGTGTTGTATATCCAGCGAAACGTTTTTACGATCGTATTACGACAATGGGCGAATCGTATTACGACAATGGGTACATCGTAAATTTACCGTCATGATACAAAGGTTAAAGTTACGATCAAACACCTATTCCCACATCTGAAAAGGCCTGTATGCAACTTTCTAACAAAGAGAAAGTCATGTTTTCAGGTCTCTGGAATTGAAAGCATATAATTGTCACTAATTACTTGACGAGGCTGGGATATATTACAAAAGTCTGCTGCAAAACCTCTTGATGCAATGAAGATAAGAGGCGTGGCATTCTCAATAAATTTGCACACTTTTTATTAGATAATGCTCTCCGCCCACTAGGTCGAGAAGACATTGAACATTGTGTAAAACCTTGTTACTAGTTACTTCCCTACCTACATATTTCCTTACTTTGCTCTGTTAGATTTCTTCTTGTTTCCAAGAATGATAAAGACCCTAAAATTAAGATTTTTTGGGGGAGGATGCAAACGTGGTTTCTAGCATTCAGTACGAATGTTCTTGCTAGTGTGACACTATCAAGAATGGCTGTTAACGTTGAAAGATCGTTTGAAGAAGTGTGCTAACTTGCGCAATCACTATGGAAAAAAGGCCAAATAACATGTGAGTTTCGAACTTCTAACTGCATTTTCTGTATTGATTGGCTCCCCTATACAACACTGAATTTAATAACAGCAATAAAGGAATTAATAATATTACGTCGTCAAACATAATTAATATTTCAAATAAGTACGACTTAATTTTACTCGATATTGAAATAACACTGTGCTTTCATATTTCATGTTTGGAAAGATAGTATTCTGTATAGGACTGTTGCATTTAAATATCTTAATTCTATGATTGTATGCACTGTACCTTGTACTGTACTGTAACTATACTGTAATTTGTTTTTACCGGAAAATACAGTATTACAGTTAAGGATTTCTCGTAACTATTTCATGATCATTAAACAACATACATGAAATGAGTTTCTTGGATTGAAACTACATATTAAAAAAAAAAAAGTTTCATGAACTTTGGTATATCGATTATAGATTATTCATATGAAAATTGTATAAATGTATAGATCGTTTTTCTTTAATTTCTATATGTTCATTGTTAATTTAATTGGAAATATTCAAATTGAAAATTTAAATTGCATATGTTTTATATTTCTGTAATATAATTAACTGATAATAGGCCTATATCCAAGTTATTTTTATATTGCATCTATAAATTTGTCTTTTATATAAAGTAATTAAAGCAGATGTTAATTTCAATTCGTTCTAACTTTAACTCTGTTAGAACTAATTACATCAGATCTTAATTTGGTAATGATTAATTTTTGCTAAGATGTGTGTATATTAAACGTAATATCTTTCTCAAGTTAAATGAGGAAAAACTTGACCTTGGATAACACAGCTGTATGTCATATACCACATAGTATACATGTCTTCTGACGACTATAATAATTAGAATTATTATTAAATTATAATTATGGACTTAGGATCTGCAAGGGTACAAAGAATTTGGATGACGTAATACAATATATATTAGGGACGAAACATGGAGTCAAGTAGATGTCCATTATTATGCATATTCAACTATGGACATCCAATAGGTATGCATTAACATTCAGCGCGCACAGTATCAGTGGACGTCTAATATTGATAACATACAAAACAATCAATCGAAAGATGCCAATACATCACATTAAGTCACATCATATCGAATTATAGTCAAGACAGAAAAACTAACTTAAATAATATTTTTTTAAAAATCCACAAAATAGCTAATTTCTATCTTCCACGAAAGTTAAGTAACTATAAGCCTGACTATTTAATATGCTTATAAGCTGCGTTTCACATGTTCATTTGATGATCTCTGACGTGTTTATTCATTTACTTCGGCTTATTTTACATGTCGAGGTTAAGTTGATAGGATGCCTTATCTACCGCTCAAACATGATATCAAAATTTTAAGACAATATTGTTTTACAATAAGAGGAAGGAAAGTAAAAACACTAAATCATTATATATGCTGCAAGTAACAGACACTTACTCACTTACTCACACATACTCTCTCTGTCTCTCTCTCTCAAACACACAGACACACACACACATACACGTACACACATACAAATATTATAGTATTATACTATGCTATAATACAGGGAGTCCCATTTAGAACGCAAGTTGGAATCAGGTATAGGATAACTTTTGAACGGAATGCGGTACATGTATAAATGATACACCAATTTTAAGCGTGATCCATGTAGATATTTTTAAATATAAAAGCAGATAATGAAATCTACGTGTGTACATACAGTGTTGCCAAATGTAAGTGAAAGTGTAACAAATACTTACAAAACATGGTAAATCGCATGTCACACATGTGCATGGACATGCAGCCTACAATTTCAGAATGGATTTGTGGGTTGGATCGGTAGTTATCGTGGTCGAAGAAGAATGGTTCATTTTCACTTTCAGCTTGTCCAAAATTCTGCCATTAATGGCGTACTCGCGAAAACGTGGTTTCTGAAGTTTTACACTACGCACTGGCAACACTGTCTGTGTTTAAGTGCAACAGAATGTGTGTTTAGGTACTGATTATCACATGGAATCATTGACAACACTAAATAAAAACATTGAAAAAAGTAGGAAAATAGCGTAATTTACCAGTATCCTGCAACCCTGTAAGAAGATGCTAAATATAGGCAGAGAGAGAAGTAAGCAGGCAGTGTCCAGTTCATCGTCTTACTTGGTGTGGTGTGTTTCGTGTTGTGTTGTAGTGAGAGGTTGGTTTGCTACCATGAGTTACTCCAAACAGGAGAGAGTGTAATTGTTGAATATTTTTTTGAATCAAAGTCGTGTGTTAATGTGATAACATTGTTTCAAGAAAGATTTTCAAATAGTGGTGTGCCGGAAATGTCAACAATTCAGCGATTAGTAACAAAATTTCTCGAAACGGGATCTGTACGTGATAAACCACGCAACAGAAAACCGGATGTTCTTACAGAAGAGGTGATTCAGAACGTTGAGCATCACATTTCGCAATCACCTAGAAAGTCAGTTCGTGTAACTTGCTGCACAAGCAAGTTTACCAAAAAGAACAGCACACAGAGCCTCAAGAAACCTTCACCTACACGCATTTAAGATACAGACTGTGCAAGAATTGAAGCAGAGAGACAAGGTCGCACGTACCAGACACTGTCGTTGGTTTAAATCATTCATCAGATAGCAAAAAATGGATGTTTTGGACAATTCAGCGATAAATGATGGTTCCATTTAAACGGGTATGTGAACAGCCAAAATTCACGATATTGGTCAAGTAATAATCTCGATGTGTTACACGAGCAACCACTTTATCCAGAGAAGATAGATGTATGGTGTGCAATTTCACGACGTCAAATAATTGGGACTATTTTCTTTAATACCACAGTTGACGGCACCGTGTATCGTGACATAATCACCCAATTCACTTGCATGCTTCAGCCAGATGAGCGTAATTGTTGGTTACAAGATGGGGCTACATGTCACACGTCAAATGAGAGTACGGATATGTTGACTGAGTTTTTCGGTGAGAGAGTAATAAGTAAAAATTTGTGGCCTAGTCGCTCCCCTACTTGACATCTCTACACTTTTTTATGAGGATATTTAAAACAAATCGTGTATACAAATAACCCAAGGACTGTGCAAGACCTGAGAACCAACATCCTCAGAGCCGTTAAGAAAATGAACCTGTCAACTCTACGTGAAGTTGCTTTGAACATGCTAAGACGCGTGTATGTTTGTTTGTACGAGAATGGCGGGCATTTTCAACATCTATTATGAGGCTAAGTTTCTCTTCCTTCTACACAGGGTTGCAGGGTGCATGCAAGTTACGCTATTTTTAATGTTTTTATTTAGAATTTAAACGATTCCATGTGATAAACAGTACCTAAACACACATGCTGTTGCTCTAAAAGCACAGGCAGTGTTGCCAGTACGTAGCGTAAAACATTAAAAAGATGTTTTCGTGAGTACGCCATTAATGGCAGAATTCTGGACAAGCTGATGGTGAAAATGAACCGTTCTTCTTCGACTACGATAACTACCGATCCAACCCACAAATCCATTCTGAAATTTGTGGGCTGCATGTCCATACACATGTGTGACATGGGATTTACCATGTACTGTAAATATTTTTCACTTTCACTTTCATTTGGCAACACTGCGTGTACACACGTGAATTTCATTAGCTGCTTTTATGTCTCAAAATATCTATATGGATCAAGTTAACATTGGTATATCATTTATACGTACACTTCATTCCGTTCGAAAGTTATCATATATCTGATTCCAACTTGCGTTTTAAATAGGACACACTGTAGTATACATTACGCTATCTTGTATAATATATACATAGTATAACAATATGTACTTTAAGTATTATAGTACAGTAGACTGTCGAGTATTTGGTCTAATGTGGCGGAAGGGCAGACTGGATAACAAAAAAGCCGGTTAGGCCGGAGTTCTATGAACTCGTTTCTTTATGAACATTAAGCACACCCCAAGTACAATTTACGAATACATTACTGTACGTTGATTAATACTGTACGTTATAATCAATGACAGCGGCAAGCGTACTGTATTGAGGTCCGTTCTACACTGACGAAACAATGAACAAGGAGCAGAATGCTGCTCTTTTCCTGTCACAACTTGTATTTTGCACATTACACGTAGGAAGATGGTGGCAGACGCCCGTTTCCAATGCCTTGGCAATGTTGCAAATGCAACGCCTGGCCTTCTGCATTTAAGTATGATAAAAAGAAAACTAGGATGAATAGGACGGAGGGTGGATAGTCGCAAGCCGATATTCGGGAGTCTACTATATGCTCTTGGAACTTAATTTGGCGTGCTGCTCTATTGGTTTTCCTGCATCTGTGTGCATTCAACCCTCCTTCGATAACTATGCGAATGCTAATAAATCACACTAAAAATACAGCATTGTCCAGTCCAGTTAACATGAATCAACTGGGAGCTACCTGAATTAAGAATTAGCGTTCTTCGATCTAGAAAGGCAGAAATAATGGCGCCTGGGAAGCGTTACGCTAGTCATGTTTCATCCAGTTGAATGTTAACCATGGGCTGGCCATAGCTTTTCATGGGCTGTATTGCCACGAAGTCAGTACTTATTAGCAAATTTCGTCAGTATTTCAATACTATGAAACTAAGAAAACTTTAAAGCATTGTCTTCTTTCTTACATGTTTCTCCTGCAATTCACTTCTGTGTAGTGACAAAAATACCGAAATTTGTGTTGCAAGAGCTCATGAAGTACTCTGACTGACTGATTGTCATCATTTAAGCCGGTGACACTACATAATGCTTGGTGTATTTGTATGCGTGTGTGCAATCGCGTTTTTCCTTATGACAATTAATAGCGACCCAATGATCTGACTATGCCACTGATCAGCGTGGCAGCAATTATTGCATTTGGAAAGTTGGTAACTCATAACGTGATGTGGTTTAAATTTTCCACCTTTCATATCTATACTTTATGTGAAAGAGTAAAAGTGACTTATTACTATATACGAAGCTCATAGAAAGGGCTTAAATATATTTCCCAAGAAAGAAGTACAGATCATACGTTAGGAAGATGGAACTCGGTATAAGAGCTTCCATTAAAAATAACTAAACACGCGCTGTAGCATATTTTAAAACACCCGCTGTTAAATGGGGAAAGAAGGTAATTTCTATGTTACCGATTTTTCCTCTTGTAAAACTGGCAAAGTGTGGGGACTCACTCAACTTAGAGGTGTGGAATTCAGTATTTATACTAAGAGGTGGTAGGAAGTCTTTATCTTTCCTAAGAAAAGCATGTCAAAGTTTTATGATAGATTTATTCATCATACTCCACCTTCAATTCTATGTTGTTGTTGTTTTTTACTTCGATTTTGTAGTTTATTTCCTTAAAAAAAAGAAAGAAACAAGTTTCGGTTGGGTGTCAAACCATAGATTTGCAGCTGCAGTCGCTTCAGAAATGTTCCTGTTTTTTTGTTTTTTTGTTTTTTTTTTTTTTGTTTTTTTTTTTTTTTTAACCCTCCAGATGATTTATTTCCTAATTTGAGAGTAAAGGTAGTCATATGGGGCTAAGTCAGGCGAATGGCGTGGAAGATTCAAGGTTTGAAACCCAAATGTAACCAATTTATCATTGTTCTTGTGAGCTGATGCATTGTCATGAAGGTTACTTTTCAGGTCAATTTTACTAGTCTTCAGCACTGAGTGAACCTCTCTAGAAAGAAGTATATTAAGTACGGGTTTAGGTGTTACTTTTTTGCAGATAACCGACAAAGGTTACCCCATCGTGATCCCAGAAAGACTAGCAAAAACCTTTGAACTGGAATTTTGTACCTGAAACATCTTTGGTCTATTGATCCACTGTGACGGCATTCTTTTTATTGTTCTTTTGTCTGTGAACCATATTCATAGAACCATGTGTCATCCTCCTTCACCAAAAGTACAACAAAACTGGAGACAATCTGTTCAAAGCGGCTCTGCAAGCTAGCACGCTTGCATGTTTCTGGTCTGAATGTAAACATTTGGAACCCTTGGCTGAAAGTTTTCTCATAACAAAGTGATCACAAATAATGACACTAACGTGTTCAATGGTTGATGCCTAGATCCTCTACTCCGTTTTAGTGGAAACAATTTTATGAATCTTTCAACTCTTTCGGGCATAATCACTATGGAAAGTTTCCCAGAATGAGGTTCATCTTCAGTGCCAAAATATTCTGTCCTAAATTTGACAACTCAATTCTTAACAGTAACAGAGCATGGAACGTGCCCCGTCACCTCTTGTCTGTAGCACATCATCATGGATTGTCCTTGCAGACTTCTCTTACAGGAAGAGGAACTTGATGATTGATCTGGTTTCAGTATGATTGAACTCCACTTACTAACCTGCCATTCTCAATCCTTACTTGCAAGAAAAGGAAGTCTATTTGATCCAGTACTTTGCTTTTAGATCACAAACATATAGAAACCTATAGCTTTCAAGCGAAATAAAAAAATATTCAAATGAGAATATACAAAGGGGGCAAAGCTACAGACTTCTCAGTACCTCGTTGTAACTTTTAAGTAAGAGATTATAAATTCCAACGTTTTCTAAAATTTGACTTAGGGTAATATATATATATTTTTTATTTTCCATTCAGAAAAAGCCTAATTTGAAAGCATGTTTCAGTTGTAAGTGTGAAATTCAATATACAATCTTATAATCGAAAATAAATGAACAAGTAGCAATTTTGAAAATGCCACAAAAGAGGAGACAAGGTGTTACAATTGTATATTTATTAATCTTTATTCTTCCCGTTCAAAGAACATACACTTCTACTTGTTTTATAATCATTCTTCATTAGTTTGTTAAACATTTTAACTGAATATTTAATAGATGGACTCTGTTTGGGAGGGCAGGTTCCCCTCATTTACACTCTATCATAGCCTAATTTTCTTCGCAAATAGTTGTTATGTAAATGACATAAATGTTGATTAGGTTAAACCAACTTAGGCCCTATTCTCATGTGGCAGCTGGTAACTACAATAATATCGTAGAATTACTAGTAATATTAGTTGAACACATCATTGCGAACTCTTTTTCAAATATTTGTTGATTTATCTCTTAATGTTCATATTGGTGACATATAAAACACACAAATATGTAATACTCATACTCTATCAATTAACTAGCTGACTTCTAAAAGAAGTCGATAAACTCGATAAAACTCATCTTTTAATCAAAGTTTATTTTTCAGTAGTACATAAGCATATTCCTGACAACTAAACGATTTGCTATAACATTGTCATTGACCAATCTTAAATCACTATTATGTATTTTGCCTATGCTCAATAACTTCTTTAATTTACCACTAATGGAATGGCCTGGACACCATTTTCGAAAACTGAGAAAAAATCTTCACCTCTAATGGAATACTTAAATTTAGTGACTCTTATAGGGTTCCACAATGTAACTTCAAACTTGAATAACAATATATTGTACTGATAACTTTACTGTGGACCAGTATTCTTACTTTATTACGAATCAATTGACGATTCCACTGACAACCTAATCACCAATTCCATAACCTCCGTAGCAACAGTCTTCTCGTTTACTTACCTTTTCTTCCCCTGCCGAAGACTTCTCTGTGGAATACACTTGCCTCTCTGAATATTATTTTAAGAACAGTCTAAGCCTACATGCTTCTCTACAAACAGTTATATTACCGTAGAAATATTTGTCAGTTCAAGCCAACGCTAATATAAAATTGATTACCTATTCGAATGTCACTGCAGATATCTCCACCAACGTTGTCTACGCATCTAACACTGCTAACTAACACTTAACTGCATATTCTCCAAGTCTTTATTAAGTCTTTATTGAATGTACTATACATATATAAACCTTTCATCTATATATACACAAGACACACGAACTGGAAAAGAGTAATTTGTTACTGCTGACATGCTAGATCACTCATAGTGACTTCTGAAACAAATTTTTGAACGTGATAAAGATCACTTTTTATAAACAGACCATCTTTCAATAAAAAAGAAATGCATGACAACTAAAGATTGACTGCATATTATTTTTAACTACATCCAACAATAAAGAGTAAACTGTGTATAAAATTTGTAATGCGTGATGTTTCAAAATATACCAAAACATACTTTAAAAATACAATATTAAAACAAATATTATTATTTTGGATAGGACAGAAAAAGCAATCATGTTAGTACACCTCTAATCATATTGTAGCATCGATAACTTTGAGTTAATTTTTCTTTCATGTTCAATTTTTCATAATTACTGACCGCGGTAAAAGAAAAAACTTCTTGATCCATATCCTTACTTATTATGTCTTATTTAAATATCATTGAAAAATTTGAGGATTACTAATGTCTATATATTTTATGTTGAGCTATTGTAATATGTAACATAATAACAATAATAATAATAATAATAATTTGAAAATTATTATTATCAGTAGTAGTAGTAGTAAATGGAATCTTTCCGTTTATGTCCCACATTTACACCGTGTAGGCTAAAAGAGACAGTGATGATAAGAATTATTGAAATGGTAAAATCAAGAAAGTGAGAGGAAACGGGAAACCACAAGAGAACCAAAATATACGGACTTGTCCGTCATATGGCTTACCTGGCGCGAGCTGGAATCGAACGAGGAATCCAATGCACAAAAAGTTAACGTTCTACCACTGAGCCTTTGTGGTCTCGAGGGTAGTAGTAAGAGGAAGAGGAGGAGGACAAGGAAGTGATAGTGGTGGTAAAAGTAGAGTAAGAAAAGCAGAATAAAACAATTGACAAAAGACCATAATTCTTACTTAAAGGTGAGAAGGTCAGAAAGATAGCAGTCATTTTCATTGATGCTTTATGATGCCATATTTTGCTGCTCCTGTTGCCAGTAAGCACACGGAAAGAGCAACGAAAAGAAACAAACCTGATAGTGATTAAGATAATGGTGACAGGAGAACAGCATACAAACCAATCAACCGAATCCTGATTGAGAAATGTTACATATTGCAAAATAAAATGATTCAGTTTAATGTTAAGCGAATATGCCCTTTAGGCTAAGGGAGACGATGATTAAGGCAAGTTAATGATGATGGAAGAATTGGTGAAATGAGAACGTGGAAGAAAATGGCAGTAGGGGAACGTGGGGCATAATGGGGAAGCTAAGATATTTGCTTTTCTAAATTGGTAGCCAATATCTCAATTGCAGTAATTTTTTTGTGGTAGACACATTGAACATTTCTTGTAATATTTCAACCAGCAAATCCTTTCAAAAATATTGTTTTGGACCTTTTTGCTTAGCTTATTCCAAAAATGGCTCTTATCCCCATTATGCCCCCTACGTGGGGCATAATGGAACATTGGATTTCAGTCAACCCCATTATGCCCCTACCCCATACTGCCCCGTACAGTATTACATCTATAATATCCAGCTCTAATATAGACCTATCATTATAAAACAACAATATATGATTACTATTATACAATACAACTTGAATTTTATGAAATATTTATTAGACTCAATAATCACATATAACAAAAGATGAGTACTCTTTTTTTTAAAAAAAAAAAATGCTGATAATTACTTCAAAAAACATAAGGTAATTCTGAATTAGGCACTATTAAGAAAAAGAAAAAAATGTGATCATTAGGAATTGTACTACAAAGTTTATGCAGATTACATCGAATTATTGTCACTTAAATCTTAATATTTCCTGACATCAAATCAACATAAACAGATTTTGAAGTTGAGTATGAAAAACTTAAACAAAACTGCGTATTCGAACCTTATATATAAATTCAGACGAGGAAATAAAAGATAGATAACCCCATCGCGCGAGCGCCTAATGTAGATTCTGGTTTAAGAAGTGTTATTTCAGGGTGACGCTTAATAAATCCTCTTAACCAGTCAATTCCAACCTTTTTTCTTCTTTATTGAAAGGGAATTGTTGAATTTTGTTTCTTTCTGCCAATTAAAACGCTAATTCTCTCAGTTCATTGCCAGTTAGACCAAAAAGTCGCCTTTCCATTTTCACTAAATAATCTACTAACTCGTACTCCTGTTCATAGGTAAACACAGGCTTGAAATATCCCACTTGTTTCTGGAAAGATCCAAGGTTTTCTCGTTCCTTGTTACAAAGCCGCTCCAGCATAGTCTGGGAAACGTTGAACTGTCGGGGAACTTTATAATATCCCATTTCACCACGTATTACACTCTCGATGGCCTCCTTCATCTTTTCTTCCTCCCAAGTTTCCATCGTTCATTTCCTTTTATATGTGTGATGACAGCAAACAAGACCTTATGCAATCCCAGTATTAACAAGAAATGTTTCAAGCTTGGTAGTGAACTACACAATCCATACTCTTACGGGGCATAATGGTGTAATGGGGCAAAATGGGGAGGTTACAATACCGTTTTGCCCCACCCCGTTTTGCCCCAGATGAGCTGTAGTGTTAAATCAACGAGTATCTCTGTTATAACCTACAATCCGTAAACCTCAAAAATACACAACAAACACAGAAGAAATATTCTTTCAACATATCAATAGTTTAAAAGTGTGCAATAAATAACTTGCCTTATCTTGACAAAAGAAAAATCCCAATGGTTATATGCCACAGCACGAAAACAAAGAACTGACACATAGCACTGTTTCTTTTCGACTGATAAGAACGCTACTCAAGCGTGACAGCCCTTCGTCCTTGAGAAACTTGTTTAGATACTTATCGCTAGATTACAGTAAATTACAGTTCGAAAAATACCGATACCCCGTTATGCCCCCCTACCCCGTTATGCCCCACGTTCCCCTACCTCGAGAAAACCCGCGCATACGATGTTGTCCACCACAAACTTACTTCGGCGGGAATCGAACCAGGGATCTCACGTATCAGAGATAAGCAGAGTCATCGTGCCACCGTTCCATGTCACAAAATGGCACGAATTTAGTAAATTCTTTTTGGGGTTTTACGAGTTATAACAACAAAACACTATGTCAGCTTTGGAAGATAATATCGCGACTTAATTTCGGAAAAAGTAAGCGATAACCCAGATTATGTTGCTGTACTGCTTACATAACTTAATAAGGATTGCATCCAAACTGAATCTCATATGGATTATAAAAATATTTTGTTTTTCAACGTTAAGATTACGGTAAACATGGATCTATATAGTTTAACGGAGAATCTGAGCATAAACTCCCATAGAGAATATAATTTGAATCTCTTGCATCAAAAGCATGAATACCAACCTCATAACTGCAAGGAAGAGCTGCTAAGAGATCTTCTGTTTTAATATTTTCATTTTATTTATTTCTGTAAAGTTATAACAACAGTAAAATGTAAATAGATCAAAAATCACAAGCACCTTCGTTCTTTATTTTATAAAATTTTCTTTTATTTTTATTATTTTGGTTTTCCCTTTTGTTGAAAAGTTAAATTCTTTTTCTCTCGGGTCCTTAGCTCTTGTGATTTCATTTTCATTTTTCTTTTTCTTTTCTTTTCTTTCTTTCTTTCTTTCTTTCTTTCTTTTCTTTTCTTTTTTTTTTGAATAAAGTTTTGTCCTCACATATTTTCATCTTGCAGTGACGGCTTGAGACTTTCATACCACCTCCTATAAATAACGGGCTCTTTTTTATTCCTTATGGCGAAGAAAAAGCTATTCTTCACAGCGCTTCTCCTGTACATGTCTCTGGATCTCTTTGTCTGCCATTTTCAGAGTATTTGCTCTACTTTCCTACTTTCTTTCATCTTCACTTTAAATGTTATCACATGAAGTATTATTGTTTTAAATAATTATGATTATATGAATCGAATAAGATGCTACATCTCACAGGTATTCAGATATATCTGGATTAAAAGTTTAGGTAAATCTACATAAAACTTAGCTATTCTATAAAATCAAAGTGTACGTTTAAAATCATGTTTCTTTAAACAAAATTTCTAACTCTTGCTGTACCAACGGTTAAAATATACCACTATCTACCAAGGGGGTAACTTTATTACCACACACGTATTTTTCAGGAAATATATACTAAATATAACTTCTTTCAAACATGTGCTTTGTTTTGTGGTACTGTCATTAATTAACGACTAATATAAAATCATTAAATCGGGAACAAAGGGTAACCTTCAGTTTTATTGAAATGCAAATGACTAGAAAATGGAGTGGAAATGGAAATGAGAACTTTCATTGAACAGGAACGAGGGAAATTTTCAAATACACTAATCTATAATTAATTATCATAAACTCTTCTCACACCTATTGTCCCAACACTTTTTTTTAATTGCTACTGATTTTAGTTATTTTCGAGGGATATACAAGTTACAGTGTTATTCTCAACTATTGCATACAAATGAGCTACATAGCAACACCAATATTATTTCGCACTCATCCAATAATAATAATAATCCTGTAGTATACCAACAAAAGTTACTCAGTTACCCACCTCGCCAACACACACCATGTATTTCTTGACCTAAATTAAACGATAATAATCAAGGTGTTCTATTTTTATTATAATATAAAACATACAGAAGACACATTGTTCCCCTAAAATAATATCACTAAGTTTCCTGAAAAATAGAAGTTGGTGTGAGTTACCTTGCTTGGTAAAAGAAAGATTTAAAGATGCAAAACAATAGCCTCACAACCATTACGTGATCACACCTTAATGCTGATCTATCAAATTAGATTTTATAGTGATTCTCTTTTAAGGTGAGATAAGTTAGATGCTCTCTTTTACTAGTCTTACTTCAGCATTATGATAGAAACATGTTCTATCCTATTTACTTGAGGATGACAGATTACACTTTTAAGCCAGAAGACAAGAGTTAAAAATGAATGGTTACTTACCTTTGGAGTTTAGTAACATATATGGGAAATTAAACTATTAAAAGGTATCAACCACCGCAATAGACTTTCTCTTTCCAATTTCTTAAATAAAATTAAATCATGCTGTATTACTGAAACAGCAGCTTCTTTTTCTTTTTTCTTTTTCTTTTTTTTTTGTTGATTTTTTTTAAAGGAAAATTTACTTTACCACTAAACTTCATTTGTTGATTTCCATACGAAAGGTCATATGAAACATTGTAGGATTGCAATTAAAATATTTATTTATACAATTGGCAAAAAGTCTCCTGAATAATTTTTGAGAAAATCATCTGGGCAAATCCATACCTAATAGAAAACTATTTCTTGTGGATTAAATCAGGATAAACAGCTAATACAACTTCATATCATTGTTAACGAAATACTTATTTATGAAATATAAATAAAATGTCTTAAGGAATTTTTGAAAAAAGAAAGCTGTCCAAAGAAACTCAACTTCAAGTATAATTAGAATTGTTCAGGAAAAAACGTTTTCTCAGGAGAAACAGATAATGCCACATTCAAGTACTGTTAATGATATATTAATTTATGAAATACGAACGAATTAATTTGTGTTATACTCCAGAAAATTGTCCAAAGAGAAATTCAATCACCATATTATATCACCCTTCCGAATCTTTTAATAAGATACGCCACATTACAGTTTTAATAATAATAATAATAATAATAATAATAATAATAATATATATATATATATATATATATATATATATATATATATATATATATATATATATATATATATATATATATATATATATATATATATATATATGTAATATAAATAAAAGCGCCTGAGGTGTTTCTTTCTCTTGGGTATACTTTGTCTTTTACAATATTTTTCCAGACATTAAGAGTCATATTGTTGCACCAGTGATCGGTTCCAGAAAAGTCAAATTATGATTTATATACTTACACTCTAGCATACTGTACCTATCGTTACCAATAATCAAATGTTTTTCTCTATGTATTACTTAATTACAAATCGAAAACGTTTAAATTAAAATAGGAAATTAGTACAATACACCTCTACTTTCTCAGCGATATATTTGAATAGTGTTGACCCTAACACTGGAAAGTCCGTGCTTGGGGAGGCGCGGTGGCTCAGTGGTAGAGGGTTCACCTCCGGTGCTTGGGATCCCAGCTCTGCCGTGTGGACTTTGTGGCGGACAAACACCGTGCTCGTGTGTTTTCTCCCGTTTCCTCCCACTTTCTTCATTCCATCATTTCACTCATGTCTCATCATCGCAGTCTTCTTTAGGCTAAACGTTGGACGTAAAACTTAAAGATTTCATTTCATTTCAAAGTCCGTGCTTACATCTGCTACGTGAAGGACCAAGAGGGAGCCAAATTTGCCAGCGCTGGTTTTAAGTAGGATTCAAAGTTTATTTGTTCAATTTGAATGTTTTAGAGTTTTTTTTTTTTGTTTTTTTTTTTTTTTTTTGCTTTTGCATCTAAGACCATTTAGCCCTTCCCGATTTGAGGGATGACGTCCCTCGGCGAGCACACAATCCGGGGAAAGGGAAGGAAGAAGGGATTGGAGAAGGAAGAAAGCGGCTATAAGTTAGGTACCACCCCGACATTAGCTTGGTGTGAATGAGGAAAACCCAAGAAAACCTCATTCAAGGTGGCTGGCCTGAAAAAGTGTTACACACTCTTTCGACTGAGTGACCCCACAGGGAATCGAACCCGGGACCGCTCGCACAGAAGGCGAGAGCATGTTCAATTTGAGTTAATATGATGATCTAAATTTCGAAAAAGAAACTTTTAAAGGGATTTTGCTTTTTATTTGTAAGAAACGGGCTAAATATAGTGCGTAAAACTGCCTATATATTATACCAAATTTCTTATAATACTATGCAGAAAACCAATATTATAACTAACACTCGACAAGTTCTATGAAAGCTTAAGTGTTTATATAAAGGGGAAACGTAACATTCTTGAAAAGCAATACGTTTTACTTATAAAAAAAAAAGATAATAAAAGGACGGTTGCGCCTATGACCAAGGGCGAGGGGTCAAATCGGTCCGCACAACAAGAATTATTTTTTTTACAATAAACAATGCAGTATATTCCAGTTGAAATAAAGCGAAAATGAACACTTCATCAAAATGAACAATGACAAAAAACAGAGAATCCTGAATACATATTAATCCATATAAACTAAATAAAAAAGAACTCGTGCGCAAAATTGACACAAGTCTCCTTGGTCTTTCTAGGGTTAAGATACTACCCTACAATTTGCCTATATGTTACGAGGGAAATTAAAGAAATCTTCTGCCAGGACGGCTGGTTCAGGGATTTTTAATCCTAAGGGTAATAGCTGTTTTATTCCCATTCTATGATATTAAGGAGTTCAGTTTACGAAAACTGCTCACTATACAAGTACCTACTCTGCCCGTATGTAAGACCGTCCATCCGGAAAACAATCTCATGAACTATTTGATGGAAGAGCATCAATGTTGACGAAAATGTAAAAGGTTAAAAATAGAAATAGAGTTTGTTGATGGAGGTGATCCACTGGACGTGGTAGAATGTAGCAATTTCCCGTTTTAACGTTGCTCGCTATGAAGCAAAAATTATAATAGACAGTAAAAAAACAATTTTCTGCAACAAATTAAGCGTCCCACGAATATATTTCATCTCCATCTTTAACTTCCTACTAAAACCGGAAGTGACAGAAATCCATTGCAACTTTCAGTGTCAATGTTGATCTAAATAGAACAAACGACCAGATATAGAGAAGAGATTAAAAAAAAAAAAAACTGACTTAGCTTTCCAATAGTAGGTATACATCTTCTATGCCTTAATCCTTTGTTGTAACCGAAAGTGACAGAAATTAACCTCTCCCAATTTTAGCTTGAATCGATATAGAGTGAAACCAGTACGACAGAGCGAGAAGTAGTTTTCGGCAATTATTCGGGCATCCCAAGGATATATCTAATCTCAGTATTAAAACCAGAAATGGCAGAAACTATAAAATACTATCACTTCCGGTTTTAATATGAACTGAGAAACTATGAAATAATGCAAACCAAATTCCTTCATGTAGTACAGAATTATCCACTTCTTTGTTACTTTATAAAATTGTGTACTTTCTTCTTTTTAGAAATTGCAATATAAGCGAGTACCATAGGTGCGAAATGTGTGCCACAAAACACGGATGAGGCTTAACGGATTCCCTTTGTGCGGCAATGTGACTTCACAGTTTCATGTGTACAATTGAACATGAATACGTAAGTGGTATTATAAGTAGGAATACGTCTTTAGATGTACGTACAGCATTTAATGAAACAATTTTGTACCGTAAAACCAAATTCGAACAATAAAACCCATTGGACCTTTTTAAATTTGAGTTTTCTGCAACCCTGAGCTATAGTGTACGTCAATTATCTTTACATGTTTAATTTTACGTACTTAGCTGTTGACCACAGAAATAATAGCTATATTTAAATTGCTGTATATTTCTATTTTTCCTATAAATTACTAACATCGTTGTCAACAGTATCAGTATAACTACCGTTAGAGGGGTACTATGGATATAACAGATTTTCCACTCTTTTAGCCTTTAGACACTGTGGTATGGAGTTATAGGAAATTCAGAAATAACACTTAAATCTTTACATGTGAAAGAACAATAAATATTATGATTCTTTTTTCTTTTTCCGAAGTAAAATCAAGCTTGAAAATCTCGTTTTCAACCACATCACACCAGTTTTGATACGTTCATATATACTGTTACTCACACTAACACACACGTTTTTCAAAAGCCTATTTGAGACTGCATGAATTAGAAATATAAATAAAATTGCGTTTTAACTTACAATTCACTATAGAAAGGTCAGAACGAAAAGTAGAGTATGCTAGATTCCACGTAAATTTTGAGAGGCTTTTGAATATTTCATGTCAAAATTTGAAGATAAGAAGCGCCATAGTTGTGTGAATTATTTATGTGTTATATACCCTATATACGTACAATCTTTATTCTTTTCTTTTTTTTAAAAAAAAAAGCAAGAAAGAAAAATGGTTGATATAGCTATATTAATGCTCTGAATTCATTGGACTCTATCGACCGATCTGTAGGGAATACTACATTTTATAAAATACTACCTCGAAAAATCCAACATTTTCTCCCTCACCATGTTGTAGAAGTGTGTATATATATGTGTGTGTGCGTTTGTCTGTATCATTCAACTCTACCTCTCCTCTTTGAGGGAATGAAGCGGGGGAATCTTGGGTGTCAACATACATAGATAGCTCTACATACAAACACCTTGCTTCTAACAGAGAGGGAGGGAGAGAGGGGGGGGGGTAAAAAGTTCGGTTGAAAGAAAGTTGTAGAATAGCGTGAAAGATCTTGCCACACGATAAGTTATGAAGTAAAGAGAGAGTTTTGTTTTATCTTATTTTTTTATTTATTATTCCTTTTTGTGTTGAACATAATACAATGTGATTGTATATCTCATACTTAAAAAAATACGATAACATTATTTGTTACATATTTGCTGTTAGTAATACAATAATTTAGCAAAAAAGAGTGGAATTCACGTTGGGAGAAAGGAACAAATCACTTCAATAGTTGTTGATATTTTAACGTCCCGTTCAGCAGCTAGTCAATATGAGATGGATCTATTGATTAACGTGCAATCCGAACCACATGAGCTCCCGCCGGGAATGGAATGCGGGTCTCTCACGCCAAAGCGCGTACGCTAACCACTTAGCCACGAGAGAACTCTAAACCACGTCAATAGTATTATTAACTAATCAAAGGGAAAGCATCTATAATTCAAAAGAAAACTGCATAATAATAATAATAATAATAATAATAATAATAATAATAATAATAATAATAATAATAATAATAATAATAATAATAATAATAATAATAATAATAATAGGGTTTAAATGCTAACGTTTCTATACTTATATAACATTGAACTTATGAAGGACACATCCTACAATGGACTTTGAACGATGCCTGCAATTTGAATCTGGCGCAGTTCGTGGCTACACAAACCATTATACAAGATCAATGAGAAAGTCGGAGAAAACGGGAATACTTTGATATCATGTTGTCTACTCACGGATATGATGTCCACCACAAATTTACTTGACTGGGGATCGAACCAGGGACCCCAAGTAGCAGAGATAAATTCTTTACCGCTGAGCCACCTTGCCTCCCCCCATAGTTTTACAAAGAAGTAAACTAGTTACAAAACTGTGAAAATGGTTCCAATAATGAGACCAATAGACAATAAAAGAGAAAGAGATACAATCCGCGGAACCATATACAATACAGGCCTCCATTTTCGCATGGATACCATCATGGAGATTGATGATTCTTCCGTTTTCTGGCACGGTTGGTCAAAGTTTGTGACCAATGTTACAGACCAGCTCAGACGCTGTCCGATCGAATACGGCACACTTTCAATGCAGGTCAAGTCTAGAGTTTTTGAGGGTCAGCATAAGCTGATGCATTCTTTCCAGATCGTGTCGAACACATAAGTAGTTGATGTGTAATCTTGGAAGAACAGAATTTTCTAATGGAATATAAACGGTAACTTAATGAATTAAGTGAGACTTTGTGTGCGCACTGCACTCAATGTTCTTAGGAGAAACACCAGATCAAGCAAAGCTTCTAAGTCATGATTTCTTCAACCACATCTCTGGTATGGGTTGTTAAAAGTGCATCTCACTGGATGATACCACACTCCCAAACTACCATCATTAGTGTTAGTTCAGAATCAGCTCTCGTAGCTAAACACAATCACTACATCCATCCTCCAGTTTCTTCTTTCTTGACAGCATTGCAAACGTGCTGCAATGTAATGATACGTAAGGAGAAATGTAAAAGAAAAGTCTGTGATCATAATCCTAAGATCATCAATGGTTACAAATTGTCCTAGCAATACTGGTCTTAATCTGATACTATCACTGTGCCACGCATAATGTCAAATAGCCTAATTCGGTGGTCTAGGTGTACATTCTATCTTCACTTAGCGCTGAACTGGAATGGTGTCTACATATGTGTATCTTCCTCCTACTAATAATTCTAACACAGATGAACAATGGACAGTTATTATGCAACATGTTTCAAGATTCTGCGAAAGAATCACTCGACGGCGCACAATGCACTTTTTCTCAAATTCGATTACTTACACAGACTGAGCTTACCTAAGCCATTACAGCATGTTTCCAACATACAATTCCATTTGACGTATGGTACAACGTTGGAAAGAAAGTATCACTCTGTTAGCACATCATTAATTGCGGTTACAATCTCAAAGTTTCCACGGTTAATATCTGGTTCCTACTACGTCCACAGCGCAGAATTATCGATTACCGCACGGACAACCCACTATCAATTACCAAAGCCACTACTGTATTTCTGGGTCACTTATTTCCATGTGTTCATGTTTTACTTTCTATTAGTATAGAAAGAAACGAGTAAAAGGGTTAAGGATCCATGTTTCAGAATCCAGAATTGACTGCACAACGAATTCTATAAAAGTTACTTGTATGAAACGTTTCGTGACGAAATTATTTCTTGCCGTCGCTCAATCTTACGAATCACAGCTATTTCCGTGTTTCTAAATCGCAGCTATTCAAATTTCTTCTCTTAAATTTATCATTGCGGTAACATATCAGATTTTTGTTCTACAAATTTAGAACTCGCTTCGCTATGTAAGAAAAGGAAGAAACGTTTACTATATAAATAATGTACATAGACGTAGGCAAGTAAGCAATACGGTAGACCGAAAAATAATTAACACACCAAAAACCAGAAGAAACAGAAAACAGACGAATCTGATTCTACACACGGAAATCTGATTGTACAATAGATCGTCTCTATGTCGTGCTTTGGCTCTCAGTGTGAGATGAAAATCTTAGACTCGGAAAGAATGAGTTAAGGCTCGGTAATAGAAATTAGAGGCAGGGCTATATTTGGTATTGTGTTATTTCTCCTTACATTCTCATGTAGGGCAGGAAACTATGAAGGTCGGTATAACTGTTAAAATGAAATCAATTTGATTTAATTTTCCAGTTTACCGTTCCTTTCTGTAGAGACTATATGAGACGTGGACCTACAGTTTAATATGGGATCAGAACCGCATAAGCTTTTGCCAGAAACTGAACCTGAGTCTCTCAGGTAAAAGGACACATACGCTAACCACTTAGCCACTAGGGACCTCAAAATGAAATCAAGATCATTAGTGATTAAACATATGTAGCCAACAGACTACGGAAGCATATTCGTCGAAGTACGTTAGCATTCTACCCCTAAATCATCATACTTATATTAATGTTATTATATATCGTTTTCCTTTCACTTGACTGAAGAATATCATATCATTTCAGATAAATAACTGATTATGTGTTTGAGACAAACTGACTACAAATGTAAATAAAAGTTTCAGAAGGAAATGTCCTTACAGTACAGAAGTGGTTTTGGGTATACAGAATAAAAATATTATTTTAGATGTACGTATAGTTCTATCTATCTTTCTTCTTATCCTTTTGCAGAATTTGCTATAGCGAAATTCTTTTGCTACTAATTATTACTAGTTACTTCGTGGTTATTCTTTTGTTTCAATTGTTGTTTTGCATACACCTGACTATTTTTAAATTGTAGAAACATATTTAAAAGAATATTTGTAAATCTGAAGACCGTTGTCTACAGGTTACGCAATATTCAACCTAAATTATCATAAAATGCAGAGATCACAGAATATTACATCGTATGTATTGTGTACAATTTGATAGCTTTGACAGCTATGACAGCAATTTGTTCTACTCAAATTACTCAAAAATTAGTAGGAAAAACACAAGAACCAGTCACAAAATTCCTCATACAGAATTCAAAAAATGAAATGAAATCTTTGAGTTTTACGTCCCACCGTTATGCCTGTTAGAGACGGTGATTATGAGAAATGAATGAAATGGTGGAATGAAGAAAGTGGGAGGAAACGGGAGAACCCCGAGAAAACCCACGAGCACGGTGTTTGTCCACCACAAGGTCCACACGGCGAGAGCTGGGATCGAACCCGGGACCCCAAGTACCGGAGGTGAACGCTCTACCACTGAGCCACCGCCCCCCCCCCCCACGTACAGAATTCACTAATGAAACTTAGAAACATAATATAGTACAGTGAATTGCACTAACATATGTGTATATATTAGTGATTGGTTCATATACATATTTCCATGGAACATAGATTCTATTCGAAATGTAAATTAATGTCTAGTACGTGTAGTTTTGCTTTATGCAGTCCCGGGTTCAATTCCTGCTGGACAGCGTTGAACGAATTCAATTTGTCATACTTTGTGGATAGTTGACATTTACGTTACTCTAATATAGTGCAATTTAATTCACGTTAGAGTGCAATCTTATGTGAGTTATGCAATCTGAGTATATGGCTGTATAATTCGGTCTTCGTACAGCACTTTTTTTTCTCGTTACTACTAGTGGACGAAAGTGAAGAAGTCATATTTGCCAACATTCATTTATGTACAATGCATGTCATAAATAGTTTCTTTACAAAGTTATAACGTTTTGTATGTTTTCATATTCTCTATATTATCTCAAAGCTTATCATTTATATATACCTGTCAGACATTTTCTTTATTTAAGGAGTCCAAATTGTTTGTAACAGGTCCATGTTTCGGAAAAAATTTCGATTTTTGAAAATAATGTTTTCGTAATCTACGGCATTTGGAGTTAAAATACTGCAAACTTTATGTTCCTATGACATAAAGAACCCTTTGAAAATGTTAATAGGGTTGTGTGTATATTCATTGTATTTGCAGGTTTAATATCCCTTAAGAGATCCGGGGTTTTGGGGCTATTTTTTAGACTTTCAGTCAAGCAGCTACTGTATCGTCACTATTTATCCTAGGATCATGGTTCATACCTCATTCTCTTCAGAATGGAGCTGGCTTTCAAACGATACCACTTGCGTGCTCATACCATATACCAGGAGCGGGAAAAATGATGTCAAAGGGAAAATTTGGGAGGGAAATTTTTTCTCGCACTTTGGGCCCCCCCTGGAGCGACCTTGTGTGAACGTAGCCATCTGAAAAAATCTGATAAATAGTACTTGGTATACTGAATGTGTGTGCCAAATTTAAAGTTCCTATCTGGAATACCAAGGGCGGGAGAAAATTTATCAGGAATTCCCACCATGCCCCAAATTACCGTAAAACACCATGATCTCAGGTAAAAAATTTCCTGAGACATCCCTAATTACCCTAGGGTCACGTTTCGCCCATCATTCTTTTCAAAATAGAACTGTCTTTCAGGCGGTATGACTCGCGTGTCTCCATCATGTATCCAAGGCGGGAAAATGAGGAAAAACGGGATTTTTTGGGTCTAAATATCTTTTTTTCAAATTTTAGCCCCCCAGGACCCCCCTGTTTTAACGCAGAGATCTAAAAAAAGAATCTGGTAAATACTACTCGGTGGGCTGAATGTTTATCCACAATTCCAATTTTCCAGGTGCAAAAATAAGCCCGCGAAAAAAATATACCGACAATGTCCCATATTCCCGTATACAGAGGGAAATTTTTAAACATTCCCTGAGACATCCCTAATTACTCTAGGGTCATGTTTCGCCCATCATTCTCTTCAGAATAGAACTGCCTTACAGGCGGTACCATCCACTTGTCCCCATTATGTATCTAAGGCGGGAAAATCCCATGAAAGGGATTTTTTGGTAAAAATTTCCTTTTTTCAACGTTTAGCCCCTTTGTACCCCCTGTTTTAACGCAGAAATCTGGGAAAAAAATCTGGTAAATACTACTCGGTGGACTGAATGTTTGTGCACAATTTCAATCTTCTAGGTGCAAAAATAAGCCAGCACAAAAATATTACCGAAAATGTCCAAAATTCCCCTATACAGAAGTATATTTTGATAAAAATTCCCTGACACTTCCCTAATTACCCTAGGGCCATGTGTCGCACATAATTCTCTTCAGAATAGAACTGCCTTTCAGGCGGTACCATTCACTTGTCTCCATCGTGTATCTAAGGCGGGAAAATGAGGAAAAACGGGATTTTTGGGTAAAAATATCCCTTTTTCCAACTTTTTGACCCTCTGGATCCCCCCCTGTTTTAACGCAGAAATCTGTAGAAAAAATCTGGTAAATACTACTCGGTGGACTACATGTTTGTGCAAAATTTCAATCTTCTACCTGCAAAAATAAGCCCGGCAGAAATACTTTACATACCCCCCCCCCCAAAAAAAAAAGTATTACACGAAAATATAAATTTTAGACTTATGACGTCATCATCTCCTATGTCTCGACACAGGAAGGTGTAAAACCATCCGTAATGTCTTCTGCAATGCCTCTGGACTTGAAAAAAAAAAAAAAAAAAAAAAAAACTGGACGAAAAAGCTCAAATAGGAGAGTTATAACGCAATGTACCATGAAACACCCCGTATGGTGCAGATTGTACCATGGGATCCCCAAAGGGATATAGTTTAATATATCTCCAATCCTTTCAAATCAGGGCAATCTTATAAATAGGTCTCCACAATTGATAACCTTAAATGTATACGCAATATGCAGCAACGAATGAGTGAAAGCTTGCGTTGACTATCGAAAGACAGAATAGAACTACTGAACCATGGGAAACCAATAGGATGGAAAGGTAGAATGAGTGCGAAAGAAATTGATAGCTTACAGGTGTCTTATAAGAAAGTAATTACGAAAAATGTCGGCAACCTGCAGAAGATGAAGAAAGTAGTGTGAGGCGACTTCCTTTCATAAATATTCAATTGATGCAAAACTAATGCACATAAGATTCCTGGTGTGCTAATATTAGATTTCAAGAAAATAATAAACTCTATCAGCATAAGCATTCATTGACTTCTGGAAGAAATAAAAACCTGTCTATAAAGTTCTTGCGGATTCACATCTTTTGGGGAAAAATATTTGTATGGGAACACAGAACCCAAATAAAAGTTTCAATTCCCTTAAGTGATAACAATGACAGAAACCTACATTTGTTGTTTTAAAGACCGTATAAATTGTAGTGTATGATACTATCCTGTGTTTCAATAGTGGCAATGCAGTAAGGAGTTGTGTTCTCTAAAAGATGGGAATTTTTAATGAGGAGTTCACCGTCCAACTGCTAAAACTCATGGATAGAACGCGAATATCAAAAACTGAGTTCGCAGTCCTGAAACTCACGAAGGAATCAAGAATGAAGAAAGGAATGTGTAGAAAGGATTAGAAAGATCTAGCAGAAGATGATGAATACTGTTATAGTGCCTTCTGAAAGTTGTGGTTTCCACCTATTATTGATAAATATTTACCCTTTTATTTCTTGGTAGCACATTTTTGGAATTACATTTACCATCTTCTAAGAAACTACTAACACTAAAATAATCAAAATTTACACAAACATACATACACACACACACACACACATATATATATATATATATATATATATATATATATATATATATATATATATATATATATATTCATTGAACTTCTTGATGCAGGGATAACACACACGTATCGTTTTAAGTTCTCGAAATCTTCAAGGAAAATAATTAACGGCTTAATAGTAACCTACAAAACTAATCTTAGTTCAGTGGAATTAGGAATAAATGTAGAATGCATGGTATTAAAATTAACAATTACCTGTTTCTAAGAAAAAGATAAACGCATTTAGAACTGTGTTAAGAATTCTAGCCTTTGCCACTTACATTAAAGGCAAGGTAGGGGAGGAAATGCTAATAAAGTCATATGACATTTTTCTAGACAAACATAGAATAAAAATTAAGCTTCTGAAAGGAAAAGCAAAACAAAGGCTGCCACATTTCTCATAAGTGACAAAATCGCGGACATCTCCTTTAACACTAGAAGGACCAAGCCGTCATTTTGACGGCATCACGTAAAACGATTTTCTATATCTCATATATTTCTTTGAGTGACGCAACCATACTTTAGGACTTTTATTATTTTAAAGAGAGGTTTGATAAAGCATATAAACATTGTTTGTCTATTTTAAATAAATACATATTTTTGTTGTATACCCCTAGAAGGACCAGACCGTCAATTTGACTGCTTCATTTAAAAATCTATATTTTTCTGTTAATATGGACTGTCTTACAGGTTGTACGCTATGTGGTAGTATCTCTGTTGGAAATAATAAATTCTGAAATATTTTACATTATTTTTTCCAACAAGTTTGCTATTTGAAATGTTTTATTTCTGCTTTTCATTGCTGTAAGCAAAAAGATATATGACACTTCTTTGAATATATTTCCTTCTACAATTATGTTCGTATCTTGTTGGTAACATTGTTCTCTGTGGAAATAAAAGTTTTCTTGAAGGTACATATGAATAATTACAAAAGCAACATGAGACCTGATAAAATGTTACGTACTTTCTAAGATTTGATTGAAAATCAATTTCGCTTGGAAAAACAACAGGGAGACTGCTTCGATGAAGACAGCAGTAGTAGCGAGAATGTAGTGTCTGAAGCTACTGCTTCGGATAAGAGGAAGGAAACAGATACAGAAGTTTCCAGAAGTAATCGATCAAATATTTTTATAGGAGCTCACGGGACACGTTGGAATAAAGTGGACAAACAGAACAATGCTGGTCATACTACCTCACAACATCCTTCGCGAGAAACCTGTTTGTTATATTATGCGTTACATCATATTGAAGATGATGATTTTGATAATGCTTTGCGCTTGTTCATAGACGAAACAATGTTGAGAAACATTCTGAAATGCGCCGTTCTTGAAGCTCAGAGAGCGTCAAGATTCTCTTTGGCTACCGTCAATTACAGAATCCGTTTCATTTCTAGCAATATTGATATTTCGTGTAGCTTCAGATATACCGTAAAGGAACTATAGAACGTAAGCTATGGACCAGCGTTTTACAGAAAGATTATGGAAATAAAGGTGTTTCTTGAAATAATGAAGTATCTTTGATTTGATGAAAAATGTCCTAGCTCTTGAAGGCTAAAAGCAAGCAAGTTTGCTTTGGCATAATCTGTGTAGAACTTATTCATTGAGAATTGTATCAGGCACTATAAAACCCACGACAGTGTTTGTGTGGATGAACAGTTATTCTCTACTAAGATGAGATGCAAATTCATGTAATGTATGCCTAACAAGCCTGAAAAATTTGGATTCAAATTTGATTGCTTCAGTTGTAAAGTCACAGTATGAACTAAAATTATTTCCCTGCCTGGAAAACTACTAAGAACGACGTCGGGACTTACAATTATCGAATATATTGTTCGGAAAACGATGGATCCTTTTATCAACAGAGGACTGAATGTTACTTGCGATAACTTTTCTTACAGGTTAAAAATGAGTCGAATCTTTGAAGAAGAAAAAGGTGACCTTGATTGGTAGTCTGCGTCCAAACAGGAGAATTTCCCAAAATGTTCTTGAATGAGAAAGAAAAGGATATGTTCACTACAAACGTATATGAAGATCAATCAGGAAATCCACTCACTGTACACAAGTGTAAGCGCTAGAAAGGTGTTTCTGTCTTGAGTTCAGTGCATACAAGTTGAAATAAAAATATTTTGAAAATGTAAATTCACTTCCATGTAATAAAACGTTTGATATAAAACTAATTATTTTGGTACATTATACACACGATCTGTGCTAAAGAAAAGTAGCCCAGCCAATGTTTACAGAGCAGGTAGGGTGATCACGTGACTAGTATAAAAAGGATTTCATACGTAGGAATACAACTATTATTTCTTTATTTTAATTTTTCTTGTCACTCTCCTGTGGCCGAACTTCCAATATTAATATTATATTTAATATATTGACGGGGTTTAGTGGATCACCCTGTATTATATCGCGAGAAAAACTTACATAAAACATAAGCTAGTCGATTAAACAGATTAAATTAAAGCTAAAATAAGAGAAATATAAAGAAAAATTATATACATCTCTTGGAATTAAATAGCCGTCAAAATGACGGCTCGGTACTTCTAGGGAGGTAAAAGTTTTGGTCCTTCTAGTGTTAAAGGTCCTTGGATCAACGTTAAGAGACAGGAATCAAGTTTTATGCAATAACATGCTAACAAAATTGAGTTTAATATACTATTTTCTGTATGTAAATTGTACCCTATTCCATTTGCAGAATGGACCAATGAAATTTAATGAAAACACACGATTAAATAATATATTGAAAATACCATCGGAAATTTGCGTAACGTTATTACCTCTTTGTAGCTGAAAGTTTCTTAGTAAAGTATATTGAACAGTGCAATTCTATTGTGTAAGTGGTTTAAATAAGTACATTCCAAGTAACAAATAACGTAATGATTTCTAAAGTTTAAATTTCCTCCTATTAATTTGCATAAGCTTGGATAATTAACCTTATTTGACTGAAGTCATTACAAACTGAAGTCATTAAAACTTCTGTAATGTAATTTAGTTTGTATAATTAACGCGATATTGTATCAGAAGGGAACTATTTAATTACGGCCAATAATATCCATTACAAAGGTAGTGAAAATGAGTAACTAATTAAACTGCTTGATTAACAGAAGTACATAAAAAGAAAACAAACCATATTTGAAAATCACGCCTTACAATCAACTAGTAATTAACTAAATTTTGTTCTTAAATTTCTTGTTGTGAGATTATGTAAACCCACATTTGGTGAGTATTCAGTAAACCTGTGATTCTTTGTTTAGAATTCATAAATGCCGATTGAAGTAAAATCATGTAATTTCAGAAAGCATCGCACACAGTATTACTTACTGATAACAGCGTTTAACAGAGAATAATTTGATTATATCATATCTGCACATATTGGAACCTGTTAACACATTAACCGCTATATGATATTAACCTAACTTATGTTTCTTTAAGATTTAGGTCTCCTGAATCATATATAACTCACACGTTTCTTTACCTTAGGAGCCATGTGGTACGTAGGCGACTCATGTTCCCATGCTGTGACATTAAATTTTACTAATCGATGGGTGGTCTCCAGGGTGGTCCTGTAGTTGATTTGCAAAACATTTTTTTATTCAGGTAGAAAGGTCGTTTTGTTCTCAAAGCTTTTATTTACTTTTTGTAATAAATCCTCAAGGCTCTTAGAAAAATATTTTTGTTTCTAGTGTGGTTGACAAAGTGTCATGTCAGAAGTGTCTAGACAAAAGGGCAAGAACAGAAAAGCCCAAGTCAAAACGGTCATGTGTCAAAAGAACCACGGTCACAAGGGTACGAGTCAAAAGTATTCCGCGTCGAAAGATCCGCGCAACAAAATAACCGAGTCAAATGAACCCGCCTTAAAATGGCCAAATCAAAAGGGCCTCAAATAAAAAAAAATCCAGAGATAAAGTCTCAAAAGTATAAAAATACTTTTAAGATTAAAAATACTCTGTAGACAGTACCTGATTTATTTATGTTGAAAGAATATACATGCGAATCTGTATACAGAGTTAATCAAAAGTACTACGACAATCCAGTAGTAACGATACACCAGGACGGAGGAAAAGCAAATGTTGGAAGTGGGTACTGATGCGAAAACTGCCTTGAATAAGGGCATGGACCCATACCTTGGATTCCGATATATTGGATATTACACAATATTTTTTTCTAAATTTAATGAAGTATTTTGACGTATTAATTTAGGCTAAAATCTACTAAAACTGAGAACGTGAATTAATTTTTGATATACAGTATTTTCATTGTTTTACGAAATAGAAGTTTTTACGTTTGAGATTCGTATCTAGTAGACAAAAGTATCTGGACAGGTAATGAATAACGAAACACGTGGATTGAACAAAGAAAAAAGGTTACAAATATGCATTGGCGCGAAACTGCATTGAATGAAGATGTAGATACCTTGGCAACTCTCTTGTATTTCGCCATATTGATATAACGCAATATTATTAAAAGAAAAAGAGTATTTCTGGCACATCAATTTGGCTTGAATCTTCTCACAAACGAGAATTTGAACCGGGTTTTACCTATCACCATTTTCACACGAGGTATATGTGCTATATTTGATATTTGTATGTAGTAGACAATAGTATCTGGACATGCCAATAATACCGAGATCTGCTGGGAGGAAAAGCAAATGTTATCGCTTGCAGAATTGCATTGAGTGAGCGTGTGGGCATCATGGCGGCCAAATTGGATTTCGTCACATTCAATATCACACAGTATTCTTTAAATGAAAAGAATGTGTGGTATATATCAATATTAGCTAGAACCTTTCCCAAAACGAGAATCTGAACTCACATTTGACCTATCGCTAATTCTTTACGAGATAGAGTGGGATACGTTCGACATTAAAGAATTGAGAAATATCTGAAAGAAGGTTTACTATATTTTTGTAGATAACTGTACACTGCGTATTACAAAGAACACGAACAAAAATATATTTACCGATAATAGGACAACCGATCGTAAAAATTGAAAAGTGCTCACTGTAACATATCACGAGGAAGTCCTTTTTTTTTCACAATGCGATGCCTTAAGTCATTCAGAGTGTGTGATTTGACGCAATACTATTATTGTTAATGTACCGTTAGAGAAGGAAATTCAGGAGTAATAGATATGGAAAACTTGCAGGCCATTCGATCATACCTTTTCTTTCAATCCATCGTTATGGAAAGGTTTTATGTAAGTACTGTCAAAATTTCTGTATAGTGTGGCGGAGAGCTCCGTTCTGTTGAAACCAAACACAATTAAGTAGAAAGTTAAAGGAGACAATTATATATATTCTTAGAACGCTAAATCGATTAAAAAAAACTCTTCTCGCTATCTCATATCATTTTTGTTAATCGACAGTAGGAAAACACTTCTTGGTGTTTATCTATGGTAATCAACGTTAGAAACGGAAATAGTTAATTTTACCACCTCAGGTGGATGGATCACTTCCATCAACGAATTCAATTCCTAAGTATTGATTCTCTACATGCTGACAGAGATTAACGGTTAATCATGAAATAGTTCTTGAAATTTTCCCCCAGATGGATGAACACACAGACAGACAAGTATAAATATGTAAAGGAATTTAAATAAACTCCTTAATTATTTAAAATTTCGATTTCTTCTAGGAAAAATGGTAAGTGTTAGGCATTACTCTTTCAGAGACGTTCTCTGAACACCTTTACTTTGTTCTGAAAGGAAACACACAGGACAATAGTATAGCTGTGGAGGTTAACCGGTTGGATTCAATGTATATGTTTACATTAGCATATCCTGCAGTATGACTGAAATAATATGCCAGAACAGATCGGGCGTAAATATGTGTTGTACCAAGTTATGATCTCTTTCTCTACAATCTATTTAAATTATCCTTAAGGTGGATCACCACCCGGAAGTCAGTACATATTTTAGCTCATTTCCTTAACTACTGCGCAATAAAACGTTACATATTATAAATATTTACTATAAGATAGAGTTATGTTTCAGCTACACCACAAGACACTGATTCATTTGGTTGTCTCTCCTGATATCGAAAAAGGTAACAAATAAAAGAAAAAGATTGATTCGTTTTACAATGAGCACACAAGATGGCACTTGCTGTTAGATCTTACTACAAATGCTCAATTTTATAAAATGTCTATTTGAATGTGTAAAGTACTTTAAAAGTAACGACCTTATTACGAAATAGATACATTATTTGACCGTTTTTCGTATTATGTTTCGCATTTTATTTAAATATTAATTTACATTTAAGGAAATAGACTTTGACAAGAAAGTTTGCGCAGAACGCCATAATGCGTTGTTGCCAAATTTGTACTTTAATTCCTGGATTCTAGCGTTGCAGTTCGAGAAGCAGAACTTAGCTCTGAATTGCAGTAAGGGTCGGAAACTAATTTCTCCAGAAAGTATCCAAGCAGAATTCCATGATTACGTCTTTTATTATCTGGCACCAGTACACACTCGACACTACCTGGCAACGCCGCACTATTCAATCAGTGTTTAGCATGGCACCGAGAACACCTAGTGATCCACCTTAATTCATCTAGAAGATGACTAAGGATGGTCTTCAGATTGCTCACTTCCAATTCGATTTTCTTTGACGTCACATTCTGCTCTTTTGTTCTTAGCAAACGTTAAAAGTAATACATAGACTAGGCAACGCAACTGGCAGTTGGTGGAAAGTAAGTGCGAACTTCATTAGTTTTTCAGGGACACCACTGGTGTATTTATGACGACTCGTATACTGCAAGTAATTCTTAACCCTCACAAACAACCATATCACCTTCCATCCTGACCCTTATTATTTCCAGTACCAGGCTGTTCGAAAAAGACTGTCCGCGGTGGCTCAGTGGTAGAGCGTTTACGTCTGGTGCTTGGAGTCCCGGGTTCGATCCCAGCCCCCACCAAGTGAACTTTGTGGTGGACAAACACCACGTGCGTGGGTTTTCTCGGGGTTCCCCCGTTTCCTCCCACTTTCTTCATTCCACCATTTTATTCATTACTCATCATCACTGTCTCCTTTAGCTTCACCTGCATAACTGTGGGACGTAAAACTCAAAGATTTCATTTCATTTTCATTTTCATATCTGATTCAATTCGGTTTCTGGTCTTAACAACACTATTTCCGGAACGTTTTAAAGCTTAAAAACACCACCAGTAGTGTTAATTATGAACATAATTTGTACTTTTTTAAAATCAAATTCTCTTCTAATTGTTTTCAAAGGGTTAAACGAAAAGTCTTTTTCAGGCACAAATCCGGTGGTGGCATTTGTCTTTCTGGAGTTGACTGACAGCTCTGCGGAGATAAGATAAATTATATTGCGACTGTATATCACTCCTTTCTTTGTACATGATTTAGCAAACAGAGCCCAGTGTAGCTTGTTTCTCCCTCGGATAAAATTTTCCGGATAAATGTATATAAAAAGAGAAAAATGAATGTCTCCTTTTCGTTCCGAATTTTCAAGAAAATTGCTATGTACAGCACACATTGATTTCGCAAATGTGAAAGTTGGAACATCTTTCTCCGTTAATATTATGAGGAACATTAATTTCATTCTGCTGTTATCAACATGTACATTTTTGAGTAGCTAAAACCAGAGTTTTCTTCTCAAAATTTCGTAATGAGTTTAGTAAGTAAATTAGAAGGTCTATCATCGTTATAATACCTTGTGTAATTCTTAGAAACTTAATGACGAATTCTAGGAGACATTTGCTTAATAGAGTTAGGCTGCACCATGTAAGTCAATGTACTAACGATCAGCGAAACTGATATGAAATTAAGTCTTGTGTAGACATTTTTCGTTCAAAATAACGAAGATTATAATATCAGTTTCCTCGTTGTTAGAGTATTACTCTTAAGATGTTTTTAATGAAAAGTGTAGCAAGAAAAATGTTTTGTGGTGCTCTCACAGTTAGAAATGATGATCCAGTGTATCACGAAGATAACCAACCGGCTTCATTCTTAGGAGAAAGAGAAAAGTTTTGCGAAGTTGGTGTTTTGTGGAGAACAAGCCTTAATTACACGTCTCCTTCCTGCTACTTGCAAATAAGAAGTCGTTTGCTGATGGGCCCGTCCTCCCTTACGCTAGTCCAACCATCCCTTCCTTCGCTTAATTACTTTTCCACGGCGTTGACAAACTGCAGACTCTTCTTCTCCTGCAGGTGCCAGTAAAAGGCCGCAGTTGCTAAGTGTCATTTACATAACGTTTACCCCAAGTATGAAAGAAACAAAGTTTTTTTTTCCTTTCTTATTTGTAAGTAAAGAGTCATTTTCATAATTTTCTTTCAACTTTACATGACCTGGAAATGTTCTAATGAATTTGTTTTTAAATAAAATATCACTCCTCTTGTGTATTGGTTGACATCTTTAACCTATACGATCTGTCTTTCCTTTCTTTGTTACACTCACTTTTCTTATTCTTTATGTATTCATAATTAAGTTGATTTATATTCATAATTATGATAATGGGTAAATACCGTTAATGTATTCCCTTTATTATTAACCAACGTGCTCATAATAAAATATATATAACATCTGAAACTCTAGTTAAATCTCATTACATCTCGACTTCTTGACAGAATGAAAAAATGAAATGAAATCTTTAAGTTTTACGTTCCACAGTTCTGTCGACTAGGATAAAGATGGTGATGATCAGAAATGAAGGAAACAGGGGAATGAAGAAAGTAGGACACAGGATATCCCGAGAAAACCCAAGCACACGGTGTTTGTTCACAACAAAATTCACTTGGTGCGAGCTAGGATCAAACAAAGGACCCCATGCACCAGAGGATCTACCACTGAGCCACTGCAGCTCCTCTTGAGAGAGTGATACAGCGATCCTTAGATTATCAGAATAATCCCAGCACGTTTTCATTGCACTATACAAGTTTATAAGCAATAACAACTATAGATTAAAGGAGGAAAGGAGAGAACTGAAGCATCCCAATTTAGATAAAATTAAAATTTTAACCATCTTTTAGCCCTCGCATAAGTGTAGATACTTTGACGTGCTGATTTAAAATCTGTCAACCACTAGTTAAATTTTCATCAAATTTTGTCGACTTTAATAGTAGTGGCCAGTGCCTATGATATTCTATTATCTTCAAACAGATTGCTGAGGAAGATAAAAGTGAACTCAAAACATAGAACTATGTGTTAATGTTTAACTATGCTTCACTACATGAAATTTTCAGACTAATTTTAAACATATGTGGAACCACATTCTCCACTATTCAAGAGTCAACACCTAAAGCAGATCATTACTATCAATCATGATATGATGAAAGAATATGTGAATGCTCTTTGGTCTACCCAGCTATAAGTTTTAATTTCTGTAATTTATCGAGGGCAACTACAAAAATTTTGAACCTCAACCCCGGAACTTTCTGTTGAAGCACACTTATTTCCGCAGTGATGTGGATATGAAATTTTAAATACTGAATTTAAAAGTGAAAAGAAATAATGTTATACAAAATTATCATAATTTAGAAAAGTGAACACATTTCAGTGTAAAGTAAAAGTAAAAAAGTAAAAAGAAAGAAAAAACTTGTTATTCATGTGTGTAAGCGTATTATTCAAAAGTTCCGCAAACATGTGTGCATTTTGAGGAGATTTTTTTGATATACTGAACCACTATCACATATGTGTCATGCTAAAGAACCGCAGAAGAAAGAGTCATTTAAAGTAACTCATCCTTATAATTCAGTTCCGCAAAATAACACTGGCTTCCCATAGTTTATGATGTTCCCTCTTATTTGTTGTTTGTCAATTCCTTGTTATTAAAAATAAATATAATTATCTAAAGCAGAGCGAGCATCTTTTAAGTTCCAGAAGAGGGCCAAAGAGGCTTTGAAAGAGCTGCTCGAAGTACAACCAATCATTCTTTTGTTACAGAAAGCTTTTGCTACTGTTGTTTACGTTGAGAAATAAGTCTTTGTAAGAAAATTCCCTGAGATACTACGAAACGGAAGTAGGCATAACGGGAATAACCGTTCCGTCTACATCTAGGTTGGGATGAATACAATAATGAAATCAATAGTTTGGTCAGGAGGCAAACCGAGAATAGGTCAAATAGGAAGACACTCTACAAAGTGTAAGCGGAACATATTAAATTTGTTTTTCACTTAGAAGGTTCAAAGATACTCCTTCCATTCTTATACCAAATATTAAATAAAATTTGTAATGTTACGTAAAAATTCCAGTACTGTATAGTTCTAAACATAACGGAGGGAAAACTAAAAACAGGAGAGGAAAAATATGTGACGGCGCAAATACGGTGTGATGTAGTGCCTTTCTAGTATACGTGTCAGAGGCTAAAAGTCCGCAATGAACAGTTGCGAAACGACGCCTGGGAAGCTGTACTTGACAGAGCTAACCACAAGAAAAAGAGAGACAGCTTCTAACCTCTTGTCTCACATCAACTTACTCTCCACAACAGTGACATCTTCCTCACTAACCCTTTATTTTTTAGTCTCCTGTAACTGTCTCCAAGCAACAGACAACATTTTACGTAACAAGTAATGCATTTAATCTTTAAAGTTTTCTCTAATGATAAAATTTGCGCTTTGCTCAAAATATGTTCAAAGTTCCTTCAGAACAACTTGGAGATTAATTGAAACTGCTTTAAACGATTGTTAGATATGCTTACACATATTTTCATTAACCATTTCCGTATTTTCAAAACTGAATCTAGTCATAAGGACTAGGCGACGGCTAATGCACTGGAATCCTATGCAGTCATGATGACTTTAAGCAAGCAAGGAAAAGGAAACAATGAATGAATTCCTAGACAATGTCCATAATTTCTCATCTAAGTATTTTCCAGCTTTCCTTGGTCGATACTCCTCATATGTGTTTCTTTCTCCTCCCCTGATATTTTAAGTTTATCCTCGACAAAAGTTAGTGATATAAAAGCTGCTTTCGAAATAGGCATACTTCTTTTATTAATTCGCAATGTGACGTAATATCAGAAGCTCAGCAACAATAAACTCATGACGTAAAATTGAAGAGCATTTCAAATACAATACATAGCAGAATTTTTATGTTTAAGGCTGTACAGACGTTTCTTAGTGGTAGAGTGAAGTAGACTATCTTTTCATATATAAACAAGAATTATCATTTTACTAATTAAACAAAATATAAATGTGTTCCATGGATATTTGACAATTTTGGAGAATGGATTCTGACTTTCAATACCTTACGTAATGGACAATGGATTCTGACTTCACTTTGTTACAGCTATTATGATGTATCTATATGTAACACCGATGGCGGTAGTTTGTTTTCCTTATATATAAAAAAATGCACACCTACAAAATAAGTAAGTCCAAAATCACTATCCAGTTTCCTTACGAAGCACTGTACTCAAAATCCGTCGGTTTAAACCTATGATCATACACCTCGAAAAGAATTACATTAAAATGTTCCAATAAATATTAGAAAAATAACATTACAGATAACATGAATGGATAAGTTTAATTTCTTCAACCATGGCTTATGTTTGCTTAACCACAACTTACTAGTTTGAAAATAAATACATAAAAAATCGTATGTGCACCCATGACCAAAATTATTGTCGCATGTCTATAAGTATGTTGTTGTAAGAATATAATTTGATAACGAATTCGCCCGGTATTTCTTATAATGTTAGTATGTGTATAATCGGCAAAGACATATATATCGGCAAATATGTGTGGCAAATTTCATGTCAAAAGAGCATTAAATAAGAACAACAAAACGAAAATAAAACTTTCTTGTCCATTTAGCAACATTTTGTTTTACTCACTCTAATTTTCGTATTTGTAATTCCTTTCCTATGAAATTTATCACAAATATACATTTCCCGATTATACACATAATATCAGTATTAAAAGTACCCTGTAAAATCATTATCAAATTATATTCATACAAGAAGACAGTTGTAGATATGCGACAATCATTTGGAAATGCGACAATTTTGGAAACGAGTGTACATAAAAATTCCGGTGTCTCTTTGGTTTCATTTCATGTGTTAATAATTGCATGTTAACTCATTACGTCATGATTGCAATGGACTTGCTGTAAACAAAATCGTTACTTTGTTGATAATGATCTACACATTTGGGTTGCAATACTATGTCTGGAGTAGTATGTTGAATAGAACGCCTTTTAACGACATATTATAACAAATGCCGGAAACTAAAAGATCAAAACGTTGTTCAAGAAGCTGGAATTGGGGTATTAACCAACTGCCATGCGATCAAACTGAATATTTACATTTCACTTGTCCCCAAATTTCCGATAATGAGATTATTAAAATTACTGTCGCTATTGAAACAAGAAATTATCTTAATAAAGTGTGAAATCTATGATAGCTCATGCATAACCTAACCTGATTCTGATGTCAAATATTGTACTTCGTGATAGATCTATGTAAAACCCCATTATGTTTTATTAATTTATGGCATATAACTTGTCTAACTGTTTAAAAGATACGGAGCTTTCAACAAAATTTGTTTTCGTTTTCTCATTACTCTTACCGGCTTTTCTAGCGTTTCCAAGTTTAGCTCCCCATGGCAGAGTTCTGAGTGCATTGCAGGACTTTAATTTAAAATGTAAGTCAATCTCTCATATAGCCTCGGTGCTTAAAAGATAGGCTAAATTACAGAAAAGAAACATTTTAACATATTCGAAAACTAGTAAGTTTACCCGTTATGACTCAATCGAGTATTCTTACCAAAAAATGAAGCTTGAAGTACATATTTTTAAATACATGTATTTTAAAATTTAGTAATAAATTAAACTACAAACATTATCCATGACAATAAAGTTTCGGTTTCTAGAAGTCTTATACTTTTCTAAGGAAATATTATTTATCACTTTTATGTACGTTATTGTAGATGTTCTTTAAAATTACAAATCAGAAAGAAGTTCATGTGGTATATTTGATACAGCATGATGATATTTTCAGTGTCTCTGTTTCCTTTTTCCATAAGGAACATATCGCATTAAACGTTGAAAAAATCCCCTCTTTACTTTCTTATTGAAGTTTTGCCATGTATAATGCATATATACGAATACGTATTCATCTGTACGTCTACAATAGAATCATAACAGAGAGTAATGAGATTCATGAGTTATGCAGTGACATGTTCAATGTAATAATCTTCTGCTGTCAATCACCTTGCACAATCAGTGATTAAGTCTGTAATAATGTTGTTCCTATTCAGATGACAACGATTTAGTTTCTCGGACATAGAAGATCACCCACAGCAAACGTAGCATAATTATATCAGTATCTTATTAGTAATAATAGTACAAAAGTGGTTTCCGAATATAAATTAACCTGTTAAGGTGATTTTAGTTTATTATATATACTGGCTTATACCCTTGTGTTACCGCGGGCAATACTTTCATTTCTTTATTTTTTCTGTATTCCATTCCTCTTCGTATTAGATATTGAATTCGAGTAAAAAACACAAATACGCATCAGAGTTTGCAATTCCCAAAACCTCGTCTTATTTGCAGCCTAGGATGCAAGAACATTTTCCCAAAATTTCACTATTCTATGCATCTTAATTTTGGAGATATGTTGATGAACGAATCAAAGAGTCACTAAGTATATTTACTCTGTTATGTATAAATATATATTGATTAATTGACTGAATGTAGTTGTGGGAACATAGTAGATAAAGTGTCTACCTGTAACCAAGAAACAATATTCTTGATTATATAAAATAGGTAAATGGATGATATTATTGATTACTATATCGTAGCTTAATATTATCGGTTGATATTACGGTATTATGCCCTTTGGAAAATATTTAAGTTTGTAAATCGTAGCACCAAATGACATGTGTGGTGAATAAACAAAATGTGCTTGCGTTTTCTCGGGGTTCTCCCGTTTCCTACATTCTTCAGTTCACCATTTCATTCATTCTCATAATTACAGTCTTCTTTAGCATACACGGCATAACCATAGGACGTAAAACAGAAAGAGTTTTGTAAATCATAAAACACTGTACTTTTTTCGACTAATCACTTTGATATGTTTTCACACAGCGTTTTATTATTCAAAGTAATAATAAGTCTATAATTCTTACTAGTTTTGAGACGATCCACGAGTATTTTCCAGTCAATCCATGATACTTATATGCTATACTGTTGTAAAACAACATAATATTAACTAAAAACATCAGAGAAATAAAGGTATGCATACTATCACATATTGAATTCCAATTCGATTAAACTACTACATTGCTCCGTGTTTAATTGGTAAATGACGAGAGAAATGAGTTGGAAATTGTTTCCCCAATCATGATCTGGCAAATAAAAGGGAGCAGATGATAAATCCGTTGATTAACGATGAAATTTTTTAACACAATGATAAAATAATTACAAACAAAAACAACTTGAGAAACTTCACCAACGCAATACAACGTTGTTCAATTGGCGAGATCAGGATTTAAACTTTCAAACGTGCCTGTTGAGAGGTAACTTTTGCATCACCTATTCGCTAAAAACCAACAATGATAAATTGTCAATTCTGACTACTCTCTTAGAATCTTACCCAAGTTTTCACATTGTTTGTAATGAAAATAGATAAGGACATCTCTTTGACAATGATTGAACATCCTTTTTACCAATGAAGTAATACTTTTAACCAAGACAGCAACTTTCTCTTTAAATCTAGTCAACTGTCTGGAGACATTGTGGCAAGAAAGAAAAAGAAGATACGAAAAATGAAATACGAGAGATAGAGACAGACACGAAAACATAAAGTCGCAGACAGTAGAAGCAGGGTAGGAAAGCATGTTTCTTGTGGCAGTTACTGAATTTTGTTGACCTCTTGTGGAAGGAAGACTTCATTTCAAGCTGTCCATACGTCACTGTGCCGTCGATATTTGAAGAGAGGGGAGCGAGGTAAGGCAGCGGGGGTAGACCCCGTACGGCTTCATCGACGCTGTGACATGCGTCGCGTCAAAAAGACAGAATCTTACCTTCATCTTTTATTCCTCCCACGGGGCCTTACACAGGCTCCCAATGCATAATGGAAGGAACACAAGGAGACTTCAGTGATAAGATAGTCTTCTTGTTTTTTCTATATTGGCAAAAAAAAAAAAAAACTTTCATTCCTTCAGATCAGGGTTCTCAGATATTCGACACATAGTTTTAATCAATTTCTTGGTAGAATGATCATTCATCATAAAACGTTATTGATTCTATTTGTGGATAAATTTTGCGACCCTATTTTGCATCACTTCATACACATAAGTTCCAAGTTGGACCCTAGGGAATAATAAAATGAAGCCACAACCAATAATTGAACGTCTCAATTGACACTTTTAGATATTTTCTTGGTATAAGTAACCAGATATGAAAGGTTAAATAAACGTTTGATAAATTTTACGAATTGATCTCTCCATGTTCTAATTAGTATACAAATGTGACGTATACACTTTTTGTTCTTGTCACTATCTTTATCGATATCACGTTTGCAACAGATAAGGGGTACAATGTTATGACATAACTCTTTATATAATAATAACGTTGAAATTTGTCATCGACTTAGATATTCAGATACCAGTACTCAGTCACTTGCCGCATTTTACCAGTTTCCACGTGTAATGGCAACACTCTAACGTATTCCATTTGCCTTACGTGCTTTAAATTGTCAATCGTTTGAAGTCTTATATATATATATATATATATATATATATATATATATATATATATATATATATATATATATATATATATATATATATATATATTTATATATTTTATTTTCCTTCCGTCATATCTTCTAACACATGCCTAGGAACACAATTTCTTCGGAAATAGTATTTTCAATCAAATTAATTTTCATTTAAAAATATCTACATGATTCTATTTTCGCATAGACCTTTCTCTTCAGCTCCACATCATTGACTTCACGTTTTCTTCAGGTAATTTTCTCCACATATTCTAGTTGTTTTTATTGCTTCTCCAGTTTCCACGTATTGTTTCTGTACAGTATATACCCCCAACACGAAATAATAATCAGTCGCTTTCTTATGATACCTTAGAACACGCTATTTCATTCCTTCACATTTCCAACATGCTCGTCCTATTTCTTTTTACATTTCAGATCTTCACTAAGAAAACCGTTTAGCTACAGAACACTGGCCATTTATTTTACTGTTTCCCTTACGAGATATATCTTAAATTTGTATGGGGAAGGGTCTAGGTCAAAACCCCCACACTCAAGAAATGTCAAAACGCCCACACTATCGGTCATAACTCCCACACAAATGGACCAATCTCCCAAACTCACGAACGGCCAAACCCCCCACAACCAAAACTCCCACACTCAAGAAATGTTAAAACGCCCACACGATCGGCCATAACTCCCACACCAATGGACAAATCTCCCACACGCACGAACAGTCAAAATCCCCACACCCAAAACTCCCACACATAGTAACGGTCACAATCCCCACATAAATGGACAAAAACCCCACACAAATGGACAAAACTCCCACATGCAGAAATTGTCACAACTGGCATTGTGAGGGAGTTTTGTCCATTTGTGTGAGAGTTATGACCGTTGGAGGTTATGGCCGTTACCAGTGTGGGAGTTTTGGCTGTGGGGGTTATGACCGTTCGTGTATTTGGGAGATTTGTCCATTTGTGTTGGAGTTATGACCGTTTGTGTGGGCGTTTTGATATTTCTTGAGTGTGGGGGTTTTGGCTGTGGGAGTTTTGACCTGTTCCCGCCTTCTCACATATTATCTCGTTAAAAGCATTCATGATATTTTCCCTCATTCTACTAGTAAACCTTTGTCAGTATTATATAATTCCTTTCCTTCTTTAACAGATGGTTTACACGATTCATTGTTATTCTTATACAACTTCTTACTGTATTTCTATCTTGTACCTTGAAATTTAATTTCTTGTCAAACTGTGCTTCAAATCTATCAGCATATTTGCTCTCCTATGTTTTTTTCCCTATTGCCATTGTTTTGTGTTTCATTCTTATCCCTTTCTATTCCTATATTAGTTCCTTTCTGTGCTCTTTCTAATTCTTATATGTAGATATTGTATCAACAATAATTCCTCATTTCATTGACCATATTTATGCGACTTACATAAATGTCACTGACATTATGCCTTATAAACATCATACAGCATGTTCATGAAATCAGGACACTTTATACAAGATGTCCAGAAATTCAAGTTCATCATAGACGTCAATGAACACTGAATTCTTTTATTTAAATATGTTATTAGTGTAAATACTTCGGAGACATTACACCGTATACAGGTTGTCCAAAAATAAGGCTATTCGCACATTAAACTTTTCCGGTATGACTACCTCCTTATAGCAGTGATTATCACAACATTTCTAGTGCTTATAATTTTATTCACTATATGTATATTATATTATCACCTTCGCTCGACCTCACGAACTGCGAAGCGACCAAAACTCGATATACATTGATCAGCCAGAACATTGAGACCACCTACCTAATAGTCGGTATGTCCATCTTTCGCACAGATAACAGCGGCGACGCCTATTGGCATGGAAGCAATAAAGTTTTGGTAGATAGCTGGAGGGAGTTGGCACCGCATCTCCACATACAGGTCACGTAATACCTGTAAATTCCGGAGAGGATAGCGATGCGTTCTGACGGCACGTTCAATCACATCCCAGAGATGTTCGATTGGGTTCAGATCCGGCGAGTTTGGGGACCAGCACATCAATTGGAACTCGCCACTGTGCTCCTCGAACCACTTCATCATACTCCTGGCCTTGTGACATGGTACATTAACTTGTTAAAAAATGTCACTCTCGCTGAGAAACATGATTGTCATGAAGGAGTGTACGTAGTCTGGAACCAGTGTAGGATACGCCTTGGAAGTCATGGTGTCTTGCACGAGTTCCACCAGACCTATGGATGCCCACGTGAATGATCCCCAGAGCATAACTGACTCGCCGCCAGCTTGTCTTCGACCCGGAGTACAGGTGTTAAAGAGTTGTTCGTTTGGAACACGACGGATTCGCACACTCCCATCGATATGATGAAGACGAAATCGAGATTCATCAGACCGTACAACGCTCTGCCACTGCGCCAAGGTTTAGTGGCGATGGTCACGTGACAATATCTGTCGAAGTTGCCGATGTTATCGTGTTGACATTGGCACATGGGTAGGTCGTCGATTTCGGAGGCCCATCGTTAGGAGTGTCCGGTGCACTTCGTGTTCAGACACATTTGTACTCTGCCCAGCATTAAGTGTGATGTTACTTCCGCCACAGTTCGACGCCTGTCCTGTTTTGCCAGTCTGCTCAGCCTACGACGTCTAACAACTTTAATGAAGGAAGCCGCCTTCAACCGCTCAACGTTTTGACGTCGTTTCATCTTGGTTTCGCCACTTGTTGAAGACACTTACCATAGCACTCCTCGAACACCCGACAAGTCTCACAGTTTCCGAAATTTTCGTGCCAAGCTTGCGGACCATTACAATCTGCCCTAGGCCAAACTCAGATAGATCGCGCGCCTTCCCCATTATACACATGAGCAGCACGCTCAGTGATACTATACCGGTATGCACTGAACGTGTGTCTGACTAACAGGCATTTCTTGTCAGTTGAAGTTGCTATCGCCTGGACGGGTTTACATCAATAGTAGGTAGGTGGTCATAATGTTCTGGCTGACCAGTGTATGTTTTCTTATTCCACTAGATATTCCATTAGACCGTTATTGCTGCGGACACTATACCACGATCTAATTCATAGTTTACCATCAATGAGTTAGTGTACATGTATTAAATTTTACGCCAAAGCTTAAAACAGTCTTACAGTAACTTGAGAGAAATTGTGTGTTACTCACAGATCCTGTTTGCATGAAAGGATTAACTGTTTAGTGCTTTCTCCCCTATCACTATTCCAGTGCTCCTAGTATGATTGTTTTAGTGCTTTGTGCTAGTGTTTTCTCTAAAAATAAGTGAGTGTCCCTCAGTGTCTCTCTCCAAGCAGAAAAAAACCTTCTGGCGTATTTTTAAACTGGCCGGGGTAGTGCGATATCCCGCATGTTGTGTTTACAGACAACCGATATGTATTTTTATTTAAATATATCAACTATGTGCGTCTTTCTACGGATTATTATAGCTGTAGACGACAGGGACAACATCGACACCACTGGTCATGTGATGAAGAAGGAACAGCAACGCCACCACTTTACTCGGAGCATCTATATAACCGAGATAATTTCGGCGACAAACATCAATCTACGACTGGTCACACCTTCTTTAGCTTGCTTCGGAGTTCTAGAAGATACCTAACCCAAAGCCTCTAGTTTACTCGAAACTCGAGGTTTCCTCTCTTCCATCTCAGCTTGCTCAGAGCTTCGTTGGAACTCTGAACCTCATTCACCTAGCTTGATTCGGAGCTCTGTGAAGATCCTGCTCTTGGCTGCTCCGCCCTTATGTCACCTCTATTTAATCAGTAGAGAAAATTTATATTATAGTGATATTTGTAATGGACTGTTTATAGTGGATTTTGTAATAAAAGCCGATAGTGGGAAAAACGATTCCGAACTGTAATTTGTTCTCCCTATGCCTTACTTATTCCTACACAAGCAAAGTTTTATAATATGCTTCAAATTCCCTGAACTTTCGTTTCTCTCTGCAAACTTTTCGTTTGATTTTCTGTACTTATTTTCTCTTTCATAAGTTACCATCCATAGTCATCTAATTTTTTCCAATATTTCTTCTGGTATTATTCATTTCTTCTCAACTCCGTATGGATTTTCTTTTTACTTTACTTTCCAAACGCACATAATTTATAAAATATTAAATCGACGTGAGATTCTCGATACTCATTCCGGTAATTTGAGTAATAGAAGTAAATTTAACATCATAAATCTACGATAGAGTTCAAATTATGAGGATTAAATATTAAACAATTTCTTCCTACCTTTTACCATTTTTGCTCAAAAGGGATAATAATTGAAATCGGAAAGTTGTGCAGATTTCTACATCCAGTTTTTCTCGAAGGATGAGGGGGGTAAAATAGGATCTAGTCTTACGACATGAAATGCACTTTAAAAAGCCGTTTCTCTGTAAAATCGATAACAAATGACATTGCTCTCTATCTCTTTAATTTTGGCTCTTAAACATGTTGACTGACGTATGTAGGCGTCTTATAAAATTCCCAATAATTATGCATAGCATACTTTGGAAGGTTGAAAGAAATTTGTCTAAATTTATTTTCATTTATGGGAGTTCAACTCTCATCAGTGTACAATGGAAACAACGTGACATATTTGTACAAGAAAATCAAACAAAACTTACTTTTCATTACGCTGTATTTGAGATGATCATAAGTGAGAACTCAAAACATCCTGTAGCGGACCTATATAGCGTTGTCGCTACCGCTTTGGCCTTCCGTGCGAGCGGTCACTGGTTCGATTTCCCGTGGAGGCACTCGGTCGAAAAAGTGTAAAAACGCATTTTCAGGCTAGCCATTCTGAATGAGATTTTCCTCATTGACACCAGGCAAATGCCGGGGTGGTACCCAACTTATATGTCACAGGGGCTTCCTTCCTTCTCTCTCTCCGGATAGTGAGCTGGCCGAGGGACATCATCCCTCAAACGTGACGGGCTAAACGGCTTTAGATGCTGAGAGCCCACAAATCTAAATCTTAAATCAAAACATCCTATAGAATAGTATCTATTCATATCGATTTTTTCATTTTTTAAGTTGTCTAATTCCTTGCTTCTTCGTTCTCTATCACTGTCCTACTTTCTAGTTTGAGGCATACTTCAGTCACAACAAGGCCATTGCCTGTAAAGATTTCGACCCTTTGGAAAACCTTCGTGTTCTTTAAACTATTTCGAAATTTATCCTGTGATTTTATATAACCTGTTTGTTGTTTCCAATGTGATTTCCAAGTAAAGTTAATCTTCTCGGGCACTAGTCAAACAACGTATTTCTTATTATCAATGAGTTCTGCTGGTACCAGTGAATTAATAATTGTTCTTCCCATTTGTTTATCTGAAATGATATTCGCAAAAACATTTACTACAATCTTGTCATTACACTAAAGCAGTATTAGATCACTTATTAAAATTACTCACATGAATCTTTCCTCTCTACTTACGACTTGATTTATTTCATTGTCAATGCAGTTGTTATTATAGATTTGTTTGATTTCAGCCTGACCTTTTGACTGCAAGTTTTAATTCTGTTATCTGCTTTTTTTCAGTCATTCAATCCAGCTTCTCCCACAAGCATATTTCTTAGAAAAAAGATGCAAACTTATTGGACTGTTAACTGATAATTCATCACAAAAAGTGAAACGTTAGACTTACGAAGAGAATCAAAACTTACAATTTTTCAGTTTCTCAAAAAGAAAACTTAGATAGACAACTGCTTTTCCTCGACAAAGTTGCGCTTTTACGAAGGCACCTAAAAATCTAGTAGATCAGCCATGTGCAACAGCCAGCTCACGGGCCAGTTCCGACCCAATGAACACTTTCACCCGACCCACCTGACCCGTTATTGAAAGTGTATTTCTTACGTAATCTAACTGAACTGGAAAGTTTTTCCTGGAAAATTGATGCCCAGTTTAGAAATATTCTCCGCATTAAAACATCCAGTGTACCACCGAACATTAAGAGACTAGTCTAGAACATAAAAGGTCAAGTTTCCCATTAATATGGTAAATCAATAGATTTTTCTGGTTTTCTTTAGTGACTGAATATGTTGGTTACCGTTAAATAGATTTTGTGTCCTCTTGATATTGATGTGCAATGAGCGAATTTCTTCATTGAATATGTACAGGCCTCGATGCAAGTAAGTCCTCTATGATTGACTCTCACCCTTCGCCAACTTGCATATGCATGTAGTAGATCGTGAGAAACATATTCCCCATTTTGTTGCTTATAGTTGTTTCGACTAGGCCAGATAGTACAGGGAAATGGATAGTTGTGAGTCTCCTGTAGTGTGTGTGTGTGTTTGTGTGTGTGTGTGTGTGAGAGAGAGAGAGAGAGGTTTACAAGGAGACACAACTTTCAAAAAATCTTTGAATCTTCATAATAAATTCAAAGATTAAAGAAATATTTCTGTCCGTATCATATGTATTTAATAATTTTATCTGTTCTTCACCGAAGTTCATTAACAAGAAAGCTTGGTGTAAAGATCCCACTTGTAACTAAATACTGCAATTGGAAAAATGAGAAAAAAAAAAAAAACTTTTCACGATTTCCTGTTTCAACACGAAGTTTGATATGGTTAGCTCTCTTTAATCCGGTATTTTACAGTTTAGCGTATTCTGTAATCCGACACCGATCGAGTTTTTCATTTGATTGTGGGGTAGATTCTGGTGTTTGTTGACTTTGACCGGCAGGTTGCGTCATTGCACTGACTGCGCTTTTAGTTTGCTCTGTGTTTATCATGACTATTTTTTTACGGTTTACATATCACCTTCGCACAATATTTCAATTGTATACATGCAGCCTACTATACTGTGAAATGTTCTCGAATCCCTGCACGACTTCTTCAACAGCTAATAAAATTCAGAATGTACATAAACACGTAAAATAAATCGTTTACATTTTTATTGTTATGCACCTAGAGTGATATATCGTTGGTACTCTCCTTCAAACTATATTGACATTCAATAATTCAGCCAAATCGCTAATTCGACAATGCCGGATAAAAGACCGCTTACTCTATGAAATTCTTTAAAATTAAAAACATGGATGGCAACAAAATAAAACAAAGATATATGGATATAAGATTTGTTCAGAAAGTAGTTAAACTTATTTCATAAAAGTCATTTATTTGCAGACACGTTTGCATATATTGTAAATTCCTTGAAGTAACATTATTGAATATCAATACTCGTTGCCAGCGATTCTGCTATGTATTTGTAGCTTACCTAGAACTTTTGAAAATTATCTATTTCAAAGCCTCGTCACGGCAACTTGCGCGCTTTTCAGATTCTCAAAACTTGTGTCTTATCAAGCTAAACTTGCGACAGAGAAACCAAAACAAATTCGTTGGGGTAAAGTTTGGATTGTAGGGAGGTTGAAACAGCATTAACATAGTTTAATTCGTCACAAACTCGTATTGTAGTTGTAAATGATTCGAGTGATTGCGATCTTCGATCAAACGCAAATAACTCGATTTGTTTGAATAATATGTACATTAGGAAAATATCTTGAGTAAAAAGAAAAACGATGATGATAATGAACGTCGATTTCGTCTGTTACGCTTTACTCACGTGGTTCATGACAGATTTCATTATTTGTTTACTTTACAGTTTGATGTTGCATGTATACGTAATTTAGTTATTTATATGCGGAATAGGGTACCTGGTAGAAGAAAGAAAATAATTAAAAACCGGCTTCTGCATGTAAAAAGAAAAATAGATTCTAAATAATTAATTACCAAATAAAACTCAATTGAAAATTAATTTACTTAAGAAAATACCGCACAGCAGCGTATATAGCAGCAACTACGTAATGAAGAGTATACTGCAATCATTACACTTTATTCGCAATCAATTTTATTAAGTGTATCAAGTGGGAAATATTTTTTCTGGTTCGTTTGAATTGTGTCGTGTGCAACAAAGGGAAAAATCTGATTATTTAACACCGTTGCGTTTCTCTGTCTGTCATTCCCAATCCAAAATGACTCCACGTCCTTGTCAAGGACTGATGTGCTACGAGCTGGAGACCAGGTACTGATCCCTGCCTCTAGCGATTGGAGTCAGACTGGCGTCATGGAGAGTGGGACAAAACACATGTTTGATTTGTTCATGTGGGCGTTATTTAATCGAGAAGCTTCGGCGGTATGTCACTCAAAGCTTTATAACCAAAACAATTGACTCTTTTTAACGCTTTTTCTCGTGGGTTTCCTATGTCTTAGCAAGAGTTTCGATAACGTATTTTTCAAGTTTAGCACAAAAGTTTATCGTGTATCATTGTTGGATACTTTTGTATATTTTGATCGTTATGCGACGCTGAAACAGTTCACAGTTGGTTGGCGTCTAGCTCTGTGAAAGCTTAAAAACAACTGATCAGAAATCGAGCATTAACCTGACATCCTCCACCAACCGTCACATCCTAAGACTTTTTCCCCGCAGCTCAAGAGAATCAGTCATTCGGGAGTCCGAGATATTGCCGAAAATCGAAGTAATACTCATTCGATTTTGGTCGAATAATACTCATTATAAATCTGTCAACAGTGGTGCAATATATCGGGTAGACTAGATAAGCTGTAGCTCACAGACATGACAGTCGGTTGATCCGGTTGGCGTCAATCACCTATTTTGTTGTTTTTCCTGGTATATTATAACTTTGGGTCTTCGTTCTAACCAGGGTTCATTTTTTTTCTATTGTATCTAAGTTCTTACAGCTAACGTTACATTATTTATCGTCGTTTAGGGTTAGTTGCGTGTAACCTCACTAACTTGAATGCGCTTAACAAGTAGTTCTAACCTTAACAACAAAATAAGATTTCACAGGGCATTGTCTGACAGAGTTTTTCATTACCCCAAAGTGTTCAGTATCACTTAATGTCGTCAAGTAAATAATCAGCAATTAAATATTTCTTCATGTATTTCCTTATTTGTTTCACGAAAGTAACTTTTGTTTAGCTAGGAATACGTTTTCTTTTAATAAATCAAAAGGTAATATAGAATTGGTTCACTATTATGTTAAGTTCTATACGAAATGTCATGCTTAATGAAGAGAACATAATAAAATTACAGTTACAGTTCTTACTCTGTCAGTAAAATTACAGTTATATAAAATTACAGTATTTTATTCAATTTTGTGTGTTTTCAAAAGAAGAAAGTTTGTCCTGAACACTATGTTCTGGATTGCCCTGACCATCGGAGTAACTCGAAAGATCTATCTATCTATCTACAGTGTGCGCAGAAAGTATTGACGCCTAATGCTTAGTGTCAATATTTTTCGCGTTTTTACACACCATCCGCGTTCTTCCTTAATGACACCACCTAAAATATTGTCGCTTACTGGCAGGAAACACCCGCCTGTTGTGTTACTTGCTGTAGTGTAACAAGTTTCAATTTGGTCTGGTGAATCGACAGGATTACTTGGAGTGTGTACGTGCTCTTGGTATTTCATGTAATTTTGATGCTGCTCTATGTCTGTCGCGATCTCATTTCTTTGTGACAAGATGCCTTACTGCGTTTGATGCCTGGTGAGACTGAGGCGGTGATTGCCCTGTTTAAAGCTGGTAAAAAATCAAAGATATCTTTAGGCAAACGGATCTGAAGCTGAGAACAGTACAACATTTGGTGAAACGTTTTAAGGAGGAAAAAGAAGTCAAAATGCCCCGTCCAAAACCAAAGTTTGGTAGGTCTAGGAAAGTGTCTCAAAGAACGCTAAAGATCATGAAAACGTAGCTGCAGAAGCAACCTTCTTTAACAGCTAGGGAATTAAAAAAAATCCTGCATTGCTTGGTAGTGTGTCCCTACGGATGGTGCAGGAGAAAATTCATGACAACTTAGGGCTACGAGGTTACAGAGCTGCCGGAAACGCCTTCTTACAGAGGATCATCGTAAAAAAAGACTGGCTTTCTGTGAAAAAAAAAAAAAGATATTTGGACTGTTAATGACTGAAAAAAGGTGTTGTGGACTGATGAAGCCACGTTTTTTTTAGTGGCACTGGCTGCCAGCGAACGTACCGTCTTCCTGGTGACGATTGCACCCTACCTCAGCACACATGTCCATCTGTAAAACACCCTGCCACTATCATGATCTTGGGTTCCTTTAGTTATGGTGGTGTAGTAGAGTTAGTTACTCTCTCTAGAAACCAGACTATGAATCAATTTCTCTATTTTTTGCTATTAAACTATGTATTGGAATCGTTCTTTGCAAATAAAATGGATCGTCTTTTTCATGCAATATGAGCTCCTTGTCATACAGCTAAAAGTTTGGTATATTGGCATAAATATACTTGTGTCTCATTTTTTTAAGATTGGCCAGGGTATAGTCCAGTCTTAAACATCATAGAGAACCTATGATCTGTCATGAAGAGACGTTTACAGGGTATGGACATTTCTACATTGCCTCTGCTGGAAGCTGCCATCAGGGAGGTTTAGGGCAATTAGCCCCTTGTTACCCTCCAAACTCTCGTCTTGAGTATTCCAGAGCTACTGAAAGCATGCAAGAAGACGAAAGGAAGTCCAACAAAATATTGACTGTCCCATAAGTATTCTAACTTTTATTTTGTAATGTGTTCGGTGTTGTTTTGTTTGTTGTTCTAGCTTTCACTTGCGTCGCGTCAATTCTTTCCGCGCGAACTGTATATACTACCAGTGTGTGCTTAATCTAATTGTGGAGATTTACAAGTTCTTTTAATTTTCCTTTGCATTTTGCAAGTAGAAAAGACAGCAAACATTCCATGGACAAAAGAAATAATTTTTATTTCAGCACGAAAGTTTATTATTATTATTATTATTATTATTATTATTAGTAGTAGTAGTAGTAGTAGTAGTAGTAGCAGTAGTAGTAGTAGTAGTAGTAGTAGTAGTAGTAGTAGTAGTAGTGCAGTGGCGTATTTCCGATTTTGTTTCGGGGTGGGGGCATTGCTAACTTTATTCCTGGAAATGTAAAAATTCTGCATGATATTTCTTTTACTTTAATATAGCAAATAAAATTTAGGGGCGAGGCTTATCCAGAAGCCCCCGTTAAATACGCCACTGAGTAATAATAATAATAATAATAATGCAAACTTAAGTATATATGAACACTCAGTGTTTCCTGTTACCTTCTGGAGAGACTTTGCATGGAGTTTTGAAATATTTAAAATAACAACAAAACACCAACACCAATCGATTTCTGAAGTACCAATATGGACATTTATCCACATTTTATACATTGACATTAATGTTTCTTGAGAGTTCTATAGTTGGAATTGTAAAAGTCAAGGACAAAACAATAAAGGTGCGAATCAAAGGACTTATAAAGAAACAAAAAGGAAATTCTAACAAAGCCTTTATCACAGTGTTTATTTTCATCTTTTTCTTTCCAACCTTGTTCTTCTTTTAAACAATTTCCTTATGGAGAAAAAAGAAAAAAAATGAACATCGCGACGTAATAATAATTAGGAGTCTTTTGAAGGCAGGAAGTCTCTATAATAGTGTATAGCTCGCCTCTTGACGACATCACTGTCTTTCCGTGGCAAAAGACATCGAAAGGCAATTTGTCCTGAGATGAGAACCAAGGAAGCAAACCAATTTACCATTGAGTGTGCACAATTGGAAATACCCTTTACGTCCTCGTTTGATGCTGCTGTACAAGCTGCTTCTGTGCAGCGAACAAACATCTAAAGTGTGTTGAATAGCAAAAGACATTTTGAGAGCAAAGGGCTGGTGGGAGGAAGTGTTTGGTTGTTGTACTGCAAACACTGATACAGAGGGAATGTGTGAGACGAAACGTCTGTCGTAATGTGTTTGCCAGTGTTGCTGCTTGTGAATGTGTTGCGTATATGGCAGACAGAATAGGCAAAAGAATGCTTCCGAAAGACCTGTTTCAAGAATCAGAATAGGAAGGGGAGAAAGTCGAATAAAGGAAAGAGGAAAATAAATAAGCTGTGTTGTTGAACAATACGATTGCCATTGTAGTAAGAGAGATGGTATCGTAAGGGTTCTTCACATAAATGAGTTTGTTTCTTTTGTTGTCTACTGGTGCAATAAGAGCGAAAGAACAAAAGTACTACTTCACCAAATAGCACAAGATAAATAAAAAATGAAGTAAAATTTCGAGATCTAGTTTTCTCTTTCTTTTTGAGGACAAATAAGACCTAATTTTATTAATGAAATAAATTATAAGTTTGGCTTTCTAATGACATTGAATGATTGTTCAGAAGAGTGTAGAAAATACAAAAAAAAAAAAAAAACTGCATACCTACTATTGAAGTAAGTTACAAAGGAAAGTAAGACAATGAGATTGGTCACATAGAACAGTGGATCTCAATTATTTCAGTGCTGCAAACCTCCCTTTTTATTTTCAACAGACGACACGGTCCCCAGAGCTTAAATTTTGACATCTGTATAGCAATCGTAGCTGAGAGGTAGATATTAATATTAACGACAGCTAAATTATTCTATAAGCTTTTATTTATGTTATAAAGGTAACTAACAAAGTTCTGTCGCTTTTTCATCCACCACCTTCGAACATCGATATGTCTCCTAAGACATATCTAGATCAAAAATAGTCCTCTTCAGCATCAACGATGTTCTGCCAACATTCTAGAAGTCCATGGATTCCATTGCGGTGAACTTGGTTGGTCGTGAAGCGAATAAAGTATCAAGTGCATTTTGCACCTCTACTAGGTATTTGAACTGGCGTCCTCTAAGGTGATTGTCCCAGAAATGGAACAGGTAATAATTGGACGGAACAATGTCAGGAGAATATTGTGGATGCAATAGTGTTCCCCATCCAAGGCGTAGAGCAGTGTCCCGGATTATCTCAGCCAAGCAGGGCTTAGAGTAGTCCCGTAACAGGAGGACCCTTCTGGACTCAAAAATACTGGCTCCAGAGTTCTGAGTTTTTCTTGAAAACGGCTCAACTTCTGACAGCACACAGTTGCATTGATGCTCTGACCAGCTGGTAGCAGTTCCCGATGCACGATGCTGCGGTTAGTTCAACAAATACGCCGGAAGGCCTTATTCTGGTGCAGTGCTGGTTTCGGCTGTTTTGGAGCCTGTTCATGGGATGCTAACCAATATGACGGTGCCGTGGAGATTCCCACAAGACCCACTTCTCATTATATGTCAATACCCCGTCCAGAAATGGCTCCTTCCCCAGATGGAACATCAAAGGAACACTCTTCTTTGTTCGTGTTGCCTTATGGCCCGGACCCAACTTGCAGTGCTTCCCAAGTTGATGGAGATGCTGCGTGCTGCCGGATTGTTTCTCCACTCACACTGTCCAACTTCTTCACATGTCTGGCCACTGTTCGCCTTAATTGCTGCCTGAATATCTTCATTTTATACATGTGTTGGTATTCCGGCACATAGTGCATCTTCGAGTGTTTCGTCACCGTCCTTAAACTTGTTAAACCACTGCTGCACTGTCAGCTTAGTAACGACACTCTCAGCAAAGGCCTGGCATGACACCTCCCCGCTCCAGCAGCGTTTGATCCCAGTTTGAATTCATACAGCATACACGCACTTATGACGCTCTGTGGAGGTCCCATGCTCACTCTGTCCTTACGCAAGTTCACGGCATAACTGAACTGCCATCTGCCAAAACCAAATAGTATGTTGAATATGCCCACACCAACAACTGACCTTCGCCTTATCTTCATTCGCATTCAACTCACGGTGTGAGGGCCAATTGAACACAAACCTCTACAAAAAGTGACAGAATTTTCTTGATTACCTTTATGTAAGCATACAGTATATATACACGAAGGTTTGATGGCAGTATTTGTAACTCATAAATTAGATGTAAAAACGCCAAGCATCTCATAAATTTGTTCCATAGACTACTTAAACCACCAATTGGTGAAGATTGACATAGTGTTTGCCCAAAAAGAAATGAAACTGGTCACTGCATTGCGCTCCAATCGTCAACAGCGCATCAAGCAGGAGCAGGATTGATTTTGGTGGGTGTTATCAAACGAACGCTACCCTACCCGGATCAGTTGCTTCAGAGCTCTGGTCTTAGAGTAAGATGTACTTACCGTGCGAACCGTGTTTAGAAACGACGTCAAGATATTTGGAAGCTCAAAATTAAGCGTTCGCTTGAGTAACAATACGTCATTAAATTTTGCTTCAAGTTTGGAAACACAGATTCAAGGATGTTCATCATGATTAAGAAGTTCTATTAAGACAAGCCCTAACAAGAGTCCAGGTTTTCCTTTGGCATCGGGATTTCAAGAACGAAAAAGAAAACGTCGAGTACAACGAACGATCTGGACGCCTTTCAATGAATCGTGTGGATTATAATTTCGTCAAAGTGAAGGAACTCTTGGACCAACATCTTTCGAATGTGACAAAGTTAGCGGAATAACTTATCTACTCAAAACACTTGTGCAAGAAATTGTTAGTGAAAATTTGAACATGCACATGCTGCATGTCCGACAAAAGGAAAAATGACTCGACATTTCTCGCCAAATGTTGGAGCAAGTGCAGAGCGATCTTGACATTTTAGGCAACATAATAACGGAAGACGAAACATATGTGTTCTAATACGATTCTGAAAGCACGCGTCAAATTCGGAGTGGCACACCAAAGGATCTGGATGACCCAAAAATGCAAAAACACTGCTCAAGTTCAGGATCAAAACACTACTCATTGTCTTCTTTGATAAGAAACGGGTGGTGCACAAAGAATGTCTGCCTCAAGGGAAGACTCTCAACGCGGCTTACTATGTAAAGGTTCTTAAACGCTTGTGAGACAAAGTCAATCGTGTCCGGCTATAGATTGACAAATGCTGGAAGCTCCATAACGGTAACATGCCGAGTGTGACGTCATTACTGCTAGTATTGCCGTTGCCGCAGCCATCGTATTGTCCGGATATGAGCCCAGGAAAGTTTTGTTTTTATTCCCCAAACTCAAAGAAAGCTTGAAATTTCGCTGTTTTGACGATGTTTTGGACATCCAAGTAGAAACAACGGGTACTCCGAAGGGGTTGTCGAAAGCTGACTTCCAAGAGGCGTACACTGCGTGGCTATCGCGCTGTAGCGATATGTCGATAGCCAAGGAGAGTACTTCGAAGAAATTTAAGCAGTGTGTCAACCGGATCAATAAATTTTTATTTCCTGGACCCAGTGTCATGACTTTTCGAACAAACCCTATAAAATATAGTTCAAGAGCCTGCTAGATTCCCTCACTGCAACCTAATGCTCATAATGAAAATGTTATTTATTATTTTTATAAATTAGTGATACTGTGCATTGTAGAGCATTTTTTAAATATTATTTAAGAAAAAAGCTCGAAATCTGGGGTAACTTGCCCACTTGTAGTGTGATTTCAAATGATTCGTTAAGATTTCAAGTAAAATATGTCACCGTACAATACATTTTCCCTAATGATGAAACGAAAGAACACATTTGAAATTTGATTACAAATAATTTCTCATATTCGTAATCTTGGCTCATGGCAATAGATGGCAGCACAAGTTTAGTTTTCAAAATAGCATTTGTGCAGTAGTGTTTTGAATTATGAGAAGTGTTTCTCCGGTAATATGTACAGCGTTAAGTTTAGTTTAGGGTCTTGTTCAGCAGCGAGGCGATATGAGATGTAGACCTACACCTTAATGTGGGATCCTAATCACATGAGCTCCCACACCAAAGGCGCATATATAATCTACATAGGGACGCGAGAGCTTACCGTACAAGCGTGTATTTCGAAGTCAGTTTGGGACATGTGAAAGATAGAGTGCATATGAAGGGTAAGGGAAAAAAAGAAGGAATGTCACAAAACTGTATTTTCGAGAAAAATGCGTTTTCATATTGAAAACCGCGTAAAAAAGTATAGGGTTAGTCAAATCATTTGTCCTTTTTTACATGGATATTTTTACATCTACGCATGCACACATATACAGTTAAATAGTACCAGGAGTCACCAACAGATAGGACAAAGTACTTGATAAAGCGCACTCATGGACATTCCTTGTTTTTTCCCCTTACCCTTCATATGTGCCTCCACTGCCAACAACCGTGGGTAGGTTCCAAGATTGCTTTACAATTAGGGTTTGCCACCTGTTCCGATTTTGGAGAAAAGGTCCCACGTAACTCTGTCGAGACTTTGAAGTGTTCTAACTTTCATATTTATTGATAAATTCGTAACTATTATTATTATTGGAACTTGGTTTCCACATTATTATACAAAGTTTTCTAAAGAAGATAAAACTTCACAATAGCGGTTAGGCAGGTAGTAATGCATCTAGCAACAAAAAGTCTAAGCTCACGTTGTAATTGAAGATTAATTTCTCAAAGTAGGTACAAGTAATCCACTAATACGCATTTAAATTGGAGTAGCAGCAGCAGTAGATCGGCAAGTTTTCAGCAACTGGAGCAATAACAACAACATACGGTATTGTTCCTACAACAAAAAATATATTAAAACATTGGAATACTTAACTATTTATATCTTTCTGCTTAGCATGTATTTAGGAAGTAACATATAAGCCTATTCATAGGATTCATACTATTCAAATTTATTGTATCTATCATATAAGGCTTATATGATTTGAATTACTTTTTTTATCAGTTATATATGATGTGCTCTTCTCTATATTACGTTATTAATATAATAGATAAAAATGTAAAGAAAGAAAAGAAATGTAAATATATTTTCCCCATCCACCGAATAGCTGCATGAAATATCTCCACATTTTGCTTTGGAAAGGTGGCAACTTTAATTACAATTGCGTTTGCGACCGTTAGTAAGAATATGCTAGAGCGGTATGAGGGAAACTGGACTACCGCATTGTGCTTAGATGTGTGTTTTGTGACGAAAGGAAGCCACTTTGAACATTTATAACAGTATGTACGAAACTAAGATAGTTTCTGTATATTTTTCATGTATTGTTCGTTATTATATGTGTTATACGTTTTTCGAACACAGTTCTTTCTAACCTGATGAATCATTTATAATCATCCTGGAAGATAATGAATATCTTTTCTTATGTCGTAGTTTCTTTCATATACAAGTGACAGCGTTTACATACTTCTGTGTATTTGTTTGTGTTTATTAAAAGTATATTATGTTGATCGATGTGTTAATGGTTTTCAGTGTTATAAAATATCTTATAAAATATCTTAAAATATCTTATAAAATATCTTATCTGTTAAGTCTTATAAAATATCCCAATCATTCCTTTCTGAAAACATCTATGTATATTTTCTGTTCTGTAGCCTTCACAAAGCTTTTTAACCCAAAGGACTCAAACTTGGGTTTTCCAACTATAACTATAGACTTCATACAACTATTTCATATGACCAAGTAAACTAGTAACGTCATTTTAGATTTATTCAGAGGGAGCAAGACTGCCATTTGGGGGAGAGCAAACGGGGCAACGGCTCCGGGCGCTGAAGTAAGGGGGCGCAAAAGTCGAGAGAAAAAGAAAGAAAAAATACTTGGAATATATGTATGGGACGTCGTCGTATACTCTCGCCCAGAGCGCTGAATTTCCACGGCACGGCACTGAAACAATACGAGTTTCACCTTTTTAGTAGTATATTAGTATACAATTTATTAAAACGGATATGTTCTCAAACTAAGTTGCCTCCTTCCGTCCTCAAATGATGTTCCTGTATCCCATTAATCTTAAAATTTATATTTTATAATTAATAGCGTCCACTGAAGCGTGTACGAGAGTAAATTTAAAAAATATCAGCAATGTTGACATAACTCTTCTTACATTGTACGTACTAAAATCTGTCCTCGTTTGTTTTATTGTCACGCTGCTGTGATCATTATATGAAAGTTTGACCCTAATTCCTCCATTTGTCTTCCTTTCGTTTAATATAGATCATGGCCGCTCCATTAGAAGTTTGCACCAAAGAGGAACAAAGAGCAGTGATTCAGTTTTTTTGTAGTCTTAAGATGTATCAGGTTTCGCAATCCATTGAAAAATGAAATGAAATTACATTACGTTCCACGTTTATGCCGGTTAAGCTAAAGGAGACGGTGATGATGGGAAATGAATGAAATTGTGGAATGAAGAAAGTGTGAGGAAACGGGAAAACTCCGAGAAAACCCAAGCACACGGTATTTGTCCACCACAAAGTTCACTTGGCATGGGCTGGGATCGAACCCGGGACCCCAAGGACAAGAGGTGAACGCTCTACCACTGAGCCAGCGCGGCCCCCTCGCAATCCATTGAGACTGCATCAATAGTCACTCGCCTGTCTAACAGAACCATGTCACTTGCATGCTCAATGTTATTATCATATGTGGCCGTAGATGGTTGTCCAGTTCCTTCCTCGTGCTTAACACTTGTGCGAACATGTTTGAATTTATTAATCCATTCGTAAACACGCCGTTGCTGCAAGACACTGTTCCCGTATTGTGCCGAAAGTCTTTGATGGGTTGCAACCCATGACACACTTTCCAACCACAACAACCGGATCACTGCTCGTTATGCCTCTTTGGTGCAAACTTCTAATGGATCCAGGGGGGCAATCGGGGCGATTGCCCCCCCCCAGGAAAGGAAACCTTTTTATTTTATATATAAATAAAATACATAGTTTATTTTTTGACACTCTTAAAAGTAGCTCTAAGTAGCAGTATTACAACCGACCGCCCCCCAGAAGTCCGTCCTGGATCCGCCCCTGAATGGAGCAGACAATTTATCTGCAACAAAATGAAGACAAATGGAGCAGTTAGGATCAAACGTACGTAGCATAACCCCAACAGCATAACAATAAAATAAACGAAGACAGAGGTCCGTATGAACAATGTAAGAAGGGCTATGTCAACATTGCGGATAATTTTTGACTTACCTTCGTATAAAAGTTGTATTGTAGAGATCTGTGTTAATCTTCGAGACCTCGCATATAGTGACGTTACACCAGCCACATTTCCATCATTCTTGCGTTTTTAGTAATTGCAACTCAATATTTTGAAAATAGTACCTGCGCTATCTGTTGTGTTAGTAATTGACTAGAGAAAACCGAAAATCTTCACAATCTAACTCAGCACATTGAGATCAGCTGCATATACGTATCTTTCTGATTTTCTGAGAATTAAGTGATGTAAATGTGTCCACGCGATCGCTCGAAGCTTAAATTATTAAAAATTACTTACCGTAAAACTCTATATAAAAGCAATACTCATAATCACCATGTGTAAACATTCACACCTAATTATGGTCAAACTAACTCTGATTCCGAATTAAGATGAGTAAAATATGTCTCTAAAAGTTAACATCGCAATGAAGAAGAAAAATTATTTTTAAGGAAATGGTGATGAAAAGAAGAGTGCTTTTGAAAGCCTTGATTCTAACATTCTGCAGTTATGCACATTAGATATTAAGGATAAGAAATTATGATTTTTTTTTTTCAGTTCACGGTATGGAAGATGTACCTCAACTGCAGATACATAATCGTAACCTATGTGGCAAAGGCAAATATTTATGCTTGTTAACCGAGAAACACGGAAGTAAACGAAAGTAGTTAATTGGCCGCATAAAATCGTCTTTTATGAGGCATTGTGCTCTTGAGAATATTGCGGCCACTCTAAAGCTGTACAAACATACATTTTACATGAACATTGTTTACAGTGCAACAATTCCCGGATGAGACTAAAGCCCTTTTATTCTATCTTACAGTATGTTTTCTTTTGGAGATATTATGTTATATAATTCTCGTACTGGAGATGTTCTACTTTTCTTATACCTTCTTTGGAGGATATTTGGTTTTTAACTTCACAAGAATGTTCATTATTCTTTAAGTTTTAAAAACACTTTGCTTTAAGAAATGCATTAAAATATATGATTTAAAGGCGGCAAATTAGAGAGTAAGTACTTTAACATGCAGTTTATAGTCCACATTAAATAATGAGGCCTTGCACGTCGACGCACTCTACTAAGTTCTCCTTATACCTCCCTTCTCCCCCGAAAAGAAAAACGTACTTGTAATTGGCAAAAAATGTTCTGCTCTTCAATATTCACCGTTTTTTTTTTTTTTTTTTGGTTTGTTTGTTTGCTGCTCACAGACTTAATTAAAGAATGTTTTTCGTTGTTTTAACTTTTAGAATAAACTTTTATTTGCTAGATGGAATATTTTAAATACAACTTTTGGCCTCCCTTAAATTATAATAAAGCAAATTGGTTCATGATTTCCGCTCGTGAGTGCCTCTGACATTAAGAAATCATCAAATTCACGGTAATTTCTAAGTTCCAAGTGTTACATATATGCACCAAAGAATAACTGGATTATGGTAGATAAGCAGATTAGTTTCAATGATAATGTTATGCTACATTTCCGGTTCATAAAAATCAGATACGTAATTCACAGTGTAGACTAATACTTAGCAACGTGGAACTCACAAACTACTATTTTTTGATTTGTTTTGATTTTGAATTTAGCGCCCTGTTCAGCAGCGAAGCTATACGAGACGTGGACCTACAGTTTAACATGGGATCCGAACTACATGAGCTCTGGTCGGGACTAGCATTTTTCAAAAGAGTAGCAGTGCTATTATACACGTTGTGGTGTTATATTAACTAACTAACTAACTCTATGGCCTATGGAACCCGGAGGTTCAATGCCGCGTTTACAGAAGCTCTCCACTGACTTCTATCCTTAGCCAATTGGATCCAGTTTATATGTAAAGTGTTATATTTTCTGAAATAATATTGAAACCGCTGATTTCTACCACTTCCGGTTTTACTAGTGACACAGTGGAGATTGAATATATGGGACACTTAGCTGATTGCAGAAAACATCATATCACTATCTGTTTCCATGTTTACTCTGCAGGGATCATCACTGAAACTGGAAGTGGTTAATTCTTGTAGCTTTTGGTTTAAATAAACGATTAAGAGACAAGCTGATATCTACTGTTAGAACTAAATCGATTTCAATGAAAACCGGTCCTCGTTATCTTATCGTTTTTGCTCTATGAAGACCATCATTGAAACCGGATATTGTAGTGGATCTCTTATCACTTCTGATATTAGTCGAGAGTTAGAGATGGAGACGAAATGTATTCTTGGAACGGTTAATCGATAGCAAGAAACCGCGTTTCACTATTTTTACAGTTTTTGCTCTTATAGTAATCAATGTGTAAAATAAAAAATAGTTTATTTCTACCACTTGCTGTGGATGAATCGAAGTGTATTTTTACCTTTTGATCCTCTACAATCTGGCCAAAATTGATGATGATCTGTCAAGTAGTTCTTGCGATTATATGTCTCCCAGTTGGACACAGGGACAAACAGGTAAATATATAAACGAGTATTGGTTTGTAAACAACTGCTTTTTTTAATATTTCAATTGCAGTAGACGTGAACGCGCTACCACTGGCCTTCCGCGTCCCCATTGAAGACTTTTATGCGCGTGTTTTATCCTTGTGCAACACATCAAGGTATGTAGAACGAGCTGAACCACAAACGAAACTTGAGAACTCGTGAACTAGGAGCTTGTAAGATGCAAAGTCAACTCCAACAGTATAAAATGGACCCGCTTAGCGTAATAGCTAACACTCTCGTCTTTCGTGAGTGGTGTCCCAGGTTCGATTCCTTGCAGGAACACTCGGTCGAGAAAGTGTAAAAACTTTTAAAGATCAGACATCCTGAGTGAGATTTTCCTTGGATTTCCTCATTCACGCCAAAAAAATGCCGGGATGGTGCCTAATATACAGGTCCCAGGCCACTTCCTTCCTTTCCTCTCCTTGGATAGCGTAATCGCCAAGGAACGTCGTGATTGGCTAACATAGCCATAAGTACATGAGAGCCCAGAAATCTTAATCCTTATCCCAATACAACAGTATAGGATGTTTCCCACCAGAATACCTTACCTCCTAGAGAGTTCGAGAGGTCTGTGATATTGCGAAATTATGTGCATCCACAAGAACATGAAAATGCAGAAATTGAAATCACCTCCCAATTTATTTTTGTTTTCTATTAGTTGAAGTTTTCATTAAACCTTTGTTTTCCTTTTTTTTTTAAAAAAAAATATCAAATACCAATGTGTAACCAGATGTTTTAATAGCTTATTCGTATGACACAAAGGCTCGAAGTTTAGTACAGAATTGAAACTGTAGTGCTACCAATGTTTTGTATTCGTTGCTCGAAATTACACTGACTTACGAGAGAAAGAATTTTTAAAACGAATAGTTAACATGGAGCCTCGCAAATGAATTGCTCCAATGTACGAAATAATGGGAAGCACTCGGAAATACAAAACAAACATAGTGAATTCATACGATTCTAACAAAACGAGGCAAACGAGAGGTTCGAGGATAAACAAAGCCCGCAATGTTTTCGCAATTTTGCATTTGACAATCAGCTCTATTATTCATTAGAGTGTAAATAATTAAAGAGTAGCTGACTATTTGTTGTTATGCTCAACACAAAATATCCCGGTGCTTGAAATTACTAAAATGAATGCTAGTGTTCAAGTGGCCTCCATTTTTTTTTTTTTTTTTTTGAGCTTGGTGAAAAGTCCAACTTATTATGTTATTTTGCCAGGAACAGAAAACTAATTATAGCACAAGAAAATAAATGAATGATTGAGTACAGTAAACAAACTTTGTTGACAATCTTTGGCGAATAATTTCCAGCTGTCATGACATTTTTAATACATTTTCAAATAAATGAGATTTCTTGTTTTACCTTCCATGGTTTGACCTTTAAGTTAAAGGAGACGGATAATAAATGAATGTAAAAGAACTTGGTGGAATAAGGAAGCAGAAGAACTCCGAGAAAAACCAGATACAGAATGATATCCACCAGAAACTCGCGTGACAGGGGATTAAAAGACATACTCCATGCACCAAAGGTGAGCGCCTTAACCATTAAACTACTGTGCTATCCACATTTTAAAATAAATCAGCCAATTCAAATAGCTTTAGCTTTAGTATATTTTTTAAACTAAAAACTTGCTTGCTAATATGTGGTTTGCAGAGCACCAAGCTCTATTCTCTATGAAAGCAAAGTGTACTATGAGAAGCCAATATAAAAAAAATAGATAAATATTCTTCGTTTAAGGTTTAAGGAAAATTTGAACTAACAAGGGAATAAAAGAAATGCAAGATGATTTTACTTGCTATATTTTATTATCTTTATTGATGAACTTAATTTTTGGTTGGAGCCAGTAGCATGGTTCTACAATCCAGCTCTCCTTGAGGCAAGAGAGTGTGCTTAGGAAAAGACTATACTGTAAAAGTTGATCCTTAAGAGGCCCTATCACAGTGAAATTAAAATACCACTAATTTTACAGTAGTTATGTGATATTTTCAAATAGATAAAAGTTAATCGAAAAGTGGAACAAGAACTCGCTAGACAATATTATTTTACATGAGATACCGTTATCACGACTTACTTATCTACTTTCAATTTCCAGTCATTTAGAAAATCGGCATTTATTTTAGCGTTTCTAAATGGCTGCAAACGGAAAGCTTCTAGGTGAATCGTGATAACGGTGCCTCATGCAAAATAATATTGTCTAGGGCACTCCTGTTCTATATTTTGATTATCTTTTACCTGTTTAAGATATTACATAATTACTGTAAAATTAGCGGTATTTTAATTTCGTACTGATAAGGCCTCTTAATTACCTACTAAATATGCTGGGTTCAAGTCCCTGTCCTGGTTTGGAACCCACGTCAATTCTACACTCCCATCTCCATAACCTTGGAGTTGCATCAGGACGGAAAACAAAAACTCAATAATCCTGCCAAGATCAATCTACAAAAGATAACACTTATGTGAAAATTATGTTCAATTGATTTTCCCTTTCTCGAATGTAGTTTTTAAATATTCGTTTCCAGTTTCTAGCATACGAATAGATGTTCCTGATGTGAAAATACAACCAACAGATTGGGTTAAAATTCCCTGATTTCCACTTAAATATAGAACCTTTCTTATATATTTTTGCTTTGTATCAGTTTTGCTTTTGACATTATATTATATTATATTGACGACGTAGTACAAGATTATTTTCATATATTTTTAACATTAAATTTGAGCGTGTCTTACGTATTCAACGAAGGCAATAAGAAACTGCTAAAACACTAAATAAAGTTGTTGTTAATGTTGTACATGTGGTTTGATTATTTATTTACAATGAAAATTCTTTTCGTGATTGCCGAAATATTTTCTTGACAATAGTATAATACTTGTTTCGTAATCTTGCTTGCACTGAACAACCAAAACATTATGACCATCGCTACTTTTTGAACGAATTCTGACGAAAGAGGCACGGGGCACAGCAGCACCACTCGTCAGACGGTGGCATGATTGTGCATAGAATGAGGAAGGCCAGCGATATATCAAATTTTGATAAAGACCAGATTGTGGTGGTCATACGGATGAACAAACATCTCGAAAACAGGTTGATTTGTCGGGTGTTCGCGTGCTGTTGAGTTTAGTGTCTACCAAAGTTGGTAAAAGAACTTTCAAACCAGCACCAAACCACAAGACATGGGGTGCTCACACTCTATCAATAATGTCAGTTCTCGTAGACTGTCGAGGTTGGAACAGCAGATTTGGGTGCAAACTATGGCACAATTAACAGAAGACTCAAACATTTAAACAGTAAAGCACTAATGTGTCTGAGCATACAGTTCACCGTACACTATTAGATGTAGGCCTCCGCAGCCGACTTCCCACACGTGTACTAACGTTAACCGGATGGTGTCATCGATACCGACGGGAATAGTCAAGTGCCCACCGTCTTTGGATCGCAGAGCAATGGTGGAACGTTGCATTGTCCGACAAATTAAAATATTGCCTTCATCACATCGGTGACCTGGTCAGAATATGTCGTCTTTCAGGAAAACAGCTGTCCGAGACGTACACACTAGGGTGATGATAACCGGTGGCGGCTCCATTATAATTTGAAAAAAGCTCTATATAGTCATTCGTGGGCCGAAATTGCATATGGAGGGTACCACGATGGTTCCTAGCCATTGGCCAGTCATTTCTGATTACTTACACGCATTCGTGTCGGCCATATCTTCAGCTGGAAATGATATTTTTTAGCAAGACAATTCCTTGCCAAAAGGCCAACATTAAGCTAGAATGATTTGTGGAGCACAGTGGTGAATATAAATTACTGCAATGGTCCCCAAACTCTCTTCTTAACTCATTTGAACCCAACTGGGATGTTATTGAATATAATCTTGTATTTGAGATATTGAAATTTGCGGGAATTAAGTGATCTGTGTGTGTAGATGTGGTGCGGCATATTTCAGTCACTTACCAAGATCTCATTGCTTTCATGACAAACCGCGTTGTTGCTGTCCTGCGAGCCAAAGATGAACACTATATACGGTTAGTCAATGTATATGTGCTTCAGACTCATTGATTAATTATTATTGTTTATTGTTATGGTAATACATTAACTTTCAGTTTCTTTTACATATTGCACTTTTTCCCCTTTCACATTAAGATAATTATTTAGATATTTTGTCAAAAATTCAATTCAAGCCACATCCTTTAAGCTACTGATGAAATTAATATCTTAGCACTGTAATATATATATATATATATATATATATATATATATATATATATATATATATATATATATATATAGTTTAGCAACTTCTAACATCATGTATTAAATTATTGCCATCATTTAAAACTATCCCTTATTTTTGCCCGTTTTGTCTTCATTATTATTTTAAGATGTAAATGTATTCATTTTATATTCATTCTTTACTATTTAGTTATAAAATGAAATGTAATTACATTTTGAACTTCTTTGCTTTGTTAGAAGGAAAAAAAAACTATCATATGGAGAGTGTTACCAAGAATTAAATTACACGCAGTTTTAGTCATAAACCTATCTTCTACATATTTTAATAGAATGAAACACTAAAGCAACATTTGTATTTTCTAGATATCTCTTATTCTCTCCCCCCATTATATCTTAACAATTTCTCAAGAGAATTGACATTAGTTTATTTTAAATTGTAAACTACAAAACCAATGAATGAACAAATTTCAGTGTTGTTCCTCTGCTCTAAGCAGCTTCCTCCTTTCACAGTGTTCTTGAACCTCACTTTCAATCATGCAAACGAACACATCTCATACATGGCACAATTGACACCACTAAACACACAGAATGATGAGTAGTGAAAGTGGAACCGGCCTTGAATCAACCAGAGACGCTCATTGTGGTGCGACATTGTATCATAGGGATTAGCTGCAGTTGACAAGATAGACCTTGCAGAAGTGTTTCCAACTTTTACATTAAGAATGTAAAATTATAGTAGTAAGATTCAATAATTTTCTGTTTAAACATTTAGCACACTGAAGATTACGTCTTCCTATTTCAATACGATAGTACTTCCACAATACAGATAACTTGCGATTTTAAGTCCAATTCAGAAAGATACTTTAAATTGTTCCCTGGTAGTTACATGGTTAGAATACGATCCCTCGGCGTCGGATATTCAGATTCTGTTTCCGAAGGTCTTACATGATTGTAAATCCACGTTCAGCTGTAGGTTGAAATCTGAAGTAGATTCAGCGCTACTAAGGCATGTTAAATTAAAATAAATATTTACAAAAAAGAGAGACCTATTTCTTCAAAACACGAGTGCCAATATCAATTATGCATTACTAATACAAACAAAACATTAATTTCAATATTTTCTGGATGTCCAGATTTGGGTTTAGCGTTCCTTTCAGCACAAAGGCCATATGATACGCTGGCCTACAGCTTAACGTGTGACACGAACCAGATGAGCTTCACAGAGAGTAGCGCCCGAGTCCGAAGGATTGAAAGTGTAAGCGCTAACTATATACCCACATGTGCGTTCGTTAGCTATATACTTTAAACTATAATAATAATAATAATAATAATAATAATAATAATAATAATAATAATAATAATAATAATAATAATAATAATAATAAAACCTGGGCTTAAAGCACGCTTTAATAACAATTGTTTAAAGTGTGTTTTTTTTTTTAAATATCACTAGCACAAGCAGCACAATGGGTCCACAATAAAACCTATTTTACCGCAATAAGTTCTCAGCTTCACCCACCCTTTTTCATCAAGATCGTTCATTCATTTTTAGTTAAACGTCCTACTATTATATTCCCAGGCTGAGAGACGATGACAATGACAATGAACGAAATGGTGGAATGAAAAAAATGGAACACCGAACGAAACTGGAAAACCCCAAGAAAATCTCAAAACACGGCGTCTGCTCACCACAAAGACCACTTGACGCGAGCTGGGACCGAACCAGGCCCAACGCACAACAGTTGAACGCTCTACCACTGAGCCACGAACACCTATTCTTCAAGATCGTGTATTCGTTGCAAAATTCATTACGACTACTTACGAACTTAGAGGACTAAAAAGGCACATCCAGCCATTAATTTCACTTATATAATAAATGTCACTTTCATACCAATTTCACACTACAGTGCCTCAAATTTTGGTTAAATATTCCATATTTTATTTTGTGTTAGTTTTATAAAACTTTTGGTTTTGAATTCATCAGTCAGAATTTAAAAAACTACTTTATAATATCACTCAACTGGTAAGAAAATCTGCTGATGGAAACACTGCTTCAGAGCAAATAAATTAGTTTTCTTCTTGATAAAAGCGGACCAAGCGTGTTCGTTTATACGTTGATCCATCGTATAATTTACTAGATTTGTTTCTCGTTTTCTTGAATATCTCACGTGAGCTTCAAAAACAAAAGAAAAGTTTTCTTTTTTAAAAAAAAGTTCAGAATATCAAAACAACACAATGGAATATTTTGCAATTTTAATATTCTTTTTACATTTTTGAAAACATACTGGGATAATTTAATTAGTGAATATGATAATATACTAAAACAATGAATGCTTTGTTGACTGAAGCAATAAATATTACAATAGATTGTGTTCACCTGCTTATAGCTTCAAACGTTTCCAGGAGAACACTGAAACTGTTTTCCCCTCTGACGGAATGGTAGCTTCACCACTGCAAATTTGAGTAGTAAATTTGAATGTTCTAGCACAACTTAGCGGTTAGCTTATCTACTATTTGGGATGTGTTGAATCTCCTCAATTCTCTTCTGCGGCTCGTAGCGTTGATACGTATAGAATGCTGTAGTGACATACTCGAATTATGTTTTTAATTCGCTAGAAGCTGTTGGAGTTTTCTGACTTGGTTTGAAGCACAGAGGACATCGTGAAAGCAAGAAGGAAATTTTTAAGTTTCAGCAAGAGGAATTTCCACCAAAAATTGCTTTAATCATTTGTTTACTGGCCGTAAACGCGGTAACATAGAGAAATAGCCAATGCTGAGAAAGATGTTTGCCAACAGAATCTGTACATTTAAGTTTCTGAGGTAAGAATAAGAGATACATTTATATTTAAATATTTTCGATCCCAAGCCAGAATAGGACTCGAGGTAACTTATTAATTCGAACGGAAAAAGTTCTCCACCTAGCAATGCCAATAAATATTGTATTAATGTTGAAGTATAATTTTGAAGATTTATTGTCATGTATTTTGCATGTCTAGCTTTTCTTTCTCGTGATACACATCTTTTAAAATTGCACTAAACTGGCAGTAGTTGAAATTCGTTATATCGGTATAAGCCAGAGACAAAAGAGTTAAAGGTATTGATATACTGAAGATATTATGTAAAAGTAAACTCAGGTCTTAATGATGCTACATAATGTTTAGGTTATGAGTATCAATGGTGGGCCTAGGTGATGAAGAATAGCAGTTGTCTGTATCTGGGTATACAGTATTCACATTAAATGATTGCAACGATATGGTTAGGCTTGTAATTTATAGTGTGTATATAAAACCAAGTCTTGAAGTTAATTACTAACTTCAGTGATATCATTTTATGTTATTCTGATCGAGATTTGATATAACAACTCCTCTAGATCCTCAGATGTACTGATTTTGACATGGAAAAGGAATTCTTTTCACCATAAGTGAGGGTGTTACTCGTATGATTGTCACAGTGTTCTCCAACAGAATGTATTTACATCTACATACTAAACTACGTTTCACTGTAAATTTTACACGGTATTAATTACCTAATACCATTGACAATGGTAAGTATTTTCTAAAGTTAAATGTATTGTGCATAATACAATCAAATACACAGAAAATCCATGTCCATATTGTATATGATTGTCTCTGTTTACCTTTAACACATTACATGTGTCCGAGTCTACCGACACGATGAGTCAGGTATTGTTAGTGGAACGGAGAGCAACTCGAGACATGTCAATATTCATATTAATGATATTAATGAAATTATCGCTGCCAGTATATATAGATATATTTGTCTCAATTAGGTCTTGTTGCTAAATCAAATCAAGTGTTACAACAATGAAGATTCATATCAAGTAATAATCTCTCTCAGTTCTACGCATTATTGAATAGAAAAATATATCTGTATATTTATATTTCCATAGATCTTTAAGCCTAAGTGATTAGTGTTTCTACTTTGGGTGCGGAAGGCCCACGGAGGAAGGTTTTTACACGTGTAATGAAGCAAAAATGTGGCCAATCAGAAGCTATGCTTCATTTACAACAAATGCTAAATAGTTCAGTATGAAAAAATAAGTTTCATAATGACCAAATTTGTTTTAAATGAACAGAAATATACCATTCCCCCAAAAGCTTAACAAAATAAGAAGTATTAGTATTTCGGGTCTTGTATTGAAATAGGTATGGTTACGGATTTATACACAGTAGTTTAGATTTTATTTTTGATAGCGTAAAAGTCGTAAAACAAAGAAATTTCAATTAACACACAAATGTAAGAATAAGAAATTAAACTAAATATTATTACAAGAACTTAGGAATTTGATAATGTTTCAAAATAATTTTCTACTGATTAGTAAGTTTTGTAGGAAAATGTAGTTTTGTAGGAAACTTAAGATACGAGTTTCTCTATTCAAATTTTTAATATTTCTTAATATTATGTATTTCCTTAGTTAACCCCACTTAGTTATGCCGTTTAAGCCAAACGAGAAAGATGACTAGTAAAAATGAATGAAATGAGAAACGAAAATGGAAAGGACATGAAAGAATCACCCCCAAAAATAACGTACTCGCTGAATGTTGTCGGCACACCCCTTAAGGTATGATAACAAACCAGGACATTCGATAGAATCAGTTGTATGTAGTATAACATGACTAAAATAATACATTTTACAGATCAACATTGTATATTTAAGTTTAAAGTAGAAGTTTTAGTAGTGAATTTATATTATTATTATTATTATTATTATTATTATTATTGTTGTTAGTAGTAGTAGTAGTAATTATAGTCATTGTATCCGTGATAATAATAAAATTAGTAGTATTGCATGAACCTTATAGAAAAAAAATCTGAATTATTCATACAGAGGTCAATACTATTCATGTTTTCATTAAATGTTAAATATCTAAGTTTCTGAGTAGAATAAAGTCTAATTGGGAGGTCCTTTAATCTCAGGAAATGATCAGTATATCAAGAAAAACGTGTCTATTACCCGGAAGCTGTCTGAGTCTGTACAAACACTGGAGAGGGAATTGGTCCGTTTATTGACATAATTAGTCGTATCAAGCGTTGGAATTCCCAAGACTGAATATACATCAGCCTTGATCAAACGTCAATGGTGTGAGACAATTTCCTCTCCTAACTTCTAATTACACAATCAGTTATAACACTGCTGGTAGTACAATGTATTTACCTTTATCTTCAATCATGAGGTATGGATGTATTTTACACAAACTATTTCCCGCAAATAACTATAAGAGTTCTAATAAGTATTCAGCATCTATTCTCATGTTTGGTTTCATTATAAAACTCGAATATTGATACAAAACTTTTAACTCTCAATTATTTAGAACACTGAGGTTGAAAACTTGTTATTAAGTGATTATCTTTTACACCGAAATTGACCTTGTAAATATTATAAATTATTTTTATTATTTTTTAAAAAAGTAATGTCAAAACAGAAGAATTTCGTTTCTTTATTTGATTAGTTTTGTTACCACCACGATCAGAAATATCATTTCTCAAACTTCCTTTTTTCAAGTTAGAATCACTTTTATTATTGACAATATTCTACGGACTATCTATCATCTTATTTTGTTTCATTCGAAATCAAATTTATTTTCCTTTTTAAAAAGTTGTTTCAAGTGTATAACAGTATACAAATATACAGTACTTATAAGCATTTTTTGAAAATAGTATTAAATAAAATTCCATTAATTTTATATTGTATTATTGGAATAAAATACATATTGCTATTTTAAAAACGAATTAATGCCTATGAATAATATTTTGTAATTATACATCTATATAAGCTTTTAAAATTTGTATATAGTCTTGTTAAATTGTATTATCTTGTATATCTATATATATAAAAGAGAACGTACAAATCCTTTGTCCGCTCATCACGCTAATACGGCTGAACCAATTTCTTTTATTTTTGGGGGGTTATTAGGATTTGGACCCTAGATGGTTTTTATCATATCACTTTAATTTTCAATTACCAGTGTCTTGAGATAATTGACCATTCAGGTGTCCATTACGTACAAATCCTTTGTTAGTTCATCATAGGTATAAAAATAAGCGTATTTATATGCAACCCGCATGACCGTGTCACTCGGCGGGTTAACATACATGACAGGCGTTATAATGGTTTTTATCATATCACTTGAAAGCGAAAAAGTAAAAATTATCTAAGTAACAAAGTTTATTGCGTTCGGGGGTGACCGCAGCGAAGCGGGGCGGGTTAACATAAATGACAGGCGATATAATGTTAACATTTACTGCAATCTTCTATGGTTTTTATCATATCACTTGAAAGCGAAAAAGTTAAAAAATATCTAAGTAACAAAGTTTATTGCGTTCCGGGGTGACCGCAGCGAAGCGGGGTGAACGCTGCTAGTAGTCTATATCTGTTTATATTCTCAACTACAATGTATGATAATATGTAGTTCACTTCAAGTTTGCATTTTTGTCCTCTTGATACTCTGTTCAGTCTTAAAGTGTGACAACGATCGAGGATCATGTTATAGTTCGTGGACCGAGGATTGAGGAGCACTGCTATAGACTGATGCTTTGATCGAAAACACATTAATTTTATTTAGAATTCTGACTGCAATAGTTCTATCACAAATCGACCCTCTTTTTCCACACCAAGGTGTAAGTTAACCAATTATTTAAGAAAAGAGCTCAATTATCGAGCGCGTAAATACTTACAAAACATTTGGCCATAAATAAAATGAAATAAAGTCTTTAAGTTTTACGTCCCACGTTTATGCCGGCTAGGCTAAAGCAGATGGTGAAGATGAGAAATGAATGAAATGGTGGAATGAAGAAAATGAGACGAAACAGGAAATCCCCAAGAAAATCCACGCACACTATGTTTCACCACACAAAGCTCAGTTTACGCGAGCTGGAATCAAACCAAGGACCCCAAGCAACAGAGGTAAACGCTGTACCACTGAGCCGCCGTGCCCTTTGACCTTATTTCTTTGAAAAATGAAAATTCCTTAGTTTCAAATTCCCACAATTATAACATATGGGATGAAAAGACGTAAATCCACGTGAAAGGGCGTGGGATAGTTTCATATGACTCTGCCACTAGACAGGAGCGTCAGTGGGGGCAAGAGGGCAGACAGTAAGGCAGTTTTAGAAACCTTTTGATAAGCAAAGTCCTACAGAACAAGTTTGGGATCCTTACACCGAATAAATACGGATGAAATATAGATGATCAAAACTGGAAAGTTGCTTAGGCCCAATTTCGATAATTTTAAATAGGCCCGAAACTCGAAAGTAGTGAAGCCTTTGGAATCCTAGGCCAAAAAATATACAAGAGAGCAATTTAGGCCTATAGTTCCTTACGGTCAATAGATATGGTGATCAATGTCCGTATTTGTTCGGTATAACGACTTCAATTTTTTTCTGTGGACTTTGTTCAGGAAATATGCATTACGCCGCCAACATCTGAAATTCAGGGTAGGGGGCGGATGACCTCTAAACGGATGCCTCTCTTCATCAGCAATCATACAAAACTCTAGATTACACCTTGTCACGTAATTTTTCTTTCTTTCATTTCGGATTCTTTCTTTTTCTAAAGTATGTATGTATGGAAACTGAGAACCAACATGTAGTATACTGTGTCAACGAATGCCTGCGATATTTCAGAAGCACAATTTAGCAAAGAATCTTTTGTTTTCTGAATGCAACAAAAACTTGTTTCCATGATAATTCTTTTATTTATTTTTTAATATCAGTTCTATAAATAGTCTAACCTTCGACTTCGACACTTTTTCGCAAGTTAACTGATGAACATTTAAACAATAGAAGAAACGTTAAAAACAAGGGAAAAAAGAGGCAAAATGAATTGTAGATCACCACATTGACCTGCTGTAGCCACAAGAAATCAAAACATTCACATGGGAAGAAAATAGACTTTTGAATGAGAAGCACTCAGGTCCGTAGCCAGCCTGATTTCTTCGGGGGGCAGAAGTGAATACTGAGGTGACAATGATTAAGACATGACACAACACCATAAAATTGCATACTTATGTATTATTTACAGAATCTCTAACAGCTATACTTTCTTTTACACATAATATCCTGTATTGACAATATTACAGTACACTAATTCAAAATAAAGAACACTGATCATTAACATACAAAGATTAAAAAAAAAACTGCGATGCAATACAATTGAGGTGCTTGTGGCAATATAGTGCTATAGTAAACGTAGATGAGGAACGTCATTGTACGTCGCATTTACACTAAACAAAAGCTAATTAACTGAATGTTAGAGTGAGCACACGTCCTATTAATCATAATTGTTTCATTTGCAGAAAACATTATATTATAAACAGAATATTTTGACATAGACGTTTTTGTCAGAACAAAACACTCCAATTAACTTTTATTGTATAACGGCATCGTATGTTCATTAAAATTAACTTATGTTTCTATCTAAATAAAAAAAAACACTATTTTACTTCACATTCTCATTTTGTAGAAGTCCAACTTGTTTGTTTGTTAAAATTTAGCATCATCTTTTTCAGTACCGAGGCTATAAAAACGCGAAGCTTGCAGTTTAAAGTGGAATACAAACCACCACATTCCTCTCGCTATCAAGAATTCCACGGGTATCAAACCCCGAGATCACATTCAAACACGCGTGCTCTATTCACTAGACGAGCGGTAAGGCCTATTTTGTAGTATTGTTTTACAAATTATTAATTTCTTGTAAGCCTTTACTGCAGCTTTTTGTTTGTATTAACTCCTAAGAATGATGAGATAAAAATACTGAGACCAAAGCACTTTCATTTATTAATAGTAAAACTTAAAAGATAATATTATTATATATATAATATCGAGCGTAATTTTTTGTTTCATTTTTGTGTGCTGAATACGAGCTCTTTGCGATGTACTTTGTTTGATATTAATTAAAATAGAAGTATTTATTTTTAAACATTAGAACAAAATTATATTACAGCAACTTTAGATTGTATCAGTATAAAATAGAAGTATATGTTTTATTGAACATTTGTACTCAATTTTCTACCTTCCAAAATAAGAGAGACATTACAGTTTATTTATATTCACAACTAACGTTGTGGACTATGATACTATTGTTTGGAAGTGCACCTGGTATTATTGGATGCTTGTTGTGGTTGCAATAATACGGCATGGTTTCAAATTCTTGAAATGGGTAAAGGCAGTTGAAGATGTCTGGTGCATCTTGCAAACAAACATATAATTTTACACATAAATGGGTAGACTTTGCGAAGTTGAATTTAATTCAGTAATTATATTAGCAAGAATTTAACTGGTTTTACGTCAGTTTGAAAATTCTCTTCAGCGTGTTTTCTAGAAGGATAAAAATAATTTAGAGGGGGGCTGTGCCCCCTCTAGCCCCTCGCTGGCTACGGGCTTGGAAGCACTTTTTGACCACTTTCTTTCTCTGGCAGATTTCTTTTTACAAAAATAAAATAAAATAAACCTAAACATATGTTTAAAACAAGTCTTAAAAATACATGTGTTTAAAACAAAATGTTTAAAATGTATATACAATTTGTTTTAAACAAAATCAATTGTTTAAAAAAGTTTTAATCATTTGTTTTAAACATTTTCCTACCAATATAAACTAGTACTGTTAGAAAATAATGTCGAATTGTATCTTCCTTGGAAAATGGCGAACAATGACAAATATACTTTTCTTGTGTAACATATATATATATATATATATATATATATATATATATATATATATATATATATCTTCTGTATTTTAAATAACTTTTAATTTCTTATTTAAAAGTAGAAAGTTGTAAGCATTATAACCGAGTTTTGAAGGTAATTCTCGCCCGTCACTAAGTAGAAGAAGAAGGCACGTAGTATAAAATTCTTTTCTTATTGTAAGAGGATGTGAGAGCAGTGTAGGTTTGAGATATTTACTTGTCCTTCCCTTGCTACTGCTTGCCTTTGATAACGAATGAAATTATCATAAACGTGAAATAAAATGGTCGTCGTGAGCACATTAAGTGCTTTAATTTCTAACTTTCAAAAAAAGTGTATGCAATTCTACGTACTCTCTCGCAACGGAGATAGAGAGAGAGAGAGAGAGAGAGCAATGAAAGCAGAATGGTTGAATGAATGCTATTTGCATTCTCAAAATAAATAAAAGAAAAAAAATAGACCCACTACTATAAAGCACGACTAGTAAGGTACTTTGAATTCATCTAGTAATAAATTTGTACTTACTCAAAGTAGCTAAAATTATTCAAGTGCAATTAAAACTAAATTAAGAGTTGTTTTACGGCAATAGTAGAATCTACTTTTTCTAGCTAGGACATTACCATTTATGATGCTTTAAGTTCCTATATTAACTTCAAAGAATTTTACTGGGTCTTTTTGACGATTATATATCAAATGACGTTTCTAGAAATGATTAACTCAAGATGTGCAAATACAGAAAATTCCAAGTACAGTTAGGTCCCTTGAACAATATTATATATATATATATATATATATATATATATATATATATATATATATATATAGTTCATATGTTTCATCGGACTTATTATAGTATCATGGAATTACAAACAGACAAAAGAATTATTCGATTAAGTAAGCTGTTCGCTTTCTATTTCGCTGTCACAAAAAGCTAGGTTCAAATCCCATTGCTAAGTATTATCACTTCCACATTTTGAGATTTTTCTTAAGAAACTGGCATATCATCCGAGCCTGCCAGAAATATAATACTTCCAAATATTTATTTCCAACTTTACTCAATATTTTATTATTGTATAGTTACTTTCAACTAGCTGAATTTGGAACATACTCCATTTCTTAGAACTCCATTTTAATTGTGTTGATCAATTACACTGAAGTTTATTTACACAAGTTGAAGAAGTTTCCTTCAACTTATTATTGAACATCAGTGTGCAGAAGGTAGCAAAATAAACTGCATATCAAAATATGATACTTATCTTCTAAAGTATCAAAGATACAATAGAAATTAATTAATGACCACACTGCAGGATGTTATCTATGAAGTATGCAGTTCAGTCAAGATTTCCACAGGATTTAATCTTCTTTACAATTTTTTTTAACTATAGTAAATAAATGAAAATACTTTATAGATAAAGTTCAAGGAATCAACCTTAATTTGGGACAGAGAAGACAGATTTTGTCACGTGCATATGATTTTACTACAGCATGAATCTCTCTGGCATAGTGGTGTTGGACCTTTTTGGATTTACTCGCATTCTCTCTGGTATCTTTATGAATTCATAAAATAGGAAGTGACTTTCAAACAGGAAGTGTTTTCTTGACATAACAATGATTCTTGCAGTACAAATGTAATATTTAAATAGAGTCTGAACACAAAGAACCAACGTTTATTATGCATGTATGTTACATTAACTAAATTCTTTATTTTTATTTAAATTAAGAATTTATTATCATGATTTATAAATTAATGAGCATAGCATCCATAACGTGTTTGATTAAGGAAACGATATATTGCCGAAACAGTTACACATATTATAAATAACCCTTGCTTGCTTTCGTCAGGGTTTATTTCTATTTAAATTATAAGGTAATCAAGAAAGTTTTGTCGCTTTTTCACCCACCAACTTCGAACATCGATGTGTCACCTAAGGCGTACCTGAAAAATCAAAAATAGTCTTCATCAGCATCGACGACTATCTGCCAACGTTCTGGAAGTCCATGGATTCCATCGCGGTAGAAATTGGTGGGCGATAAAGCGAAGAAGGCATCGAGTGCATTTTGCACCTTTACAAGAAATGTGAACTGTTGTTCTCTAAGGTGATTGTCCAAGGAATGGAACATATCATAACTGACAGTTCAATGTCCGGGGAGTATGGCTGATGCAATACCGTTTCCCTCCAAGTAGAGTAGTATCCTGGGTCATCGTAGCCATGTGGGACTTAGCGTTGTTATGTAACATGAGGACCCCTTTGCGATTCAGAAATGCTGGCTCCAGAGTTTTGAGTTGTTCTTGAACACGGCTCAACTGCTGACAGTACACAGTTGCATTGATGCTACCAAACATAGGAGGATCTTATTCTGATGCAGTGCTTGTTTCGGTTGTTTTGGAACCGGTTCATGGAATGCTAACCAATGATGACGGCACCGTGGAGCTTCGTACAGGATCCAATTTTCATCAAATGTCAACACCGTGTCCAGAAATGGCTCCTTCTCCAGATGGGACAGCTCTGCTCGCGTTTCCTTCTGGTTCGTAGTCAAATCATGTGGTACCCATCGACCTAACTTCTAGTCCTTCCCAATTTGATGGAGGTGCTTCCGAATGGCTTCTACACACACACATACACACACACTAAATTGTAGTCCCAGTTTCTCACATATCTGGCCACTGTTCGCCTCAACTGCTGCCTAAAAATCTTCAGTTTGTACATGTGGTGGTCTTCCGGCACGTGATGCGTCTTCGAGTGTTTCGTCACCGTTCTTAATATTGTTAAACCAGCGCTGCATTGTCCGCGTAGTCACGACATCCTGACCAAAGGCGTGGCATATCTTCCACCTCGTTGCAGTGGCATTTGACCCCAGTTTGGACTCGTACAGCATATAAGCCCTTATGACCCCCTGTTTGGACTCGTACAGCATACACGCCCTTATGACTCTCTGTGGAGGTCCCATGTTTAATCTGCCCTTACACAAGTTCACGGTGAAGTGAACTTACACAACCAGGTAGTATGTTGGATATCCTATACCAACAACTGACCTTCGTCTTACCGTTCCTTCGCATTCAACTCACAGTGTGAGGGTCAATTGAACACAGACCTCCATAAAAAGTGACATAACTTTCTTTGTTACCTCGGGATGAAACTTCTCCAAAAAATTTACTCAATGAGTTTATTCCATATTACAAATAATAATAATAAGTAACATAAGTATTATGTTTACTTTGAAGATTGCAAAGCGCAAAAATATTGAGGGATTTTAAATGATCGGACATAGGCTCTATACGTGTAAAATAAATCTCCAATCCTTGGTTTGAAGTCTTGGGTGGCTACACTGAATAAATCGTAGTTTGTTGACCTCTTTGTTTAGAAATGTATTTATGTCAACAAAACTACTTACGTTTCTAAATTATCTCTCAACCCTGTTAGGTGAGCTTTTATGTTTCTACAGATTTTTACCTGTAATATTTTATATTCATAAAGTTATAAAAAAAAATATTTTATTTGTAAATATAATTAATAACACTTCCCTGCCGCAGGAAAAATTACATTTATCACTGATAATATGTGACGTGAAACTTATCTATAATTAAAATTTCTTTTTCCTTTGAAAATATAGGCTAAGGGAAATTGTATACGTCACTAGCACGTGACAACTGGAAATAGTGGATGAAAAAAAAACTTTTTCCGTTTACAAACAAAATTACACAACAGTACCGAAAATATCCGCCTTTTCCTCCTTATTCAAGCATTCTATTCACAATACGAGAGAACACTCATTTTGAGTGAGTTCTACATTTTTTTTTTTTTTTTTTTTTTTGATAGTAGAGAATATTCCGATAAGTTTATCCTTAGTGCATGTAGTGTTGCATGTAACAAAACTCACTGCAGTGTAAACAACTACAGTAAAACACTAGATGCTATATTAGAAGATGGGAATTACAATGATAAATTTTACCATTGAGAATCAAAGCTAAAATCAAAACTGAATTCACAAGCCAAAAAAGAAAAAAAAGTTGAAGTGGGATATGACATGTATAAAATTTAAACCAATAGAGTAAAGAAGGGAAATTCTTTGTATTTTCAAGGTCCAATAAAATTCTTTGTTTTTCAGTATTCAACTGGCTGTTTTTAAGTGCTTGGAGTTTAGACTTGGAGTAATTTGCATGCATATACAATTGTCAGAATGGAGTACATTGCGTTTAATATTATTAACTATTTTTTTCTTCTCCTTTGATCTTTTTACTTGCAGCACTTACATACAGAATCCCTTGATCTCTCAAAGCCTTACTAGAATCGTGTAGTTAATTGCATTAAAAGTGGTGCGTCAATCATAGAGAAAAAGTACGGCTAATGGGGTTACTTCGAGATTTTTACCGGTCAGTATTTATTCTCTCTCTCTTCTGTTGATAATTACGTGTTTAGTTTCAATATTCTGGAACTGTTTTTTGTTGATATCCAAAGAAAAACATATTCTGAAAAACAAACTACAACAAAGGTAAGAGATAATTTTCTAAAACCTAATGAAATGCTTTTTAGATATCAGATAGTTTGTATGTAAGATTTAGATAAGACCCAGTATTTTATTTATTTATTTATTTAACAATCACCAGATACAGCTCAGAGGCCATTTTACACTGGATATCCAACAACAACAATAATAATGGAAAGGATTTGGGAAGGTATCGGCCAGGGCCTGTTTAGTAGGTACCATCCCGGCATTTGCCCGGTAGGACTGAAGGGAACCCTGGAAAATCTTAGTCAGGATGGTCGGCAGCGGGATTCGAACCCACGACCTCCCGAATGCGAAGCCAACGCTCTACCACTTGAGTTACTTCGCTCGGTAAATACATTTATTTACATAAAATACATAAGTATTTTAGGTAAATACATATAAATTAACTTCAAGGTGAGTCACCGAATTAAAGGGTAGATATATTTTGGGTACAAAATTGAGCTGAGCAAGAAAACTTGTAACATTCAATTTACCGCAACGTTTGTTAATTGTAGCATAAATAGTACTAGAGAAATCAATGTTATATGAATCAATTTTTTGTCACCTCAAAACTGCTCTCATTGTGATGGATTTAAAATTGCCAAAAAGTCAACTTTTGGATTTTTTTTTTTTGCCTAAAACAAATATCAAATATTATTATTGCCACATGGTCGGTTATTGAATCATGTATCATCTTTGATTAACCTCTGACCTGACGTATCTTCTTTGATTAGCCTTTAACCTAATGTATCCTCTGTAATTAAACTTTAACCTAAAGTATTCTCTTTGATTAACCTTTAACCTAATGCATCTTCTTCGATTAACCTTTAACCTAATGTATCCTCTTGAATTAACCTTTAACCTAGTATATCCTCTTTGATTAACCTTTAACCTAATGTATCTTCTTTGATTAACATTTAACCTAATGTATCTTCTTTGATTAACCTTTAACAGGTTATATGATTATATGAATAAGTACAACGTCCATTATCTTTTCATAGAACAAATGCATATGGATGGTCCCTTCTTAAAATTTGGGACATTGGATTTCTAAAGAACATTTACTAAATTTTATTTTTGACAATTCTTAAATTTAAGGCTGGGACAATGTATCCCTTCCAAAATTTAAGACTTAAGCATCTAGTACCTAAGTCCTATGAAACGAGAATTGAGAGTGTGCTTAACCATATATGTTGTAGTAAACCGTTATGTAAGAAGATAAATGAGTTTAATAATCTACCACGTGGTAATATGAATATTTTGGCAGTATTTTACACGCAGAAGGGAATAAGCAGAATCACTCAAATTTTAACGTTATATATATAAGTCCTAGATTACCGAATTTTGTTTATTGACAATTCTCAAATTTAAGAAGAGTTCCTACGTACACCTCCCAAATTTTAAGAAGGGACCATTAATGTACACATGTCTTATGAAAAGATAATGGACCCCTTTACTTATTCAATAACTGAGCATGTGGCAATAATAATATTTGGATTTTTTTTACCCAAAGAAGAGGGTTAAGCAGAACCACTCCAATTTACAGTGATATATACCTGAATTGCAGAGAACATTTACTAAATTTTGTTTTTTTGACTATTCCCAAATTTAAGCGGAGGTCCTGTGTACCTTTCCCAAAATTTAGGGAAGTACATTAATGTATTCATGTTTTATAAAAGAGAATGGATTCCTATACTCACCTCTATTGCAGTGTAAGATATTAAGGTCTTACCAAAGAGGAAACAATAGGTGAGAAACTTCCAAAATTTTATTTTTGGGAATTTTATACCCATTAAAGGAAACGAAATGGACCACCTAAAATTACAATGATATGTATTTCGATCCTAGGAAACATTTACCAAATTTCGGTTTTTGACAGTCCCCGAATTTAAGGAGTAGTCGTAGATATGAATCCTGAAAATTTAGAGGGGTACCTTAACGTACCCATTTCTTGTAGAATAAAATGTACGCCTACAGTCACTCACATAACCATATAAGGTGAGAAAGCCTCATCAAAGGAAATAAATAAGGTAAAAAAAATCTTAAAAATTTAATTTTGTTCACAATTTTACACCCAGAAAGGGGAACAAGATGGATCACCCAAATTTACAGTGGTATATATTAGAATCCTGGAGAACATTTAGCAATTATTTTGAGTATATGCTCCCTTCCCTCCTCTCCTCTATACTCCCCATATAAAGTAATAAAACTGCATCAAACAGGATAAAGTAGATCACACCTCTGAAATTTACATTTTTGGCAATTTTTGACTCATGAAAGTAAAAGAGATGGACCACCCGAACTTACAGAGGTATATACCCCGGTCCTATGCTACCACACCAAATTTTTAAATTTGTCAATTTCCAAAATTTAAGAGGGTGGTTCTTTAATCCTCTCAAAATTTAGGAGTGCGCAAGGTACCCTGTCGAAATTAAGAAGAGTGGTCCTGTACACCCTTAGTTCATCACCTCCGAACCTAGGGGCAAGAACCTAGGGGTTTGAGTCAAGAACCTAGGGGCACAAAAGTTAGGCCAACTGGCTCTTAAAGAATGGGATTCTTAGTTTTTGAAAATGAGATTTATAACGTTAACAATTATCATACATAAAATCATCATTTGTATCAGACCACAAAGTTAATTGTAGTACTACAATGATACAATATCTCTATTCCATTATTCAAAGTATTTCCATAAAATTTGTGTCAAGCTAACATATTGTACAGATGATGCTTTACTTTATAATACTTTACAAAACATAAACAATTTTCGTAAGCTGATCTGTAGTCACTCAAATACAATATTTGTTATTGTACACAATGACGACTTTTGTACTGATTTCTCTATGTATATAATTATAGTATTGTTAAAATATTACATCTCTGCAAGTTTTGGAATACATTCATGTGTGTCTAATTAGGAAGAGCAACTGTGAACGCAGACGAAGAAAATACGTATGTTGTTTTACGTAATTAGATTTTAATGTCCCTTTTCAACGCTAAGGTTACGTAAAATATTGATCTACAGCTTACAATAGGATTCAATACACATAAAGCTAATCATATAGCCACGAAGAGCTCTTACTCAAATAGAGCTCTTAAGATGCTCAAATAGTTGCCTAGGCTGAGTAGAAGAAGAACCTTCGGCGTTATACAATCTAGTGGCGGCAAATATGGCTTCTTTCTTTCCCATTATACAACATATTACAGAATAAATACATCTATTGTACAAGAAATCTCTCATGTATGTGTTTCTGCATTACAAATTATAGTACACGTTCCCCTTTTCGAGTGATCTTGCCTTATAAATCTAGATTGAAAATGAGACTTTGTCTGGTCGCGACTGAGAGCTGGATTAATTATAAATGACAAATTGAATATTGTAAATTACAACGAATTGTGAATGCTCGATCAAAATATTATTCCCGTATTAAAACGAAATCTGCAACAGCACCTTCAAATTTGATAAGTAGTAATATATTTAAAATTCGCTTGATTTTCATGAAGGTTGCTATCGAAAAGTAAATCTAGAGCAAAAAGGTGTTTTAATGCAACCTTGGAAATAGGAGAGAGTAATAAGTAGAATATAAAGTGAATGACTTATGCAGTTGAGAGGACCCAGTGATACCGTCATCATCTGGAGTAAATTAGTCAACTCTTTAATGCTGTCGTAACTGATACGAAAACGAAATAAACTACCGTAATGTTAGCAACCATAGTATTGGTTACCTACCAGGACCTCGGATGAATGGGCAATAGGATGCAGCTATTCAGAATCTTAGTACTTGGTAATAAACTTCTGACGTTCGCAACATTTAGGAATAGCAGTAAGACAAATAACTGTAGAGATTGAGTAAAGTGTCTTGGGCGAATAAAGTGCGGAAATGCATAGGTGAAATATTGATAAATAAATAGTAATTTACACTACTCTGTGTTTTATTCAATTACATCCTACATTGCATTATAACTGCCATGTTAATAACCTTTACGTTTTTCAACGTTACGTATCACTAACTTTTTTTCTATATGTCAGTAGGGAAAAATATATCAACTCGTTTTACACGTATACTATGAGTTTCTAAGTGCCATTTCATCGGATTATGCGATGCTTATTATCAAGTGTATATTTCCAATAACATTTCAACTATTTTGTGATACCTACAATGTTAGCGTTATACTTTAACATAGTGTTCAGTTATTTCGCCCGTCATGAACCAAATTCAGTTCATTCTCCATCGACAATGGACAACAGCACAAAGCAATAATAATAAAAATTGGTAGTCGTTGTATTGCAGATTCCAGAATGTCGTTGCGCTATGCTTTTTGCACTTTTGGATTGTTGCCAATTATATCTCGAAACACAGATCCCTTCTCACCCGCCCCCAGCTTCGACTGAAAAGCCAACAGATTCAGCATGCGGAGAGATTTTCATGATCTCTTGGTGTCTAATACTAGATGCGGGCAGGGAACTAAGCCGACGGGCTGCCACATTCAGCTGTCACTTGACGAATGTAGCATAAGAGAACAGGGGAAGGACATTGGTGTTTCAAAGACTTCTGGAGATGAGGGAGGGGAGGGACCAGAAAGAGAAAAGACGTGGAACAGGTCGAAACAATAGTGGCAAAAATTTCAAGACTCATTTGGACTCTTTCCACAGATTGATGTCCTTTCTCAAACATACTGGCATTTTAAATATATCAAAAAAAGAAATTAATGAACGAGAACGTATAAAGTGGAAAGAATATTAAAACCCATTGCACAAATTTTCTAAAAGTGACAGATGTTCATCTTGTTAAAATTTCCCATTAAGAAAGGGGTAACGTGTATTTTTGTCATCTTTCTACCATGCAACGAACGCACGTATTAATAAAAACTAAAATAAGATTATTGATTATGTCTAATAAAGTAACAGTCTATTCAAACTACTCTTAGGTCTGTTTTATTCTAATTTCAAACCTGGATGAGAAGTGAAGAATTATTTTCAATAAAAAAATTAAGAAGTACTTGTACAGAACTTACAATATTATTACATTATTGTATTTAAAACAAGTGTTCATATTGTTTTGAACAGGACTGTATTCAGCTTGCTGATATGTTATTAAGAAATTTAACATACTCGTGTGTACTGGGAAAGCAGAAAGTCATGCCAACTTTACACATATTATGTCAATAACATTTTTGAAAACGCTTAGGATGGTAGATTATTCGTCGTCATCTATATTTTGAATGAACTTCGACAACCTAAGAAGTATACACAGAAATTGGGAAGAAGTTTCTACACAATTGTACCAATTGTATAAAATAGATGTTTAGGTAAGAAGTTTCATTTTTTAATGTTACTGACAAGATACATAATTCTATAGGAGGATATTTGCAGTTTGTTAACTTCACATTACTAGCTACCTAAAAACTCCGCAGATATGAATATTTTGTAAATATTGGAGTCATTCCAGGTATATTAGAAATAATGATCCTTTCTAACACTCATGTTCATATATCAAATTCTATTAATTTGATTTCTTGTTTATTTTATTAACATCCATAATGAAAGCATCTTTTCATACAACGGAAACGCTGCTTTGATCCTACACTTATATTCACATTTTTAATTCACTATTATGTTATATTCATGTGAACATTCAAATTATTACTTTCATAAGATTTGTAGCTTACCGAAATCTTAGATTAACAACTAGGACTAATTTTGGCTTATATTGGCCAACTCAAGTTAGTTCTACATTCTACATTCCGTGTTTCCATACGTAAAACATTTACGATGCTGTGTAACAGCATTTCGCATTCTTATTGTGCTTCTAAACGATGCAAAGTTTGTTAAATTATGCCATTATATTACCTGACGAATAATCTATTATCCTAAGCATTTTCAAAAATGTTATTGACATACGAGTGTGTGTGAAGTTAGTATGATATTATTCCACTTTTAATGTACACAGGCGTATTGTGAACCTGTTAATAACATACCACCAGGCTGAATACAGTCCTGATCAGAACACCATGTAGAATTCATGTAAAATGTAATAATAGTGTAAGTTCTGTATGATTATATTAAATCATTTATAAGCAAATATTCAACTTAATTGTCAGTTGAGAATAACAATATGACTACAGTGTGTAGTAGATAAATCTTGAGGCCACAGAAGCGATACAACCTTCGGAGGCATAGATGGGATTGCCTCCACTGCTCGTAGCAATTCAGAAAGGGGCAAAATATCAAAAGAACTATTAAGGAATAAGGATAAGCAAAAATATCCAAATTTCGAAAAAGTTCAAGTCTTTAATGTAAAATTTTACAACTTACCACCCTGAATTTGAACCCCATATTCTTGTTGTATGGTCCAATAGTTTAGTTAGAGAGACATCAGGACAAGATATGTTAAAAATAAGATCAAAGAAAATGTTACAACTTGGTGACATTGGAAATAAATGTCATAACGTAATGAATATTGAGAACATGTTGCTAGTAATTTGAATATGATAAGTGCAGTTGTATGTGAATATTATTTTGATTCTACAATGTGAAGAAAACACTGACGAAGGTCTATAGTGAAATTAAGTGACTCGGAGCATGGTCACATAGAAGGATGCTAAAAGTCAGGTGGTCGTTCTATAGAATTGTCCTTACATAAATCGTGAATGGTGATCTATCGGTGGTGTAATTGTGGAAGGCAGAGAGTTTCTGCAACAGAGTGCCTTGTCATGCAAAGAAAGGCGCCTATAAAGAAGAATCGTTGGGACCGCTGTAATCGACCGAACGACTACCATCCAGCAATTTCGGTTACCACGTCCTCCCAACGTTGCCAGCCCATGGATCCGATACACCAATCGGAAGAGCACAAAAATTTCGCTATATTTAGGTAGATACCTTCAACCTTAATGAAACATCGAATAACTAATCTATACATAAGTGCAGTTTCTACAATTTCGCACGATATTCTTTCAATCCACCGAACCCACTTACTTCATTTTGAACCAAAAAAAAATCCTTTTATCAATGAAGGAAACGCTACAGAATAAAGTTTCAGAATAAAGTATTCCCGATGTAGTAACGCTTATGTCAATATCACATGGTTTACAATATCAACTTTTTACTTTCGAGTGACGATAGAAGAAGAATGTACGTTGATTGTGAAAAATATGAATTAGAAATTTCAATCGACTGATAAGTTTCATGGTTCCAACATATCGAAAAAAAAGTGTGTTTTAAATGTATTTCCGTCCGTTCGTCTCAATGAAAACACATTCACTCGCCTAGAGGCCATACTGTTCAACATATCAGCAAAAAGTTTTAAACTAAAAATTTATATGATTCTCTAGGAAGAGGGTTCGAGTTTTTATCCTATTTCAAAGAAATAAGAGTAGTTTACTGAAGGGTGAAAATAAAATAAAATTAGATGTTCTCAGTAATGACAGACGATTGTTTCAAATATCCATATTTCATTAACAACTCTATATGCAGTATAAGTAATTTTTTCTACGAAATATTACGATGGGTAATTTACTCTTGAGCTAGTAGCGGATCCCTAAAGGTTGTTTAGAGGGGACGGATGGTCACTTGGATAATTATACATATAAAGAATTATATAAATTTTGAATAAATGTTTTTATATTATATATATATATATATATATATATATATATATATATATATATATATATATATATATATATATATATATATATATTGTTTGTTGTCTTTCTTCATATACCACTTTTTGACAGGTGTACCTATCAGTTTAAATTGTTACAATGAAGTTAATGTCTGTACCATTTGTAAATAATTCCATTCAACTAGTATTAGTTGGATGGAGATATGTAACCTTGTGTAATAAAACCAACTGAGGTCAGTGGAAGAAATACCCTTTGGAGGAGGTTATCCCCACGGCCCTTTCCGTGGGTCCGCAAATGTTCTTGGGGTAAGTTGTTCTCTAGCCATTTTCTTAAAAATGTCTCGGGCGACTTGTTCATATTTAAAAAATAAATATTGTGGATAAGTAAATATATATTCTCAAATACTCATGCTATTTTGTTGATACTTTTATACAAAGACTTCATTAATAACCCTAATGGCATAAGTTTTAGAGAGAATTAACTTTTAGAGGTGAGTTCGTACGGATAAAGTTTTCCGGTAACACCAGATAATTTTGTTCGTATTTAATAAGAAAAATATTTCATTAATAACTGCAGTACAACATGTATTAGTTTAAGGAATTGAAATGAGAAGGTTTAGTGCGATGGCCCATACTTCTTTTTATTTGGTTTTAGCCAGTTCCAATTTTTACCATTGTTCCAGAATTTACATTTGAGGCAATAGTTCGACTTTTCTTCACTTCTTCGTCACTCATGTCGGTACTAAATCATGGAGTGTATTCACTATGTAAAGAAAAGTATTTTAAACTCAAGAATCCGTAACACACACAACTTAGACTCAACTATTCAGTTAATGCACTTCTTTATTAGAATTACATAGAAGGGAATTACCATTGTCTTAATTACAACTCCATACAGCGACACCATCATGATTATTACATAAAATTGTACACGTATTATTATATAGATGAAAATAATAATATTTTTATTTTAGAGGTAGTGTAAATATTAGGAAATTTACAGTGTATTACCATTATTTTTAAGATATAGTTAGATCAGTAGATAAGTTGAGAACTCAGGAGAATAACCTAAAAATCGGGAGCATATCGCGTATCGCTATACCGCCAGGAAAACACTGTGCTCTTTACTTGGTACATGTTTTCTACGCTGGCCTCCTAGGTCTCCGGATTTAAATTTATCGACCACGTGAGAAACACGGTGGGATGATTATGACTGACCGCTGGCTAAACTTTGGCAACGACCATCATCCATTATCCTTTAAGTTAACGTAGATTGACATACTCCAATAAACATTGAGCATCTGCTTGCGTAGTCCGAATACCAGCTTGTGTCGCCACTCGGAGTTGTTTCACTTGCTATTAAATCTTATGTACGATATGGCCTATGAGCAGCGCTATAAAATACAATCACTTCCATCTTGTGTACCAATTTCGGGCTAAATCCGTAAATATATAACGGGTGTCGTTACATGTTTTTCTACTTGAAACACACAGACATCACGTTTGTGGAATGACCGTCACGTGTGTCTGTTTTTACTCAGATTGAACACGTCTAGGGAGCCCTTGAACGTCCGATTCCAACCCGAAATTTGCCATCTGGAACTCGGCATGACCTCGGAGAGGTGTTTGTTCAAGAAAATGGTGTGTATTATAATAGGAGCTCCTGTCTTGGCTCATCCACAGTATATTAATACGGTGTGTAACCTGTATAGCTTTCTGGGTGATAAAATCTAATACTAAACATTTCTGACGATCTCAAAAAACGACGGATGTGAAATTCCACATAAGGCAGGTATCATGTAATACCCATTTTCTGCATTTTTGTGTCATATGAACTTCAGCGTATTTTCCTCACATGTTCGATTCCGCAGATTGACATCGTTCCCATGTCTTCATTCGTTTGTCTCTTTACTATGATGTCCCTTAAGTTCTGAACAGGAGTGTACTAAGAATCCCTCTTTGAATTACCCAATCATCTAACAATTTGATTTTGAAACTAATTTATTTGTTAAGTATCTTAAACAACTTCATTTGTGAATTGAAAGTGTTACTTAATTAGAAACGATCATATTGAAGTTACAAAGATTGACTTCTTAGAGACCTGTTTAAGGACTTAATAAGAATTCTTCTGTTGTTGTGTCCATAATAACTTAAATCCAGAAGGACATGAAGAATAGAAATATCGTAGGTTTAAGAAATTTAACGAAACCTGTTTTCCATAAGGAAAATGTGAGGTCATTTGGAATTAATTTTCCGTTAAGATAGAAAAAAAATACTATTTTCTACTTCTACCACAAAAGAGCCAGAACCAATTACCTCCAGCATTTTCAAACATGCAAGTTGGTGATTCAATGAACAACATTAGAAAATACTGTATAAGCCGATTGTTGATGTATTTGTTGCAATAAAAGGGCACAGAGACACAATTTCCTATGTAAATGCATGAAATAAGTTTGCCATGTAGCATTGATATATATCACTTGTAATTTTATCTTTCAATAAATAGATACTTTTGAAAAAAATGAAATGAAATCTTTGAGTTTTACGTCCCACGCTTATGCCGGTTAGGCTAAAGGAGACGGTGATGATGAGTGATGAATGAAATGGTGGAATGAAGAAAGTGGGAGGAAACGGGAGAACCCCGAGAAAACCCACGCACACGAGTTCACTTGGCGAGGGCTGGGATCGAACCCAGGACCCCTAGCACCAGAGGTGAACGCTCTACCATTGAGCCACCGTGGCCCCAAATAGATACTTTTATTCAAAATCTCTAATATAGACTAAATATTATCTGACACTATAACTATTGCTCAATATTACAGAAACAATTTCATCTTACGGTACCACGATATTTCAGTATTAGAGCGTTCAGCTCTGGAGCATGTTGTCCTTGGTTCGATCCCAGCTCGCGCAGAGTAAACTTTGTGTTGGAAAAACACCATATGCGAGGGTTTTCTCGGGATTCTCCCGTTTCCTCCCACTTTCTTCATTCCACCATTTCTTTCATTTCTCATCATCGCCGTCTCCTTTACCCTAGTCGGCATAACCGTGGGACGTAAAACTTAAAGATTTAATTTAATTTAATTTCCATTTCAACTTCATCTCGCCGATTTAATTTAATTTAATTTCCATTTCAACTTCATCTCGCCGTTCTTCTGAACATGCACGTTCTGGAGCTTAGAAAAAAGTTTTGCATTTTATTCAATTGTTTATTTAAGACGTAATAGTATTTAAAACAAGTAATTTAAGTAAACTCCCTAATCTATAGCAAGGATTGAAAAGATCTACAAAGCTATAATTGTATAAAAAGTCTCAAAGTGTATTCAGGAAGTTCTTAGAAAAAGAAATCTTTGTTTTAAGTAAAATATTCAAATGCATCATAGTCTGAGAGCTTTTCTACTCTAGTAAGTACAATTTATACAAATATTTGCTTCTAAAGTTTCTTTATGTTATTTTTCATTGGAATATTTTGAGTTAAGAAGCAAGATATGCCTTCACGCGCTCCAATCCGATGATCTCTCTTAAGTGGTTTTGTTGTGGAGAAAGAGCTGTGAGCGTTTGTTTGTTTGTTAGAGCCCCGCCTGTGCTTTTGAAAATTAAGTCTCATCTATATGCAGCGCGCTGGGGCAAGCAACTCTTAATAAGCAGAGCGTCTAGAGAACATCCTACATCCCTGATGCCCCCTCCCTTTCTCTTCTACAGCACCCTTGAATGTCGTGTTTACCAAGTAACCCTCAACCAACTCCGTTCATAGGATGTCAAGTAAATCCGAAAGCACTGCCGCCTTCATTCTGATAACAAATCTTCATATTTGCAGAGCTCAGAAAACTATAAAGAGTTAATTACTAAGGTTTTCGTGGAAACGCAAAATGCGAGGAATGATGGGACTTACGATGCTTGTACATTTTCTTTCCCACTTGAAGTGTGTATTTTCCAGTTTGGTGAGTCTGAACACGGTTGCTCAAAGATATAGGTATATGAACCTAAAACAAACTAATTATCTTCAAATTTCAAATTTCTACGGAATTGCCTACTGAGAAACAGAAATCTTCCTCTCTGCTCTCTGTACTCATTCTGTTCTAACTATTGACTAAGTTTCATGATACAAAACTGAGCACACGAATTATATATGTAATTGGCAAGTATAGAAAAAGATGTTCTAATTCACAAGACTAATATACTAAGGCTTTAATCAGCAATCATATACAGCCGAAAGTAGGCCTAGCTTATACAGTTTTTTTTTTTTTTTTTTTAAGGAGGGCACTTATAAGTTTTTAAATAGAAAGATATTAAAGGCAACTCTTCTAACAACATAGTAAGAAATATAATTTGCACATAAGTATTATAAAATTTAGTTGTATAAGTTACATTTCCTTCTTATGCCATTAGAAGAGTTGCCTTTCATAGAATTATGTTTGAAAAATCTATGTATGTCCTCCTTTTATAAAATCGGTATATGTAAAATATATACAGAAGGTGGACCATTCGCTTTCATACTTTCTTGTAACTTTCAAATTAATAGGCAAAAGGGTACTGAAATTTTATACTATGCAAATGTAGACAGGGAGACATAATTTGTTATACCCCGTGATACTAAAAGTTTAAGAAATTTAGGAGCTTCTTACGTATCCTTTTATTCCCCCAATCTTGCGCAATAGCATTTCCACCTTTTCCATACTCTATTCAATGTATTATATTTTTTAATACATGTCTAACAGCTCTCCCCTTTACGTTAGAGACATGGATGAAGATAATCAACTGAATTGTATTAAACCAATACATGACACCCGTTTCTTGGACAGAACTGTTCATTTATTTAAATTGAAAGCTCCCTTCTCGGCATCATTGATACATTAGTCGAGGTCAACTGCTTAAAGTAGGATGCGAACCACTTTCTACAGAGGTTGATTCTGTTATATTGAGCCGAATTCAATGTACAACTGTAGGTACCGCGCATGTCCATCTCATAGCCATGAGATTGCCACGAGATAAGCAGCAGTATCTCATTAGTCACGCAGTAGAGCAGTGTGGTCGAGGATAGTGTGATATCGCCGAAACTGAACAGATGCTGGGAGAGGTTCACTGTAGGTCTTTCTGAAGCTATGTTTACGGCGTCGCGCATCGTAGAAATGTGTCACGCGTGTAATTTTTGTATGTCGTGCCACTGTGTATCATATTACACAGAAATATCGAGCACAGAGTAGTACTGAGCTCACCACTCTGACGCGAGCAGCCAGACTAGCCTGCCGTGTAAAAGACGCTGTCGCTCTTGTGTGTGATTCGGCGTATGATGGCTTCCGATAATCTCCCCAACCAAGATGACTTTGCCAGCAAATGTTACACATCGTAGGTGATAGTCAACCGCGCCATTCACGGAGTTTACGCCTCACAATCATTCACAAAAGCAGTGTACATGTCATGTGACAGAGCAAAAAGGAACTGTATGGATTATATCGCGAGCGATCGCAGGAAGTTTGTTTTATCCTTGATGAGCCGTCAATTTAGCTGACAGATTGTGGTATAGTTTCTACTATTATTTTACAGAGATATTCTGAAAAGAGTTCATAGTTGTGGCCGGTTTCTCATACTTCGACAAACTACATCTTAGACAGGTAAAGCGAAATGTCAAAATCAATGCAAACATATTGCGCATCTCCCTATAATTATAGAAACAAATTCAACTGGTTAAGCCAAACCAAATGGAAGATATGCGTGTAATGACGTGGTAGTCTTTTGGGGAATAACTGAGAATTCCTTTGCACAACTTGATTGGATAAATAGTATGTTCCAATGCTGTTCATTGGCGATTTCATTTTCGATTGTAGAATGAGTTGATATTAGTCATACAACTTCCAGCAACTTTCTCTTTCTCGACGTATAATTCTTAAGAAGTCGTCTAATAAAGAAGGTTGGAAGTTGAGATAAAGGAAGCTGCGGGACGAAGAATTGAGACGAAAACTAACAATAGGTAATCTGAGTGCCGGTCAGTATACGAAGGAGGTTTGGCGTTGTTTCTTCCCGAAATTTTCTTACGACACAGACAATGTACCAAAGAAAATGGTGTCAGAAAGCACCAGATCAATACTGAAATGTATTAAGGTCACAATTATGACACTAGCAAGACAATACAATACTACCAATGTTGTTGACAATGTATAGTCTAAATTCATTCTTTAACTTTATTCTGTTTAAAATATTGTTCAAATATGACACGCTCATTAGCCAAAACGTTATGATTATTTACCTATTTTTTGGTATTTTGGTCTTCAGCTCGCAGGACAACATCAATGCGCTTTTCCATTGAAGCAATTAGATCATGGTAGATGTTTGAAGACATGGCGCACCATACTACAATGACAACTTATTTAATGCCTGTAAATTAGGCGACCAGCTTGGACTTGGCATTCAATGACACCCCAAAGGTGTTGAATTACCTAGAATAAGATTAATCGTGATTAATCAGACCACGCACCGTTGTGCCCCTGCTTTGTAATTCAATGACGCAGGGAACGTGCTCATTACAGTCGTAATCGGTAATACCGTGTGGTTAAAATTGGTAGATTGTGAAACGTAGGCTACAAAGAACCATATCTAACAATATTCTGAAATTCTCCATTTCCTGTAATAGTAAAGAACCCAGAAAATCCAGACGTTGGGTTGGTTGAGAATACGAAAGGCGTTGGACCAAACCTCAATTCTGTTACAAATATATCAATATGGAAAACTGCACACAACATAATAAAATAAATTGTTAAGAATAACGGATTTATTATTGTGAGGAAAATGGATGAAACAAAAAGTTACAAAATTATCTTACTTAAGTAGTTGAAATAAAATGAATGGTAAGAAATAGATAACACAGGAAAGCAGTTTCCTTCCTTATCTCAAAACAAAACTCGTAATAAAATAGGTTACATAATGTAAAGTTTTAATATAAACGCCTAACAGCACAACAAGAAACATCCACAGGAAACGGAAAGAGAGACAAACACAGACTAAGGAACATTATTAACATAGTAGTCTTGCGGGCCTCCCATGCAAGATAAAAAACGGGATTCTACTTGTAAATCCAATTGTTGTAATTATTATTATTATTATTATTATTATTATTATTATTATTATTATTATTATTATTATCGAAAACTCGTTTGCTTTCCAAATCTCTGATTCTGACTAAGAGCATGTCTGCATATAGTAGTTATGTGTGCAGTTTTTATTAACGAGCGGTCTCAAAGGCCTAATGGGATGGAAATCTCTGAGAGAGAGAGGAACAAAAAACCTTCTTATGATAAATTCTAGGTCAAAGTTCGAAGCACTTGCTATTCACAGGTAATTTTTTCTCTTTCTTTTTTTAGGGAACAGAAAAGTTTTGGAGCCTAAGAAATTACAGTGTATAATGCAAATTTGCAAGTGGGTTTATTTACATTGCTATTTGTGTTAATATATAAATTGTCATTCGAAGACATTATTGTAAAAATTAAGTTTTGTTTCGTCACCCATCGCAAGTTTTAGAGGCCCTATGCCTCGCTTCCACCCTAAGATCGATATCGAAAACTTTGGATATGGATATATCGATGTTCATACATATGCGATATGGAATGTTGATATCGATATATCGACATATCGCACAGGCCTAGATTCGAGAAATGATGCTTCAAATATACTGGAATCAATAATGAAAATCTAAACATGTTGTTGCATTCCGTATCCAAAGTTGACGGGGATGGGGATGAACTGGAACAAACATTTTAAGCCAAAAGAAATTGTAGAAATAAAAATAGTTATACTTCCCCCTCAATAGAAAACTATTACTGTAATTTATCTTTTATCTCTGTTTCTGATTGTAATCAGCAATCAGCGACAGTACACATAAATTACATAGTATAGCACTATACAATATTTCACGACTAAGCAAATCGGAAGATGAAATTCTTGTGATAATAAAGTGGAATGTTCTACAAAATAAACATAATTCATTCAGATTTCTGTCAGTAATTTTGACAGATTCAGCACTACAAGATTAATAGAATAAGAACTGAGAGATTTAATTCTTTTTTTCTCTCACACTAAAACACGTCTGCATTTTGCTAAGATTGTCATTTTTTAATATATGGCTCCTCTTATCCAAGGAATATTCCTGGCTACCGGGGTTTCGAGGTAGTCGGTACCGGAAAGTGTAAAGTTTGTTGACTCTCAGATCACGATAGTTTGTTAAAAGAGATTTCACAATTCATGTTGTTATTTCTTCGTTACAAAAACACTTCTGGTTTACTATATTTTTGGTGAATTACTGAACTTATACATTCCGCATTAAAAAAGCGACAGCTAATACGTTCCAGCTAGGCCATTCAATATATACTTCCTATCCCGCAGTCGTGTCTGGTAGAGAGACCCACCTCCCTCAACTTCTTTACTCTCTCCCATTTTAAAATCAGGAACAACATGAGCACAATTCTAATTTCAAAATATACATGTATTCTGTCAATAAAATGAAATAATAAAAATGAGACGAAACGAGATTCATAAGTTGATGTAGAGAGAACCTTAACCATATCTCAATAAAGCATTGAAACCAATAGATATCTGTTAGAGGTGTGGAAGTAAGATAGAGAGAGAAAAGCAATTAGAAGAAGAAAAAGAAAAGGGAACAAAGATAAAAATATTGAATTTAAAAGAAGGAACAGAAGAACCTAACATTATAAAGTTCAGTTTCCAGAAATGCAACAGAAATATAGAAATAACGTTTTCTATTAAAAAATATCAGAACTATCCGAATAAAAACGTAGAGAATGCTTGAAAAATTCATTAAGTCACTTTCAAAATGAATAACAAACTTGGTTATCAAATTAAGTACTCAATTTCCAGTGACACTGAAAAGTTCCCAGACACATCTAGGATCATGCCAAAAGTTTAACATAAATCCTGTCTTTCCGCGTGGTTTGGTTGCAATTGCGGTAGTGTTAATTAAACTTACTGATCTGAAACACATTATAATAAAACCTAGTATGTATCGTAGGTCGTACCTCCCATTCCAGACTACTGATGCAAACTGACCAAAAAAGAAAGAAAGAAAAAAATATAGAAAAATAGACAAAGAAAAATTGAATGAATCATATTTTACTGCTGAATTTCTATGAGAAAGAGCCTATATTAAAAGTGCGAATTGTATCATAATGAAAAGTTATAAATGTTTAATAGGAAAATTGGGTGTTAGCTCCTTATAGACATAGCAAATCTTGCATATTCCGCATTTCATACATGGATAAAACAAACTGAAGAATTATAGGATGAAAATGAATTTTGTGTCAAATTAATATAAATAAAATCTCTCTTGAAATAACCGAAAAGTGGGCGAGTTTATAGTTATTTCTGAACATTTGTCTGTTCCGAACATCCACTTTCGATTCCAGCTATTGCGGACATAACGTTGTAAATCGCAATAATAGAATGAACACGCTAGAGCTGAAAGGGGTCATCACAGTGACCCGTGATTCGATTGAGACTCGATAACCCAAAGGAAAAAGAAGAATGAGACTTTACTTAGTTCCTTGACATAGAGTATGTATTTGTTTCTGTGTGTGTGCGAGAAAAGAGAAAGATGCAAGGCCTGATAAGGAAGGTCAAGAAAGATGGATAGAGTGAGAAAGAGAGAAAGAGACGGTTATAAGTATGAAAACTATGAAGAACGTTCAAATGAAACCTGGTCAGTCCTTCTACCTTTGCCTTACATGTAAGGTGGCACCTCGTAACTGCGGCTATGGTGGCGCCATCGATCGTTAGAGAGACTGACACGTGCGCATCGTTTGATGTTCCATACAACCAGTGTGTTTTCACGCCGAAGAGGAGGTGGCCACACAAGTTATTGCCCACTACCAAACATGCAGGCGAGTAAGCAGGAACGAGGAGTGATTCAATTTTTGGCGCGGAGGGAGTTGGAGGCCGTGAAATGTATCAATTGATGAAAGTTGTGTACGGTGAGTACTGTCTGAGTCGTGCAAGTGTGTTGAATGGCGCAAAAGATTCGTTGAGGGGCGCGAGTCACTGGAAGACGATGGTCGTCCTGGGCAGACTCATTGTGTCATCACACTGGAAATGATTGCAGAAGTGAATGCTTTAGTCTTGGACAACTGCAGAATTACCGCGGACGAGATCCATCGCTTGCTGGGTATTAGCGTGGGCACCTCCCACACCATAATGCATCAACACTTGAAATTTCGAAAAATTTGTGCGCAGTAAGTTCCCCACCAACTGACTGCCCAACAGTTCAATACTCGAATGGCGCTGTCTTTGAGTCATCTGCAACGTTATCATGAGAAGAAATACGGCTTTCTGTCGCGTATTGTCACAGGGGACGAAACATGGTGTCACCACTTTGAACCGGAAAGCAAGCGTCAGAGCAAGCACTGGAAACATGCGACTTCACCACCTCCAAAGAAATGAAAGGCCGTGTAAAACAGTTCTGGTAAGGTCATGATGTCCTTCGTTTTTGACCACAAGGGCCCACTATTTGTCGAGTTGCTGGGACGGGATACCACCATCAATGCCCAACGTTATCAAGCCAATTTACAGAACCTTAGACGAACCATCAATTCGAAACGCCCAGGCATGTTGTCTAATGGCGATATCCTCCTGCATGATAACGCCCGCGTACACACGGCCAATGCGGTGAAGCTGACATTGCAGCAGTTTCGGTGGGAAATGCTGGAACATCCACCATACAGTCCCGACCTTTCACCACGTAATTTTCATGTGTGTGGACCTCTAAAACAAGCTATTCGCGGACAACGATTCGGAACGGACGACGAAGTGTGTGACTGGGTCCAGGCCTGCATCCAACAGCAATCTACTAGCTTCTTCAAGGATGGAATCGACCGGCTAGTGTCGCAATGGGATAAATGTGCCAACAGTTTTGACGACTATTTTTGAGTATGTGTACTGTGTATCACTACATGTGTGAGTATGTGTACTGTGAGTATGTGTAACTACATTTTTGAGTTAATACAATCGTTACTTTACACTAGTGACCGGGTTTCATTTGAATGCCCCTTATACTTAGCATTACTTTATATGATGAAGACTGCACACATTGTTTATTCGGATTCTCGCCTTGTAACGTCTCACACAACATTGGTAGTGAATGTTTTGTGAAAAAATACCTGATGGGGATTCCAACCCAGATTTTCCGTTAGCAAGTCTAGGACGGTACCAATACACCAACGGTTACTCTACCCGAGACATATTTAGCAAAACGTACAGTGTTTCTTTCTAAGAACAATAACATGAAAAGTGGATACTACAGACCAATTAAGTGTTACGAATTGTCCTAGTAGCCCCCATAGTTAGTATTTACCCTTTTCGAATCAAAATTTGTAAATTGTCTCTATCATGCTACAAGTATTTGCTTCCATATTCTTACGGATTGCTCGTTTAATATCAGAAATCACTTTTCGATACTTTACTATCACATTCTGAAAAAAGACCATTGCCTTGACCAGGATTCGAACCCACGCCGTTTGAAACCAATACTACTCGTGACTTCAGGACGTTACCGCTACCCTACCCTGTCACCTGAAGCTATAACTCAAATCTTACTAATTCAGTTCTGGTCTTTGGAACGAACCGGCTTCTTTCTTAAGGTAATTTACACCAAACTGCACGCCGAAATTCATTTATTCGACGACCTGGAGACAAACTAGTGTCCACTAATAAACCAAATAACATACAACCCAGCAAAAGTTACTGAAAAAATAAATACGCTTATAATAATAATAAGAAGAAGAAGAATAAATATTCAGCTTCACTGTATAATTGCTATTTCAAGGAATACTAATATCAATTTGCGGAGTCAGTCTAACAAAAATTCTTTGAAGATTAGGCAGTTGTTGATTTACTCTTCGTATCCGGAAAATCCACGCACGTAGTTTATCCACCATAAAGTCTGTATGACATTAGATGGGATCGATCTCAAGCATACATAAAAGTCGGGACCAGTACTACACATGTTATTGTCGAATAACTCAAGTTTGTGTACAGCGTTACAAAAATATTTACTTACGTCTTGTGAGCGTGGACAGTGGGGTCGGAAGTATTTTTCATCTGGAGGCAAACTGATTTTGAACTGTTGTTTTGAAAATAGACGCGCGAATGTTACATAGGTAAGACAATGGGAATATATGTTCGCAGTGTAACATGGTTGGACAATAACAATAACAATAACAATAATAATAATAATAATAATAATAATAATAATAATAATAATAATAATAATAATAATAATATAATGCAGATACAAACAGTTTCGTGAGGGTAAAACTTCCATCTACGAGAAACATCTTGGCTTACATCTTTAAGATTAATAAATGAAGTGCCAGTTTTGTGCTGGATTCTGGTATGATGCAAACATTTTCTACCACTTAAATCACAGTTAAAACATACAAAATACTAAAAATTGTACTATTTACAAAAGATGCGTGTTTGTAACTATAATTTTCACCGAACTTAAAAAAAGTTCGTTAGTGAATTCTCTATGTATGTGTGTGTCTGTCTGTCTGTCTGTCTGTTATTTGTGGTGTTTTCAATTTTGAACCCTGCATTCGGTATAGCATGAAAAACTATCAGAGAAAGTGATTAAATTTTTCGCGTCAATCTTACCGTTCCTGAAATATTGGCCCAAAAACGGCCGACTTCCAGAGACTTAAGGAGGCATATCTCGGGAACCGTAAGTAATAGAATGATGATATTTGAAATCAATATCTTAATTAATACCTAAGAGGTGGTAAATATTTTGGTACCAAATAGCAACCGGTGGCCACTGATTAAAAGTCTACTGGTCAACTAGCCACCGTTCCCCAGATGTTGGCCAAAGTGTTCGAATTTCTAGATATTTAAGCAGCCATATCTCGAGAACTGTAAGCCATAGAGAGATTATATTTTCCTAATGTTTGCGAGAAAGAGAAGGGGCGGATAAAAATATTTACTTTTACATCTAGGAACAATGACAGTTATCCTTCCCGCTCCATCTCTCCATTTTTTTAAGTTCGTTCTGGCAATACTCTTGGAGCATTCTCAACTGGTTACAACTTATATACATATTTTTAACTGGGTTGGAAATGCCCACATGGACATTATTTGGGCAATGGAGTCCGCTTTTCTAATGTGCTCTGAATTTGTCTGAGACCTTTTTCCAGTTCTTGAACCCTGTGGCGAGAGAAAAACAATTCAGCTCCTTATATCAGCATTTTACCTGGCAAATGATATGCCTTATACAATCAAAACACAAAACATAACTTTTGACTGTATTATAATGTAACTAGGAAATGTATGAAACCATTCCTCACGACAAGATTGGCATGCAGTTCGTGAAAAATAGAAATCCTTAGTCGGCTAAGTTTTATTTTCTAAAACAGGAATTTCGAACTTTTCCCTTCATCGGATACACAAGATTTTTCATCAAGTTCTTGAGGCAAGTACTGCGTAGGAATGTTGGGGGTATTTGTCGCAATTTTCCTGACGCTTTGCTCAATTTGCTGCTTAGAGCTGCTCATGGAATCCGGTACTTCAAGTTAGGCCCACTCTATGCTTCAAAACATTATACCGTATTTGCATAAAAAAGGCACACCAACACGGAGAAAACAAAATTCATGAAAGAGGAACACCAAAACAAACAGTATTATTACACCAACGCGGTTGGTGCACTAACTCAACTACGAACAAGTATACTATACTGAATAATTCCTAAATGTTATGATATTCTTTTAAAACCATGTGTACTCTATAAACGTATGCAATGCCAATTTCTGATTCCAACCCTCTTGTTTCTTTCAGTTCAATATACAGAATAGTCGAGATTTCGGGGGAGGTCTGGACTCCCAGGACCCACCCCCGCATACAACTCTGTTGGAAGTGACCTTGCTGACGATTGTGAACGTGTCCTCACACTGTCCCCTCTTCAAGCAAGAACGTCCTAAATACTGTCATTCGTTAGTGCATACAATGGATACTTTTTTCCTCCCAATAAAACTTACTGCACTCTGCATATTGTTTGTAAGAATAATTTAAATTTATATAAAATATATTTAAATGTTCTGTTACGCATTTAAATTATTATATATTTTTAAACTTTAAAATCTCGCTCAACGACTCGTTTCATATTGCAGACCTACGATTACTTAAACAACAGTTCTTAAAGAATTTAGTGTTTTGAGAATGTACACCAATGGAAAGAAAGATAATTTTCAATTCTTTTTCCTAAATCTTTATGTCTAATATGGGGTGAGAAAAAGCGACCGTTCTCATGTCTCAAGGAGAAAGATGAATCTGGAATAGAGAATTTTTCACATTACCATGAAGATACAAAATTTAGTTCGAATAATCACTTTTATGTGATGTTTTTACAGTGTGAAAGTGGAAGGGTAAAACGAGTATCTTGCCCTCCATAAAAATTTCAGGGGCGAGCAGCTTCCCCCTTAATCCTAGCTGACGCCCCTTCGCGTGGACATGGGTTCAAGTTCACTAGGAGCTATGGAACAAAGTGGACCTAACATACCTTAACGAAAATTGGAAGTTTAATCGTTAGAAGCTCAGCTGTTCGTTTTTAGTCTTTCGTATTAATTATTATTGATAATGTTTAGTACCGGTAGTTTTTGTCCTTGTGTATTGTTTTTTATTATTTTCTTTATTTTAAAATTATATCCAAATAAACGCAACTACTATTACTGTTATTTTGAATGTGATTGATAAAGAACAAATATTTAACATTCCGATGTAGCTGTAAAAATTAAAAAAAGAAAAATGTGGAAGTTTTGGGGTTCGAACGCATGCTCACAATAGGGACACTACAGAACTTGAATACAGTACACGTTACTAAGTGTAATCATCATGGCCAAGCGGTTTCCGGAAACTGGTTGTAATACTTTTGATGTCCATGAGTATGGGTTCGAGTCTCAATACTTCCACATTTGTTTTTTTTTTTTACTTTTTTCTGCAGCTACGTCGGAACGTTAAATTTTTGTTCTTTATCAATTGTAAATGGCGTTTATTCAAAATAACAGTAATTATGGTAGCATTTATTTCAATATATTTTTAAAATAAAGAAAAGAATAACAATACGTCAAAACAAAAGCAATTACCTGTACTAAATATTATCAATAATTACTACAAAAGACTAAAACGAATAGCTGAGCTCCTAACGACGGGACTTACACCTCTGGCTAAAGTACGCTAAGAACCACTGTGTTCTCTAATCCCAAACGGACTTCAATCTATGTCCACGCGCATAAGACGTAAGTAAATCATTTTGTAACGCTGCACACAAGCTTGAGTTATTCGACAATAACATGCGTAGTACTGGTCCCGACTTTTATGTATACTTGAGATCGATTCCATCTAATGTCATACGGACTTTATGATTGGTAAACACCAAGTGAGTGGATTTTCTGGAAACGGAAAAGTAAATCAGCAACTGCCTAATCTTAAAAGAATGTTCATTAGATTGACTCCGCATATTGATATTATTAGTAGTTGAAATAACAATTATACAGTGAAGCTGAACATTTCTTCTTCTTTTTCTTCTTCTTCTTCTTCTTCTTATTATTATTATTATAAAAGTAGTTTGGAACTTTCTGGCGTAATTACTGCACAGTATTTATTATTTCTGTAATTTTAACTGGATTGTATGTTATTTTGTTTATTAATGGGCACTAATTTGTCCCCAGGTCGTCGAATAAATGAATTTCGGCGTGCATTTTGGTGTAAATTACCTTAAGAAAGAAGCCGGTTCGTTCCAAAGACCAGAACTGAATTAGTAAGATTTGAGTTATAGCTTCAGGTGACGGGGTAGGGTGAGCGGTCCTGGCCTCATGAGTAGCATTCATTTAAAGCGACGTGGGTTCGAATCCTGGTCAAAACAAAGGTCTTTTTTCAGAATGTGATCGTGAAGAATCGAAGAGTGACTTCTGATATTAAACGAGCAATCCATAAGGATATGGAAGCAAACACCTGTATCATGATACAGACGATTTACAAATGTTGGTTGGAAAAGGGGAAATAATAACTATGGGGGTTACTAGGACAATTCGTAACATTTAATTGGTATGTAGTATCCACTTTTCATGCTATTGTTCTTAGAAAGAAACACGTTTTGTTAAATATGTTTCGGGTAGAGTAACCGTTGGTGTATTGGTACCGTCCTAGACTTGCAAACGGAAAATCTGGATTCGAATCCCCATTATGTATACTTTTGCATAAAACATTCGCTACGAACGTTGGTTTGAGAAGTTACAAGGCGAGCGTCCGAATAAACGGTGTGTGCACTCACATCACAGAGACTAATGGTAAGTAGTTTCCATATTTATATCCGTATCTCTTTCTCCCCCTCTATCCATTTTTCTTGACGTTTTCTTATCATATCTTGCATCTTTCTCTTTTCTTTCTCTCTCTCTCTCTCTCTCTCTCTCTCTCTCTCTCTCTCTCCCTCCCTCTCTCACACACACACACAAATTCACACTATGTCAAGGTACTAAATAAAGTATCTTTCTTCTTTTCGCTTTGAATTACCGAGTCTCAATCGAATCACGTGTCACTGCGATGACCCGTTTAAGAACTAGCGTGTTCATTCTATCATTGCAAATTACAACGTTATATCCGCAATAGCTGGAATCGGGAGTGGATGTCCGGAACAGACAAATGTTCACAAGTAACTATAAAATTGCCCACTTTTCCGTTATTTTAAGAGAGATTATATTTATATAAATTTGACACAAAATTAGTTTCCATCCTATAATTGTTCAATTTGTTTTATCCACGTAGGAAATGCGGAATATGCAAGATCTGCTACGAATATAAGGAATCAACATCCAATTTTTGTTTTAAACATTTATAACTTTTCATTATGATACAATTCGCAATTTTAATGTAAGCTCTTTCTCATAGAAATTTAGCAGTAAAATAGGACTCATTCAATTTTTCTTTCTGTCTACTTTTATATATTTTCTTTTTCTTTCTTTCTTTTTTTGGTCAGTTTGCACTAGTAGTCTGAAATGGAAGGTATGACCTACGCTACCTACTAGCTATATTATAATGTATTTCAGATCAGTAAGTTTAATGCACACTACCCAAATTGCAACCAAACCACACGGAAAGACGGGATTTATGTTAAACTTTTGGCATGATCCTAGATGTGTCTGGGAACTTTTCAGTGTCACTGGAAATTGAGTACATAATTTGATCACCAAGTTTGTTATTCATTTTGAAAGTGACTTAATTAATTTTTCAAGCATTCTCTACGTTTTTATTCGGATAGTTCTGATATTTTTTAATAGAAAACGTTATTTCTATATTTCAGTTGCATTTCTGGAAACTGAATTTATAATGTTAGGTTCTTCTGTTACTTCTTTTAAATTCAATATTTTTATCTTTGTTCCCTTTTCTTTTTCTTCTTCTAATTGCTTTTCTCTCTCTATCTTACTTACGTACCTCTAACTGCTGTTGCTGATTTTAATATGGGAGAGAGTAAAGCAAAAGAGAGAGATTTATCGAGATCTATCGAGATCTGAGAGTCGACAAACTTTACACTTTCCGGTACCGACTACCTCGAAACCCCGGTAGCCAGGAATATTCCTTGGATAAGAGGAGCCATATATTAAAAAATGACAATCTTAGCAAAATGCAGACGTGTTTTAGTGTGAGAGAAAAAAGAAATTAAATCTCTCAGTTCTTATTCTATTAATCTTGTAGTGCTGAATCTGTCAAAATTACTAACAGAAATACTGAATGAATTATGTTTATTTTGTAGAACATTCCACTTTATTATCACAAGAATTTCATCTTCCGATTTGCTTAGTCGTGAAATATTGTATAGTGCTATACTATGTAATTTATGTGTACTGTCGCTGATTGCTGATTACAATCAGAAACAGAGATAAAAGATAAATTACAGTAATAGTTTTCTATTGAGGGGGAAGTATAACTATTTTTATTTTTACAATTTCTTTTGGCTTAAAATGTTTGTTCCAGTTCATCCCCATCCCCGTCAACTTTGGATACGGAATGCAAGAACATGTTTAGATTTTCATTATTGATTCCAGTATATTCGAAGCATCATTTCTCGAATCTAGGCCTGTGCGATATGTCGATATATCGATATCGTCAGTATCGATATTGATATATATCAACATTCCATATCGCATATGTATGAACATCGATATATCCATATCCAAAGTTTTCGATATCGATCTTAGGGTGGAAGCGAGGCGTAGGGCCCCTAAAACTTGCGATGGGTGACGAAACAAAACTTATTTTTTACAATAATGTCTTCGAATGACAATTTATATATTAACACAAATAGCAATGTAAATAAACCCACTTGCAAATTTGTTTTATATACTGTAATTTCTTAGACGTCAAAACATTTCTCCTCCCGAAAAAGGAAAGAAAAAAGTACCTGTCAAAAACAAGTGCTTCCAACTTTGACCTAGAATTTATCATAAGAAAGCTTTTCTTGTTCCTCTCTCTCGGAGATTTTCATCCCATTTGGCCTTTGAGACCGGTCATTGACTAAATCTGCTCACATAACCGTTATATACAGACATGCTATTAGGCAGAATCAGAGTTTTGGAAAGGAAACGAGTATTGGAAAGGAAATAATAATAATAATAATAATAATAATAATAATAATAATAATAATAATAATAATAATAATAATTATTATTATTATTATTATTATTATTATTATTATTATTATTATTATTATTATTATTATTATTACAACAATTGGATCTACAAGTAGGGTCCCGTCTTTTTACCTTGCATGGGAGGCCCGCAATTTTACCATGCTACTAGTGTCCTTTAGTCTGTGTTTCTCTCTCTTTCCGTTTCCTGTGGACGTTTGTTTTTGTGCTGTTAAGCGTTTATATTAAACCTTTACATTATGTAACTTATTTTCTTTTTTAAATATTTTTTTTTTAAAAAGGAGGTCGTCTGCTTTCTAATGATATCTACTTCTTACCATTCATTTTGTTTCAACTGCTTAAGTAAGATAATTTTGTAACTTTTTATTTCATCCATTTCCCTCACAATAATAAATCCGTCATTCTTAACAATTTATTTTATTATTTTATTTGCAGTTTGCCACACTGATATATTTGAAACAAAATTGAGGTTTCCTCCAACGCCTTTTGTATTCTCAGTGGTAGAGCGTTCACCTCCGGTGCTTGGGGTCCCTGGGTCGATCCCAGCTCGGCCGTTGTGACTTGTGGTGGACAAACGCCGTGCTCGTGGGTTTTCTCGAGGTTCTCCAGTTTCCTCCCACTTTCTTGAGTCCACCATTTCACTCATCTCTTATAATCACCGTCTCCTTTAGCCTAACCGGCATAAACGTGGGACGTAAAACTTAAAGATTTCATTTCATTTTTTCATATTGAACAAGTTTTCCGTAACAAAGTTATTTCAGTATTTTGTGAAAAAAAATTAAGTGAATTACTTATTTATTTTTCTCCAATAGATGCCTCCTTTTTGGTTCAAGAAATGGACAACTAATGAAACTGAATCATTTCAAAAGAGTTGGTGGGATGAGAGTGTGGGAGGTAACCGAAGATTGCGAGAAAATTCACGGATACGATGTTCCCCATCACAAACTCACAGCTTGGGATCGTACTAGGGATTCCTACTGTACCATATTGTTTCTAAATATCTTTTTATAATAGTAGAATATCGATAGTACAAAGAAACCTATTCCTCTCTCTTCGGACAAGCAGACAACTTATACAATGATCAACAAGATAGCATAAAGGTAAGAGCACTTGCTCTTGATAAGTGCAGGTATTAATAATCTTTGTTTTCATCACTTGTCACGTTATCACATGCAATTGTACACATTTTTTTAATATTTTGTGCTTTTCTCCAGATGTTATCGTTTCGGCCCACTATTTCACTAATATTTCTACAATACACTCCAGTTTTTGAGTCATATGTTTTCTTTAGCCTACATGTCATTATCTACTGTAAGACAGATTACTTAGAACAGAAATTTCCTTAGTAGCCTTTCAATAGTAGCGTAAAAGAATAATGTTCGATTGATAATAACAGCAAACACAACATTAATCATCAGAATATATATTAGCTATAATATATATTCCTTTCTACATGAAAAGTTTCCTGGCGGTGTAAATTGATATAACATCTCGAAATTTGTTACTAAAAGACAGCATGATGTGTAGTACATTTAGAGCAAAGAGCGGAATATTCAATTAGTCGTAAGCTTTGTATTTGAATCATCTAATGCAGTTTATACGTTTATATACATCGTACGTTCTCGCCAAACTTATCCGTTTGTGGTCAGCTCTCTGTTTACATAGGTTAAAGAGCCTCTTGAGGGTCACGCGTTTCACACAGTTGAGATAAACACAGTCTCTATAGCACATGCTATGTTGTTGTTTCCAGAGAATTGTATACAAGGTTTCACGTACTCAACATTCGCAATATCACTTGCGTAGAAATATAAATTACCATCAATCTTGTAATCAGCAGATCTTACTCCTAAAATTTCATAATAAAAATACAGTTTATGTATATTTTACGCTGTGCTGTAATATTCTGATAAAAAAAAAATCGTCAATTATTTCGAGGCACCATATTTTCGATGTTTATTTGGAAGTCTTCTACTTCAAGGAAGAGCAATGTCTTTAATTCACTGAATATTATGCTTCAGGGTGTCTATCAATAATTATGCAATATAAGTCTTTCGCTTTAACGCAAAAATGTGCACTATAATCAAAATAATGTGTTTCCTTCTTGTTTTGCTTTTAACACGCATTTTATCACGTACTTCAGGGTAGAATTTTTCAAACAATATGTTGACCAAATTTTCCTCGTGGCTATACGGTTAGCATTCGTATCTTTGGAGCGGGAGACCCGGATTCGATTCTCGGCAGGAGCTCATGTGTATCGGTTTCCACGTTAAGCTGTAGGTTCATGTATCAAATAGGCTCGGTGCTGGAATGAATGTTAAACTTCAACCCAATATCTACATTAACTATCTATTTATCACCAATGTATTTTGTTTGACTTATTTTCTTCTAAAAATTGTTCACCATATCTTTTAAACTCAACATTAGTTTTCAGTTCTTTTTCTTTTAGTATTTTATACTTTTAGTACCTTTTCTCTGCACCTTTGCTGTCTTCAGTTTTTGATGTCATTTTTGTTTTAGTACGGTGTCTGTCGATTTCCAATTGCAAAACATTTGTATCTCAATTAACCTGATTGCATAACAAAGCTTCAAGAACACAATAGATTATATCAGCGCAATCACAAGAAAATGAATATATTGTTTTAAACATGCACCAAATAAGAGAATTTTGGGTAGAACAATCTAGTTTTCTTTACGTAGATGTGTTAAGGTGATGGATTTTTTTTCTGGCTAGCCTCGCGTATTGCTCGGAAAATTTACACAAGTGTTAAATTTTTCTTGTTTGCCATAGCTCGTGGTTTCCTTCCGCAATGAGTTCCTTTTTCAAAGTGAAAGTGATTGGAATGTTTTCACTAATCTGATAGGTGTTTGTGAGTGTTTGATCGCCCAAGCTTTCAGTAACCAATATGGAAGCAACTTATCACATTACGTAACACCTACGTATATACTTCGAATAAATACTGATAGAATGGATCAAACACTTCAATAACGTGGTTTAATTGTAGTTATATCACACCATTCGTAGAACTCTCGCGAACCGGAAGAATTCTGATAACTTTTAAATGAAATTAAAAAAAAAACAAATTAACAAAATGTAAATTTAGACACTTAATCGAGAAATGTTTGAAGATAAGACGAGGCGATAAAAACTTTTCGAGAAGCAAGACAAGAAAGAATTTCTCGAGAAATCAGGACAAAATGAGACATATACAAAATTTGACAGACGAGAAGGGACAACATTTTTTCTCGTCTCGTAAACGATCTGTGCATGGTAATGAACTTATACTATAAAGTGTAAACTACACATACATACAAAGCTTTAGCTAGAATATTGAAATTATCCTACTACCCCAACGAAAATCAATGTAAATTACTAAAAACGCACGATTAACCACAATTTCTTGATTTCATGGTGTGAGAGTTTTCTTTTCCTGAAACCATACACTTCACATCATTCTGCACTATTCACCGTCATCCATTTTAAGTAGTTACATTTTACTTGTTGATCACGGAAGGGTAAAGGCAAAACTGCGCAAAACTTACAGTGTAAAACTATGTAGTGTTACTGTATCCTACTACTAATATATTCTTGGGATGCTGAATAAACTGCAGAGAAACAGCTTCTCAATATCTCTTACCGTTTTTGCTCTGATATCTGTTGACAGACAGATAGACGGGCGGACATGCCGTTCTATAAGGCTTGTCTCTTATACATAGTGTAGTTTGGAACTCTAACAAGTGAGTTTCGTTTCATAGTGAAACTGTAGTAGACTTTTAAATTATGATAAGTCAATACTGAACGTAAGCGTAGTAGACCTGTAATGTCTTGTTGTATAAGGTAACCAAGGAAGTTCTGTCGCTTTTTCACCAACCAACTTCGAACATCAATATCCCACCTAAGACGTACTTGGAAGATCAAAATAGCATCGACGACCTCCTTCCAACATTCTGGAAGGCCAAGGATTCCATCGAGGTGGCCCGTGAAGCGAAGAAATTATCACGTGCATTTTGCACCTCTCCTAGGGATTTGAACTGGCGTCCTCTAAGGAGATTGTCCAAGGAATAGAAAAGGTGATAATCGGACGGTGCAATGTCCGGGGAGTATGGAAAATGTAATAGTGTTTCGCATATAGGCGTAGAATGGTGTCCCGAATCACCTTAGACACGTAGGGATTAGCGTTGAACTCTAACAAGGGGACCCTCTTGTGATTCAGAATTGCTGGCTCCAGAGTTTTCAGTTTTTCTTGAACACGGCTCAATTGCTGACAGTACACAGTTGCATTGATGCTCTGATCAGCCGGTAGCAGTTCTCAATGCATGATGCCGCGAGCAGTCCACACACGTACAGGAGGACTTTCTTCTAGTGCAGTGCCGGTTTCAGCTGTTTTTCTGGAACCGGTTCATAAGATGCTAACCAATGATGACGGCGTCGTGGAGCTTCGTACAAGGCCCACTTCTCATCACGTGTCAACATCCTGTCCAGAATTGGCTCCTTTCTCAGACAAGACAGCAAAGAAACACAAGTGTTTGCTCGTGTTGGCGTCTGGCTCGGAGCCAAATCATATGGATCCATCGACCCAACTTGTAGTACTTCACAAGTTGATGGAGGTACTGCCGAATGGTTTCTCCACTCACACTGAATTGTAGTCCAAGTTCCAAACATGTCTGGTCACTCTCCGCCTCAACTGCTGCCTAAAGATCTTCATTTTGTACATGTGTTGGTCTTCCGGCAGATGATGCGTCTTCGAGTGTTTCGTCACAGTCCTTAAACTTGTTAAACTACCACTGCACTGTCCGGGTAGTCACAACACCCTCACCAAAGACCTGGCATATGTTCCGCCCCACTGCAGCGGCATTTGAGTCCAGTTTGAATTCGTACAGCATACACGCCCTTATGACGCTCTGTGGAGATCCCATGTTCATCCTGACCTTACGCAACTTTACGTTGTAACTGAACTGCCACAACCAGGTAGTATGTTGATATACGCACAACAACAACTGACCTTAGCCTTATCTCCATTCGCGTACAACTCACGGTGTGAGGGCCAATGGAATACAGACCTCCACAAAAAGCGACAGAACTTCCTCGGTTACTTGATACGGAGATAATGTTAAAGATGGAATTTAGTAAAGGTGGAATGTTGAAGTCATATCAATACTCATTTCTTGCTATCTCTTACACTTATTACTACGTGAAGATCAATATACAAACTGAATGTTGTAGTAAATGTGTTCAAGTTACGGTTGCAGTGGAGCAATGATCGCCAAACCGTCGATCGCAAGTGCTAGTAGCTTGTAGGGACATTTAGGGTAGATCGTGTTGACGTTCCGGTTGGCTAACCTTTATCCCTCCTCTGATTCCTTTATAAACAAATGTAAGATTTTTTTTTTAAAAAAAAAGTTGGTAGTGCTTTTCGTTGGTAGCCCACAGTAGGATTTAAAAACGGTACGGTAGCTCAGAAAGTCCATAAGTTTGGGGACCAGTGTATTAGAGAATGAAAGTAAGAGATGGAGTACTCTTGCGACACTCAATCCAGATCAAGAAACTGCTTCTTGTTATCTATTGCCATTTTTCCTACATAACAATCAACGTTACGACTGGAAATGGTTGACTTCTATCACTTTCGGTTTGAATAGTGTGTTAAGGGAAGTGACAAAATCTACTTTGGGACGATGAACAATTTCCAAGAAAACGAAGAAGAAAAATTGCTTGTTACCGTTTTTGCTCTGTGAAAATTAACGTTGAAAAAGGATGTATTAATAAATTTCTATCATTTCTGGTTTCAGTAGAAACAATATGATGGAATATATATTCTTGGGTCTTTTAATCGATTACAGAAAATTAGGTCTCGTTACCTCGTTACTAATGTTGTTGTACTCTGAAAAAAAATCTGTAGTTTAAGTTACCAAACATTAACGTAAAATCATTTACCCTTCATTTTTGTAAGTTGATATAGGCCTACATTTCCTTAGATTAAATTACAAAATTTGCTGTTTTTTTCACAAACTTACAGTAAATTTATAAGAAAATATGATATTTTTGTTGATAAAAATGTAATTTTACACGATTTTATATAAGTAATTTTACTTTATAGATGTAAATTGAGTAATTTTACTTTATAGATGTAAATTGATTTACATAGAGGTATGGCAAACAAATTGTCACCATTTTTTGTAAGTTTACCTATGAAATGTTTTACATTGAATGAGAGATTAATGTTAAAACTAGAAATAGTTCATTTCTATCACTTTCGTACTTAATAGGCGTTAACGGATCAGATGGAACACATTTTGGGGATGCTAAATGAATTTCAAAATGCCACCTGATGGTACATCATACCTTCTGATCTATGGAAATCTATATTGAAACGAGATGTAGTAGTAAATTTCTACCATTTCTGATTTTAGTACAGAGAAGTGAATACAGATAGTATTATTCTTTCAGACGCTGAATCTATTTAAAAAAAAGGAATGCCACTATCCTTTATCGTTTACTTTCTATAACGGTCAACTTTAAAACCGGAAATGGTTAACTTCAATCGCTTCCAATTTGAATAGATGATTGACTCATGCGACTGAATCTATTCTGTAGATATTACTGTAGATGTTGGGATGCTGAATTAATTCGAGAAAACAACTTCTCGATATCTTTTTCATTTCTTACCCTGATACCATCCGACGAACCAACGGACAAATGGACGGCCATAGCTATTCTATGAAGTTTCTAGATACTTAAGCATAGCATTGTTTTAAAGTCTAAACATTCTTCAACGAAAGTAAATTTACGAACATTTGAGGAAAGAACAACAATAAATGTACGTAATTACATTTGCGTGCAGTACGTTTTGTGGAAACAAGCACGAATATCCTGTTAAGTAACGTGTTATCTGTAACTAGGGAATAATTTGTTGCCTACACTTGTTTTTGTTTTCCTAGATAATGTTGACTAACATCTAATGATACATATTGAAGTACATTGTAGTCGTATTAAAAGTTAAAATGTGATTTCCACAAGATAGAGTTTGTTGTAGTTTATAGCATGGAAAATACATTAACATTCCATAAGGTCAAGCTCTTATCACTGCTGAAATATTCTGCTCGTCATATAGAAAAAATGCTGTGCTCATTACTATTTTTATCTATTATGTAGTATTTTAGGATAAGTTGAAAATATTTTTTGTGTAGGCTCAATTTTATATACAAAACCACTAATGTTTCATAACTAGTATGCTCTGTTCTAAACACGCGGATTTCCTCATATTTCCTCTATCTAAATTTTGCAAATTCACTTTCAATAAATGTTCAAGAGTAGAGAGTAATTCCACATCTGATTATTATTCTTTCTCTAGTGATTGGAGGAAAAATCGGTGCGAGAAATTTTCATGTCTTACCGGAGGAAAAAATATTATGGTATGAAATGACATGTTGTTTGGGGAATAGTCTTTTGTGGTGGATCTTTAACAGAAATGGGTTCAAGCTACGTAATAGATGGTAATGTTCCTTATAAACTTGACGATTCATGACGATTTAAAGGTGAATCAAATAAACATTTCAGAAGATTGAGTAGGACATAATACAAAGTTGCACTGTTACCGACCGTAAGTGTCCAAACTAGCTCAAGAGGTAGTGTGGCAAGAAGACTATTTAACATGGTGGCTTCCTCTTCATCAGTGTCTTCAGTAAAGTTCTTAGTGGCAATGACAATGGGTGCTCAGATTCTTAGGTCATACAACACACCATTGAGAATAATCCATCCACCAATACAAGACAACTGTCAAACGAAATTGGAGTGTCCCAGTCCACTGTAGTGCGCCATCTTCACCACCTGAAGACAAAAAGGAGAGTAGATGTGTTATGTTGTTGTTCGCATTTATTGTTGGCCAAATTATTGTGGTGCCACAAAGTCTCTCGGCGTTTCTTGTTTAATTATTATAAGAATGAAACGCGGAAAAGAATCCAAAAGTTTTAAAAACGGCAAAGAAGTGATGACGTTGAGAAAAGGTGCTTGTATTTACAAAGAAAAGTGCAAAGTTATGTAACCAAAATATAGTAAAAAGTGTTTATTTAATGTTTTCTGTGCAATACAAGTTGATTTAGGCACTTTAGTAGAAAAATTAAGTCAAATAAAAGAAGCACCTATTTTTTCCTCCAAGTTATAAGTAACACAGAATATAATTGTTGGAATTGAATTATACTGATAAAAGCTCGAGGAGAAATATATAAATTACCGAGCGAAGTAGCTCAAGTGGTAGAGCGTTGGCTTTACATTCGGAAGATTGCGGGTTCAATTCTGGAGGCCGATCATCCTGACTAGGGTTTTTCAGGGTTTTTCTCAGCCCTATGTAATAAGCCATCTTTTTCGAGATTTCAGGACATACGAAAAATTGACTCGATCAAGGATAATTTTTTAAATATATATATAAAGGAAAGAAAAGGAAGTCTTAAAAATATGGTTGATTACAATTATTCAGATTATGATTGTTGTTAGATATGATTAGTCATTCATTTAAATTTCATTCTGTTTAAACTGATCACTTTGGTGATTGCTTTAAATAAGAAAAAATAAAAGTAAGATTCTAAAAGAATGTTAGATTTGAATGCTTTAGTTTCACTGTTGCAGAAAGAAAAAATGATGAATCGCGTAGAACGGGGCGTGCTTATCATGCGACGAGGATTTTGAGCCAGCGTAACACGGTGTGTTCGGTGACTAGTTCCCTGTCCACCAGCCGGTATAGATCTTCCTTTCCTGTGTTGCCCTTTTGGTTCGTTGTCGATGTGCTTTGCTTATTGTGTGTCTAAGTGGATAAATTGGGACAATTTGGAAGTTAGTGCCAGTGAAGTGAAAGGAGTATTTCTAATAAGTTCAGTATATCTCTTAAAGTTTTCTTCGTCATTAATGTCAAAGAGTGATATTAGTGATTAAAACCTAAATCGGCAATCTCTAAGTTTGAGACTGGAGCCGGACCGGGTGGCTTTCTCGGGGGGCTATTTAAATGACAGGAGTAAAATGGTGGTTGTTGTTATCAGTGCTATATAATTTTGATTGTAGTTATTTAATTGTATTAGTAGGCTCAGTGGCTCGTGAAGTAGTGCCCGTGTTACTAGTTTACGCGGCTTTTTTCATAATTAGAGAATAATTTTTGTATAGTGGACGATTGGAAAATTGTTCTTGATTTTTCCAGCTTAAGTCGATTTTTTCTTGCATTTTTGCAATATTACTCATCGATTAGCTTTGTTTCGATTTCCTTGATTCTTGGCAGAATTAAGGTGATATTTCATTTGCTGGCATTAAGCTACCAAATTGTCACTTCCTAAAGTTTTGGAAAGTATAGACGTGAAGAGCCAGAGGTTACCATATTTGACTACATATAACGAAGGTATAATTAGAGACCTACAACCAAGGTGAATGTGAATTACTTTTTGAAAATTAAAAAAGTAGCTGTGTCACGTTGCATATTTGTATTTTGAGGTTGTGATTTTGTCTTCCGCTTTGTTTGAGATAGGAAGTTACGATATTGTCTCTAATTTTCTTTGTATTAATAATCCATCCATCCCCAGATTTGACGATTGAACTTTGAAGAAATGTTTTTTTATCATATAGAGAAAAATTGTTAAGATTTATGTCTGATGATCCAATATTTCTGCCTGATTTTTTTTTCTTGTAGCATAAATTTGGTTAAAGATTTACATTACGTCGTATTTAAGGTTCGGAAATCGATGAGCTATAAGGCAATTCTATGTTTCTTTTTCTCCAGCAGTCAAACGTGTGAATTGAGAATTTGGAATGATTTTTATTAAATTAATTTCTTTGGATTATTTCAACAAATCATGAAATTGAGCTGTTAAATGCTTAATAAATGCCAGTTTGGAATATTATTTAAGAATCGACAGTACATTTATATACAGATTAATCATAAATATTTAAGAGCAATTATTGATGACTTAGATACTTGCAAATTGACTGAAAGTTGAGAAATTTTATTGTTAGCTTGAGTAATTTCAAGTTTTAATAATTTTCGTGTTTGATTTTTGTATAACTATAGAGCATTCAGATTTTAGATTGAAATTATTAACATGTATTAACAAATATTCATTTCGTTTATATACGTTATTCTAACGTAATAGCGCATATACACGACCACTTCCTTGTATGAATAAAATTGTTTAAAAAATTGAAATTTTGTATATGCTTAGTATATGTATATGGTTTTCCTGGTTTATTTATTTGTTAACGAATATTGGATCATGTTGTCAGCTTCTCGATCAATACGAGATGCGGAGGATCTTATCCGCAAGTCCCATCTGCCAGGTCTTGTCTGAGGGAGTTCAAATCGACAGTTTTATTATTTTTCTTATTATTATTATTAGCATTTCTTTCTGTAAATATTGAAGACTCTCGATTTAGATTGGAGTTGAGGAGACTAGGAGGATGTGGAGGTTACACCTACCAGGCAAATGTCTGGATGGTATCTACTAAACAGGCCCTGGCCGATACTTTCCCAAATACTTTCCATTGTTGTTGATGTTTGATATCCAGTATAAAATGGCCTCTAAGCTGTATCTAGTGATTGTTAAATAAATAAATATCATACAATAGATGAGCCTTGGTAGAATAGTTGGTAAGACATCTATGCCAACCGAGCCGCCCGAGTTTAATAGTCAGTCAGAGTCTGAATACTTTTGTGGCTCTGAAGTTCGTCCTGTTTCTTTAAAATGTGTACCTAAGCTGGTTGGGGAACTACATGGCTCCAAAGTGTGCTGCTGATTACATGAGTGCCACCACCCATAATCCTCCGAAACAACGGAGACATACCACGTCTCATATGGCCTCGATGTTGAATGATACGTTAAAAATCTAGCAAAAAATAAAATTTTCAAATAACCATCTACATAAAATGAAATTATAACGTATATCCAAAATAGGACAAGTTATGATGCATAAAAGCTGAGTAAAATTTGCCGCTTATGTACAAAAACGATTTCGAAATTGAAGTAAAGCAGTTTAATTTTGAACACTTACGTGACTGATATTTTAGTCATATTTGTGGTAAACTATCTTTTCTAACGCTTACAAATGCTTTGCTCTTGTTGCATCTTTGAAACAATTTTTGACTCATCTTAGTTCGTACTAGTAAAAATATAATGCTATTTCTAGTAGAAAATACAGAAATGGATTGATATATAATAACTCTTTGATTTAATCAATATCTTTTTGTGTCAAGTAAGAAAACTTGTAGAAGGCGTGCCAGTAAAGCCCAACAATCTTGCTTTAGAAAGCAGAAAATAGAAATTATATAACCATCAAGCGTTTAATTAACGGGTGCGTTGTTCGTAACGAAGTATAAGGGTTACTCAGAACTGCAGCTCTTTTCTTCTCATTAAAGAAAACAAAATGAAACGAAAAATAGTGAAAGAAAAATCAAAGAAAACATAGTAATACTTCAAGAAAATGTTATGCAAATTCTTTTCATGTTAACGTTTCTTTAACTTGCATAAGGTTGAAAGATTTGAGGATAGGTTAAACCATTATAATTTAATTCTTTATCCAACTTTGTTATTATTATATGTTTCTATATTTTTTAAAGCTAAATCTCTTGCTCGACTTTCAAGATTGATGGAAGTTTTTTCTTATGCAATCAACATTACTCTTGCGTAAAGATAGTTTCTCTACTACATAGAGGTTAACATTCAAACGTTGGAGCTCATTTTCAGATTCTCACTATTTTCATAACATTTAAAGAAATATTTTCTAAAAATACGATTTGGTTTTTAAATAACAAACAAAACAAATCGAATAAAAATAATTCAATAAAAATCAAAATATAATTTCTTTCAAAATAATTAACATGCAAAAAATACCAAATCATAGGCCCTATTAAAAAGTAAAAAGTAATGTCTTGAAGAAAAGTACTTTCTTTAGAACAACCAATGCATGACTGAGAAAAAAAATTATGCGTAGTTCTCTCATATGCAGTCATTTGATTTATATGAGAATTGAAGAATGGACATTTGCGCTAATTTCCTTATTGCTCTAAAAACTCCAGAGCTAGCTGATTACGGAGAACACTTTCTTTCGTTCATGCGATGATTCCAACTAGTAGGAATTTGCGATTAAACTCCAGTTTGCTATTCGTGCGCTTAAAACAATGATCACCATGTTTGTACGTCATATGTCGGTTCAGGGGAAACTGTGGCAGTCAGTGAAGAAATGACTTAGCAGAAAACACGATGCATATTTTTCAGTTTTTTACAACATTCCTAACAAAACAAAGAATAAGAAAAATAACTTATTTGTCTACTGTTTACTGCCAATTATTTGAATATACTTGACCATAATAGAAAGTTGTAGTGTACCGTTGACACTATTGACACCGTTTTCAGCCTGAGTTAATAAACTAATTAATGTTCTCATGTTTGTATCACTGAACAACTTACGGAGCGAATTTTATTCATTGTTAATAACAAAAACAACAAAACAAAATCACAATGATTTGATAATAGAGTGCTAATTTTCGTTATCCCAGTTCGTCGTGAATTCCATATTTATGGGTTCAGATGGAATTAGCAGAAATTAACCAACGAGAAAACATTTCCTCCAAGTAAAAATAAATTAAATTCTCTTCTAAATTCAACATTAGAATGTACAAATTTAGGAGGCCTAATCACTGCAAAATTAAAATACCGCTAATTTTACAGTAATTATGTAATATCTTCAAATAGATAAAAGATAATCGAAATATGGAACAAGAGCGCCCTAGACAATATTATTTTGCATGACGTACCGTTATCGCGTGTCACCCAGTAGCATTGCGTTTGCAGTCATTTAGAAACGCAATAATAAGTGCTAATTTTCAAAATGATTGGAAATCGAAACAAGATAATTAAATCGCGATAATGGTATCTCATGTAAAATAATATTGTCTAGGGTGCTCTTGTTCCACTTTTCGATTATCTTTTATCTATGTGAAGATATCACATAATTACTGTAAAATTAGCGATATTTTAATTTCGGTGTGATAGGGCCTCTTAAGATGGTAATCACCTACATGGGTTTCATCTTCACGGATATTAATATAGAGCAATAAAAGTTACACCGTTGGATAAAGAAAAGTTTAACGTTTCAATATTCGTTAAGGTAAGGAAATTAGTGGGTATAGGCATACTTCAAACATATTAGAGACACGCCATTTTACCATATCATCTTCATTTTAATAAAACTTGGTATGCTCTTTTCCCACTTGCAGAAATAACCTTGTTGTTTGCAGTTGCAATCCATCAAGCATAAGGGATGAAAGGAGGGTCAATTCCACCTCATGTTGCAAGTTTGCGCATGTACATGTCTGCACTATAAAACCAAGTAAAGATTTGCCAATTATCACAAAACTTAAATTTCTTTATGGCATTGTGAATATCCGTTTCACAACAATTTTCGTTTTTTAAAAAATCTTTAGATTTTGGCGTAACATGTCATACTCTCTCTTTGAAACTTTCCAACGATTCCCTCTATAGGGTCTTAAAATCAGTAAGAAGTAAAGCAGTGATCTACCTTCCAAACTCTTCCATCCACCGACTTATTTTAAAGTTTCACGAAAATTTTTCAAAATTCATTCAGTTTTGATGCAATATAACGCATATTTTCTTTCACTTTCTTCTATAATCCCGAGTGGTTGTTCAGGGCTTCAAGTCTCGTCTATTCAAGATTCGCCTAATGCCTCCTAGCTATGAAAATGTCATTGAAAATAATGACGTAGAGTTACTGTTCTTATTAAGCGAAAGTTGAATATTAAAAAAGAAAAACTTACTTTAGTTTGAATATGTTATTGCAGCTGCACATAGGTGTCTCGTGGGAGAGGGGAGCATGTCCCATCCATGTAGAAGATGTAGAAGATGATCTACGTCAACGCTGAATATGCTTCCATACAAGAAGTAAATACTGCATTGACTGGTGTATGAGTCACATTCCATTTACTCCATTCAAAGAAAAAATCTTTTCACTGCATAGGGTAGTACAATATTTGAAATTTTAAAATTATATTCTCAACAAGGAAACAATGTTGTCTGAGAAGATATACTGACATTTACTGAGTCATTGAACTGTGTATAAGTGGGATGATCTTGCAAACCGTTAGAAAAATAAGGTCAAAATTAAATAGCATAGGATCCAGAAAACTTACAGAAATTGAAGTAGCCAAATCTCTGAATTGGCGCATAAGATGCATCTTTCCTTTCTTTGACCTCTTTTCTTTTTCTTGATAGAAGATAAAAGGCGTATTACACGCTGACAAATGCAGTACATATCAAGAATAAACTATGTCTCATATAAAGTAATATATGTAGGATTACGTGCCTAGATCAAGATTGATACGTTTTAAGGATTTAAAAATAAATCATCTCCCGATTTCATTTTCTTTCTTCAATAGAAAGATGGCATTGTAAACTGTGGAACTTTATAATTTCCAATTAGCATCTACTAATAATGCAACAAGCGTATACCAGTTAATTTCTCTTTCTCTCCTGCGTCTATTTGCGTATTCTATCTCATTTATATGCATTTTCAATTTTAACGGTTTCATCTTATAATTTGAAAGTAACCATTTATTAATTGTATCAGAAGAAATTACATAAAAATTAGAAGAAATTGTCGATAGAAAGAATACGTAATTGAATGATTTTATGAGGAAATGAATGAGTAATATGAATGATTTTATGAGGAAATGACAAGAAGGTAATATAGCAAAAATGAAATGAAGTAGGTAGAAGTGGATCTCGATAGAACTCTGTAGTGACAGGGAACAAATGCTTAAATATGCAAAATATAATAAGAGCGTCCTGGAAGTCTTCATTCGATGAGAGAAATTCTAAATAGGTTAAACAGATACTAAATGGTAGTATCAAAATTTTGATCATTATGGGTATCAGTTAATGAAACGATATCATTTCCAATCCCACCTATACCTACCCATATCATTACTTCTCATCTCTCTCTTTTTTTAAATTTTCATTTTTGAGTCTTACGGGAATATATTCTATTTACCTGAGCTGTCCATGTTTACATACCACTGTTTGCTTTTTAGGTAAAAAAAATGTCTTGAGCATAAAAATACATGTATGTGTGTTTTTCTTTGTTAACAAAGGTTTGTGTAATTAAGCAGCAACACCATGTAAACAACAGCGGTTTATTCTAAAATGTATAACGAAAATATTTCACAATTTACCTTAAATACAAAAATGAATAAATATTAGCATATGACTGTTTTTTTAACATGTTATAATATTAAATTATAGTATGGTACTGTATGTAAATTTGTTTGCGTTCCTATAAGATGTAAGAGCAAACTGAGAACAAGGTAGTTACGTTTACGAACATGTACCCTCGCGAGTAAATTTGATATAAAAGTGTAACAGAAAATCATAAGTTTTCATAATTAGACTATAATTTTAGGTACTTCTGTAGTAATAAAAGAACAGGAAATATATAAAACATATTAGAATATATTTTAAGTAGTTATTCAATAACAAAAGAACATAGGAAATGTGTTCTCCTATATAGATAATAGAACGTTTTATAAACAAATTTCTGACATAACAAATTTTCATTGATCTATAATGATGATAGAGAGTTAAAGTACATCAAACTTGTTCTTAAATAAGGAGGCGAAATGAAAGGGTCAATGAATCTACAAGAAACCCCACGTAAAAGACCACAGAAGAAAGGAAGTACTAAAGAGAGGAAGTACTAAAGGAAAGAGAGGAAGTACTAAAAAAAATGAAGATATGACAATGAACGCGGGGAAAATGGGGGCTCAGGAGACAAATATTATTCTAACACGGACTTCTAAAAGGTTCTTGCTGTTTTCAGAAGTACGCAGCCATGCCCCCCACCCAGCAAAATATTATAGTTACACTAATGGTAGCCACCCTGAATCTTACTAAATTTACTACATATAATCGTTTGGAATTTAATATATGAATCTAGCGTAGATTCCAATTTCGATTAACGGAAGTTTTATGTTCCTTTTCAACACTCGTATAGGACCAATTTTAGGCTTAAGGATAGGTTTGAACAGCTCCTTGAGTTTTTTTTTTTCAATTTAAATATTAGGACAGGAACCAAACTGAAGAGAACATATAGTGTGCATAATTGTAGATTAAATAATAGTATCTATATGGCTGAGCTTTTAAGATCTATTTGTGCAAACGATAAAACGTTTAATAAAAGTAAATTTCAATTATTTTGCCTCCAAATTACATCATAATATTACTGCAATTAGTGAATACCATAAACTTCTGAGAGTAATATTCGGAAAGAAGATGGACGGGAATAGAGAGCGGCGGAAACTTCATAACAAAGAACTGCATAATTTATACTGCTTATCTAACATTGCTAGGGTTATGAAGTCTACGAGGCTTAAGTGGGCAGGACATGTAACAAGAACGGAATAAGTAGAAACGCTTTCAAAATTTTAACTGGAAATCCGATCGGAAGAAATTCATTAGTAAGCGAAGATGAGAGGATAATATTAAGATTGATCTTACAGAAATAGGAACATTTACGATATTCAATTGTTCTTATTGAAGTTGATTTAGCAATACTGGTAATAGTAGAAGAAGGAACTTTGGTTTCCTTGTTTTGTCAAGTTTTTTCTCTAGCAAATTCTGAAGAATGGTGACTGAAAATTTATAAAAAAAAAAAATAAAAAAATCACACACACAATTCCAACGGTGTGCCATAAACACATCTCAAAACAGAATAAAAATTATTTCCTTTTCGTTGCATTCTTTTCTTTTTTTTAATTGAGAATAACCAAAAGAAAATATAGTACCTACTAATACTACATGTAGTAAAAACAATTCAGTCTTTTACTTTCGTTTTCTAGTTAGAAAAAACGCAAGTCTTGAAAATTTCTTTGAATCTTCTCATAGTGAAAGCATACAAGATGAGAAGACAAGTTGGATGTACGAGAATCTTCTGAAAGTAAGAGATAAAAGAAAAATAAGGAACAGGATATAAGAAAGGAGAAAATAGATAAGAGAAAGAAATATCCTCTGTACCAATCCTTTCATTTCGAAGCCTCGTCTGCAAAATATAAATGGTTCGAGATGCACCTTTATGTATGTATATACCTACTTCCTCTCCCTCTCTCTCTCTCTTTCTCTTCATTCTGCACATTCCCTAGAGAAGATTGGGTAACTCCGAAGGAGTAATGAAAATATCGCCCAAGGAGACAGTTTCTCGGAAAACACAAGGTTTTGTGTGATTGTTTCTGTGTGTGAGTGGCGAAGAGGTCGGGATAGTATATAGTAGTGAAAGGAAAATGCAGGGCAAAGCCTTATATACAAGGGGAACTTCACTCAGTAAAGCTAAATCAATGCTTCTTCAAAGAACATGGAATATTCATACGTTGCAATGGTTAGCTCTCTCCATCTCTCTTTCACTCTTTTCCAACGGTGGTCGACAAGGGATTCGCGTCGTGAATTTGTGATTCGCTTTACCAAATGCAGTGTCCTGAATTCCTTACACACACACACACACACACACCTCTCTATGTGCCACTAACCGGTATTCTCATTTCATGTTCCCATAGCAGGATGCCCAATTTTCTCCTTCAATCTGCACCATTATGCCAGCCTAATGGATTGTTTGAACAGTCTGCCATTTCTGCCTACTTGATCAAAATAAACTGCATTCATTTCTGGAAGATATTCATTAGAATCATTTATAAAAGATATATCCCATCACTTTGGTCGACGAATACAATAGCATACAATCGTCGCCCCTAGTTTTGTTTTTATCCGAATTGGATTTTTAATGTGTCAATAAATCTCTCCCAAGAAAACAGTTACTCGGAAAAGACAATGTTCCTTGCGATTGTTTAGCTAAGAAGTCCAAAGCGCATGTGGGAATGAAGGAAAATGCAGGTTAAGGCCGTATATACAAGGGAAACGTAACTTCTAGTGAGTTATTTCTTATGAATTAAATTATTCTTGATCTCTCTACTAATCTAATGAACTTACTTCAGGCGTCAAGAATTAAGTCTCAGAATATAACTTAATTTGAGATTATCATTAGGAAAATAATCATCTTCAAGAGCAAACGAACCGTTGTGAAATTTTTTATGAAAATTAATTTAAACCATATTGTAGAAACCTTTATTTGTAAAATATTAGTAAAATTGCTTGAGTCATTATTGAGAAAATCGTTAGAAAAAAAGAACTCTCCTCAAGAGTTAACTACCCCTTGTGAATCTATATACATGTATATAAAAATGGATGTATGTGAATTTGTGTGTGTATGTATGTTCCAAAATAACTCTGGAACGACTGGAGCAATTTCAACCAAACTTGGTTTACACAGTACTTATAATCTGGAAAACATTACTTTGGCAGTACGGTTCTCACCAGGATAGCTTATAAAAATGATCAAAAAATGACCGACGTTAATGTTGAATTCAGAATTTTCGGGGTCACTGAGAAGAATCATTATACTTACGATGCCGTTTAAGTCCAAATTCAGACCAAAACACTCCTCTGGGGAGGGTGAGACTGCACGTAAAATAATCGAAAATATAATCTATACAGGTATTAGTGTCGAATTCTTAATTATTGGGGTCTCATAACTGTTATATGTCAATCCTGATGACACTTAAGTCCAAGTTTAGGTAATAATGGGCATGTCGCCTGGGTTGGGTCAGCGCTGCTTGCACACAAAAACACACACAGATATATATATCGTCGCATGAGGACCAGAGGAGCGTTACTCCATTTTCATAGGTTTACAGGCGAGAGAACAAAATATTATTTTCTTCGAAATATGTGTATTTAACAAGATGGTAATTGAGCTACATTACAACAGATGATCGACAAGGAGAACAGATGGCGTTACGTTCCATTCATACAAAGTGGAACTTTTAAAAATGCGTCCAAACATGAAGAAAACGAAAACAGCATTTTTGGATTCACATTTCTCTGGTTCTCATGCGGGTGTTTCAAAACACACCGACAACGTTTGGGAGGCGATTCCGGACACCAAGATAAGACAAAAAGTATAGACCAACCTGGGTGCAGAAATCCGTCTTTTCGGAGTTATAGGTTGCTGGAAACACGAAAAAATGAACTTTAAAGGTCCATAGTTCCAATACTATGAGATCTACAGTAGTCTGTTCAAGACTTCACTTACGAACTAATATGTGTGCTATCCAAAAATACATGTTTCAGAATCATGCGGTACTCACGCAACAATTTTTATAGAGGGAGTTTAGCTATGTGCATATAATTTAAAGTACTCACCAACTAAATCTTTAAAAATTGTTGCTTAAGTACCGCAGGATTCTCAAACTTGGATATTTTAATAGCACACATACTAGTTTCAAAGTAAAGTCTTGACCCGACTACGGTATGTCCCACAGTATTTGAGCTATGAAGCTTTAAAGATCTTTTTTTTTATGTTTTCGGCAGCCTATAGCTCCGAAATGATGGATTCCTGCACCCAGGTTGGTCTATAATTTTTTGTCTTGTCTTATTCTCAGGAATCACCTCGCAAACGTTGTCACCGTTTCGAAATTAAGCTGCAACATACCTTAACATGCATACATCAATAAAACATTGATTTGTGGAAACTACAATTCTTAAAGATGTTTTTGCGAAATATTTTTTTTTTAATTTTGTCTTCAGTTAACTCCCTTATTTTGGCGCCAAGAAGAAAATTCCTTAGTCATATAGTGACTATTGACTAGTTGACGTTAACAAAATTAGCTGCACGTTCAGGAAATTAAAAGTGGAAATTCGTTGGTTGAAATGAAGAGTTTTCACTACAATAGAATGCTTGTAACCCAAAGTTGTTTTACTCTCGAAAAATAAGCTCAAACACACAATAACATTGGGTTCGCCAGTTTGGTTACTTGGAAATGGACACTGTGCAAATATGCCCTGCTCAGTCAGACACGTATAACTGTTCATGAGGACACTGAGCCCTCTGTAACTACATCCACTACTTGTATCAATGTATGGAGTACGGCTATCTGATTTGCTAGCCATATGCACGAGCCGTCTCATGGTAAAAAATGAAATGAAATCTTTGAGTTTTACGTCCCACGCGGTGAGGCTAAAGGAGACGATGATGATGAGTAATGAATGAAATGGTGGAATGAAGAAAGTGGGAGGAAACGAGAGAACCCAGAGGAAACCCACACACAGTGTTTGTCCACCACAAAGTTCACTTGGCGAGGGCTGGGATCGAACTCGGGACGTCTCATGGTAATGTCACGGTCATTGGAAACCGACATACCGTTGCTTAATGGCTTCGTGAAGCCATCGAATCCATATGCGACGCACTGTGGCCACATTATGTCAAATACGGGCAGGAATGTCGCGGAAGGATAAATCACACTTGCGATACAGCACTATTTGTCCGTGCTCAAAGAATGAAACCTGCTAGAAGAACTGCGGCATTCGATGATAAAATATATTTTGACAGTATGGACTATTCACTTGACGCCCCTCTCATCAACCTCTAAACTGGGAATCTTTGATCGGCTTTACAACGAGATACTTTGTATCGGTTGATAATTACTTGTATCTTGGGCAGAAAGTGCTTCTACACAAGCACTATACCTGATATAATGTTACTTAAAAAAATAACAAAAGAAGAATGTTTTTAAGATATAAGAAATATACATTATTATTATATAGTTGGTTGCTATGTAGTTGTTTATAGATACGTAATTAACATGTATGATTGCAAGACAGTTTGTGTGAATATACGAAAAAGGAGAATCAACGAATAAATTACCTAACACTTATCATGGACTTGTAATTTCAATAGAAAAGGTGATAATACTAGTGAATATAATTACGGAAGATATTTTAAGGTGTAAACAATTACTGCCACTAAAGATATACATATATTATTAGCCGAACCAGGGTTGACGACTACCTTTGGTGAGTCGTTGTAAAATTTTTGGTTTACCTCACCCGGGATTCTTGTAAATTCATATCCCGAAGTTTAAAGTAAGGGTGAATTTACCTCAGTAAGAAGGTTCATGAATACGAACTCAACCGTTCTTAGAAGTGGCAGAGTAATCCCTAGAATAATCATGATTGATGAGACAATAGAGAATGAAACTGTTGACAGTGTTGACAACAGGCAGAATACAGCTCCTATTGCACCTGGAATGTTGACATTAGAAGACAGAATCCTACTAGCATTACAGCGACAAGAACCACGATTGGAACAAAATTTAACCCAGATGTCTAACGAATTAAAACAAACGGTCCAGCAAAAATCCGAAGAATCAAGTAGACAATATGAAGAATTAAGTAGACGATTGGAGCACATTGATCAAAAATCAGAAGAGACGAAACAATCTGTTATCCAGGCGGTGAGAGACATCACATTACAGTTTGATGAAAAGCTAAAAAGATTATCTGAAGATTGCCAGGATAATTACAACCATGTAATCCAAGAAGTCAATTGTGTAAAAAAGGATTTGGAAGTAATAGAATCTTCTGTTCGTCAGCAAAAGATTCAGGTCACAGATAATTCTAACCAAATACGTGCAAATACTCAATTGATATCTACCTTACAAGAGGAAATTAGGACGTTACAGACTAAGGACAACGCATATCACAACAACATGGTTAATGATCGTTTGGAGTTCCCTTGTTCACAAGAGATGACCTCGCATTCACCGGCAGCAGATCAACGTGGACCTTACGTTATCTCTTCTTCAAGTAATCCATCCGATGAGGACATTATTTTGGAAAGAATTCATCCAAGGAATACAGATGGGCGAAAAAGAGATGGTGGAACCACGCATAACGCAGTAGGTAGAAATTGTCACTCAACACGAACACGAAATGGTGAAAGGAATGTAAAGTTAAGTGTGAAGATGAGCGAAATACGTGCTATGAGTAAGTTTAGTGGTAAATGTAATGAAAATGCTACTTCTTTTCTAGAAAAATTTCAGGATGAGTGCAGTATAATGTGTATAGATAAATCTCAATATATGAAACTAATCCCTCATTTATTACTCTCACCATGTTCTTTATGGTTTAAAGCAGTACGGGATCATGTCAATACATATGAGGAATTCAAAGCCGCGCTGATTGCAAATTACGAAAACGACTTTTTACTTGCAAACAGAGATGCCACGATTAGAAACCAACCTTTTAATCCTTGCTTGCACAAATCTGTTGTTGATTTTGTTGTAAATACGTATAACTAATTAAAAGTCGTAAATCCATTGCAATCGGAATCTAGAGTGATTGCATCTATTCGAAATCTACTACCGTTTAAATTACAACAGATCCTGTTTTCTACGCAGTGCATGAGTTTTAATCACTTATTAATGCTTGTCCAATGTTATGAAACTCAATACCAGGCACTGAATCATCAAGCGGGAGTAGGTAAAATTAAAAACAATCCAGATCACCTTGTACCTGTTCGTAATCTAAATATCCGTAATGTGGACAATACGGAACATAACCTAATTCGAGCAAATTTAAACAATCAGAACGATCAAAATAGGCAAAGATATGATGGGAATCCACCTAACTTAACCAATCGTGACAATAATTATGTCAGATCACTTAACCAAAGTAGATTCAAAAATAGACGAAATACATGGCGAAATTCCAGAAATACAGTAAACTACATCGATAGACGTAATCGTAATTCAAGAGATGGCACTCCGTATCAAAATCAAAACAATGACGCAATTCATGTACAAAATAATGCGGAACATAATCACGATTGTGCAGTACAATGTACTTTATTAGAATCATATGCAAGTACGAATTTAAACTGACTGCAGTTGATGTAGTAGGGGTTAAACCCATATCAGTTATAGATTCTTATGAACATTTATCTTCAAATTTATGTGTTAATGTCAATAATGAAAACAACCCTTATGACTTTTAGATACTTTATCACGTTTGTTTCAACAAATGATAATTTTCAAATGATTTCAATTCTTTCTTGTTAATGTGAAGAATTATAATTCGATTCATAATTGATTAAAAGCAAAGGTTATTTATATTATATTGATTTGTGTTGAAACTTAATTATCAAGGATTATGTTAAGTATAAGGTTCATTCTATTAAGCTAATTATCCGACGACTGTCTACATGCGCCACCTTATATGTTACTCGAATAAGATTCTTCTGTATTCTGACGCCTCATTGATACGATGTATACATTAAAAACATCATCTAACATAGTTGTTATATAATGCGCCCTGGGAAGATCAAACAATTTTTTTTAACATCACCGTTTTTAATAATGATTGAAACTGTTGATCATTGTAATGTGTTTTAAAATGAAATTATTTCTTACGTTTTTGACTTCGCACCCTTCGTTGATTATATTAGTAAGCGACGACGTTTTTATAATAAAAGATAAATATTAATGAAATAAAAGACTTATTATAAATGTATTTATATAAAGGAAACTTAATGAAGTTATATACGAGGGGCGATCAAAATGTAAAGAATAGCACTATTCTTATGCCATCATTATAAACGGACCAGTAGTTCTTAAATATAAAAGTCAAGCTACCTTGTAACTTTTATATCTAGTCCCATCATCGGGCGACATTTTATACAACGAGATACTTTGTATCGGTTGATAATTACTTGTATCTTGGGCAGAAAGTGCTTCTACACAAGCACTATACCTGATATAATGTTACTTAAAAAAATAACAAAAGAAGAATGTTTTTAAGATATAAGAAATATACATTATTATTATATAGTTGGTTGCTATGTAGTTGTTTATAGATACGTAATTAACATGTATGATTGCAAGACAGTTTGTGTGAATATACGAAAAAGGAGAATCAACGAATAAATTACCTAACACTTATCATGGACTTGTAATTTCAATAGAAAAGGTGATAATACTAGTGAATATAATTACGGAAGATATTTTAAGGTGTAAACAATTACTGCCACTAAAGATATACATATATTATTAGCCGAACCAGGGTTGACGACTACCTTTGGTGAGTCGTTGTAGCTTCTGCTTGCTTTCACTAGATGCCATATTCGTCACCTCTGCTGCTACACGGTGCATTCGTGCTAATCAATTCTTTAGTGCTGCATGCTCTACATATTCGTCAAACTTAGACTTCCTACGACGTCTCCTTCTTGGTATTGCAAATTTAATGGTAAAGCAGTGTATTTTGGTTTGTGTGCGTCTTTTATGGTACAAAGTGTTATGTGTATAATAATAACAATAGTAATAATAAATAAACGAGCTTTTGATGTGAGAAACGAGAATTTTTTTAGTAAGTGCATATAGTTCACAATACAATCTGGTACTTGAAATGGGACATTTGTGTGCTTTGTCAATGTAAATAAACATATATGTATGTGTGCGTGTGTGTCTGTGTGAGAATGTACATCGTTACGTTTATTTGCTATTTCAAAACTGTCTCAAAAATAATAATACTGTGTAGGCTTCAGTATATAATATAAACAACAATGCCGATTAGGATTGTAATTGTACATTATTTATACTAATTTTTACCAATTTTACTATCTTGAAGGCCTATGTAAGTATATATGCTCAGTTTACTTTAATCTTTTTAACTCTAGTTTCCTATTGTAAATATAGAAACTCAATAAATGATTACTAAATATTGAACACCATGTATTTCTGCCATAGTTAATATTACCAAGTCAGTGTCATACGCCGACAAAAGTAATATTTGTGATATTTGAATTTTTAGAAATTTACACTTAGCAATGCATAAAATAAATTGTTTCCGTTATTTTTAAAGATACAACCATGATTAAGATGTCATTCGAAAGCTCTTGAAATGCACAGTTTTATTTATTTGATGGAGTTGTTTAGTTATTCACCATTAAACAATGCAATCGAATGTATGGTCATCACGTTTCTTCAATTTCACGCACTATATTTCAAAATGATGGTAATATATTTGATTGATTGTACTATTAAAATTGAGGCCTGGAGAATATTCTACACAATAAAGTAAAAATTAAGTTTCATCTTGAACGATAAGGGAGTTATTACCGTTTGAAATTGTTATATTGAAGTCAGTAGGCAGCCATATTGATGACGTCAAATTTGACACAAAGCTGTGGCTGATGAAAATTCGCCGGTCATTTTGGTATACTGGACCACGTATCAGTTCAAAAAGAATTGGGGGATCTCGCTTCCCCGAATAGTACCACTTACCAAATTTGAAGGATCTAGTTTAAGACCCATATTGGACGTATGCAACGATGTCTTTTTGTTAATAATATCCCAATGGTTTGATCAATCACTTTGGGTTCAGGAAAGGAGTAGGCAAAAGGAACGCTATGTTAAGATTGAGATGTATCATTGCGAAACGACTAAAGGAAAGACAGGACAAGCTCGTTTCCTTTGTAGATCTAGAAAGGCTTTACACAGTCAAATCAAGAAACCCTTTCACAAATGCTGAAAGAAAGAGGAGTAAATACAAGGAGAGGAGAATAGTGTAGAACTTGCAAAAAGAGAAGCTGGAAATTATAAGTTGTGTGACCACAAGGAGGAAGCTAGTATCAGACAAGTTGTAAGACAAGGGTGTGCACTCTATCCTGAACCAGAGCTCCTTCATGGCTAAGCGATGAGCGTACTTGCCTTTGGCGTGGAAGAACCTGCTCAATTCCCGGCGGGAGCTCATGTGGTTCGGATTCCACATCAATCAGTAGGTCCACATCTCATACAGCCTCGCTGCTGAAAGGGACTAAACTCAAAATCATATCATCGTCTATTCTAGATGTTTAAACGAATAAATGGAGAGGGTGCTGGACGAGATGAGAGAGAGACTTGAGCGAATTGGTCGAGTGAAGATACACGTACAGCGGATAGACATGCTTCGTTTTGCTAACAATTTAGATGTTATGCTACAGCACAGAGACAACTTTAAAGGACGCTTTTTGAGATGAAGGCCACTATCTGCTCTGGTTATAACATAAACTGAGTAGAGGGGAAACAAGATACTGACAGTGAGCAGAGATGTCACAACGGCTACCTGAAGGTTGGAAGAAGACCGAGCTGACAGCCTGAACTCCCTTGCCTAATTTGGAAGCAAAATAATATCAGATGGTAAAGTCAAGGCAGAAATTGTAAGCTGCATACACCCATACACCAAGCAAACATTGTCTTCAACAAGAAACGCACCATATTCACTTCCAAGAACACTGACATTCGCTTCAGAAAGAATTTTATAAAGACTTTTGTCTGGATCGAATTACCCTGTGGCAATGAAGCTTGGACATTCAGGAAAAGAGAGAAGAGAAAGAAGTCAAGTACTGGTGTTACAGACGTATGCTGAAGATTCCTTTGGTTAACAAAGTGACTAACAGAAAGATATTGAGGAGTGTTTGAAAGGCGAGGCCATGGCTGTGGGAAGTACTAACGAAACGAAGAACCACCGGATAGATTACATTCTGAGGAACGATAGTCTTATTAACACCATCATCGAGAGTACAGTCTAGGAGTACCAATGGCCGACCACAGCTAGAATTCCTGAAGTAGGGCTAAGTAATGGAGTACATTGGCTACCCAACTATATGACCATGAAGAGGCTAGCATAAGATCGCGGAGCCCTGAAGAGCTACTGTAAAACAATCTTCAGATTGGCAACTAAAGAAAAAGAAGAAGAAAGTTTGAATTTAGGATTTAGATTCCTGGGCTCTCTCGGCATTTATGGCTATGCTAGTAGGTCACGTATGAGGGGTGACGTCTCGCGGCGATCACACTATCCGAGGAAAAGGAAGGAAGAAAGGATTGGGGAAGGAAGGAAGTGGCCTGGGACTTGTATGTTAGGTACCATTAGGCATTCTCCTGATGTGAATGAAAAAGCCTCACTCAGAATGGCTGGTCTGAAAACGTTTTACACTTTTTCGACCGAGCGACCCTACTGGGAATCGAATCCGGGACCGCTCGCTTCAAAGGCGAGAGTGTTAGCGACTACGCTACGCAGGACCACAAGAAGATTAAATCAATGTTATTATGAGTTCCCGTTCCATAGATGTAATATCATTCTTTAGAAATTAATTAAACTGATGCTAAATCAATTGTTGAGGGGTTTAGGCAAAACTACACATATGGGTGAAATATAAAATTTTGATGACTTCGGAAGTATAACTAATACTACCTTTAATGGGTTATATATATATATATATATATATATATATTTACATCAGCTAATGCTTCTGGCAACAAATACTATTCGAAGCTTTCTTGCACCCACTGGAAAACGTGAAGTATATTAATATTTATTTGCATATATTGTTATTGTAGACTGTTCCCATAATGCCCACCGACTTCGATTTTACAAAATTTGAGAAATAAATTTCACTTTTTATTTAGTGGTCAATTTGAAGGCATTTTGTTATACTACCATTAAGAAACCCATATACATCATATTACGAATCAATCATTATGGAACAATCTCATTTGTGACACGCTGCAGTGGTACCAATCTTTGAAAGTTTCATTTACAACTTTTTTCTTTTTTCTTTTTTAACTGATTTTGTGAGTAATGGTGCATTCAGTATAAAGGTACAACAAGATATTCTCTTTCTCTCTCTCTGTCCCTGTGTGTGTGTGTGTGTTTGTTTGTTTCTTTCTAGTTTCCGGCGTAAGCGTGTGGATACTACCAGGTATACTTTCGTGTGTACAAATGCTAGTTTGTGTGTGTGTGGCGCGTATATATGAACTATTAATTGGGATCGCGTAGTGGAATTTATCAATATTAGTACGTACATACAAACGGCTGTTACTTCACACGATAACTTTGGACGAATGCGAATTTTTAAATTCTGCTTTTTGCAATAAATAAGTAGAGTGATTCCTCTCGAGGGAGTTCCCCTAAATGGTAGCCCCTACCATGTCCAATTAAATCACAAATTGCCGCAATCGTTTGTACATTCTTTGTACAGAAATGTACAGGCCAAACTTTCGTTTGTACACTATTAGGGGCGCCGCCAGAACGAAAACAAATTGGGGCTGTTTAATTGATACCCCCCCCACCAACATGTTCTATTCAATCACTAATTATCGCAATCGTTTGTACTTCGTTTGTACAGAAATGTGCAGGCGAAATTTTCGTTTGTACACAATTAGGGGCGCCGCCAGAACAGAAAAAAATGGGGGCTGTCTAAGTGGTAGCCCCCCACCATGTCCAATTGAATCACAAATTGCCGCAATTGTTTGTACTTCGTTTGTACAGAAATGTGCAGGCGAAATGTATGTTCGCACGCAATTAGGGGCGCCGCCAGAACGAAAAAAATTGGGGGCTGTCTAAGTGGTAGCCCCCGACCATGTCCTATTCAATCACAAATTGTCGCAATCGTTTGTACTTCGTTTGTACAGAAATGTGCACCCGAAATTTTCGTTTGTACATAATTAAGGGCGCCGCCAGAACAGAAAAAATTGGGGCTGTCTAAGTTGTAGCCCCCCCCAAAAAAACAATTCAATCACAAGTTGTCGCATTCGTTTGTGCATCGTTTGTACAGAAATGTGCAGGCGAAATGTTTGTTTGAACAAACTTAGGGGCGCCGCCAGAACGAAAACAAAGTGGGGAGCTGTCTGAGTGGTAGCTCCCCCCACGATGTCCAATTGAATCACAAAGTATCGCAATCGTTTGTACATTGTTTGTACAGAAATGTGCAGGCCAAATTTTCGTTTGTACACTATTAGGGGCGACGCCAGAACGAAAACAAATTGGGGGCTGTCTAGCTGGTAGCCTCCCACCAACATGTCCTATTCAATCACAAATTATAGCAATCGTTTGTACTTCGTTTGTACAGAAACGTGCAGGCGAAATTTTTGTTTGTACACAATTAGGGGCGCCGCCAGAACAGAAAAAAATGGGGGCTGTCTAAGTGGTAGCCCCCCCCACCATGTCCAATTGAATCACAAATTGTCACAATCGTTTGTACTTCGTTTGTACAGAAATGTGCAGGCAAAATGTATGTTCGTACAAAATTAGGGGCGCCGCTGGAACGAAAACAAAGTGGGGGACTGTCTAACTGGTAGCCCCGCACCAACATGTTCTATTCTATCACAAATTATCGCAATCGTTTCTACTTCGTGTGTACAGAAATGTGCAGGCAAAAGTTTCGTTTGTACACAATTAGGGGCGCCGCCAGAACAGAAGAAAGGGGGCTGTCTAAGTGGTAGCCATCCCACCATGTCCAATTCAATCACAAATTATCGCAATCGTTTGTACTTCGTTTGTACAGAAACGGGCAGGCGAAATGTTTGTTTGTTCACAATTAGGGGCGCCGCCAGAACGAAAACAAAGTGGTGGCTGTCTAAGTGGTAGCCCCCGACCATGTCCAATTCAATCAGAAATAGTCGCATTCGTTTGTACATCGTTTGTACATAAATGTGCAGGCGAAATGTTTGTTTGTACACAATTAGGGACGCCGCCAGAACGAAAACAAAGTAGGGTGCTTTCTAAGTAATACCTCCGCACCATGTCCAATTGAATCACAAATTGTCGGAATCGTTTGTACTTCGTTTGTACAGAAACGAGCAGGCGAAATGTTTGTTTGTACACAATTAGGGGCGCCGCCAGAACGAAAACTAAGTGGGGCTGTCTAAGTGGTAGCCCCCGACCATGTCCAATTCAATCACAAATTGTCGCAATCGTTTGTACGTCGTTTTTACAGAAATGTTCAGGCAAAATTTTCGTTTGTACACAATTAGGGGCGCCGCCAGAACGAAAACAAACTGGGGGCTCTCTAAGTGGTAGCTTCCCACCAACATGTCCAATTGAATCACAAATTTTCGTAATCGTTTGTACATCGTTTGTACAGAAATATGCATGCGTAATTTTCGTTTGTACACAATTAATGGCGCCGCCAGAACGAAAACAAAGTGGGGCTGTCTAATTGGTAGCCCCCACCATATCCAATTTAATAACAAAATATATCAATCGCTTGTACATCATTTGCACAGAAATGTGCAGGCGAAATTTTTGTTTGTACTCTATTAGGGGCGCCGCCAGAACGAAAACAATGTGAGGGTTTGTATAAATGGTAGAAGCATTAAAAAAATGTGTCACATTTATGGAGTATTTTTCTAACAGGACTTAGTTCACACTATTGTGTGGTTTGGTTTGTTCACACTATCGTGTGATTCACTATATTGATCTTATCCTAACGATGATGGAATTAATTTTTTTTTTGTTTTTTTATATTTATATTTATACTTACAATGATTATTGCTGAGTTAGTTTTTCACTCCTCGGCTCTTATTATTAAACTTATTCATTATTTCTTACGTGAACTGAATCCTTATGAGAAAAATGTATTTTTTCTTTCTATCTTGCGCAGAAACCGTTATTCTCATCTCGTACAGGAAATTGATAAGTGGAAGATATAACAAATTCACAAAGTAGACTGTTAAAGGGAAAATTAGAACACAGTATTTTGTTTTATTTGATCATCTTCATTAAACTCATTTTGCAGAAACTATAGAATGCATGGTGAAGTATTTTGGTGCATTCAGCATTCTGATTTACGAGTAGAGTTGCTAACTGGCTGGTATTTGCTGTAATTTTGATTAAGGCCGGTGACCGGTACAAACTTCTTATTAGCCCCCTTCTGACGGGCATTTTGCAATCTGCAATCCAGAATATAACATTGAACATCGAAATTTTTCAACAGTGCCTTTACAAACACAAATTTCCGTTGTATTATACATTATCGATATTTTTTTAACGTAAGGCAGTTTTTTTATTTATTTAACATAACAAATTTGATAACACTTATATTTTATTGTAAAAGAATTTTATTCATTTATTGAGAGTAGAAAATGACTTTTTAAAGCAATTTCCTTTGTTTGAAGTGAAGTTTATAGAATAAATTTCATTTTATGAATCAATTATTGTTACATAAAGATTAATATCCAGTATTATTCATCTGTTTCGATAATTTTAAACAAGTGGCAATTGCTGGTAAATACAATAACGATCAATACAGTCTTCAGTTTCTCATTTGTACAGAGAATTTTGAGGGTGTGCCGGTAATTTTGTTTTCCTGAGTTGGCAACCTATTTACGAGGTTTTGTTTCAACTCTGCTACGTAGTGGCTCCGTACTGACACTCCGCATGCAAATAAGTATGTAAGGCTACCATACGCCCCGGTTTCTTAAAATTTGTCCCGGTGTGCAGAAATTTTCCTTCTTGTCCTGTTTTTTCTTTATTATTATTATTATTATTAATTACATATCAAAATTTCTGAAAAGATAATAAAATCGACTTATTCCTTTTGCTTTCAATTCCGACAATACTATAGGAACAATTGCATTCTAATCTTTATTATTATTGCAATCGTTGCTTCCCCGGATATAACATGCAATGTTTAAATCCTCCTAAGTAGCACTCTTATCACTAAAAGTAAGAATGTATACCCCGAGGTGGCAGCAAATTCTTGTGACGTTGCAGACCAGCCCCGAAAACACATTTTTTTTCTGCTTCAGAAAAACAATTATGCAAATTGCTTTCTTTTAGTTCGCATTTTAGGTTAACAAAAATAAATCAGCCTATTGAAATTTTGAAACAACTTCATAAATCTGGATATTTTTCTTTATAGACATGTAGAGCATGTAAAGGTGGTATGCGTAATAATATTGAAAATGTAATTTTTGCCTAAATATTGTATGTTCACTGATTGCGTTTATATTGTATAACAGCTTCTAGCTTCTATAATAATTTTTAGCACTGTTGATTAAGTATGGACAGTGGCGTATTTACGATTTTGTTTCGGGAGGGGCTTTGCTAACTTCCGGGGGTGCTTTGCCTGAAAATATGAAAATTCTGCAAGATACTTCATATACTTTACTATAGTAAGTAAGATTTCGGTGGGGGGCTTGAGCCCGGAAGCCCTCCCCCTAAATACGCCACTGAGTATGGACTATATTAATACATTATTTTAAGTTGTATAACTAGTGCGATACTGTAGTAAAATTCGAAAGATAAAATTAATACAAAATGCAATATTTACTACTAATTTGTAAGATGTCCCGTTTTTTCTGTTTTCAAAAAGTATGGTAGCCTTAAAGTACGCTAAACCATACAAAATAAATTGTACTGTAAATAGTACCCCTCTGATAGTGCTCTCAAACGGGTCGGGTTACGGGTCGGGTTGTCGGGTCGGGTCAGTCGGGTTAGCTCGTGTCGGGTCACTCGGGTCGGGTCGTCACATTCTTCACTTATTTTCTATACGGAATACTATAAAGAGCTTTGTTGTGGAATTCAATTCGAAGTTGGTGAATGAATGATAAATGTGACTAATTGAAGGTGAAATAGTAATAAAATTTTAATTTTACCCTATATTAACTAATTGGTATTGTAATTGTAATTAATATTACTACTGACTTTTTTCCTTTCTGCGTTTCTATGTCAAGTTAAATGTCACATTAAGTGAAATTGAAAGGAAATATCTAGTTAACGTCCCACGTTATGCACCAACGCTAAGAGAGACAGTGATGATGAGAAATAATTGAAGTGGTTGAATGAAGAAAGTGGGAGGAAATGGGAGAACACCGAGAAAACCCATGCACATGGGGTTTGTCCACCAGAAAACTTACTTGGTACGAGCTGGAATCAATACCCATGGACCTTCGGGTCAAACATCTGCCTTTGGGCAGGACACATTATTATTATTATTATTATTATTATTATTATTATTATTATTATTATTATTATTATTATTATTATTATTATTATTATAACTTTAAGAGTGCCCAAGAAAGTTCCGCTGCCTTTTCACCAACACCTTCGAACATTGGTATGTAACCTAAGACGTACCTGGAATATCAAAAATCGTCTCCATCAGCCTCGACGACCTTCTGAAAACGTTCTGGAAGGCCATGGATTCCATCGCAGTCCAACTTGGTGGGACGTGAAGTGAAGAAGGTATCAAGTGCATATTGAACCTCTACTAGCTGTTTGAATTGGCGTTCTCTAAGGTGATTGTCCAAGGAATGGAACAGGTGATAATCGGACGGTACAACGTGGAGTATGGCGGATCCAATAGTGTTTTCCATCCAAGGCGTAGAATGATGTACTGGGTCATTTTAGCCACGTGGGGCTTAGCGTTGCCTTGTAACAAGAGGACCCCTTTGCGATTCAGAACTGCTGGATCCAGACAGTACACAGTTGCATTGATGATCTGACCAGCTGGTAGCAGTTCCCGATGGACGATGCCTCGAACAGTCCACAAAATGCACAGGAGAACCTTATTCTGGCGTAGTGCTGGCTTGGGCTGTTTTTGAACCGATTCATGGGATGCTAACCAACAATGACGGCGCCGTGGAGCTTCGTACAGGACCCACTTCCCATCACATGTCAACACCCTGTTCAGAAATTGCTCCTTCCTCAGACGAGACACCAAAGAAACACAGGTGTCTGCTCGCGTTGCTTTCTGGCTCCAAGTCAAATCATGTAGGACCTATCAACCCAGCTTGCAGTGCTTCCCAAGTTGATGGTGGTGGTGCCGAATGGTTTCTCCACTTACACTGAAAGGTAGTACCAGTTCCTCACATGTCTGTCTTCGCCTCAATTGCTGCCCGAAGATCTTTATCTTGAACATCTGTTTGTCTTCCGGCACGTGGTGCGTCTTCGAGTGTTTCGTCACCGTCCTTAAACCGTCATACCACTGCACTCTCCGCGTAGTCACGACACCCTCACCAAAGGCCTGTCATATCTTCCGCTCCGCGGAGCAGCAATTTGAACTCGTACAGCAAACAAGCCCTTATGACGCTCTGTGAAGGCCCCATGTTCACTCAGTCCTTACGCACGTTCACGGTGTATCTGAACAGCCACAACCAAGTAGTATGTTGGATATACTTACTAGTGTTGCTCACGAGACCTGGTTTGGGGCATTCTCGTTTCGAAAATGTGTCGTGAAGGTAGTCTCGTCTGGAAAACTGCATATGTTTCTATTGAAAGAGCTCTGTATCATCTCGTACCCTTTCATGAAAATTCTGTCTCGTCTCGTCTCGTCCAACAACTGACCTTCACCTTATATCCATTCGCATTCAACTCACGGTGTGAGGGCCAATTGAACACAGACCTCTACAAAGAGACAGACCTTTCTTGGTCACTTTCAGATTATTATTATTATTATTATTATTATTATTATTATTATTATTATTATTATTATTATTATTATTATTGCTGGGGTAGTGATTTGACTTTCTCCGCAATAAAATACTTGCTAATTTTATATAACGTTGCAAATATCTCCTAGATAAATTAATCAAGAAAAAATAAAAGGTAATTCCCTACAGAATGATATTTCAGTGCAATTAGTTCCTTATGATTCTATCAGACAGCAACGCTGTTTTTAAATAGAAAAATCGGAATGTTAACGTGATGAAATTGTTGTTTGTTACACAGCAAACAATATTAAAAGAAGTTCTATATACATTCCTTACTAGAAAATAATGTTGTCTTCAGAACTTTTATTCTTTTAGCCTTCAGAACTTGTCTTCAGAACTCAGTCAAATTTTATTTTGATTTTCGAAGTTGAATGCCTAAATTTTAACATTGGAAATTTGGGTGTGGAGTAAAATAAAGAAGGTTAGCAGGGTAGAGAGGAAAACGAATTAGGAAATGCTGAAAAAATGCAAGAGACGAGAGCAATATTAGACGATATAAGGAAGCGAAAAAATGGACGGATCACAAGTTTCGATCTTGCTAAGGGATTGCATTCTGAGAGATGTAGTAAAGGGGGTGATATCAGGAGAGCGAGAGTGTGTAAGAAGGTAGCAATTGATAGATTGTAATAAGGAGGGTGGTACTTTATGTTGGGTTGCGAGGCAGATATTAGCGGGAAATCGCAAAAATGGAAGCTTCTTACCTAGTTCACAGAAACTGGCCTGTCATTAATGGCAGAACACTGAGGAGGAGGAGGAGGATAATTATACTACAAATAAAAAAGCCGAAACAATGGTTTATGCATAAGAATTGGTCAGCATTTTTTTTCTGGTGGCAGTTTTGTAAGGTTCTAGCTCTCTCAAACTGATTAGATTGTAAGGTCAGGTCACTCGGGTCGGTTGTCGGGTTAGGTCACTTCGGGTTGGTTCACTCGGGTCACTTTGGGTCGGGCCAATCGGGTCAGCTCTGATCGGGTTGTCGGTCGGGTCAGTCAATTCGGGTCACGGGTGGGGTCGGGTCGGTCTTCAACACATATAATTTCCACGAAAATTACAATATACCACGGTTTATACCTCACTGGACTTCCAATAAAACATTTTCAATGATGTGTTCACCATGTCACCATTTTTGTATGAGGAAATTTCTAGAGGGATTTTGTGGGAATTTGATGGAGTGTAGATTCCTGTGTGTGTGTGTGTGTGTGTGTGTGTGTGTGTGTGTGTGTGTGTGTGTGTGTGTGTGTGTGTGTGTGTGTGTGTGTGTGTGTGTGTGTGTGTGTGTGTGTGTGTGTGTGTGTGTGTGTGTGTGTGTGTGTGTGTGTGTGTGTGTGTGTGTGTGTGTGTGTGTGTGTGTGTGTGTGTGTGTGTGTGTGTGTGTGTGTGTGTGTGTGTGTGTGTGTGTGTGTGTGTGTGTGTGTGTGTGTGTGTGTGTGTGTGTGTGTGTGTGTGTGTGTGTGTGTGTGTGTGTGTGTGTGTGTGTGTGTGTGTGATACGTTACAGGATACAAAATGTCGAGGAAGTGTGTAATAAACCGGACAATTTCTGTTATGTATGTGGGGAGCTGATATTTAAATCACAACGTCGATGTTTTACTCCACTTGTGAGGAAGTGTTATCAGTTATATTTTGGTTGCTGTGTAGGAGACCAAGATAAGAACTGGGTTCCTCACTGCATTTGTTGTACTTGCGTGAAACGTCTGACTGGGTGGGCAAATGGTGGACGAAACATGAACTTCGCAGTACCGATGATCTGGAGGGAACGAAAAGATCATTCTTCAGACTGCTACTTTTGTATGACACAGATAAAAGAAATAAGCAGTAAATCTAACCACACAGTACAGTACCCTAATTTGCCATAAGCAATTAGGCCAGTTCCACACAGTGCAGAATTACCTGTACCAGTACCTCTTCCTCATCTTACGGTAAATGAGGATTACGTACTTGAGGCAACTATTGAAGTTCCAAATGAAGATGATGATCCTACTTATGTAGGAAGCACATCTACATTGGATCCCCATCTGATAACTCCGGGTGAACTAAATGACCTCGTACGGGATTTAAAACTCTCCAAGACACAGACAGAACTTCTTGATACTAAACTTAAGGCTGGAATCTGCTCCATCGTGACACTAAAGTATGTATTTTTCGAAACCTTCATACAGAGTTTCAAAACTATTATTCTCAAGAAAATGATTTAGTGTATTGTAATAATGTCTGTGCTGTGATGGATACACTTGGACATGCACATAAGTACAGAGTGGAGATTGCTTATTGACTCTTCGAAAACTAGTTTTAAGGCTGTCCTTTTGCACAATGGCAACAAATTTCCTTCAGTGCCTTTGGCTTATGCAACTAATATGAAGGAAACCTATGAAAACATCGAAATAGTGTTAGAAAACATTCAGTATGAGAAATACAAGTGGACCGTTTGCTGTGATTTACGCCATTTCTTTGTTAATGGGTTTGCAGCTTGGTTATAGGAAATGTTGTTTCCTCTGCGAATGGGACAGCAGGAACAAAGCGGAACATTACATCAAGAAGGAATGGCCAACGCATGTATTAACTCCTGGACAGAAGAATGCTGTTTATTCCTCACTGGTGAGCCCTGATTAGATAATTCTACCTCCTCTTCACATAAAGTTGGGGCTCTTCAAAAACTTTGTTAGGGCAATGGACAAAAGTAATGCAGGATCTTGTTACCTCAAGGAAAAAATTCCTCGGGTTAGTGAAGCTAGGGAGTTTTGCAGACACCCAAATAAGATGTTTGATTCGTGACCAAAAATTTGAGGATCTCTTAACTCTGGTTGAGAAAGTAGCTTGGTGTCCATTTAAATGTTTAACAGAGATTTTTTAGGAAACAAGAAAGCCCCAAATTACCGTGAAATTGTGAGTGATTTCCGGCAATCATTCAATGAAATGGGTTGCAACATGTCACTTAAAGTTCACTTTCTAGACTCCCACCTGCATTTCTTTCCTGAAAACTTTGGTGCTGTTAGTGATGAGTATGGGGAACATTTTCATCAGGACAATTCCTCCATGGAGAAGAGATACCAGTGACGGTGAAGTTCAAAAATGCTAGCTGATTACTGTTGGACACTTAAAAGAGATGTTCTAGAAACCAAACACAGAAGAAAGTAAACAACTAAAACATATTAGTTGAGGTAAGTAAGTGTCCATTTATTAAGAAGATACCACTCACTTCTATTGTATTATTTATTAAGTAGATATAAAATGCTGACACGGTGTATACATCATTGAAAATATGTTTTATTTCAAATCCAATAAGATATAAACCGTGCTTATATTGTAATGGAAGTTATATGTAATTTTATCTGCAATAATGAATATTGTAAAATGAACAGTACACATAGCATATTTTTATATAAATATGTTTATTTCTCTAGATAGAATAATGCTACTTAGAGGGCTTACTAAGTACAAATCAAGCTAACATACAATATAATTTGTGTGTTTATATACCTAACGTACCCAAGGTACAAGTGTGAAAATGGTTTTTAAAAAAAGAAAAAGAAAAGAAATTTGAGGGGAAATTTTCCGAAAACACCTCTGTCACGGAAAAACTGAGGGTGATAGAGAAAAACTGATTGCAGATTCGAATTCTACGTGAAAAGGTCTATTACAATCAGGTATTTTCTTCCGTGTGCCAGAGAAAAAGATTTTTTTTCGACTAGTGTAATAGGTACCATTTTCAAACTCAGCAACCGTTATTCAAACCGGTTAACGTTGATCGCAGATATTAAAAATACTCACATCCGTATATTATTTAATACAAACGAAAATTTTACTTGCACATTTCTGCACAAACGATGTATAAACGATCGCGACAATTTGTGGTTCAATCGAACATGGTGGGGCTAGCACTTAGACAACTCCCCTTTTTTTCGTTCTGTCCACGCACCTGATAGCGTAGAAAAAAAAACTTTCGCCTGCGTATTACTGCTCAAACGATGTACAAACAATTAAGATAATTTTCTTTTGAATCGGAGTAGGGAGGTGCTACCAATTAGGCAGCCTATACTTTGTTATCGTTTTGGCGCGCTCGCAATTGTGTACAAACGAAAATTTCGCCTGCAAATTTCTGTACAAAACCGTAATAAACAAGAGCGACAGTTTGTGGTTGAATTTGACATGGTGGGAGGGCTATCAATTAGAGAGCCCATAGTTTGTTATCGTTTTCGCGGGGCCACATTTATGTGCAAATGAAAATTTCAGCTGCACATTTATGTACAAAGGCGTACAAACAAGTGCGACAGTTTGTGGTTGAATTGAACATGGTGGGAGGGCTACCATTTAGACAGCCCCACTTTGTTTTCGTTCTGGCGGTGCCCCTAATTGTGTACAAACCAGGGCCGGAGCGCGGGGGGGTCGAGCCGTGCCACCACCCGGGGCGGCAAGTCTGATGGGCGGCAAAATTTGAAAAAGAAAAGAATACAGGGGCGGCAAAATTTGAGAAAGAAAACAATAAAAGGGCGGCATGTGAAAGAACCGCCCAGGGCGGCAAAACTTCTAGCGCCGGCCCTGGTACAAACGAAAATCTCGCCTGCACATTTCTCTATAACTATATTCAAACGATTGCGACAATTTGTGGTTCAATTGCACATGGTGGGGGGCTACCATTTAGACAGCCCCCCACTTTGTTTTCGTTCTGCCGTCGCCGCCTAATTACGTACAAATGAAAATTTCGCCTGCATATTTCTGTACAAACGATGCACAAACGATTGCGACAATTTGTGATTGAATTGAACATGGTGATTGGGCTATCACTTAGAAAGTCCCCCACTTTGTTTTCGCCCTGGCGGCGCCCCTAATTATGTACAAACGAAAATTTCGCATGCACATTTCTGTACAAACGATGTAGAAACGATTGCGACAATTTGTGATTGAATTGGACATGGTGGGGGGGGGCTATCTCTTAGACAGACCCCCACTTTTTTTCGATCTGCCGGCACCCTTAATTATGTACAAACGAAAATTTAGCCTTCACATTTCTGTAGAAACGATGTGGAAACGATTGCGACAATTTGTGATTGAATTGGACATTTGGGGGGGGGGGCTATCACTTAGACAGTCCCCAATTTGTTTCAGTTTTTACGGCGCTCCCATTTATGTACAAGCAAAAATTTCGCCTGCACATTCTTGTACAAATGATGTAGAAACGATTGCGACAATTTTTGCTTGAATTTGACATGGTGAAGTGCTACCACTTAAACAGCCCCCACTTTGTTTTCGTTCTGGCGGCGCCCCTAATTGTGTACAAACGAAAATTTGGCCTGCACATTTCTGTACAAACGATGTAGAAACGAATGCGACAAATTGTGATTGAATTGGATATGGTGGGGTGCTACCATTTAGACACCCCCACATTTTTTTCGTTCTGGCGACGCCATTAATTTTGTACAAACGAAAATCTCGCCTGCGCAGTTCTGTACAAACCATGTAGGAATGCTTGCGACAATTTGTGATTAAATTGGACATGGTGGAAGAGAATACCATTTAGATAGACCCCACTTTGATTTCGTTCTGGCGGCGCCCCTAATTGTGTACAAACAAAAATTTCGCATGCACATTTCTGTACAAACGATGTAGGAACGATTGCGACAATTTGTGATTGAATTGGACATGGTGGGGGGGGGGCTACCATTTAGACAGCCCGCACTTTGTTTTCGTTCTGGCGGCGCCCCTAATTGTGTACAAACAAAACTTTTGCCTGCACATTTCTGTACAAAAGGTGTAGAAACGATTGCGATAATTTGTGATTGAATTGGACATTTTGGGGGGGCTAACATTTAGACAGTCCCCCACTTTTTTCGTTCTGGCGACGCCCCTAATTGTCTAAAAACGAAAATTTTGCTTGCAGATTTCTGTACGAACGATGTACAAACGATTGCGACAATTTCTGATTCAATTGTACATAGTGGGGGACTACCATTTAGACAGCCCCCACTTTGTTTTCGTTCTGACGGCGCCCCTAAGTGTGTACAAACGAAAAATTCGCCTGCACATTGAGACCATTTCCGATTGAGTCTGATAAGGGGGGGGGGCTGTCTAAATGGACGTCTCCTTTTCACCTCTACTGTAATTAAATTCTTCCTCGAGAAAATCTGTAATCAACACTGTCAGTAGCTACGTCGTCGACTAATATACCTTAACAAGTACAGCTTTATTTTCGTATATTTTACAACAGTTAACCAATTTAAAACTATCGCAAACAAGAATATGTAGTCAACTTCTTAAATACTTCGCTCGCAGGAACCCGTTCAGCGCGTGCAACAAGCAAAAACAACATGTTTGGCGTCTCACAAATGAAAAAGGGGAAAAAAGAAAAGCAAAAGCAGCACGACAGTGCCTTATCGCAGTCAGAGCTGACAACATAGTTTCGGTCGTTACTAACGCGAATAGACCTACTAGCGATGTACAAGAGTTATACAGTTACAATATACGTTGTGCCACAGTAGCGCTACAGGCGGAATGTGCACGAACTACAAATGAATATGTTCCCTTACAAGCATCAGACACTGTTGCACCCTCTTTACATTCTACACATCATTTTTTCTCCCACTTTTTGACCTTGACAAGCAGAAGTACCAGGCTTTCCGAGTTCACAACCATAAACTCTTTGTGTACAGAGTACGTTTTCAGTTCTTCCAATGACTCTGCGCGCGAAGAACAGGGGTGATGATCGGGCTACCGAATACGGAAGTCAGAGACACCCGGTTGCAACTTTAAATGTAAAATACAAATATAGAGCCTTGACAATGCCGTGAGGATGAATATATATATATATATATATATATATATATATATATATATACAGGGTGGGCCATTTTAATTAATCCACGGAAATATCTGAAAAATGATAAAACATAGAAGAAATTTTTGAAGTACACGTTATATATTCCTCAGGGGGAAAACCAATTCCGCCAAAAGTACCCCTCCCTTCCCCCCCTAAATGGGGGTAACGGGGGGTAACTCTGAAATGTCAAATGGGAACATGGGTCGAGTAATACCTCGTTCGAAAGGTCTTGGAAAACTAAGTAACGCTGTACCAAAAGATATTTCATATTGTGCACCAGTTTCAAAATGGCCGCCATGATATGGTTCGGAAACTCCAGTACCCGTAGTATGAAAACCATGGAAGGTAAATGAATGGAACAAAATTGAAATACGTAAATATCATAGGGCATATCGAATGATGTAATCCCTGTGATACCAGTGGCCTCCCTGAAGGGGTCTTGTGGGCTAACTTCAAAATTTCAATGTCCGATCGGACAACGGTTCGGGCGTACGCTTGACCTACCCAATGCTGTTTGGAAGGCAGACTTCATGCATAGAGAATTGGTGCACTAAGTTAACGCGGATGGCCACAGTTACATTTTGATTAACTATTAGCATTCATGTCATATTGTTAGCTTCAGGGACGAAACGGTGTGTACGTATATCCCCGAAATGCTTTCTAAATAACCAGCACGCATTGCATAAAAGTTTCTCTTTTTTTTAGTCACTACAGTGTCATCCTTACAAACAAATGTTTCAACCACACCATACCTATTTGTAAGGTTAGTCTTAATTTACGAATTAAAGTAGAGTTCTCGTTTGAACTTTCACTTTACTTTCCACCCCACTCACATACAGAGCGCAGGGAGAGATTATTTTGCAGGACTTGGATTTCTCTCTATACATTATGGCAATTTTACTCTAATATTTTTATCTCTGTTGTATTATTCTCGAGCCTTGGAACGCCTCCGTGGTTTTCCTATTTAATTTTCGTTATTTTCATTTATGTCTAACCGTATTGATACTATGGGCACTAGACGTTTTCTTAGACACAGTCACCATGTCTTTGCGATCATTTTGAAAACGGTGTCTCATGTCAAAAATTTTCTTACAGAAGCTGTTTGATATAATTTTTGTCTATATAACGTGATGTTACTCGCTTCAAGCTGCTATTTGAAATTTTTAAGTTGGCCCCGGATACCTTTCAGTTGGCCCTTGGAGTCACCCCGACAACACCTCTCGATGTGCCTTACGTCAGTTAGCTACTTCAGTTTTTCTTTTGTTGATTTATCTCCAATCGCTTTCATACTACGGGTACTAAACCTTTCCTCTGACACGGATACTATGTTTCGGCGGCCTTTTGAGAACACTGCCATTTCACATCAATCGTTTTCTCCTGCAATATGTTAGATTTTGCAAGATTTATCGAACGAGGTACCACTCGACTCATGTTACTATTTGAAATTTTGAAGTTAGCCCCCAAGACCCCTTTAGGGAGGCCACAGGGATCACAGGGACCACACCGTTTGATATGCCCTATGATATTTACGTATTTCAATTTTGTTCCATTCATTTACCTTCCATGGTTTTCACACTACGGGTACTTTAGTTTCCGAACCATATTATGGCGGCCATTTTGAAACCGGTGCACAATATGGAACATCTTTTGATACAGCGTTACTCAGTTTTCCAAGACCTTTCGAACGAGGTATTACTCGACCCATGCTCCCATTGGACATTTCAAAGTTACCCCCCGTTACCCCCATTTAGGGGGGTGGGGAGGGGTATTTTTGGCGGAATTGGGTTTCCCCCTTAGCAATATATAACGTGTACTTGAAACATTTCTTCTATGTTTTATAATTTTTCAGATATTTCCGTGGATTAATTAAAATGGCCCACCCTGTATATATATATAGGTAGATAATTAGGTCATTTAGACAAATGGATTCGAAAAGCTTTAATTTGTAATGATGTGCATATATGTGTATACATTTAGAAAAATATCAAATAAAAAGTAAACAAATCGAATAAATATTATAGTACCTTTTAATTGCAACGGAAAAGTACTCACTTCATGCTAATAAATTTACTCTTACTCTTTTGTTTAGCGCATTTTACACATTAATCCAATTTTTTTTAAAAATATTATCTTAACTCCGTGTTCAAGAATATTGCTTCCTATGAGTATCTTAGACGTGATTTGGATTACATTATGTGCAGTGAAACAACATTATAAAAACACAAGATTTTTTTGTATAATGTATTTTATATAGACTATTATTTCTTTCAATTACATTTTCTTTATAATCTTACATACTTAAAAAAGAGTACATACTTACATTTAATTCTGTAGGTTTCAAAAAAATACCTATATGCGGAAGATGTGAAAGAGCACTTACCTAGAAAATGAAGAAATATCAAACGTTAGTATTAGAGAATAGAAGCAAATAACCACACATGTAAAAAAAAAAAAAAAAAAAAAAAAAAAAAAAAAAAAAACATGGAATTAGAATGTTGGATGACATGAAATTCACCTGGTTAATTGCCAGAGAACAACTATATTCTACTACACAAATAAATTTTGCTGATATGTACAGAATTAGAGTGTAATTTTTATTATTTCTTTATATAATTTTAAAATATTTTTATATTTTGTAAGCAGAATAGCTGTGGGCTGAAACACAGCACGAAAAAAATAACAAAATAATAAGAATGTTAAGCATGGAACATATAAAAGCTGCTTGGAAAACAATCCTAGCGGTCAGAAAAGTAATGAAACAGTAAAGTAACATAGTAAATTCTAAAATAAGCTCACATATATATTTGCATGCAAACGTTAAGAAAATATTACTTATTTATAGTTAAAACAAGGAGTTGCAGTAGCTAACTTCAAAAGAAATCACTAAATGTGTATGGTATTAATATAGTACAGAATAAAAATCAATTCTGCCTATACCAGCAATATTTCCAAGCGCTTGGAGAAAATTACATCCCATTGATATCAAAAGTGGGAAACAATGATTACTTTGTCAACTAGCTGCAATACACCAATCAGCGAACAAACCCTCATGTCTCTTTGAGTTTGTATGTGTGCGTGGTATTATTAGACATGCGTCATTAGGTGATTACCATACCACAGGGGACATGATTTTTATGTACAAATCAGCTGACCTCACATTTCTCATCCAGTGTTCATGGAAAACGACTGGATTATTTTTATTTTTAAAAATTCAAATCCTATTTCAATTTCCCAATCGTATTTTTTTTTAGCTTTTTTTTATTTATTTTCTAACTTTTACTGGTGGTAGTACTGATTGTGTTGTAGCTGTATATCGTAGAAAATCATGAATCTAACGCGAACAGAAGTGCATTTCGAAAAAAAAAAAAAAAATGAAGTTAGTTAACGAGCGAATGAAAATTACCTAAAGCATTACACAGAACAGTTACAATGTTTGAATACCAAAGGATAATATTTAATTAATAGTCAGAATGAGTAATGAGTGGTTTGCCTAACTGGTGCTTGTTGTGATTTTTACATAGCTAAGAGAAAGTACAATATTCGTTGTAACTCTTGATTAATTCCAATTTTCCTCCTCTCATTTCTCCGTGTGTAAATTAAACGCAATATTTAGTATATAAAAGGCCAGTGAAAAAAGGTATCTAATTGTTCTCGGTTTTCTTTCTGTGTTTAAAATATACTAGAGTTCCTGGAGCCTAGTAGCCAATTCAAGAAATAACAGAATAACGAAGAAGTAAAGAAAAAATGCGCTAAATAATAAAGAATAGACAAGAAACAGAGATAAACTCCTGTATAAAATTTCAAACATAAAGCTTGGGAAATTTTTGTTTCTTTGTTTGTTTCTTAAAGTTCAAATCAGGCACGTAGCCAGGATTTCGTGAAGGGGGGAGTCCGAGACATGAAATACTGTGATCCAAACCAGAGGCTCGATCATTCTAAACTATTTTATTGAAACATATATTTGTTCGTTTAGCCTGGATTTCGTAATGAGGGGGGGGGGGAGGTAACATGAAATACTGAAGGCCAAAAAGCTCTATCAATCTAATTACTTCACTGGCAACATATATTGGTTTGTTAGAAGAATAAAATGAGAATATGTTAGTAAGTATTTTAATTAACTATGAAAAAAATCTCGAGTAAAATAATAAAAAAAAAACGTATTAAAAATATTTGACAATATTTATGTCCTTCCTCTCTTCATCCAAATATAAGAATTTTCCTTTTATTATAACCTCAACTATTACAGGGTGTTTCAAAACAATATCGACAACGTTTGGGAGGTGATTCCTGATATCAAGATGAGACAAAAAAGTATAGACCAACCTGGGAGGTGCACAAAGGCTTCCTTTCGGAGTTATAGGTTCCCGAAAACATGAAAAACTGAACTTTTAAGGCCCATAGCTCCAAAAGTATGGAACCTATGTGCCCTATGCAAATTTCCATGATTCAGAATCCTGAGGTACCTCAGCAACAATTTTTATAGAGGTAGTTGGTGAGTACTTCAAATTATATGGCCGTAACCAGACCCCCTCTATAAAAATTGTTGTGGAAGTACCTCAGGATTCTGAAACATACATTTTTGGATAGAGCACATAATAGTTCCTAAGTGAAGTCATGACCCGACTACGATAGGTCCTTTAATTGTGAGGCTATGGATCTTTAAAGATAATTCTTTCATGTTTTCGCAGCCTATAAGTCCGAAAAGAAGCATTTGTGCACCCAGATAGGTCTATACTTTTTGTCTTATCCTAGTGTCACGAATCACCTCCCAAACATTGTCGATGTTGTTTTGAAACACCCGGTATAAAAAGTACATATTCACTATTATAAAAAGTACATACTCTACAATGTCTTGTAAAATATTTTTCAATATCTGCATTCCTTTCTCTGTTGAATCAAGTGTTAACAGAACTTTCTTTCCTCATAAATTTTTGTTTTTATTATTCCGTCAACTACTGTCTGTTCCAAATGACAGGATAAAGGAGCAGTAGAAAATTGTTTTTGAAATAACATATTTGATGCTGCAGAGAAGCGATAACAAAATATTATTATTAAAAAATGTCCAAGCTGTTACACAACGGCACTATGCTTTCGGAAGCTTGAAATCTCCCAGACTAGTAGCAGAAATTCTGAGAATTCCGTACGTTTTCTAGAAATTACAAATTCCCTGACTCTGCCAGGATATCTCGCTCACCTCACCACCATAGATTGCAAGTAATACAAATCTCCTAATAGGAAAGAGTAACCAAAAGCTTCCTGTAGTTTTTTGTTTTTATTTTTAACCCTGATCCTTCTTTTCCTCATTTTATTTTGTTTCATCCTTCCTTAATTTTTTCATTTCTGGTCTCGAAGGGGGGGGGGGTCCGGACCCCCGGACCCCCCCCCCCTTGGCTACGTGCCTGTTCAAATATTCTTTCCTGTACCGAGACTATATGAAACGTGGATCTACGGTTTAACTTTTCTACATTCCCCAGGAGTTTGAATGAAAGTGTAGACTCTTACGTTGGGGCTCTGCTGATCCCCTAATTATCAGAGTCAATCCATTCAAAGTGATCAAGCAAGTGCCGCTCGACCATCTCCAAAAAATCTATTTCTTTTTTCATGAATGATTATCCTATGTCAGGGTAATTTAAAACTACAATTAATTAATTTTTACAACATCCCATGGCGACGCAGCGGCTGCCGCCATTTTGCATTTTTTTCTATTTTAGGCGTTTACGTTGTTTTGAATATCTCAGCAAGTATTTGTCCTACCAAATTGAAACTTCCTGAATGTCTCGAACTCATACTAAGCTTAAACTTCGATCTCTTTAACATTTTTGCCTAAAACCACTTAAAGCGGGTGAAATCAGGCCATACAGTAACAACATTTTTTTTTTTTTTTTAATTGAAGACAGGTTTGAGAAGAGGAAACAACTGACGTAGAGATCTGAATTTGTGTGTGCATATATTCCGGGATCATAAGTTAATACACAAAAATTTACAGACCTGTGGCTGCTCCCAAAGGCCTGAAAAAATCGTGAAGTTGAGGAATTATGCCAATATGGCAGGTTTCACTGTGCAATATCTCCAATGGGCCTGGATAAAAAAAAATCTGAAATTTTGGGAATAGTTAGTCCTTTAGTGTACCATAACACACAACAAAGCGTGTTTTGTGTTTTTGAGCAGAAGGGGGTCAAAGTATTAAGTAATGACGTCATACTCTAGGAGGTGTTTTGTTTACAAATTCAACTGGAAGTTCGTTGTTGTGAAGTAAAATAAAGTAGGATGAATGGTTAGTCCAGTCAATGCTCTTAAGCTAGTTTCTTTCCTCTTGTAATACTGTCTCATCACACCCACAGCAGCACTGATGAAAAATGCCGGTATCAGCAGAAGGCGAGACAAGTGTAAATGCACACTTGACAAAAAGTCCGTAAGTATTCATTGTTCTTGCTGTTTGCTATATCAATGATATTCAATCCAATTTATTCTTGGTTTAACTGTCAACTCATCCAGGAGACTGTTCTCCTTTCATTTGATCTACATTTCCAAGTCAGTGGACACTTACTCGCTATGAACACTGACTGCATAATGAAGACCAAACGAAAGGACAACAGTCTCCTACATATATTACCAATTAAACCAAGAATAATCTGGGTTGACTATCATTGATATAGCAAACAGCAAGAACAATGAGTACTTACGGAGTTTTTGTCAAGTGTGCATTTTTCATTTGTCTCGCCTTCTGCTGATAGCGGCATTCTTCATCAGTGCTGCTGTGGGTGTGATGAGACAGTGTTACAAGAGGAAAGAAACGAGCTTGAGAGCCTTGACTGGACTAACCATTCATCTTACTTTATTTTACTTCATAACAACGAATTTCCAGTTGAATTTATGAAAAAAAACACCTCCTAGAGTATGACGTCATTACTTAATACTTTGACCCCTTCTGCTCAAAAACACAAAACACGCTTTGTTGTGTGTTATGGTACACTAAAGGACTAACTATTCCCAAAATTTCAGATTTTTATCCAGGCCCATTGAAAATATTGCACAGTAAAACCTGACGAATTGACATAATTCCTCAACTTCACGATTTTTTCAGGCCTTTGGGAGGAGCTACAGACCTGTAAATTTTTGTGAATTAACTTATGATCCCGGACTACATGCACACACAAATTCAGACCTCTACGCCAGTTGTTTTCTCTTCCCAAACATGTGTTCAATGTAAAAAAAAAAAAAAAAAAAAATGTTGCTACTGTAGGCCCTGATTTCATCCCCTTCAAGCGGTTTTAGGCAAAAATGTTAAGAGATCAAAGTTTTAGATCTGCACGAGTTGGAGACGTCCAGTAATTTTCAATTTGGTAGGACAAATACATGCTGAGATATTCAAAACAACGTAAACGCCTAAAATCGAAAAAAATGCAAAATGGCGGCAGCCACTGCATCGCTATGGAATGTTGTAAAAAATAATTAATTATGGTTTTGAATTACCCTGATATAAGATAAACATTCATAAAAAATAGATGTTTTTGAAAAGGTCGAGCGGCAATTTTTCTTTTTTCTTGATCACAGCATGGATTGACCCCAGTCATGATTGATACAACATTGGAACGCTTACGGAACACAGATTCCAACAAGATAACACGTATGCAATACTAGCCTTATCTGTAGAAGAGTCATCCTCAAAATAAATGTAATTTACCAAAAAAAAAAAAAAGTCAACTTTCCTTCCGCCATATAAGCAACAAGTACCCATGCAGAGTATTACCACGTACTGGACTACTTAATTGCTTTACATGGCCATTTTTTATGAGTGTATGAGCGTACCCCTAAGAGGGAATAGCCTAAAAAATCTTCTGATTAGTTCGCAGTAGCAGAATTAGCAGAAAGTAACAGTCATTAATGTAAAATGATAATTAAGAACTGAAGAGAATCTACAACCTTTAAATTGTTTCACTATACTGAAAGACAAATGTCGAGCTAAAGTTCTTGACAGAGAAAACGTTGATAAATCCTGGAAATATACTCCAAGAGTATTGTACACAATTTCACTCCTTCGTTTGAACAACACAGTAGCGACTATATTTTTCTTTCTTTTTTCCTTCGTTTTTTTTATTCCTTTGCGCACAAGGCAATAAATGTGGTATAGTGTGGCTTGCGTGGATACTATATATTAGAGTGGTCATTATTTTTCGACTTCCGATGCATTTTGTGCATCTCCTCCTAACATGGTTCCATATCGTAAAAAAGTAATTCATGAGAAAAATTAGATCGATTGAATAATATTAAATGGTGTCCCAAACGATCTAAAATTTTCAGAAGATGAACGCCCAGGGCAAATCGTTTGAGCTGGAAATTTGAAATATGGACTGGGTATAAGATTTCAATGAAAGATCACACTAAGGAAGGATTTTATGAAATTTTATGAGCAATTGGGGGAAAGAGGGGTGGCAATTAAAATATTAAAATGTCCATATCTCGGAATTTTTGAACGTTATAGACATGAAAGTTGATATATGGACTTCTCATTTAAACTAATTAGACGCGCCCCTCGGTGTTGTTTTTAATATTTGATCTTGAAGAGAAAAAGGATGTGCGGAAGAAAAAATCGGGGTTATAAATGATACAACTGGATGGCCATATCTCGAAATCCCTAAAGGTTAGAGGCATGAAAGTTTGAATTTAGGATTTTAATTTAAAATAATTAAAGACTTGTTTCAGCGTTTTAAGATATTTCCCCTAGAAGGAAGAAAAGGATGAAAGAAAAGGGTGAGGTTCTAACTCTGAAAATCATCATATCTTGAAACCTCTTAAGAGTAAAAGCATGCTAACTGAGACGCGTTTTAATATTTTGTAATGTTTCCGTTAGAAGGGAAGAAAAAGGGCAGGAATTGCAATTGTTATAAGATAGCCATAACAAGAAATTCTTTTAGATTAAAGGTATGTTAGATATGAGCACTGTGAGGCTATAAGCCGAACAATTGCGGGGGAGTCTGAGGGCGAAGTTCCCAGCTACCCGAAGGCTAGTAGACAATATGAGGCATAGGTACCTTGTAATTTTAGAACCACAGGACGGAGAGACACCATATATTGGATAGTGGTAACGAAGATAGAACCACTATCATGGTGATCAATTTGAAGTGCCCCATATCGAATTTAATTCCAATTTTTTTAAAATAAGAAGGAGTCATATGACATCTTGGGGGCCCTTCTCACCAAAAACACACGTGTGATGTTATTTTCAACTTATAATTATCTAATCATTAACAAGTTTTAATCTTCACAATACATGTTTATCAGTTGGCAATTATCTTCCCCAACTTACAAAGTAACACCTTTGCTTCATATTTGATATTTGTAAACACATTCAAAACCTGAGATCACTTGGGAAATCAGTTAATATTATTCAGATGAGCTAATTTATTTCATAGGTTACTTTGGCATATATAGAACCAACTTAGTAAATTTCTTTAGTAATCATTGTTTTCTTTTAAATACTATTCTTTTTCTAGTAAAAGAGAAAGACAGTCGGTTCTCAGTAAAAAAAAAAAAAAAAAAAAAACTATTAAGTATACTTGAAGCACCCGTGACTCCAGGTAGCATCTCAAATCATAATTATGAACAATGTCCAATGGTCTCTTGATAGTTATGGTTACAAAAAATAACATGCAGATATGTGTATGAGTACTAAAAAATAACATTTTGCAGTAATATTGAAAATTATTGAATGTGGTAATAAAATTTATAATTCAGCTGCGATTTCAACTGCACAAAAACACATAATTTTATATTTGTGTAGATTTACGTATATTTTGAGTGTTATATAGTATGTGTTACCGACAATGTACAAAATGCAGTATTTAATCGCATTTTTTTTAATTGTGGAAGAAGTACAGCTGTGATCAAAGAACAAATGTTCATTTGTAGGTGTAGAATGAAGAAATACACATGTTGAGATACACCAAAAACACCATAGAAAACATTCAAGAACTTTTAATAATGTTTTTGTTTTAAATTGAAAACTCATATTGCTGAACAATGATACACTGAGCTTGAACACAAGATGTCTGATAAGATCTTCCAATATAGAATCTAAAATTATCATCAGATAGAATGAGTTAGTAGAGAAAAAGGATAAAATTGATCTGAAATTTCTACATCTGAAGGTAGGTAAATAATAAATCAAAACTAATTTTACTGACATTGCTGCTTAAGATGGGTTCTTTGCCCAGTTAGATGACTTCATTTGATAATGTCAGTATATTTCGTAGTTGCAGAAACACATGCAAGTACATTTTACTCCTAACACCGTTATACGTACAGACTAGAATTGTCTATATCTCAGCACATCAAAAATAGCTATTTATTTTGGTTATTTTTACTGAACTGTGTATATATTTTGAATGAAGACACTTTAATCCATATTATAATAAATATACCAATATTAATTAATATCTTCAAGGTGATCAAAATGATTATATATGTTCAATGTGAAATGTAACGTTACAAAAACTTGAGCACGATTTTCTCGTAATGGTATTGAACAGAACTTCGACTTTGGCGCAACGCTCCTGTGTCTAAACTCAAATAGCTTCTAATTCCTCCTCAATGATACAATTCTTTTACAGAATCTTCAGGACTATACACATTAATTCTTTTTAAAATAAAATAAAAGCATGTATTTCTGTGAAAATATCTTCGTTGAATGCAATTATATTTCTACGTTTAATTTACAGTCCTCCTTGCAGGTTTAGTCTTTAACGCGTTTGCTTTTGGTGTGTGGGTTCCTGTGTGTAGTTCTCGATGGAAGAGAATTCAACGCATTACGATGATTCGGATTCCACCTTAAACTGTAGGATTATGTTCTATAATTTTAGTACTGATGCACCATTGTGCTATTCTGTGTAATGTTCATAATGTGTGTATTTTTTGAAGGCTTGTCAACAATATCTGTACCATTCCTATTTATTTTACCAGGGGCAGTGGACAAGTTCTAGCAATTTCATTGTAACTATTTATTACTACAATAGGTACACATTCACTTAATAGCCTTCAAAATAGACTCCTTGAGAACATACACACACACACACACACACACACATACACTCACTCTTGTTCCACCGTTCCTGTCATTGTTTAAAACAACGCTGAAAGTCCTGTTTTTGTATGTTCCGAAGATCAGCCGTCATGTTGGTTTGGGTGCCTTCTACGGTGGCAAAACGGTTACTTTCGAGGCCCTTTTTGACCTTGGGGAATAGCCGGAAATCCCCTGGTGCTAAATCCGATGAGTATAGATGCTGGTAGGAGAGTGGAATGTACGTTTGTGCGAGCCGTTTTTTACCACCGTAAAAGACATCCAAACCAACGCGACGACTGAACATACCAAAACAGGACTTTCAGCGTTGTTTCCAGAAATGGGAGGAGCGGTGGAACAGGGGTAGGTGTGTGGATGTGTGTTCTCAAGGAGCCTATTTGGAAGGCAATTAGTTGAATGTGTAACTATATTGTGGTAACAAATAATTAGAACGAAATTCCGGAACATTTTGCCTGGCCCTCATATATAGTCCCTGTACGAAACTGAAGGAGACTCAACTTCTTTATCCCGTTCATTTCTTCTTCTAAAATAATTATTTCTACAGAGTCTATACTTGAAATGAAATGAAATCTTTGTTTTACGTCCCACGGTTATGCCGGTTAGGCTAAAGGAAACGGTGATGATGAGTAATGAATGAAATGGTGGAATGAAGAAAGTGGGAGGGAACGGGAGAACCCCGAGAAAACCCACGCACACGGTGTTTGTCCACCACAAAGAATCTATACTTGAGTACTGTTATTTTGATATTCATTGGAAGATGAATTTCCGATTCTAGCACTGTAGCTGAGTAACAAATGAATTTCACCTTAAAATAGGTTTCAAACCAGATGAGATGCTCTTGAATAACCAGCTCAAGTCGCTCGCTTCAGAGGACTGAGTGCTAGTTCTTTAGCCACGAGATAATTCTCGTATCATTTTACAAAAGCATCTAAAAACTTTAGCTGAAATTTTAACAGTACTTTTAAGGACTAAATATCTTGTATGAGTGACAATAAGCATGGCAATATAACGCGCAAGGCATGTATGCGCACCCCGTTCCCAGAACATTAGCATTGCTTATATTTATCTTTATATCATCTCAGAAAATCCATTGATTTGAAAAATATACTTGTCATTCACTGGGTTTTTAACTCCCTTTCTCCTCTTCTTTCGCATCATTACCCATCTTTCAGAGCCATTTTATGAAAACGTTATGCGGAGATTTTGTCGCATTAAGTTTGTACCAATCAATAATATTTCTACGAAAACCAAAAGGGAAAAAATGAAAAAGAAAAGTAAAAACTACGAAGATAAAAGAGCTGAATGTCCCAGCAGGCTGTAAATGCATTTTTTATGTCCGAAAAAATAAATATTATCCCATCCCCTTATGCTTAAGGACATCAATTTGTAGATCAAAGCACTGCAGTAGCATTCTTACACAGAAAGCTACCAATAGCTATTATAGTTTTTTTTATTTTCTGCTTCGTTTCTTTCTTCTTAAACGGAGATCAACGACTCTGCTAATTGAGCTATATTCTATTGACCCCTTAATAACTCAAATGGTGTACAATTAAAGATAATAATTCGTTATTTGTATTATTTTCCGATTGTGATAACAATCAGAAAATATGTACCTTTCTATACCACTTTTTATGACGCCATTAGTGCAATAACATTCCTATCATTAAAAGCAGATCTGCCATACTTTTGGCATCCAAGTGTGAAATGAAATGCCACTAAAAGATAGAAATGTTGACACACTGTCCAGAGTTTTAGGTTTGACTGCGAAGTTTGGTAAAACAAATGTTTTCAAGCAAGTATAAAATCGATACTTACTGAAAGAGCTTGTTAAAAGAAGTAAAATTATGTGATAGATTTCAGGATGAATAAAGTGTAAAGAAAATGCAAGGTGATTAAAACGGAAATGCAAATGAGGAGTAAGAAGTAAATGCACCAATCGCTTTAGAAATAAGAAGTATATGCACCAATTACCTTAGAAGAAGTAAATTCCCAATCACTTTAGAAGTTAGTCCAGTCAAATGCACATTAACCCGAAAAACAATCATAAGCTGAAATTTTGTACATACCTCTGGGAAGGTGTATATAACAACATACTAAAACTCCTTAAAAAATCGGGTGACGTGTTTGGCCGCATATTGGAAAATGGCCATCAAACCGTCCTTTTCTAAAAGTAATAACTGGTTCTCACTTTAATAGCTATAACTCACGTTCTATGTGCACTATTGATATTATTTTTACTTCATTCGAATAACAAAGGATTAGGCTTGCAAGCCATGTATCACACTTACCAATTTACTGCACATGTGGGAAGTAACGGAGGGATTTCCTTTTAGAAATCCCCAAAATTTCCCTTCTTCCAAAAAATTTCCTTATTGCACCAATCATTTTAGAAGTCCGAATATACAGGGAGGACCATTTATCGTCAAATGCCTTTGTCAGTTTTAAACTAACACAGTAAATTAAATTGGATGAAATTTAGCAACATGCAAATATAGACAGAGAAATTTCATAGTCACGAGTACCATCCATGTAACAGTGTAGCCAACCCAACATAAAGCAATGTTTTTAAGACCACACTGCATCAGATTTTCACTTATTTCCAATCTTCATACTAAATGAAAATTTAGAATTCCATACTTATTATTCAATGTTATAAAATAAGGACACTACAACATCACAAATATCCGTAAACGTTTAAAATTTAGAGGCGTCTACAACAGTAATAACAGAAGTGGAGCGGACGTGTCGAAGCACATCGTAAGCACTTTAATGCTGAATACTATGACCGCAGTACGACGTATTTCTAACAGGTACGTAAGTTACAACGAATTGAAAATTTTCCTCTTCTTAAAAAGTTTTATTTAGAAAAGGTGGTTAGACAAGTATCACATGAAATCATATAAGTGGCTACAATAAATGTAAAGATCATAATTCCGGTTACAGCAATTTCATATTTCAAACCATTCCAGAAATAACGAAAAACATGCTTAGAGATTGATTGACTGCTTAAGATGAAGTAGCTTTGAGAAGTTATTTCTTAAAATGCCTTAATTTGTTTTAATAACATTACAGAAATAGTTTTTCGAAGTTGTAATTACAGAAAAGCTCTTACAATTATATATTATTAAGCAGTGTTGAAAGCTTTAGCAACCTTTAGAATATCTTGGGAACGGGTTGAGATACCAAATACTGTAATCGTCATTATGATCTCAACATCCTTTGTAAACCACTTACGTGATTGAATGTGATAATTATCTCAGCACTTTTTCGAAATAAAACAATAAGAAAAAAATTTTCATTCTCTTGTAGCCTTCTTTCTACTTGTTAGAAATGTCACATCATGATCATAGTATTCAACAATAAGTTACTTCCGAATATTTTAATGCATTGAATATTTTTATTACTGTTGTAGACGCCTCAAAAATTCCGATGTCTCCGGATGCTCCTGATAGAGTAGCGTCCTCAGTTTGTAACACTGAATATCAACTATGTTATTATAAGTTTTCGTTTAATATGGAGATTTAGAAGATATAAAAACTTGACATAGTCTCTCTCTCTATGGCCTATCGAACCCGGAGGTTCAATGCTGCGTTCACAAAAGCTCTCTACTGACTTCTATCCTTAGCCAACTGGATCCAGTGTCTACTTTTTATTCCTATCTCTGCGAGATCCCTCTTAATATTGTCCTCCCATCTGGGCCTAGGTCTTCCTAATGGTCGTTTTCCGATTGGTCTTCCAGTCAAGACTTTGAAAGCGTTTCTACTTTCTTCCATCCTAGCTACATGACCTGCCCACCTAAGACTCCTAGACTTACTGACCCTAAAAATGTTTGGTAAACTGTAAAAATTATGTAGTTCCTCGTTATGAAGTTTCCGCCATTGCTCATTCCCGTTCCTCTTGAGTCCAAATATTCGTCTCAGAATCTTCTTCTGAAACCTGACATAGTACCATTTAAATTAACACAACTTTATGTTGGATAGGCGATACTATCCATCAGATGGTATTGCATAGTATGTAGAACAATGACACTTGTCAATATTTTCATGTTGTAATTTTGTTTCCTTTATCTAATTTTATCTTAAGTTTAAAAGTTACAAGAGTGTTTCAAGATAAATATACAGGGTGTTTCAAAACAACACCAACAACGTTTGGCAGGTGATTCCTGACATCAAGATAAGACAAAAATTATAGACTAACTTGGGTGCGCAAATGCTTCCTTTCGGAGTTATAGGCTACCGAAAACAAAAAAAAAAAATGAACTTTAAAGTTTCATAGCTCCGAAACTATGGGACCTACCGTAGTCGGGTCAAGACTTCACTTAGGAACTAATATGTGCCCTTTCCAAATATCCATGTTTCAGAATCCTAAGGTACTAGCGAAGCAATTTTTATAGAGGAAGCTTGGCTGCGGGCATATAATTTGAAGTACTCACCAACTACCTCTATAAAAATTGATGCAGAAGTACTGCAAGATTTTGGATACTTGGATAGGGCACATACTAGCTCCTATGTGAAGTCTTGGACCGATTACGGTTGGTTCCATAGTTTTGGAGTTATGGACTTTTAAATTTCATTTTTTCATGTTTTTGTAGCCTATAACTCCGAAAGGAAGCAGTTGTGCACCCAGGCTTTTCTATACTTTTTGTCTTATCTTGGTGTCAGGAATCGCCTTCCAAACGTTGTCGGTGTTGTTTTGGAACACCCTGTATATAATAAAGACCAGAGCAATTAGAATGATATAATAGAAACACACACAACTGACATTGCATAAGATGGACTGCGATACTGCATAAGAAGGTACTTGCGAGTAGTTGTGAGCAAAAGGTGTGTGAATGCTATACCTCATCCCACTTGAGAGAGCTAGTTTTTGTGCCTGTTATGCACTTTATCACGGGTTCGATCCCAGTGGAGAGCACAAAATATCACAATCATTCAGTTTTAATCCGTCTCGTTTAGCCTAAAAGGCATAACTGTTTCATGTTAAATCAAACATTTCGATTCAGTTTTTAACAACTGTTCCTAACGTGGCTACTCGGGTATATTTCGAAAGCAGAATGCTCATGACACAACGATTTATGCCCGGATGAAACATCCTCCCTGTGTCATTGAAATCGACTGCACAGGTAGGCTACATGTGATTCATCTATGTCCCGGATTTTTTCGTAGTGAGCGGGTAGTAGTGATACTGCAAAATGCTGTTATCTCCGTAAGTAGAATCACTAGCTCAAAATTATACTCGGTCAGTGATTGGAGAATAGGACAGAAGAAAGAAAAATCTATATCTAAAGAAAGTTCACCCTAGTATAAATCGAAGGGAGATCTGTGAAAATAAATCTTTTTCATCCGTACAGTTCACGCGGTCTAAACTGTTAGTCAATCCACGTGTTTCGAGAACTGCAATCACATGAAAGAGGGAAACGGCCATAGCCCTGTGTTTGGTTTTATACATTTCACACAATGAAAAATAAAATTGATTTTACTTGGTTTTCAGATGAGGTAAGATTTCATTTCTAACAGGTAATGAATGTGCAAAACACTTGGTAATAGACAACTGAAAACTAGAAATTCTTCACGAGATTTCACTTTATTTTGATAAAATAGACATGAGAAATCATATCCAGACGCGGAATTGTAGATCCCGTTTTTTAGACCTTCACTGACGCCAAGGTTTATCAGCACATTGTGGAGCAGTTCATTGATTTATTTGAAACTGAGGACGACTAGTAGCAGTTAAAAAAATTACTTTTAATATTGCGGATGAAACTGTGGAAGTTTAGACTGCCATTATGGAGACCAGAATGATTCCAGAGAGCTGTTGTCTCCAAGGTCTCCTGATCTTACGTCCGCTGACTTTTTCTGTGAGAATGTTTAAAGTAATGGTCCCATCTTGACAAATCAAGAAATGTGGAGCACCTGAAGCAAACACTGTGTCCTCTATTGGTGAAATCACTCGTGATATACTGTGAAAAGTCTTTTCTAACTAGTGTTTGCCTCTGTGAGAGATAACAAAGAAGTTTTTACCAGCATTTGCTATGAACTTTTGAACCATGTTACTATTCTGATAATAAATTTACCTCTGAAAGTTGCTTGGTATATCGACTTTGAGATTACTCTGTTAACACTGAGGAGTGAATTAATGACAGTTACAAGTTTTGATAGAAATTTGAAATATAAAAGAAGGTAAATATAAGAAAAAGTTTAATGTTTTAGATTAAATGTTTGTAGCTTCTCATTGTTTTATATAAAGATCAATAGAAATTTGGAAATATTTTCAGGTAAATATGTTGTAGCAGACTGAGATGAAAGACTAAAACCGATGTATGAAGGATTAATATGCCATTCTGAACCACATTGCTGGGTTTTGTTATGTTTCTTAATTAACACCACCTGAATGCAATATATATGGAGTCGACTACAGACGGAATCATTTATTTTTACGTAACTAAAATTCACAAATGAAGTTACTTGGGTTTTTAGAAACCTCACGTGCCTTGAAAATAAACTAACTAGGACGTGGCAACTTTGTTTCGTTTGATTGAAATTCTTCCGTTCGGTGCATAAACTCAATAATACCCAGACGAACTCACACGACAGAGTTGAGCTGGTGAATTTTCTCTCAGCAGCTGATGCCCTGCGAGGTAACGTTGATAAGAGCACAAAATTAACGTCAATCTATAGAAACTAGTCTATTATTTAAAACAACTGCATCTCATGATATCGAAGAGTTACATTGAGAATGTGTAACCAAGTTAAAGATGGCTGTATTTTGTGGTTAGTTGGGCTAATGACAAACTTTTTTATTAATGCAAAACATGACAGGTATAAAATTAAAAGCAGATTTGTCAGAGAAATCAGAGCTTCAAAACAATTGGGTTGAAAACTGTGTTCTTCGTTTCTACATTAACGTTGCACGGTTACGCTCTTTTGGCTAGAGAAGGCGGATGATAATGAAAGTTCATTATCGTGGAATTAATGTTTTTGTATTCTTCCATCAGGAATCGAAGCCGCGACTACGTGTACCGAAGACACACTCACTAGCCACTAGACCAGAGGGGAAGGCAAGTCCTTGGTCTAAGACAATATATTCCAATCCATTGTTGATTCAACCAAAAATACTTATAAATTCATTATTGGACAGACTTTGAGCTAAACTAGAGTATAACAGTTTTCCGATCTTGATCTCCTGATTGATTTGAATTAAATGATATTTTAAAGGACATAGATTAGTATATTGCAATTCAATTTTCTCAGGACTTTTGTATAAGGGAAGACCGATTTTCTAATATGTTTTTCTTACTAGACACTCTATATTAAATAATTTACTAAGTCTTTTTCTCATCGAACCCAGCTTTTTCTTGCCTCTCTAAATGTTCTGTCAACTATCTTATTTGTCGAAAAGATTATTCAGAGATACAAAGAATTTGACTGAGACGCTCTTAATGTTGTTTTCTTCTTGTAAACAGCTTCCTTATTGAATCTTCTAGCATGGGCATATCGAAACGAGAAATGCATTAAAATCAATTACACTAAATATCAGTCAACTCTGTTAGTACGGTAGACATTAGTGATATTTCTAATTGTCTATATAGATTTACAAATATTTTGTTCTACTGGTAACAAAATTGGCTAACTTTAGTACTGATAATGAAATTCTGTTGCTTCGGATTATGTTTAGGTAAATTATCTATTAACTTTCTGAGAGTTTGGAAAGCGAAGCTAAATGCACTCGAAATTTACATTTCGGAACATTATTGTTATCTTACATCAAAACAAACTAACAAAGTAACGAAACTACAAGAGAGGAACCCTGATTAAACACGAAAACATGAAATATTCAGGAGATTATTATGTTGGAACGGCTTTTGTAGGTCAAGTAGAGCTAGTCGTGTCATACAGAAACCAGCTTCATATGTAGAACGTATGTGGTATGGTTCTGTAACTTACATATTATACATAATTACTTGAAAGAATTTCGATATGATTACGATGGTGAGAGTTTCAAGAATATTAATAAATACTGGTATTCTTTAGTACACAAAATGCTACACTACAAAGGATCAGTTTTAAAATATATGCTGCACTACGAAAGAGTAGTGTCGTAAAGGGTATCTGCCTCGAGTAGTTCAAATAAAATGAAAATCTTTGACTCTCACTTTTAAAATAACAACTAACTTTTTTCTGTATTTGAGTATTATCAAATAAAGCTAAAGTAATAAAATTTTACAATGGGATTCGGACTGGAACGAGAGTGAGAAAGAGTAAACGTACCATTTATTATGTGAAATATCAATTTAGTGAGCCTGTATAACTAAACCATTGGCTTTTTAGTGCTCAAACTGTACTTCTTTTTCAATATTATTGTAAAACCTGCAATGCATAGATGTTTCTTAGTAACAAACAATAGGTTGATAGTTTTATGACTCCATTGCCTAGTATATTTTTTTATAAGTTCTGGAGCTAATATGTCCTTAAATTTTCTTCTTTATTCTTTTAACTATTTATCAACTATTTTGAAAAACAAAATAGTAAAGGTGACAATTTTGTTTGCATAACCCTAATTCTTCCATATGATGTAAGAGCTAAATTTACAAATAATATGTTGTGACATACATTGTAGTGCAGAAGATTTCGTAGCGTAGTCAGTTGAAATGGTTTATTGTGCATGTGAAATAAACTATTTTATAACATCTTGAAAGCACTCAGAAACCATAGTTTTTGCATAGCTGTAGAAGAAAGAAACAATAGCCTTACGCATGCCTTGGATGAAAACGAAAGATGAGAAGACAATGTAAGGAAGAATTGTGGAGGCAAGAAAAGTGCAACTCAGATAAACCAACGAACAATGTGACAGATGTTGAGCCTCTGCGAAGACGTTAAACCGGACACATTACAAAGAAATACGATGAAAGATAGACAATGCATCCTGAAAAGATGAAACTTTCTGGGAAAAGAGAAGAGAGAGAATTTAAGAATGTGAAGACAAAATTGTTTCTCGCGAAGGACATTGATAGAATAAGAGAATGGAAGAAAAACGAACGAACAATTGTAAAAACAATTTCACATAGACTCGAATAATTGAGGATATATTGTGATGATGAATGAAGTAGTTTTTGTTATTAACATTTCGGGACTTAATACTGGAAAAGCAACTGACAACTGAAATGAAACGTTATTTAGAATTAGCAGACCAAATATTAACATCTATCTTCAGTTTATTACAGCTCTTTAAATTTAAAACTTCTCAAAATGTTCCATTTCTGCTTCAGAATTCCAAAGATACTAAAATAAGTTAATCACGTAGTTAAATTTAAACGGGTCGTATAAAGTACCTCTATTCGGATCTACTGTAGCTGTCTATGACTTCCGTTTCCAGAAAGAAGAAATATTTAAAATCCAATTTTGAAATTTGATGACAAGTACAGTCATTTCCAAAACAATTGTCGCATATCTATAATTGCCTTCTTGTAAGTATATAATTTGATAATGGTTTTGCAGGGTACCTTTAATACTATGTGTATAATCGGGAAATGTATATTTGTGGTGAATTTCATAGGGATATATATATATATATATATATATATATATATATATATATATATATATATATATATATATATATATATATATATAATAAAAATATAAATATGAAAATTAGAATGAGTAAAACAAAATGTTGCAAAATGGACAAGAAAGTTTATTTTCATTTTATTGTTCTTATTTTCTGCTCTTTTGATATGAAATTTGCCACATACATGTCTTTGCTGATTGTACACATAGAAACATTATAAAAAAAATACCGGGCGAATTCATTATCAAATTATATCTCTACAACAACATATTTATAGACATGCGACAATAATTTTAAACATGAGTGTATATATAGCAAATTTAAATCAAACTTCTCATTTGTATTCTACAACAGATACTCATTTTTCTGATCTTAGGTATTACTGACTATCTGTCGTCATCTTCGTCTCAAGTCTTTAGAATTATATTACTTACAATTCTTTAGTCTCAATACTTAAAATAATTACTTCAAATTGTAGCAATAGCATGGTAATATTATTATCATATTGAATTAGTCGAAGCAAGAACTTTACACATACCAATACACTTAACCGTTTATTTTTCTGTCAACATTTCATATGATTTTCTTATACTACTACTACTACTACTACTACTAATAATAATAATAATAATAATAATAATAATAATAAAATATATGTAGTCCTCTAATCCAACACTCTTGAAGACAAGATAGCGCGATGGTTAGTAAGTTGTTCGATTTTGAATTAAGAGTTCCGTTCAACACCGAGATTTTATATGGCATGAACGTATAGCTTAACATGGGATCAAAACGAGATAAACTTCTACCAGGAATTGAACCTGGAACTCCCACGCCGACATTCGCTAACCATACACAGTCCCAAAGGAGTTCATATTGTGTGAAAGGAAACAGCTTGTACTGTGAAGGCTAGTCTTGGATGATGGTCTGTGTACTTGTGAACTGGACTGAATTCAAAGCTCAGGCCGTGATTTGCAAAGAAAAGTATATAAAGATGAAACACAAAACTTACTCAACGATAATACTTCTCTGCCAAAGGAGTATTATCAATTCTCTTCATTTGGTCAACACTATTAGGTAAATCTCTTAGAATCATCCAAAACAAGATTCCCTACAGTTTTGAAAAGTGATCCCAAAATTAACGTTAGCTAAAACGCATTCCGCACACGAAAATGGAAAGTCTTATTCCTTTTTCTGGATGGAAAAAGTTTGACTAAAAATATTATATTATTATTCATCTTTCACATAGCTTACTACATCTTTTTCGCTATAAATCCTTCCCGTGAAGTCGAAGTATGATGACATTTAGCCCATAACCTTCATAGATTCCCAATGGAGATGTCCTATTTAAGGTTTTATTGAAATTGGTATAAACATTTGACCTAAAACTAACACAAGAGGATATACATCATATTTACTGGGTTTTCTACGTATACACAAAATTAGTATTGTGTACAGTCTCACAATAAATCGTTTCCCTTTTTACTCTTAGGTTTTTTTTTGTTTTTTTCATAAAGTCTGTGCATGCATAAAACAAATACAAAGAAAAAGAAGTCAAACACAAACGGAAATTAGAAAAGAAGTTATGATGACTTTGATGAGAAACTTCCATGTTTAGTTCTTATCAGACCATGTAGGAGTTTGGCACCGTCGACTAACTATGCTGAAGTTCAAGAATAACAATAACAATAATATAAGAAAGAAACAGAGAAAGAAAAAGCAAAGAAATACCATAAAGTCATCCACCCTCTTTCTACACCCTAGTGCGCATGAGTTCCTTTAAGAGTTCTACATACCTACCTACTTTGTAAGATACGAATCTCTTTGATGCTTCACGCAAAATCAATTCTTTAAGGACCTGTGCTTCCATTCCAACCAACGTTTCTTTCTTTTTAGTTAGTCCTATTCTTTCTTTCCTTTTCTTTCCTTGTGAAATATATATTTACATATAAATTTATGAGACTTTCCACAATGCAAAAATTAAAGAGAATTCTATATATTTTTATAGAAGAGCGTTTGTAAGGTATTTGTCTTATATTTAAGAAAATATAATACAAATAAATAAAACATTTTTATACCTGGCATACCTATAATTAAAAGGTATCCACTGCAATTTACTTCAATGTCTAACAATAAAAAGTTGAGAAACTTGATGTATGACTATAGGTTATCATAGGAGTTATGTGTATATATGCTAATTTATATGGTAAAATGACATTTCAAGTTGTAGTAATATATGAATTGCAAAACAAAACTTTTGTTCAATCGGTCAAATATATATATATATATATATATATATATATATATATATATATATATATATATAAAATTTTCAACTTCCTTATTATTCGACTTTCAAGGGTTTTTGAATTGTATCTCCCTAAAATAATTCTAAATCGTACAAAAGTAATACAACGAAAACAATTTGGAAAATTGAATAAAACTAAATTGTGTTTCTACCTATCTCAAATTTTCAATGATTTACAATAAACAATATGAGGCCAAGATACCTTATAAGTTTTGAGCCGCTAGAGAGTGTGACAGCATAAGCTGGATAAAGAAAACGAAAGTAGAACTGTATCTATTAATGTATACTATCATCATGGGGGCCATCTTGAAGTCCGTCATTTAGGATTGAGGTCATTTTTTTTTCTTAGAAGGAAAGGGTCATGTTATACGTTTAGGGATGCTTTTCACTACAAACGTGTGTCTGATTTATTTCCGATTTATATCTAATTATTTAATAGTTATTATCTTCACAATATCAGTTTATTTTACAATTACTTCACATCATCATCATCATCATCATAGGTATTCTACCATTATTCTTAGATCATTTACCGCAACTGAGAAGCATCCATGCTCTACGGTCTTCAGCTAACTTCTTTGCCTTCAAGTGTGACTTTTCAATTTTGATATCGTCCATCAATTGGCCCTTCACCCCTCCCTCTCTTTCCTGCCATCATATCGCGTCTAACACGTCCCTCATCATAAGTTCCTTCTTACCCAACGTCCCAACCAGTTTCTCTTCCTCTTGATAACACTATCTAAAATTGATCTCTTCTCCCCCACCATTTGTAGCATCCTCTTATTCGTTTTCAGCTCGACCCAGCTTATTCTTTCCATTCTTCTTCACACCAGCATTTAAAAAGTTGCCAGTCGTTTTCAATCATTTTTGAGTAATGTCCATGTTCCTGACTCATACTGTACAATACTCTACACGAAAAATTTTATGAGTCCTTATATCAACTTTTTCTCAACGTTCGCACTTCATATCACTAATCAAACTACCCTGGTATCGAAAAGTTGTCACCTGCTCTATTTTCTCCAGTACTACTTCTATATTTGAGACTGACTTCGGCACTTCATTCACCATGGCTTTTGTCTTTCTAACACTTATTTCCATCTTATATTCTTCACAGCTCTTTCTCAAGTTTTCTAACAACTTATTGATTTGCTTTTCAGATTCCGCAATAAGCGCCATATCATATACAAATTGTATAAACCTAATCATTCCACCTCCTACTGAAATGTCGTCTTCTTTATGTAGATTCTTTTTAATTATCTCTTCCAGATAGGTGCCAAATAATGTTTGTGAGAGACATCATCCCTATCGAACTCCCCTTCCAATTATACTCTCCTCTGTTATTACTTCCTTTATTCTAACACTTACTTAATGGTTCATATATAAGTTTATGAATCTTTGATCTTTCCATTTCAATCCAACCTTCTTTAGAGTTTTCAACAACAATTTCCAATTCACATGGTCAAAAGTATTTACTAGATCAATAAATACCACATACCCCTCTTTCACTTTTTCTACAAACCCTTTACATAACACCCTTAATAATCCAATTGCATCTTTTGTGTCCTTACTTCTCTTGAACCCGAAGTTTCCTCCTCAACCTTTTCATTTGTTCTTCCATACAACCATTTGTTTAGTATTCGAAGCAAAAGTTTTGCTAAGTGCGATAAGAGAGTAATAGTTCTATAATCCGCACATCTTTCTGAGTTCGATTTCTCAGCTATCATTAACATGATCGTTTTCAGAAAGTCTTTTGGTCTCTCTCCTGTTTCAGTCATTGCAGAGTTGAAACAAATCTTTCTTGCTCTTGTCCTCCATACTCTTAGTGAATCGATTAGTATATTATCTGTCCAGTTGCCTTTCCATTTATAATCTAGGATATAACTTTTTCAAACTCATCCTAAAAAATATCAAACCTTTTGTCATCCTCGTATACTTCATTTTCTGCTTCAATGTTTAGGCCACACAGTCTATCCGTACTTTCATAAAAGTCCTCAACATATTCTTTTCATGTTCATGAAACTTCACTTCCCTCGTTGGATACATTCTCATTCTTATTTTCTACTGCCATAGTACTTGTTTCCTCCGAAATTAAATAGATTTTACCACCTTGTACACTTCCTCATATTTCCAAACTTTTTATGTTTCCACTATGTCATCGCATTTACTTTTATAAAACTCTTTCCCTATTCTGTTTCCCTTCGTAACTCGTCGCTTAATTTCCTGTACATCTTTCTGCCTTCCTCTGTATAAATCTGTTTCCATTTATTTGTTTACATTATTTTCTAAAACATCTGTTCTGTAACCCAAGGTTTCGTAGCCATTTTGTTAAGGGTAACTACTACTTCTTCTGCACCCTGCTGTATGTCAAGTTCAACATTCTCCCACCGATTGTTTCTATCTACACGTATCCTTTTCTCGTTTTAGTATCCTTCTTCGAATTTTCCAACGAATATATATATATATATATTTATTTATTTTTTCGTATTTCAACTATTTAGTATTCAACATCTTATTGCCTACTTTTCTTTCGTCTACATTTATCAGTTGAATATCCACTTTGGCCAGCACAAAGATATGATCAGAGAAAATTTCGGCCCCGGGAAGGATATTCCCGTTCTTGAAGCTATTTGGATGCCTGTCCTGAATCATAAGTCTCTCTGTTATATTCGGTTGTCTATTGAAGATATCCACGTATATCTTCTCTTATGCTGATTGAACTAAATGCTTCCAGTTACTAGTGAACTCTGTCTACAGAAATTGACCGGTCTATTTCCCTTTTTATTTCTTTTGTCTAAGCCACCATATTTCCCTACCACACTACCTTTCTGTTTTCCTCCCACAACTGCATTGAAATCTCCTACTATAATTACGCATACACTCCTCCTTTCCTTGCCTATAATGTATTCTATTTTCTAATAATTTTCCTCGTCTTCAGAATATGCGTAGTGATTGGTGCGTATGTCTCACTCGGAGTAAGCGACCATGTTTTGCACCATACAGCACAACAGGCATGATTGGCGTTGTGCTGGTAAACAGCTGGTAAATGCATGTTTGAAAGGTTTACCTGTGCTACTTGATTTACAACAATATTTTGTTATTTTAAAATCTATTATTCAAATTTTGTAATGAACAAATTCAACTTAAAATCATAGCAAATAGACCTTGAACAACTTAGTTTTCCATAGCAGATGCGTTTTCTTTAAGTAATTAATCGCAAGATATTTCTGTATTGGAAAAAAGACGTGAAAATGCGAACGCCGCACTACATGCTTAAGGAAATACCATATTTTTTTTGAAAGGTAGGTGCCTCGAAAAGGAGCACTTAAACTGGAAACCAACTAGTATTTAATAAAACTAGCGAAAAGAACACATTGATACACTTTCGTTTATGCTGTGAATATTGCTTAATTAAATTTGAATGATTCCAACTCGACATATTCTATTGCATATTTAGAATAAGATATTAGATAGTGTTATGTTTTAGCAAGTATCCATTAGAAGGAAAAGTTCCAAAGAATAACAAATATATTATTCGAGAAGAGCATTATCATAAGAAACAATATTCTGTTTCTTATTGTTATTTGTAAACCAAAGAATGGTCTATACGATTTTTTTTAAAGAGCAAATATTCATATGGCATAGATGTTATTTTCCAAGATGGTGTTTTAATGGGGTGTTAGTGTAGTAACACAAAAACAAATGCAGATCCATGAACGCATGTCTCTTAATTATGAATTCTATTTATTTTTTAGTTGCTTGGCAAGCATCCAATGGTTATTAATTCTTACTTTCCCCTTCTTTATTTAACGAAACTATTAAACTTGCTGTTAAGCATTTCTCGAATATGAAAATAAATTGCTTAAAGGAAAAAAGTTCTCAAAGGAAGTCTTAATTATTTTAATTCTTCTTTATATGCTGTTTCTGTTGATAGAAAAATGTGTACTTTCAAATTATACAGGGTGCTTCAAAACAATACGACAAAGTTTGGGAGGTGATTCTTGGCACCAAGATAAAACAAAAAGTATAGACCAATCTATGTGAACAAATGATTCCTTTCGAAGTTATATAGGCTGCCAAAAATATGAAAAAATAGACTTTAAAGAGCCTTAGCTCCAAAACTATGCGACCTACCGTTGTAGGATCAAGACTTCACTTAAAAACTCGTATAAGCCCTATCTAAATATCCAAGTTTCGGAATCCTGCGGTATTTCCTCAACACTTTTTATAGAGGTAGCTGGGGAGTACTACAAATACTATGCCCGTAGCCAAACTCCCTCTATAAAAATTGTTGCATGAGTAAATTAGGATTCTGAAACATGTATTTTTGGATAAAGCAGACATTAGTTCCTAAGTGAAGTCTGATCTGATTACGATAGGTTCCATAGCTTTAAAGCTATGGATCTATAAAGTTCTTTTTTTCATGTTTTCGGCAGCCTATAACTCCAAAAGGAAGCATTTGTGCACCCAGGTTGGTCTATACTTGTCTTATCTTGGTGTCAGGAATCACCTCCCAAATGTTGTCGGTGTTGTTTTGAAGCACCCTGCATACTTTGATTAGGCGTACTCTATGACTGCATTTTATATACATAAATTATGATGTCTAAATATTATCTAATTTCCTGTAGTAACTTCATTTAAACAACATAAAAAGTAACAAGAAAAATATTTACTATTCCTTAACACTAAACATATTAATTTTCGTAAAACTTAAAAGATTTTGAGATACTTATTATATTGTACTATGCTACTTATTAGCAATCCTTAATAATAAAACAATAAAATCACAATACCACCAATATTGCATGTAAACTTTGCAGCGTATATATCATAACGTAAAATTTTTAAAGTAAAGATTCTTTTTACAGTTTTTTTCCTCCCAGTATCAGCTTAGGAAAATTTATTTCCATTATCGTACATACTCCCTATCTCCAAGATAGGATTAACTCAAAGAGTGGGATAAAAACACTAGATGGGAGTTTGAATTTCAACTCGCCTTATTGCAAGCTCATGTTGTCCTTGGTTCTATCCCAACCCAGGTAAGTTTGTAGTAGACAACATTGTGTCCATGAGTTTTTTCAGGGTTCCTCCATTTCTTCCAAATTTTTATTCCATCATTTCTTTTGTAATCATTCACTTTCATCAATCATTAATCTCCTGTAGCCTCAAGGGCATGACCATGGGACGGTCATTTAAAAAAAAAATCATACATTTCGTGTAAGGCCTATATTTGATGATAATGCAGTTTTGAATTAAGTATAGCTAAATAGAAACATATCAAATGTACAAAATCCTTTCTTGCACAAAATTAATGTAACAAAATTGAATACCGTTGCAGCAGTTATACAATAGATACAACATTGAAGATGATAAATATAGAACACTTGTTTTTGAAATAATAATAATAATAATAATAATAATATGGTTGGAAATAATCCTTCTATTAATTTTAGCTTTACTCTTACACATTATATACGTTAAAGCCATCATACGTTTATTTCCAACTCGTTTAGTTCTCTAGCTTAAATATTTAATTCAACATTTTCAGCATAGATTCAGATTTAATTCAACATTAATTCAACATATACGCTAAGACCAAAGATGTTAAACATAAGTGGACTATCGTAATATAATTAGTTATATAAAGTAAGTGGAAAGATACCTTTGAATATATGAGGAAACTATCAGTGCGATGTTTCCACCCACAGATTTACTTATTTTCTTGTCGGATCAGATACCTTCATGCAAGACATCAATATTACATAACCAAGTAACGTGATTTCGTTAAATTTTGTTTGTTTATTTTGTTTGATTGAATTGAAATTTAGTGTCATTTTCAGCAGCGAGTCTATATGAAATGTAGAACTACAGTTTAATATAGGATACGAACCACATGGGCCCCCACCCAGAATCGAACCCAGGTCTTTCGCGCTAGAGGAGCGCACGCTAACCACGTAACCACGATGGTGCTCGAAATTTCTTCATGTTTGATTTTAAACGTCTATGAAAGATAGTTCACAGGTAAAAGAAAAAGTAAGAGGATATCCAGAAAACATTTACTTAGGAATCCTCATCCCTGACTTTGACAAATACATATTTTCCAATAAACTGTATACTAATATACGATTTTTCTTTTCTTTTTTTTAAAATGTAATTCTTATGTCAAAGGAGAATCTTCTCTCTTCCAATCAAAACAAAATCTGAAGTGACGCTCTTCATCTAATTACACAACCTGTCTGAGATAAATGCAGAAATCAGGGCGTGCGCTCATCAATATTCCAAATATTTTGTTTTAATTAATGTGTGTGTTTGCTTTTAACTGAAAAATTATCTAACTGAAATAATATCTAGTGTTAGTGAGAAGGCGTAGCGATACATCATTGTTTTTTGTATGTTTTTTTTAACTCCTACGCCATGTGGGAAAACATGGTATTCAAATTTTAATTGCGTAACTTATATGTGAATACGAAGGCTGTTGATTGACTTTTGAAGCATATTATTCAAAATATATTTCATTCTTCAAACCATGAACATTCTGAAGTATCATACATGTTTTAACAACAAAAAAGGAAACATATAGCTATATCTACAAAATGCTGCTGATCTAAAATAATTAATTATGTTTTTGCTGTACGTGTATAGGTCATTGCAACGACATATGCATAGGATTACTATATTTCTGCTATCCAAAACCAGGATACTTAGGTAGAATTAAACCAGGGCACATAGTGCGGATTTGACTTTGCTTTGACAATAAGAAGGAAAATAGTGTAACTAGCAGCAAAATTATTTGTAATTTATTCCTGTTGGATACATCAGTACTGATGGTTAGGAAAATAACACACTTCTTAGACCAAAAGATTATGAACCGGAATCTTATGCCGTTACATGGTGCACTCTACAAATATTTAAGCATACTATAAATTGTGATTACATTTTGTAGTTGGTAATATAAAAGTATGAATTCAAAAAAAAAATTATTTATGAATACTGTAATTAGGGTAAGGCATGCAAGAAAAAGGTAAAATGATTGTCAAAACTAAGAAGGGCGACAAAATGTAAACTGGCGGAACACCAGAACAAAAGCCTTCAAACTGGAACTGTTCCTGTCAAAGCGGAACGAATTGTAAACCTAAAAATATACAACGTGCCAAAGAACTACAACTACTCAGTAATGCAGAACTTCGTCAAGATATTAACTAATTTTAGTTTTCATTATTTTGTAAGTAGTAAAAGATAAAAAGTATTTAAACTTTCATTTCTTTGTTTTTGCCTTTTAGATAGAAAAGTATTATAAACACACTAAAATTTTATAAAGGAACCATTGATAGTTGTTAAAAAATAACACTGTCAGCTAGTTGTATAATGTTTGAGTTTTTACTGAAACTCAAAGTACTTATTGCCATTCGCCTCACTAAAAATGAAGTTCTAAGTTGTGCGGTAAATATTTGGTGGACAAAAATGACAAAAGTGAGTTATATAAACCCTTCTCAAACATAATCCTAAGCTAGGATCCATACAAAAGTGCATAGCCCATGTGAAAAAATTTCCCAACAGCATATAAGGCAACAAAGTGGAAACAAAAAAAGAATCAATTTTTATTCAATGTCTCTTATCACAATACAAATGGACGCAAGACTGAGACAATTTTCATTATTAATCGTATGAGAACAAATCCCATACTTATAAAAATGCAAATTACTTAGTTAACTTTTGTATTGTGTATTATGTATAAATACTTGTATTGTGGGCTCATCTCGCGGTAAAAATTACACGACAATTGATTCCAACTCATTAAAACATGTTTATGAACAGGAAGTACAGTTGTTTTTATTGTACATAAAAATACTTCAAAAAACGTTTTACCATCATCCCTTAAAGTTACATGTGAATTGTTTAAGGTTAATCGGAATTGTTGTGGAATTGTCAGATAAGTTTAGAATTCACTTATGTTCATTTATAAACGAAATAATTGAAAAAATCAAATCTAAACCACAACATTACACGTAAAGAAGATACACTAAATTTAATCTCGAAAAATAACATCATTCGTTCATTTGTTTAAGATGTGAAATAAGACAATGTAAAGCTAATGCGTAGCCATAAACACAAAATTGTTAGAATATGATAATTTCAAGCACCTCTGAAGTTTCTCCAAAATATAATATAAACATTTTTCACTTAATTGTATTGTTCCTAATGAAAATTTCTTTACTAATAACACGAATAATAATAATAATAATAATAATAATAATAATAATAATAATAATAATAAAGAACATTTATATTTTGTTTCCAGCAGAGTTACAAGCCTGTATGAAACTAAAAATTCATTAAACACGAGTGTTTAGAAAGAGTAATTTGGTCAAATACCGTATAAAAGTTCTTCTGACAGATTTACATATAAGACATATTTCAAACCCAACCACTCCATTAGAATATTGATGATAATTTTAGTTTATCCAATCTCAGATAGAAGAAACATGAATCGAATATCGCTCAGATTTTACTTAAGTCTAAGAGCAAATTACACATACAAATATATTTAAATGTATGCAGTAAATATTTGAGTCAACACGGATTTGAATTTTCATAGTCAGAAACAACTAATATTTCAATAATAATAATAACAATAATAATATGTATATGTAATACACTAACTCAGATATTAATTATACTGATATTAGGAAAGCAACTTGTACAAAATAATTAATTAGGAAACCAGCAACTTAATCTTATCGCGTTTACTATAAAGTTGTTTTCAGTACTCTAAATAATCGAAAGCAATCAGTTGTGTACATCGGTGCAGTAATATATATATCGATACGATATGATTACTGGAAACTCTTAAGGATCTAGTCCACCAAATCTATTGTACATATGCTCAAAAATATTCTTTCAAAGAATATGTCACACAGACTACTTCACGCAAATGATCTCCAACTGTACCAAATAAAACTTCAATGGAAGATAATACAAAACCGCAAAGAGACTTAAATAATATATAAATTATGTTGTCAAGCAAAGAAATTTGACAATAATGCCGAAAAATGTACACAAAGACTTTACCAATTATAAATCAAATCAAAATTATGCATAAATAATAAAATTAAAATATAATTAAATCTGAAGTAATGGAAAACAATGATGATTTCTTTTTACTTCACTTTGATCAAATTGCAAATGAGAGAAACGCTAACATTAATCAGGAAGATAATGATTTCAAATATTTAGATTTGTATTTCAACAGTAATCGTGAATGAGTCAATGATAGTGGCATTAAATTTTGTACTATATCAGAACAAAATTAGAATATGCAACAATAGTAAGGAACTCAAGGACTTGGTAAGTAACTTGATTGACTTACACCTAAATTACCTCATTTTTCACAAATAGGCAAATACATTTGATCTAAAATTGGAAATATATTTCAACCGAATAGCTATTATAAAATTCTATTATAACAAAAAATAAAAAGATGGACTTTTTATTAATCCTCAAGCTGTGACACAATAAATCTGATAGATTCTTCTTATAAGAATCGCATTATTTAGTATCACACATCTCTGTAATATTTGTTTCTTTTATTTTTCTTTAACGTTTAACGTTATGCTCTAAGTCTAAGGAAGATGGTGATGACAATGAATAAAACAATGAAGAAAGTAAGAGAAAACGGGAGAACTCCGAGAAAAGCCACACAAATGGTATCTTTCCACCACACAGGTCACTTGGCGTAAGCGGAAATCGAACCAGAGACCATACACACCAGATGCAAGCGATCTACCACTGAGTCACAGAGATTTATTTCATTTTTTGAATGATTTCTACCTCATCTCTGAGAAGATTAATCATTGTCGGAAAACATGATTATTTCATATAATTTGGTAAGAAATAATACCTTATAGTAAACGAATACTAGGTTAATTAAAGTATACGTGATACTGGGTTAATTCAACTGAAATACAAAATGACTATTAGAGAAATATTTAAATAGACAAGTTGTATTTTACATTAATTTTCACAGTAAGCTGTGATTGACAATCGGATTAAAATACATTTCTAATAGAACATTTTAAAATGATGTCCTCCAGTGATTCTTCATTTTGTCTTTAACTATATGCAGTCTTTCTTCTTCTTCTTTATACTGTACATGAAAGATATATGAAATAGGCATGCAAAAATAATTATATGTAGGAAATGTCTTAAATTAAAGGTAGAAATATAGGTTGTTCTAATGCTTCTGACACTACCGAGTATTTTGATAGAGTAGATTTAATTACTATAAATTTATATTATATTCTACGTATGTTTAAATTTTACTACTTAGCTTTATTTACAAAAGAAAAAAACGTTAAGCAAGTGTTAACCTATCGGTAGAGAGAAATTTATCCTTCATGTACTTTCCTTTCTTTTATAGGCGTTTCTGTAACGCAGTCTAAAACCAACCAACAGCAAACACTTTGAAACTCAGATAACGTTTTCCTCTTTGGAAAAAGGTTTGTTCCTTGTAGGCAAGAGTGTGAACCGAGAATTTCCTTTTTCTCTCGTGTACATCTTCTCTTAATCTCTCTCTCTCTCTCTCTCGCCCTTGTATTTACTTTCCGTTGAGTTTGTTTGTAAAGCTAATTGCTACCAAGGTAAATCCAAGATGCGTTTTAAAAGATGCTTCGTTAGAGAAGACGGTTGGAGTAAGGAAAACGAGGAAACGGGATGTATTGGTTTGATCGGATGGTCACATGGGAAACCTTCACAGATTTCTACTTCAATTCATAGGTAAAACAAGTTAACTTTTATCAGAAACCAGAGATTTGAAAATGTGGTTGTTTGTCACTTCGTCCTTATTCTGTCACTTCCTGACGAAGGACCCGAATGCTTTGACGGAACTATATCAGTTGGTTCTGAGAAGTGTAATCAATCGAATATTACTGTTTTGTGTATCAAGTGATTTATGCTCTACTAACTACAGTAATTACATAACTAATTACTTCATATTCCAAGTAATTTTGTATTTAGTTATTAATTTTATTAATGTTATTTATATTAGTTTTATAGGTAAAATACTTAAAATTTTGATCTAGAACTTTTGTTTATTTAAGCTATCCTAAGAGCAACGAAAGTATTATAACAAAAAAATGTATATCAACGACTTTTCACATTATCATATCCCAATATTGAGTTCAAGCCTCCAGGGAACGTGAAATTACAAAAAAAGGGAACAACGTCAATGAAAGTGCATTTTTTCAAGCACCAGTTTCGTCGCTTTAAGTATTTGAGTTCTGATAAAAATCTCGATAATAGTATAAATTTAATGTGTTTATCTTAATACCACATTGCACTAGATCAATGAGAGATGAAACAAAAATTACGAAACAATAAAAAGTTTCAAATTTTACTTATTAATTCAGGGAAGAAGTCATAACAGAAACTCTAGAGTATTGCATAGAATCATTTTAAAATTTAAAATATAAAGGTTTATATTGCATATTACAGGAAACGTAAACATATGTTTTGTGCTCAAGATGCAAAACGATAGATTTTGTGTTCAGGAATGGCTTTTGAGGAATAGGAACGCTAGCTTTTGAGTAGATGTTACTGAAAAATCGTCAATGTCTACACAAACCGGTGAATAGCCCATTTCCCGTGCATCACGAACCGGTGAATATGCAAAATTTGATATATCGAATTCTGCCTCGGTTTTTATTTTGGAACTTTTCGTACTTTGTTCTGATAATGTGTGAAGCTTTTCATAAGTTTACTTCCAATAATACTTTCAGTAATTCGCAACTAACGCAAAACGTGCGACTTCCAACATCGTTTGCCTCAAAAGAAAGTTTTCTGCACATTCACCAGTTTGTGATGCATGGGAAATGGGATATTCGCCAGTTCGTGAAAAGAGGGACAAAATAATAATAATAATAATAATAATAATAATAATAATAATAATAATATTTAATTTACTATACACAAAATATTTTGTGTAATTCAGATTCAGATTTGACCTACCAACTTTATGTAAGGATCACTCTACAATCAGTATACTAGTAGGAAGGTTCTAAAGACTACAAGTAGAAATAATTGATAGAATTGACTGAAAGAAAAAAGTGGCAATGGATGGATTTTCGTTCTCGAGGCAATCAACTTTCGTTTTAGTTAATTTTTCCAGTATAAATATACGTGCATGTCAAATAAGTATGGTAACTGCTTAGGAATTTGTAAGATTTTTGGTGTGTGTGTGTGTGTGTGTGTGTGTGTATGTGACGGAGAGAGAGAGAGAGAGAGAAGACTAGTATGTGTGTCTGTCACGCATTAAAAAAATACGAAGAGCTTTTAAAACTGTCTCAAACAAAAATTTAACTGGTATAAAAAACACACTTACATAACGCCCAAACTCTTGAAAGTACCTTTTTTTCTATCTTTCCTTTTTTCAGCTCTCCTGTGAAATACCTTTGCTGCATACTTAATAATGTTAAAACGAGTCCAGAGTTTAAAATGAGAGAGGGACTGAGTTCCCAATCCCCTCCTTCTCAACTAACTTTCTCTTTGAAGCATTCAGAGTTTACCCAACCATAAGAAAAGTGACAACTAGATTTCGTCTGTTAGCATACGCCCTCCTCCATATCAGTCCCAAACTCAAGATTATCTCCGAACATTTAAAAGATATTTTAGACCAACATAATAGAAAGAACAGTCAGACTATGGAACAATCACTATAATAGTATCCGGTATGTTATGCATGAATAAAATGTTTAGTTTTCCATGTTTCATTTTTCTGGGAACTTTTATTTGGTTTGTGTGTGTGGGTTTTAAAAACATTTTTTTCGTCTGTAGCAAGAAAAATGTTTGCTCTTGAAACTGCAGTTCTACCTTTATCTTTCCTTGCACTTTATTCGGAATTAAATCGTTTGTTTAATAAACTTTCTTTTCTTTTTAAGAACGTATTTAATCTCCCTTTCGTACTTCTCTGGCATTTAAAAAGCACACAAAAAAAATTCCGTACACTTCTTCAATTATTAATGCATGAACTATCTTTTTGTAGTTTTGCAGTGAAAACTAAGTGAAAGATTTTTCCTAGTTTACTCTTGAAAATTCTGCAATTTTCTACCTCAGTTTATATATATATATATATATATATATATATATATATATATATATATATATATATATATATATATATATATATATATGTGTGTGTGTGTGTGTGTGTGTGTGTGTGTGTGTATGTTATGTTTTATTTAAAATTAACATTTCAAATGTCGAAAGTATAATAGTGGGTGAACAAAAATCATACCTGCAAAACATTTGTGCTGCAATTTTGAAGATATCTACAAATTATGCCACAAATCTAATTAACATGCCAGACACTGAGTAAACGTTGTTAATGTTTCAGTTTATATATCATCTCAATATTGGTTCAGAGTTTTAACTGTAAGTTTTCTTAACTCTCTTGAAATTTACTGAAATAAAAACACGAAATAAAAAGACTAATTTAGTGTCTCGTGGTTATGCTCTATAAAAAATGAAATCTTCAAGTTTTACGTCCCACGCAATGCCGGCTAGGCAAAAGGATACGATGATGATTAGAAATGAATGAAATGGTGGAATGAAGAAAGTGGGAGGAAACGGGAGAAACCAACGCACAAGGAGTTTGTCTACCACAAAGTTCACTTGGTACAAGCTGTGATCGAACGAGAGACCCCAAGCACCAGAGATAAATCCTCTACCACTGAGTTATTCTCTACAGCAGTGGTCGCCAAACATTTGTTTATTGTCTATGAACTTACATTTCTATTAAACATGAAATTAAATTATCCAAGTTAGCAAATGCCTACACAAGAAAAACTTACGTGCACAACATCACACGTATACAATAAGCTGTGAGGTGAGGCGGACAATGGCAGCTGCGCGAAACAAGCAATTGTTGTTGTCAGCGCCCCCTGTCGTTAGCGTCAACTCAGTGGAGAAATCAACGCTATCTACCGAAAATGTTCCTGCGAGCTACTACTAGCTCACGATTGACGGTTTAGCGATCACTGTTCGATAGGCTAAAGGAACAGGGTGGTTGACGAAAAAAAAATGATTATAAAATACTTGGTGGAACGAAAATGTGGACGTAAACAGGTGAATTCCGAGAACAACCACGGACAAATATTGTCCACCACAAAGAAGTATGGCCTGAGATAGAACTAGGGACCTCTCACGTCAGATGAGAGTTCTATACTACTGAGTTACCGTACCGCTTTGAAAATAATTCTTTGATTTATACTTTGCTGATGGAAGTGCAAATTTTTTACACGGAAAGAATAAGTTTTATTTAAACGATTAGAAAAAAATAGGCATACAAATATTCTCTTGTTTAAAATCGTTATTCTATTTATAATATGTCAGTTCATGCTTGTTGGTTCAATTAAGTTTAGAGTTCTATCAGTACCGAAACTATATGAGACGTGGACTTACACCTTCACGGGGGATACAAATCACATAAACTCCCATCGGGAATCGAACATGGATCTCCCATATAGCCAAGGAAACTCATGTCAGTCTATTCTTAACACTAATTCCTAATAATAAACAGTCAAATTAATAAATGTTGTTACCTGCATTGCCTCAATGTCTGTTGCTAACGTCACCGCTAGCATGTGGGCAATATCCAGATTTAAAACCATTCTATTGTAGTCAGAAGATTTGACCAAAACAACTAGTTAACTGGAATTTGATTTTATTATTTGGATTTTATTAGATATAAATCCTAAATAACTTTACACTACATCGAGACTGAGTCAACCCTTTAGTGACAACCCAATTCAACTAAATCATTGCGCAGTCACTAATCATTTTTCATCTGTGCCCTTCCTTCACATCAATCTTTCTGTATGCCACTGTCTTTTTGGAATATGTTAACGAGTTTTAGATTTATAAAAGTATTATATAAACGTGCAGTATATAAATCAAATATTTTTTCTGGATTATTATGGTAAAATTATGAACCAATCTTTCATTTAAAATGTATTTCAATGTCCAATATACATTTCAGTAAAAGAAAATGAAAACAGACTAGACTTTTGTGGGAAATTACGTGTTCTACGATTGCAACACTTTGAATTCGAATCCTACATTTAAGAACAACAAGCATAAATAATGATTATAGCTATATTTATCTTTTGAGTCTTTCAAAAGTATAAACACATCAAAGTTAACATCTGGAGGTTTTTAGTCTATCCATATCTTACATTTTTCAATTTTCTGTTTCTCCTTAAGTAAAAATCTACCAAAGTGCATATATGTTCCTTTGTTGTTAGCCTACGTACTTGTTTTACTTCGTAGTGTGACATATAGCCCCGCATGTATGAAATGCATACACAAAACTTTGAAAGAATAGTTAATATCTTAAGATTCTTGCAATAGAAATATACTATTATTAACAAAATGTCTATGAAAGTATATCACAAAGTCAAAACATCATAGAGATTATTGAGACCACAGTTTATTATTATTTAAAACTTTATAATTATATATTGTGGGAATAAACACAAATCTATTTTTCAATTTCATAATTTAAAGCTTCTCTGATATGAATTTAATTGAAAATTATCTTCCGTATATCGTATAAAAATATATAATAATACTTTCAAGATGAGGTATTAGCTTTAGCTCTGTAACTATACTCTGTATTTTTAAAATAAAGCGATATATTTTAAAACAAGCGGCGATATCGAAAGGAGGTATTTATGAGATCAACATCCTTTTGGCATTTATTGGAAGAGGGTATATCGAATATGTTGTATGATAGTTACAATAGAAATACAATAGGGATTAGTTACAACATGATTTATTCAATGACAATCGAGGGAAAATATATTAGCTGCAAAAGGAAAGGGAACAATAAAAGTAAGATTGAAATTTGCATTACTTAACTTTCGTACAACTAGTTTGTAATCAATCAGATTCATTTACAGATATATGCTATTCAAATATTATACAGTATGTCATATTGGTGGCAATAATGACAGAAGAATCTTTGGTAAGTCACAATTATATTTCTAATCTTTTAACAATGTTTTTCTAACTTTAATTAATATATTCCTTTCGTATAGCTATTGTTTTAGGGTAACATATGTAGTGTGGCGCGTCTTATTTCAATTTACACATTTCTTTGCCTTGATTTTTTTCTATTAAAATGTTTCTATTACCTAGGAAAATTGCAATCAACCATTTTTCACCCATATTATACCAGGTTCATATTAGTACATAAAGCACCATATGCTAATATGTATATCGAAAAGTAAAATTGGTGAAAGGTTTCTTTATTTTACCAACTGTACCCAAACAAGAAGAAAAAAAAAACTTTAAATAAATGCTTGCTATTAATCAAGATACAGACGTTTATGTTGAAGATAAGCATTCTTCATTGAGTGGTCTTCGGGAACAACATGTTTGTTAACCGTACAGAAGTTCTGAAGGATTGGTGTAGGTTTTGAGGTAGTGTCAGCATCCCTTCGTGTGATGTGTAGCACATTTAACCATAAATGCCTCTACATTCATCCGCAACTACTCTACACATTTTCATTTCATTTAGTTTTCACTTTTGCCAACTTTTACACCCTGACCATCTGGGTAGCTTCCCCTCTTCTTCCCGCTGGAGCTCTTCCTGATTTTGACTACTATTTTGCCTTATTGTGACTATTCATTTACTTTTTGATTTTGACAACTTCCTGTACCTGATCATGATTCTGTTGAATTACAATGTTTTTTTAATTCATTTTATTTAATGTATACTACAGGCATTACGACTAAAAAGCCGGCCAAAAAAGCGTCGTCGTCAGCCATTTGTAAACTTTTATACACTTTCTTACACAAGTGATTCATTTCTCATATAAGTAATTCAAAACAAACGCATTTGTAGTATATTAGGCCTGAAGTCTGATAAACTTATTATTAATAAACACGCCGTTAACGGTGAAGACAAGACAAGAAGTTCTTAACTTGGTTAACTTATTGATTGCATCAGTTCATCAGTTCTTATGTACGTACTTTACAGTTGGGAAGAGGGCCGCGGTGGTAGAGCGTTCACCTCTTGTGCTTGTGGTCCCGGGTTCAAAACCTGCTCCCGCCAAGTGAATTTTGTGGTGGACAAACACCATGTGCGTGGGTTATCCCGTTTCCTCCCACTTTCTTCATTCCACCGTTTCATTCATCTCTCATCATCACAGTCTCCTTTAGCCTAACCGGCATAGCCGTGGGACGTGTAATTCAAAAAATTTCATTTCATTTCATTTTTCTACAGTTGGGAATATTATATATATACTGGTAGATAAAGTGTTATGAGTTTGATGGATTGTAGCCATATGCAATGCACATCTTGTAGAACTGAGGGATGGAACATAATACATCCTAATACATCCTAGTATTTTTTTCTTCTCTTATCTGCACGTCTGCTGGGAGTATCTAAAGCAAGAAGGTAAATAATTAACTAAATAATAAATATAATGATAACTGTGTTATTGATAATAAAATGTTGACATATGAATAAATAAAATAACACTAAATATGTTGCACATGTTAGTTATAAATAATTTTGATTATAATTAAGTAAAGAAAATTAGCTAAAATATAAGGTTGTTGAAGCAAAAGTTTTAAAAGAAATAAAATTTAATAACCTAAAACAAAAGAAAGTCTACGATACTTATTTGATTATCGATGACCGATGTGTACTAAACCTGGAAAGATCTACGCCGCAACAGTTGAAAAGGAAAGTAAAATAAATAGTATACTAACAATAACAGCAAAAGTAACAACAATTTTACCTAATTTTATCAAGTTAACCTAATCTAATTATCTACTCTACATAATATTTATTACCTAGGTGTATTTACTACTATTTGTTCAGCTACGATTATTTAGATGGAATACGTACAAATAAGTCAAAAACAAATAAATAGTCAAAGACCTACCTGACAAAACTTCTAAGTAAAATGCACTTTGTGGATTGTTGAATGTGGATTCTGGTAAAACGAAATTCTAATGAAAAGAAGATATTTGTCTTGTCAAATTCTTCCTTCTAACCAAACCAGAAGCACTTTTGTTTATTCTCATTTCACTCATGTTGATCAATTTCAATTGTTTTTGTGAGGTTATATCGAAAAGTAGAGAGCAATGTAACTTCAAATATCTGTTTAAATGAATCTTTTTCTTTCAACATGTTATTGTGATTATTAGTAGAAACTAAGTTTGTGTCGGATATAATAGCTGAGAGATGTGATCTATCAGAATTCTCGACTCCTTCGACCCTACAAAGAATCTGGAGCGTGTGTTTACTTTTCCACGATAAGTCGCTGCGATGGCGACTTGGTCCATTTGATCCGAGCCTATTGAGGTCCGGTTTCCCTCTTTGTTATTAGAAATGTGGACCCTGTTAAAGACCCATTGCGTTCTTCCTGTGAAATCGACAATAGTCGTTATTGTATAACCCTGTGAATAAAATGGATATAACCAGGGCTGGATCCAGGATTCTCTGAGGGAGGGTGCACCGATAACTACCAATACATTTGAATTAAATTTTAGTTTTTTAAATGCCTTTAGGCATCTGTGATGTGAAAGAGGAATTCCTTTGGAAATGCTAAATGTGTGCTCTGGATGAGTTCTTTTCCTTCAACCTTCAGAAAATTGACAAACTATTGATTTTGCAAAACTCACTGCTAGCTTCTCACTTTAGGTATTGCATATTTACAACGAACGGGGGTGCACGTGCACCTTTGAACCCCTCTAAATCTGGCCCTGGATATAACCATATATTTGACTGCAGCAGACACACGGTGACACAAAACAGATCGACAACGATGAAAGGCAGAAAGAAAAGAAATCTTCATACACACACACACACACACACACATTATAATGATGGCGTTTAGTTAAGAAAATTGTGTTGTCACCTCTTTTTCAGATGTTCTAACTATACGCAAACCACAATACAGAAGTTAATTCAATTATTTCTCAGCACAGAGGAGCGCAACTAATTTCACTGAGTAAGGGACTATCTATGGGGTGGTTTATATGATCTCTGCTAGTGTGTTATCTAGGCTTAAGGGAGGAAGAGGTTAATCCCATGGGCTCTTCGTCGCCGCACTGTCTCTAACCTAGTGAGTTTTTTTTCTTATCATGTTCTAGTTCACTATTTTTAAAGTAAGTAATCTACAGGCCAATAGTGTGGTCTCTCTATTTTGAACGACTAATTTATGTTAATTGACGATGCCATTTCTAACGTCTCGGCAAATCTTGATTATCATATGAATTACATTCTTACAAGCAATACAAACTGAATTGCCAGCATTTACATTTACTTCGAAGTTACTAAATAAATTATTTGATTATATACTTATCTAGTTAATGAAATATAAATGGTAAATTCAGTAGATGAAAGGATATACGTAAAATGTTTCTACCGTTTTCCTCCTTTAAACTCAATAAGAAATTTGTCTTTGAAGTCAGTTCATGTAATAGAAGAAAAAGAAGAATTAAGCATACGAGAAGGAAATGCCTGTGACCAGAATTTAATCTTTCCAGAAACCGAACTTCTGTTGTTTTGTTGTTGTTACACTAGAAATGTATTTGCTCTCTCTATTCAGTAAACATGTTTGCAACACATATACGGTATTTCTTGCGAAGCAGAGAGCCTGAAACTTCCGAACTAAAATTTGAAACTTAACTCATACAACTACTGTACTCTCTTCTCTCTCTCGCTCTCTCTCTCTCTCCCACTCTGCCTTAGTTACAGCATTCAGCGTAAAGTTAAACGGCTTCAACTTCGATGAAATTTATGCCAGTCCGCTACACATGTATTGAAACCATAGAAATCCCAGTGTTGATATCCATTTACAGTTTGAGTAAACTTTCAAAATATTCTATTAATAGACGTTCGTTCAAAAGCAAAACTTTTTTTTTTCAAAAGTGCAGTATCAAGTTCAATGTTCTCAATGTTAAAGTAACCTAGCAGAAAGTAGTTTACTATAACACCTGCAATGTTTATGGTATAAGCAACTAGCCTTTAATTCAATTTAGAATCACTCATCGTAAAGGCGATTTCCTTATTGGTTTATATTTAAACTCTACCAACTATGGGAGCGAAAATGAATGACAAAAAAATCATCAAATTCGATATTTCTACGGACTTATACGTATCAAGGTTTTCACATGGCTGAGAAGCATTGAATTACACTTCGCTCATGTACACTTTTGTTCAAAAAAATCTAGATTGCCTTCCAGAGACTAAGTCCAAAAAATATTTTAGATCCTTAAGAATTCCCTTAGATCTAGAAATTTTCTCTCCATTTTTGCCACAGTCAGGGTTTGAAATTGAACAATATTGTAATATTAATATTCCAATTTTGTTGTAGATAAACAAACTAGCTCTTAAGACAGGAAATTACGGGAATTTTGAGTCGCGAATTTAATACATTATTTACATTTTTAATCTAGAACGACTTAAAGAGGGATGGAAGTAGATGAAACATCATCATCTGGTTTACGCGATTTGTCAACAGTTTCACTCCCAATTGAATGTGTCCAAAACGTGAATTTGTTCTGTTATCTTCCTTGGAGCCAATACTAGGTAGAAATTTATGATAAACACATCTGTATCAGTGGCGTAATTGCAGGACTATGTTAGAACATTCTGCTGTTTTCTGATGTAATATGATTTATCCTATCTGTCGTTTGTATATGAGGTTGAGAGGAACCTGGTTTTTGTTTCTAAAAGGATTGAAGAGTCAAAGTAAACTCACATTTACTTGCAATGTCAGTATGACAACCCTCATGCCACAGTAAAGTTACCTAATGTTAGAATATACTATAGCAGAAAATAAACCTCAATTTGAATAATTTTCTGCGCATAAGCTGAGTTACTTTTGTTTCTATTTTATGTTGGGATCTTAAAACGGTAGTTTGTTTAAGAAAGCAAATAAATACTACTGTATTTTTTTAGAAGTCGTTCAGCAGCTAACTTTGTAATCAGTAATTAAAATAAACACACGAGCACGATGAGAAGACTTTAAAATTATGAATATTTTTAAATATAATTATAATTTACTTACTACTTCTATCTTTGGTGCGTGGGATCACTGGAATTTGTGGAGGATAAGCCACCGTGAGTATGAGTGTTCTAAGAGTTCTTTAGTTTCCTTCCTTATGAGTGTTTTCCATTCTACCGTCACTATCCATCTCTTTATCACTGTTTTACTTCGTTTCAATGCATTATCAGAGAACATTGAGGTCAATTATTAAATTAGACTCCCCAAGAATATTTAAGATAAATTTCATAACAATTCTATTTTTTGCCAGAAAGAGAAATTTGAATTTGCAAAAAGGGCCGCGATGGCTCAGTGGTAGAGTATTTACCTCTGGTGCTTGTGTTCCCGAGTTCAATCCCAAGCCCCCGCCAAGTGAACTTTGTGGTGGACAAACACCGTGTGCGTGGGTTTCCTCGGGGTTCTCCCGTTTCCTCCCACTTTCTTCATTCCACCTTTTCATTCATTACTCATCTTCACCGTCTCCTTTAGCCTAACTGGCATAATAGTGGGACGTAAAACTCGAAGATTTCATTTCATTTTGAATTTACAAAATGTAAGACTAATGCTGATGTTTCATTGTGTGAAAAGAATCCTTTAGCGTTTTAATTAATGCCAGATGACTAAGAAAAGATAGGATACTTTTGAAAGCATTCCTTCTTAGAATTTCGGTAGCATATATTTATGGATATTTAAGTCACGCTGGGTGTATTAACTCTCCCGCTTGCACCGATAAAAATAAATAAATCTTACATCTTTGCTTCTCGTTTTTTTTCTTTTCTGATGGAGACCAATGTTAAACCAAAGTACAAAGTTGCATTCCAAGTTTAATTCAACTCTTACCTTTATTTGTTTAATTGTCACAGACTGATTATCTACACGATATTTTCTTAATTCGATCCAAGTTCTTGTATGAACCCAAGATATAATTTCCAATCGTGAGGTCATCCGAACTTTACATTTTAACACTCTTTCGTGAATTCCTTAACCTTTTTTCTGTCATGAAAACATCTGACACTATACCTGCACTATCGCAAGAATAGTAATATAACATGGATTTTCATATATATGGAGTAGACCGTTAAAATAGCTTTAGTAAAACGAGAATCGCACAATTCACTCCCAATCTTTCTATATGAATTATCAAAGAAAGAATACTTTTCAATGATAATATAATCGAATGGTACACTGCTCCTAAAACACGATGATAAAACTCAAATTGGAGGTTCGAATCCACGTAACGATTTACCAGTTATTTTTATAGTAAAGCTATACAACAGAAGGACGATTAAAGGTTGATAGTATGTCACAAAAAGTTTATAATAACATAATCTACATTAAGAAACAATTGCTTCATACTGAAAGAATAATCTACATCAGAGACCAACAGAGGTAAGTATTTCTGACTTTCATTGTTCTAAGTTTCAACGGGCGAAGAAATAACAAAGCGTTGTAGATGTCGAATTAAAGTACACTAAATCACAAAGGGTGTCTACACATCAAATAGAAAATATTTTATTTATGAATTTACTTTCTAAGGTTAAATTTGCTAGTGAAATTTGCCTAATGAAATTACATTTTTACTTTCAAGCAATTATAGGAAATAATAGCTTTCTATGATCGTCAAAAGAAAGTGAATTCGTGATTTCGACTGATTTATATGTTTAATGTGATTTGCAACTCTTAAAAGTGAGTTCAGATGTCTGTTCATCTGTTCGCTCGTTCGTCCGTTCGTGACGATCCAAATTGTAAACTTAAAGTTTTAAATGCATTCCTCAGGGATTTTGGTAACGAATTTTCTCTCTACTCCAAAAATTAAGATAGTTTAATAAATGTTTAAAATAACCTTATGCGATATTTTCGAGAATGGCTCAAGCGAATCTGTTTATATTTTATTTCAGTATGTCAATATTTCAATAATAACCTTGTACTGTGATATAAGATTTCTCACCAGAGAAAAATCTACGAGACGTGATTTACTCTTTAGGTGAAATTTTCTTGATCGATTAAAAAAAACTACTTCAGGCGAAATTGCTGATATTTCATAAATAACTATTTCATTGATAACCTGACAATTTGGCATGAGTATTTTTTTTATATAAAAATATACGAGGGGTAGTTTATTCTTAGGGATGTTTTAGACGATTTTTTGAAAGGGCTCCGGTGATTTTGTTGGTATTTCGTATATTAATACTTTACTAACAACTCTACATTGTGGTGCAAGTAACTTCTCTGAGAAAAATCTACGAAGGGGTGATTTTTAGAGATGATCTTTTCAGATTATTTTTCTGAAAATGACACAAATTATTTTGTTCACATTTCATAAGAAATATTTCACTAATAACCAAACAATATGGTATAACGTATTTGTTCTGAAAATTATACGCCAGGTAGCTTATTCTTGGAGTAAGTTATCTTCGGATGATTTCCTTGAAAACGACTTAGACGGCTTTGGTCATATTTCATACAATACATATATTTTACTAATAACTCTATAAAGTCGTATAAATTTCCTTTGATGTAGGTATCTCCAAGGGATAATTTACTCATGGAATAAGGTTTCTTCAAGCAAAGCTTTCCCAAAACCCATATAATTGTGTTGATATTTAAAAAAATGTTTCACTAATACCTACAACACAATTTGATTAAAAGTATTGGATACTGATACGAGAAAGTTTACTATAGTAGCCATAACATTTTATTTAAACATTTAACTTGTCTCAAAATGTACTTAATAAAACTTTCATAAGCATTTTCGTAGAATAACGTTTTTCTACAAAACGTAATAATGGAAAATAATAATGGATTGATGTGTAGTTTAACATTTTAAATTACAACATAAACATACTCGTTTATATATTTTTTTTTGTGTTTTGTCTTATAAACAAAAGAATAAATAACAAATCTTAATGTTAGTAGCAAATACATTTGCTCTCTAACATTTCTTAAGGAAATACAAAAATACTACGCAGCTCTGACTACTATTAATATATTGTGATAGATAAATACGTATGGGTCGGTTTAATTTGGGTTCTCCTACTTTGTCTACGCCTTTCCTTTCACCATTTCTTTCATTTTATCATCAAGGGCTCTTTCAGTGTCGCAGCATAATCATGAGATGCAATAATAATAATAATAATAATAATAATAATAATAATAATAATAATAATAATAATAATAATAATAATAAAATTATTCAAGCACTATTCACTATACTAGTGAGATAGATGTATGACTTTGGTGTACGTGATTTTCGGTTTCATTCCCAGGGAGAAAGCTTTGAAATGTTAACGCTTTACAATGGTCCGGATTCCAGAACTATAGGGCTAAATCTCATATAATCTTGACGCTGAAAACGTATGCTAAGCTCGTACCAACTAAGAAAAATAAGCGAAATCAGAACAACAGTACAACAATACAACAGTACATTTGTCATTATTGTAAACTACACCTTCGGATATTATTTAAGGGAATAGTTAACCTCAGTTCATTGACAAGATAGTTTTTGCTTAAATCTCGTGGCCAGTTAATTTGATTACTATTCTTCCCCATTTTCTGCCTCAGTTTTATAAGTAATGTGATGAGTTAATACCTATAATTCACGTAGACTATTTTAGGTATCTAGACTTTGACCCGACTTCTTACCGAATATGAATATTTTAAGTTCTTAAAGATTCATAATATTTTATACTTTCAAATAAATCTTAAACGGAAACTGCACTAAATGTGAATTTATTTGTTGCTTCGGTTGGCGTATAACTTTCCCTTTCAGTGTGAAACCTGATCCATTACTCAAAAAATTAAACCTTATTTAATATGTTGCTTGCAGAAGAAGAATATCTTTTCTTTGTTTAATATTCATAATACAGCTAGAAAGTGTTAAAAGTCACAAGTTCGTAACTTCTGTTTCTAAATAGTGTGCTTGTGTCCAAACTAACTTCCTCCTTTCTCCATGATGAATGATACGAGGGGCTTTCTCAATCACGTGCGGCTTTTGTTATGTTCTACATCATTAATAAAAGCTTTGACAAATTCAATCAATCTTCATATTCCATACTCTTTGTTTGGTTAGTTGAAAGAAGGGAAAAGAGATCCTCAAAGACTTCCTCAATGAATTACTGTCCCTCCCTCCTTTTCTCTGTGCCTTACTCTCTCAGATTGTCTCTTTACACGCTACGTATACACAGAGTAGGCTAACGGAAAGTCTTATCGATTAATCTTTGTCATTCTTTCCAGAAAACGTTTCATTACAATCCTTCAGAAAGCTGGTATTATGTAGAAATAATAATAACACTAAGAAAGACTAACAAGTGGATCCGCGATCTCAATTTGCAGAAGACTTTTCACTTTTCCTCTTGACCCAATTTAAATTTCAGTTGTGTTTTGTTATATTTCTGTTAGAAAGAAATTAATATCAAACGAATAAATAAAATTTAAAGTTATCAGACGCCCTCTTTGTCCCGGATATATCCTCTTTTTGGAAACTAAAAGTGGTCCGGATTTTTTAAAAAGGAAATATTGGAACGTTCTATTTTGAAGGGTACCAACTTCACAATTCGTAATACATCAATGTAAATAATTGTCAGTGTTAACATTATTACAACGTTCAGGTTCCAAAGAAATATAAGACTTACAACTAGTGATAGTTTCAGGAGGAGGCCTCCCTGGTGGAACAAACTTCCCCTCGCCCCTAGGTGTCATGTATTCGAAAATTAAAAGGAAATGAAACTTTCAGATTCTCGATCCGTGATAATGCCTTGCAGACTAAAAGGAGAAGGGTGATTTATTGAAAGGTATTCATATAATAAATATGAAATAATTGAATTGGTGTAATAAGAATTTCAGAAGAAAAGAGAAGCTCTGAGAGAAACCCATAGGCATGATGACCACTGTGTGGTTCCTATTGTACTTCAATCGTTGCTTTCTAGTTTAAACATATATGCATGAACAAGACTTCATTTTGGTATAACCATTTTTCGTGTATCACTTCAGGTTCAAAAGTTCTACTATCCCAATCTCCGGGTTGCATTGTATATTGGACACCCTGTATTATAAATTTTTGTTTTACTCCCGTACAGATGTAAAATATTTAGTCAGAAATGTGTGCTTTGAATATAATCAAATATTTCATTTTGTCAACTCAAAATTCTTCAAAACTATATGAACTATTTTAGTAACTATCTGACTCACTAAATCATCATCGCAGATATATCACAAAAGTACGTGATTTTTTAATAGTAATCTTAATCAAATTCTATAATCTTAATATCAAACTAGACAAGAAAATATCTGCTTCATATTGCTTAAACGGTTAATATATTTTGATAGTTTTTTTTTCTGTCCTGTACTGTTGTATTTCAATAAAAAAGAAAGGAAAAATTGCACATTATTCAATCAGTTACTTTAATATTACAACGATATCATATTATGTAATTCATATTACAGCACTTGGCGATGCTGCGAGGTGATCTACTGAGAATACCAAGAAGTCTGAAAGAAAGTCGGAATCATCATCATCATCTTTTTTTTTAGCTATGAACTTCGTAATATGTTGAAAAATCAACTTAACAGACAACGTTGTACGAAAACTATAACCTTTACAGGAAGTGATATGTAATTATTATTTATTTATTTTAACGAAAATCAAAATAATATAAATTACTATTGATAAGATTTCTCAAAAACTGAAGAGTTTTGGATGATCGTTTGAACAAAGATATATCGATATCTAGAAAAGTTTCAAATTAGACACTAACTCCTAGAGAGAGTTTGTGTGACTTGATCTAAAATTATCAGCTAATGGGTTCCTAATTTTTGTAAATCTAATGGATTTTGTGTTAACTTGGTTCCAAAAGTTTCCACAGTCTTCCCGTAATTTTCCTACAATTTGTGAAGTGCTAATGCATATGTATTAAGAAAAGTTCATTTTTTTTATTCTGAGAGCATTCTAGCTTGCTTTGTCAATATCATCTTCCGAACACTAATACTGAAATTGTGAAACACCCGGTATATATAATGAAGTTAGATTACTTGCATGAAAGTATTAGCTAGTTTTTACTTCACGCAGCATGATCGCAAGTTTTACATTACATACACATTTATTCCAGATTATAGGATCGAAATTTTATGTAAAAATAGAATATGACCTTTTGCAAGAATAGTATCCTTAAATCATTCCTTGTTATACACGAATAATTATGGAATACATTTATGCTTACTTAAGTACAAACAGAGGCTTTGATTACAATCCTATCTTCGAGAAATACATGTACCAAAATACTCAAAGCCTCTACATACTTTGTTAGTATTCTTAAATATATCAAGTCACGAGTTTATTTGAGTTCTTTTTGTTATCGTAATCTCTGAATTGCCAGATTTATTGCAAATTGATGGAAACCTTTGATAAATACTTGTGTGAAGAGAAGAAAAAGTCGTGTTTAGCAAACACTTTATCATAGGCATAAAACTACTATAAGAAATAACTTATTTCATCCGAATAAGATTATATCGTATTTACAGATTTTTGTATGCATGAAAAAATGTACAGAAAAATAAGTCATATCTTTCGTTTCCTTTACTGATTAATCGCATTCGCCTCCCACAAACTTAATCATTTTATGGATCAAAATACACCTATGTGCTTTCTTTAGTCTTACCATAATCTTACAGACTACTTAAGTTACGAGTTTATTTATAGCAAACAACAGTATCTCACATCAAAATGATATAGAGAAACTTACTGCTGGCTCTAGTGCTTCTGAGTAGCCTTACTTACCAGATTAACTTAAAATTATTTTGCTTCTTTTATTAGATAGGTTCTTATTTTTGAAGTTTAAGGTTAAATCAGAGGATCGTTTAATCTTTTTGAGAAATTACAGCTCGCGATTTGCTTCAGCACATGAACATTGCTTAATATTTCCTACTTTTCTTATTCTGCAGTTTCCCTTATTATTTCAATAACGTATTGATTCATGTTCGATTCTAATTTAATCTTCGTAAGTCTATACACACAGGATTACAATCTGTTTATATGTTTTAAATCTTAGAAGTTAAAACTAGGCTTTCTCTGCCTGTTTCTTAAGTGTAGTGATGCTCTTTTTTTATATTTAAACTAGCAGAATATCCGTTCTTCGCAGTGGGGAGGTCAAATTTCATTTTGGTCATAAAGGGCAATGGAGGCTAAGTTTGGATTTAAACAATTTTGGAAGTGTCGCTGTTTATCTCAGCGACCCCGAAAACTGTGAATTCGGCACTAATATCTATCATTTTCGATTATATATATATGTAAATCCTCCCCTCCACTTTCCCTAAGTTCTACTGTCAAAGACAAGTGACAAAAAACGTTCCAGGCCCGAACCTGATCTATGTTGAAAATTTGATTAAGATCTGTCGGGTGATTCAAGAGTTATGTCCAAAACATAGTCACTTTCATTTTAGTATATATATATATATATATATGTATATATATATATATATATATATATATATATATATATATATATTTACGTATATCTCATCCTCTCCCTCCCGCATGTTGTACCGTCAAAGTGAAACGATAAATACCATTTCATTCCCGGATATCATCTATGTTGAAAATTTGATCGAGGTTCGTCTGGTGATTCAAGAGGTACAAAGTCACAAATATAGTGACTTTCAATTTTATATACTGTATTAGATAAATACAGCACAACACGGGGAGAGAATTAGGCCCAACACGTTTCTTGTTGTTATGTGATTCTGACAACCACTCTCAACGAAAGTGATTCACTAATTACAAAACATATAATATACATATAGTATAATTTCCCCCATTCAATGCCAACAGAAAAATATGAAACAGTTTGCAAAATGTTCCATAAATGATAACTTGTTAACAACAAATACCTGCAGGTACTGTTGACGCAAACTATACATTTTCCTGGGGATATTATTTTCAATTAAATAGTTTGCTAAACATGTTGGCTGTAGGCTTGTATTATTTGAATAATTACTTTTTTTTAAGGGAGATGAGGAAAACATGTCCCATTCATCTCATTGACATAAATATTCATCACATTGTGTATGTACATATTCGTAACATTATATGTCTCTCGGTTATATTGGTATTGTATTAATTGTTTAAAAAAGGTTTGCAAGTAAGATAATTGCTCCTTTTTCTTTAAAGAAAAATAACGGAAAGGGACGTTTTATTTCCAGAGAGTGTCTCGTTTATTCGGTTTATAAGACTTTTTTTTTTACAGCATTCAAAACAATTCAGTAAAGGGTTATGTCCTTTTGTTTGGCAAAAATATACTAAAATTGCAAGTAGTATGTGCATTACTGTTACAACAAAAGAAAGAACAACAACAGACACAACATGCCAGTTAATAGTTTATATTTTCTATATAATACGTAAATAAATAAATAAAAATCTTTTTCGACATAATACAATACGACAACCTGTATCACATGGGCAACGAAATACATAAATGTTCATTTTCCTCAATTTTATTATAGACACCTTCGAATAAGAGTTGATTCTTAAGCATGCCATTTTTTACAGTTCGATGTGATCAACTAATATATATATTATATATATATATATATATATATATATATATATATATATATAATATATATATCAATAAATTTAGTAAAAAAAGAAATAACTTTACTCTTAGCGTCTTTTTCTTCAATTTACTAGAATTTATTAAAACCAAGTCATTTCAAACAGCAAGTGTACTATTAGTTTCACTTGTCACAAACTACTAGTGTACTATTAGTCACAAAGAATAACAACATATCTTCACTTTTAATATCGTAGAGACACGGCAAAACAGATAGAAATACGTATGCCGTACATTCAACGTTAAAACGACTGACAGGAAATAAACCTCTAGGAGCTAGTACAGTATAAAATACGTTTATATACACAAAACTGTATAACTTACCAGTACAGTCAATGTAATGTTTGACCAGAAAAGGGTATTTAGGATAGCTGATACAGATAGAAAATATAGAACAATATTCAATGTAATGTTATAATTAATGTCTTTTATTGTGTTTACATCTAGCACGTAAAAAACGGAAAGTCGATTCGCATACTTTCAGTAACGGCTAAAATCTGAATGAAGTTTACTGTAAAAGTATTAAGATGGACACTTCGGAATATTTTTTTAAAACAATGTGGATATTAGTAAATGTTATCTTCTTAAATAAATGTATACCAGACGTTTGTTCTTAATACAGAAAGTATAATATATTTTTTTCGTTAAAGGAATGGTCATAGCACTCATAGAAGAATTAAGTTTCCAATCTGGAACATAGGTACCAAGTATCATTTGGGTTTGAGAGGATTTATAGAATTATGTGTCTTTAGCTTTTATATTTTTATTAGAAAAAAGTAAATATTATTTACGAACTGTGTATATTTTCGCTGCATTCTTCATTGACAAATTGTTGGTTTAGTCTAAAAGCAGCTTCATACGCATATTAACTGCATTCTACAATACTTGGTGTTTGAAGAAAAAAGAAAAGTACAAATGTGAGACATATACCAATGGATAGATCTACTTGATCCGAACAAATTTATATTGTTCAGCGAGAATCTTCATATGCAGTTTTCGAGAAAACTAACTTTTCGTGAACTTAAAAATTGATCTTTTACAATAACTATGCTACCTTTTAGGATGAAACTGAAACTAAATAAAATCTTGCAGATTTACGTTCCACGCTTATGAAAGCTAGGCTAAAGGAGATGAAGATGATGTGAATGAATAAAATAGTGAAATGAAGGAAGTAGGAGGAAATGAGGGCACCACAAGGAAATCACGTATACGGTGCTTGTCCACCATAAACCCTGCTTGGCTCTAGCTGGGATCGAACCAGGATCCCCATGTATCAGAAGTGGAGGTTTTACTACTGAGCCACCGCAGTGTCTAAGATGAAATTGACCCTGAAGTATATCCTAACCAAGCTTTACAGTATGACAAAAACAAGACGGCAGTATATAATATGGCTAATGGGATATAACCAAAATTATAATTAAGTTTTAATATATCTTCATCTATAATGTCCTAACACGAGACAAATACCAACCGATACATGACAACGAGCTGAAGAAGATGATATATTTGAAGGTACATTCTAATGTAAAGTTAAGGGGAAAATAAAAAAAAAAAAAAGAATTTTTAAGATGCTAAAAATTACGTCATTTATTGTCAATCTGCTAAAGTGCATACATCTTATCCGCTAAATAGCTAACTAACTCTATGGTCTATGGAACCCGGATGTTCAATGCCACGTTCACAAAAGCTCTCCATTGACTTTTGTCCTTAGCCAATTAGATCCAGTTTCTACTTTGTACTCCCATTTCTGGGGGGGGGGTGTATATCTTAATATTATCTTCCCATCTGCGCCTAGGTCTTCCGAATGGACGTTTTGCGATCGGATTTCCAGTTAAAATTTTGAAAGCATTCCTACTTTCTTCCATTTCGACTACATGACCTGCCCACCTCGGCCTCCTAAATTTGATGGCCCTAACAATGCTTAGTAAACGGTACAAATTATGCCGTTTCTCGTTATGAAGTCTCCCCATTTCTGTTCCTCTTGGATCAGAATATTCGTCTCAGGGTTTTATTCTTAAATACTTTCAGTCTGTGTTCTTCCCTCAGAGTGAGCGACTATGTTTCGGAACTATATAAGACAACAGGCATGGATTATCGTTTTATATGTTTAAGCATCTTATTACGCTGGAATATATTAATTATTTATTTGTTTACTGTCTATGAAAGATATACACCATTAAGTAGCAGATTTTAGTTATTGTTGTTTGAGTTGTCATAGAAAATACCACACAATGCTAGCAGTGATGTCCGCAAACGTAAGGGTAACGTAAACATTACTTGTAAACAGTGAACACTGGTTTCAAGAGATAATTCTTCACCAAAATAATTAATGAAAAATTGGCAATAAATAATGTTCGCCAGAATATATCTTATTTTTATTCTTTTCTTTTCATTTGTATAAAATTTAACAATTTTTGTAATGTATAAAATATGTTATAATAATTATCTCACAAACTATCTACAAATTAGTACAGAATGGAAACATGTATTTTTTTTTTTTTTTTTTTACATATACATATACATTTTATCACATGTTAGAAAAGCGTTTGAAGCTGTCAGCCGACATTTAAATTAGTGCGTTACCAGATATTACTCGCTATATGTGCTTCTAGATTATAGCGTAATCCGATTATGAAATCTCACGTAGGTGAGAGACTTGCCGCGCCAAATCTCCTGAACTTTTCATCATGCATAAGCTGTACTAACACTTATTTCATACGTTTTCTTTCTTTTCTACAGTATATTTTTTTTAAAAAAAAAAACTCAATACTTTAATGTTGAATTACACTCATCATATTTATTTCAAATTCTATAATACTGGTACTGAACGGGAGAAAATATGACATTGTCAATCAATATATTTCTTTGAGCTTAAGAAATGTATATCAATGAGTTTAAATCCTCATGTGCAGTTTTTCGAAAGATCGTGAAAAAATGTATACAGTGTGTAAATCTAAAAATAGATAATGCACATTAACAATGCCACCTATTAAAGATTAAAGTGATACTGAAGTATATCCAACTCAAGTTTTTTATTATTATAAACCAAGCAAGACAAAAGTATACAGTGTGTTTAATGACATATAGTCCAAAATTGTGATTAATTCTTAATCTCTGAAATGAAATCTTTAAATTTCATGTTCCGCGATTATGTTGTTTAGGCTAAAACGAAACGGTGATGATGATAATGAAAGAAATGGTGAGATGAAGAAAGTGGAAGGAAACGGGAGAACCCCAAAAAAACCCATGCGCACGGTGTTTGTCCACCAAAAATTTCAATTAGCGCAAGTTGGAATCGAACCAATGACCTCTTGCACCAGAGGTGAACACTCTACCACTGAGCTCCTAATCTTTGAAATATGTTTAACTGTAGTGTTACTCAATGATAACATCTACATCAATCGACAGATGTTATTGAGATGTACAAAATTATATACCCGAGGGTAAAATCTTACGCGTAGGTTTCCAAAAAATAAAGAATAATTAACTTTTATGGCGTTAAAATGAATGTTATGCCTTTATTACCAATCTAATACGGTTTATAGTTTCTTTTAGATTTGTTGAATAGATTGTTTATATTGGTTTACGTGTTGTACATGAAAATATACATTTAAAGGGATTTAGGATTTAGATTTCTAGGTTTTCGGCATCTAAGGCCATTCAGCCCTTCACGATTTGAGGAATGACATCCCTCGGCGAGCACACAATCCGGGGAAAGGAAAGGAGGGAAGCGACCTGGGACCTATAAGTGAGATACCACCCCAGCATTTGCCTGGTGGAAAACCCAGGAAAACCTCATTCAGGGTAGCTGGCCTGAAAAAGCGTGTTACACTTTTTCGATGGAGTGACAGGGGTGTAACCACGGGTGGCCCATCGAGGCCAAGCTCCCCCAAATGATCTCCTGGCCCCCCTAATGACCAGGTTTTGAAAAGGTCATAGTGAGATTACCTCGCTTCAGTTACTTAAAAATAACAAGGTTTACATATGATTAATAATTTACGGTAAAATAGTATCGAAAAATAGTATATAATATTTTATAATACCGATCGAAAAACAGTATGGTATCTCTTCCTTATAGCGATCGGAAAATAGTATGGTATACTTTTTTGTGAAAGCAGATTAAACAATTTACTGCGATTTGTATTTGACAGTTTGAAGGCAAACGTTTTAACAAGATACTATAAATACTACCATTAAACAATGGTACTAAACTAAATTGTAAGTACATTATGTTATTTATATGCTGTAATTAGTTTTTTTTTAAAAAAAAACATTTTTTGTCAGATGGAAAATTTGTTGAAAAATAATTTGGCGGTTTTTATTCAGTTTTTTAATTTGGATTTCATTCGCTTTTTTAAAATGCTACTTCGTGTAAAACAGCTGTTAATAAAATGTTTTTTTTTTTGTCTCGAATAATAAATAAATATTTTTTTCAGAAAATCATAAGGGAATTAAGTGCAGTTTCAAAGAAAACCAATCTTATGTATAAAGGTAACCAAGAAAGTTCTGTCGCTTTTTGTGGAGGTCTGTATTCAATTAGCTCTCACACCGTGAATTGATTGACAATGAAGATAATGCGAAGATCAGTTGTTTATGGTGGTACATCCAACGTACTAGAGCCTTTCTATATCAACTATGCCCCTTCTTGCGCTACTGTCAATGTGTGTTTCTCTGGAAAAAGGAGGGATAAGTTGCTGTAGCCGAGATCTTTCAATTATTGGATGCAGAAGCGTTGCCAGAATGAATTATTTTTTCCACGCACTTCGCTGTGCGCTTTCTTGTTAGTCATTCTATGTAGCCTACGATCTTCACTCGTCAAGACCAAACTACTGAATGACAAATTGGCAATACAGCTGAGGTCATTCACTTCTTTTCCCTAAGCAAAGGGAGGGTTTCATCACTCAGAGGAAGGCGGGGGTGGGGTCGAAGTACAGTTCGCATTGTTTCCGAGGTTACAGATGGAATAGACAGGCTCTATCTGGCTCTGGCAGTTCAGTTACACCGTGAACTTGCGTAAAGACAGAGTGAACATGTAACCACCACAGAGTGCCATACGGTATGTATGCTGTAGGAGTTCAAACTGGGGTCAAAGATATACCAGGGTGCAGTGGGGCGGAAGATATGCCAGGTCTTTGGTGAGGATGTCGTGACTACGCGGACAGTGCAGCGGTGGTTTAATAAGTTTCAGGACGGTGACGAAACAGTCGATGACACACCACGTGCCGGAAGACGAACACATTTACAAAATGACGATCTTCAGGCAGCAATTAGGCGAACAGTGGCCAGACATGTGAGGAACTAGGACTACAATTCACTGTGAGTGGAGAAACCGTTCGGCAGCACCTTCATCAACTGGGAAAACACTACAAGTTAGATCGATGGGTCCCACATGACTTGACTCCGGAGCAGAAGGCAACGTGAACAGACAATTGTGTTACTTCGGTGTCTCATCTGAGGAAGGAACCATTTTTGGACAGGATGTTGACTGTGATTAGAAGTAGGTCCTGTACGATGTTCCACGGAGTCGTCATAATTGGTTAGCACCCCATGAACCAGTTCCAAAACAGCCGAAACCAGCACTGCACCAGAAGGTCCTACTGTGTGTTTGATGAACTGCTCGCGGCGTCGTGCATCGGGAACTGCTACCAGCAGGTCAGATCATCAATACATCTGTGTACTGTCAACAGTTGAGCCGTGTTCAAGAAAAACTCAAAACTCTGGAACCAGCACTTCAGAGTCCCAAATGGGTCCTGTTACAGGACTACGCTCAGCCCCACGTGGTTAGAATAACCCGGGACACCATTATACGCCTTGCATGGGAAACACTATTGCATCCGACATACTTCCCGGGCATTGCACCGTCCGATTATCATCTATTCCATTCCTTGGACAGTAACCTTAAGGGACGCCAGTTCAAATCCCTAATAAAGGTGCAAAATGCACTTGATACCTTCTACGCTTCACGGCCCAGCAAGTTCTACCGCGATGGAATCCATGGCCTTCCAGAACGTTTGTAGAAGGATGTCGATGCTGATGGGGACTACTTTTGATCTTCTAGGTACGTCTTAGGTGACATATCAATGTTCGGAGGTAATGGGTGAGAAAACAATAGAACTTTCTTGGTTACCTTTATAGATAGGTTCTGTGTATTGAAATAGTTATGCACAAAGGTATAATGTTTGGTTCGGGGCATAGTTCTTGGTTAAATATAATAAAAACTACCTGGAATATAATTTATAAAGAACAATAAATAAATAAATGAAATAAATAATAATAATAATCTAAAAAAGATTGGTTTTAGTTTTCCGGGGGAAATCAAAATTTTTCAGGTTTTTCAGGCTTCAAAAACACTAGCTGCAACTCATTTTTTGGTTTTGTACATTGTAACTGGCCCCCCTTCTAAAACTACGGGCCTTCCCTACAGAAACCTACTGGTTACACCCCTCCGGAGTGACCACGCCGGGAATCGAACCCGGGACTGCTCGCACCGAAGGGAAGAGCGTTAGCGCCTACGCTACGCGAGGCCACAAATATACGTTGTTTTCAGCAGAATATATAGACCTATATGTTTTCATTTAATTTTTCCTGATAATGAAACACCCATTTCTAAGATTGTAAGTGTAGTCGTAGCAGTGAGGCACATAAGACTTAAAGTGATACAGATATTGTTTCTAAAAATATACTTTGGTATTATAATACATTGAAAGTACTCACAGTGTGACTTAATTCAATGGTTTTGGAAAATGCATATTTAGTAAGAGAAAAAAGCAAGAAAAGTGCTTGTTGTTAAAAAAAACGTACTTTAGTACACCTTTGGTACTGAAAAGGAATATTTAAAACCAAGCAAACACTTTTCTTGCTTTTTCTGCTACTAAATATGTATTTTTCAAAACTATTGAATCTTAGTCGCACTCTGAGCACGCTCAACACATTGCGCATATATTATAATAATAACTATAGTTTAACGTATAAGCTAAATAACATTACTCTTTTGGAGGTGAACAATGGCATAGCGCATCAGAGACGCGAATTCTATTTAGTAAGGAAGAATTTTTAATATCGCCGGTTACAAAGAAAATACAATATCCTAAGTCTCGTTTATTTTCAAGGCGACTGAAAACCCATTCTGAAATTATGCAATATATATATTAACTGAAATATGTGTTATTCGCACATGAGAATGCGTTTATGATATTCTCCTTCGCGGATATTTACACTCATAAGGGCCCAACTGCTAAGTATGTTCAAACATTCATCTCCAATGATTTACCTGTTCTCCTCTGATTATGACACATACAACCATAAAGTCATTTTTATGTATTCAGTCAAAATATAAAAATTCCCTCCTACTAGTAAAAGCGGAATTTGAGAAACTGCTTTGCCACATGCCCATTTGTATTGAATAAGAAGTTCAAATGTCAAAATATATCTCCTTAAATTGTCTCTCATCTTAGGGGATTTTGAGATACGGCCATTCTGCGATAACAATTGCAAGTCCTAGTCTTTTTTCTTCCCTTCTAAGGAAAATGTCAAACAACCTAAAAATGAAAAGTCTAACTGCCAAATTCCTAATTCCTAGCCTTAAGAGATTTCAATGATCATATTATTATAAGAATTGTAACTACAAAAAACGCTGAAACACGTCTTTATTTATTTTAAATTAAATGATTCTAAATACCAAAATCCATGTTTCAAACTTTAAGGGATTTGCATGTGACGTGTGTGATGTGTTAAGCATACCTTTCAGCAATAAGTCTATATGAAACGTGAACGTACAGCTTAACGTGGGATCCGCAGCACATGGCCTCCAACGTCACAAGTTTCCAACGAACACAAGTTTCCAACGTCAAAGTCGCACACACTATCGCCAAACATCAATATAGCCAAATGAAGCACTCTAAGATATTTTGCGATATAGTCATCTTACTACAGCTATTGAAACCCCACCTTCCCCCCACTCCTTTTCTCATCCTTCTACACTGAGAAAAACCGTTATCCAGACAGCGGTATACTGTACAAATATACGGAATCCTCTTTCTTACTACAGAAATCAGTATCCATATGCTACATACGCATTAAGGTGTTACATTATGCAGTTGCAGGATGTATGACATCTAACAGTCTTTCGTATATCATACACATATACGTGTTACATTCGTTAGCTGTATGTTATATACATCCATTTGCAAGTGAGATCCTGACCGCCTATATTGTTTCATACGGAAAGTACGTATAGATGGAACACTTATACGGAAAGTATTATAAAACAGGCGTTTTCAGTTATACGTTTGCTGTACGTCAAGTCCAAAAACCACAGGATTTACACATGTAACATACGTTTTACTTACGCAATATACGATTATTTTTTTCTCAGATTATGATAAATATTAAAAGAACACAAAACACTTCTTTATTTACTTCAAATGAACATTTTAAAGACCAAATTTCATGTCTCTAACCTCAAGGAATTTCAGAACATGGTATTTGTATTATAACTATTGTAACCTCGCACTTTTTTTCCGTTGTGTATTGAAGCTGGCACATAAGTTTGATTATATTAAACATGACGTCCAAATGCCAAATTTAGTGTGCCCAATCTTAATAGGCTCCAACATATAAATATTTTAATATAATAATTGTCATCTCTATTTTCCACTTCCATTCAGGATTTACAAATTCCCTTTATAGTGGTACCTTACGTCACGAATCCTGTGTACCGTCCAACATTGATGTTTCTAGTTTAAGCAATTTGGAATAGGTGTTGACCAATTAGTCGCCCACGTTAGGTTACAGTTAAATTTTAAATCCCTTAGTTTTAAAAATTTGAAATTTCAAGTACAAGTTGATAGTGTTCATGTAGTTTGCAAAATGAAATAGTAAAGACAGAAACGACGAAATCCATAAAGACCCACAAGTCTATGTTTTTCCTTGTACCTAGATATATTCATGATTACACTGAGAAAAAAAGGACTAGGATTTCCGGGTGGATACATCGTATTTACGCGGGTGCGTTCCTTAAGTAATGTAATTTCATGTATAAAAGTACAGCAAGTGGGAACATCATGCCAAGTCTGGAGTTCGGCGTCTGGATTTCGTGTTAAAAGCATATTTCCTCTCTTTCCTTCTCACAGAATGATATGACGTCTTATTACTCTCGTAAGGTGGGGAGTCACAGAGTTAGAAAGAACCAAGAGGGGACAGTCGTAGGAAGGTGGTAACAACATTATATACGTAAGTTATCACCATCGGAATGGGTATGGCGTTAATTATAGAATTGAAATGGTGGTCTCACAATACAAAATTTTCCTTGGACGGTACTGTAGATCGTACTACGGATGAAACAACATTACTTAATGCGGTGAAGCGCGTAACTTGGTAAAAACAGCATTTATATGCTGACTGGATTATGCATTTTTCTTCGTGTAGGTATAAAGTTTTAATTATATTCATTACCAATGACCCAGATATCATGGGAAATCGTTTTAGACTAAATATTAAGAATGGAAGATGGAAAGCAATTTTTGAAAAAGAGTTTATGCTGGTCAATATGTTTAAACCTAACATTTTGGTAATCATTACTTAAGAATGATAAAAACGCTAAGAAGACAGTTAATGTATCCATGCTAGTAATGTAATCCTAGTCTGATAATAGGACTACGAAGAAAAATATATTTTCTCATACTCTACTGCCTTTATAAATAAGAGAAATTTTCGTTTTAAACTTACATTTAAATTCAAGTAACGCATATTACAGGAAAGAATAAACATACCCTTTTTATAATACTTGTACAGTTCATCCTTACACAAGTAACTCAGTATTATTGTTGGGATAATCACAGATGTTTACTATGTGTGATTGATAGTTTGAAGTTCACGTTCCTTTACAATACCAAAGCTGGATATTAGTGGATCTATATGTAATCACATCGGCTCATAGTTCAAATAGAACCAGGGTCTCTCGCGTTGGTAGGCTCATATGCTATCTTTACAACCAGAAGGATTTTAACCACGTCTGAAAAACAGTATATTCACAAATCATAAAACATAGGAGGGAAAGAGGAATTGTTCATTATCTTGTACGTGCAAGAACAATGTAGATAGAATTTTCACTAAAATTATCAAGTCAGAGACTAATATTCTTGGAAAACGAAGAACGTAAATATAAATGAAACACGTGCGTATCGTGACCAAGTAAACTTTGCAGCAACAAGTACAAAGTTAAGCTTATTCCTTTATAATCAGATTATGGAATTAGGTTTACCTCCATTAACTTAAACCAACCACATGTCTAGTATCATGGTATCGCTAAGAAGCTTTTACTGCCCTATATACCAATAACTCAATAACTCCCCGTGAAACTAGACACCATTTTTTCAAAGTGATAATACGCGAGAAATAATCAGTTAACTATAAACTGGAAATTCTAAAAATCGTTAGATTTACTTCTGATATTTCACATAAAGCTTTTATACTTTTCTCCTATCAAACTCTTTGAATATCTGAGTAATATAATGTTGTCTTCTCATATTTAAAAGTCATTAGAAGCAATATGTGTGTCGCTGTTGTAACAAATGTGTGTTATCGTTAAGAGAAGGCAAGCTAAAAATACTTGTCATCAATCTACTTGTCATCAGCGTATATTATTACATACATAGTTGGCTACATTAAGAAGTAAAGAAAGAATATGATCCAGTAGAACAAAACTATCAGTTACTACTCAAGACAAAATACATACTTTTTTTAACACCACAAAAATTCGTTTTCACTCATTTTTTTTTCAAAAAACTACGCAAGAAAATTTACTCTGGTATGTCATTTTCTTCAACTCAATGTAATTCATTCAATCTATATAAAGTGTGCCTTATCATTGGATATTGTTTTAAACAAAGATTAATGGAGAGTATATGGAACTATACAGCGCGCGTACCCATCTAATATATTTTAGTTCAACGTATTCTCCTTTTAAATCAGGGAAACAATTGAGGGTATAAGGGTGGGTATAAGCTATATAGAAAATATCCAAAATTGTCAATCTTATACTTACCAAAATTTCTACCAATACACCACTACTAGTGGAATATAATAACTTAAAACTAACATTATCTTCTGAACATTCATTTTAAATAACTTTCAATTAATGTTTTGGGTCATTTCATGTCAATTCACTCAAACTTTAAAAATTACACTCGTCATCTGAGATACTCATCAATTTTGGTGAAAATGCTTGTTTACTCGAACTAGAAATAGCAATGACCAGTCAGAACATTATCACTACCTATCTAATGTCTTATGTGTTCACCTTTGTCTAGCAGGAGAGCAGCTATGCCGTTTGGCATAGAAGCAATGAAGTTTTGATGGCCGGCTGGAGGCATAGTGTACCGTATCTGCACATACACGAAAGATAAATCCTGTAAAGTCTACTAAAAGGAGGATGGCGAGGAGTTGAATGATATCCCAAAGGTCCTCAATTGGTTTAAAATCGTGTAAGTCTTGGCTTCTCAAGAAGTCACACTCTCTACACCGTATGTAAAGAATAAACGATCATGCAAATAGTAACAAATGCCTACGCTTGGATACATTTCTAAATGCTCTTTTAATACTGCTTTAAGGATGATGAATTCAATGGAAATAAGTTTAAACATGTCTCCAAAGGGTCAAAAGAAAATTGACTTCCAAAGTTATGATCTTTGAAGTAACACTTATATTAGCGGTTCCTAGTCGGTGTGTCGCTACACACTAGTGTTTCGTGCAGTCCCATAGGATAGTAGGGGAATTTTAGAATTTAAAAATTATGAAGCACTTAATAATTTGTTAAAATAAATTTTGAGACATACTATATCATCATACACAACAGTAGTAAGAAGTACTCAGAACAGGAGAGTAACTTCTTCACAGAGATTAACAATTTTACATTAGTATAATTTATATTATTAGCAAAAAATGAAATATGTCGCAATGTGGTGACGGTTCAGCAAAGTGTGTCGTCAGTCAAATAAGGTTGTGAACTACTGGCGTAAGTAATGGTAAATGTGTGTTTTTACAATAGTTTGAAGATGCTGAATCCGATGAAATTATTTTGAAACGTCAATGAGGTCACAAGAAATATGACTTCGAATTTGGAATCTCCAAAGTACCCCTTACGCCATGGTAAAAGTATCTATCCTGAAAATCATTTCTAATTGCCTATTATACCAATTTGAGAACACTAAATTCAAAGGTACTATTTTTAAAACATACGCGTGAATAGGATTCCTAAAATTAGTGCTCTCAAATATAGCATATAAATATCCCAACTTTAAGATTATTTTTCTTAAGACCCCAAGGACGGATATGTTTGAAATTAATTTCTCTCGATTTAGCATCCTGAAATTAGTATAAAGAGCGCAATTACAAATGTATTTCAGGATAGGCACATTTTACTAATAGCATGATGTTTCCTTCATTGTTATACAACTTATGTTCTCAATTTATTTTGACATTTGGATGCACAATAATAAAACATGCTATATTTATTGACACTCATTATGATTTAAAATTATCAAGTCGAGTTGGAGCTTTAGTGATGGCCACATAGCAGCCCGTGTGTCCCATCTAGCAGGTGGATAAGAGTGAATAAAATAAAATTAAAATATTTTTAAAAATAAATATGCTTTCTTATTTATAAAAAAACAAAATAGATCAAATCGTAATAAAACATTAAGAAAATCTGTTTTCAAGAAAGCTATCTTTTTGCAAAAAAAAATTTATGCATGCAAAGCATGACTACAAAGCAAAGCATGGGAAGTGCTCTCATATAAAATCACGTGATAAAAAATCTTAAAATCTAATGTCATATTATAACCATGGTTCTATTGTAATATTACTTTTCTTATTATCCAAATAAAAGTTGTTATACTTAGCTGGAATTTATGAATTAATTGTATACAAGAACGCTCTCCATGGTTCTGTTTGTAGTCATACATAAATAGATTTTTAAAAAGTAATATTCTTGAAACCAAATTATTATTATTATTATTATTATTATTATTATTTATTAATTAATTATTTTATTTATTTATTTCAAGTACGTTTTATTTTGTTTGTTATTGTTTTCAAAAAAAAAAAAAGCACCTTTCAAAAAAATATTTTATACATTTTCTACCTTATAGTCGTAATTAAATACATTTTCTACCACTGTTTTCATTTTTTTGTACGGTTAAATGAAGAAATATGACTTAAGACGCTCTAAATGGCAATAGACCTTCCAACTGGTTCGCTATAACCCACTTTAATCAATCGTGCTCAATGTTTTCATACTCTGAAAAACTTTTCCTCATTTTACACACAAAAGAATCTACTTGTGTGCATTTTACAAAAGCTGCAATTTTATTGTTTTATGCTTATTATTTATTTTATTTATTTTTGTAATAAGATGCTTTCTTACATTGAATCAGTTCTTGTGTCTATCGTATTTTCACAATCTGAATTTACAAAGATCCCCTAGTTGTTATACTGTACATGACAACTCCAAAGCACTTTTGGTTGCATAACAAAATAGTATGTGTAGTTAGTGGATAATCCGTACCTAACAATAAGGCAGAGTTTGGTAAGTGAACTTCGGGGCCATTTTTTGCGAGGTGGTAGTGCACATTTAAAGAGTTAATACTGGGAGAGCGCAATGGCCAAAAATAACGGAGAAAACCCGTCTTAAAATTTTCTACTCCCCGCATATATCGTACGACGCGCGAATTTACCAAGTGACCGTGTGGCAGAGTGAGTAAAATCAGTAACTCATGTGTAAAGTGTCCTGGGTTCGATTCCTGTTCGAGTCATACATCATGTTTTTCTTCAACCAATAAAGTAGACATTTGCAACTATAAGTAAAACATTAATTCACTGTATGTTTATAATGAATAAAACAATAGAAATTTTTAAATCACTTGCAAAATCTTTCAATGTTCCATGTCTGGCAAACTAAATTTAATCTATTCCGTAAATATACTGATATCACGAGTTATATTATAGTTACGACCAGTGGCGTATTTACGATTTTATTTCGGGGGACTTTGTACACTTTAGTCCTGTAAATGTGAAAATTCTCGAATATATTTCATTTACTTTAATATAGTAAATAACATTTCGGAGGGCTTAAGCCCAGAAGCGCCCCCCTTAAACACACCACTGGTTACGACAGACGTTGTGTAATAAATGTTCTTGACGCTTCGTGTCTACATCTGTTGACAGTTTGCGAATTACAAAGGAGTTGAGGAGGAAATCCCCTTTGCTAATACTGGATGTTGCTATAACTAAAGATTACTTCCTCATTTCCCTTGTAATTCTCTCACTGTCTACAGATGTAGACACGAAGCGTCAAGAACATTGCGCCAAGAACAAGACCCCATCTGGGACCCTGGGACAATTTATTTTACTTTGACACGTTATAGTTTTGAAATGATGAAAGACATGTTTTTCTGCTTTCATATTTGTCCCACCGTTTCAGATTTTTCGGGGTTGAAACGGACTTTAAGATACGCTTAAAGGTGTTAATAAAAATGAGTAACGTGCTGCCCTCAAGCGGAATGATTGAGACCTCCCCAATTTTGGTAACCGGTTTTGATCTTACCTTGACCCAAACTTTCAGGAAATATATACATCACCCCCACTTTGTGGGTTCAGGTTCAAGTACATCCATGTTAGTTCTTTGTACCCATTTCAAATTACACTGTCAACAAGTATGTAGTTAATCTCACATAATATATTAAGAAATTAGAATTGAAGAAATAGGTTGAGTTGAATTGGCAACATCAATTGACTTCCACTTTTTTAATACGTTGAGTTCTTTGTGCTGACTAAAGTTATTTAGACTTAAGTTTCATAATTCTGTATGTAAGGATATACTGGACATATGATAAGGAAAAGACGAGTTTGGGAACATATTTTTGCTTGCCTAATAAAACAGGAATTTAAAGTATGCATTCTAACTGAAAATTCACTGGAGCCCCAAATTTCGGAGAAGGGACGCATGACGAGAAAACTGGTATCCACGCAACTCCAGATGGGACTTCCCTTTTGTAAATCACTGGGACCGTCACTGTATCTAAGTGATCTTCATTATGTTGACAGTTATCTGTATATAAATAGATCTACGATGGTTTATAACTAAAATATTTATTATTCATCGGTTACTGGTCACGACTATGTTAGCTTATCCAATACTTTGAATTGTCTTGATAATACAATGATAAGCTCAGCAGAACGCCTTTTGAAGCTTCACACAAGAAACCTAAACAGTTATCAGCATTCTCCAAACAATTATTGACTTTCGAATTAATCACGAATTAAGAGTGTTCGAATAAAATAACTGGACATTTTCAACGAAATCGAGCTACTGAGAAACAATTAGTGAATTTTAAAGATATGAGTATGCAGTCTTATATTCCTAAGTCTAGGAAACATTTTTAAAAGTGCAATAAATAATGGAAATAGTAATTAACAAATAAAAGTCTGATTAAATTGAAAATAATTAATCGATCTTTGTTCCGAGCTGAAAACTGAAAAATAAGATTTCAGCCTTTAATGGTAGATATTAAATTAGCCGTAAATCTAAGGCCATACCATTGTTGATAATACCTTGCACATCGTGTAGACCTGAAGCTTTCCAATAAACTAATTGAATACTAACAACTGAAATCTTATTTCTTAGTTTTCAGCTCTCAACAAACGGCGATGAATTATTTTCACCATAATAGTTTCTTTCTTTTCTCTTATCTAAACTTTTCTATTTTCCACTTTTTATTGTGTAGTATATACTATGAAGTACCTAATAAGAAAATAAAATGTCTTTAATAAATTAATAATTGGTTAAGTACTATGGATGATTGTAGAAGATAAATTGCCTCTCTCTCTCTCTCTTTCTCTCTCCAATTTTATTGATCTCCTTCCCTCTTCTTTCAAAAAAATTAAATGAAATCTTTGAGTTTAACGTCCTATGATTAGGCCTGTTAGGCTAAGGAAGATGATTATTAAATCAAATGGATGATAATGGAAGAATTAGTGGAATTAAATGTGGGAGGAAACGTGAGTATCCCAAGAAAAATCCAGGAGCACGATGTTGTTTACAAAAAACTTGCTTGGAAGTTTATCGAACCTGGGACCCACCCACCAGAAGTAAGCGTTCTACCGCTGGGCCACCGTGCCCCCTTCTTATATATATATATATATATATATATATATATATATATATATATATATATATATATATATATATATATATATATATATATATTTGAGCAAATTCGTTTGCTAAGAGCTTTCATTTTATATACATATTGTAGGGGAAAGAAAATTTGTTTGAGCTTATAAAAAATGGCGGTTGACATCAGCCATATTGACTCTATTGTAGCACCATCTGTCCTACGTTACCAGGACTGGCACCACAATTAAAATGATACCTCGTTTATTCAAATCGATTGAGGTGTTTGGACTGCAAAATGAAACTTATGGATATGCGTTCAAATATACTCACATAAGTACATACCCCAAGTGGCCCAAAAGTAGGTATACTGTACCGTCTGCATTTTGTATAATTTCTTATTGTTATCCATCAGGCAGACTTAGTTTCTTTATTATTTGTTCATATTGTGTTTTTACTTACATCTTAAACTTAGAAGAGCCGAAGCAAATAAACTCATAAACTAGAATCTTGTACTTGATCAATTCAGGGGTGTATACCTACTTTCGGGCCACACTATATAATGTCTTCCCTTTGGGTTCGTCGTAGCCGGATAAAAGCATTCAAAGAGATTCAAATCTACATACTCGATTACTTGTAGTATCAAACATAAAAGGGCCTACAATAAACCCTAGAACACTAATTAGGGAATCTTAAATAGTTTAAAGTGAATAATGTAGTTTCTCCGGAACCTAATTACAATTAACTGATTATGATGACCTTTCAAACAAATATGATGTACTGGCATAAGTGCCCTTTCTTCGCGCACACAGAATAAAATTTCATGAATATAAAACCAAAAATTTGAATATTGTAGAAATTGTGACCCTTTCTCCTTTAGAAGTTAAAATTTCGAATATTCTGCAACACGTGCTCACTTATTTTTAGTGAAAAGTTCATATGCCTAACTTCATAGCTTAAACTTAAGCATTTAAACACATTGGGCATTTTATCAATAAATAATAGGAAATTTAACCCTTTAACGCACCACTTTTTCCGATCAAACTGATGTTTTTAAATTTGGAGTGGATATTGTATAGGAAATAAGGGATTTAAAAAAACAATTAATGCAAATAATATGTGGTGTATGGGACATTTATGGTGTTTGCATATAGGGTCTATGCAAGGTTGCGCGTTGACATGTGCTAAGTCCACTAAAACCAGATAGAATAAATAAAACGCGACGAATATCAGCATACTTACACTTTTACACTTGTTATACTTCTGCCTAACAGAAAAAAATCAACAGTTCAAAACCTGTCCACTAAACAAGCAAAGAAAGCTCAAAGATGACAAGATGACAACTCAGCGTGCAGCAAGTAGCCTAATACAAAGAGACCAACGCTGGCTTACTATGACATCTAGCGAGAAATTCAGAACTTCATTAGTGAAAGGGCATCTTAGCTGATACGTCAAGCAGCTTTTCTATATCGGAACTAGAAACTACATGGTGCAATACAATTTCAAGGTAAACTTTGCATATATGCAAAGCTGCGCGCTAAAGGTTTACCCCCTTTAAGTGCGGGATTTCCGAAAAAAGCTGAAACACGTGTTCAATTACTTTTAACGTGGAGTTTATATGACGAGTTTCATCTCCCTAGTTGAAAGATTCGTGAGAAACCCTACTCTTAGAAAGAAAAGAGGAGAAAAATCCCTTCAGCCCTACTTTTTTTCTTTCTTAGAATACGTATTTCAAGACATTCTTTCTTATCCCTTGCTTTCGTGACTAAAGTAGTTTTCTGTTCAAATTTCATGTTTTCAGCTATAGGAATGGTATGGGCGTTGATGAGTAAGAAAATTTTCTGTTTTATATAATAGTGTAGATTACTGTCATTCAAGCAATTTTGTTGAACCTGTATAAAAAAAAAAACGTATAGTTATGACCAAGGAAGTCACAACAGTACACAAATAAATGATAAAGTAGCTGCAAATAGTGAAGATTTGTTGTTGTTCTTTTGAATAGTTAACTTATATCGAATTATGATACTCTCGTAAATCTGCTTTCTTACAGTGCCGGATCCAGGATTCTCTTTGGGGCGTGCACCAATAACTACCAGTATTTTTTTTAATTAAATTTGAGGTTTTTAAATGCCTTTAGGTATCTGTGATGTGAATGAGGAATTCCTTTGGAAATGCTAAGTGTTTGCTCTCGATGAATTCTTTTCCTTGAATCTTCGGAAAATTGACTTAAACTATTGATTTTGCAAAACTCACTGCTAACTTCTCACTTTAGGTAGTGTATGTTTACAACGAAGGGGGGGTGCACGTGCACTTTTGCACCCCCTAAATCCGGCCATATATATATATATATATATTGATTGATTGGTCGGTACATATGATATTTATGATTCATTATAATCATTTGCAGGCCAAATTTAAATACTTTGCCTTCCTTCTTATTTGTTCGTACTCAGTTACGTCTAAGCGTGAAGCAGTACAAAAAGAACTTGACAGAAGGCACTATATTACGATGTCTCTAGGATAGAAAATAAAAGCAAAAATAAAGAAAAGCACAGCTTTCTTACAATGCTGGCTAGAATATTTATTATTAAAAAAAATTAGAAAAGTTTATTTTTATAATAAATATTCTAGCCAGCCTTCTAAGAAAGCTGTGTTTTTCTTTATTCAAGATGGACACAAGGCCATATTATCATAATATAAAAGCCAAAATCACAAAAAATCAACAAAATAATAGTCTACAGAAAAAAGCTCGTAAAGAGAAGACATGATTCCGCTGATAGCATTATAGCTTTCTCGCGGATACGTTCTTTTTTTCTGCATATTATATTTCAACCTCATTTTTTAAAAAATATACCTCTCCTGGAAGTTTTCCTCTGTAGACACTTACGGCCCGTCCGTATATACGGGCCTTATCATAGGTATAATCGGTAGTAGGACAATTGCTTTCAATCTGAGATATTTGCATGTTGTGTACAGTTCTCAGCTAATTCATATCTTCTCATCTACAATCAGCGTTAATTTATTCGAATAGATTTCTGTGCTTACCTAACTTCCGATATACCTTTGAAGTCAATTTATGGGTAGCACAAACAATCAAAAATATGAACAACACTGGGGAAAGTGGGCTTCGTAGGTTCAGTTTAGTACGTGAGGGCCCTGGTTCGAAGTCGACACACCCGAGTTCGTGGTTTTCTTCGGCTTTCTTCCCACCTCCTTCATTCCAACATTTGTTTATAATCATCACCATCTTCTTTCATAGCCTCGGAACATAATTCTGAGACGTTAAACTAAATAAACACTGGGAAAAGGAGCCACAGTAACTATATAGTAGAGCGCTCACCTCTAATCGAGTTACCATGGTGTAGTTCCCAGGCCATGCTTATGATTGACATAATCGTGTTCGTCGATTTTCCCAAGGTTCTCTGTGTTCCCTGCCATATCCGCTGCAGCTTTCTTTACAATCATTCATTTTCGTTAATCATTCATATCCTAAAAGATACAGCCCTTGAACGTTAATGATTGTATTTACAAAACGAAAAAGAAAGTTAAAGAATTTCAACCAGGGCCTATATCTAAAGCAACAGTGCTAACATTCACTTCGTGAAACTTAGGGAATGCCGTGGAAATTTTCAGCCAAATAGCCGACGACTTGATTCTAACCCGGAACATTCTGAATTCGGAGCAAGGACACTAGCCACTAGCCTATGTTGGTGTTATTTGCAATTGAAGTATAAACAGTAACTTTGGTTATTAGGTATTATTAGAGTATTAGGCTTTTGATATTTGCATCGTAACATTCAGATGTATTGGAGCGGGCAACTCTAAACGCACAACACACTCTTGATAGCTTCTTCACCTTCTCGTAGATATTAAACTTCTTGAAATTATCAACCGAAACCCACATTTTCTGATTCCCTCTTTTCTTCTCTTTGATTGTGTTTATTATAAAGCCATTTATAACAGTCCGCTCTTTCAATACAAAACTTGGTATGTACATTTCTAATTACCTATATTGTTTTGAGATACATTTGGATTGTGTGGTTTTACCCGGGGCCACTCCAAAGTGGTCTAAAGATGATGGAAGGGATTTCTGGAGGAAATTTTTTCAGCATTTTCCCATTTTGTCCTGTTCAAGCACGTTAGGGGCTACAATACATGGCACCTCTGGAAAGCTTGTTTCATATCGAAGAGAATGAACTACAAAGCATGACTTTTCAATTAAGTGTTGATGCAATAGCTATTTCACTGTGAGTCTACGATTTTTTTTATACTAACAGAGTCAATGAGCCCCAGGGACTTACTCCGTTGTCCATAGCACCTACTTTTTTGTGTATGAACATATCTTTGTTATGTTTATCGAATGGACTAGGTTTGATTAGGAAGTCCCGTTGACAAGTTCATGTCCTTTCCTTGTCAGAAGTTCGTGAAGAAGAGGTTAAACTTCCAAGTTCATATAATTACAGATGTGTATACATATTCAAAGAATAAATATATATCTTTGCATAATAGCCTGTTAAAACCCCAAATCTCTTCCTGCGTGCGCCATTGTATATGATACGGTGTGTTAAAAAGGTTGTATATCTCACACTTACAATGTAAATTGCCAATAACATAACATGATTCTTTGATCATATGATAATACAGCGTTTTTAAAAGAATTGAAAATAAATTGTTATTAATTAATTAATTTACGTTTATTAACGTAATCTGTGTTCCTTAACATGCAGGTGAAAGGAAATTAATTTATTTCATTGGGTCCACAAATGATTTATAACTTTAGGTGATTATTGGTTTTGAATTCAGGAATTTCAACAATTAGCTTTACCTCACAAAACTGTGATTATAGGTTGTTATTAATGATAGGGATAAGATGACACTAAAGTAAGTTTTTTTTCATCAAGTCAAAAGACATTTGAATTTCTGTCCCATATTTGGTGTGTTTCCTAAACAGGAATTTTTAGTTTTCTGTAATAATACAATGTGTTGTTCCTTATTTAGGTCGCTGAGTGTTGATTATAAACGTGAAGAGAGATGTTTGCCAACAGGCTCTACAAAAAGAAATTTGAGAGGTGTATTACTACAGATTTGAAACAAATATCCATTCAATCTTAGAATCCTTGTAGTTGGTGTGAAGAAAAGTTATGAAAGCATAACTTATTTAGGTCGCAGAGTGTTGATTATAAACATGAAGAGAGATGTTTGCCAACAGACTCCACAAAAAGGAATTTGAGAGGTGTATTACTACAGCTTTGAAACAAATATCCATTCATTCTTACGATCTTTGTAGTTGATGTGAAGAAAAGTTATGAAAGCATAACTCTTACTATCCACAATCAGGTATGAAAAATATTCTTGTTAGGTTCAGACTTGAAACTGATAGTTATCTTATTTCGATTACAATTTGATTATACAAAATTTTGCCACTCCTTGTAAAAGTAAGATAGCAGAGTTAGAAACATCACTTAATCCAGAACAGGGAAATGTTATTCTGCAACCATTTGTAAGGTGTGTAAAAAAAATAATATTGTCTCTACTGCACATCAGGTTTGATTAAGAATTTTCTGAAAGAAATACATCTTAATAAAAGCACATTTCGCTCAGTGGAAAATAAGCTACAAGATTCAGAAAAGCAAACCTCAGAATGAGGTAATATTTTTTGGTCCTGAAATCAGAAAACTGATGAAAGATGCAAAATTCAGAAGTTAGTCAAAGACACAAGTAGCGGTTACGTGCTTATCTTTCGAAAAAGAGTTTCAAAAACTTTCTAGAAAACTTAAAGTCTTACAGTTACAGAGAACTTGTAAGTAAAACTATAGAAGTACATGATCATGGTATATAATATGACTCTTTAAAATGCACTTCTTGGATTCCTGTCTTGATTCCATCTCTGAATACTTTTACATTATAAACTACGAACACAGGAAGGAAGAGTTTTCACCAGGATGTTGCTGAAATGAAATTCTAACTGAGAAAATGATATATGTCAGACTATTGTTGGACGTTCATGAGGTATATTTCTCAAGCAAAGTACAGCCAAAAATTTACTTCCCATATATTATAGATGCTTAAATGTAATATTGCTAAAACATTATGTTATAATGCAAAGTTGAAAGAATTGTTTCTAATGTGAATAGTCAAAATTTGTAGGTGATAAAAAAGTACTAAAAATAATTAAAATCACCACGAAAGAACCAATAACAATCACCCATCGTTTAATTTTGTTAACCTGTGTAATCAGTGATGCATTACTCGAATTTTTGATAGGTATACATCGATTGTTTGCAGCAGTATCGCGTATACCCACAATTATACACTCCAATATATCTCTGATTTAAAGTAAATATATATTGGACTATAAAAATGTTTGTTGTGCATAAGTCGTAAGCCCTCCATTACATCCCTACTAATAATATTGTAGAATTAAAAGAACATAATTTATCAATAATCTGATGAAATAATTGTAATTAGTTTAGGCATTTGAGTAACACTCCTATGTCAGATGTTGTAAAGCTTTCGTGAAATCTAATTTATTTTAGACCATTTCCTATACGTACACAATACACTCTCCTGCTTTATTTGTAGGTTAATAGAGTTAGCGTGTGGTGGAAATTAACAAGTTGAGCCCAGCGTGTGGCTGCAGCGGAAATTGAATGTTGCTCGGAAGCCAGCAAGCATAACCGCTTAGCTGCTTCGACGTCAACCTTAACACATTGCCAGACGTTTCTATTTCTCTTTCTCTTTTTTGCTACTAGCTAACATTGATACATTAACCTTCAGTATTTAAATAACACACGTGCTCGTGGGTTTTCTCTGGGTTCTCCCGTTTCCTCCCACTTTTTTCATTCCACCATTTCACTCATCTCTCATCACCACCGTCTCCTTTAGTCTAACCGGCATAACTGTGGGACGTAAAACTTAAAGATTTCATTTCATTTTCAAATAACACAAAAGCACGCTCACATTATTTTTTTTAAAGAAAATATCATATTCATATTTTGTCCGGTGAAATTTTAACAAAACAATCTCAGTATAATTTTGTTTATTAGATCTATTATAATATGGCATTATAATGTACAAATAAATTAAATATGCATATTAATTTTCAAGTCACTTGTATGAGGCCACGATTGCTCAATGATAGAAAGCTACCCTGTGCAGTGTGATGCCCATGGTTCAATCCCAGCTCCCGCCAATTAGGCTTTATGTGAGACAAACATCGTGATTGTAGATTTTCTTGACATTCGCCAGACTTGTCGCCTTGTCACTTCTACCTTATAGCAAAATTGAAGGAGCCATTACGTGGAATACACTTTCAAACCCGAGAAAACAATAGCACAGCATTAGCCTTGAAATCAGATATTCGGCATCTTCCACATCTTTGACAGTGTGTTGTTAATTCATTGAGTGACTACATCGACGGACTCTAGATGCCACTAGTATTTGTTTCTGGACTTCACACATAATTCTAATCGTACTTGTGATGGTTTGTCATGTTCTAATTTAAGGTAAAACATTTTTATTAACTAACGATTCGCTGTTCACATTTTTCATGTGCTGTATCCTAGTAGAAATATGTATGTTTATCCAACTTCCCACATGTAACATTTATATATGTACTAACCCTCCATTTGTATGTTTCAGAATTTATTGTTTCCTACCCATTTTAGTAAAAACAAAATGCTTTCAATGTTAATAGAGGCATGCTTCATGTAGTACGAAATTGAATCAGATTCAGAAATGCAATTCAAATTTACTTATTTACAATATTATGTTACCTATAGTTGCTAGTACGTAGTTATACTTGGCTCTAATTTCCAAACCGTCGGCAACCAGTAATATGATCACTTTGAAACGTTTGAAAAACTATTACCATCTTATTTTCAGTCGTCACATTTATGTTAACATACTTCCATTGACTTAAGTCCCTGAAATATTTGTTCATATTTCCCAACTCTTTCTAGATAGTATTCTATTTCCTACATTTATGTCTGTAACATGCTTCCTTTTCTTTGTTCTTTTTCCCCTATAATTAATTATTCAGCTTCCTGTAAATCCATTTTTTTCTTTGGTAATATTCTTTCTACATACCCTGATTTCCTCTATTTTCTTCAAAATTTCATTTCTAATTAATATATTTCCACCTCCGCTTTGGATCCGACATGTTTTCTTCTGCAACTGTTTTTCAGTGTTTCCTGTACATCTTCTAAACCTACACACTTCACTTTCTAGGCGAATGCATATTTAATTTCACCGTCTTTTAACTTATTAATATACAGATGGTGATCAGAAAAATCGAAACACCTAAACGAAATTGCAACTTACCAGATTAATATGGTGTCGGGCCACCTTTCACCTTCACAACAGCCTTGATGCGACGTGGGATGGAGGCATAGAGGTCGTGAATATTAGCAAGTGGAATTTTACACCATTCCTCGTGCAGGGCACCGGCCAGTTCTGTGAGAGAGGATGGAGGTGGAAATCGTTGCCGGAGTCGTGTTTCCAAGACGGACCACAAATGTTCAATTATGTTGAGATCTGGGGATTGGGCGGGCCAGGGAAGGTGTTGAACTTCATCCCGATGTTCCTCAAACCACGCTGCAACAACGCCAACTGTGTGAATGGGTGCATTATCATCCTGGAAGATGGCGTCATTGTCCGGGAACAACATCCGGACCATAAGATGCAAGTGGTCTCCTAAAATTGCGACATAATCGTTGGCAGTGATTCGTCCGCTAAGTGGGACCCAAAGAAAACCATGATATGGCGGCCCACAGCATCACCGAGCCACCGCCATGTTTCACATTTGGGCGGAGACACTGCAGATCATAAGCTTCTTTGGGCGTTCTCCACACAAACACGGCCTGTGGTTGGGAATAGGGTGAAGGATGACTCATCCGACCATATCACACGTTTCCAGTCCTCAACGGTCCAAGTCGGAAGGTCGCGGCACCATTTGCGGCGTGCGAAAGCGTTATGGTCCTGATGAGCGGTTTGGCCCGTGCAACACGACCCCGTAAGTTCATGTCATGTAATTCGCGGCGGACTGTGATTGTCGAAACAGGGTGGGGGAGGTGCTAATTGAGTTCCTCCGTCACTTGTCTTGCAGTGGCACGACAGTTCTGCGTGGCAATGCGCTTTAATACCCGACGTGACCTGTCACTCATGATTTTTTTCGCCCACTGTTCCGCTTCCCCGATGTGGTTTTCCCGTGTGTTGTGTAGGCCGTCATCACCCTCGACAGTGTCCCACGCGACACACCTAACACAGTAGCCACTGCCGTCACACTCACTCCACATAACCGTGCACCAACAATTTGCCCTCTTTGAAAATCTGAGGTGTCTCCCATTTTACACTACCTCCGTCTGCTGCAGCCACTGGACACTGCTGTTCGACTGCGCCTGGCGTAGTATGGAGACAGACCTAACACACCACCACCAGCGGTCCGGCGCTGCGGGCACCACGACACCACTGCCAACCGATACATCTGACATGTTGCCAACTACAGGCGTTTCCATTTTTCTGATCACCATCTGTATATTAGTTGGCTCTCTTTTTTTCTATCGCCTACATTTTTTAATTAAATAACTTCGTTCAGTACAGTCATAAATGTGTTAAGAATTATGTTCAAAGATGTAAAATATACTGTGAAAATGTTTTTTTTTTCCTTGGAATTATTTATCTTTCGTTTTACCATTTTAGCGAAATATTCGGGATTTTTCTATAGCGTCAATAACTGAATTAACCACTTTTCTTTAAATCATTTATTGTGATTTTCAATAATGCCAGATCAGGAATAGACTTTTTTAAACCACAGTTGTTGTTCCTCTGAAGAGGTCTTGTTTTTGCTAAGCACACACACATAGATATCGAGGTTATACAAGACATATACCTACAGGTTAATGTGGAATCTGAACCACATAAGTTCACGCCGGGAATCGAATCCGGGTCTCTCGCGTCAAAAAACCCGTACGCTAACCATACAGCCATGAAGGAGCTCGTTTTTCTTGATACAATTCGGCATCATGACAGTATCTTCATTATATTGTCCTTCGTTCCTTTTCCTGTATAAGTGGGTATAGCAGAAATATTCCCTAGTATTCATCTGAAGAGATTTTATTTTAACTGCCTAAGATTGATTTTACGTCGCAAAACACGTACGAAATTTAGATCGTTCGTCTTTCCATGTCTAGAAGACATAAACTAATAAATTATTTATTCTGTTTTTCTTCTTATCTGCTGATCGATACGATAGCAAACCATGACCATACGCAGCGTTGCTCACATTGTCGAAGAACTTGCATTTAAGTGAATACGTATATAAATGATGTAATTGGAGGAGATGCGACATGTCTCAAAGCGATACACTGGAGACCGCTTTTGAACGGCATCCTAGAGTACTAGGCCATTGATATGCAAAGGCTACAACGAGGGAGTAACAAAGTGTAGCATGAGTTTTGGGAAATACTTCATAAGCTTCTAGAGAACTTTCCAACCGTCTTCTTACAAGGTGAAAACAGAATAATAAACGAAAGCGAGGAAAAATATAGTAATTCACAAACAATGTTAAAAAACAGGGTGAAAAAAGTTGAATAAACTAAAGAAAAATAAATAAATAAATATATATATATATATATATATATATATATATATATATATATATATATATATATATATATATATATATATATAATCTGCATACTACGTTCGTTACTATTTTAAATGAAATAGGAAGAAAGTGTAAAAAGTGGGGAAAAAAAGTTTTCATTAAACAATTAAAAAAGAAACGACAAAGTTTTCTTAGAAGGAGTTTCTTCTAAATAAGGAAGTGCTCTTCAGAAAGAACACAGTTATTTGTATTTTATGAATGTAGCCAATATTGTGAGAACTCATTTTATTTAGTGATTTTTTTTATTTAGTGCTTTCTAAATAGGAAAATAAAAATGAAATGAAGTATCTAGTTTTACGTAGCACAAATACACTGAGAGAGAGAGAGAGAGATGATTAAAGAAGGTGAATGATCATGAAAGAAGTAGTGGAGTGAGATTGTGAAACAAAACTCATGAACACGATGTTTTCTGCAACAAACTGACACGACCAGGGATTGAACCAGGAGCTATTTGCACCAGAGAAATTAGAGAATTACATTTCTGGGTTATCGGCATCTAAGACTACTTTATCTCGTCACGTAAAAAGGGATGATGTTCCTCTGCGATCACACTACCCGCCCGAGGACGTGGGGAAGGAAGAAAATAAATGGGAAGAAAGTAATCGGCCCCTGATCTTTATCTTACGTACTATCTCAGCATTTGCATAGTGTTAATGGGGAAAACCTAGGAAAGCCCTTATTCAGGATGGCCTCAAAAGACTTTTTTACACATTTTCGACCAACAGTCGAACTCGGGACAGCTCACACCAAAGACAAGAGCGTTATGCTACGTTGGGCACCAGAGTGGACCTCTCTACCACTTAGAAGACCTACTACCGTGCATTCTACATAGATATTTCGTAATGTATTCATTAAAAAAATGAAATCTTTCAGTTTTACATCTCACGATTATGCCGGTTAGGCTAAAGAAGACAGTGATGATGAGAAAAGAATGAAATAGTGGATTGAAGAAAGTGGGAGGAAACGGGAGAAACCCGAGAAAGCCCACGAGCGCGGTGTTTGTCTACCACAGAGTCTACACGGCGTGAGCTGGGATCGAACCAGGGACCCCAAGCACCGGGGGTGAACGCTCTACCGCTGAGCCACCACGCCCTCAATGTATTCAACAGTATTCTATTTTAGCGTTAGATTCTTGTACCATCTATCTAAACAATATCTGCACATAAACTGAATGTGCAGAAACGACATACTTGATATATACCTTAAGTTACTTTCATAATGTTTTTGGTATATTGTAGCTTTATGAAACGTAGTACATCTACCCTATATGGCGGTGTATCTCATGATCGAGACTTCAGACTTTAGCATCGGTATATTTATTCACTAATTACAAGTGATCTTCCCTTGTGCCTAATGTATTACCTTCCTTTGTGCCCAATGTAATACCTAACGTATTTATTTTCCGACTACAGTGTTTCGGTTTTGTTTCCTAGTGGGTTAACTAGTCTTGCATAAAACTCGTTGTAGTAGTTCTGATTTCACTTTTAAAGTTGATCTGGATTAGTTTTAAGCTTGCCGTCTTTTTTATAATTTCGTTTCTCTCTTCTAAGAAATTCCATTTTATGCCTCTTGTTAATAATATGGTTAGGTATGTACAGAGTGTTTCAAAACAACGAAACAACGTTTGGGAGGTGATTCCTGAAATCAAGGTCAGACAAAAAATATAGACAAACCTGGGTGTACGAACGCTTCCTTTCGGAGTTAGGCTGCCGAAAACATGGAAAAAATGAACTTTGAAGGTCCATAGCTACAAAACTATGAGACCAACCGTTGTCGGGTCAAGACTTCACTTAGGAATTAGTATATGTCCTATGTACTTCTGCAACAATTTTTATCGAGTTAGTTGGTGAGTACTTCAAATTATATGCGCGTAGCCAAACTCCTTCTATAAAAAATGATGCTTGAGTACCTTACGATTCTGAAACATGTATTTTTGGATAGCGCACATATCAGTTCCTAAGTGAAGTCTTAACCCGACTACGGTAGGTCCCATAGTATTGGACCAATCACCTTTAAATTTCTTTTTTTTTTTATATATATATTTTCGCCATCCTATAACTCCGAAAGGAAGCATTTGTGCACCCAGGTTAGTCTATATTTTTGTCTTGTCTTGGTGTCAGGAATCACCTCCCAAATTTTGTCGGTGTTGTTTTGAAACACCCTGTATATAATCAATATCAAGCACAAGACAGATCTATTACTACTCTACATTACGTTTGAAAGTAACATTTTTACTTTTTTAAATTTTTTCTACATTTCAAATCACATTTTCGATCTAAAGGTATGCCAGGCAAACATGCAAACTAAAATATAATATGCTAATGACAGGAATCTAGTTTCTGATTTACTCCTAAAATACAACTACTATTGCGAACCTTCCGCTTCTGAATAAGAACTTAGAGAAGTAGAAACCAAACTTAAAAATTTGTCATATGAGGTCATTCCAAGTTTCAAATTTTTAACCTCTGCATTGGAAGTTAAACAATTAACTGTTAACTGGCTTGCTAGAATTATATTAAAATATCTATCTTTGAGGAAAACGCGACGAAATTTAATTCTTCCAGTTGCATTTCTACCACGTTCGATATGGTAATTAGTTCTCTTGCATTAACGTGATTTGTTTTTCACTTGAAGATTTTTTCTGCTTTCTTGGTTCAAATACAATTATATGTATACTAGCAGAATGCCCGTTCTTAGCACGGGAAATACAAGAAATTCTCAAAATATGCATACATGCAAATACATTTCTTATACCTCTATTTAATCGTCAGCACAGGTTACATGGCGAATATTTGTACAAACGTTCAGGGTTTTAGACGTAATCGTTTGAGAGATCTGAATGAATGAACCCTGTGGATTTAATATACATATTTCAGATAACGCCCAGTGCTTAGAAGTTACAAACGATTAGAGATAAAACGATAAAGCAAAATGTGAAATGGGGAAATATCATAGGACACATCGAGTGGAGCGCTCTGCTTGCCTCACACGGCCCCCTATCATGGTTTACTTGAACATTTGAAATGCGAAGGTATCCAATTGTTTGCAACATTATTAAGACCAAGGAAAGGAAGTAGCTTTTGTATGAAGAAGTTTTTCGTGTAAGATTCGTTCAAATAATGCCAAAATTAAATTATGAATTTTTGCACAGTAAGGCAAACCTAATTGTTAAATACTAGTCATTTCGTAAACACTGCCCCATATGGAACTCTCCTTCTTATAAAAGTTGTTTGTTTTCCACGATTGTTTCAACAATGTATTAGAGTGTGTACCCTACCATTTAACATTTTTGGATAACCCCTCCCCGGTGTCCCATGGTATGAAGCTCTGTAAAACAGAGTGCTCCCGTTCGATGCGTCCTGTGACATTTCCCTATCTCACTTTATGTTTCATTTTTGTATTTCCAATAGTTCGTGAATTATAAGAACTAGGTGAACTACTTATCTCGTAACGCCTTCGTAACGTTGAAATTAATAGATAGAACACTGACATTTTCTATGTTGCAAATATCGACAAAAGATAGATCGTTTCGCCAATCCAACATGAAGTTTCTATTTTCTTCAAATAGCACTACAACGCCTTTAAAATTGACTCGTGAAACGAATATTTGCAATATCATATTTATAATTAAGTGTTACAAACCAACGGCGTCACAGATACGAACATCAACTTTTTTTTGTCCCAAGTGCTTAACTGGGGCAATGATCCGGAGCACCTCAGGGTCAAATACTATAATCATGATCAGGAGTAAAAATAGATCTAAAAAGGTAGGGAGACGGTGGGTAGCGTCGTGACGTCACGCCGACTCCCTGCCTATCTTTGCCCATTGTAATGTTTAAGGAACTAAGGGCACGTCGTTCCCCGCGTTCCCCCTCACTTTTACCCCTTATCATTATATGATGTACGTTTCGAATACAGAGAAAACAAGTTACAATTGACTGAAGATTTGACTTTTTAAAAGTGTTTTATTTCAGGACGTACTTATCTGAGGATTTGGGGGCGGCTTCACAAGGGCGGAGAAGGATTCTTCGCCTTCTCCCCTCCAGTAGCATAAAAAGGAGTGCTACTTAAGTCTGTTCAGATAGAAAACCACCTCCTCTCCCAACGCCCAGCAGAAGTTAATCTGGATATAAATCACATAATTCAATATAATCTCTAAACGAATACATTTACCCATCTGCTGAAAGCGCTGAAAACAGGAGAATACTAAAAGCGCTAAAAAGTAGAAAACAATGAAGTTCATAAAACCAGTAATTCATTACTATTGTCTATTTTAAAGAAATGAGATATGTGAGAAGCAAAACCAAATTGAAGTATCATATACGAAACAAATTTTGTAAAGCATGCATTTATAGGAAACTTGAATGGAGCAACATGCTTAAAGCTAATTTAATGTTGTTAATCTTCTTTCAGCTCACAATTATTAAGTGCAACAATCGGTAATAATTACAAAAAATTATATTTATTTGACAGTGGGGACACCATACTACACTCCGGATGATCTTACTGCTGTTTTTAATATAGTTACAATCAGTGGCGTATTTACGATTTTGTTTCGGGAGGGGCTTTGCTAACTTTCGGGGGGGGGGGCTTTGCCTGGAAATGTGAAAATTCTGCAAGATATTTCATTTACTTTACTATACTAAGTAAGATTTCGGGGGTGGCTTAAGCCCGGAAGCCACCCCAAAATACGCCACTGGTTACAATATATATTTGTAGATGGTGGGAATATACAGAAGATACTGTATGTATTTTTTATGAAAGCAGGAAAGCGAAAAAAAAATGAACATCCAACCCTGCTTAGAAGGTATATTGGCACGTGTCAAATCAGTTTGTTTGCTATCCGATTTGCCTTCAGGTGAACTACTGGCGATCGGCTAGATAAAAGTCAAGAAAGAAAGAGAGGCAAAGATATGCTTATTTCATGGAGATATGCTTACTTCTTGGCATTAAGTGTTTGAAAACCAAAACTGTTCTGAATATCCACTTTGTAATTTCCATAATAAGAATAAAGGGAAAAGTTAATTCTCATATATTGGAAGAAAGAAAGAAAAATATATTTCACACAGATAACAAAACAAATATTCTATTTAACTACGCTTTAGCCTTGTGTGTTTCAAAATTGTTCAGAATGTTTTTCCTAATTTCAATAGAAAAATGAAGGAATAAAAAGAATTGTTAATTCCATAGAAAAAGAAAAATATAATTACACTTATTAAACAAAAAGAACAAGATAAAATACTTCATTCTGTCTTGGCAATTCCAAATGCTCAGAACTATTTTTTTTTTCCTTCTGCTCGTGAACACGTCATATCATCAAACTAATATTAGTCTTGAACAAAACACTTTTCAATAAACATAAAAATCTTGTGATTTTAAACCTAATAGCTTGTCCACGAACCATAATTATCTATCACCGCATTGATTCGGGAATGCATGAACTCAATTAGTGACTAAGGAAGAAATGAACGGAAAAGGAAGGAAGTGGATTGGGACCTGTATGTTAGGTTCCATTCTGGCATTTGCCTAATACGAATGAGGAAAATTGAAAAAAAAAAAAACTCAATGAGAATGGCTGGACTGAAAAAGCTGTTACATCTTTTCGACCAAGTGTTCCCGTACACATGGTGAATGAAACATCTTATTTCTCAACACTTTCAATCAACAGTTTTGTTGGAGCGTTTTATATGAGATTTGATCCTTCATTATTTAATGGACGATGAAGATGTCTAGGTCATTGTCCATCGGAAAATAAAATTTTTCAATTGGTGAGGGCAGCATAATATTCAATTACAAAGTCTCTCTTATTCCTGTTACCTAAGGGTTTTTTCACTACTTCCTTCAAGACTAAGCACGATTCTTCCGTAACCTCCTAATCTCACTTACAAAGAATTTGTGATCCAAACTTCCCCCTTAACAAAGAGAAATAATAAACCCTGTTGATTTAAACGATTGAAACAATATTGGTGAAAAATTCAGGATCAGCAATTACGCAATAGATGATTAGGATATTTAAAACACAACCTATACAATAGTAGAGATGCTACAACTATATGATACTTTAATTGAAATGTATGAGTAAACGAAACGCTATAATACTGAAAACCAGTGGCGTATTTACGATTTTGTTTCGGGGGGGACTTTGCTAACTTTCGGGGGGGCTTTGCCTGGAAATGTCAAAATTTTACAAGATATTTCATATACTTTACTATAGTAAGTAAGATTTCGGGGGGGGGGGTCTTAAGCTCGGAAGCGACCCCCTAAATACGCCACTGCTGAAAACTTATACATATGCTATTTACTCTTGTGTGTGTTATTGTTTGCAGAAAGTAGTGTTGCTGAGGAAATGAGAAAAGACGACATCGTCCAGCAGAAATAATTAAACCTTTTTGAAAACGAAATTGAATTTCGTCGTCCAGTAGAAATAATTAAACCTTTTTGAAAACGAAATTGTATTTCCATTGTACTTCACGAGACGAGAGAGACCCCTTTCGTGAACAACACTAGCAAAAATCACGAAGTTTACGGCGTGATCGTGACAGTGATGTTACTGTAATATTTTTAACAACCGATTCTGTGTATATATGTGTCTTGGAAACGAATTATCCTGGATAGGATAGTTGTAAAAATTATTGGAAAGACTTTAATCCAGCAATGGATCAAAAATACTTGATGATGGTATGTATGAGTTTCGAATATAAATAACCCTTACAACTATACTGATGTAATCGCAGTTCTCGTTCTTGATATCTAAGCATTTGAGATTAAGAAATAAACGCTTATAGCTTGTTCTGAGAGATCATATGTTTAACCTTGTAGCTGTAAGAGGTTCTAAAAACAAAGATAGTTACACAAAAGTTTACTGTTTCTGGGTATAACTGGGTAACATTTACTGCTGTCTGGATTTAACAAACGGTTCTGCCAACTGAAAATATTTTAACAACCGGTTCTAGCGAACCGGTTCGAAGCTGCTGAATAGCACTACTGGACCGTAGGAAATTTCCTCGTAATAGTTAGAGTTCTTATCTTCAGCACGGGAGACCCGGGATCGATTCCTGGTGGAAGCTTATGTTATTAAGATTCCACGTTAAGATATGGGTCCACGTCTTAAATTGCCTCGACCCTGAACAGAATACTAAACTCCAAATCAATCCACCACCCAACCAATCGACGTCGGAAACGAAAGCGTCTTTCCGTCACAATTAGAATATGGTGGCTCAATGATAGTGTGTTCACTTTTAATTTCAAGGTCATAGGGTCGATTCCAGGCCATACTATGTAAGTTTGTGTTGAACAGCATTGTGTCCATTTGTTTCTAAGATTTGTCTATTGCTTTTCACTTCATTACTCAGTTCCTTTCATTAATCATTTTGTTCACTGATCATCTGTTTCCTTTAGCCTCCAGGACATAATCGTGCGTTGTTGAAATTCTCATTTCATTTCATAGTATTAGACCAATAATGCAACCTTGAACTTCCAAAAATCACTTTTCATTGTTCACTCCTCAATCATCTGAGAGTAGATCACGAGTATTTAGATACCTAAATTAATTATAATAGGTAAGCTGGCACTTGTAAACTGCTATGTATGAATTATTTGTTTTCCTCGAAAACAAATTCAAATATTGTTTTCCTTCTCTGTATAAAAGCACTCAGTTTAGTATCAAAAAGAACGTTGCTTTACAGCAGACACTGGATTTGTTTGGGGAAGCTGCTTACAGATCTCACGTGAAAGCAGCCAGTCTCTCGGAGAAGTTAACTCACGTGAACCGGGTTGGGAATATTTTCTTCTCTTGCCCGGCTGACATTTCTTTCGTAACTGTACAGCCACATGTAAAGCCGTCGGGCGAGATACGAACTACGTGATTCCAGGCGAAGTAAAAAGCGATATGGTCAGTGCTTTGCCGATTATTCAGGAGATTAAAAGTAACACGAAAGGACAATGTATTTAACTAGTAATAATGGCCTATTTATAATCCATAATGGGCGATGACAAATTTAAGGATAGTTTGGAGGTCATTTTACTTTCTACCAAGACCTGAGGCAACAATTCGCTAAGTGTTACAGAAGTCATACATTTTATAATTCGTTCTTCTATTCCGCGTATCTTGCTTCTTGTTTGATGTGTCTAGGGCAATTAAACCTGACACTACAAACATTGGAAAATAACAGTATGAACTCTCAATTTTAAAAAAATCGACCAATACCTTGGAAAATGGGTTTGATAACCTAAAAACTAAAGAAAGTGCTTTAATATTTAAAAGTCGAGTCTCGGAATAGGAATACTATAATTGCAAGCTGAAGTCTTTCTGTTATGTATGGGGTTTAAAAAAGGAACAAATCATACTTTATTTTAGTTCTATCCGTGGACTTAATCCAGCCCGTGGGCCACCATCTTGTCATCATTGAAACGATTAGTAGACAGATACAAAATTTGATATTGTATTTGAGAAAACACAATCTAAGTTATCGACGCACAAAGACAAAAGTAAATAATAAATGTTATTCAATTTTTGTTGTTTAAAGTGTTATACAACAACGAATATATGTATATTTGCTTCGTTCTTCAACAATCGTATCCTTATTTTCCATTCTATCTTTGAGAGACACCAGACCAACCACAAAGTGAAAAGAACCACCTGGATATTGGTTTATCGCCAGGCGTACACTACCAGCCCTGTTGAGCGCCTCAGGTGTTGAAAGATAATCTGGTAGACAAAAAACATCCTCCAGGACTCCGTTGTCCAACGGCTAATAAAACTAACTCATACGCAAACATTTTTCCTCCTCGGAAAACACAGAAGAAGGAAATTCTACGTAGCGTGCTTACTATGCTACGAAAAATGTTTTATTATTACTTCAGAAAACAAACTTTCCTTTTAAACCTCTCATTCCATTTTGCTGATGATCCTTCTTGTATTTCAAAGGAAAGAAAATATTATGAAAGCTATAACGTGGCACAATTATAGTATGTTTAAATAAATCATTAGAACCCATATAGAACGGAAAAGCGGAAATTTTAACACATGTCACATTATCTATGTTCATAATTGTGCATTTTAAATGGTAGGCTTACATTGCTGAATAAACTATCAAAATTACTAAATTCCCTTAGTACATTGCTTTTATTTAATCCTTTACTAAGTCCACCCTAAATGGATCGTGCAAAGTTCTAATGTTAGCACAGTAGACTCTTGGTAATTCGGTCCTCAGTAGTTCGTCTTCTCAGCAATCCGGTCCCAACATCTGGCATCTGCCGCATAACGTTAAAACAATCTCTCAACGACTGTATTTTTTCATACTGTAATAATGTGTAAATACATACAGTACTGTTGTGGATTCCATTTATTGTTGCTTGTAAAGCGGTTGCGTGCCGCCGTCGACCATCTTCATTGCTTCAACTGTAAATTTGGAACACGCTTCATAATCAGTGATAATCTACGTACAATCTGAAGCATTAAGTTTCTCTATTTTTTCTGTGATAATGTATATAACCTTATACTCGTATTTATTAAAGTGTAGTACTATAGTGTAAAGTTCAATTTCAGACACTTTCAATAATTCGGCACTTTCGCTAATCCAGCATCCCTCTTTGCAAGAAATGGTGGGATTAGTGAAAGTCTAGTGTATGTGTGTTACTCTGCACGATAATTGTTGAACGAAAGTGAAATTTTGAATTTTGATTTTTTTGCAATAAATAGCTAGAACGAGTATCTTGGCCAGGTTTGTTAATGAAATTAATCCGTTAATATATATACACGGGTAATAGTAACTTTAACGGTGACTATGCAGTTGGAATAGACTTCCAAGGTATCGAACAATAGCAGCGTTATGAGTGCACCACGTGAAGGAGCTTTATTTGTATAGCCTGATATTTTCTTAATTAATGTTGAAACGGGTAGTGGTAGTAGAATTTCTGCAAATTCCGGATAAAGTACCTAGATTAGAATGGAAATGGAAATTAGAATGCTGTGCTCCATGTGTGGATAACAAGACGAGACAGAATAAGGAATGAAAGAGTAAGAGTAACAACCAAAGGTAGTGATATCTAAGAAACCCCAACAAGGCAGATTGCAATATATTGGAGGAAAAACAAACAACTGTGTGGTCAAAAGACTGATGTCAATGGAAGTAGGTGGAAAGAGATGTAGAGACATATCAAGAAGGAAATGAATGGATATGCGTAAGAATGACTTCAGAAAGGTTTAACAGGCAAGATATTCCGGAACAAGGCTTTATGAAGATTCATCAGAAATGTCGATCTTCACATAAATTGCAACAGACGAGAAGAAGGAAGAAGAATTAGAATGGAAATAGGATATACTCCTAAAACACTTAATTGCATAAAACCGTTTCTCTCTACCCATTATCCTGCGTACTGTATAACAATCAACGTTAAAACAGGAAGTGGTTGATATCCGCCCCTTCCGGTAGGTGAATCACCTCAATCAATGGTGGACGAACTTTATTCCTAGCTTTTGATCATCTACATCCTGGCCAAAATTGATGGTGATAAATCAAGTAGCTAGTTCTTGAGATTTTCGTCACACGGACGGGGTAAAAACAGTATAGAAAGGAGTTTTGTTGAAAGAAACTCCTTCAAACCAATCGTCCCCTGGTAATTCTGCAACCAGTAAAACGGAAAGACTGTGGAAGATAGATACACATGTAGACGCAGTTAATCATCCTCATCATCATAAATATTCTGCCATTATTGACAGGTCATTTGCCACAACTGAGAAGCATCTATGCTCCACTGACTTTAACTACCCTCTTCGTTTTCAAGTACGATTTTTCTATTTTAACGCCACCCGTTAACCGTGGCTTCCTCCACTCTCTTCCTCTATCTCCTGCCATCATACTCTCCAGTACGTCTGTCATGATACAGTTCCTTCCCAGCCAATGTCCCAACCTGTTTCTCTTCTCTTCAATTACATCTAAAATTATTATTCTTTCCTTTACCATTTTTAACACCTCTCACTTGCTCTCCTCTCGATCCAGTTAATTGTCTCCCTTCTTCTGCACACCCACATTTCAAAAGCTTCCAGTCTTTTCTCATCGCCTTTGCATTCATAGTAAAATCTCATACAATGCAATACTCCATGCGAAGAATTTTATGAGTCTTTTTCTTAACTCTATACCAAGGACACACAAAAGAGGCATTTCTTTCTCCTACATGCTTCTTTCGCCATTACTATCATTTCACGTTTGAAGTTCATATCATTATCAATATTATTACTCAAGTATCGTAAACTAGTCACTTGTGCTATTTCCCTCTGCTACTTCTATATTTGACCTCGATGCCTCGTTCTAATAACATTGGGTTTTGTCTAGTTCTAACATTTATTTTAATTCCATATTCTTCAAAGCCCTTTATCAAATTTTCTAACATCTTATTGATTTTCTTTTCAGATTTCGCAACACGCGTCCTATCATCTGCAAAATATATACGCCTAATCCTCCAATCTCTTACGGAAATACCATCCTCATTATGTAGACCCTTTCTCACTAGCTCTTCTAGATGGATATTAAATAATATTAGCGAGAGACAGCTTCCCTGTAGAACTCCCCAGTTGCACTCTCCTCTGTCAGCTTCTTCCCTATTCTAACACCTACTTGTTGGTTAATATATACGTATATTATGAATCTTCTACCTTTAAATTCCAACCAAACCTTCCTTAGAACTTCCAAAATTAATTCTCAGTTCACGCGTTCCAAAGCATTTTCTAGACCATATAGCATACACCTCTTTCACTTGTTCTGTAAACCTTTTACCGATTACCCTTAGTAACCCAATTGCATCGCTTGTGTCTATACCTTCCCTGAACCCAGGCTGTTTCTCCTCAACTTCATTTGCCATTCCATACAACCTTCTGTTCAATGTTTGAAGAATAACTTTTGCTGCATGAGATATGGCACTAGTAGTTCTATAGTCCTCACATCACTCTGGGTTTAATTTCATTGTCAAAGAATTCTTATAATTCTCCTCTACTTCTTCAGTTATATGCGAGGTAGTCAGTGCATGCATCATCACTACATTCCTTTTTCTTTAAGTCTTAATATCATAAGTCTGTCACCAACGAATTCTACTTTCAATTACTACTCTTTTAAGCGCTTACCAAGAATTATTCTCATACAATTATGGCCAAATTTTTCATTACTTGAAGAAAACATTCTATATCATTCATTCTGAACTCTCCATTACCTTTCAATGTAACTTCACAAACTTCTATCAAGAGTACCTTATTTTGTTTCACTTCTTCTTTATGAATTTCTAATTTTTCTCCCTGCAACATGGTATGCACGTAACCCTTTGCTCCTGTTTATCTTACTTTGTGGTGGACAAACACCGTGTGCGTGGGTTTTCTCGGGGTTCTCCCGTTTCCTCCCACTTTCTTCATTCCACCATTTCACTCATTTCTCATTATCACCGTCTCCTTTAGCCTACCCGGCATAACCGTGGGACGTTAAACTTAAATATTTCATTTTTTCCTGTTTATCTTCCCTTCTCTAATGATATTTCCTACACTTAATGTCTCGTGCAGTAGTCTTTCCCAAGATTACCTCTTCTAGGAGATCCGAATGGTGGTGGTGGTGGTGGGGTATTTTATCTCTGGAACTATATTTTGACTTACGAATGAACAATATACATATGTTCTCTTTCTACTGTCACCAAAATAAGGAAAAATAGAATAGTGGTTTAACCGATGTTTTCCACATAGCAATATCCAAGCCATTAAAGTCACTCTGACCATGGCTTGGACTAATGTCGAAGTTGTCACATCAATGACTATTTTTTTTCTCGCCAGCTTAACTACTGGAAAACTGTTGCCTTCTTCAAATGACTCCTTATCTGGCTACCCCATCTAGAATAAAATCTTTAAGGTGATGATGAAAAATGAATGAAATGAAGAAGTGAAAGGAAACAGAAGAACCCAGAGAAAACCCACGCACTGGTGTTTGTCCACTACAAAGCTCATTTGGAGTGAGGTGGGATCAAAACAAGGACCCCATGCACCAGAGGTGAACGCTCTACCACTGAGCCACCACGTCTACTCCATTTAGACCAAGGATAGTCTTTCTAGTAGTGAATTCCCAGTGACATAACTCTAAATTTCATTGTAGCACGCAATCCTCTTCACCTGATAAATACGTGTCTTGGTAAAGGTGGCGTTTATCGGGAATGTCATTGTCTCACTTAACATCTTATGGATAACAGTGGCTTCACCAGTAGTTATCCCATACGGCATAGACGTTAAGTTTTAGCCGTGGTTAAGTGGTTAGCATTTCCATGAAAAATATAATAGTAAAAATACAAAAGATCCTCCTTTTTTCCATACATTTTGAAACACTCTACCCCTTAAAATACGCCCTTTATTCAAATTGATATGATTTTAAAAGTCCTTCAGGTGTCTACTAATTGTCATTTGAAAACAGGTCAACCATTTAATCCCCTTCTCCCCCCCCCCCCGGAAACTATGAATTTGATACCTATCTTAGTAATTTTTGATATTTTATTTTTCACATCTTCCCCCCGCTCTTCTGCTGATAGGCTGAGCTTGGACGAAAACAGCATTCGAAGCGTCACTATTCATTTCAGAATCCAAGAGTACTGTGAGTTGCATACTGATATCGGTCGTCTTAGATTATTTTTGCACGTCATATTTTAAAACTCCCCAAATTGTAAAACTTATTTCTGTCAAGAATAGTTGAAATTGCTCCAGGCGTTCCAGATTTACGTTGTAATATACTTTTATACAGGGTGTCCGAAAATATTGCACCCTTTATTTTTTCTAAGCGTCCAGTGTGTGGAAAGAGGGGTCAGTTACAGGGAGGGTGTTTGATACTCCAAGATTTGATTGAAATACGCGTCGTTCCCAAGACCACAATTTTTTCAAGATGGCGCACACTCAACAGCAGAAGGCATTTTGGCTGTTAAATACCTAAAAACAACATCCATTATCACAGTTCAATGCAACTTCTGGTGACAGTTTGGGGTCGATTCACCTGACAGGAACTTCATTAAGCTTTGGCATACATAACTCATGGAGACAGGTTGCCTACGCAAAGGGAAAAAAAGTACCGGCCGTACTACGTATTCAGAGAAGACCGTGCATAGGGTCAACACCTTCGGCGTTACCGCTTTACATTCCCAATCCAGCTGACATGTCCGTTCTGGCCTAAACTAGAGCTTAAATGTCATCCGAATTGTCACCGAACAACTTAGTGATCAAGAAAACTATAGATTCGACACCAACCACGGTTATTTAAGACATCTTAGTTTTCACCATTTTTTAGCCCGTATGGCGATGAATTCAGACTTTAACAGTATCGGAAGTGCCATTAATTCTCGAATCTGTAGTTCAAATATCGTTCGTGTTCAATTACATTTAATTGTCACCCCTTCTCACCCCTATAAGAGTGCTAATGGGGGCTTAACGCTTACTTAAGCGGCATCGATAGAATAACTCACAATCCTGAAAACCATTGACACTAATATAGGCCACTTTTTATTATTTTTACACATTTGCCACTTACTACGCACCCATAGGGCCACTAGAGGGTCTTATCTACACTGGAGGAAATATCAAATAGGAAAAATTTGGTATAACCGTATAGTAAAATGTAAGACATGGTGTACTGACTAAGAAAAGGCTTCAAATTCAGACGATTTACACTGATGCATTCATTTCACAGTCTTAACGGTCTCGTTCCTGCGTACCAGCACTCCCTTGAGGCATAACTAGTCTCATTATGGTTAATGATTCGGGGTTGTGGGCACAGAGTACTCCTTAGTAAAGCAAATAACAAAAGTAAGTGTTAGTCTCACATAATCTCCCTGTATCTTTGGTCTTGCTTTGGAACTTACTTGGAGCACAGAGAATGCCAATTAATTTGAACGGTGTGTAGAAAATGACAGAGTACAATGCTATGAACTGTCACAAGATGAGAAGTTTAGTGTCTGACTTACTTTTGTCACGAATTGATTTATTTGTACCCCATGGTTGAAACATTACGAAATATTACGAAAAATAGTTGTGTGCCTAAGACAGAGGTAAACTAAAAGTAAACTAACAAAACATATTATTGAAGTTCTAAAACTAAAGCAAAATGTAGTATTGACCTTAGAGTAACTCTGTACACTTTCATATCGTACTCATATGATGGTAAACAATACTACATTAAAGGAATATATTTCCGTCACTATTGATTCATTGGGACAGGGAATAATACGCAATGTGTTTATTATTTGTATATTACATTCAGTGTAAAATTTAGTTATGAGGAGCATAAGGTTTCTAGAAAGCAAGACTAAGATGGAGACGAAAATCAGGGGATATACTGCAAGACCAAGATAATCCGGGCCTTGATCTTGGTCTTGCGTTTACTCATCACTACCCTGGTCCTATATTTAAAAAGCATTATTTGACCGTTCGATTAATGGGATTGAGGTAAACCTTGGAAAACCCTTCATCAGGATGATCAATTTAACACGTCTCTTCCAGTAAATCTCTACTGAGAATCAATGCGACAACACTAACGATTTATATTAGTCCATTTTATTCTTAAGTTTACTAGTATTCACTCATATCTTTCTCACACTTTGCTTTTGGTTACGGTAGAAGTTTTAAAAAATCAAATGAATTTAAACGTTGATCACTTACACTTTTAAGATTAGATTAACTGATATTAAGGACTCCCATCGCTATAGTTACTATTGCTAATCGAAGCAAGAAGTTATTGTGTAAATTTCACTGGTGTTAAGTTAAGCTCTAGTAGATATGGAAAACAAACCCATATTCTAAAAATAGTTTTTCTTTATTTTCAATGTAGTTTCCTTTTTTAAAAAAAAATATTGAACTGTTCTTTTTGTAATACTAGCTGAAACAGTGGATTACATAGCTTCTCTTGTAATTGTATGGTTAACGTACACATTTTCAGCAGGGAAGATTCGGATTATTCCGGTGGGAGAAATTGAACGTGAAGAAACAGATCCTTGTGTTATACAGCCGTTGTGCTAGAAAGGGGCCGTAAACTCCAAAACAACTAGAATCCTGAAAGCGTGTTGTATATTTTGTGAGTTCTGAAACGAAACTGCTAATTTAGTTAATATAGTTATACAGATTTTATATTATTTTTATAAATTGTATGATATCTAAGTTCAAATACAGTTAATTTAAATTTCCAAATCAATGTGTTATTTTCATGTGTTACATGTATATATTATATGTTTTGCATGTTTCTTGCGGTTTTTATATAGATTGTTAAGAATATTTCATACATTAAATAATTAGTTATGCACATCATAAATGGGTGGACTCGTTAATCCAATAGTTGAGTATAGACTTTAATGTTAAACGCAGACAAAATAAACGGAAAATTTAAATTAAATCTTTTAGTTTCACATCTCACGTTTACATACTCAGTAGACTAAAGAAGAGGGAAGATGAGTGGGAAGAAAAGTGAAATATGATGAAAGGAATTGGTGGAATGAAAATGTGGGAAGAATCCCGAGAAATCCCCAGGAGACGAAGTTGTCCACCACAAACTCACATATTCTGGGATGGAACCAGGATTTTCCATTGGATTAGAGTTTAGTGTCTATCTCAACAGCAAGACTACAGCTTAATGTGAAATCCAAACCACATAATGTCCAATCGAGAATCGAACTGAGGTCTCCCCAATAAATACGCGTACAATAATGGTATAGGGGGGTCGAAGCAGAGACCCAGCCAATATAGAGTAATTTCAGATTTTACTTTGGCTAGGGCAAGATTCTTTGGTATAAGTGGATTTCCCGTTTTCCATCAGTATACTATTATATTATTAATTAAAATGTATACACACCTCGAACTCACAGGGGGACATTGCTCACCATGAAGGTTCAAATGAGGCCACTGTATCTATCTCCCTACATGTGAGCGTTCTATCACTGAGCCACCGAAGTCTCACAAATAAAGCAGAGAATTATAATACCTATATGAATACGAACTACTCTATAACATGACATTACTTTCACCAGTTTGTCGAAATTAGTACCGATTCATTACATAAATATAATGTGTGCCAACGTATATATTTTCTCTGATTTTATGTGAAGCATAAAACTCATTTGAGATGATGAGAAATGAATGATGATATTGAACTGAATTATGAAACCACAGCTCATAACATCTATGCCTTGAACGGGGCCCAAACTCGCGACAGACAAGTCTTTCGATCGCCTAATATTTTAGATCTTTCGACCCGAGTAGCCGGTTATAATTTAGAAGGGGGTACATTTGGTAACGTCTGTACAGTAGTTCCAGGGTATACAGTAATTCTATATTTATCATGTTTAACTCCGAATCTACAAGGTAAAAAATAGTTGTGTTAATTCAACTCAATTTTAACATAGGGCACTGGTCCCAGCGTGACTACCACTATGCGGTGTTTATTCTACACAGACTCCGCGGTGTTGGCGTTTAACACAGAGAGTGTGTTATGTTTGAAACACATGACCGGTGTTGAGCGGTGTTAAATTCGGATCTATGTTAATATTTTCGGTGTTGATTCGACATTATGTCAGGGTCGACAGTGTGGGGAAAAGTGTTGAGCGATACTTTATGGAGATGTTGCACCATCACGAAGAAAGTAACACAGCGTGTAGTGTGTTCATTATTTTGTGTTAATGTTACACCATGTCAAGCATCAATATAACTCAGTCCCTGTGATATTTCAACATCATTTTCTTATTACTTCAACACACTCCATCTGTGTCATAATTCAAGATCAACGCCATATAAGTAACACCATTTTGGAGTTAGTTCGACTCCACTTCTGTATTACTACGACATTTATTTCGGTGTTGAAACAGCTCCGTGTGCGGTGTTAATGTAAACCTTTTTCTGTGTAGGAAAAGCTTGTGGTGTGAATGCTTACGCTTACAATGATTTGCCATGTTTGAATAATACTAGCTAGTTAACATAACCAATTCATTGCGTTCGGAAATAACAAAACGATCGAACTTAACGAAAAGAACTGCAACAAACTAATTCGTGAACATCGTCAATTTTGTCAAATGTTTCCGAACGCGCCCTTTCTTGAAATGCCCTGTTAAAGTGTTAATAGGGCGAGGAAGGAAATAAATTCTAATTTTAAACTACGGAACATTACATTTAGAAAATCTTTTTTTTTTTTTTGTCCTCCCCATTATTTATTGTGATGTATTTCTTGATGGTGCGAAACACAACTTTCACCAACATCTTGTTCAAGAATGATAGGAAACCCTTACCCATATCCTTATAATATGATCGCTCCTTAATCATGTTTCTATTTGTTTTCCGCCATTTTTGAAACAACAGTCCCCGATGTTGACTGGTGAGCTCTAGTGTAATGTAGAGGTGACACAGTAAAGTGATATTGTTTCTCGCTGTTGACATATTATTTCTTCAGAAACATTATGTAAAACAATAGAGAACACATCGCGCGGTTTGCATGTTGAAATTTTGTGAATATCTGGATTTCTTTAAGTATTTACTTCTACTGTGTTTGCTTGTAGCTTCAGTACATAAGCCTTTATAATTAGATACCCAACATATTGGGCAATCGCGCCCAAAACCACACCGAAGATTCTACACTTGTGTTAATTCAACACAGAGACTGTGTGTCATTTCAACTACCGACATTTGACACACAAATCCAAATGGAGAATGAGTTGTTCTAACCGCCTGTTTGTGCTATATTTTAACACAATCGTGTTAATACATAAGCATGTCGTTGAAATAACACAACGATTTTTTATAGTGTATGATGTGATCACGTTTAAGATAACGTACGGATTTGCCTGATTTATGGTGAATACTACACTTAAGAAAAAGTTAATTCAGTTTCTGTATTTGGATCTTTTCCCTGAAACATATTAATAATATAATATACCCACTCCATGAACTTTTCTCTTCATGGCAGTTTCATAACTTATTGGCAAATCTTAATTCCGTTATTTCCACGTTGTGTGTATATTTATATTATGTTTGCTGGCTCTATTTAAGCTGCAGATCAATCACAGAAGAGTATCCACAATCTGTCAATGTCAACTGACTAAAATATCGAGAAATAATAGCAACGTTGCGTGAGAAACATCACGAAATCTAGTTTAAATATTTTTCGTGAAAAGAATATAGTATCAAATAATAGGAAAAAAAGATTCCAATTGTATCTAAATATTCAGCATTATATCTACACAACTGAAAATCATTAATGATTTTCATCTTCGTTTATGCACAGAATTGTTTCTGGTATGATATTCCATACATTTTCGAGATAATATGTAGCTAATACGCCGTAAATAATGATGTAAATTGAAAATCTGAAATACAGATTGAAATGTTCAAATAACAAATTGCCCACATCTTTATTGAAAGCTTTCTATATTTGTCCATTTAAAGTGCTTTGTTTAATTCATTAATCCATTTACACGCACGGAAGACCACTATTTTATAAATATGAATGAAAAATAATATGAGATGCTGGTATGTCTGCAGTAAGCTTCACGCATAGAATAATCTATCTATAAAATTAGTTGTAGAATGCTATCCCCCAGGGACGTACGCAAGGGGTGGGCCGTGGGGGTCCGGAATCCCGAATTTTCTGTAAACTTAGTATAATTATAGGGGTAATTTTACAAATTTTAATATAATTTATCCTCATATTGAATTTGGACCCCTAAGATAAATTCCTGCGCACATCCCTGCAATATACATATCTTGTACAATACTGTAACGTGATCGCGTATAGCTTAGATATTTGATGGTTATTTTTTTTAAATTTTATACGGGGCTGATGGTCATGTACGTACATTTAGATTTAATTTAAGAAATGATATGAAACTCACGGTTATGTTGACTAGGGTAAAGGAGATGGTGACAATGAGAAATGGATTAAATCAAGAAAGTAGGAAGAAACGGGAAAACCCCGAGGAAACCCATCTACATGGTGTTTGTTCATCAAACATTTATTTGGCGTTAGCGGGAATGGAACCAGGAACCCCAGGCACCAGAGGTGAACGCTGTATCACTGAGCCACCGTGGCTCCTTAGATTTAATTAAATTATTAAATTTATAACACAAAAAAGTATGCTGAGCTCTAATTAAAGGGCAAAATAATATATCTAGTTAAATATCTCAACGTATTTTAACTTGGTTCTGTTATTTTTTATTATAATTTAAAATAATACATAGTACTATTAATAGAGGCCTTATTTGATGTGGATGTTAGTAAAAATTTTGTGTTAAAAGTACTGTAACTAGATAATTGAAAAATTGGACTTAATACTATTCATTATTAATGATTAAAAAGATGGTTTTCTTATCACCATTTAGGCAAAACTTCTTTGAATTTTTACACTTGGCGGTCTTTAAATAATCTTTTCTTGTACTAATAGGTCTGATGTTTAGCTTTTTTCTAATTGTATTTCTCTCTTTTTTCCGATTTATTTTTTTCACTCTGCAAAGTTTCATGCAGACTTACGTTTTAGTTAAAACATGATTTGTGTATGTTTTTTTTTATATATAGATGTTATGGGAGTTATTTGTAGTACTAGTAAATGATTGCAATTTTATTTTTAAAGTTACAAGGTAAGTATTTTATAAATTATTTTATATATAGCTTTTAAATAACTATTTATTTCCCTTTGACCGTTTTGTTTTATAATGTTACAGTGCCATCAGATAATTCTTATTACCTCTCTCTCCCTAACAAAATTTGTATTTCGATACACAGTGTTAAAATATATTAATATACAATTATACTCCAATATGTCTGTTCACATACTAGTTTCATCACAGACAACTTTTAATATACCCACCGGGAGTATTATAAACATACTTAGGTATTAAGCATGCAATTCCGTGTGTTCCCAATGAATTGGTATGATACGAAATATCACTGGAAACACTATCATTTAAAACCCTGAGTTTGACTCTACACAATCTTAAGCTTAGTGTTTTGACCAAGAAATTACTCAATTTATGCGAAATATCTACTTGCAAGACACAAACAAAAAGACTTTTCTTGAATCTCAGTAATTAACATGAATGTATTTCTGCGATTTCAGCTAGATTTGATCCTTCAATATATTAAATAACTTTCAGTTTAAATGCTATGCTGTTATCACAGTAACAAACTGAAATTAGCAAAAACTAATAATAATAATAATAATAATAATAATAATAATAATAATAATAATAATAATAATAATAATAATAATAATAATAAATAAAAAGTAAAATGAATCAGTAAGAAATTCTAGTTACAAAAAAGCAAATCTCTCTCTCTCTCTTTTTTTTTTTTTTTGTTTAGATTTCAATTTGTTTCTACATATCCTTGTTTATAATACGAAAAGCTAATAACAAGAAGAAGGAGGATAAGAAGAAAGAGAACTTGCAAGAAAGAATTTTGAAAATATTGAAAACATTGTGTGCTTTCTATGAGATCAAGTTTGCAGCTTAGATTCTACACTCAAAGAAAAAGGACTGCTGAGTCTATTAAAAATTAATGAAAAAATGAAATGAAATCTTTAAGTTTTACGTCCCACAATTATTCCGGCTAGGCTAAGGGAGATGGTCATGAGAAATGCTGAAATGAAGAAAGTGGGAGGAAACGGGAGAACCCCGTGAAAACCCACGCACATGGTGTTTGTCCACCACAAAGTTCACTTGGCGCGAGGTGGGATCGAAGGACTCCATGCACCAGAGGTGAACGCTCTATCATTGAGTCACCGCGGGCCTATTAAGAATTAATGTTATTCATGATTATTTATGACAGACGACATCTGAAAGTGAAGGGGAAAATGTAGCAGATGTCCTTAGAGATGCCCATCTTATCAAGTGTTTGGTTGTAATCCCACATAAAATTTACAATTCCCCTCCTCCCGAAAACAAAAAAAAAAAAGTAGTAGATGATAGGAAGGTCATTTCAGCTTTTGCTTGGAGAGAAAAAGACTTCCAAAAAAATAAGTAAAATTCACTTTTTTCTATTAGTACATTATTATCGTACAGATTAAAATGTATTCTATATAAATCTCACTCATGGAGGCAGTTGACTCCTTGAGCTCGAAATGTTGCCACTGGTGGAGAAGACATGATTTCATTGTGATCAAATCAAGATTACTTCCTTCGTAAACTAAGTTTTAATCTATGTTAAAATTTCTTATCATCTGAAAACATCACTATAGTATCATTAAAATCCAATTGTCCATTTATGAAACATTGAACCCTTCTCCCCCCAAAAAAAAAAACTCATGGGAAAAACTGCGCCCTAAAACTTTCCTCTGGGTACCATTGGATATCCGAATTTCATTGTATATCTTAGGTTTTAGACCCACAGTTGTGCCTTGACAACGATGAAATGAATAACGTTAATAAACCTAGTGGTGAGAGGACAATTAATTACATTCATACCGTCAGTAGGATAAGAACCACAACAAGTATTGTGATCAACACTCGAATGTTTCAAACTGCTCCCTGTACCCCGGTGGGTACAAGTCCTTGGATAACTTCAATTTACACCACACGATAAAATCGATTTATTTTCACTACATTGCAGAGTACTCTACCACTAAGCCAGCCACTTTTTAATTTAGAACTTTAGAAAACAAAAGCAGAAATTCACACTTATGTTAATGATACAATATTCACTACACTGAGTGGCACGAATATTTCTAGTAAGCACCTTAATCACTCGCAAACTCGAAAATTATATAAATGCGTAACCTAAGATAATAGAAATCATATTGCTTTTCTCTTTACCAAACTCAATGTAGATATTTTGAGAATGAAAACTTAATTTTAAAAAATGTACATATTCTGTTTCTCAAATGTACAAGATTTCTTATACTTGAATTCTAGCTGAGTTCAACTGTGCTTTTTTTATTACTTTTTCAATATATCAAGGGAACAGGAACAAACCATTGTTTATTTTGCATTTAATAGAATGTTTCCACTTCAATGTCTTCAGTCAGTACAATATTTGGTATGAACAGACTGCAAACAATCCTTTCTATATCACTCTTTCAGGTAACGTCATTAAATATCTAATTTCTAATCTGCTTACCGAAAAGATGGAGAATTCGAGCATGCATTAAGCACAAAGTTATTTTTAGAAAAAAGATAGATGGGTACGAGTGAGACCCGTTCAACGAACTTATTTGTTTTCATTGATTGATCAAATGTTCATAATATTTTGAATAATCAAGGTCATATAAAACAGGATCTCTAAGTAATTAAATGTTATTTCTTAATCAAGGATTTTTATGTTTGTGAATTTCCAGCAATGATCATGCTTTATTATAATATACTAAAAACTTAAATAGTACACTGATTGCCGTATCCAGTGGTACTAAGATTGGTTACACCTATGGTGGATATTCAGAAGTCTGAGTATTAAAAGACTATTTCTATCTGTTCGCTCGAGTTGAGTTGATTCAGAGTTTAACGTCCCTTTCAGCAGCGACGTTATACGAGACGGGACCTACTGATAACGTGGAATCCGAAACCACTTAAGCTCCGCCGGGAATCGAACCCGGATCTCCCACGCGAAAGGTGCGTACATCTTTTCGCGCGAGTAAGTAGTTTTGAACTAACGTGATATTATCAAGCTACGATAAAACTTTAAACAGAAAACTAAAACCGAATATTTCAGACTACAAGAATTTGCTTTGTTTTAGTTAAATGCTTATTGATAATTTCTATTAATAAATGAAGATAATACGTTCGCTACGAATTCATCCCAACACAGTACGTATCGAAGGTGAAAGCTATAACCATTCGTCGATAGGAAGGTCGTGTTATAAACGTGATATGTATCCCAAACGTAGATTATTTCGCCATGTTTCCCTTCCTGAACGAAAATACTGAAATAGAAATGCAGTCGGAATATGAATGTATTCAAATGTTTCGCGTCATACCAGTAAATAATTAAAGTCGTATATCATTATACGCTGCAGACAGGAAATTTGAATTCGTACCAGCATCCTAACCTAGCCAACTGCATTACAATTAATGACAGAACTTTCTACGTCAGAATGTATTTCTTTTAACTCGCTTGTAATTCTCTGGGTATACATCAACGATTGTATTTACTATTTCATTGTTCAATATATGTGTTTTTTTTTTTTTTAAATTAAAAATCTATTTACTTATGCGTATTTCTTCCTTAGTTTCCTAGTCCTGTCACGAGTGATCAACAAAAAGCTATCATATACAAGAACAGATTTATTGGTTAGAGTAAGTGTTCTAGTGGAGGAATTATCTACGCGAATTGCTGGATTTAGTGTATCATTTTATAAGGTTTTAGTTCTTCATAAAAAAAAATAGGTACAGTTATATTGCGGGTGTTGGGAGACACACTTTACACTCGCTTTATAACCTTGTCGTGATGTAACGGAACTTAATTTTATAAGATAGTTAAAGTAATTGTTCACAACTTTATTAAAATAATATTAAAATAAGGCATACGAATGGTTACTTACACAAACAGTTATCAACTTAATTATTTTCCCTAACTCCAGCGTTTGATCGAAGAAAGTACACAGCTTTCCATCTAGCTCCTTAGTCTACCTTTAGCTATTCCACATTTGCTAAATATACTCGTTTTCGGTACGCTACATTTTATTCTATTGTCTTTTAAATTTTTCTTCTATTACATCTTTTTCCCCTTAATGCTTGGAGTCAGAATTACCTAGACTGATATCCAGGCGAGATCAATCACAACTAGAAAATCCAGAAACGTACGAGGGTCGGTTTCCAGGATTCAAATGAAAATGAATTCTTAATATGTACGTACAGCAGTACTCGATGTGAAGATATTGCAAAATTTAACTAGATTGCACGAATAAAAGAAACAGGTGGAAGTTCATCTAGACTTCAAGTTCGTTTGTACCCGTGATATTTCAAATTCCGCGTTGTTTTGATGCACAATACAATGGAATTCTTCTGCAGCTTTCCTTCAATAATCATGATCGTCCTATGTTGTAACCTTAAACTTTAGTCTCGTCACAAATCGCATTTGTGTGTCGTGAAACACATGTCTTTGTTTATGATGGAGACAGTTTCGATTTTCAGCGAGAAGCTATGTGGTATAAACGTTAACACGTTAAGTTACAGGTTCACGTTTTATATAACTTCAGTACTGAAGGATCTTTATACTAAAAACCAACTATTCTGTTCCTGTCTTCCGTCTTTAATATTCTTTTTCTATTAAGATGAAAATTCCAACCTTCAGCTTAATTATAAACTTCGAATAGCATCCTCATGATACTACTTAGATAAGAGCAAGAACTATACGATATTTTTAATAGCCAGTTGATTAGAAGTAATGTTTCCTTTCATCTAATCCCAGGATTGATCGCAGACCGAACCAGTTGAGAATGCTCGAAGAGCATTGAGAGAACGAACTTAAAAAGAATTGTTTTTCTCGGAATTTATTACGTATTTGAAGCCTGGGTTACTAGGGATCTAAGGAATTAGCTGTATTGATTTGTCACTTCTTATCACCGTGTATATACTGGAAATGCAGATATGGCCACAGGTTACATTTTGGCATCAAACATTTCACCATTTTCTTAGGTATTGATCAATACCAATATCATCTCTCTATGACTTCCGGTTCCTGAGATATGGCTCCTTAAATCTCCCGAAATCAGTACTTCTTTCGGCCAGTATCTCGGGAACGGTAAGCGTGATATGAAAAATTACCAAACAACAGACACACACACACATACACACGCACACACACACACAGAGAGAGAGAAAATTCAGTAACGAACGTCTTAAGTTCGTTGAAAATGGGATTCGATTTGTACAATACTTCTGGAGCCAAGTTTCATATAAAGTAGAAATTGAAAAAAAAAAAATACGACAGACACATAATTAGTCTATTAATTCAAAGCTGAACTATTTCGCTACTATTCAGTTATTGTAGTGTTGTAATGCATTACTTCACTTAATGGGTTACATAAAGAATAATATATAAACATGGTTTGGCACGGGAAACCAGGGTTTTATTCCCGGTGGGAGCTCATGTGGTTCAGATCCTACATTAAACTGTAGGTCCAAATATCATATAGCCTTACTGGCGAAAGCGACGCTAAACTCAAATTAATCCAATCCAACACGTACGTATTATGAAATAAAAATTCTGGTTATGAAATTGCATGTAAAATTACAGAATAGTAGTAAATTGTATTTACCACCCCAATTGATGTCCAGGTTAATCAGAGAACGTTTCTACAGATTTCCTAGAATTTTCTAGCTGAGAACATCGTCCCACAGAGAAAGAAGTTTAAGCACGAAAACCAAGAAATTAATTGAATCAATTTAATGTCGCAAAGACTCAGTAAAACTATGAACCGCCATATCAGAATCTCTCGAGTCCAGATCTCGTCAAGACTTGGCAACTGACCGAGACTGTCTTTTTGCGGTATTCCTTTTCCATTGAACTGACCCGATCGTTCATTCGCAAGTTTTTTTTTTTTTTTTCGTAATAATGCTGTAACTTCGCATTGTCGTCCTTTCTCCAGTGATAAAGGAATATGTCGACTAAATAATCTGATAAAAAAGTAAGATTTTTAAATTTCTTTTCATTATCTAGTGCCAAAAACTAACAATAGTATTTGCCAGAAAAAAAAAATAATTTGCGCAGATCATTATGCACAATTGCTACGCTGCTGTATAATAATGAATCAAAATTTAAAAAAAGATTGATCCAAAAAAATCAGCATTTTTCGCATAAACTGACTAAAATAACCATGTCTTAACATTCAAAGTTACCTAAGGTTACGAATGTTCTTAAATAGTAGCATTGTAAATGCCCACTCCAAGAATCTACTCTCAGTCGTGGATATTTTAGCGTAAATCAAACATTATGAGGAAATTGGTGATCTACTAGAATTAATAAAGTGAACTTCAGTCTAGTTACACTAACGGGAGTCCATGTGATGGTCGCATATCATTCTGTTCCAAAAGAATTAACTGGTAACTCTTAACGGTAGGAATTCAGTAAGTCAATATGCTTCATTCAGTACCCGCAACTGTCCCAGCGCTTCATTTTGTACCATTCCAATCTACTCTTCGAATTAACATTAAAGGAGAGCGGGTGGGGGATTATCCTAAAAATGAAAACTTATTCGTGTCTCATAGGATATAAAGAGCATTTGTGCTACTGAATTTGTTTTCACAACTTGTCAACAGAATTTTATATAGCCCTATTTCACGGAATCTTAACTTACAACATAATGTCAAAGTCTCAGAGAGTATCGAATTGTCCAATGAAGAATCAGATAGGTGAATGTAACAAACAAAAAAAGAATCGTGAAACCGCAAGTTATGTTTCCTTCTGTATTTTCTTCCTTTTCTCACCTTAAGGAATAAGCTCCCTTGTGGCAAAGCGGTTAGCGTACTCGCGTTTCGTGTAGAAAACCCGGGTTTGGTTCCCGGCGAGATATGTGGTTCGGATCCCACTAAGCTGTAGGTCTACTTCTCATATAGTCTCGCTACTGAAAGGGACTCTAAAAGGAAAATCAAATCAAAATCCAAGTAAAATATCACCTTAGGAATTGTTTCGAACTTTGTTACATGGTTCGGTTTCAAGTTTTTGAATTCGCAGTGAAGGTCGGTAATGTTATTAACATGGAAAAAGGAAATGGCTGCAGAGAAAAAATACACTTTCATTTGGGGTCTTTATTTGTCTGTATATCTACTAATTCAATTATTGCCAGAATAAGCAAGCTGGAATTAAATAAACGCGTCAGTACCTAATAAATATTAGCTGAATAGTATTCCATATACTGTCCACATATCACGTTAAATTTCAAGTGTGATTCGTGATAGAAGTTAAAACTATAAAAATTAAAGTTCTATCGCGTCAAACTAAGGGAAGAAAACTTACTTAACGTAGGATTAGAATTTAGATTTCTGGACTGACGGCATTTCATTTCAGTCCGTCGTGTATGAGGAATGACGTCCGTTTGGGATCACACTACTTGAGGGCAGCGCCATCTCTTGTAACTGAGGAAAATACCTTTCTCAGGATGGCTGGCCTAAAAAAGCTTTAACACTTTCTTAATCGAGTTTTCTTACTTAGGCGTTGGGGGTCAATCCGGAGACCGCTTGCACCAAAGGCGAGAGCATTAGCGACTGTGCTACGCGGTGCCACTTTCACGATTAAGAATACAACTATTCTTTAGTTTGAAGTGATAAAACTAATTTTTACTGGTGTCCCTTTTCATCACAGAAGCCAAATAAGATATGGACCTGCAATTTAAGGTGGAATCGGAATTTCGGCAAGAGTGCACTTTATGTAGAACAAGTGATTTTGTCGTGTTGTTGACATGACGTAAGGTAGGAATAAGTAGGGTAGGTTTGGATTAGCTTACAGTTAGGGGAGTTTGGACCCATTTTGTTAAAATTATTAAAGTGTAATTGCTCGTATTGCTATTTATTGCGTCGGTTCCTATGAATGTTCTGCACAAAATGCACTCTTACCAGAATTTCCACAATACATCCAAATTTCAAGGATCTACCAGCGGGAATCGAACCCAAGTCAGTGCGTACCAAAAACGTACCATGAAATTAGCATGGAGGGCTATTAGGTTAAATTGTTAGTTTTCGAATATTTGCTGCAGGCAATATCAAATTGCCCCCGTGCGGTATCTTAGTAAACGGAGAGGGGGAGTTTTACTGCGAAAATACTGGGAATTAAGATTGATCACAATCATACACCGACGGGAATTTTCCGCCCAGGGTCCCGGTACCGTTTTAAATCATGGAAACTTGAATTTAGTTCTTGGTTGAATAGACGTAAAAGTGAAAATCTTTTGTTTTACGCTGGCTAGGATAAATGAGACGGTGATGATGAGAAATGAATGAAATGATGGAATGAAGAAAGTAGGAGGAAACGGAGAAACCCATGGTGTTTGTCCATCACAAGGTTCACTTTGGCGCGGGCTAAGATCGAACCAAGCACTCCATGCAACAGAGGTGAAGCCTCTAGCACTGTGCCACCGCGGCCTCCAAGTCTAAATGCGGTTCGGATACTGTATTAAAGTGTAGATATGAGAATCATGATGTAACTTCGTAGCAGAAAATAAACATTGAACTTCTAGAAAATCAACAAAATCAGAACTGAAGGTTATTCTCTTGTTGTAAAAATTCAGTGGAAACATTAGAGAAATTTGTAATAAAAAAATAAATAAAAAATCACAGTAACAGGAAGTAATTGGTAAGCAATTGCAGTAAGTAGAAAACTCATAAACAATCTTCTACATTGGACAGTATCAACTGTCATATGTAAAAACAAAAATTGGAAATAGCATTCTTGTCATTATAATAAAAAAGAAGCACACGGCAAAATATGCTGAGTATCTAAATAGAAAAATTTCACGTTAAAAAAAAGTACATTATTTTAGGAAATTCACTCACCGTTACATGATGAAAAGTTCAATAGAAGTGATCCAATAAACACTAAAACACTAAACCACGCTACAACTGTTTGGATCATTGTTTACTTTGAAATGGTGTCACATTGCAGTGTGTGAGAAGTCACACTTAACTTTTTTTTTTCTTCGTAAAAGTGTAGGAAAAAAACAAAAAAAGAATAAGCGAACAAAAAGCCCGGTTCTTCTTTTATTTTGAATTTTATTTTTATTTATTTATTTATTTTTAGACAGGAGCGTACTGTATTTTACGAAGTGGGGGGTAATGCCACCCCCGGCATGGCATTATGAATAGCATCTCACTCTCGACACATCCACACACGAACGAAAAACTCTCTCTATTTCTAAGTAAGGTCCATTTCACCAGATAAATTTAAAAAAAAAATCACTATCAAGGAAAAACAGCACTACACAAGTTGAGAGAGAGAAAAGGTATATTTTAGTCACACCGCACAAATTTGCGCCCTGGCCACTGCTTCATGTCGCTTTCCGCGCTCTTCTGTTCACAGAGCTCGTCAGCTGGTGAATTCGGCGATCGACCCGCCATCTGTAGATCTGCGCGTAATACTATATGCTGTACGTATAACGGCCGCGATTTTCCCATCGATGGATTACGAATGACTTGGAGAACTCTTCGTACGGGGTGGTCGAACAGAGGCAAAACAAGATTATAAACGAAAATAATGGACTTCCACTACAAAACATACATTCACGGTCATAGAAGAGCAAAATACACAGCTATTGCATAGCATCCTCAAATGGGTATTGTTATTATTACTATTACCGTTGAGTCCTATTAAATTCCATATTCGTAGCTTTTGGTTGTAAGATATACATGGATACTTGCAGCACACAAACTTTGGCTATGTTGGCATTTATGTGCTACCAAATCTAATGGATGTTTCGTGTTTCAATTTTACGATTTTATTCTCACGGGTAACACAAATCACACTTGCGTTTGATTAGACAGCAAACTGGAAAGACTACAGAACGGTTCTTCCTTAACAACAAAGATATTTTTAGGTCTAGTCTTCTTCAATCTGAAGGAATTTTATGTAATTTAAATACCTGTGCATATGTTTGTGTCACTTCGTGTACTGTTTAAGGTGATTTTATTCAGATGAATGACATTTGCGGTTAAATCTTTCTATCCTGCTGTCCAGTAGACGAGAGGTTAGTTATTGTTTTGTGACAGTTCTTAGAAGGCGGAGACACGGGGACAATGGCTCTTTCATTTAAGATCCCGCCGCACAGTAGTATGAATCGCTACATACGTGAAGAAAAGTAATATTTTCGAACTACTCAAATTTATTGTAGAAATCATCTTCTATAATCAATTTACTAGAATTAAATTATTTTTTCCACAATTCTATAATGGTTCTTGTAATTATGCGCGAGACGAAGTCAGTGGCGGATCTGACCCGGGGCCTAGCCAATCAGCTTTTAAGTGCCAGAACTAATTTAAGCTATTATGTATATATTTTTGAAAGACTATAGTAAATTCATGATATACCTATTATAGTTTGGGTTCTAGCTCCCCCCCCTTCTCCCGCCGCCAATTTTCTCGTTCTAGATCCGCGATTGGACGAAGTGGCCCGGCTTCTTGTTTCAATATATTCGTTGTTCGGTAGGGGGGCGCGGTGGCTCAGTGGTAGAGCGTTCACCTCTGGTGCTTGGGGTCCCGGGTTCGATCCCAGCCCCCGCCAAGTGAACTTTGTGGTGGACAAACACCGTGCTCGTGGGTTTTCTCGGGGTAGTCCCGTTTCCTCCCACTTTCTTCATTCCACCATTTCACTCATCTCTCATTATCACCGTCTCCTTTAGCCTAACCGGCATAACCGTGGGACGTAAAACTTACAGATTTCATTTCATTTCGTTGTTCGGTAGTGTAACGTTGCATATTATTTTTCCCATGTAAAACGCAAGTTACAAGTATTTTATATTTAAATTATAGTATGTTGTGCACCAAAAGAATATAATTAACGATCTTTCGTGCGTCTCAGCCTGTAATAAATATAATGTGTGGCATTGGAGTTTCGCTAAAACTACAAAGTACTTGTAGAACTACGAAAAATTGTACAAGAGGATATAATCGAACTTACACATTATATATAGTGGGCCTTCAGAAAAAAAAAAAGGTGTCATTATCAATATAAGTCAGCTTTATGAAGTAAGGTCTGAAAAATTATCTTCCTGTAACCCCGCATCAAAAAGCGCATGCAATAAACATTTTCGAATGATGACATTTATTGATCTTTCGGTTTAACGTCCAACAGTTATTCCTTTTAGAGTATACGAGAGTAAGATTAAGGCAAATGAATAATGATGGACAAGGACGCCCATGCTGTGGTTTCCAGGGGGGGGGGAGCAAGTATAAGCGACGTTTCAAAAATAGTTTCATATTTTGCTGTAAGTAATGTAAAAATTCTATTGGATTTTCGATATTCTGATGTACAATTTCCTCTAGGGGGCAAGCGCCCCATCTTGCCCCTTCCCCTGATGGGCGCCCTTGATGATGGAAGAGTTGTCAGAATGAGAATATGAAGGAAAACGGGAGTACCCCGAGAAAACACACGGACACGATTTTGTCCATCAGAAACTTACTTGGGCGGCAGTAGAACCAGGAATTCCACGAAATGGAGGTAGGATACTCTACCACTGAGCTACCACATCCCCTTTGTCAATATTGAAGCAAAGAGATTAATTTTGGTATGTAAGCAATTTATCCTCGACTTCTTTAATTTGTAAAGAGCTGTCTTTTCTGCCGTTCATTTCTGTTTATTACCTTTTGCGATGTCTAAAAACGAATTTAATTGTCTCGCCGAGAAGTTCATAACACAGTTAAAAGAAGGAAAAAAAAACTCGTGTGCAACAAGAAAAACGTGTTGAACAATATGTAAGAACAAATTTCGATTAAATACTAATAGCCATAGTTCAAAATCTCTGCATAGAGCACTGAGAATGCGTTTTTTTTTTCTGCCGTACTATCAACACTAGAATAAGTTTCACAACAGCGAACGTGCATTTGTTCGTAAACATACAGACAAGTTACAGAAAGATACAGACTCAACAATCAGAGATATTCTGTCCACCTCTTTATCAGGGAAAGACACGTATGTCCACTAATATAATTTAATGACTCAACTTAAGAGATGGAAAACTAAAATTTGGAAGGAGAATATTAAGTACAGATAAACTTTCTTATGCCGCAATGCTGCATTTGAGGTCTAAAGGTGAACAGAATTGTTGTAAGAAGTGACGACTGTAATACCTATAAGAGATTATAACTTTCACTCTACAGCGTTACTTGAAAAGAAGAAAGACGCAAACTATCAAAACAAGAAGTTTTATCAATTATAGTGCTCAGGAACGTATGTAGCGGATGAGTCGTGGAAACTCGGACATTCCTTCCTCAAAATCAAAATTTTTATATAAATTTAGTCTAATTTCAAGAATGATTTTGCAAGTGTTAATATAATTTATCCCTATACTGAATTTGGACCAAGTAAAAGCTTCAGACCCCTCCTGAAATAAATTCTTGCCTACGTGCTTGATTCTGTCTGCAAGTTTAATGAAACTTTAATACCTACATGACGAAACTTTAATAAATATACGTGACGATTAAAATACTTTCTACGAAACAGAAAATATGACGTATAATAAGATATCTATTCATTTATGAAATTAAAATAATAAACTTAAGGAAAAAAAGGTGTTACTCCGAATGTGAAATACAAAATACATGTTTCTTTTTAATTATTCGTATTAGACCACAAATCATCTAGAATTTTAGAAAAGTTTTACAAGACAATGGGAGACCAACTAGGAATGGAACATTTTACATTGCAAATTAGGTTGTAGCGGTAGCTATGGTTCTTCCAAATATAAACAGGAAAAGGCTTAAAATACAGTAGTGACGAAAGTTTATGTATGGCATATACAGCGTGAGCACAGAAACAGTACCTAATTTTAAAGTGCCATATAATTAACATTTAATTGAATATTTACTTGAAATTTTGTACTGAGCTCAGTAAACTCAAAGTATTTTCCCATATATCTTTTCAGAATCCTAGTTCTGACCAGGCCAACTAGAGGGCAGTAACATCGAAAATGGCGTTCACCCCACAGCAATGAAGCTGATGCGTTTTACAATTGGCAAAAATAAGCAGTTTTGTGAGAGTGCAGCGTGATTTCAAACGACAATTTAATGCTGATCCACCCGTTTATTGAGACGGGGTGCATTTGTGATCAAAGAAAAGGACATTCAGGGCGACGTCCAGTCTCTGAGGAAAATGTGGAGCGCGTAAGAGCAGCCTTCGTACACAGCCCACATAAGTCTACACGTAAAGCTAGCAGAGAGTTGCAGATGCCACGAACAACAGTAAGCAAGATCTTACACAAGCGTTTGCGGTGACACCCGTACTGACTGCAGTTGGTTCAGAAGTTATACCCACAAGACAAGGTAAAGCGCCGTGAGTTCTGTGAGACTATGCAAAATTTCATGGAGGTCGACGAAAACTTTCTGACGAAGATCATTTTCAGCGATGAGGCGACATTTCACTTAAGTGGAAAGGTGAATAGACTCAATGTAAGGATATGGGAAACCCAGAATCCTCATGCAACTGTAAATGTGGAACGTGACTCACCGAAAATCAATGTTTTTGTGCAGTATCAGAGCGTCGGGTGCACGGTTCGTTCTTCTTTCAGTAACAAACAATTACAGGTGAAGTTACTTAGCATTGCTATGTAACTGGTTGATTCCGCAACTTAGTAATGCAGAGATAAACGACTTCATTCTACAACAAGATGGAGCGCCGCCACACTGACATCGTGCTGTACGCAAGTTTCTGAACGAGAACCTCCCAAACTGATGGATAGGGCGCTCTGGAGTCAGTGATCAAGTTCTTTGCAAGTGGCCTCCAAGATCACCTGACCTCACTGTTTGTGACTTCTTTCTATGGGGATTTGTGAAGAACAAAGTGTATGCACCTCTACTACCCGCAACTCTGAATGATCTCTAAGAACGCATCAGTGATGCTGTGAACTCCATCACACCGGATATGCTTCACAACGTGTGGTTGGAGCTAGATTACCACCTCGATATTTCCGCGTTACAGGTGGCTCGCACATCAAGTGTTTGTGATTTCAATTACTGCTACAAAAACGTTTTGAGTTTATGTATTACTGTTCAAAATTTCAGCAAAATATTCCTTCGGATATTAAATTTACACTAATTTGAAACCTGGGACTGTTTCTGTCCTCACCTTGTATATATATATATATACATTAATGGTTAATAATAAGAACGAAAACCATGCGTGTTGACATATATGTTTCATTTGTTTCCAGTGGATTCATGGAAGTAGTTATGTAAGTAAAGAGAAAATACACAGAAAAGCAAAGAAGAAGAATAATGCTGAACATTATTTGCTGACATTGTTAACGGTTGGTGGTAAAATACGCCATGCCACCACTAAGCCCGTGAAATGTTCTAAAGGAAAAAGAAACTTACGCAAGATGCCTTTAAGAATAGAATGTGATTCACTATCGATGTGTTTAAATCTGGTATTATGGGTATTGACAATACTACTCAAAGATCATTCGAGAAACTTGAAATAGGTTTAAAATTGACATAAATGGATCAAGAACTAATCTTTTGTTTCAAAACATTATTGACAACCATTTCACATGAATACAAAATCAATATATCAGTAGTCCAAACCTAAAACATGAAAACTGCTGTCGTAGATATGATTGCGTTCAAAATATAACATCAAAAGTACAAAAAGTTCTTATCGATAAACAGGTAACTGTGTTAGCACCCATTTTATAAATTGGAGAGCTTTCCGAAGAAGGCATTGAATCTCATCGAAACAAACATGTTGGAAAATATAGAGAAAACTAACTGAATATTCAAGAAAGGGCCACCAATTTGGACCTCTTTCACAGGTTAATGTTGAGTTCTGATTAACTACAAATGGTAATTTCAAGCTTAGTTGAACTTTCAGAGAAGGAAAACAAAAGTGGAAAACAGACATTGGAGGTGACTGCTTGTCTGTGCATCCCTAAAGAAGTAGAGGAGAAAAGGAGATGATGACAACTCTGTAAAGTCTTCCTTTGAAGGCGAATTAGGCCGGAATACTAAAGACTTAAAATCTACTATGAGTACTTATTTTACTAGCGAATTGTAACTTATTATTTTAAATTATATGCCGTATTTTTTTAAAAGTTAATTTTGTCAAAATATTTTTGCCCATCTTCCGCTATCCGAATCACTGTGCTGCGTCATTTTAAAGACGCCCACTTCAATAGGAAACTTTCTTACTTTATAGTATATAATGAGAACAAGAATATATAAATGTAGCGCATGAAAAGGGAAACGAAAATGTAATCAGGGTCCATTTCAGTAAAATCTCTACTATTAGCGGCCCAGAAGTAACACGAGAGAGGATCGGAAACTAAGGTTAGAAGACTGGTATGTCTGGAGTTCCGTCTCTTATATAGGATTGCGGAGTGTGCGGTACTTTTAATACATGAAGTTGGCGACTGTGCAGTTTCAGCCACCCGCCACTTATGATGATAGTTGTAGGCAAACGTAAATGGCGACTCGTTTGGAAAACTCACCTCGAAAAGAAGTCTGCTCAGCTATTTGATTTCTGTGGGAGAAACATGTAACCACAGCTGAAATTCATCGGCTAGCTGGTAGCGGTTTACGGTCGGACTGTAATGTCTCGTCAGGATGTACAGAATGGTCACGAGGGCGTCATCTTCCTTCACGACAACGCACGCCGTTATACAGCTCAGAAAACTAAGATGAAATGAAATCTTTAAGTTTTACGTCCCACGGTTATGTCGGTTAGGCTAAAGGAGAAGATGATGATGAGAGATGAGTGAAATGGTGGAATGAACAAAGTGGGAAGAAACGAGAGAACTCCGAGAAAACCCACGAGCATGGTGTTTGTCCACCACAAAGTCCCCACGACGCGAGCTGGGATCGAACCAGGGACCCCAACCACCGGAGGTGAACGTTATACCACTTAGCCACCGCGCCCCCACGGCCCAGAAAACTACTACGCTATTGAAGGAGTTTCTCTGGGATATCATTGACCACACTCTCTATAGCCCGGACCTTGCTCCAAACGATTTCACCTGTTTCCACACTTGAGGGGCATCTAGGAAGTCGTCGCTTCGCTTCAGACGAGGAGGTGAAACTCTTCGTAATAATGTAGCTGAACAGGATTTTTACCAGGAGGGAATCTTTAAACTCATCCCACGCTGCGACACGTGCCTCAACCGCAATGAGGACTTTCTCGAAAAATAACCTAATGTATGTACTATCTGTTCACTGTATTGGTTGTATGAAATAATATATATACTTTTACAGCATGCTTTGTAACCTTACTTTCTGATTATATACGTATATAAGTGTTATTTAAAGGCTTTAAGTTGTGTAAACTATTGTCCTCTCAATTAAACTTGTGAAACAGGGAATGAACCCATCATACCATTTCTAAAGGAACTGATAACAATTTAAGGTGTTGCTGCTGCCCCATCATCATCTGAACAAAATACTAATTTCCCTAAGATGAAGCATAAATGCACTCTGGGCTCTATTTCACTAAAACGCTAACCGGGGCTCTTAGAAGTAATAAACAATATTTATTAAGGTAGATCATCAGTACATATTGTAGCTCATTCCCTTAACTACTGCATAATGAAACATTTCCAGTGACGTATTTACGATTCTGTTTCGGGAGGGATTTGCTAACTTTATTCCTGGAAATGTGTTATTTCTGCAAGAAAATTCATTTACTTTAAAATAGCAAATGGAATTTCGGGAGGCTTAAGCCCGGACCCCCCAAATAGGCCGCTGAACGTTTCATATTACAGATATTACATTATAAAATAGAGTTATAGTTGAACTTCAATACAAGATACTGATTCATTTGGTTACGGATTCTGATATCAAAAAAGGTAGGAAGTAAGAGAAAAACTTGATCCGTTTTACAACGAGCACACAAGATCTCACTTTCTGTTAGATATTTCTAGATCTGTGCTTAGTCCTGTGATATATATATATATATATGGTATCTGTAAAATATTTAAAAGCAACGATCTAATTATGAAATAGGTATGTTGTTTGACCAGTTTTTGTGTTGTTTCATGTTTGATTTAAATATTTATCTGCATTTGAAGAAATAGATTTTGAGAAGAAAATTGAACAGAACGCCATAATATCTCGTTGCCAAATTTGTACGTTTAACCCTTTATTTGGCAGTGTTGCTCTCAAACAGCATCGCATTCTATTGCGTTATCCAAGTGAATTAGAATATCAGTGATCATTTAATTCGCATTATTGCTTACATACAATATTCATATACATGATTTGCGGGTCGCTTCTTTAGATATTTCTAATCTTCGTCAACAGGGAAAGTCAAATTTAGTATTGTAGAAGATTTATCTCCTACGTTCTGCGAAAGTTCTTTTTATTATTATTATTATTATTATTATTATTATTATTATTATTATTATTATTATTATTATTATTATTATTATTATTATTATTATTATTTTCTTTTATTTGCAGTTTCTTGTTCCGTAGAAAAATATTTCAACGAATCTGTTGCTAATTACTGAGAGTATTCTTATATTTGACCATAATAGGGTAATGCTACTCAGCAGTGTTGCCACACTTGGTACAATTGTACCAAATTCAGCCCTTTTTGTTATTCATCGGCCGTTGGTACCACGCTGGCATTTTCAGCCCCTTTTGTGAAAAAGTTGGTATAATTCTACCCAATTCAGCACCATTTGACAAATATTTGTCAGTGTGCATTGGACTCTTAAAAAGTGCTGTTGAACGTTCATTCTGTGACTTTACCCCGCATAACGCTACGAATTTTGTGTGAAAAATTCGTAATATTTTATTATAACGCACTGGTTACAACACGAACTCGGAGATGATTCATTTGTTCTTGGTTTCATATATGGCCTCGTTATATATTTTTTCATATATGGCCATAATACCAAATGGTTTTGGTTTATTGGTCACTTTGAAACAGAGGCGCGTTTGGTTTCCTTACAATACGTAAAGAAGATAACTGTTTTCCCTTTTAATATGCGGCCTCTGTTATACTTCCTACGTGCGAGAAAAGTTCCATCTACTTCCACGGTTGTTCGGGGTCCTCCTGTTTAGGTATTTAAAAAAAAGAGCACTTTCTTGATTTTAACTCCAGGAAGAGGGAGCGAGTGTTCTAGAACTTAACTTCTTTTAGGTTCGTCCTACGAAGCCATGTATTACACTGGTATAAAGTAATGAATTCAGCCCTTTTTGTTTCAATTTGGTACTATTTTTCAGCCCACTTCAGAGCTAGGACTGTGGCAACACTGCTACTGACAAGGCAGGGTACCCAGGTGTAACACGCCGATTGTGATAAGATTGCACAGACATAAAGAACATCGAAAATGAAGCGACACGTTTTTTTTTTATATCGGCCAAAAAGCACATTGAAAGGGTCAAATAGGGGCATAAAAATGGGGTCAAAATGAGATTATGTGGAATATAGCGAGAACGAGAAGAGATATCGGAAAATGTTAAATGTACTAAATACTACCCATAGTCGACGTAATTCAACGAGGTAGAACGCGCCCATAAGAAGAGAGCAGAACATCCGGAAATGGACCAATCACGTGTACAACATGGTCACAATATGTTACGGAAATGAGCGAAAAGGGTGATAAGGAGTAGGAAGAAAGAAGAAACGAAAACAGAAATTACGTATTTTTGTTTTGGATGCATATGTTGCCCAAGAGAGGCAGATTTATCTCAATGCCCCAAGGTGGGATAACACGCAGGAAGGATGCAAACGCCGTTTATATAGACAGCCAGCGAGACAGCACTGCGCAGTAGGTTGCATATATCGCGTAATGAGATCAGCGATGAAATGGGTGTTGGAAACGAAAATGTGTGTAAGCAGTAGCAACACAAAAACAAAATTGTTACTAATACTGTTATGTTGTACGCGTATTTTTGTAGTGATATAATGTTGATACTCATGTGTGGTACTGATATTAATGTTGCTATTTATCTTACGTATGTGGACCACCTGCTATTGCATTCTACTGTGCTATGAATTTTTGTTCCCATTATCCGATATATGCAACCCACTGCGCAGTACTGTATCGCTGACTGCCTATACGAGCGGCGTTTGCATCCTTCCTGCGTGTTATCCCATCTTCGTGCATTGAGATAAATCTGAGTGTTTTTCGCATATGGGTGATGTATGCACCCAAAGCAAAAACACGTATTTTCTGTTTTCGTTTCTTCTTTCTTCCTGCTCCTTATCACCCTTTTCGCCCATTTCCGTAACATATTGTGACAACGTTGTACACATGATTGGTCCATTTCCGGATGTTCTAATCTCTTCTTATGGGCACGTTCTACCTCATTGAATTGCGTCGACTATGGGTAATATTTCGTACATTTAACCTTTTCCGATATCTCTTCTCGTTCTCGCTATATTCCACATAGTCTCATTTTGACCCCATTTTTATGCCTCTATTTGACCCTTTCAATGTGCTTGTTGGCCGATATAAAAAAATACGTGTCGCTTCATTTTCGATGTTCTTTATGTCTGTGCAATCTTATCACAATCGGCGTGTTACACCTGGGTACCCTGCCTTGTCAGTAGCTATACATAAGACCTGTTTTATGGCAATGTTGCTTTGAAATAAACATCCTGTATTTTATAACCAAAGTACAAAAATATTTTAAAAATTACGAGATTATGATCAGGAAGACATGGTTCAACCACAAAAGCACATTAAATATTTTAATGGTAATGATATCAATTGTTAGCTCAAGCCGAAATATCAACAATTCTTTTATTTGGAGTACGTCAACTTATCCACACAGTAGACTACATAAACACATTACATTCTTATATCGGGTATAGTTATTCTTAATCTGTACAAGAACCACATATTCATAATATTATCATTAATAAGATCCGTTAACACACATATTCATACTTATTTGTTATAGTACTTACAACAACCTCAAAATCTCGTCATACCAATCATCAATTATTATTGCGTTATATATCTCTATGTTTGCACATATTCATAACCATTTTCAGCTTCAAAACAGCTAGTGTCACATTTATAAAACACTTTGTGCCAATTTGTACCATTCCAACATTTCTCCCCGCTTTACAAAATTAAGCTTATATCTTGCCCCTCTTCCTACATAAAAATAAATCCAATCTAAGAATATGTTTTTTTAAGTGTATCCCCACCTATCAGGCGGTTTCTTATTTCTCGATGATCTTCGGAGAGTTTGCTGTACTACATTATCCTGGGTTAATAATGACTGAACTAAAGGTGAAGAGTATTGTCTCCATGGAGCCTGAGGTATCTGAAAACCATTCCCTGTGGGCTGATCTCTTCTACAATTCTCTTTGGATGTTTTGTTAAATGTATTTCCATTTTCTAGGACTCGGTCACAAAAATCCAATTTAACTTGATGCGCATGGTACATACGAGTAATCCCATCCACTTCTACTTTATAAGTATTTCTACCGACTTTCTTTAATAACGTCCCTTTTATGAACTTTGGAATTGACCCTCTGTGATTTTTGACCCACACAGATTTTCCAAGTAAATTATCCGTCTCCCTTAGTCTGTGGTCGGGTTTCCTTCGAGGAATACAGAACCAGGTACGAGGTTTAAAGGTTAGAATTGTTTCTACCGGCGTCTTATTTGACCATTTTCCATTGGTATGTAAAAATAAGTAATTGATTTGTCTAATCCATGATTGAAACATATTTCGATTCACTCTATAGTCGGCTTGTATAAATTTTAGTTTCAATAGTTTTTTAATTGATTGCACGGCCCTTTCAGCCGTTCCGTTACTTTGAGGGTGATACGGCGGTGTGTGCATTAACTCGATATTTCGTTGAACACAAAAATTCTTAAAATCAATCGATGTAAAGGGTGGTCCATTATCTGTTACCAACGTCTCGGGAAAACCCATAAGTTGAAATACTTCCTCTAATTTTTCCATCGTTTCCCTAAAATTAGTACTATTCACTACCCACACCTTAATCCACTTGGAAAAGACATCCGTTAAGAGTAGCACAACAAACCCAAAAATTGAAAAATGATCGAGATGGACTCTCTGCCATGGCTTGTTCGTTGATGGCCAACTACTATATTGTCGTTGTGCAGGAACATTGGTCATAGCCTGACAAAACTGACATTTCTGTACAAAATTGTGTATATCGGATAAGAAATCGGGCCACCAAACTTGCCTTTTAGCCATATTTATCATCTTATCTACTCCCAAATGCTGAGCGTGCAACCTAGTTAGATAAATGGATCTTAATTTACCCGGTACAATAACCTTTCCTTGCCAATATAGTAAATTATTTTGTACTTCCAACTCATATCGATGTTTAAAAAACAATTTATGTTCTTTATCATCTAAAGAAAGTGGTAGTTTTTTCGGCCAACCCTTTTTAGTCCAATTTAATACCGTTTGCATCCATATATCTTGCTGCATCTCCTGTCCAATTTCCTGTTCAGTTAGAATAAACGTTTGCAGCTGACTCATATAATTTTGCGTTTCCTCTTCATCTTGTGTTGCTGTATTCATAGGAAATCTTGATAGAAAATCTGCCACTTTTACTTCCTTGTGATATACAATTTCAAAATTATAATTGGTTAATAACAAATACCATCTTAATAAGCGGGGCGTAATTGTCGACGGAGGTGCTTTCACTCCAAAAATCCATCTAATAGGTTGGGAGTCAGTTAGAATTTTGAACGATCGTCCGTATAGATATTTATGGAATTTCTTCACCGCAAATACCACAGCTAAAGCTTCCCTCTCAAATTGGGAATAATTTCGTTCAGCGTTTGAAAGCGTGGCCGATGCACATTCCACCGTCCTTAAGTTATTATTGTAACTATTAAATAATACGGCTCCCACCCCATGGGGAGAGGCGTCTGTCATGATAAGAATATCAGCCGTTTCATCAAAAGGGTGGAGAACTAGCGCCTGTGATAAAATTTCTTTAATGTTATCAAACTCCTGTTGATGTATCTTATCCCATTTCCATCGTACACCTTTATGCAACAAATGGTTTAGATTGGGAATTTTCAAGGACAATGCTGGCAAATGTCTATGATAAAAATTAGCCATTCCCAGAAAGGATTGTAACTCTTGCACACATTTGGGCGGGGGCGCAGTTATTACAGGTTCTAATTTTGCCTTCGCAGGCATAATATTATCGCCCACTAAATCATATCCTAAATATGTTATTTCTTTACTAAAAAAGGTACTCTTATCTTGTCTAACTTTCACATTGTAGGCTCTAAATTTTTCCAATACCTTTACTGTTCTCTCGTAACATTCTTCCAAAGACTGCCCCCAAATTAAAATGTCATCTAGATAAGTTGCAATTCCAGAACAGCCATGCAGAATATGATCCATAAACCTTTGAAAAATTTGTGGAGAACAATTTAAACCAAAAGGCAACCTAGACTGTTGATAAAGCCACCAAGGTGTATTGATGACTAAATATTTAGACGACATTTCATCCACCTCCAACTGTAAATACGCATTACTCAGGTCCAACACCACAAAATATTTAGCTCCCCCAGTTTATTAAGAATGTCACTTATTTTAGGGATAGGATACGCACATTTTTCTGTATACTGATTTAGAGTCCGTTTAAAATCAAAGCATAGCCTTATATCGCCATTTTTCTTACGAACCACTACCATGGGCGTAGCCCAGTCGGAAAACTCCACCTTCCTCCATACATTCAACATACATCAATGCTTGCCAATTAAAGGGTTAAGATGACAGACACGCAGGGTTCTCAACTGTACGATAATGTGTCGTTATATAGCTTCAATGCTATATATAGTAATGCCCCCGTGATAATAGGTGAAAATACGATAATTTTAGAACGCACTTTTCTGCAGTTCTTGAATGTGCAAATAAATAGTAGATGTGCATTAAATAATTAGAAAACACACTCACTGAGTCATTCCCGCTAAAATAATTCAATAACGATTTGAGAAAGGCCAATGGTAACCCTGAATTCATTCTTTAAATTCAACTACGTTTACTAGAGAGAGTGAGGGTAGTGTTAATAAGGCTAAAGAATCGTGAGGACAGGGTCGTCATTTCAGATTTGGCGTGGGGGGGGGGCAAGAGCAACACTAACATAAGAGTTTCACGTTTTGTACTAGTATATTAGTAGACAATCTATTAAGGTATATATATATATTCCTCAAACTCTTGGGGGGAGGACTATTGGCCCCTCTTGCCCTCCCTAAATGAAGCCCTGCGAGAGGATAGTGACGCCGATTTGGGGTTCGAAATGGAAGATTAATAGATAAGTTTATTATATATTATTGCTATTATCAGTATTAATATTATACTTCTTGTTTCTGGGACATTCCATGTGAAATCAACCAATGAAATGGCAACCTGACGATCTTAGATTTTTGTAAAAATTGGTGCACAGCTTTATTATAGTGGGAGATTAAAAAATCCCAAATATTACCTCTCTTTTCCTGAAAGTGTCCCCATACAGGGTGTTCAAAAATGCCAAAAAACGGCATTTTTTTCAGTTACAGTGATTATTAAAAAGTGTCATAAAATGGTTAATATGTGCACTAAAGACGTGGAATAAACACCATTGGAAAGCTTAAAGATTGCTCTACAAGTTGTAGTATATTAAAAACCCCGTAAAATAAAAAATAACATTTTAAAAATTCAAATTAATAATTGAATTTTGAATTTCGCATAGAAATGTCACTCTGAATATTTTCCAAATTGTCCAGATTGTAGTTTCATATGTGTGCCAAAACACCACAAAGTTGCATTTTGGGTACTCAATGGGATCCGATTCAAAATTCAACATAACCAAGCGTTGCACGATATTGACCGTGTGAATATATGGGTTCAGATCGATACCCATTTGCCTGGAGCTATTTATCTGCAGCATCAAAGGAATTTATATTCAATTTCATTTGTTTCTTGATGTATTCATTTGAATTTACACAATTATCCACCTTTTGAGTTATTTAGAGAGGTAATAAGTTTCCAAACAGTACTTAATACAGGTCATTATTCTTGTTAGTCAGTATGGATGTTTCTAAATTTATGTTGGCTACATTGATACATGTTATTTTCATTCCTTTGTTTCAAGATATTCTTCAGAATATTCATTCCTTCTACAACTATCACGTGAATTACGAATATCGTACTTACCGTATTATAGACAACTCATAATTACCTCGAGCAGTAGACAGAATGTTACTACGTACCTCGAACACAGTTTATCAACCGTTTTTTATCTTCATATATATCACTATGTCCATCCGAACAGTAGTCAAAATATTTCAATCATCACAACATTAAGTAGAACTGTAGAGGTCAGAAGTTAGAATTCGAATTCATTTTTCGAGCCGATATTCACACCAGAAGAATTAGAAATTAACCATTTTTTGATCGCCGTAGAGCAAAAATCTTAATAAACAGAGATATATGGTTTTCTGCAATCAATTAAGGATTCGAACAATACACTACCTACCAATTTTTAACCCTCTACTAAAACCGGAAGTAGTAGAAAACCATTAGAGCTTGTGGTTTTAATATTGGTTTCCATAGAACAAAACCAATAACATATAGGGAAAAACTGCTTTTTGGAGTCGGCTTTGTATTCTAAAAGTAGATACCGTCCTTTCTCTCAATTCTCTATTCAAACTGGAAGAGCTAAAAAATCAACCATTTCCGGTTTAACGTAGATCACCATTAAATAGAAACCGTAACAGATAGCGAGAATTGGTTTTCTGTAATCAATGAAGCGCCTCAAGATATATTTCATTTCGATTCTAATCTTTGTAGTTGATACGGAAGTGACAGAAATTCACCATTTCCGGTTTTAATGTTGATCGTTATAGACTGAAAATGATAACAGAAAGAGATAGATATATGCAGTTTTCTGCAATCGATTAAATGTCTAATTAATACGTTACATACCCAATCAAAAATCTCTACTAAAATTAGAAGCGGTAAAAATCTATTAGAACTTCCGGTTTCAATATTGATTTACAAACAACAAAAACAATGTCAAATAACAAGAAACTGTTGGTTGTAACCGATTTAGGGTTCTAAACATTGTATCGTCTTTTCTCTTAAACCTTTATTTGAACTGGCAGAGGTAGAACTTAACCACCTCTGGATTTATCTTTGGCCACCATAGATTAAAAATCATAATAGATAGGGAAAAGAGGTATTCTGTAATCAACAAAGCGTCCGAAGAATATGTAACTTTTCCACTCTAATCTCTTTACTAAAAGCGGAAGTAGTAAAAATCATCTACTTCCACTTTTAACTTTGATCGTATATAGTGAGAGCGATAAATAGACAGTGAGAAGTTGTTTTCTCCAATCAATTGAGCGTCCCAAAAATAAATTCCATTTCGAATCTAATCTCTCTATTAAAACCAGAAGTAGGGAACATCAACCACTCTCGGTTTTAACGTTGATGGTTATAGAGCAAAAATGGTAACACACGATGACAAGTCATTTCCTGCTGTCGTTTGAGCGTCCCAAGAATACATGTCATTTCCATCCTTAAATCTCTACTAAGATCGGAAATGGTTCAAATCCAGTAAGATTTTCGGTTTTAATATTGATCTACATAGAACAAAAACTCTAAGAGATAGCGCCACGCGGTTTTACGGAAATAATTTAACGTACTAAGAATAGGTATCATCTTCTTTCTTAGTTTCGTATTCAAACCGAAAGTGTTAGATATCAACAAATTAAGACTTCGAAGTTTATTATTACAGAGGTCTACATCAATTTTCCTGACTGGAGGCTACCAGCTGTTCTTTAATAATTCGAGTGTGCTAAATCCAAAAACGAAATCCGTTTTTCTCTATCACGTCAGGTATTTTGACAAAATGAAATTTTATCTATTTCAGGTATGCTTTAGAACCATTAATCGTAACGTAGTTCTACAATTATGGCACTAGATGGCAGCACATACACTATTACGTTTAATTTCATTTTTACGAGTTATTACGTAAGAATTAAAGAATATATTAAATAAGGTATAGGTGATTGAAAATTATGTTGCATTAAAATTGAAGAGGAGATTATGTATGTATCCTCGTCGCCAAAAGTGCCTTTACATCGCCGTGACGGGTATGTGACCGCGCAGTACTCCAAGGAAGGGATGGTTGCATAAGAAATTGTGAATAATTTTGAAGAGTTTTTATTTTGACTAGAGAAATAACGTATGTATAAGGAGTAAAGGAACAGATTTAAAGCATCAGTACACTGTCATCTCTGAAAAGATTCGTATTTTCAGTTTTTCAGTTTATTATCTTCTATGTTCAGTTAATAACTGCTAACAATTGCTACTAGCGCATGTCACTCTTCAGGAATTCACTACGACATGTTCGCAGGACACTTTTCTAAGTCCTAAATGTATGCGTCAATAATTTCTTTCGTCTCACTGTCCTTATTTCAGAATGGAAACTGATTACGCTGAACGTGAATATGTTTCGCTGTCGTAAAGCAAGGTCCGTAATAAATGTAAATAAGGTTCTTCTTATTAAAAAAAAAACACAGATGTATTTATTGTTTGTATAGCACAATATAATACAGTAACTAAGCAACATGATAATCCTTAACACCAGCAAGATTTTTCCAACAGGAGGGGGGAGCAAAAGGCCAATATAGAGTTTTTCGATTTATTGCGCTATATATATTAAGTTAAAATTCATAACATTTGTAATTGATAGCATATATCGTCTTACTTTTTAAAATCGCCACTGTAGCCTATTAGTCAGAACATTCATCTCCAGACATGATGTAGAGAGAAGAGAAAGAAAGACATATGATCAGTAGCGTAACTAATTTTCCTGCGCCAGGGATCGATTAATAATCGATTTACTCATACCCGCCGCCTGCCCCACGCATTTCAGCTGCTGCGTTATATATATGGTTCTATGTCAGAAGGGCAAGACGAAAGGGCGAGGACAGAAAGGCCGGAGTCAAAACAGGAACGATCAAAAGGACCCGCGACATAAGAGCTCAAGGCAAAACGGACCCGCATCAAACGGGCCTTGTTAAAAGGACCCTACGTCAAATGGACCGGTGTCAAAACGGGCCCCGCTACAAAAGGGCCCGAGTCAAAAGAAACCTGCTCAAAAGGTCTCCGAAACAAAAGTGCCCGAGTTAAAACGGCCCAGCGTCAAATGGGACCGGGTCAAAATGGCTCCGAGTTAAAAGAGCCCGGGTTAAAAGGGCCCTTTAGAGCCTCCGCGACAAAACGCCCCGAGTAAAACCGGCCCCGGGTCATAAGCTCTCTGCGCCAAAGGAGCCCTGTGCCAAAAGGGCCCGAGTCAATACAGCCACGCATCAAAGGAGCCGGGTCAAAGGGCACGGGTCGAAACAACGCATAACAAAAGGGCCCGAGTCAAAACGGACCCGAGTCTAAAGGGACTGGGTCAAAAGGTCTCCGCGACAAAAGACGGGAGTCGAATCTACCCCGCATCAGAAGTGTCCGGTTCAAAAGTGCCCTGCGTCAAAAGAACCCGGGTCAAAAGGACCCCGACTCAAAAGGTCCTGGGTCAAAAGAATTTCGTGAGAAAAAGACTCGAGTAAAAAGGTTCCTGCGTCAAACGTGCCAGAGTAAAAACGCCCTCGCATTAAAAGAGCGTAGGTTAAGATGTCTGCGAGTCAACAGGGCTCGGGTAAAAGAGCCCCGAGTAAAAACAGCCTGGGCCAAAAGATATCCGTGACAAAACGGCCCTGCGTCAAACGGGCCCGAGTCAAAACGGCCCCGCGTCAAAGGGTCCCGCAACAAAAGGGCCCTAGTTCAAAAAAGGCCGGGTCAAAAGGACCCGCCTCAAAAGGGACCTATCTAAACAGCCCCGCTACAAAAGAGCCCGAGTGAAAAAGATCCCGCGTCAAACAGGCCTGGGTCAAAACTCTCCGCGAAAAAAGGGCCAGAGTCAAAACGACCCCGCGTCAAAAGGTTCTTAGTCCAAAGGGCTCGAGAAAAAAGGGCCCTGTGTCAAAAGAGTACGGGTCAAAATGACCCCGCCTCAAAAGGGCCCAGGTCAAAACAGTCCGGCGTGAAAAAGGCCCGAGACAAAATTATCCCGCGTCAAGAGAGCCAGGAATAAAACGACCCATCGTCAAAAAGGTCTGCGTCCAACGGGTCCAAGAAAAGGCAGCCCCACGTCAAGAGAGCCCAGGTCATAATGACTCAGTGTCAAAAGGGCCAGGTTAAATGACCACCGCGACAAAAGGCCCCAAATTAAAACGGCCCCGGGTCATGAGATCTCAGTGACAAAAGGGAACTGAGCCAAAAGGGCCCCAGTCAATACGGGCCCTGATCAAAAGGGCCCGGGACAAATTGGCCCTGAGTCAGAAAAGGCCGGGTCATAGGAGCGGCCTCTAAAGGGCACAAGTGAAAAGGACCCCGCAACAAAAGGGCCCGAGTCAAAAGGACCGGTTTCTAAAGGGCAAGGGTCAAAAGAGCGAAGCAACGAAAAGGCATGAGTCAAAATGGCCCAGCGTCAAAATTGTACGGGTCAAAATGGATAAAGTTAAAAGACCCTGTGTTAAAAAGAGCCTGGGTCGAAAGGAATCCTCCTCAAAAGGACCCGAATCAAAACGGCCCAGTTTGAGAAAGGTCTAGGTATGAGGGTATCCGCGACAAAAGGGAACGACTCAAAACGACCCCGCGTCAAAAGGGCTCGAGTTAAAAGGGGCCTGCGTAAAAAGAGCGCCGGTCAAAAGTATCCCGCCTCAAAAGGGCCGGGGTCAAATCGGAACAGCGTGAAAAAGTTCAGGTCAAAATCGTCCTGCGACAAAGAGACCGGAGTAAAAAAAACTTGTGTTAAGAGAGCTCGAGTCAAAAGGGCTCTATGCCAAACGGACTGTGCCAAAAGGGGCCCCGCTACAAAAATGCCCGAGTCGAAAAGTCCCGGGTCTAAAGCTCTTTGCAACAAACGTTCCCGGATCAAAACGGCCCCGCGCCAAAAGAGCTCGTGTCAAAAGTGTCCTGCGACAAAAAGACCGGAGTCAAAATGGACCTGCGTCAAACAGGATCATGTAAAAAGGGCTCCGTGTGAAAAGAGCCCAGGTCAATAGGGCTCGGATAAAAGAACCCCCCGACAAAAGGCCCGGGTTCAAAATATCTCTGCAACAAAAGGGCCCGAGTCAAAAGGACCTGTGTGAAAGGGTCTCCGCGACAGAAGGACCCGAGTCAAAATGGCCCCACGTCTAAAGGGCCCAGGTTAAATGGGCTTGAGTTAAAAGAGCCCTGCGTCAAAAGAGCCCGGCTCAAAAGGATCCCGCGAGAAAAAACCCGAGTCAAAAGGTTACTACGTCAAACGGAACCGAGAAGAAACGGCCCCGAGTTAAAAGAGCGCAAGTCAAAAAGTCTGCATGTCAAAAGGGCCTAGCGACAAAAGGCCCCGAGTAGAAACGGCCTCGCGTGAAAAGGAGTCGAGTCAAAAGACCCCGCGACAAATGGTCCCTACATCGAAAGAGGCCGGGTCAAAAGACCCCGCGACAAATGGTCCCTACTTCGAAAGAGGCCGGGTCAAAAGGATGCAACTCAAAAGGGCACGGTTCAAACCAGCCCCGCTAGAAAACAGCCCGCGTCAAATGGTCTCCGCGAGAAAAGTACCCGAGTCAAAACGATCCCGCGTGAAAAGGGCCCGGGTCAAAACAGCCCAGTGTGAAATGTCCAGGTCAAAAGTCTCCGCGAAAAAAGAGTCCAAGTCAAAATGACCACGCGTCAAAATGGCCCGCGTCGAAAAGGCTTGAGTTAAAAGTTTCCGGGATAAAACGATCAAGCGTGAAAAAGACCTGGGTCAAAATGGTCCCGCTACAAAAAGAACCGAGTCAAAATGGCCCTACGTCAAACGAGCCCGAGTATAAACAGCCCCGCGTCAAGAGAGCCTAGAAAAAATAAAGAAACATTCGCAATAATGTTACCTCGCCGGTTTGGAATGCTTAAGGCACTGGCTGAGAGTTACGCGGCTGAGCGAATGTAAAAAAAGAGCACAGGTCAAAAGGTCTCCTGGTCAAAAGGCCCCGCGAGAAAAGTCTCCGAGTCAAAAGATCTCCGCAACAAAAGGGCCAGAGTCACAACGGCCCCGCTACAAATGGATACGAGTCAAAACAGCCCGCGCCGAAAGGGCTTGGTGAAAGGGCCCCGCGACAAACGGGCCCTACATTAAAAGAGTCCGGGTCAAAAGGACCCGCCTCTAAAGGACACGGGTGAAAATAGCCCCGCTACTAAAAGGCCAGATTCAAAACGGCCCCCACGTCAAAATTGCCCGGGTCAAAAGGAATCGAGGTAAAAGAGTCCTGCGTCAAAGCAGACTGGGTTGAAAGAACCCTGCCTCAAAAGGGCCCGAGTCTTACGGCCCAGCATCAAAAAGGTATGGGCGTAAGTACTCCGCGACAAAAATGCACGAGTCAAAATGGCCCCGCGTCAAAATTGCCCGAGTCAAAAGGAATCGAGTTAAAAGAGTCCTGCGTCAAAGCAGACTGGGTCGAAAGAACCCTACCTCAAAAAGGTCCGAGTCTTACGGCCCAGCATGGAAAAGGTCTGGGCGTAAGTGCTCCGCGACAAAAATGCACGAGTCAAAATGGCCCCGAGTCAAAGTTACCCGGTAAATACGGTTTTACGTGAAAAAAGCCTGAGATCAAAGTAAGAGTAAAAATCAGGTATGCACGAGGGGATAATATCCCCTTCGTAAGTTGAAGTGATTGGGCCAAAGAAGGAGAAACATTTGTAGTTATTATTAACAAATAGTAAATTTGAATGGTGATATTAATTTTGTTAATTGTTCTGCAATAATCTCTATCGCTTCTCCATCAAAGTTCGCTTGCTCTTCCGACTTTCTGAATCAAACCTTATCTATTATTGACTTTCCCCTTAGGTCTAAAATTCCATTTCCACCCCTGGATCAAAGTATAGAATGAAAAATATTCTGTGGAAAAAATTAGTTTAATGTTGCTCTGAGAAGACATATGTGGATCTCTATACAGGGCATTGGGACAGAACAATAATATAGAGTTTTTCGATTTATTGCCCTATATATATTAAAAGTCATAGTTTATCATTGATAGCGTATATCCTCCTACTTTTTAAAATTGCCACAGTAGCCTATTAGTCAGAACATACATCTCCAGATATAATGTAAAGAGAAGAGAAGGAAGGAGATATGCCCAGTGGCCTAACTAGTTTTACTGTGCCCTGGATCGATTCATTCCATTGGTGATCGATTTGCTCATACCCTCCTGCCCCACGCATTTCAACTGCTGCGTTATATATATATATATATATATATATATATATATATATATATATATACAAGGTTTGTCCGGAAAGTAATAGGACTGAGTCGATTTAAAAAAATATATTGAGCCAATCGTTACAATTCTTTGAAAACTTTCAAAATAGGCTCCTGTGTCGATGCAGCGCTGCCAGCGCGATTTCCAAGCGTTGAAGGCGTCACGGAAGTCATTCTCCGGAATAGCCTTCAGAGCCGCGGTGCAAGCTGCTTGGATCCCCTCTGTCATCTCAAAATGCTTTCCTTTCATCGGGCGTTTCAGGCGAGGAATCAAAAAGAAGTCCGGGGGGCACACCTGGGCTGTAGGGCGGCTGCGGAAGCGTTGGGTTGCAGGCCTTGGTCAGGTAGCTGTTCACAAGAAAGGCGGTGTGAGCCGGAGCGTTGTCGTGGTGCAGCTTCCAGTCAGCTCCGATGTCTGGTCGAACCCGATTGACCCTTTGTTTGAGTCTCTTGAGCACTTCCACGTAAAACTTGGCGTTGACGGTTTGTCCAGGAGGAACAAATTCATATGGGACGAAGCCTTTGATGTCAAAAAAGACAATGAGCATCGTTTTCACTTTGGATTTGCTCATTCTTCTCCTTTGGGCGAGGAGACGCCGGCGTGTGCCACTCGGAAGATTGCCTCTTTGTTTCGGGATCATACTCAAAGATCCATGATTCGTCACCTGTGATTAGTTTTTTCAAAAATTGGGGGTCACTTTCACATATGTTCAAATTTTCTTGGCACAATTCCACTCGTCGCAATTTCTGGTCGTCAGTGAGCACTTTTGGGACAAACTTCGCGAACACCTTGCGCATGTTCAAATGCTCCGTCACAATTTCATGAACCACAGTTTTTGGTAAATTTAACATCTGGGCAATTAAACGAATACTTAGTCGACGGTCTGAGTTCAAAACTTCGCGCATACGAGTCACATTGTCGGTGTTTGTCGAAGTCGAAGGTTTTCCAGCACGGTCTTCATCGGCGACCTCTTCCCGGCCCTCCGAAAAGGCCTTGTGCCACCGAAACACACCACTTCTTGCTAAAACATCATCTGGGTAAGCCTGCTTGATCATATCAAACGTCTCTGTCGCAGATTTACCGAGTTTAACACAGAATTTAATCGCGTACCTCTGCTCTAACGAACGCTGCATTTTCGGCTTGCACCACTCACAGAAACACGTAGCGCGAAAAAGCCTGTCCTGACTCTCCGTGTGCTCGGAGACAACTGACCAGCCGATCGTTCGTTAGCTAGGAACGCCCTCTACTGGATTCAGTCAGTGCGCGCACGCTCCGAAGTACAGTCATGGCGAAATAAAATCAGTTCTATTATTTCCCGGACGAACCCTGTATATATATATATATATATATATATATATATATATATATATATATATATATATACACTAACAGTATACAAAGTTATTTTTCTTAAGAAATCTAAGTTTTTACTTATCTTTTTCCTAAGTTATCACTACCTACTTAACTCGTCACTGCTATCGTGGGGGATCAAATTTGACCTCCGCAAACACATTTCTAGCTGTGGACAATATATATATATATATATATATATATTTATATATATATATATATATATATATATTGTTTCACTGAGGCTTCAGGCGTCTATTCTCAGTTGATCTTGCTAGGGGGCCGCGGTAGCTCAGAGATAGAGTATTCACCTCTGATGCATGGGGTTCTGGGTTTGATCCCAGCCCGCGCAAAGTGAACCTTGTGCTGGATAGACACTGTGTGCGTGGGTTTTCTCGGGGTTCTCCAATTTCGTCCCACTTTCTTCATTCCACCATTTCATTCATTTCTCATTATCCTCCTTTAGCCTAGCCGGCATAATCGTGGGTCGTAAAACTTAACGGTTGCATTTTTTCAGTTGATCTTGATATTTCGTAGCGACTTGTTGTTCGTGTCCATGCACTTTGTTGTTTCGATAGTTTCGGACCTCTGGGGTCGAAATTTTCCCCAGGATAGTACTTGCGCTATACGTTTCCTGCATTACATTTTTTCTGTGGTTTCCTTGGGGAGTGTTACAGAGATGTGTGCAGAACTCGGAACTGGCAGATTTTGCAGAAGGTGGTTTCTTGCAATTTTCTATAGAATACTGGACGTTGCATGCTTAAATAGACTTGTTTTTTTTACCATCTTTCCAACGAACCAAGAAGACTTCAGAGACGAGACTTCATGAGGAGTATTACGATGACTCTCGCTCAAGATCACCTAAAAGTAAGGGGCGAATGCGGGACACTTTCTCGTAGGCTTCGGCAGTCATTGTTACGACTAACTGATAGGAACATCAATGAAGACTGTCCGCAAACAGATTCTCCAGCTAAAAGAAGGAGATGTGCTATTTGTCCTCGAATTGATGACATAAAACGTTCTTGGATTTGTTCTATGTGCAACCGAAATGTGCATAAGGGTCAATAAAGAAAAATCACTATATGTACTGACTGTCAGTAGAAGAACTAAAGTGTCTATATTTGTTCTGTGTCTAATGGATATGTGATTAAGACACATTTAGGGGTCGTCCACATATTAGGTAACGCGGCAAGGAGGGAAGGGGGTTCGGCCTTGCGTTATGAAGAGTGATAAGGGGGAGGAAGGGCTTTAGGTCTTCGCTACGTAACAGTTTTTCTGCTGTATTTTTTATTTTTATTCTCAGATTTATATGCAATCTTTTAAACAAATAATTTTATTGTTTTTTTCTCTTTTATAAATTAGCTAGAATACCCGTTTTCCATACGGGGAGAATACGTTTCATTTTGGATATATAGGGCACCAAAACTGTCACCATCAACTTACGGACTCCAAAAACTATGGATTCGACACAAATATCGGTCATATTCGATCACTTTTATATATATCCCCTTCCCCAAGTTGCATGGCCAAATTTTAATTTAAAAGGCATCGAAAGTGTTACTGTTCATCTCAGCGACCCCTAACACCATGGTCTCGACTCTAATATCAGTCATTTTCGAACATTTTGTATATGTCATCCTCCACTTTACCCAAGTTGCGGGGTGAATTTTGATTTAAACTGCATCGAAAGAGTCACTGTTTATCTCAGCGACACCGAAATTTATGCATTTGACACTAACATCGTTCATTTTCAATCATTTTTATATATTCCCCCTCCCCCAAGTTGCACCTTCAAAGTAAAATGATAAAAAACATCCCAGGTCAGAACTTCATCTATGTTGAAAATTTGAACGAGATCGGTCGGGTGGTTAAGAGTTATTAAGTTACAAACATAGTCGCTTTGATTTATATATATACGAGGGTTGGAACTTAAATAGTGGCAACACTGCTGTGGAGACACTATGCAATGAAATGTACTAGTAGCGCTGATAGCGCACGTTGTTGACATATCTACCTAACCTCAGAGCAAATAGACTCGCCCGTCCCACGTCACTGGCAGGCGCGCAAGAGAGGGAAGCACAAATCACTTGTGAGCAAGCGGTCTAACGTAAAGGTGTCAAATTCGCTAGTGGACAGTGGACAGTGATCCACACCTGACGATTAGTGAGCTCGTCCACGAAACCGGATTAGCGCGTAAGACTGTGCTTCGCATTCTGAAGGAACGCCTGGGCATGCGTAAAACTGCATCACAATGGGTTCCGCATGAGTTGATGGAAATGCAAAAATGGATGCGTTACGACGCTGCTCAGACGCGCTTGGAGCGGTATGAGCGCGAAGGCGAGGCTTTCTTACGCCGTATCATAACACTGGATGAGACATGGCCCAGATCTTACGAGCCAACACCGAAACGCCAATCCAACGAATGGCGTCATTATGGGTCGCCGCGAAAGTCGAAAGTGCGTCAGAGCCCCAGTGTGGTGAAAGTTATGGTGTGTTATCCTAACGCATTACGTTCCTCCAGGGCAGACCGTCAATGCCCTAATCCGGTTTCGTGGGCGAGCTCACGAATCGTGAGGCGTAGATCACTGTTCACTAACGCGGCAAGAGCTTGCACTTCTTCAGAGACGCTAGGACGACCTGCCCGATGCATGTCCGCCACAGTTTGCCGACCTTCGTTAAAGGTTTTTACCCACCGTGCCACTGTACTGTACGGCAATGCCGATTCCCCACACGCCTCTTGAAGCCCTTGATGACACTGTCGTGCTGTACGACCTCTGGCACATTCAATCTTGATCCAACTCCGTTGTTCCTGTTTCGAAAACATAGTGACACCTTTACGTTAGACCGCTCGCTCACAAGTGACTGTGCTTCCCTCGCTTGTGAGCCTGCCGGTGACGCGGGACGGGCGAGTCTACTTGCTCAGAGGTTAGGTAGGTATGTTAACGTGCGCTATCAGCGCCACTAGTACATTTCATTGCATAGTGTCTCCACAGCAGTGTTGCCACTATTTAAGTTCCAACCCTCGTATATATATTCCTATTGTTTTGGAAAATTGCGAACTATAGCCTATATAAATTGAATCATACAGAAGAGATTCGAAGACGCACTAGACACCAGCGTAAATGGTGGCGAATCCTGCATGTATTACAATACAATAAAACTCCGTTTTGTGGCTATCGCAGCATTGGATTTAGAGAACACGCTTTTCCGGAGTTAGTTGTAAGTGATCGTAACCACCGCCTGAAAATGCCCTCATGTTCCCACTAGTATTGCTATTTCGGAGAATGTTATCTGAAACCTTTGATTTGAATCATTACTCACGCTATTCTTCTAAGGGGTTTTGCATAGGAAACAGAAGAAATTCTTTTTCGTGAAATTATATTTTCCGCGATGGAACGATCCAGGATTTGTAGATCAAAATAAGATATTAAAAAACCTAATTCGTCGGATATTATCTCGTACTAAATTTTTGATTTTTGAATTTGAATATTTCTGAAGAAATTGAGTTTATTCGCATTCTCGCACTGATTTAGGACAAGAAGTATATGAAAAGAGGTAAACTGAAGTCCTAAGTCCAAAAAAGATGCTCGAGAGCTTCTTCACAAACGAGATGTCCCTGCTTCTTCACGTGCGTAGCGACTTTGAATCTGTGGTCTACGAGGAAGGCAACTTTGCATCGTCGAAACTGGCGAATTTCAAATGCACGAAGCATCCTGGATCCCTGAAAAAGAGATCGATGTTAGTTCTTCAGATCCTGTTCCACCTTCATCTTCCTTGCCAGTACGAGGGTCACTACGAAAGTTTTCAGATGTGAAATAACTTACTTAAAATCAATTTAACACTTACATTTTCTCAAAGTATTCACCATTACACTGTACACACTTTTGCATCCTCGAAAGCTACTTTTGGAAGCAGTGTTGCCAGCCTTTTTTTTCAAGTGTTGAAAGTTCGTTCTCGTAAGCCACTACAGCTTCTTCAGGGCTGCAAAATCTCTTCCCACGCAAGCGATCTTTGATCCTGGGGAACAGAAAAAAATCACACGGGGCCAGGTCAGGGCTATACGGCGAATGAGACATAAGTTTGACCTCCCTAGCTTCTAAAACCTGAATTGTGATATTGACCGTGTGTGCGGACGCGTTGTCATGATGAAGCAGGATCCCACGCAATCCAGTTCTTGGACGCCGTTCCCGAAGCTTCTGGAACACTTTTGTTAGGCAAACAGTAGTGTACCATTGAGCAGTAACAGTCCTTTGTTCTTCAAGTGGAACAGTTGTAACATGGTCAGATTTGGAGAAGAAAGTTGCGACCATATTCTTCCCCACACTTCGCGGTCGTTTCACTTTCGTGGGTGGATTTACGTCTGGAAAGATCCAAACTGTAGACTGGCGTTTATTTTCAGAGTCAAATTGATAGATCCAAGTCTCATCACCAGTAACAATGTCAGAGACGCGTCGAGAATTGCCTCCATCAAATCTTGCAAGCATTTCTTCACACCATTACACACGCATGCGCTTCTGCTGTTCAGTCAAAGTGTGAGGCACCCAATGAGATGAAACCTTCATGAACCGAAGATGAACATGAAGAATTTTTGTTACTGCTGGCGATCCAATGTTCACTGTAGATTCAATGTCGTTGAAAGTTGTTCAAGGATTTTCTCGAATCATTTGTTCCATAGCGGCAATGTTTTCATCTGACACAGCTTTTGCAGGACATTCAGCTCTCTCTCCATCTTTAAGCGATGTCCGGCCTCTTCTGAATTCACCAAACCACAGAAAAATTGTAGCACGGGAATTAGCAAGGACCCCAAATGCCCCCTGCAAACGGTCAAGGCTTTTTGTCTCGTTCAAACCACTTTTGAAATCGTATAGGATCATTGCCCGAAAAGGTTCCCTTTCGAGCTCCATTCTAGACAGCCGAATACTGCTCACATCAACAAACAAGTGAAGGCGATACGCCGTTGAAACCTGCTTCGCTTCTTTGCTCTGGATACCACTACCGAACGCAATTGTTGGAATTCAAATACTGTGCCACAGCAATGCGTATCTCAAAACTTTCGTAGTGACCCTCGTTGTCATCATCTGACCGAAAAGGATAGGTGTGATCTCCTTGGGAAACGACAGTATGCAGTTTTGAAGAATTAGGACTGTTAATTAAGCAATCTTATGAGGTTAAAATATTATTACCATCCTACCATTTTCTAATACGTACCGGTACTTTGATTTATTAGTGAAAAATACTACAAATATATTCAGAAAAAGAGCATTTTGTAATAAAATTTCTGCTATTAAAAATAGTTTTTATTATAATAACTCGCAAAATAAGGAAAATTGGTGAGAAAACAAAAATCCAAAAGTGTTACGTAACGAACGGGAGAAGGGTTCAGCCTTGCATTACGAAGTGTGACAAGGGGGAGGGAGAGGATAAAAATTGGTCAAAAGTAGCGTTACGTAATATGTGGACGGCCCCTTAAGACTAATCATTTTGTGTATTGGTAGGTAGCCGTAGCCAGCCCAAAAATATGAGGGGGCGGTAGAAGTTATGGGGCCGATCCAACCATATTATAGTTCATCATTATAGTATAGCAGTTCATTTGAAAGCCTACCGTGAATATTTTAGGGGGCATACGCAGGGTGGGTCCTGGGGGTCCGCCCCCCGAAATCCCGACTTTAAAAAAATGTAATCTACTTTTAGGGGCAATTTTAGAAATTTTCATATAATTTAGCCTCAAATTGTATTTGAAACCCTCCAAAACGCTTTACGCCCCTCCCGAAATAAATTTCTGGGTACGTCCCTGTTAGGGGGAACAATAAAACTTTAGGGGGGCCCTGCACCCTAGTTCCCCTGTGGATACGGGCCTGCAGCCAAGCAATTAATCAAACACAAAAGCATCAATTGTCAGCTTTTTGAATGACAAGTTACATTTTCTCAGCACTAATAATTGAATGCTTTTTTACATAAAAATAAGTTTATTTTCATACTTTATTTTCCGATAACAAAAAACTTTATTTCATATAAGTATGTTCTTTCGCATCGTAATAATCTATTACCAAAAGACCATTAGTCAAAAATATTTTGAAAATATCTTTTGTCCTCAAAACTAGTTAAGTCCATTAAAGTATAGCACTAGTAAACGGTCCACAATCAACTGCCAATGGTAACACGTATTAACATATTTTAATTTCAAAACAAATAATGGTGTTAAATCTGACCTCACGATAGTACTTATGCAGTATAAAAATAAGGATATTAGTAAAGAGTTAATATGAATTATGTTAATAGAAAATTAAATTAAAAATAGTTTACTCTACATAATCTAATTTAAGAAAAATAATGATAATAATAAAATAAAATAATGCAATAATAAAAAGATGGTAATAAAAAGTTTTTTATTGTAATCCTGAATTCTCTCGTGTTGAACAACATGGCTTTCCTCAATGCTGCCTCCAGAAGGGCGATAAATACGTATTATGAAGCACTCCAGTTCACATTTTTGGTTAGCCAACCACATATCAAGAAATGTCTCAAATTTATTTTTCAGACCTGCCCCCCCCCCCTCAAAACTTCCTGGATCTGTCCGTGATATCGGTTGTTGCCAATTAACTGATAATAGTCATAGCGTACCTTTTGAAATGTTTTCAAACGCTCTTTGCATAAGGAACAGTTTTCCGTATTCTTTATTTTTTTCTTTTCTTTTCTTTTCTTTTTTTCGCCCTTTTACTGTGCTGGAAAGGGACTCCATGAGCAGTGTTTGGCACACGACCCACTCGGGAGAGTAATGCTCCCAGAAGTACGTTTTTTTTTTCGCGCGCTAATCTAGCCAGCTGTTCTAAACGCTATCCTAGCCAATTGTTTTAAGTTGGTCACAAAATTTATATCATGGAGTACAAGGGGAACAAAACGAGCCCTGCGGGGTTTCTAACCCGTTCCTACTACTATTACTACTTATCTGCACAAAAGTAAGTAAATCACTTTTTTGAATATTATTTTCATATTATTTTAATTTAAAAAGTGTTATAAAAATATTTTAAAAATGTAAAAAAAATCCTCGAGCCGGGTTTGAACTCACGCCAAAAGGGACTTTCATTAGTAGCATATAGTGCTAGCCCACTCGGCCACGAAGACTGACAACAACAATTATTTGATTTCTGCTATTTAAATGCAACGTGGCAAGAAATTGATAACACCAACCAATCAGAACTGTGTTTCTCGTTCGTACTTCCGAGAGCATTACTCTCCTGATCTAGTCCTTTTGGCACAAGCTATGTGCGAGCAGCTCTGAAGTTGAATGTTTTCAAGGCCAAGGCCACCAACACATTTTGATAAGTACACTGTCGCGTGATTCACCCTTAGGGAGTGAGTATGCCACAGCAGTTGCATTGTGTGTTTCCGTATGATACTGAGATATTTCTTTGGCAGGAAAATAGTTTTGTATGAAACCAAAGACGACTGAACATAAAAACATTTAAAAGGTATACTCGGCCTGCAAGACTTACATGGCGGGCTTTCCTTTGATGAATAAGGACAACCACTACCACAGTGCATGTTGTGGCACGAAAGTTGTAGTCTACGTGTCTGCCATGAGTTGGTCTGTGTTTGCACACATCAGGCTTGACTTTCGTTTGTTGAGTACAGCACCTGAAATTCATTCATAATTCGATATGAAGGTTTCAACAAGTGACAGTTCTTGTGGATTGTTAATATGTTTTAGCTACTAAATGAGTGTCTTCATTATTCGATTTAAAAAGAACAAATAAAGCTTTTTACTTTGGGTTTTCTGTTTTCCAAGCCTAGAAGCATTGTAGAACACGTTAAGTATGGTTTCACGCCTTTCTGCGTCGAGACATAGGAAGTGACGACGTCAAAACTTTAAAAAATATTTTTTTACTAGGCCGATATTTATTTCTTTTTTATTTTTTGGCGGATTTACTTTTGCAACTAGAAGATTGAAATTTTGCACAAACATGCAGTCCACCGAACAAAATTTATCAGATTTTTTCAGGTGATCTCTGCGTTAACGCTGGGGGTCCATAGGGGCAAAAAGGTAAAAAAATATTTTTAACCAAAAAATCTCTTTTTTTTCGCGATTTTCCCGCGTTAGATACATGATAGAGACATGTGAATAATACCGTTTGAAAGGTAGTTCTATTCTCAAGAGAATGATGGCAAACCATGATCCTAGAATAAACACGGATGTCTCAGGAAATTTTTTACCTGTCATCAGGGTCTTTTGCGGTAGTCTGGGGCACTGTGGGGATTACTGATAAATGAAATACTTTTCCTGCCCTTACTATTCAAGATAGAAACTTGAAATTTTGTACACACATATAGTATTTTGCAGTTGATTTTAAGATGTCTACGTTTACACGGGGCTCCAAAGGGACTAAAAAAAATTTAAAAATCAGAAAAAAAATTCTGATTTCTCTCAAAATTTCTCACTTCAGGGACAAAATAGGGAAGTGTAAATGGTACACTCCGATTCAAAAACATTGCGACAGCTAACGCCGTGCAAACTTTGTTTAACAAATGGTGTAGTGTTTCTTTCTGAGAACGACAACACGAAAAGTTCATACTGCAGATCAATGATGTCTTTGGAATGTCCTGGTAATTCCCTTGCCCTTTCCCAACCAACATTCGTAAATCGTCTCTATCATGATACAGGTGTTTGCTTTCATATTCTTACGTAATGCTTGTCCAGTATGATAAGTCGATTCTTAACAATCACATTGTAAAAATATTAACTTTGACGTGAATAAGATTTGAACCTATGTTAGATAGCTGTATTATGCATAAAGCCACTGCGTTACCCGAACACTTTCATGCCACCTGAAATTAGAAGCCAAATATTACTTACTTCAGGTGTGATCTTTGGAACGAATCAAAGTGCACAACGAAATTGATTTATTCGACGGCCTAGAGAGAAATTAGTGCCCACTAATAAATGAAGGAAATGCATACAATCCAGGAAAAATTACAGAAATAAAACATATTTTCAGTAATTTCGTCGTGCAAGTTCAAAAGTACGGGAATAATAATAATAATAATAATAATAATAATAATAATAATAATAATAATAATAATAATAATAATAAATGTGTACATTCACACTATAATAGTCTATTATTATTATTATTATTATTATTATTATTATTATTATTATTATTATTATTATTATTATTATTATTATTAATATTATTATTATTATTATTAGCATCAATTATCCGCTTCATTGGGTTAAATTGAGAAAAAATATTAATATAGTCCGTTACTCAGTCACTGTTTCGTGTTACTAAAGCCCTCTTTGATATCGGCCATTTTCGTTGTGTTTTTTATATCCTCTCCCATCCCTATGTTGTGGGGCACGGCATCTGCAGTGTCATTGTTGATCTCAGCGAGCCGGAAAACTGTGAATTCGACACTGATATTGGTTATTTCGATCATTTTTATATGTCTCTCCCTCCTCCCACTAGAGGGACTGAATTTGGGTTTAAACAGCATCAGATGTGTCACTATTAATCTCAGCGAATCCAAAAATTACAGATACACCACTTATACCAGTAATTTTTCGTTCTTTGCTAAATGTCGCTCCTTCTCTTCATCTCTTTAGTTCCAACGTCCAAGTGATATGACAGAAACCATCTCAGGTTCGAACTTCATCTAGGTTGAAAATTTGATCGTGATGTATCATTTGTTTCGCGAGTTATCAACTTTTATTTACACTTTTTAACTTCTCCCTCTCCACAACCCTAAGCTATATCGTCAAAGTAAATAGATAAATGCTATCTTAGGCCCGACCCTGATCTGTGTTGAAAATTTAATTGAGATCGGTCGGGTGGTTCAAGAGTGATGAAGTCACAAAGACAGCCACTTTCATTTTCAGTTTTTTTTTACATGTTCCTCCCTCTCACCGGCCCCTACGTTGCACCGTCAAACTGAAATGACAAAAGTAGTCCCAGATCCGAACCTTATCTATGTTGAAAGCTTTATAGAGATCAGTTGGGTGGTTCAAGAGATTAGGAGCCACACACATAGTTACTTTCAATTTTATAATATAGGTTATTATTATTATTATTATTATTATTATTATTATTATTATTATTATTATTATTATTATTATTATTATTTCCTTACTTTTGAACTTGCACGGAGAACTTACTGCAAAATATGTTTTAATTTCACATTCTTTCCTCGATTGCTCGATTGTAAGTTTTTTTTTATCAGTGGGCACTTATTTCTCTCTAGGCCGTCGAACAAATCAATTTTGTTGTGCACTTTGTTGCAAATAACGTTACAGGAAGAAGCCGATTCGTTCCAAAGATCAGGGCTAAAGAAAGTAATATTCGGCTTGAAATTTTAGATGGCATGATAGTGTAGGGGTAACGCAATGGCCTTATGAATTATATTGCTATCTACGAGAGCCATCCAGAAAGTGATACCCGTTTGCGCCGCTTGAAGCGCTGACGACTCGGAAAGCCGCTGGGCAAGGTCATAACGCGTCAGTGGCTTGTCTGCCTGCTCTGTGCGAGGTTGCGTGATGCTAGCAGTGCCTATGTTATGTTTGTGCTCATTTATAATGATTAAACGAATTGAGAACCCCGCCAGTTGTGAAGTGAGGGCCGTGATTAAATTTCTTAGTGAACGAAACGTTCGACCTTGTGAAATTCATCCCCAATTAAAGGAGGTGTATGGAGACAATGCGATGGACGAGTCGTCTGTTCGGCGCTGGTGTCGCAACTTCAACCTGGGGAGGGGGAGTACACACGACGAGGAGCGTTCAGGGAGACCATCTGTCATTACAGACGAACTGCTGAGGTCAGTAGACGAATGAGTGAGGAACGATCGGCGCGTCACAATTGATGAACTCTGTGAACATTTTCCTAATGTGTCTCGACTTTCTGGCGGGAAAAAGATTTGACAGTGATGACGAACTTAAAGGAGGCGTGACTACGTATCTCAATACGCTGGTGGCGGAGGACTATGACGCTGGAATACAAAAACTCGTCACACGGTATGACAAATGCCTAAATTTGCTTGGTGATTATGTGGAGAAGTAGTGTAAAGTATGTTCTTTCCAATAAAAATCTGTATATTTGTTAATATGTACTGCTGTGTATTTATTGCAGAAACGGGTACCAATTTCCGGATGACCCTTGTAGCATAGTGATTGTGAAGAATCGACTTATCATACTGGACAAGCAATACATAATGTGAAAGCAAACACCTGTATCATGATAGAGACGATTTACGAATGTTGGATGGGAAAGAGGACAGGAATTACCAGGACATTCCAAAGACATCATTGATCTGCAGTATGCAATTTTCGTGTTATCGTTCTCAGAAAGAAACATTACACCATTTGTTAAACAAAGTTTGGCTAAAGCAATCGGTGATGTAGTGGTAACGTGTCAGACTTCCAAATGAAAAATCTTGGTTCGATACTCCATCAGGTAGTATGATTTTTTCGCATAAAATAATGGCTGCAAACAGAGACTCATCTCCTGATGGAGAACTTACAAGGCATCACTAGCGATAGTTCGAGTAAATAGTGTGTGCGTTCTATATCATACACTGCAATAGTAAGTATGCTTCATATTTATATTCGTCCCGTCCCTCTCTCTTTCTTTCTTGACGTTTCCCTATCTGTCTTTGCATCTTTCACTTCTCTAGCTCTCTCCCTCTCACACATACATGCAGTTCATATTCCAAAGTTAAAACGGAGCAGAAGCCTGGTCCGGGGAATCTAATTAACTGTTAACTTCGGCGTCGTATTTTTCGTGCTCTGGGGATAACATCAACGGCCTTAGTCATATTTGACCGAAATACTGTTTAAACGCAAGGAAATAAGTAAAATCTCTTTTTTATCCTCTGGGTTACCGAATCTCAGTCGAATTACTGGTTCACTACGGATTTAAATTCCTCGATCCAGTGGTGGTCTATAACCTAACCAACATCATACGACTGAAACGATGATGCGTATGAGCTCTTAGCGTGTTCTTTCTCTCTGTGCAAATTACGTTATATTCGGAAGAGATGAAATCAATGCTGGATGTTCGGAACAGATAACTCTTCGGAAAAGACTAGAAAATTGTACCTCTCTGGTTATTTGAAAACAAAATTTTATTTTACTAGTTCGACACAATATTTGTTCCCGTCCTATAATTCAATGTGTTTTATTAACGTTGAAATTTGAAAGATGCTACATCTATGAGAAACATGAACTTTTCCTTTCCAACATTTGTAACTTTCCATTACGATACAGTTTGGACTTTTAATATAGGTTATATCTGATAGATATTTAGCAATAAAATAGCACTCTTCAGTTTTCTCTTTTTTCTTTCTTTCTCTTTTCTTTTCGTTTCGTTTTTTTCGTTCAGTTCGCATTAGTAGTCTGAAATGGAAGATATGACCAACGCTCTCTACTGGGTATATTAGAATGTATTTTGGATCATTACATCCAACGAACACTACCGAATTTGCAGTCGAATCACGCGGAAACAAAGCATGTGTGTTAAACCTTTGACATTATCCTAGATGTGTCTCGGAGATATACAGTTCTACTTGAAATTGAGTATGCTATCCATTATGAAAGTAACATAATAAATATTTAAAGGATCGTCTATATATCCGAATAGTTCTGAAAAACTATGTAAAAACAAACATTATTTCTATATTACTGTTGGATTTCTGGAAACGGAACTTTATAATGTTAGGTTATTTTCTTACTACGTTTGAATTCCACAGTTTTATCTGTTCTCCCGTTACTTTTTCTTCTTCTCCTCTCCTTTCCTCTTCTCTCTCTCTCTCTGCTCATTTCTGAATCTCTGTGTAATAGACATTCATTGGTTTCAATTTTTCATTGTGGGTGTTTCAGTTTCTCCCTACATCAACCTATGAATCTTGTTTCGTCTCTTTTTTTGTTATTTCTTTTTATCTATACTAATACATGTATAGTTTGAAATAAGAATTGCGCTCATGTTGTTAGCTAATTTTAGTATGGAAGAGAAGCAAGGAGGGGAGAGAGGGGTCTCTTTACCTGACACGACTATGTGATAAGAAGATGTATATTTGGTGGCCTAACTGCACGGCGTTAGCTGTCGCAATGTTTTATGCGGAGTTTACCATTTAAAAGGCTGCTGTATTGTGATAAAACGAGACCTGAAGTATGATCATACGATAAATAGGGATGATGCTGATGTCACTTTACTGAATATCTGTAATTTACTTTTAACATCGGACACCCTGTAAAACAGAGCATACTCTGTCCCAAACAGATGATGTGTCACAAACGAGTTCACATTCTCATTTGTAGGAATATTAAGGTATAAGTTAGTCTAAAAACATAACCTTTTATATTTAATAATATTGTGTCATATGCAATATGGCGGAATTCAAGATCGGTTCGAAGGTGACCCCACTCCAAGTCAATGCAATAATGCCAATTGTAACATTTTTTGCCTCCATCCACGAACGTCGTTATTATTGTTCTGTCCCAATACTTTTCACTAACCCTGTATACAGCTCCACATGTGCCTTCTGACTGCAAAATTAAACTAATCGCTTTCACAGAATATTTTTCATACTATACTTTGATCTAGGGCTAGAAATCGAATTTTAGAACTAAGGGGAAAATGAATAATATATAAAGTAACGAGAACACAGACTCCGAAAGACGGGAGTGCAACCTTACTTTAATGGAGAATGACTTAAGTAATAGCATTTGTTGCAGAACAATCAACAACCAAACAAAACTTATGTCGCCATTCAAATTTCCTATTTGCTACTAATAACTACAGATATTTTTCCTTCTTTTGCACAAAACCATCAACTTACCAAAGGGACAATATACACTTGTGCATGCTCGATTTCCTCTCGTGCTTTGATCTCAGGCTTTTTAGCCGTGGAACCGGGCCCTTTTGACGCGGGGCCTTTTTCAGTCGGGACTATTTTACGCGTGGCACTTTCGACTCAAACGGTATTGGTGCGCGGCCGTTTTGACTCCGGACCTTTTGACCAGGGCACTTTTGAAACAGCGCCCTTTTGACGCGGGCTCATTTGTCGCCGACTCCTTACCCGGGCTCTTTCTACTCGGGGCCGTTTTGAGTTGGACCCTTTTGACTCGGCTCCTTTGGTCGCCGAGCCCTTTAGACGCGGGACCGTTTTTGACTAGGGCAGTTTTGTCATGGGGCTCTTTCGCCCGGGGATCTTTTGACTCGGGCATTTCGGTCCTCGCCCTTCTGGCATAGAATATATATTCACCAGCTGAAATGCGTTGGGCAGGGGGAAGTTATGAGTAAATAGATGTTCAACGATCCAGGGCACAGTAAAAATACTTACGTAAGTGGTCATATATCTTTCTTTCTCCTGATTTCCACTCTTGATCTCAGGCTCTTTAGCCGTGGAATTTTATTTACCGGGCCTTTTATCCCGGGGTCTTTTTGACGCGGGGCTTCTTTGACACGGCCTCTTTTAACGCGGGGCCTCTTTTGACTCGGGACATTTTGTAGCGTGGCCCTTTCGACTCGGGTACTTTTGACACGGGACAGTCTTCACCCGTGCCCTTTTGATGCGGTGTCCTTTTTCACCGGGCATATTTAGATAGGACCCTTTTGTCGCGACGACCTTTTGACTTGGGCACTTTTGACAGCGGGGCCCTTTTGACCAGGGTCCAGTTTACTTGGGCATTTCTGTCTTCGCCTTTTTGTCCGTGTCCTTCTGACAGAACTATATATATACATCAACTCTGTGTGGGGCAGGGCAGGGGCAGGTATGATTAAATACATGATCAATGACCAGGGCGCAGTAAAATTTGTTACACCAGTGATCATATCTCTTTCTTTCTCCTGATTTCCAGTCCTGGTCTCAGGCTTTTTCGCCGTGAAATTATATTGCCGGGCCCTTTTGACGCGGAGCCTTTTGAGTCGGTCCTTTTTGACGCAGGGGTCTTTTGACTCGTCCCGTTTTAACGGAGGCCTTTTTGACTCGGGCTTCCTTTCGCGGTGCCCTTTCGCCTGTAACCCTTTTGACCCGGGACCGTTTTGACCCGTGTCCTTTTTGAGGTGAGGTCCCTTTTGACTCGGACATTTTTGATAGGGGCTTTTTGTCGCGACGTCCTTTTGATCCCGGCCCTTTTGACAGCGGGGCTGTTTTGATTCGGATCCTTTTGTCACAGGGCCCTTTCGACCCTTTTTATTCGGGCATTTCTATTCTTGTCTTTTGTCCGTGCCCTTCTGACATAGAAATATATATATATATATATATATATATATATATATATATATATATATATATATATATATACCAGCTGAAATGCGGGCGGCAGAGGGAAGGTATGAGTTGGATGAACGATCAGGGCACAATAAAATTAGTTACGCCACTGGTCATATGTATCTTTCTCCTGGTTTTCACTCCTGATCTCAGGTTTTTTAGCCGTGGAATTGTATTTGCCGACCCCTTTGACGCGGGGCTCTTTTGACTTGGCTCCTTTTGACGCGGGGCCTTTTTGACTCCGGGCCTTTTGCCGCGGGGTCATTTTGACTCGGGTCATTTTGACGCGGGACCATCTTGATCTGTCCCCTTTTGAAACGGGGTCCTTTTTGACCCGGCTTTTTTGACATAAGGCCTTTTTGACTCGGCCTCTTTACTCGCAAGGATCTTTTGACCCGTGTCTTTTTGAGGCGGTGTCCACTTTGTCGGTTTTTTATTACATAGGGCCCTTTTGTCTCGGACTCTCTTCTCGCAATGATCTTTGACCCGGGCCCCTTTGACGAGGAGAACATTTTCACGCTGTGCATTTTCGACTCGGGCATTTTTCTCGCGGGGCCACTTTTGAACTTGCTCTTTTGACGCGGGGCCTTTTAAAACCGAGCCCCGTTTTGACTCGGGCCTTTCTATCCTAGCCCTTTTTCGGGCCCCTCTGACATGGAACCATATATATATAACGCAGCAGTTGAAATGCGTGGGACAGGGGGGTATGAGTAATGGATTATCCAGGGTGCAGTAAAATTACTTACGCCACTTTTCATATCTCTTTCCTTCTTTTCCCTCTACATTATATCTGGAGATGTATGTTCTGACTAATAGGTTAAACTGGCGATTTTAAAAAGTAAGAGGCTATACGCTATCAATGATAAACTATGACTTTTAATATATATATAGGGCAATAAATGAAAAAACTCTATATCGGTCTTTTGCCCCCCCCCCCCGTTCGAAAAAAATCCTGCGGGCGTTAGTGATTATCGTGTTGGTTAATTACTGTATTATATTGTGCTATACATGGAATAGATACTTCTGTGTTTTATTTAATTAAGAACCTTATTTACATTTATTACAACTCTTGCTTGACGACAGCGAAACATACGTTCAGCATAAGGACAGTGAGACAAATGAAATAATTCACGCATACATTTAGGACTTATAAAAGTGTCCTGCGAACATGTCGTGTTAAATTCCTGAAGAGTGAAAAGCGCTAGTAGCAGTTGTCAGCAGTTATTAACATATAAGAGAATAAAATGAAAAACTGAAAATACGAATCTTTTCAGAGATGATAGTGTACTGATGCTTCAAATCTTTTCCTTTGCTCCCTATATCTACGTTATTTCCCTAGTCAAAATAAAAACTGTTCAAAATTAATCACAATTTCTTATGCAACCATCCCTTCCTTGGAGTACTGCGCGGTCACATACCCGTCACGGCGATGTAAAGGCACTTTTGGCGACGAGGATACAAATAAGGGAGAACTCGCAGCTGAATTTTTATGCAGGGTGACGAATTACGCTGCACTCTTTGTTTATGGAAAACACGGCGAGTTAACAGATTGCGAAAGGTGTGCTAGAATTTTGTTTAAGTTTTGCAAACATTTACTATCTGGTTATTTCTAGTATTGATGCACTGTATTGGTGTAGTGATATCTACAGGATTACAACTACTATAGTGTAGACTACACATATTCTGATTAAGTTGGCACCTGTACCGAGTTTAAATAACATGACATCTATTCGTAGAAAGTGTAAGAACGATCCGGATATATTTTGCTATATTTGTGGTTCTTCCACAACCTCTAAACAACGAACAACTAATTTATACGAAATGTGTATCATGCATATTTCGGAATTAAATTGGGCGACTAAGATAAACCATGGGCACCACATAAAGTATGCAGGACCTGTGTAGAAAATCTCAGACAATGGAGCAAGGATCGAAGAACAAGCCTCAGTTTTGGAATCACAATGGTGTGGCGAGAGCAGCAAAATCATGTAAATGACTGCTATTTCTGTATAACAATGTATCTGGTGTGAGCAGGAAGTCTAAACATACTATTCAGTATCCTGATCTTTACTCTGCTAGAAGACCTGTTCCTCACAGTAATGGAATTCCTATCCCTACATGCAGCACGTTTGCAAGTTCCAGTGATGATGACGATTGCTCTGTCAACACAAATACAGAACCTAGTGACGAGGATTTTGTGGTGTCTGATGAATGCAATTCATGCAAACCATTCATTCAATCAGAATTAAATGATTTAATTCGCGACCTTGCTCTACCAAAAACATCAGCAAAATTGCTGTGTTCAAGACTGAAAGAAAGGAATATGTTGCACCAGGAACAACTATCGTATATCGGGACATCAAAAAGATGAAGAACTTGTGTATTGTTCAGATGTAAAAAGACTAATTGAAGCTATGGGATGTGATTACGATGCGAAAGAATGGAGGCTCTTTATTGTCTCTTCGGAGAGGAGTTTAAAGTGTGCATTGCTGCACAATGGCAATAAGTTGGCATCCATTCCTGTTGGGCACTCCACACATTTGAAGGAAATCTACCAAATATTGAAAATGCTCCTTGAGAAGATAAATTATGAGAATGATAGATGGCTTATGTGTGGGGACCTCAAGGTAATTTCAATGTTACTGGGCCAACAAGCAGGTTTTACGAAATATCCTTGCTTTATTTGTTTATGGGACAGCCGTGCAAGGAATTAACACTGGATACGAAGATTGTGGCCTACCAGAGTAGATTTTGAAGTGGGAGTGAAAAACATCCAGAACGAACCGCTTGTTGACCCTAAGAAAGTGTTACTCCCTCCACTACATGAAACAATATGTAAAAGCTTTGAATCAGGATGGTGCTTGCTTCAAATACATTTGCTCGAAATTTCCTGCATTGACACAGGAGAAAGTGAAAGCTGGTATTTTTGACGGCCCCAGATAAGGTTGCTAATGAAAGATAAAGAGTTCTTACAAATCATGAACCCCACAGAAAGAGTTGCATGGGATGTTTTTTTTTTTTTTTTTTTTTTTTTTTGTGCAGTTATTTGAAACTTAATTGGAAACTTTAAAGCGGACGACTACGAGAAACTTGTTCAAAATTTCTTGGCCACATTTCAGAAGTTAGGAGTAATTATGAGTGTGAAGCTTCACTTCCTACAAACCCATCTAGACTATTTTCTTTCCAATCTTGGTGCCCTTAGTGAAGAACAGGGTGAACGATTTCACCGGGATATCAAAACCATGGGGAACAGGTACCAGGGAATGTGGAACGAAAACATGATGGCGGACTATCGCTGGTGCTTGCAGCGTGACGTTCCAGAGGCCACTTACTCCAGAAAAATCAAAGATTTTTGCCTAAGTAAGTAAGTACGTTGTGTTATTTTGTTGTGTATTTATCAGTTCGGGGTCGTAAATGAAATTTAAAAATGTATTGGATTTGCTTAACTTATATATATATATATATGTAGTATAATATGTGTAGGTGAGTGTCAGTAACTTTATCGTAACTTGTTCCATATTTATATTAATATTAAGGCAATAGTACAATATTTAATGTAAGTTTCTTACTAACAAGGGACATCACCCAATTGTCCGGCTCCGATTTCAATGAAATTTTTCTAGCTGATAGAGGACATATATGTATTATTTGTGGGGACAGAAATTTTTGCCATGGTGCATGTTTTCTATTTTTTTATAATTTTTAAGAGTTGTGGTGTGGTTATTAGTGATTACTGAGAAGTCCCTTACTAACCTTTGTAAACGGAGCGTTAATGAAACAACAAAAATGTAGATACATATAAAGCCAAGCGGGAAGTTGTATGGTAGGTATGACCCTGACGGCAGCCATCTTAAAATCCGCCATTTTGAATTAACGTCAAGTTTTTTAAATGGAAATAGGGTAATATGATAAAGTTACAGGCATTTAATTGTTCACTTACTACGTGTGAAAGTCCCTTACCTCCGCTTCTAACCCGCGTATTAATGATAATAAGTGGATAAAAGCTTCGGTAATACATGTTATACCTAGAGGAAAGTGATATGGTAAGGGAGGGTATCTTTGACGGCAGCCATCTTGAAATCCGCCATTTTGAATTAAAGTGAAATTTGCAAAATGAAAACCATAGCATGTGACACCTTATTTTTATAGCAAATTTTCCCAAAAAAGCTAATGGTTTGCTTATTTTTGTTCTATAGTTAACCAGTATGAATTTAGGGCTGCTTTTAATGTGCACCAAACGTCCATTATTCGATCTTTCAAATTTGCAACACTCGTAATTTTCACCGCATGTTTTAAGATTCCAACTGGCACTTTGCAATTGTTGCCCTGGCTCATGTTTTCTAAATTTATTACATTTTTTTTAAGAGTTGCGATTTGTCAGTTCCAACTTTGCATTCAGGTAATACCGAAGATGTAGTTATAATTTGTTTGTATATAATTTCACCAGTTTGTTATAATTTCATTTGTATTTCTTTACGTCACATAGGTCCATAGGTTCTTCATGTATTCTCGTTTAAAAGAAATAATTACATTGCAAGTTTTCAAAATTCAGAAAGATTGCTGGATGCTTATCCCAACACTATTGCTGGATGCTTATCCCTGACAAATAGCAACTCTTAAAAATGTAATAAATTTAGAAAACATGAGCCATGGTAACAATTGCAAAGTGCCAGTTGGAATCTTAAAACATGCGGTGAAAATTACGAGTGTTGCAAATTTGAAAGATCGAATAATGGACGTTTGGTGCACATTAAAAACAGTCCTAAATTCATATTGGTTAACCATAAAACAAAAATAAGCAAACCATTGACTTTTTGGAAAAATTTGCTATAAAAATAAGGTGTCACATGCTATGGTTTTCATTTTTCAAATTTCACTTTAATTCAAAATTGCGGATTTCAAGATGGCTGCCGTCAAGGAAACTCTTATCGTATCACTTCCCTCTAGGCATAACATATATTACTGAATCTTTTAACCACTTATTATCATTAATACGCGGGTTAGAAGCGCAGGTAAGGAACTTTTGCACGTAGTAAGTGAACAATTAAAACCCTGTAGCTTTTCCACAAATGGGTGTATCTCAAAACTAGCTTCACCATTATCTTCCTGATTAAATTCTATCCCGAAATTATGAATCACATTACCCTATTCCCATTTAAAAAACTTGACGTTAATTCAAAATGGCGGATTTTAAGATGGCTGCCGTCAAGGTCATACCTACCATACAACTTCCTCCTAGGCCTTATATGTATCTACATGGTTGTTGTTTCATTAACGCTCCTTTTACAAAGGTTAGTAAGGGACTTCTGCAGTAATCTCTAATAATCACATCACAACTCTTAAAAATTATAAAAAATAGAAAACATGCACCATGGCAAAAATTTCTGTCATCACAAATACTACATATGTCCTCTATCAGCTAGAAAAATTTCATTGAAATCGGAGCCGGACAATTGGGTGATGTCCCTTGTAAGATAGGGTCTATATGGTACAAATAAGAAATTCTGTCAGTGTAAGTATGATCAGATTGTGTAAAATTCTGACGTGATAGGCAAAAACTAACTACACCACTGTAATCAGCGACCTCGATTAAAAAAAAAGTAAAATATCTCAGAAAAAAACATCTCTCAGTCTCAGAAATATCTCAGTCAACAGAAAAAAAGTTATATGTAGACCAGTGTTATAGAGTAAAATTGGTAAGACGTAGCGAGAAGTAGTTTTCTGTAACCAATTAAATGTTTTAAGAATATATTTCATGTTTACTTTAATATCTCTATTAAAACCGGAAGTAGGTGATATCAACCACTTTCGGATCCACCGGTGATCGTTACAGATAAAAACGGTAATACTGTAGATAGAGATAATCAATTTAGATAGAGAGATAGTTCAGTTTAGTTTCCTCCACTTATCTCAAAAACCAAAAGAGGGAGATAGCTGAAATTTGGGCCAAATTTAGTTAAGTGACTTGTAGATTCTATATTTTAAGCAAATTATCCGAGAATGGATGGAATATAGTCAAAAAAGAACGAAACATTAACCTTAATGTTAAAAAAAAAAAAATTCGTCTACGTAAAATTGTAATAAAGAGTTGGAGAGTTATGAAGAGCTTAAGTACGGTGTATAACACTTAAGGTAAATATGGATAGAACACTGTCAAAAGTCAAGTTGTTTGGGTAAAAGCAATAATAATGATAAAGTATATGCACCTTCTGCGAATTACTCATGGCGGCCCACGCAAATGTTACGTACTTGATGTATCTTACATCTGGATTTGAAATCTAGACTCGATTTAGCACGCAACGTGACTTTTGATCTGATTACGTGACACAGTCTGTTATTTTTGACAAACCTGATAGGCCCTTTGGAAAGCTAACGGCAAATGGTGCGTTCATTCGACATTTCTGGTTCAATTGCACTGTTAATGACTTTTCTGATTGACTTCATTAACAAATTAGATCGAGGTAATTGCTCTAGTTACATGTTGCAATAGCAGATTACCTGTATGAGAAATGGGCTGTAAATAATTGTTAAAGTATCCGTTATCTGCTATTATTAATGATTTTGAGTTTTACATCCCTTTCAGCAGCGAGTATATATGAGACAGGACCTACTGATTAATGTGGAATCTGAACCACGTGAGCTCAATCCGGGAATCGAACCCGGGTCTCCCATGCCAAAGGCGCGTACGCTAATCGCTTAGCCGAGTTTCTTCGTGGCTAAGCGGTTAGCGTACGCGCCTTTGGCGTGAGAGGCCCGGGTTCGATTCCCGGCGGGAGCTCATGTGGTTCGGATTTCACGTTAATCAGTAGGTCCCGTCTCATGTAGTCTCGCTGCTAAAAGGGGCGTGAAACTCAAAATCAACTCAACTCAACTAACCGCTTAGCTTAGCTTAGCTCGATACCAAGAATGGAATATGGGTTATAGAAATCCACTTTGAAAGTCGCCGTTAAATATGTTAACATATTGACTCCATTAACGAAAGATCCGTAATAATCGCTCTAGCAATCTACTGCGAAAAAAAATAATAAAAATATCCGCATCCGTTCAAGAGTTACCGTACGGAGTAACGGACAGATGGACAGACGGACTAACAACACATTCTTTTAAGTCTCAATGCATGATCCTAATAAAAGAGAAGTGTTTCAACATGAAAAAAGCAAAGACAGATGACTGGTCTTTTTGTGAAAAAATGAGTCTATGAACTTGTGACTACGGTTTATTAACCCATGATTGTGTGTGAAGTCCCCCCACTGTAAATAAAAAAATATTAAAAAGCATTTCTTGTGTTGATTTGTGTTCTTTCTCAGCCTTTTTGTGGATTATCCGCAGAATGCGCATGTTCACGGTTACCAGTAATTTCAGAATTAACTGTATTTCTGATTTTATGTCAACCCGTATGACTAGGTAATATTTCATTTTACAAGCGATTAGTTATCGCATATGCATTAAATGAGTGTTCTCCCTTAATCAACTCCCAGTAAGAGAACACAATTTTCGACGTTTGGAAGTCACATTAGCAAATTGAGGAAGTACCTGCACTAAATGTAGTATATGACTATGTAGAGTCAGAAGTTTAGTATATGCAGATGTCCGCTATTCAATACATAATAGTAGTTTTTTTCCTATTGCTTCGCAATAAGAAGACAGGGAGGACTTTGCAATATCAATCAAATTTTCAAATACTGGAAAATCATAATGATAAATTTCATTTTCTTTATTTTCGATGTTTCCATACCATATATTTATTCTAAGTACTAGAATACGGAATATTCCAGAATCAAAAATATCTGAAATATTGAAATACCAATGTTTCGATAGTTACGATAATTTATGATATGCCGATTTTTGATATTTTTATGTGTAAACCTCGCAAAGCCAAAGTTTCTGGTTATTTTCTTTAAGCTAGGTATTCTGACTGAAGCTTTTCCGATTATTTTCCGATTGTTTATATATTAGTTTTATCAGATGAATAATGTTGCCACCTTTAAATAAAACTTTAGTCAACATTTATCCAATTTCTTCCTCAATATTTTCCTTTCGTTGCTATTGATTTAAATGTAAATTGGTCTCACAGATTCTACCAGAAATCTCATTAAATAAATAAACAATAAAACATGTACTATTCTTTACATGTATCAACTAACACCTACATTTACAAGTAAAGTCTTTTGATGCATAGAAATGCAACAAAGTGATGAAAACAAACATTACTTTTATTAATCCTCCTTCAAGACGGCACATTATGCAAATCCTGAAGGAGAAGTGATATTTTTAATATAATTTTATGACAGGAAGTTAGCTATAGTTCTTGCTTTCTATCTTTTTTAGTACTATATACGATAAAGGATATTATAAAGGTAACCAACAAAGTTTTGTCTCTTTTTCACCCACTACCTTTGAACATCGATATGTCACTAAGACGTACCTGGAAGATCAAAAATAGTCCCCATCAGCATCGACGACCTTCTTACAACATTCTGGAAGGCCATGGATTTCATCATGGTTGAATTTGGTGGCCCGTGAAGAGAAGATGGTATCAAGTAGATTTTGCACATCTACTAGGGATTTGAACTGGCGTCCTCTAAGGTGATTGTGGGACCCGGACAAATCCGCCAAATGACAAATCCGCCAATTACCAAATGCGCCAAACGCGAAAATGACCAAATGCGCCAATTGTGAAACTGGACAAATCAGCCAATGGACAAATCTGCCAATTACCAAATCTGCCAACTACCAAATCTGCCAAACGCGAAAATGACTAAATGCGCCAATGACGAGAATGGACAAATCTGCCAATTGACAAATCCGCCAATTACCAAGTCTGCCAATTACGAAATCTGCCAAACGCGAAAATGACCAAATGCGCCAATCGTGAAAATGGACAAATCAGCCAATTGACAAATCTGCCAATTACCAAATCTGCCAATGACCAAATCTGCCAATTACCAAATCTGCCAATTGACAAATCTGCCAAACGGAAAACACCGAACTCTGTTTGTATTATCATCAAATAACTGGATAGTCTAGTAAAAAGCATACAGAAAGAAAGTATTTATGAATATCAAGCAAGAAACTAAAAGTAATTAATAGAAAGTAATCAAATCATCGCCCAAATATTTGAGGATTTGATCGAGGTAACCATTTAAAATAACATTAACGTTTACTCAGTATATGTAAAAAAAAAAAATAAAAAAAATGGTTATTTTATGAAGACCGGAGAGACATGATGTAAAAGTTCAATAAATCGTACATGCTCTAACGCAATGAGATAATTTATTTGTTCTTATATGTTAATTTGATGAATTTATAACTGTTAAAAATGAATGTTCTTGTTATTTGCTGGAGTGATTGCCCCCTTTCTGCACTGAGGTTATGTTTTTGGGGTACCCGACCTCTTGGACATTACACTATACAGTTGGCAATACTTCTTAAAATGACGTAGTTGCGAGAAATTTTTAAAACGATCGTTGTTTGTTTTCGTACCTTTGACACTTGACCAACAGTTTTTGGTAGGCGCGATTACTACAAATTATCCTAATTTCACGACTTTTAGCAGTATTGCCAACATTAACATTCATTATCACATCTCCTAAACCATGTAAAATAACAAATTGCTATTACGTGTTGTTTGCCATGACTCGATTTTGTTGTTGTTTGCCACGGTATTGTTCTCTCTTGCTTATCTTATATCACAATCGTGAAGACTCATACAAAATCGACTTATAAGCTAAGGGTTGCCAGATGAGCATATTATAATGATCAAATCTATTATATTATAAACAGAATGCATACAATACGAATTGTCCCAAGCACGTTATTGGGTTACTACGCTATTGTGGTGTACTTTTCTTTTGGGGTGAGATATTTAACTTTGTTAGCCATAACGTTATTAGCAAATGTAATTGAAATATCTTGGTAAGAGCATTGGCTAACCAAAATGCCTGTCACTGCTAAATAAGATACACCTTTAATTATTATGGAAACAAATTTAAATTATGTTAAAAGGGTTGCTAGTACATTTAAAATGGTTTATTGAAATATAATGACAAATTAAATGTAGTTACAAAATTAATAACTAATTAAAAAGTGAAAGCTAGTTAATTGAATATTTATGAATTAGATGGGAGACATTTCCTATTACATGGTAAGAATTTTGTACATTTCCTATTGAAAATTACAATTCAACATTTATCCAAATTATAGCATAAGTAGAAGGATAGTCACTTACAATACTATTCGGCAGAAGAGACCAGAAGATCCAACCTTTGATGGGCAGGAGAGATCCATCTCTATGTTCCGAACGATGGAGACTTCTTCAAAACAACTGCCTTGCTTCTCCACTGTACCAGCTGGGCCCGAAGCAACTTTACGGCAGTCTTTTATATGAATCGTGTAACTGTGGTTAAATTCCTCTTAACCTATTTCTGTTGTGGCCCACTCACCTACAGAAGTTACGTAGCATAGAACAATATTTAGAATTTTACTGTTAGGTGGAGACTTCTGGTCTCTTCTAACTCAATGAGCATAGAGAAATAAATCAATCTCTGGTTTTTCCACCTGTATGAAAAATATTTAAAATATATCACTTTTTTTTTCAACTGTGATTTTTTACCACACTATCGGCTGTTAACGCCACAGTTAAATTTATTCAAGGTGAGTTCAAGCACTCAATATAATGAATTGTTTGCTTAGAAACTCTACAAGTGCATTTTCAAAATTGATATTACCTACAATTTGTTTGTGTTCGACTGTGTAGCCAACGTTAAATCTAGGCATATCATCAGGACTAACAATAAGGGGGTATAGGAATCCCGATAAATGGGGACCCAAACCTTCTAGAGGGGGCGCGATACGCGTTATATATATATATATATATATATATATATATATATATATATATATATATATATATATATATATATATATATTTCATAACCTTTCTAGAGATCAAATTAAAATTAGATTTAAAAATCTGGATTTAGCGATCTTTTAAACACCTTTGGTGAAAGTAGAAAAATTTAGTCTATTGGTAATACAAAAATTTAGTGACTTATGTATAGTTACTGGGGTATTTTCAAGTCTACACAAAGAGCTCCCTAGTAGATGAGTGGTTAGCGTAGGGACCCAGATTCGATTCTTGGCCGGAGCTTATTTCGTTCGGATTCCACGTTAAATTTGTAGGTCCACGTCTCATATAGCCTCGATGCTGAACGGGAAGCTAAGACTGAAAATCAAATCTGTCCCACAGAGATTATTAAAATACAAGGGTCGGCAATCCCTCCATAGCCTTTGTGAAACAAGATGGAATTTACACAAATTGGAGTGGATTTGAGTTAAGCATCCCATTCAGCAGAAGACTGTGAGCCTTGGGCCTACAACTTAACATAGTTTCCGATACACATGAGTTTCTACCGGTAATCGAACCCGGGTCTCCCATACCAAAGGCGCGTACGATATCCACATAGCCACAAGGGAGCCCTGTGTACAATTTAAGACTATAAAACCTATGGTAGAAGAAACGGGTAGGTTACGTTTCTCTAAGCTACAACCATTAATTCTCTCGGACGTTTGAAGATAAAATCTAGATCATATCAATGTAAGAAATTGAATCCCGCATTTGATACTGAACCACTCCGAGAAGAAATCAGAGAAGAACAATTTAAAGTATTGGCTTTTTGATGTAATCGTACACAATATCGTATCTCAGGTGGATTCTCGGTGTACAGAAATGAGATATATTTACTTGTCTTTTCAAGCAATTCTCAGAGTAAACACTTTGGATGACAGTGTCGCAATCAAGAAATTAATTACAATCTATTCTGATGACTTCAGTTGTAATTTTTTCAAAGAGAAACAAGTATATAAGTCAGTCTCTGTGCAGCTACTTTCTCGGATCTTCACACTAAAACTTATAAATTGATGTTATATTTGTGTTTTCTGAACTTTACAAGGCACTCAGAATTTCCTCACGCGAAGTGGATTTTGTGGTGGACAAACACAGTGTGTCTGAGGTTTCTCGGGGTTCTTCTTCCTTCCATTTTCTTCATTACACTATTTTTCATTCATTCTTATCATTACCATATCCTTTAGCTTACACGGCATAAGGGTAGGACGTAATTCAAATTGAAAACAGAAAATTATACAAGAGGAGATAATATTAAAACTCCTTTAGAAGAGAAAATGCAATTTTATCAATTTATTAAGTTATTGTGATATTAATGATGTTCTATGTTCATTTGTTTTGAGTTTAATGTTCTCTTTCAACAGCGACTCTAATGAGACCTCTCTCGTCCCAAAGGCGAGAACATTTACCCCTTGTTCCAGAGGATCAAAAACAGAGGTGCCTGGCAGCCCTTCCTCTTACTCCAGATGTGAGTAAATTTTCACGATAATACGATATGATAAGATCGGAATGCAAATACTTCGTGGCAAACAACACGAAAATCGAGTCGTGGCAAACAACACCCTTGCAAACAACACGCCACCCAAATTGCTGTAAACGGCATTATGATCATTACATCTTCTGAAAATAATCTACGTAATTGATGTGATACTTATCTCAGCTCTTTTTCGAAACAAAGCCCTTTGCAAGAAGTCAAGTTTTGAATTCCTTGTAGCTTTTTTCTTCTGTTTGATAGAAATACATCATATGCTGACCATAGTATTCGACACTAATTTGCTTTCGATGTGCGATGCACAATCCGTCTCACTTGCGTCCTTACTGTTGTAGAGGCCTCCAAAAGTGTGGAGGATGTGTGTATTCACCAGATAAAGATTCAAATTCAACACAAATTAGAATAACAGTAACCTTACACCCTTCACTACAATTGCAATATTATTTTGACTCACGACAATAGTTTATCCGATAAATATATTCTTCCTAACACAGTAACCTTCCCCTTCGTTTATATGCAATGAAAGATATAGCCATTTAACACACTTAAACACACTTGCACTTATACACTTTCGAGTGACGAACTCAGTACTAATCAGGAATTTTTACTCATCATACACAGTATGAAACTACTTGAGCAACGTACAGATCTTTAAATGTGACATCTCATCTGAAACCTGTTACCTGATTGACTCGTAATAATCAATCTTCTTACAGAAAACAAAGTTACACAAAAATTCTAAAATCCCTTCCCTTTCCTGCTCTACCTTCGCAAATACATAGAAATAATCTAATTACATGAATATAAACATTAATTCTTATGCCTTTCAATAATTTATCCTACTGACAAGAGCGGACTTGTCCTATCTGGCTACCTGGCAATCATTTCTTTCAACTATTTTAACGTATTAGCATTGTTCATTTTTTTTAAGTACTTCTTTTTATACTATATTCTTCATTTGCTGTAGGCAGGGGGTGTGCCTGGGGACCCGAAAACCCCTCCCCGAAATCACAACTTTTCTTCAATTTTGTCTAATTTTAGGGGCGATATTACAACTTTTAATAGAATTTGTCCTCATATTGAATTTGGGCACCTTCCCTCCGAAATGAATTCCTGCTCACTCACGTCCCTGGCTGTATGTAAGTATTAAACAAGTTTAATTAACATATAAGCGAACTCTATCTTGGCAGGATATGGTTTGAAGGTCCAGCTCTTCGTTCCACTCTCTGGTTACCCTTCTGTATTGTACTCCTATTGCAAGTTCCTTGTTGCATTATTTTAATGTCAACTTTACCAAATAAACCTATCCTCCCTTTAGGTTGTGAAAGAGTTCATTTATATTTTTGTCTGACTAAGTATAGTTGTACACTTTCTGCTTGAAATTTTTTGCATACTATGGAACGTTAGGCTCAGACTGTTTGATGTCTGGGAAGTTTTATGAATCGGAATTTGTGCAAACATGTTTTCATTACGCAATAAATGGAACATAATTATGAGAACTATCATTTTAATTTGTCTCTTTTCTTTACACATAAGTATTGAGCGTCGGTGAAGACTTTTTTCACTCTTCAAAAATTTTCTGCGTTCCTGATTCGAGTTACAATTCTATTTCTGTAGGCAGAATAAACGATTTATATTGAGGTAAAAGAAATAAAATACATGTAAGGTGGATAATGTTAAAAGAGATTCTACTGTTTTACGTACAAAAACAAACACTTACGCACTCCAGAACTTGTAGGACTATGTTTATGCCGTTTTTCTTTTCTTCTTTCTTTCTTTCTTTTTTCTTTTCTTTTTTCTTTTTTCTTGTAATTAGGTATAACTTTGTTCCCGTTAATTGCAGTAGGGTGTCGAAAATCCGGATTCGTGAGCCATAATGGTCGGATTCATGGGTCAAAATTTTGATGGTGGGCCAAAGTTTGCCAGCCCACCCCTGCTCTGTGATAATTAATTCTTAGTTCTAATTTCGAATCCATTACATTGTTACCTTCTTTAACAATGCAACTTATTTCTTTCCAGTTTTTCAATATCCTTCTGTTGAACATTTTAATTACATTTATATTTGCTAAAGCAGGGCTACCAATATATGAAAATTATTGTAAGGCGAAAGGGGAATTCCCATTTTGCCTTATGATAACAAGTTATTAAGTACCAATTTTTGGTTAACGTTTCCTGTGATAAGAATCATAAGGCAAAACGGGAAAAGGCGAACAGTGAAGACACGATTGGGATCATTTCCCCATCAACTACTTGTATCGCCAGGATTTCTTTTGTGTGTGTGTGTGTTTACGTATCTTGTTATGTGATATTTTGTATGTTTATTAATAATAAGTAACCTTAAATTCAAAATTTTCAGTCATTAAGAAATTAAGTAAGTAGATACTATAATTTTAAATGTATGTAGTAGCCAAACTATATTTTGGATTTCAAGTACAAACATTAAACTATTCTTCACCTCTATCGATCAATATTAAGAAATTCGCAAAGAAGGTCCATTCAGAGCTTCCGTTACATTTCACAAAATAATTTTTACTGTAAAACAATCAAAATTAAAATCTTCTTTATGTGGTCACATACCGAATAAAATTACAAAAGTTTACAATTATTACTGGAAATTGATGCTGTTACCCTTCAAACATATTAAAATTTCATTTCTTCTAGATAGTATGAAACGTATACATTGTGAATTTTCATAACTGTTCTCAAGGTGGATTTGTGTACAGCCAGTTTTGTAAGTACAACAAAAAGTCCAAAATAAGCCTCTTGAAAACAGCTTTTATTTGTAAAAGAATAGAGAATGATCACTTTTGGCTGTTGCAATAATCTGTGCAACCAGCTTGATAAAAATTCAACGTAGCATAACAACAGCTGTTTTTCTTATTTGCCAAAAAAAAGAAAGAAAAAAAGAAAAAGAAAAGAAAAGAAAAAAGGAAAGCTCGATAAGGTGAGTGTAGGGGCGCCGAAGTCTATAGCTACGGCTCTGTTTTTCATCCCCTTTCTAAACATTTGTCTAGTTTACTGACACTCACTGGCGTCTCTGGCATGTAAAATTTGGGGGGGACATCGAAGAAAGTGATTAAAATGGTGCTACCTGGCCCAACATATTTAATATTTTGTACTTCAAATATTCTTATTAATTAATACACTGAGAAAAGCGGACAGCGATACATTGTACAAATATACGGAATCATTATGTCTACTACAGGAATCTGCAAGGAGCACACGTTATCCATATGCTACAGACTTTCCTCACTTAGATGTTACATAATGCCGTTTCAGGATGTATGACATCTAACAGTCTTCCATATATCACATACGTATACGTATGTTACATACGCCAGCTGTATGTTACATGCGTATATCTGTATGTGACATCCTGATCACTTATATATAGTTCTTTCGTTCGTACAGAAAGTGTGTTTATTCGAAACATTTATACGGAAAGTATGTTTTAGTTATACTTTTTTAGTTTTATGTTTTTTAGTTGTACCTTAAGTCCAAAAACTACAGAATTTACACATGTAACCTACGTTTTTACGTACGCCACATACATTTTTTCTGAGTGTATAACTTCACAATACGCCCTATGTCCGCCTCTCATGTTAGTGAATAAGATATAAGAAATTTACAGCATTCAATGTAAGGTCTACTGAAAACATTTTGAAACAGCAAGCAGACACTTTTGATCGATGTAAACCAACTTTTAAATTGAAAAATGATTGATTCAAATGACTGGACCAAACCACATGTTCAAATTAATATAACAAATTTGGTGTTATTTTTAAAAATTAATTTAGTTAACAGTAAACAAATTAATTTAAGTTGTTGGCCAATGCAATGATTGTTAGTGAATATTCTATGTTCGAACGCATCGTTGGAAGTAGTAATGGCGTGACTTGACCGCACTCTTAATAATCCAATTTTGGGTCCCCAGGGACCATAGTGAATGAATCAGGGATGCTTTGGCCCGGGATTACGTCACCTATTGAAATTTTGCTTATGCTTATTCAGGGGCCATGCACGCTGGTGCAAATGAATCAGAGGTACCTTGGCCATGCTATGACGTCATTGAATTGGGAGTATTGGATCAGAAGTTATGATGATTCTTTAAAATTATTAAAAAATATGGTCTTGATGATTCATTACGTTATGAAATAGTACAGGTTTATGAATGCTTTCGTTCCCTTTTATGGCATAAAATTTGGAGATTGTTATCCATGGACTAACACGGGTGCAAATGAAATCTTTAGTTTTACGTCCCACGCTTATGCCATTTAGGCTAAAGGAGACGGTGACGATGAGAAATGAATGAAAGTGTGGGAGATATGTAGCATAACGTTGCTCACCACAAAACTATTTGCGGGGTTTGTACCAGGAACCACATACAGCAGAGGTGAACGCTCTACCACTGAGCCACCGCACCTCTACTGGTATGAATGAATTAGAGGTAGTTGGTTCGAGCTAATATGTTCGTTTGACGTCACTGAACTGGGATTTTTTAGCCTGGAGCTTATGATGGCTTGTTTCGTTCCCTTTTATGGGTATAAAATTACCAAAACAAGGTTTGATCTCTTTCTTGATGACCTATTACAGTATGAATTAGTAGACCACAGTAATAGTATAAATTAGTATTAATATGAAACTCGAAAACTTTGGAGTTCCTCCGTGGCTAACCGGTTAGCGTATGCGTCTTTAACGTGGGAGACCAGGGTTCGATTTCCGGAAGAAGCTCATGCGGTTCGGATTGTTATCCCTTTGATGAGATGGACTAACACTGGTGCAAATGAAATCTTTAGTTTTACGTCCCACGATTAGGCTAAAGGTGACGATGAGAAAGGAATGAAAGTGTGGGAGGAAACTGGAGCATAATGTTACCCACCACAAAACTATTTCGTGGAGTTTGAACCAGGGACCCCATACAGCACAGGTGAACGCTCTTCCATTGAGCCAATGAAGTAGAGGTATTTGGTTTGAGGTAATGTGATTATTTGACGTCGGGGTGATCCTATTTCACTTTTGGGACCCCCCCCCACACATGGACCATAACGAATGAGTTAGAGATGTTTTGGCCCGGGATTGCATTACCTATTGAAATTTTTGCTTATGTTTACTCAGGGGCAGGGATCACTCAGGACACATAAGATCACATTGATTTACATCAGGAGTTGGGGGAGGGAGGGGAGTATCGCACCTCGTACTCTTTGATGAGTATAAAAATATTAAAATTTGGACGTTTTTAACTTATCCTATTATCTTTCACGAGACATTTTTTGTTGTATAATAGAGTAAATTGGTTTATTTTTGGGAGTTATCGTTCCCTTTGGAGCCTTATTACGTTATATGGAGGCATATTTAAAATTATTCCCTTAAATTTGATAAGTACTTTGTGATCCATTTTGTTCCGATTCAGGGGTGAACATGGATACCTTGCAATCGTCCCGAGTTCAATTCTTGGAAATGTTGAATTTAATGTCCCCGCGAAAACGATGGTAATGAGAAATGGGGGAAAACATGAACTTCCTTGACTGAGGATTGAAGCAGGGTCCTCACACACTAGAGACAAGCGCTAAGTGACCGTACACGTGTGTTGATTACTATGCAATGGTCCCGAGTTTGATTCTTGGTGTTAGTTTCAGGAAATGTTAACGTCCCACTTGAAACAATGATGATGAGAAATGATGAAATGAGAAAACACCATAAACTTACTTGCTTGCGGATTGAAGCAGAGACCTCACACATCAGAAAAAAAAAACGCTGAGCCACCGTACTTCATTCAGTGCGAGCAGTTTTGCGTATGAAAAGAAGACGAGCAGATTTAAACAGATTATGTTACATTACACATTTCTGCTCGTTGTTAAGCATAGAAGTTTGTTATTGTGAAATTGCAGCATGTGCTTATACTACATCAGCATTTTTCTCAGCTGACGGACTTTTAAAGATCAACTTTACATTTATGTCAAAGACAGTTTCATAACATATGGATGATTGTTACATTTTTTCAATCAAGTTTAAGGAAAATGAATCACATTTAGATGTGTTAATTTGAATGTCGTAATAAACTAACGAGTCAACGGTATGATGTCATGATCAAAATTGCGATACTAGATGTCGTAACGATTGATGTGTAAGGAGAAAAACGTGAATAATGTCACAACCAATCAGATTGTTTCTTACATCACGTTTCGGCTCATGATACACGATGAAAGCTGTGTTTTCGTTGGTCCTCCGTGATGTCATTGATTCATTTTCCTCGTTTCTGATTGGCTGATAGTGATGTCACTTTATAGTTGAACCCGTTTCAGACCTAAATAAAATTCTTAATTTCATTTTAAAAATCCTACTTCCACGAAGATCGTGAACGAACGTAGGTGTACCTCTAGTGACAGCGTGACTTTACTCCGTTCCTTGAATTTGAGGTAAGTATCAACCGTGTTTTCTTAATATCAATGGAGTGCTTTTGCATGAGGATAACATTGTTATCACTGTTTTTATTTTAGCATGAAATATTTAGCAAATGGAAGAATAACCCTCACTTACTTGATCGGGGATCGAATTAGGAATCCCACACATTAGAAGTAAGCACGAGAAATTTATTGATTTTGGTTTAGCGTCCCTTCAGTAGTGAGGCTAGGAATACAGCTTAATGTTGAATTTGAGCGCATACTGGGTGTTGAACCCGGGCCACATCCCACACATTAGAAGTAAGCACGAGAAATTTGTTGATTTTGGTTTTTAGCGTCCCTTCAGTAGTGGGGGGGACTAGGAATACAGCTTAATGTTGAATCTGAGCGCATACTGGGTGTTGAACCCGGGCCAGAGGTGCGTAACGCTAACTACTTAGATCAGTTTCTGAAAGTTACCTTTAACGTATACAAAGAAACTACGCACGAATTTGTTCCCCCACAACGTGAGACGTGGACCTACAGTTTAATGTGGGATCTGATCTCCCGCCGAGAAACGAATTCGAGTCTTTCTTGTCTTAGCTCGAAAAAAGCAAGCACATGAGATTTTGTTTTTCGTTTCATGTTCGTCATACGTTTTAAAGTTCAGTGTCAGAGGAAAAATGCTTACTACAATGATTATTTCAGCACAGTTAGAAAAAAACAATTTCATTCATGCTTTTTATCACTACAGAAAATTAGGTCAGTTACATGTTGGCCCCGGGTTTGATTTCCAGTATGACGACAATAAAAATTTTTAACAGTAGAACTGTTTGAGATATGATAATTCTTTTAGGATTGATCGTGTAGTTATTTTGATAACGTTAAACGTGTTGGTGATCTCTGAATTCAATTTTAATTCGTGCTTTTTTTTCTCTTCTCGTTTTAGATATTTGTTTTCTTTGCCTATTCCTTTTTTGCTTACCTTACCTTTTTCCTATTTGAATATGGTTACTTCTGGCTTTACTGTCTTGCGAGAAATCAATAGACATTATCGGCGTTTTAATCTTGAAGGACGAATGCTGGAAATTCAAATTAATGCTCCGACCAGTGACACCGATATTGTTGAGTGGATTCAGGTCTCCTTTCAACAGATGTTAGATTACTTATTGGAAAATGTCGACGAATTATCGATGGTTGGATTATCGATTTTATCTCATGATGAGAAGAACAAACCGTTTTATTTATCTTTTCGGCGTGCAAGTAATTTGACACTGGAGACTTTATGGGCTTCCTTTGATCGCATCCTTCAAAGTAACGATAGTTTTCTCATGAACGAACCGTTCATTGTACATTTTCATCATGTGGATGTGCCCCGTGGATTTGGATTGGTGCGTCAAAGTCTTTTATTAAACGACGAGTTACTAAAACGCAAGAAAGGCATTTTACGAGTGAAAAACACCGACAAGAATTGTTTGGCTTATGAGATTGTGATTGCTATTGGTTTAAAGAAATATAAGGATACGAACAAGAAACTGTACAGGCAATATCACGACCAGAGGAAGTGTGTTGTTCTCCCTGATGTACATGAACTTTTGTCCAGATCATCAGTGAATTTAGATCATGGGGGATCCGTGGAAGAATTGCGACAATTGCAACGTTACTTGACAAATTATAAACTTACCGTATACATCAGCTTTTCCGGAGAAGATATTCTGTATGAAGGGCCGGGTGGCGAAGACAAGATTCCAATCAATTTAATGTGCATCAATTCTCATTATGACATCATCACGTCATTAACGTCTGTTTTCTCTACTGTGTATTATTGTGCTGCATGCCACAAAAAATATGATCATCTTAATAGACACGTTAAGAACTGTTCGGCCATGTGTGAGAAACGTTTGCAGAAACCGCCATGCAGTAAGACCAATACGGAGAAGCAGTGTCCAGAATGCAATCGTGAATTTTATGGTGAAACATGCTATACAAATCATCTGACTGTACCATATCATAAAGGTCAACCAATATGCAAGATGGTAAAACAGTGTTCCAAATGTCTACGCATTTATTCGTTTGTCCATACAGGGGAAAGAAAACATGATTGTACAGATTATTTTTGTAATGTGTGCCATAAACACGTTACGTCTACTCATCAATGCTACATGAAGCTTGATACGACTCAATTAAAACCTGGAGTTCCATCAGTGTTACATGCCAAGAAGGCTATGATTGTCTTCTATGATATCGAAGCCACACAGGATACTTTCTTCGATGAAGACACGTTCATTCATAAGCCCAATTTACTGGTGACCCAACAAGTCTGTTACAACTGTGTTCAAGATGAAGATATACATCATCCGTGTGAAGTTTGTGGAGAGCGGGAACATATTTTTCAAGATGATCCGATCAACGCCTTTCTTGCGTATTTACGTCAACCACGACCCAACATCAAACTTATTGTATCTTTGGCACATAACTCTAAGGGATATTATGGTCATTTTATTCTTAAATCTTTAGTGGAAGAACATGAATTGAAACCTACTTTGATCTTGAACGGAGCAAAAATTTTAAGCATGAGAGTGAATCACTTATCGTTTATTGACTCCTTAAATTTCATGCCAATGGCTTTAAGTAAATTATCCAAGGCATTTCATTTACCAGCGACCAAAGGATATTTTTCACACTTTTTTAATACTGCTGCAAATCAAGCGTATGTGGGAAAATTACCGGACATCCATTATTATGGTGCAGATGAAATGAAAGTGGATGAACGAGAGAAATTCATGACATGGTACAACGAACACCAGAACGATACGTTTATTTTCCAAGAAGAATTGGTGAACTATTGTGTCCAGGACGTCAACGTACTTCGAATGGCTTGTATATCTTTCATGACCACTTTTGAACAAGAAACTCACGTCAATCCTTTCCTGGAGGCTATCACTTTGGCGAGTGCGTGCAATTTAGTATTTCGACGAAATTTCTTAAAACCCAATACTATTAGCATTCTTCCTGCACGAGGATACCGTCACAGAAACAATCAGTCACGGATTGCTTTGCAGTGGCTTGCCTACATGGAAGAGAAAGAGGGTCATCAAATTCTGCATGCGGCAAAAGGGAAAGAAGTTTATGTTGCTGGTTTTCATCTGGACGGCTACTACAAAGATCCTGACACTAAAGAGGAACACGTGTATGAGTTTCAAGGTTGCAGAATTCACGGCTGTACTCTATGTGTCCCTACAGGCCGTGATCAGCCCATTTATGAGAACTCCGAAGAAACGATGAACTATCGCTACGAGAGAACACAGCGTAAAATCAAATTATTACGATCCATGGGATATAAAGTACATGAAATGTGGGAATGTGAATTTCGTCAAGTGTTAAAATCCAATCCAGCATTGGCCTCTTCTTTAAGCACACATCTTTATATTAATAAGACACCATTAAATCTAAAAGACAGTTTCTATGGTGGCCGTGTAAATGCCATTAAATTGTATCACGTCGCAAATGAAAATGAAGGCGAAGAAATAAAATTCTTGGATATCGTTTCCCTGTATCCTTATGTGAATAAATGTGGACGGTATCCAATAGGGCACCCACGAATATATCTACAGGGAGATCCAGAAATGCCCAACATTCAAGATGTCAACGGATTGGTCAAGTTGAAGATTTTTCCTAGCAGAAATGTGTTTCATCCAGTGCTGCCATTTCGCTCAAATAAGAAGTTGTTGCTTCCATTTTGTGCTACCTGTGCCACAGCATTAAATCAAGATTCTGAATGTGCACATTCGGACAGTGAATGAAGTCTAACAGGAACGTGGGTGTCCTATGAAATTCAAAAAGCCATTGAACTTGGGTATCAAGTCATTGAAATTTACGAAATTTGGGATTACGACATCACCGTATATCATCCAGAAACCAAGACTGGCGGATTATTCAGCGAATACATTAACACATTTTTGAAATCGAAGCTGGAAGCTTCTGGTTGGCCTGCCAATTGCGTCACCGAAGAAGAAAAGCAGCAGTATATTCAAATGGTACAACAACGTGAAGGCATAACTTTGGATGCAACAAATATAATGACAAATTCAGCACGTCGTAGTCTTGCAAAACTCTGTTTGAATGCCTTCTGGGGACGACTCGCTATAAGAGACAATTTCAGCCAAACGACCATCATTAACGACCCCAAAGAACTGTATCAGAAATTAACTGCTCCAGACATAAAAGTCAACCAAATTTTACCTGTTAATGATTCGTTGTTATACCTTTATTGGCAGTATGAAGATGATGTTCCAGTACAAAGTAACAATGCTAATGTTGTCCTTGGAGCATTTACAACGTGTCAAGCTCGTCTGGAACTCTACAAATATTTAGAATTGCTGCAAGAAAGAGTACTATATTTCGATACAGATTCCGTAATATTCACGCAGCGACCATCACAGACCACAATAGAACCAGAAGTATTTCTTGGTTCAATGTCAAATGAACTGGAATCAATTGGACCAAAAGCATACATTAAAAAATTCGTGTCTGGTGGCCCAAAACAGTACGCCTTGAAAATCTACGACCCCGACACGAAATCAACCAGTTATGTATGCAAAATTCGTGGATTCACACTCAATTATACTGCAAGTCAAAAGTTAAATTTCAATAGTCTGGAGCTAATGATCATAAATCAATCGAGTGAAAAAATCTCCATTAGCACGCCGCACAAAATTTACAGAACCCACGATCATCATCTTGTCACAAAACCTGAAGAGAAGAAATACAGTTTCAACTATAAAAAACGCCGATTAATACCAGACACATACGAGACATTGCCCTATGGGTATAAAAAAGCCAGAACAGAATAACAGCCATATTTTTCCCTAATCCCACCAACATCACCTTTCAAAGATGGCAAAGAATCAAGACGGTGCACGGGACATGCTTCAACGATGCACGAACGGAGACAAACTCAGATGACATCACCTTGCAGAAACCAGTGGAGAAAAAAAGGAATTCAGATACGTCACATTTGCGTTTCTTTTTCTCACCTCACTCTCTCTTGATCAGTTAGTTCGATGTTAATAATCTGTTTTTCTTCTTTCACAGGAAACAAAATAAATATTACCATGTATATTCATATGTTTTTATTTTCTCTTTACAGAATTTGTACCCGTCACGGACACGTCTTCCTTTGAAGAAAAAGAAATTCTGTATTCGATTTCACATGCTAAAAATAAATGTACAAAAACATGATTCTGTGTTTTATTTCACACCCTAAAATCAAATTCTTTTCATGTACTGCGATTTCAATTTCTTTTTTCTGAATCAGTTTACCGATAAAATAAATCAATGTTTTATGGAAAAAAAATCAAACTAAATTTTTGTTTTTGAACTTTCTTTTTTTCGAGTACAAAATAAAATTTCTGTGTACAAAATAAAATTATGTTTCAGAATTTTTTTGTGTACGAAAGAAACTGATTCAGAAATTTTTTGTGTACGAAAAAAAAATGTTTTCAGAAAAATTTTTTGTGTACGAAAACAAAATTCTGTTTCAGAAATTTTTTGTGTACAAAACAAAAACTGTTTCAGAAAAAAAATTTATGTACAAACAAAATTCTGTTTCAGAAAAAAAATTTGTGTACAAACAAAAATCAGTTTTCGTCACGAAACTGCTCCGACTAAATGAATCGAATCATTCTGATAGTGTTGGCAACACTGGAAAATTTCGGTAAGTATCGCTCAGGCACTGAGTTACAGCGAACACAACTAGATTCGAACCAGCAACCTTAAATGTCTGATTCATCTCTAAATACAGCCAACTAAACAATAAGATTATGTGTATACGTCAATGCTTAGCACTGAGTCAGCAAGGTTTTCTTCAAGGTCAAAGTCGCACACGAAGTAAAAAGATGACAACACAGATCTTCTATCTTTCTATATGAAACATAAACCTAGTGTAAACTGCTCGCACTGAAATGTGTAATGTAACATAATCTGTTCGTCTTCTTTTCATACGCGAAACTGTCCGCACTGAATGGAGTACGGTAACTCAGCGCTTGTCTCTAACGTGTGAGGTTCCTGCTTCAATCCACAACGAAGTAAGTTCATGTTTCCTCCTATCATTTTTCATCATCGTTTCAAGGGGACGTTAAACTCAACATTTCCTGAAACTAACACAAAAAATCGAACTCGGGACCATTACATAGTAATCAAAAAACTGAACTTCTCAATGGAGTATGGTGACTCAGCTCTTATGTCTGATGTGTGAGGTCTCTGCTTCAATCCGCAAGCAAGTAAGTTTATGGTGTTTTCTCATTTTCATCATTTCTCATCATCGTTTCAAGAGGGGGCGTTAAAATTTTCTAACACTAGCACCAAGAATCAAACTCGGGACCATTGCATAGTAATCAACACACGTGTACGGTCACTTAGCGCTTGTCTCTAGTGTGTGAGGACCCTGCTTCAATCCTCAGTCAAGGAAGTTCATGTTTTCCCCCATTTCTCATTACCATCGTTTTCGCGGGGACATTAAATTCAACATTTCCAAGAATTGAACTCGGGACGATTGCAAGGTATCCATGTTCACCCCTGAATCGGAACAAAATGGATCACAAAGTACTTATCAAATTTAAGGGAATAATTTTAAATATGCCTCCATATAACGTAATAAGGCTCCAAAGGGAACGATAACTCCCAAAAAGTAAACCATTGTACTCTATTATACAACAAAAAATGTCTCGTGAAAGATAATAGGATAAGTTAAAAACGTCCAAATTTTAATATTTTTATACTCATCAAAGAGTACGAAGTGCGATACTCCCCTCCCTCCCCAACTCCTGATGTAAATCAATGTGATCTTATGTGTCCTGAGTGATCCCTGCCCCTGAGTAAACATAAGCAAAAATTTCAATAGGTAATGCAATCCCGGGCCAAAACATCTCTAACTCATTCGTTATGGTCCATGTGTGGGGGGGGGGTCCCAAAAGTGAAATAGGATCACCCCGACGTCAGATAATCACATTACCTCAAACCAAATACCTCTACTTCATTGGCTCAATGGTAGAGCGTTCACCTCTGCTGTATGGGGTCCCTGGTTCAAACTCCACGAAATAGTTTTGTGGTGGGTAACATTATGCTCCAGTTTCCTCCCACACTTTCATTCCTTTCTCATCGTCACCTTTAGCCTAATCGTGGGACGTAAAACTAAAGATTTCATTTGCACCTGTGTTAGTCCATCTCATCAAAGGGATAACAATCCGAACCGCATGAGCTTCTTCCGGAAATCGAACCATGGTCTCCCACGTTAAAGACGCATACGCTAACCGGTTAGCCACGGAGGAACTCCAAAGTTTTCGAGTTTCATATTAATACTAATTTATACTATTACTGTGGTCTACTAATTCATACTGTAATAGGTCATCAAGAAAGAGATCAAACCTTGTTTTGGTAATTTTATACCCATAAAAGGGAACGAAACAAGCCAGCATAAGCTCCAGGCTAAAAAATCCCAGTTCAGTGACGTCAAACGAACATATTAGCTCGAACCAACTACCTCTAATTCATTCATACCAGTAGAGGTGCGGTGGCTCAGTGGTAGAGCGTTCACCTCTGCTGTATGTGGTTCTTGGTACAAACCCCGCAAATAGTTTTGTGGTGAGCAACGTTATGCTACATATCTCCCACACTTTCATTCATTTCTCATCGTCACCGTCTCCTTTAGCCTAAATGGCATAAGCGTGGGACGTAAAACTAAAGATTTCATTTGCACCCGTGTTAGTCCATGGATAACAATCTCCAAATTTTATGCCATAAAAGGGAACGAAAGCATTCATAAACCTGTACTATTTCATAACGTAATGAATCATCAAGACCATATTTTTTAATAATTTTAAAGAATTATCATAACTTCTGATCCAATACTCCCAATTCAATGACGTCATAGCATGGCCAAGGTACCTCTGATTCATTTGCACCAGCGTGCATGGCCCCTGAATAAGCATAAGCAAAATTTCAATAGGTGACGTAATCCCGGGCCAAAGCATCCCTGATTCATTCACTATGGTCCCTGGGGACCCAAAATTGGATTATTAAGAGTGCGGTCAAGTCACGCCATTACTACTTTGGATGACTAACAATTAATGAAAATATAATGAAACTAATTGTAGATCTGAAGTGAAGTGATTCAAATAAAAGCGTGTAGATATGATTATATACTACTAAAATTATCCCTCAACAATATCTTAAAATTCAGTTAAATTGGGAATAATTTTAACAAGTGTGCTGTCCATCGGCGATTAGGTGCGTGGAGGTAATTGCTGCTCTCACTTTTTTAGCTTTACACTATAACCTAATTACATGCCCCCTTTATATTAGTAGTGTTTTGTCCCCCTTTTTAGTGTTCATACCCAATTGGCGTACTTTCTATTACAAGTGAATGGATCTGTGTTTTTGCGCCACTACAATCGATCACGGAAAGAAAGATAAATTTAACGCTTTATTAAAATTGTTATAGTTATTTAGTGTACTAAATATTGGATTTTTCTAAAAACAGAGGTTTGCACGTATATTTTATATGGGAACAACATATAATAAAATGTGGGGTTGTTACAAATGATTGGAGCTGTTTCATGAATTTGGCGTAGCTATGATATTTGGCATTTCATCACGAAACTTTACCACATATACTACTTTACCACAATATAGACCTTAATTTATTTAATTTCGAACTTATAGTAGTCAAATTCGGTCCAAACATTAGCCATTCACAACTCTCTATCCTACAATTCAACTCAGATTAGGTTATTTTCAAACAAAGGTAAACTATTCTGAACTACTAGTTTGTTTAAATTTTACTACATGTTAGTACAAACATCTAACTGCTTAATTAAATGAATTGAAAACTACCCAAACTTGGTTCAGATTTTTTCTTTCAAATGATTAAACTGTTAACTCATTAAAGACACTTTGAACCAAATCCATTCGTTCATTTAAATTTATTTTTTTACTACATTTGTTTCACAACTTATGAACCAATCAGTTTGAAGCAATTTTAGTCGAAAGAGTTTCCATACTGGTTCAGAAAATAAACAGGTTTGTTTTATTTTAAATTTTCATTTCTCTCAGTGTAAAGATCCCGTCGAATTGTATGTCTTTAATACTCCTAGTTCTTATATTCATTACATAAGGCATATTTCACCGTAAGAAAGCGTGGTTATAAGGAATTAAGGAGAAAGTAAAAAGAAAAATGTAAACAAACTTGTATGTTATACGAAACTGAAAACAATTAAATATCAATTAATTTCGAAGCTCTAGTAGTTAAAATACCACTAAAATAATACACTATTAAGTAGGAAGTTGCGTCTATATCAATTCTCCTGACAGTGATGGACATACTACTTACAAACATAGTAAAACGATATAACTTGAGTTGATTTTGAGTTTAACGTCCCTTTCAACAGCAAGGCTATATGAGATGAGACCTACTGATTAACGTGGAATCCGAACCACATGACTCCCACCGGGAAGCGAACCCGAGTCTTTCACGCCAAAGACACGTACGCTAACCGTTTAGCGACAAAGGAGCTCAGTAAAACTATTGAGTTGTTCATGAAAGAAATTATTTAAGTGTCCGGTATTCATTGTTATTTAATATTTTGTGGTAACATACCTTAAGTTAACGTTTATCTGGGAAAGATTGATAGTAACCATACCACAAAGGTTGAAAAATGCTTTAATGCAATACTACAAGTTAACATGAACTATTATGAGTGTATTCCTATTTCCTGCAAATGGGTGTCATTTCAATTTTGATGTTAGATATGTTCTGTTTTGAACCTACATAAGCTTTTCAAGTATGTGTTGGTACAGTCCCCATCATGACGAGATATAATAAAATGTTGAAAAATATTCAACATAGCTGACTGATACCCTGGATTGAACTAGAACTTTTATGACTGGAAAGCAAGCACACTAAAACGAGCGGTACAATGATTCTTTTATTTAGACTTAGTATGTGAGCATTAATAGAGAAATAGGATTATTAGGTCTATTAAATTTAAATATGTGTACAATCTGAGGATTAAAATAATACACAAAGAAAGAAACATTAGGCTATGTACTGTGGTTTATCACATTTTTTTTCACGAGTAAAGTCACGTGGAAAAAATAGTGACTTTCTGAACCCATTTTGCTACAACTTCTTGTAAGATTGAGAAGGTACTTAAAATAACAAGCAGCAGGTGGTCGAAATAGCAAAAAACTTTTGACCGAATTTCGATACTCAAACGCAATTTTTTGCTCAGTTTCATCAGGCAGATATCGAGATAGTATCTTGTTGAAGGTCAGAATTACTACTTTTTATCTTAAATATACCTACTAGGTACCTCTAGCCTCTGTTCTGGTGATGATTTCTTCTAAAAGTATTGTATGGGTAGCGTGGGACCAGGGGTGTAGCCAAGGGGAGGCATCCGTGCCAGCCCCCCCCAAATGGTTTCCTGGCTCCCCCAAATGACCAGCTTTTAAAACATCATAGTAAAATTATCTCGCTTTATTCATTTAAAAGTAATAAAGTTTATTGACAATTAATAATTTACCGTAAAAGAGTATGGAGAAATATTGTTTTTCCATACCGATCGAAAAATAGTAAAGTATCTCTAAAGTTTCAATACTATAACAGTATCTTCACCAGACTTAACACACTTATCTAGAATGTTGTTTCTGCTCTTTCTACATCTCGTGGTGTAGCTCAAGGTTGTGGTTGCAATGAGGTACCTAAAAGAACACCAAAAGCGATTCTACTAATGTAATGTCGTATAATGCATTGCCCTTCTTCCTAAGATGCCTCTATTGATACATAATGGGTTGTAAAAATTTTATCAAGAGCGTGGTATGTATAAGCTTTAATGTATGATATTTTATCAAACATTTCTAAGACATTATAATATTTATATATGCCATTAAATTGTATCATTGTGACTCTATATTACGTTTGCAATTGTAAAAAAGACACAGTACATTTTTTCTAAAAGAAAGTGACTGAATGAGAAATGGAAGAAGAATACATGTTGATTTCGAAGTTATGACTACTTAATTTATAAATTTATAGTTTACAACTATTCTCAGGTTATCGAAATGAATAATGAAAAATATATAACTAGTTAGTAAATCAAAGAAATATGAGTCGAAATGTTAAGTATTGTATAAATAAATTTATAAGTACAGAAAAGGGAACATGTCATACACATTGTTATTTTAGAGAACCTAACCTTTTCATTGAAAACCACAAAGTAAAAATTGTATGTAAGAGAATAACACTTACACAAATAATAAGAGAATATATATACTTTATATATGCTGTATTATAAGTAGGCAATTTGAGATACTTTTATTGAAGTTATAGTATTTGTTCCAAAGGATTAATCTAAATATGCACATAAATATATTATAATAAAAGAAATACAAGAGAATATGAAGATAAATATGTGAGTAATGTGTTGGCTTATCGTATATTATTTATTCTTAAAAAGAATCTAAATGTATGTCGAGGAAATATTATCTTGTAAAGGACAAACTGCGTTTCTTTACTAATATGACCGCAAAGGGGGTAACCGTGGCTAATATTGTGGAAAAACGGGTCTTTGGGGAGCCAGTTTATTTCTTTTCTTTGTTTATTTTGTTTATTCCGTTATGAGTATTTCAAGTTTGAAGTTACCGACGAAGTGCCTGTAGTGCATTATCATGTAAGTAGCCCACTATGAGAGGGATACACTTTACACAAAAGCTCTTTCAATTTTCAAATTTAAAAGTAGTAGAAGAAATAATAAAGAAAAAGGACTAGAACCATATAAATATTGTTACTTGACTATTTCAACAAAAACGAAGTTGCAACTGTGCTGACGACCTTTACGAGGATGGAGATTTCACAAGTTTGGTTGGACCTCGCATAGAATTTGTGTGAAAGACCATGAAATCTACGAGCAGCTCTGTCTATGGCTGACCTAATTCATTAAGCAGATGTCTGCTTCTTTTTTACATTTTCGAAATAAACCAATATATGTATTTCTTATTATAAGAAGAAAAATGCAGTCGGTAAAAGTTAATAATAAAAAGTCTTCAACAAGAAGCTATAATCTTTAACAGAAAATGGATAAGGAAAGTAAGAAGAAACACAATTATTTTAGCAATAATAACATCGTTAATAAGTAGGCAGTAGTTAGTATAATCATGACTTGTTTGCAAACACGTATCTTGAGATCTTTTTAGTGTACTCTATTTAGAACGTTTAGAATATTTAGTTTTTTTTTCATATAACTTATTAAGAGTCAGGTTTGCGGGGTTCTTAGATTGTAGGAACTTTGCCCATATTACAAGTAACTTTTGTCCTCTTGATCTGATTTACAGTCGTGAATTTTAAAACCGAAAGTTATAACAGAAAAAAATCTTTTACAACTATAAATTTAGGTATTTATTTTTTGTACGATCTTGTACTTGGTGAGAAATTCTAGTTTGTAACTGTGAAAGTTGTGAATATTTGAAAGAATGTGATGAAATATTTTTCATAGCCTTGTAAAATATAAAGTAAATATTTTAAGTAAACACTTTTGTAATTTTCTTTAAAAAGTTTCTAAAGTGACGGCTTATATTTTGATGTCCCTATTCAAATTACCCGTCCCGAAAACAGGTTCGTATTAATTTTAACCAATTTGAAAATACTTATTACCAAGACTTTTTAATTAACTTGATTATTGTTACATACGATTACAACTAGCGTGTTCGAAAAAGTGTATGTGTCACCTTACGAAAAGACACGGAAACTGCTAGTTCGCTACTGCCAGGACAATGAATGAAAGCTGTCACTGATTATTGGCAACGAAAGATACAGTTGTTAGTGCAGCATATTTTTTTTTTTTTATAAACTAAACTTGTATTCGAGCATCTCATTTTATTTGGTTCGATGTGATTTATCGATGTATACATATATAATGTGTTTGACAATGTTATTTTTAAAGGAAGAAAATCAATCAACAGTGTGGACTATATCTCATTAACTGAGTAATGTAGTCTTATAAATGGTGTAATAAAGATCTTAATGACAGCGGCGACGACTTCTGTATAATTTTGGGGAGGCATTGAAATATGTGTATATCCTTGTCACAAATCCAAATAAAGATATCTACATTCAGGGAGGCCAATCTCCAAGATCAGTGTGCATGGTTAATGATTCAATTTCACTTTTATATCAGTAAGTAGCTGTAACAGAGCATCAATGTTCATATCTACGAATACGATATTTTACTACATGTTCTAGAAAAGTTTACATGGGGTTTTACACGCAAGTATGACATTTTGTTTACCTCAATATTATCAATGGAATGATATATGTCTCGTCATTGGAAGACTGTTAGAACTACGCGTTTCATTCTTGGAAATATGTGTGTCAGTGTTAAGAGAAATCAAGTAACAAAAGGTACAATCCGATTGTTAACAGTTAATATTTTTCACTTTAGGAATCTGTAATGAGGATCACAACATTATTACAAAATCACTAAGCATACAAGTTACAAAACACCAGTTACTAATGTGTATTTACTAATAGATGCAAAGTGAACTCAATTATACTAATTTTCCTTTTATATGAACTAATCTTGGATCATATTCAATCCACATTTAACGTATTAACTACATAAAGAGAAACTTACTCTGAAAATTATTTTTTGGCTATCGAATAATTACAACAAACATTAGTCTTTTCAGGTTCGATTCCTAGTAAGAGGGTATTAAAATTCAAACGCGTTACGTCACGTCTCATATAACCTATGTACAGCAATGGGATACTAAACTCCAACAACCAACATCAATAAACATTCATATTGAAACATAATTGCGAATTAATTAAAGTAAAACAGATCAAAATTAAAATACCCTTTTCCGCTTTCTTTCATAAATAATTCTTCTTTTTCGTAATATAGTGGGATGATGATTGAAGAATACATCTAAAATAAAATGATAGTTCGGTGACTTATCTGTTGGCAGATTTGTCCATTGGCAGATTTGGTAATTGGCGGATTTGGTAATTGGCGGATTTGTCAATTGGCAGATTTGTTCATTGGAAGATTTGTCCATTGGAAGATCTGTCCATTCTCACGATTGGCGCATTTGGTCATTTTCGCGTTTGGCGCATTTGGTAGTTGGCAGATTTGTCAATTGGCTGATTTGTCCATTTTCACAATTGGCTCATTTGGTCATTTTCGCGTTTGGCGCATTTGGTAATTGGCAGATTTGGTAATTGGCAGATTTGTCCATTTTCACAATTGGCGCATTTGGTCATTTTCGCGTTTGGCACATTTGGTAATTGGCAGATTTGGTAATTGGCAGATTTGTCAATTGGCAGATTTGTCCATTGGCGGATTTGTCCATTGGCAGATTTGTCCATTTTCACGATTGGCGCATTTGGTCGTTGGCAGATTTGTCCTAGGCCCGTGATTGTCCAAGGAATGGAAAGGTGATAATCGTACGGTGCAATGTCCGGGGAGTATGGTGGATGCTATAATGTTTACCATTCAAGGCGTAGAATGGTTTCCCGGGTCATCCTAGCTACGTGAGGATTAGCACTGTCCTGAAACAGAACCATCCCTTTGCGATCCACAATTACTGGCTCCAGCGTTTTGATTTTTTTTTTGAACACGACTCAACAGCTGAGAGTACATAATTTTATTGATGCTCTGACCAAGTGGTAGCAGTTCCCTTTACACGATACCGCGACAGTCCAGCAAACACAGGAGGAAATTCTTCTTGTGCAGTGCTGGTTTCGGCTGTTTTCGAACCGGTTCATGGGATGCTAACCAATGATGACGGCGCCGTTGAACTTCGTACAGGACCCATTTCTCATCACATGTCAACACTCTGTCCAGAAACGGTTCCTTCCTCAGATGAGATAACAAGGAAACACGGGTATCTGCTCGCGTTGCCTTCTGGTCCGGAGTCAAATCATGTGGGACCCATCGACCAAACTTGTAGTGCTTCCCAAGTTGATGGAGGTGCTGCTGATGGTTTCTCCACCCACAATGAATTGTAGTATCAGTTCCTCACATGACTGGCCACCGTTCGCCTCAATTGTTTCCTGAATATCTTCATTTTGTACATGTGTTGGTCTCCTGGTACGTGGTGCGTTTTCGAGTGTTTCGTCACAGTTCTTAAACTTGTTAAACCACCGCTGCACTGTCCGGGTAGTCACGACACCCTTACCAAAGGCCTGGGATATCTTCCGCCTTGACCCAGTTTAAACTGATACAGCATACATACCCTTATGACGCTCTATGGAGGTGCTATGTTAACTCTGTCCTCACAAAAGTTCAGAGTATGCCTGAACTCGCACAATGGCGGAAGGACTGGAGATTGTTGCATAGTGACCAATCCCCACGACTAATTCTACTTTATCTGGTAGAGCGAAGCATATTTGCACAGGTTCATTGCTATGGCTCCCACTGATTATACAGCATAGACATGGAAGACTTCAGTGGTCTCGTGGACATCCTGCATGGAAATACGAATGAGAATACATCCTACTTTCAGACTAATCCCGTTTCTTTTTTCAGCATAATTATTTCTGCATCAGTATCTGGCTATAACATGGCACTGGCTAGGCGAGACCTACATTTTGCAAAGCTATATCGTTCTGGCGAGGAGTGTTGGGATGCGGTGTGCTTTTCGATGTCATGTCCATTCGTGTCTCTTACACATTGACAGTCATTTGGTCAGTCCCAGCACATTGAGAAGGTTTTGGGTCCATTGTGGCCCCTTTAGTGAAAGTTCTGATAAAGACTACACTCCTATAGAATAACGCGCGCCCTCATGTTGCACATACTGTCTTACACTTCCTTGCTAGACATAATGTTACTCTGCTTCCTTGTTTGGCGCGTTTGCACAATCTCTCGTCGATTAAACAGAACTGGTTGATGGTTGCACAACCTATCTCATACATGAGTATTCAATTAATTACAGTTGATGAGTTGTGACATCGTGTCGAAGACAATGCTTGCAAATCACCAGGAGGGCATCCAATTGCTCATCCTCTTGATGCTTCGCCGTGTTGCAGCCGTTCTAATCCCTATGGTGGGCCTACAAGCTACTGAATCTCGTGAATTCTGTTCCGCTATCACCACGTTGTCATACATCGTACGGAGCGATAAGTTTCACTGCTTGCTACTTGTACCATCAGCTTTCTGTTCGCCAGCTTTGACAGCCTCCTTCTTGGTGCGTCATTTTAATAGCAAGTAGTGTATTTCTGAAAATAACAAAATACTTTTAACATTTGCAATAATAGCATTTGAAATTTAATGAATCTTATGCAATCGAGATGGCAGTAGTGTCAAAATTTCTAAGTATAAAGTAGCAGCAGGTCAGGTCTAAGGTTACACTGTTCAACAACGAAAATGTAAATTGAACAAAATCAGCTAATTCTTATTGATTTTGTGGTGCTCATCACGAATTTGAAAGTTATTTTCGAATATTAGCTCTACTTTTCGTTTTACAGGCATGTCTAATAATAACGTTTTAAAAATAAATATATTCGCTTCGTTTGGGGTAAAATGTTACACTGATCCGGCAACACTGGAGAAACTATATGAACGCTTGGTTTCATTGTGTTCCTTATCTCAGTAGTGTTCTGCAATTGTTAGAAAAGACAGGTTTAGTGCAGTTATTAGCGTTTTGGGTGTGACGTTTGTGTAGTGCAGGACATAAAAATACAACTACAAGTACGCAAAAATACTGGTATTTCGAATGTATATTTTTAAATAGTTGTCGGAACTATTTCAAGTGACATTTTGAGGATTTCAATAAACAAAAATGCCGCGAACTTGTGTAAACAGTGCGGATAGATTCTGCTACGTGTGTGGGGAAGTGACATTTTCCTCACAAAAGCAGACTATAACACCACTAATAAGAAAATCCTATCAATATTACTTTGGTTGTAAAATTGGAGACCAAGATAAATCTTGGGCACCCCACATTGTGTGTAACACTTGTGCCAGCAATCTAAGAAATTAGATTAATGGGAAGGGGCGCTCAATGCCTTTTGCAGTGCCCATTATTTGGAGGGAGCCAAGCGACCACATCAGAGACTGTTATTTTTGTATGGTTCCTTCCGTCAAGAAGGGAATTTCCACGAAGAAGAAGCGGGCCTTGAGCTATCCTAACATTCCTTCTGCAATACGCCCTGTTCCACATGGAGAAGGACTACCTGTTCCTGACCCACCTAAAGAATACGACCTTTTTTCTGATGATGATCAAGAAGTTGAAGCTGCTGAATCAAGTACTTCGAAAGACCCTACGTTTGTTGTAGAAGAACCTCCATGTGAACCACATAGACTTACTCAAGAGGAACTAAGTGATCTAATCAGAGACTTGGACCTCTCGAAAAGCAAAGCCGAAATTTTAGCGTCACGCTTAAAGCAATGGAATTTATTGCAGGAAAAAGTAAATATTTCAGTGTATCGAAATAGGGAGAAGATGTTCACTTCATTTTTTACTATGGAAGACACACTTGTGACATGTACAGATGTAAATGGTCTCATGAGGGCACTTAAAATTAATTACGAACCTACGGAGTGGAGGCTCTTTATAGATTCGTCCAAGGTGAGTTTAAAGGCAGTGCTTTTACATATTGGAAATGAACTTCCTTCAATTCCTGTAGGTTACGCAGTTCATATGAAGGAATCTTATGAAAACTTGAAACGTTTGCTTCAAGCCATTAAATATTACGATTTTCAGTGGCTCATTTGTGGTGACCTTTAAGTAATAGCACTGTTGCTAGGTATGCAGTTAGGGTATACAAAGTATTTGTTGCTTTATATGTGAATGGGACAGTAGAGATCGTGGATCCCATTACCACAAAAGTGATTGGAGTACCAGAGAAACTCTTCAGCCGGGAGTGAAAAATGTGCAGCATGAACCACTGGTAGATCGTAACCGAATTTTGCTTCCCCCTCTACATATTAAATTAGGTCTTATGAAAAGTTTTGTTAAGAGCATGAACCAAGAGGATGAGGTCTACAAGTACCTAAGAGGACAATTCCCTCGATTAAGTGATCCCAAAGTTAAAGAGGGTGTTTTCATAGGGCCACAGATTAGGCAACTATTCAAAGATCACAAGTTCGACGAAACTCTCCAAGGTGAGGAGAAAGCTGCGTGGGAAAGCTTGAAGAGTGTTCACATTTCTTGGGAAGACACCGAGCAACAAATTACAAACAACTGGTAGCAAAGTTGTTATTGTGCTACGAAAATCTTGGTTGCAATATGTCTCTGAAACTCCACTTTCTTCATTCACATCTAGACTTCTTTCCCGAAGATTGTGGAGCAGTAAGTAATGAACATGGTGAGCGTTTCCATCAAGATATTGCAGCCATGGAGAAGAGATATGAGGGAAAGTGGAGTTCTAACATATTGGCCGACTACTGTTGGACTATTTCAAGGGATGCTCCAGATATAACCTACAAAAGGCAAGCCAAGCGAAGACGCTCAAAATAAAATAAACATAATCTTGTACAAGGGATCACTTGAAACTTTTGTCTACATTGCAGTGTAGTTCTTACGCAAGAAGGTATTTGTACATATTTTTCATGTTTTGATGTTAATACTGTATTTTGTTACGGAATTGTTAATGTTTAACTTGACCACGGTTACTTTATTTTCTGTATCGCTGTGAAACTGGTATTTGCGCAATTTTGAAAAAGGAAGTACAAGGGTATAGAAAGCTATAGGTTAGGGTACTTCTTAACTCCCCAGCCTATCACATCACAGTGAAATGGATTTAAAAAAAGTGAAATGTAGGTTTTTACAAGGATTTTGCTTAAATATTCTATAAATATTAGTACATTTGTATATATGCAGCTACTGTTGTACAAGGGCGTTTTTTTCACAACCTGAGCTAAGAAAATTCTTCTATTACCATTTCCTTTCATATTATGCTTAAATGAATGTAAAAATTGCAATTTCAAAGAATTTACATACTTTCGATCAAAATTTGTTGAATAGTGTTATTTGACAACTGACAGTTGATGCTAGTACATGGTAGAATTCTTATAACCAGACATAAGATATTGCGTCATGAAGATGCTTGAAATTTCCGCAAAATTGCACTAAATTTTACAATTTTATGTCTATAAGGCTCAAATGCTGCACAGGCCCGTGAAGAAATTTGCGCTATCTACGGGCAAGATATGTTAACAATAGCGATAGCTGAAAGAAGATTCAGTCGTTTTTGTTCCGAAGATTTTGATGTCCAAGACTCTCCTCGCAGTAAGCGATCACCCGAGGAATAGTAATAAATGATTCTGGCAAAATTCAAGCAAGATTGGCATATGAGCAGTCACAACACCAACGACTAAACACTCGTTACCACTGTTAAACGATATGAAGAAAGCAGGCTCAAAAATAAGGTCGACGTTTACGTGCCACATAATTTGAGTAAAATATCATTTGCTTGATCCATTCTCCGAATCTTTTGTGAAACGTAACTGAATCTTTTCTCAACTCGAGCCATTTTTTGAGGCGGTTTGATCACGGTTGATGAAAAGTTGATAACCTATGTCAAGTACACTCGAAGATCTTTTTCCAAGAGAGGAGGAGTTCCACAGACTGTGGAAAAGACCACACAAAAGCCCAGGTAGAATGTGCTCATTATGCAGTGCGTTTGGTAGGGTTGGAGGGCATCCTACATCATGAACTGCTGCCGCGGTAGAATAATACATTCGAATCTAATCTGTCGACAATTACCGCCAGTTTTGCATGCAATTTAAAATAAATAACCTAACTGGTTGTTATGGGTAGAAAGTTTTACAGTTTGGTAGCAAGCTTCTTACTAAAAAAGAAGAAAGAAGAGTTTTTATATACATTTTTTGACTAGTGGTAAATAATACTGTGTAATATGTTTTAAATTTATTAAGATGCTTGAATTTCTAAATAATCATATTACTACTATGACTGGGTATGGAAGTAAATCATTAAGTCTTAAGTTTATATACGCATACAGAGTTATAGTGTAATCTGATGTGAAAAATTTAAGTGATTCCCTTGTATATTTAAAGAGTTACAACGTTGGCACAAGGTGTTCACACTACGTTCATCACTAGGTTAAAAGCTTCGTGTATACGAAAATAATCCTGAATCTGTTATTTTGCCATTTGAAAATGTTACACTTTTTTAAAATTAGCACAAGAGATGTATATTATGTTATTGGAAAATATTCCAATCTTATTAAAAATAAGATTATAGAATTTTTAATCTTGGACTGGATCATGCTGATGGGTTGGTCATTAAAGAAGTGGGATAAATCAGCACAGAAGTCAGATCAAATACAAAAAGGTTATTGTTTACCGTTGGTTAGGGATAAGCAAATCTCAAATCCATTTCTGGGTAGAAATTGTCTCCAAGTATTAATTTCCAATTGGAAGCAAGATTTGAAACACAATTGTCAGTGGATGTTAAGCTTTAGATAGTACGTCAAGAAAATAATCAAGTAGTTGAAACCATTTTATCTCGTGTTGAAGGAATATTCCAAGAGTCCATAAAAGAAATCAATTAAAAATTACGAAATTATAATTCCTATTAAGCCGAACGTAATACCAATATTCCGTAAGCCGCATGAAGTACCTTATGCGTTAATCGATCTCGTCAAGAAAGAATTGTAGGGCATCTGTGAAGTCGGAGTTTTAGAGAAAGTATATTATTTCGATTAGGCTACCCTAATTGAAGTGGCCAGAAACAAAAATAAGTTAATTTGTGTTTGCATTAATTTTAAGCATACCGTAAATCTTGTTGCGGAGGTCAGATATCCACTTCCACGTATGGTTGGTTTGCTGAATAAGCTCAATGGTGCTAAGTATTTAGACACAAAAGAAACATGTCAGAATAAAGATATGACAAATCGTCGAGATCCAAGCCACTAACAATAAGACATTGATGGCTTGTACAAGAAATTATTCATAAATGTTGTCATAATTTAGTCCTGTTAAAAAGTCTAAATTAGGAAATTTTTAATAATTTAATTTTTCTCAATTAACTTTTACGAAATATTATATTCTAAAAGAAATACTAACATCATACTAATTTAAACGACAAAGTGAGTAAACGGCAAAATGTAATTATTTTCAGGGATTGTAAATTCTTGGTTAAAAGATGCCTCAGATTCGGTAATTCTAGACGAAACATGTGGCACTTTTCTCACGCAAAGAAACTAAATTCTTCGTCTCTTTCAGCTATAAATTTTTGTGTCTCTTCGTGTTTTGTTCTCTGTTTTCATATGTGTCGCTAGCAGTGGTGAATAAGTTTAGACATTTATTTCCATCATTCTTCCATGTATTTCAGTTTTATACTTACACATAGAACATAGAAAAGCGTGATGGAATATCATGAAAATTGTTCAAAAATATGTATTACCGCTTTGTATACTTTCGTAAACTTGTTTTATGCGAGTTTCACTCTTGCCCTCATTTAGTACATCTGTATCACGAAGTATGTAAACATATGCATTTTTCTTTTGATTATAGGCACTACTTTCTATACGTACTCTGGGAGGATATATATAGCAACTTCACGCAAAATATTACTATGAAACTTCCCTTCAGAGTTTTAATATTTTCTAAGCATGTTAGTTGAGAAATAACCTTGCGTGTAAAGATATTCTGCCCATGTATTCTATTAAGATGTTGTAGGTAAGGTTGGTAAAGTTGACCTTCATTTATGAAGTTAATATTAAATCGCTCTCAGTAAATGAGGAGGAAAATCAGACCCTATAAACTATCTTTCACTTTGAAATGGTAAAAGATTACTTTTCAAGCGATTGTCTTGATTTTGGATTGAAATTTGGAGGTTTACTGCTATGCATTTCACAATATTCATCATTTTGTTTGCCAAAGTGATGGCAAACATGCTTCATCTTTCCCCTTTCCAAACATACATCCCTCTACTGTACTTTCAGATTCAGAAATATTACCTGCAGATTCATGTTCATTAACTTCTGAAAATCTTTTAGCCAGTTATTATAGTGTGCCATGTCTCAAAGTTTTTCTTACAAAACCTTTCTTTCTTTAAATATATACTTTCAATAAAACAGTTCTCCATTTATTTCCATTCACGTCTTTAGTTTTTTTTTTTTTTTTTTTTTTTTTTTTTTTGCAAGGCGGATAGCAGAACCTCAATATAAAAGTATGTAATGAATGCATAAAACATTTAATTTTACATACCAGACCAAAATTGGTGGCAGAATGACAATTGCATGCAAATAATTCTATAAAGGTAACGAAGAAAATTCTGTCGCTTTCTCATCCATCACTTTTGAACACCGATATGTCACCTAAGACGTATCTGGAAGATCAAAAATAGTCCCCATCAGCATCGACGACCTTCTGACAACATTCTGGAAGGCCATTGATTCTACTCCTGTAGAACTTGGTAGGCAATTAAGCGAAGAAGGTATCAAGTGCATTTTGAACCTCTACTAGGAATTTGAGCTGGTGTCGTCTAAGGTGATTGTCCAAGGAATGGAAAGGTGATAATCGGACGGAGCAATGTTTGGGGAGTATGGCGGATGCAATAATCTTTCCCATTCAAGGCGTAGAAAGGTGTTCCGAGTCATCCTAGCCACGTGGGTCTTAACGTTGTCCTGTAACAGGAGGACCCTTTTGCTATTTAGAAGTTCTGACACCAGAGTTTTGAGTTTTCTTGAACACGGCTCAACTGTTGACCGTGCTCTGACCAGCTGGTAGCAGTTCCCTTTACACGATACCGCGAGCAGTTCAAAAATACACAGGAGGATCTTCTTCTGGTGCAGTGCTGGTTTTGGCTGTTTCGAAACCGGTTCATGGGATAGTAACCTATGATGACGGCACAGTGGAACTTCGTACAGGACCCATTTCTCATCACATGTCAACATCCTATACAGAAATAGCTCCTTTCTCAGACGAGATAACAAGGAAACACAGGTGTCTGCTCGCGTTGCCTTCTGGCCCGGAGTCAAATCATGTGGAACCCATAGACTCAATTTGTAGTGCTTTCCAAGTTGATGGAGGGTCTGCCGAATGGTTTCTTCATTCACACTGGATTGTAGTCTCAGTTCCTCACATGTCTGGCCACCGTTCACCTCTATTGTTCCTGAATATCTTCAGTTTGTACATGTGTTGGAGTTCCGGTACGTGTTGCGCCTTCAAGTGTTTCGTCACCGCCCTTAATGTTATTATATCACCGCCGCACTGTCCCCGTAGTCACGATGCCATCACCAAAGGTCTGGCATATCTTCCGTCCCGCTGCAGCGACGTTTTATCCCAGTTTGAACTCGTACAGGATACGCGCCCTTGTTCACTCTGTCCTTACGCAAGTTCATGATGTTAGTGAACTGCCACAACCAAGTAATATGTTGAATATACCCACACCAACAACTGACTTTCGCCTTACCTCTATTCGCATTCAACTCACGGCGTGAGGCCCAATTGAACACAGACCACCACAAATATCAACAGAACTTTCTTGGTTACCTTTATACTTAACATTATCTATGATTTTCTTTCCTTTTCATTATGTAAAGAGAAATATGAGAAACAAATATATCTATTCAATTCCTTAACCTTAAGTATACTTTAGTCGCAATTCTTTAGGTTATAATTCGATTAACAGATAACAAAACGAGTTTCAACTTGGAGCACGTGTTAACATTAAATTACATAGAACTATCCTCAAAGTTTTCCGAAACAAATTTTAGAATTAACAAACACGAAATATGAAATTTAGAACAACAATAATTACCAATAATAATTATACACCATATAACATGTTGGAAGGAAGAACTGATACAAAGTATGTAATTTTGGCTCACATATATACAGACAATAAATCCTTTAAAATGCAGGGAAAGTAGCGTCCTCATTTTAAATACATCCATTACCAATTATATTACACCTTCCAGGCACGTAGCCAAGGAGTGGGTCCGGGGGGTCCGGAACCCCCCCCCCTTTGAGATCAGAAATAAAAAACAAGGAAGGATAAAACAAAAAGAAACGAGAAATAGGAAGGGTCAGCTTGAAAAATAAAAAGCTAAAAATAAAGTTATTTTTTATCATCGCTTCTCTGTAGTATTAAACATGTTATTTCAGAAACGGTTTTCAATTGCTCCATTAACTTGTCATTTGGATCAGACAGTATTTGACGGATATTAAAAACAAAAAGTTATATGGAAGAAAGTTCCGTTAACATTTGATTCAATAGAGAGGAGCGCAAATATTGTAAAATATTTTACAACACATTATTGGATACGTACTTTTTAAAAATCAGTTGAGGTCCTAATGAAAGCAAAATTGTTATATTTGGATGAACAGAAGAAGGAACGTAGATATTGTAAAATCTTTTAAAATCTTTTTAGTATTCTTTTATTCGACATTTCTTCATAGTTTGTTACTAAAATACTTACTATCATGTCCTTATTTCATTGTCCTAACAAATAGTGATCAAGCCCCTTGTGTGATAACCACAAGATTTCATATCACACTGCCCTTCCCCCCATTACGAAATCCTGACTAAATTAACCAATATATGTTACCAGTAAAATAGCTTAGAATAATCGAACTCTAGTGTGGATAACCACAGTATTTCATGTCTCGGACCCCCCTATTACGAAATCCTGGCTACGTGCCTCCAACTACAAACTGTAGCAAACCTGTGCTACATTTTAAAGAGTAGATAAATTCATCTTTACTTCGTCACATTCTCTTTGCTCCTTTCAGAGCAGCAAGTTTTCTTGATACCATCAGGATAGGGATGAGATTCTGCAATGCAGAATAAAATATTCCTATGGTCCAGCAAAAGTTTAGGACTTGAAACTGCCTCTAGAAGTAGCTGCACTTGGCTGAAGTTAGAGGTCCTCATTCCAGAGTTCCTCATTCGATAGAATATATATCATGTGTGGCTAACGAAGACAATTATAACTTACAGTTTATTTCCATTTATGTATCGATTACGTTACAAGACTATGGGCTACTTGTCCACCTAATTTGGTTCAGATTCGGCCAGTAGTTACCAGGAAGTAAAGTACCACACACACATAAATACCTACACAAATATACATACATACACACAAGCAACCCTCCCCCCCACATAAACATACACATGGAATGAAACTGTAAACGCCCGTATGGTTACATCGGGAGCTAATAATTAGGTTACGTAATCAGCTGGCAAATTCAAAGTATATAAAAACGTTTCTATTGAAGAGTTCGTCCACTTAAATGCAATTGAAGACTTAGGGACAAATACCCGTCAAGTCGAAAAACTGAAAGTGTAAAGGAGATAGCCTCACAAGGGTTTCCCTTCATCCGATTTTCTTCAAACTTCGAAGATATATACTAGACCAAAAATAAATCGACCCGTATTTTTGTTTCTTCCGGAAAATAGGTTAAAGAGCAAAGAACTCCTTTTCAAAAAATGGTCCCCTTGTTTAAAAGGGTTACTTTAAAGAAACGAAACTCTGCCAATGCAAAGATGACTTCAAAGTAGGAAATACGGGTTTTGTCGTTTTTGCGACAAGCGGGTTGCAGGGAAAATGACCCCTTCGAAATGGCAAAGAGCCCTGCGCAATCCTTACGGAAATTGGATTTCGGTGGAATTGCTTAAAACCGTGATATGTTGTAGATATGGTGTTTCTGAGAAAAAGTCTCAATGGGTACGACCAAAAATCACTGACCGTTTGGCTACTACAGGGCCACGTTTTTGAAATCAGCCAAAGATAATGGTATTGTGAATTTCAGTTAAAAAAATGACTGAAAATGTGATATGTTGTAGATATTGTGATCCGGAGAAAAGTCTTTATTGGCATAACCACCAATCACTGATCGTTTGGCCACTACAGGGTCACTTTTTAGTAAGTAGCCGAAGATATTTAATTTCTATGAAAATGTCTGAAAGTGTGATATGTTGTAGATGTTTCAATTCGGAGAAAAAGTCTCAATAAGCACAACCACCAACCACTGATCGTTTGGCCACTAAAGGCCACTTGTTTTTTTTTTTTTTTTTTAATTAGAAGGTAACGTTATTCTCAATTTCGGTGGAATTGCTTGGAACCGTGATATGTTGTAGATTGTAATCCTGAAAAACTTTCTAACAGGCGCAGCCATCAACCAATGACCGTTCGATCACTACAGGGCCACATTTGAAAAAAGAAGTTAACGCTATTCTGGTTTTCGGTGGAATTGTTTGAAACTGTGATATGTTGTGGATATTGTGATCCTGAAAAAAGTCTCAATTTGCACAACAATAACATCACTGATCTTTTGGCCTCTACAGGGCCACTTCTTTTAAAAACAAAAAGAGCTGAAGGTAACGGTATTCTGGATTTCGGTGTAAATGAATGAAACTGTGATATGTTGTAGGTGTTGTGAAGTTGGGAAAAATTGGCTAGGGCTTTCCAGGGTTTTCATTTGCACTGAAAGATGAACATTTAATGTTGTCTATGCTTAAATGACGTTGGCCACTTCTCTTCCCATTCCTTTTCCGGGTTATGGGATAAGACTTTTTCATTGTTTCATACAATTCTAACAAAATTCCGGAGTATCCTTACCTTCTGCTGTTTTTAAATATCTAGCCCCGTAGTTGCCAAAAGGTGGCTGTGTCTCTTCACATTTTTTCTCAGGATCACAATATCTACAACATATCACGGTTTCAAGCAATTCCACTGAAATCCAGAATACCGTTAACTTCAGCTCTTTTTTTTTTTTTTTTTAAAAAAGAAAGTGGCCATATAGTGGCCAATGAGTCAGTGATGGATGGTTGTGCAAATTCAGACTTTTCTCAGGATCACAATATCTACAACATATCATGGTTTCAAACAATTACACCGAAATCCAAAATAACGTTACATTCTCTTTTCTTTCTAAGTGGCCATGTAGTGGCCAAACGGTCAGTTATAGGTGGTTGTGCTTATTGAGACTTTTTCTCAGGATCAAAACATCTACAACATATGACGGTTTTAAGCAATTCCAGCGAAATCCAATGTCCGTAAGGATTGCGCAGAATCCTTTGTCATTTCGAAGGCGCAATGCAGGGGCAAGCCTTTTCTCGCAAAATTGACAAAATCCGTATTTCCTACTTTGAAGTCATCTTTGCATCGTCAGAGTTTCGTTTCTTTAAAGTGACCCTTTTAAACAAGGGGACCATTTTTGAAAAAGGGTCGTTTGACCCTTATCTTATTTTCCGGAAGAAACAAAAAAAAAATACGGGTCGATTTATTCTTAGTCTAGTGTATATGTTCCAAGTTTGAAGAAAATCGAATGAAGAGAAACTCTTATGAAGCTATCTCCTTTACACTTTCATGTTTTGGACTTGATGGGTTTTTGCCCCAAAGTCTTCAATTGATATACATAGGTTGGATAAAAGATAGTGATAACACTGTCCACACATCAGAGGACTGTGCCTCAGTACTACAAGAGTTGAAGCTGATACGGGAATGTGAGACGATGACGTGTGGTGAGTGGTAAGAACTGTATGATAATCAGTAAAAACCAGCAATGCCGTAAAGTAGATGAGGAATATGGAAGCGCCATTATACTATGTTTAGGAAAGACGAACAACGTGCGTGGATCAAGATCGAATTGTCACGTGGACTCAGTGCTCAACACCATCAACAAAAATTAGCACGCTGACCGTGTTCCCATATGTATGATAGAAGATTAAAGAGACGGAAGGTAAATATACTGAAGGGATGTGACAGATGATTTTTTGTTTTTGCTAGCCCGCAGGCTAGGCACCCTGTAGAGGGAACAGTTGCAAAAGAAACTATATAGATGTGGTATTTCTATCATTGGGCTATGGGATGTTCCTTTATTAAGTAAATACTTCGTTTGGAAGGTCATTATGGTATTTTCGTCCATAATCATTATTGAGGAAGGTAATACACAACACATGTGCGAAAATATTATTAATGATAAGTATAAATATCATATGAATAGAAATAACAATTATAATAACATGAAAAAGTGTAAGGTACGTTGATTGGAAATTTTAGTTGGGCGAAGATTAATATGAGGGAAGGAATGCGGTGAGATACCGTCACAATACATAGGAGATGTTACCGAGGACAAATGTGTGTCATCTTCTGACTAGGGACAACCCTAGGCTGATGAAGACGGGGAAGGCACTGTTAGTGCCAGGGGTTGATCACTGTGCTTGATGCGATTGGTATATATGCGAATATGAACATACAATCGATGATCCTGCAAGAGTTCTAAGTCGGGATGATTTGGCGGCAAAATATAACAGTATAATGTAAACATAAAATTTAGAGGGAGATAGTAATATTGCGGGCGTGCAGGTGAAAGAGCAAGGTAGTATATGGTAGCTAACAGGAGTAGTTGTTGCTGAGTATAGCGGACAGTGGTGAACTTTAGTTGAAGAGACTTGAGGTGATAAAGTAGTATAGGAAAAGTAATGAGTTAATATAGGTATCTAGTTGGACTGGGAAGGGAAATGCGTTGCGCAATGCGGAAGGCATGGCGTTCAAAGGTGGCAAGTTTGTAGTAGTACAAGGCGGAATCTGATATGCAGGCAGATGTGATGAAATTAAAACCAGGAGCAGAATTTCGTTTTGCTGAACAACTGATGTTATATCGGTAACGGAGATGAGGCATGTGAGTTCTTGTAGTGGATTAATATTTGATTGGAAGATAGGATTTGCAGTGTTGACATGACCGAACGGATGAGCAGAAATGTGGGCATGAGGGAATGAGATAAAAATGCCTTACAGATAATCGGCAAAGACGTTGGCTTTATCTTGATCAAAAGGTGCGTGGCTGTTGTTGATGATGAGAGGATATGAGGTCTTGCTGTACTTGCCACAGAGTGCGTTAAAACCTTTCCAATAACGTAAAGGTTGTGCACTTTCAGCAACGTTTTTGCATGTTTGTATGGTGGGATGTAGTTTTTTACGGAACGTTGCAGCTGGCGGTAAAGACGAAGTGCTTCGAGATTTTGTGTTCTTACGTAGTCTCGATAAGCTTGTCGGAAGAGTTTGATTTGAACGAGGTAATGCGGAGGCAATTTAGGTTGATAGGATGTTGAACTATTAGTAAGGATATACAATTCCGATGCATGGATGATTTCTGAAGTAATAGTGGCAACATGGGCATAAACCTCCTCTGATGTAGTGAGAGAATGCAAATGTATGATAGGTGGGATAATGATCCCAGTTGGCTTTGTTAAAACGTTGTGTTTGAATCGGCGAAGCGATTACATGGGATCTAGCAGAGCCCATACGATAGGAAAGCTTGAACGGAGCATGATCACTGCCAAGGAGGTCGATGACTATAAGGATGATGTGAGCAGCAAGTATATTGGAAGTGATAGCTACGTCAGGGTGGTATTTGATATAGATCTATTAGAAGTTGGAGGAATATGCGTAATGAGAGTAGTATGAGTGGCAATATGGCCAGAGAATTGTGTGAGTTAAGTAGGAGTGCGACTATGATAGCTGATATCAATAAGGATGATGTAATGTTTATACCTATGAGATATGTGACTGAAAACAGCAAGAAAAAACAGTGGCCGATTCGAGCGTAAATAGTGGCAAAGGTGATCATGATAGACTTGAAGTATAATGTAAAAATGAAATGTTCTTGGAGGTAAGGAATGGAACAAATTTGCTGGCAATAAGGTAAATGACTGCGAAAGCGGATCGCTACACCGCCATTTGCCTATAATGTTGGTACTGTGTTGTTCTGACGTAGGAGCGTATAACGAGGAATACTACCGAGATCGTTGGGAATGTCCCGTTTAACAAGAAGACGGATACTTGTTCTTCAAGTAAAGGAGCATCGAAAAGAGTTTTGTTCGTTGGTAGAGAGCGAATATTAAAAAAAAAGAAATACTAAATCCATGATAAACATATTTAAATGGCTGTTTCTTGTAATGATGTATGGAAATGAACATAGTTGATTGCGTATGTGGCGTAAAAGTTGATATTGAATACATACTTTGTGGCCTTGGTGGAGTATGTGAGTACGCTGGAAGGGATGGATGTTCTGTAAAGTGAGAGTTAGAGATTGAAGTAGTTCTTGAATGGTAACTGGAGCTGTAGTTTGTTGAGTGGGAGAGGAGAAGAGTCTGAGATACGAAGTGGAACTACTAAACTTGGGTGTTGTTTGTCAGGTTGCGGTTTATTTTTGCACTTCTAGCTGTAGGCTGGATGTTGGTCGTGACAAGTTGGACATTCACGTGGTCGTTGGAGATTCTGAGAAGTGTGTTTTTGGTTAGATCCTGCGCAATAAACACAAACTGGTGGGTTCTTGCAATTACTACTACTGTAATCATTGTGGGTCTTGCGATTTTCGCATCGCACAGGAAGAGGAGCAGGCGAGCGTGAGGGCTCGACTCTGAGCCGACGGTGATATGTAATCGCCAGTAGTAAGCAAGGACTCCATGGTATTTTGTGAGGAGGTAAGTACACGAACCATACATGTGGCACCATTATTGTTACTTATATGTGTTGTTTTGTGAGCGGTATGACCTGGGAGTTGTTCCTCTTGGATTTTTTCATCAGAGCCAGATGAAAACACCCCAAACGCGGACACGGCTCTTATCTATTAAAATATTGCCCAAATGCGGACACTCAGATGTTAACTTCAAATTTCCGTTTCTTGATTACGTTACAACCAGAATTGGTGGTTCACAAAGCAGCCAGAGCAGAGTAAGACGAAACACAATACATATTGCCGGATTGTCACTTCTGCAAGCAGAAAACATATCTACTTTCAACCAATGCATAGGATTCGTAATTTACAACTAATGAAAATAAGAAACATAGGCTGATCCGTGTGCATTTATAACTTAAGTGATATGAGTAATTCATATTAGCCAAAAAGTTGAAAACCTCGTATTTACCGACGTATAAGAAGCATCCCATTGTGAAGAATAATTTCTTGAATATATATTTATTACTGTACTCAACGAAGATTCCGTTTTTACTTGTTACTTTCATTGCAGAAGGAATATTATTGTCGCCAAATACAATAAAGGTACAAAAGAAGGTGAGCTTCTAAATTACCGAACATTCAAAAATGGATAACCAAGAAACCGAATGCGATATAGAACACAACTCATATATTGCGTTATGAGTAAACCGAATGTATTTTCATGTTTTTGATAAAGCATTGTATACTTTTTGTACTTTAGACACCCATGCACATGTATTTTTTATTTTCTTTATAAGTATATTTCTTCTCTTACTATTGCTGCAATACAGGATAAATACAGGGTGCGGCACGTGAAACCGGCCCGTCGTAATATTCTGGTATATTGTGTTTTTGGCAACACTTAAATAATCTACCTTCCTACCAAGAGATGGCGTGTCGAGGTCGGGTCGACTTACGTGACCTGCAGCAGTCACGTGCAGCCGCAGCCAGTGAAACTTGTCGAAACCAGTTGAGAAAAAGGCCTCGTTGTGTTAAGCCGGGTGAGTGTCAGTGTGTGATAATGCCGTATTCGATACCCGAGCGTGTTGCCATTGTTGAAGGGTTCATTCTCACTGGATCTTTTGTGAAAACAAAGAATTTGTTTCGGGAGAAATTTTCAGGACGTTCTGTGCCAGCAAAAAGCACCATTCAGGAATTGATTGAAAAGTGGCGGCGTACAGGATCGGTTCAAAATGCTCCCAGGAACAAACGACCATCTGTCTGCACACCTGATTTTAAGATGCAGGTGGAGGAGATAATGACAAGAAGTCCTCGAAAGTCAACCTTATACACACTTGACCGAAGAGGAGCGTCAGTTATGTTACTTTGAGCAGGACGGTGCAACATGCCACACATCAGCTGCATCATTGTCCCTTGTTCATGAGATGTTTACACCAGAGAGGACAATCAGTAAAGGCTTGTGGCCTCCTCGGTCACCAGACTTGTACAAGTGTGACTTTTACTTATGGGGACTGTTAAAGGGAAGAGTATACGAAACAAATCCACACACAATTGAAGAACTCAAGACCAGGATCCAGGATGTCACCAATAGCATTACAACACAAGAACTGACAAGGGTATATATGAATCTCCTCAATCGTGCTCACATGTGTTTAAGTGGGCGGAGGACACTTTCAGCACCTGCTGTGAAGGCTGCTGTGAAGGTGAGTAGTCATATTCAATACATTACATTTCATTTATGTGTTGTAGTTAATCATATTCAATACATTACATTTCATTTTATGTGTTCACTTTACGGGCCGGTTTTACGTGTCGCACCCTGTATGTTTGTATATAACTATTTTAAAGTACAGATTCAGCATTGTATACTAATTAATAATAGAATTAGGAAATACGTGAACACTAATGCACAGAGAGAATGTTGACTTTCCTTCAGAAGGGGGATGAGACAAGAGAGCCCATTCCTATTAACAATTTTTCATTTTCTGTACTAATGATAACTTTTAAGTGTATCAAGAGCATATAATCTATATTTATTTATTTTTTAAAAGAGAATTGACTAATTGAATTATGACAGCCATTTATGGCATTCGGTTCATAATTATTATTTTTCTTGATCTCCATCCCTATGTTCACACATCATAAAAGAAAAATTTAGCGTAGGCCACAACGATTACGCCCTTTAGATAAATATTGGTGAATTGAGAATGGGAGAAAAGGAGAAAACTCACATACATGATGTAGTTTACAATAGGTTTAAGAATGGTGAAATCAAGGAATATGTCAAATACACGCGGCGAATACTGTACGACTGCCTTTGATTAGCGAAACTATGAGTAATATTCCGGCAGCCAAAAGTCTAAAATCAGCTGAAACCAAAGTTAGCGTATTAAGTTTTTTCTTTGAATTTTCTGAATGATGGGTATGAAAGCTTCTGAAAATTGAGTGATGCCACCTCAGCACCCTTGGGGAATTCGAGTGGTGACGTCATTTTAGTGTCATCGTAATAGTCGCCAAGTTTAAAACGACAAGTTCCAAAAATCGACGATAGTTCCAATAATTGTTATCTGATTTGCATTCTTTAACTTTCTTCAGATAGATGATGAATTCATTCTTTCTACAAAATATTGCTTATTTGCGTATTTACTTTTATTGTAGTTAAAAATTGCTTTACAAAGTTAAAATTTACCAAACTTTACCTTTAGTATACAGTATGACTTCGATAATGTAAGAGATTCCGGCTCTTTTTCATACTGTATTCAACCGATCTGTTTCAAATTTTCTGGGGCAAGACTAGATAGTCATGGAGGCCTACTCTCCAAATTTGGTACAAATCGGTTAAGTAGAGGCTGAGAAATATATCGGAAGTTGTTAGATCATGAACTTCATGCTGTACTTCCATATTCGTATATAATTGATGCTTATTTATATCATTCACTTTTATTTAATATATCTTCTGCATGTTTATTTACATATGCATAAGAAACTTCACTTACAGTGCATGAAAAATGTAGGTTATCATAGTATGTATATATGTACTTTAAATTAAAATATATGATAGAAATAGTAGAATCTAATGATAACAAACCTGAATATTTTCCTTCGATTATTTAAATATTTTCTTCAGACAACTGAAAAGTCATATTTATATTTTTAATATTTAATTCCTATTTACCAATGTAAACTTCCTGACGAACTTTTAAAATATTTCATAAAGAAGTAGGGCTGTAACATCCAATATTGTTACAGGCACGGAACAAAGTACATGGTAAAGAAAAATCTCTACAATTACAACGATACAGTTTGGATGGTTCATCGCTTCCATAGAGGATTTAATCAGTTTTAGTTCCTCAGAGGGTGCTAAGGGTACATCTTCAGACAAAGTTAATTGCACTAAAGTTTTCTGAACAGTGTCTTTATAATGTCCAAACATACATAGTTGAGTCTAGTTTAGGTGGATGTGACAACAATGCACTTTTCCACACATATTTGCAAATGTGCACGTTTGACGCTTTTTAAAAGAAGCGAGGAAAGTTGTGGTGCTTGAGAACAGTGTCTCCCCATTTTTTCATGCCGCGGTTTTGTTCGTGCCTATGTAATAGTTGCACAGCTTCCTTTAACGTACCATTTTGTGAGAAATAGTGAAGCTCGCTCTAGAACACTAGAATGTGTGCTGTATGGTCGCCCATTAATGACCGGGAATAACCATCCTTAATGGTTTTAACCTTTTTCTTTCCTTTACCAATATTAAAATGCCATGCTGTAGCGTCAAACCACTGATGACGTGAGTTGCCAAAATATTTGAAATGATTTTTCGATGCTCCAATACAGTTGCACCAATATTTACGACAGTTCGTCCGTGCGTTGATGATTCCATTAACATTTCTGCTGTAGTGTTTCAAAGGAACTATATAGGTAACCAAGAAACATCTGTCGCTTTCTGTTCAGGTCTGTGTTTCATTGACTCTCACACTGTGAGTTGACTGCGAGTGGAAATAAGGCGGAGGTCAGTGTTGGTGTGGGTATATCCAACATACTACCTGGTTGTGGCAATTCAGTTACACCGTGAATTTGCGGAAGGACAGAGTGAACAGGGACCTCCACAGAGCGTCATAAAGGCTTGTATGCTGTACGAGTTCAAACTGGAGTCAAACGCCGCTGCAGCGGGCCAGAAGATATGCCAGACCTTTGGTGAGGGTGTCGTGACTACGCGGACAGTGCAGTGGTGGTTTAACAAGTTTAAGGATGGTGACGAAACCCGCACCACGTGCTGGAATATCTTCAGATAGGAATTGAGGCCAACAGTGGCCAGACATGTGAGGAACTAGGGCTACAATTTAGTGTGAGTTGAGAAACAATTCGGCAGTACCTCCATCAACTTGGGAAGTACTACAGGTTGGGTCGATGGGTACCACATGAAATGACTCCGGGCCAGAAGGCAACGCAAGCAGACGTCTGTGTTTCTTTGCTGCCTCGTGTGAGAAAGGAGCCATTTCTGGACAAGATGTTGACATGTGATGAAAAGTGCGTCCTGTACGAAACTCCACGGCATCGTCACCATTGATTAGCATCCCATGAACAGATTTCAAAACAGCTGAAACCAGCACTGCAGCAGACGAAGGTCTTCCTGTGTATTTGGTGGACTGCTTGTGGCATCGGAAACTGCTGCCAGATGATCAGAGCATCAATCCAACTGGGTACTGTCAGTAGTTGAGCCGTGTTCAAGAAAAACTCAAAACTCTGGGAGCCAGCATTTCTGAATCACAAAGGGTTCCTCCTGTTACAGGACAACGCTAAGCCCTACGTGGCTAGGATGACCTGAGACCATTTACGTTTTATGGGACTCCCCGCAAGAAAATACCCAGATCCCCCACCTTAATAACACTTTTGCGGAATGATAGATAACATAATAAAGAACCACACTTCCCTGTATCTGTGAATAATGAGTTAAATGCATGGAACTACTTGGCCTAAATATTTATAAATTGAAATCACTTTGTTATATACATATGATTTATTGAATAAGCTTCACAATGGAAGATGGACTTACTTCCTTGCAGTCAGTGACGTTAGTCTTCATGAAGAGTAGCAAAAAATATTTGAATGGTTTCGTCTTTTCTTTCCTATCAGTAAAATTCTTTAATGACTTCCGTACATCCATTTTTCAGTTTCGTTCGCATTTATTGAAAGCAGTATTAGATTACTTAAGTTATTTTGGCCTTTCTGCTTCTCATAGAGTTTTATATTAATTTCATCTAGCCTCTCCGCAGAAATGATAGACAGCGGGGGCGTCAAAAACAACAAACATGCGGTAATAAGTTCTGAAAAGCTAGATATCAGTGACATATTTCATAATTAAAAGCCTTATAGGTCAAACAGAGAATTCTGAACACTTATTTCACATTTCAGCTGTTTCAGAAAGCAAATTACTTCCATCGGAAACGACGAACCAATATCACAACTGTAATTAGTTTGAAGTATCTTTGTCCTTAAAATTTCATCATCAGTGACATGAATTATATTGGCAGGAAACAAAATGAAAAATTTGGATACTATATCACACAAAGATGTTAAACGACAATGAAACTGTGAATTTAGCATGTCAGATAGTTTAATATAGATGTTAATTCTAAAGTTCGATTCAATATTTCCCGCCGATGAAAAATATATAGCCTATAAAAGCCGACTGAACCGACTTTTCCTCTTTTTTGTTCGCGGTGCTTGACTTAAACTCCAAGCCTCCCAAAGATAGTGGAAAAAGGGGAAGATGGAAGAACATTGCCGACTAATACAAAACTGAAAAGCATGTTGGTTAGACCTATTAGGAGGCTAGAGTGAAGGAGCCCCGCGCATTGTCAGGTTTCGCCACATAGTAGTTACGCCACTGCCTGGGACACCATTTTACGCTTTCAATGGGAAACACTGTTGCATCTGCCATATTCCCCGGACATTGCACCGTCCGATTTTCACCTATCCCATTCCTTGGACAATCACCTTAGAAGAAGCCAGTTCAAATCCCCAGTAGAGGTGAGGTGCAAAATGCACTTGATACATTCTTCGCTTCACGGCCCACCAAGTCCTACCTTGATGGAATCCATGGCCTTCCAGAACGTTAGCAGAAGGTCGTCCATGCTAAAGGGACTATTTTCAATCTTCCAGGTACATCTTAGGTGACATATCGATGTTCGAAGGTGGTGGAGGAAAAAGCGACGACATTTTCTTGGTCACCTTGATAGAAATGAACAAGGAAGAGGAAAGCATCGGTGTCATCCGATTTTACAGTCACTTGCCAGCCAGGGTGACTTTCATTGCTTGTTGTACTAAGATGTTAGCATCAAACTGAATACAGGCTTTATGAGAACATCAACTGTCAGCTTTGTTGTTTTAATTTTTCGGGGGAAGTTCTCCGGAACATCCAGTAATTCATTGCCACTTTGTAAGCATTTCGACTCAAATATTACTCTCAAAATTTCTTGAGCAATTATCCTCATTGCGCGTACATACTGATGAATTTTCTTCTCAAGTAGCATTTTACTAACATGTGCAAATACATTCTGGATTAGCTCGGTTAACGCACTGTCCACCATAAGAGTACCAACGAAACCAACAAAACTAATCAGAAGGTGCATGCCTCCAAGTCTCAACACAACTTTCTGAAATTGAACAGGGTATGCTTAATGTATATGTAATGCCACTCTGTATTACTGCTGGTCACATGTAAATAGAGTAATATCTTGCCCGATTTGTTTTGTTGTTATCTGAGCTTTCGTCAAGGCTGTCATGATAGTATTGAGATGAGAAGAGGACATATCAATCAGAGGTAGATACAGCACCACAGTGGATGCTTGTAAAGTTGAACTACTTTCTCTACAACTTACAAATGTTGTAACCATGAAACTCCATATATGTGCATCCATCAAAATTATGTAGTGACAAATTACATATATTTAAATATATGTTACGTTTTTATGCGAAATGTTCTTTAATGATTACAATGTGGCTTTATCTGTCCTAAATTTCCCTGCAATACTAAAAATGAAATAAAATTAACCCGAAAGGAAATATATTGTATGTTTTCAAGTTGATTGGCACTCTCACTTACAATGCCAGGGATCGTAGGCTCGATTCCCATTCGAATAATGGGGTTTGCTTTTCACTGCTGATCTCATGATTTGGAATTAGGATACATTAAAAGCTTCTAGCTTAATTGGGATCATCTAGATAGATATAGAATTAAATGAATGTCATCTATGCAAATTTTCTACAAAAGAACAGACCATTTTTACATTTTAAAGTGTTTTTAACTGTAATAAAAATGAATACATAATTAGTGGATACAAGTACCAAAACGTAACTTCATTATATCAGGAGAAAGTTACGGTATACAAATCGGATAAAAGTTATAGGAACTGTGGTCAAGTGTTTAAAACGGGTCGTAAGGTATTCAATGATTTTTACACTGACGCAATTGATGACGTCATCGCCCGAGTTCCCCAAGGATGCCAAGGTGGCATCACTCAAATTTGAAAAGCCCACGTGTATATCATTCAGAATATGCAAACAAAAAAACTTATTACGGTTTAAGTCTCGGCTGCCGGACTATTAGTGACCAATAGGATTACATTATTTGTTAATATATATATATATATATATATATATATATATATATATATATATATATATATATATATATATATATTTGTACGAAAATGTTTGTACGCAAAGATACAGCAACCTATTTACTTCTGGTTTCGAGAGGGGTTTAAGTGCAACCTTAGTGTAGTTGATTTAGTTTGTAATACAAGTTAGCTTTGCTGCTTTGTTCATATAATAATAATAATAATAATAATAATAATAATAATAATAATAATAATAATAATAATAATAATAATAATAATAATAATAATAATAATAATAATAATAAAATTATTATTATTATTATTACCGTGCCCTTTTTCATTCTCATCTTTTCCTTCGATACAATTGAAAACATCAAAAGACAGTTAAACATGTCTAATTCTTTAGAGATACAGACATCTTAATATAACTAACTCTATGGCCTATGGAACCTGGAGGTTCAATGCCGCGTTCGCAAAAGCTCTCCACTGACTTCTATCCATAGTCAACTATATCCAGTTTCAATTTCTGCGAGATTCATCTTAATATTTTATTCCCATCTGCGTATAGTCTTCCTAATGGTCATTTTCCGATTGGTCTTCCAGTTAAGACTTTGAAAGGCGTTTCTACTTTCTTACTTCCATCCTAGCTACATGTCCTGCCCACTTAAGCCTCCTAGAGTTGATGACCTTAACAATGTTCGGAAAAACGTATAGATTATGCATTTTAACATACCTAATAATTGTAATACTCATTCTATTTCCTTCTCAAGGCATTTTCCTCCTCTTTTGATGAATAACACTAGCCAACAAAATTTCACTTTTTTTCTGTAACGGGCATGAGAACAGCTAATATTTATGTTTTCGGGTGTGCTGATAACGAAAATGTTAAAGAAAATGCAAGATTAGCTATCGTTTTAAAGTTATGATAATTTTACGTTATTTCCTGCATAAGCTTATGCGTGTATTTACCTTGTTGTCATCCCTTGGAGAGAAGTCACTGAAGGAGCAACCGCTTTTCCTGGCATTTGTAGTTTTCTGCTGGTGATTCCATACTTAGTGTCCAACAGTAATCGGGTAACATTGATGCATTCCACGTTTCCTGGCACCTAATTTCTATGTTCGAAATTTGCTTGTGGAAGAGTTCCCCGTGCTCGTCGCTTACAGCACCACAGTTGTCAGGAAGAAGTCCAAGTGGGAATCTAAGGAATGTAACTTTAAGGACATGTTGCACCCCAGTTTATCTTAGCAGTGCAGAAGATTTACCACACGATCCTTATAGTTTTCTGCCCTCTTATTTCCTAAAACATTTGTTGATACTTGAACAAAGACATCAACAAGCTAACTTTTCGTCACCTGTCAGAATAGTGCTGAAATGCTCATCTTTGTACAGTTTGCGTATCTGAGGACATAGAAAAATCTCCTCTTGTATTTTCGCCTCACTAAGACGCCGAAATTTCTTTTTATAATAAAGTGCTTTGGTGCGGCTACCCCAGAGACACAGGAAGCAACTAGCCCTGTTATAGCCCAAGTAATATGGCTATGTCTTTCAGATTCCCGGTAATTTGCCATTTAAACTTGTCATAGTTCAATCGCAATAAAATTGTTTCACGTTATCATATGTTTCTTTCATGTAAGGTGCATACCCAACCTGAATCGATGGTAACAAGATGTCATTGTGCAGGAGGACACATTTGAGAGTAATTTGGAGGAGTCGATGGATAACCTCCACTCATCACTTTTGTAGTCAATGCCCATAGCTGCCATTAGCCTCTCCAAATCACTGCAACATACCAAGTTCTTTTCATTTCGAAAAATGGAAGGAATGGCATATGCCGGTTACGGAATGCAGTCACATTTACCACCTTACCAAGGCAGTTCCACTGTAGTAGTCTTGAGACCAAAATTTCAGCTTTATCGTTCGGCAAATCCAGATCCCTCACTAGGTCATTAAGTACACATTGTTATTTTGTGATTCTGTATACAGTCATCGTTACACACAGAATTAGGATCTTTCGAAGAATTGGGTTTCGAAGGTTATGGTACAGCACTAGTGATACTCACTATCACAATCAGGTGGGACAGGAACAGGCAGTCCGTCTCCGTGAGGCATTGGTCGCATGGCTGACAGTATGTTAGGATATATCAAGGAAGACCTTTTCCTCTTGGAAATATCATGTGCTAATGGAGTTTCCTTAGAAAAGTAACGATCATCCATATAGTTTGATGGTTCTAGCCAGATTATGGTTATAGCCATTGGCGTCTCTGGCATGTAAAATTTGGGGGGGACATCAAAGGAAATGATCTAACTGCTAGTATCTCAGCGGAATGTTAGATTATGTCACTTCAAAATATTGGGGGGGACGCGTCCCCCCCGTCCCCCCGCCAGAGACGCCCATGGTTATAGCAAAGTCCATGGAAGATCTTTTACGATTTAACCACGAATGAAGACTTGAGACACAAGATATGCAACATACATGAGGAGCCCAGGCTTGTCCTGGTCCCCGATTTCACAGCCAAAGTACAGTCTTTACGCCTTCCTAATAAATGGCGTTATTTGCCTAATTTGCGATTTCAATGTAGCCTGTCCGCAACTGCAATTTCAATGTAACAATAATAGCCAGCACTGTTTACGTATTTGCGAGGCATATTGAATCACATGAGTTACAATGACTACACGCGCTAACTACACTTCAACAAAACGTTCTTCCAGAACACGAACACAACACAGCATGTAAGAGACTCGATCTATGCTTAAATGAAACATGTTTCACACTAGTCCCTCCTCGTTCCCTTTCCCTCCTCTTGTTGCTACGACCCCGGGCTAAAAATAGCGACAAAATTCACACAGCTATTGCTGCCTGCACGAAACTTAATCACTCTGTCTACCATCAGCGGGATTTGAAGCCTATATGGCAAGGGGTTCAGAGTGAATGATAATAAAATATAATAATTATAATTAAATGTGCCCCTCTTTAACTTGGAAACGAGAGCTAATTCGAGATTTTCATTGTCATTTTCGTTATCAGCGTGGTCGACAGAGTTAAAAAACATATATTTCATTCCAGTTACATTTTCACTATTGGCTAGTGTAATCGAAAAGCGCTGAAAAACAGCTCTACTTATTTTAAATGAGAAGTCCATATAGCAAATTTCGTTCTTCTAATCTTCACAGATATTGAGGATTTACTCATTATCCTCAAACCCGTCATTTAAAAAAAAAAAAAAACTTCCACATATCTTTCACCTCTTCCTTCTCGAATTCTCAAAAATCCCTGCTTGGTTGGACCTTACATCACAATTCCTATGCCCTATCCAAATTTCAAGTTTTCAGCTTAAGCTAATTACGTGGGCGTTAATGGACCAATCAATCAGTCAGTCAGGATTTCATTAAATATAGAGGATTAAAAGACTAATACCAACTTTCATGTCTCTAACCTTAACGGATTTCGAGATATGGCCATTTTATTAGAATAATAATTGTAATCCTCACCCTTTTTCTTCTTGCCCGTTTTCTTCACTTGTAGAGGAAATGTGGAAAACAATTAAGACCTATGTAATTATTTTAAATTAGTAAATTTCATGTTTTTAATCTTAAGGCATTTCGAGATATTGCCATCTCATTTTAACAATTGCAAATCCCACCGTTTTTTATTCCCACTTTTTTCACTTTGCAGGTGAATTTAATTTTAATGAACTTACATCACTTTACAGCTACATCACCTTACAGTTCACCAATTCCCATTCCTACGAAATGGTAATTTTTACCTTCTAAGAAAACATATTTACTTCGTGAAAGGGATGCAATAACGTAACTAGTAACACGCCTGCAGACAAACTTAGAGTCCCGGGTTTGATCCCAGGTACGGACAGGAAATTTTTGTTCTTCGGTCGTCGTTTCATTGCGGATCTGAGTTTCACCCAGCCGCTTTGACAGGAAAATCTTCGAAAATCAAGGGAAGCAAAGTTACAGAAGGAAACTCATATAAATAAATTTCAAAGCCTCGAAAAGTAATATCGAACTGTTGGAGGTATGGCAAATATAACTAGGACAGAGCGAATAGGTTCTGAAAATATGGGGAGGAAAAGAGATGGGTTGGACGGATTAAAACTGATGTTATTAGGGTATAGTTACTCATTATGTCTAGATTTGTGGTGGACAAACACCGTGCTCGTGGGTTTTCTCGGGGTTCTCCCGTTTCCTCCCACTTTCTTCATTCCACCATTTCACTCATCTCTCATTATCACCGTCTCCTTTAGCCTAACCGGCATAACCGTGGGACGTAAAACTCAAAGATTTCATTTCATTTTTTCATTATGTCTAGAGAAATAAATCTAAAAAGCTATGAGAAGGCCTTGTTTGACAACAGCCACTGTCTTCCATAAACGCTAGATCTGCTCTCTTCTGTATGTTTTACTGCGAATACGGCAAATAAATCGTGAATTTCAAATCATCCAGTTGATAATGACTTGATGTCGGTGGAGTGTATATAAATTCAACCCTCACTCTTCACTCAATTTAGTCATGCATCGTTTCGTTGTTTTCTGAAGGGAAAAAAAATCATTACGGAATAAATAGATGGTATATTTTCAACTTTCTACAATTGAAGTTAAGAAATGGAGAGAAAATAATTTATTTTTATACGAGTTCAAAAAAATAAATAAATAAATAAATAAAATAAAAGATATGGAACACCACCACACTAAACTCAGTCGCTCCTAGTTCTTCAGCTAAATAACGGTATGCTGCAGTTATTATCGAAACACTTTCTTCTGAAATACAAACTAAATTATAATGTATTCTCAAGAAATCTCGTGCGAAGAAACTTCACTCGCAATATGTAAACTATACCTTGTAAATGTTACATTACATAGGACTTATGTAATTTGCCAGGGTAATTAACGCATATTTGTTTATGAAATATCAACAAAATTGCATGAGTTATACTTGAGAAAACTGTCAAAAGAAAACGCTCATCTTGAAGAGTAAACTACCTCTTGTGAATGTTTTCGTAGGGAGAGATCTGAAGGATCTGAGGGAGCGCAAAGTGTTACCCGCTGAAACACTAGGATATATTAGGTAGATTGTAATAAAACTAAATCGAGAGCAGATTACTGGTCTAGTATATTAACAGAAATAATATCTTGGCGGCTTCTGCCGTTGAAATAACACAGAGTTATATTTTGCATTAAGGGACGCATGCTACATTTTTTAAATTAACAGGTATGTTGTTTTTACTGCACTTTAGGAGACAAAATGTAGGCAATTTCATACAGCTCTTTTAAAGGAAATGTTTACCCTTCACCACTGGAAAATTATTTTCATTATTCTCATTGATATAACTTCTTGCATTAATTGCACCAGCACAATAGACAAAGTTATTTTACAGCTTATAATCTACAAGGCGATAATAGAGGACAAACATATAGACATTTACTTTCAAACGCATTTTCATTATTTTGATTTTAAATAGAATCATAATTTATTTAATATGTTTTTATACTAAGAAAATACATATCTAAAAGTTTTGCATATTCTCAGATATTATAACGAAAAGATTTATATTTTCGTCGAGCAGGAGATATATTCCCTCGCCCCTTAGGTTTCGTCACTGGTTTGAGCTTTATGTAAAGTAATCTCCTGCTTCAAACTCTATTTTGTTTATAGTCAGGCAGGACCATTCAGATAATAGACTATCTTATATTATCTCAATGGGCACTACTAAGCTTGCAAGGAGTAATTGCAAGTTACAACTCTTGCAACGTATAAAGGAAATTTTCTCACAAGCCAGATTTTATTTTATGTTACAGTAACTTACGTAAATGAGCTTGGATCTGTCTGAATTTGCTCAAACAATGAGATTACAATATTTGCTTAATACCTGGAAATTCAATCAATTCATTTGCAAAATTTTAAGTATGTAGTTACATTTGTAATATAATTATATAGTTTCCAATTTTATAATCCTAACATTCCTCGTGAAAGAATCTATTAAAAGCTGCAAACTACGTCTTATTTCGAAGGTATATATGTGGACAGATACACTTAAAATACACTTAAAATGTATAATGGGAACATTTGTTTACTGTAACACGTAGTCTTTGAAAGTTTGTAAAACTGAACATTTGAGCACTGTGACAGAATTATGTTAACGATTTATATAATGACAGTGACGATTGAATTGAAATTCGGCGTCTCGTTCACAAAGTAAGGCTATACGAGTATAAGACGTGAACCTAAAGCTTATCATTGGATCCGAACCACATGAGCTCTCATTGCAAATCAAACTCAAGTCTCTTGCGAGAAAAGTGTACACTAACAATATAGCTACGAGAAAGTTCACTAAATGAGTACGGACTTGTGTTCATTAGGCAAGACGTTGCTGGTATATAGTGGCAAATCTCCCAAATTTTGAAATATGATAAATTATGAATTCGTGGTTGGTTGTAGAAAGTGCATAGATAGATGCGGTGTTGAGGAAACAGTTTAAATATGAGTCAGTGTTCTTGACAAGAGCTCCACTCTAAATTACTTTTAAACATTAAACAAACAAACAAACAAACAAACTCTCTAACGTACAGCTAAAAAAATGGATAGTAGTTGAATGAAGTACCTGAATAGCAATATACCTCCATTGACATCAGTTTCGATTTACTAAAGTGAATATTGCTGTTCAGGAATTCTTGTTTTCCTGTTACTGAGTCAACAAGGAAACGTCCGTGACTTTACGTGCAGTTGAATAAAAACCATACGAACTACAATTAGCCTAGATAATAATTCAGCTGCGCCGAAGCAAGTTAAAAGAAATAAAAACTAAAGTAATCAATACCTAGGTAATAATCAATCAACTGAATAAGAAGATATTGTTTTTCTTTTTTTAATTTTCAATTGATAATATTTTAATTAAAATTAATCGCATAAATTTTTCAACATTACATAACAAATTCTAAAAGAAAGGTATTTATTTATGGTGAAATAATGTGGTAAAATTTTCTTACTTACAATTGATTCTTACAGGATAGAAAAGTTACATGAAATTCTTTACAAACATATTTTGTTCGTTGGCGGAAGAAAGATCTAACATGAAAATTCTCGTTTCGTTTCCTCTGGAATAGGGTTTGGTCAGAAGTCAAATAAAAGGTTTTTCTTAAGTAGCTTCTCCCTCAAGTGTTGGCATTCTATCCCACTCAAACAAACTGAAATGTCAACAAGGGAGAAACTGAGTCGAAGAGCCTTGCTTCTTCCTGTTTGCATATCATTCTAAGTGTTTCCGTTTGCCAACTCAGATAAGCTTCTGCATAAAGACTACCTTAGGTACGATTTCTGTACTATGCACTAAATCTACATCTTGGTAATACAGAGAAATTTCTGTGAGATGCAGTCGGTGCGTTTAGAAGTTTCCTTTGACCAAATGTTCTACTAAAGAGGTTTAATAGTTATTTACTCTGCAGAAGAGATAAAATATAAATTTAACGAACAAAAATAGCTTGCTGAATATGGAATAAAAAAAAAGTTGGTAAAATACCACAGAAATACTTGGAATGTACCTCGATATTACCCGAAAATCTATAGTGTGTTCTGGTCTTGACTAATTCTATACATAGTTACTTATTTTACATATACTTACCAGCAAAATGTGTACAGTAGCATGGACAACTCGGGGCACCTAGTATTTTAAAAGGTCGAAAAATCAGGATTTCTAAAAAACGGTTACTTTACAAGGCCAGTAAAGTAACCTTTACTTTTTAATTTTTCTAGCAGATCTTAATTACAAAGCCCTTGCAAAACGAAATTTGAGTAGCAACGTTAACCGTTTTTTTGTAGCACCTACACATATTGTTGCCCAAAGTTGAATTCACACTCAGCTCCATTTCACCTTCGAACATGCAAACAGTCTAAAGGCAAAATAATAATAATAATAATAATAATAATAATAATAATAATAATAATAATAATAATAATAATAATAATAATAATAATAATAATAATAATAAATATTACAGGGTGTTTCAAAACAACGGACTAGGTTTGGGAGGTGATTCCTGGCACGAAGATAAGACAAAAAGCAAAGACCAACCTGGCTGCACAAATACTTCCTTTCAGAGTTACAGGCTGCCGAAAACATGAAAAAATGAAATTTAAAAGATCATAGCTTCACAAATATGGGACCTACCGTAATCAAGTCAAGACTTCACTTAGGAAGTAGTATGTGCCCTATCCAAATATCTATGTTTCAGAATCCTGCGGTACTTTCACAATAATTTTTATAGAGGTAGTTGATGAGTACTTCAAATTATATGCCCCTAGCAACCTCCCTCTATAAAAATTGTTTTGTGAGTACCTTAGAATTCTAAAACACGTATTTTCAGATAGGGCACATATTAGTTCCTAAGTAAAGTCTTTAGTTTTGGAGCTATAGACCTTTAAAATTCATTTTTTTAATGTTTTCGGCAGCCCATAACTCCGAAAGTAAGCATTTGTGAACCTAAGTTGATCTATATTTTTTGTCTTATCTTGGTATCAGGAATCACCTCCTAAACGTTGTCAGTGTTGTTTTGAAACACCCTGTATATAAGTATTCGTTAACTAATGCCTTCATTTTTTAAAGTTTACAGCTTAATTACTTCAATATTCAAGTGAAAATTGATTAATAAATATAATGTTAAATATGCTGTTTGTGCTAATATACTGCTAGAGGCATTATATTTACAATTTACAATACTTTAGTAGAATTCAATGATTTTCATATATTCTATAGAACAGTGGGTCTCAACCTTTTGAAGCATAGCGTCTCCTTGGGTGAATGCGACTGTCCTCAAGCTCATCCATCTTAACCAAATCCATCCTTGCACAAGGCTGAATTAAGACTTGGACGAAACAATCTAAGATCAAGAAAATGGTTTCTATCCTTATGGCATAATATACATAGTATCTCAAAAGTACCCTGACTTACGACAAATCTATTCTTATCAGAATTACAACAAATTGTAAGAGGGGAAACGGTCTCCAAATATGTTTTCAATACAAAGTGAAGGATTTTTTAAAATCAGACGTGCCGTTTGGGTTGTGCACTCTTTATGCTCCCAATGTTAAATGAAACTGCAACTTGCCATTTGCCTGGACCCAGAACGTAAGTGAATCAAAATGACTGTTTTACGCTAACGTGTCAGTGGCCAATAGGGTGGAACGTTTTGGACTTTTGTTGGAAATTTGATGACGGCTAGTGCGGAAAAGGTGCAATTAGTGCCACTGACCTTACTGATTTTTTTTTTTGGACAACCCCTTACCCTGCTCCAATGGACTTACAATTTTTTAAGTGTTTGGTTTGGCAACACCCACAACACCAATGACTGAAAACCTACTTGTGGTCGCTTTTAGAGTTACCTCATGGCTATAATACGATTATTTTATTAAAAGAAACTTGTAGTAATGCCAGTAAATAGTTTTAAAATGTTTATGATTCAAAGTACAGCCATATTAGCTCAGCTGTTTGAATTAATGTCCATATTTTGTTTGGAATGCCAAGTTAAGGCTTAAGTGAGCCTTTTTTTTTTTTTGGTTCTTCTCACCCAGTTTACCTTTTCCTCTTCGTACCTTAGATCCGTCAACAAGAAGACTTTTGTCCTCTGGCTTATGAGTCTCGCGTCCTGAAGTACGGCAGAAGCGATCAAAGCAACCTGTCTGTCTGAAGCTACAGCTCTAAACGCTGCCTCCGTGTATTTTGAAGACAGATGCGCTTTAGGCTATGTTTACTTCTTGTCCTCCTCGAAGTCTTATTTTTCCTCCTCGAAGTCAGATCCAGACGTGCTTCCCAATTCAACAGCTTCGCTGTATTCCCCTGACGATGCCAGTATCTTTGACCTGTACCTATGCCTAATCCCACTAGTTGATGGACTTGCTTCAACACTTTCAGCGTCTATCTTGGTTGTCTGCCCCTTAAATCTGCTCACTTTACGGGAAAACTTCTTTGACAGAGATTTGCTTGTTCGGACGTCAATCTTACCATTGCTCATTTTCTGTGATGTTCTCTGGTGCAAAAGAAACTTGAATTTTCGTTTTGGAATCTTGCGTGTCCTCTCACAGTTGCATTCTTCGGCGGTTTTACATTTACAAGACGCAACATCAAAAGGAGACTTTTCCGCGTGTGCAACAAAACCTGCACGAAGTGTTTCTTCTTGCCCTTGTCGACTGAAATGTTTTTCCTTTGTGCGACACTTATTATAAAATGTTTTCAGCATATAAAAAATTCTTTTTTCTGAAACCACAGAAATACTTGTTTTACGCCAAATATGTACAACTCTTTGTCCACCTAGTTTACAAATGTCAGTTACTGGTAAATTAGTAACCACTTAAACCACTTTGAAACCAATGATAATGTTGCATAATGTCAGCGTACGTGAGTAACTGCACTTCACTCATTTAACTTGGACAGCCAAATAAGTCTCGTTTCACACTTTCCCGCGTTGATCTGCTATGAGGCTTTTTCTTCATCTTGCTTTCCATTGCTTCCGAACTTGAAAACCAAAGTATACAAAATGTCCCTGAATCGTATTGCACTAAGAAGACTGTAACTTTAGGTACAATGCACAAACTCTCTCTCTTAACAGAAAGAGTAACGAACTAAAACTGTTAAAGCTTAAGCTGCAATAAACTGGCCTGTTGGATTGGTTGGCCGAAGTACACAATATTTATACCATCGCCGAGCGAGAATATTCTAGAAACGTCGGCGTAGGTTCTAAACCCGACGTGGCGAACGGGAGGTGTGCGAATCTTCTGGACGGAGCCGGACGTTCCGATGACGCTCGAAGAGCGTGGCCAAAGTAAGCAACCACGAAGTTGTGTAGTCTGCCGCTAGATGGCATTTGCTGTCGGTGTACATAACAAGCAAAGAGTTCCCAAAAACAAATCGTGTTATATCGTGTTATATGCCTATAATCATCATTAACGTGGCATTCCAAACCAAATCTGGACATTATTTACTGGCATTGCTATAAGTTTCTTTTAATAAAATAATTGTATTATAGCCATGAGTTAACTTTAAAAAGGACCGCAAGTAGCTTTTCTGTCATTGGTGTTGTGTGTGTTTTCTAACCAAACACTTAAAAAACTTTAAGTCCGTTGGGACAGAGTAAGAGGTTGTCCAAAAAATATTTTAAAAAATCAGTAAGATCGGTGCCACTAATGGCACCTTTTCCGCACTAGCCGTCATCGAATTTCCAACAAAAGTACAAAACGCTCCACCCTAATGGCCAAGCCTCATTTCAAATATGCCTCCATTCACATTATGTTGTAGGTCCAGGTAAATGGCAACGTTGTATTTTCATTTAACATTGAGCTCATGAAGAGTGTACAGCCCAAATGGCTCTTCCGATTTAAAAAAAAATCTTCACCTTAAATTGAAAACATCATATTTGAAAACATCATCATGTTTCCCATCTTACATTTTATTGTAACTCTGTTAATAACAGAGTTACCCTATGTCAGGGGACTTTTCAGACACACTGTATGTATATAAACTGAAAGGAAATTTTATTTTTATAATTCGTTTTACATTATCCATCTTTCTCTTACTTGTTAGATTTCTTCCCCCGAAAAATACATTTTTTTCCATTTATTTGTTTAAATGTACGTTTGCTTTCGTCACTTTCCAAAAGAAAGGGACCATGGTCATTTCTTTGACCACCTTTTTCTAAAAAAATCTAACTGTGTATTATAATGAATATATTATTATTGTTATTTGAAAAGAAGGTCTTAAACTTTTGGTAATTTGTAAACTGCATAATGGCTTTCGTCCAATAATATGAGACAATTTAACAGGTAATGAAATCTCAAATGTCCCCTAAATAGTCTATCGCTCCCAATCCCCAATTCTTGCACCAATATCCACTGGAAACGAGAGTGGCCATAAATAGAGTTAACGTCCATTTTGAGAAACATTGCTATAGATGAATAAGAATTTCCAATATATACGCAAACAATTTAATTTCGTTCAGTTATCTGGAAATTATATGAGATACTAACATTCTCCAAATAACATTACTAGAAATATATTTATTGAGTGTACAACACACGAAAATTACTTAGAAAGCTACATTTGGAAGTGTAATATTGTTCAAGAAATTCTAGTCACACACCTAGCCAATTGCATGACAATGCTGTCACTCAAAGAAAGGTGCGGGCTCTTCATGAGTTCATGAAGTTATGAAAGCCATTACTTTGTATAGTTTTATCTAGGAATAGATGTCCTTTTATGTGTCCTAATTGTTAAAGAGAAACGTACCAATCCTCTATTCTGTCCGTTATTCGAATTCCTCGTATGAAATATTCACGCTAATGAGTGTTGCTACCTGCACTACCTGACGCCAATAGCTATTGCTAGAGTGCAAGACATTTGTGGATTTAAAACTTTTGTGACGGTTTAATTGCAATTTGTTTCAATGTAATCACTTCAAATTGGAACAAGGATCATAGCGGTATTTGAATTTAAGAAATAGCGTTTATGTATTTGTAACGTAATTTATTTTGACGATTTAATTTCGACTTAAAATATATTGTTTCAATTTAATTATCCTGTTTATTATTACTGTACAGCTAGAGCAATAACCATATTTAGAGTTGCGTATTCATATTTGTACAGTGACATGATGGATGTTGGGCAAGCTCAAGAAAAGTTAATGTAAATATTAATTTGAATTTGTAATTAAGCACATTTTTAACCCATTGTTTACAGTAGGCTGAAGATTCGGAAGCTACATCTAGTACTTATAACAAAAACATTCCCCTATTTCTTAAATTGCGTCAGAACGACTGAGTACAATAACTTAATCATTGGTTACACTTTGCTAGTTCGAATGTAAAATTCGTGACTGTATTATGAATTATTTTTTTTAAAATCTATATTGACAAAAGTTGCAACTTGCAGTAGCGTTTTGAAAACTCTGAACAAGGCCTAAATATGTAGCATATCGTGTATTATGAATTGTTCATTCTTAGTTTATAGTCCTTTAGATCTTGCTAGATACTGAATTATATAAGTTCTAACTATAGCCGTTCTATAATGTTAAATATACGCTCTATGATCTTCCTTGTACTATATGGTTAACATATGAGTCTTTGAGGATTGAGATCTAGGTTATAGTTCAGATGAGAGATCGTGTTTCTCAGGTTCCATGTTAAGCTGTAGATCAAAGTTTCATATAGCCTCGCTAAAGAGACGTTAAACTAAAACCAAGCAACAAGCGATACGCTTTATATGGTCAATCACTGGTGCAATCTGCAACAAAGAAAGATAACATTTTTTACAGCCTAGCTGTAAACCTTTGGACGATTGTACACATATATGTGTTGTATGACACCCAAACTACTCAGAATGGGCCGATATTCTTTTAATAAATTAAATCATACGATTAACAGACTATACGTAAACATACTATGGTTATGAGAAAAAATCATACCCGCAAGTTATGACTGTGAATGGAAAGGAATTAGCAGATAATAAGGCAATAGCTAATGAACTTACCAATTATTTTAAGTCTGTGTCTTCAAATGTTAAAGCTAGCCATAATTGTAATGACAATAATAATAATATGCAGGCAAATAAGGTACTTGCTTTAGAATTAATTACTATAGATGAATACCAAGCAGCAATAAAGAAATTGAAACCAAGGAAATCCTGCTGTATTGATGGTATTCTTCCTTAAATACTTAAAGCATGTGCAGATGTTCTTAGATATCCCTTATGTTACATATACAATTTGATTATTATGAAAGTCATTTCCGAATATATGGCAGACATCAATAATTACACCCATATTTTAAAAAGGAAATGATACGGTGATTGAAAATTATAGACCTATTTCCATTATTTGTGCCCCAGCTAAAATATTGGAACACAAAATTTATGCAAGAATATTTAATCATGTGCGAAGTTATATAAGAGTAAATCAGCATGTTTTTTTTTTTTTTTTTACCAGGTAGATCGAGAATTACCAACCTTATAAATTTTACTCAAGATATATATGAAACTTTAGATCTCCAGAAATGTATAGATAGCATATATATTTTGATTTCACCAAAACATTTGATAAAATAAATCATGATGTTTTAGTAAACAAGTTATCTAGCTTTGTACTTAATCGGTTTTTCCTACGGTAAATTGCCTACTATCTCTCAGAAAGGAAACAATATGTTACATATACACAAGCTTCATCATTTTATTATAATATGAATTCAGGGGTACAGCAAGAGTCAAATTTAGGACCACTATAACTTAATATATATGTAAATGATCTCCCAGCAAAAAAAAAAAAAAAAAAATATTCTACATGTACTATGTATCCCAATGATATAAAATTATATAACATAGCATTAAAACATAATTAATATGAAAAATTTACAAGAAGATATAGATGCCGCATTTGTATAGAGTAAAAATAATTATTTAAAATTAAATGTAAACACGTCATTATGTAAGGTTCGGAACTTATAAAACGTAGAAAACTGCAAGTATTGTTTGAATAATGTTGAGCTTGAAAAGAAACATCAAGTTAAATATCTTGGTATTATTTTTGATGGTAAGATGTCGTTTAGTGATCATATTCAAGTTATTATGTCACAGACTTATAAAAAACCTGGTTTCCTTATTAGAACCACAAGAAACTTTACAAATTTGGGGGCTATTAAACTATTCTATTGTAAGCTTCTTAAAACTAAACTGGAATATAGGTCAATAATATGGTCACAGAATTATATTTCTTATCAGAGACAGAAAATATTCAAAAAATTTTTTTACGTCTCCTCTTTCATAAGAAATAGAATATGTCGTCGTATAGAACGAGAATTTCTTATAGTGAAATATTTAAGGAATTTCAGTTTATCCCGTTGCATAAAAGGCCCAAAATACTTGAACAAATGTTTCTTTATGAATTTATGAATGGAAACATTGAAAGTAGGGACATCTTAAAAAAGAGATTCACTTTAATGCAAATCAATGTAACTTAAGAACACGGAACTTTTTCATAAATAAAATACCTAAGACAAACCGTTATAATAATTCACCACTGTTTACAATATTAAGCGACTACAATGAAATAGTAAGAAAGCATGATTTGGACCTCAGTTTGAATGTCAACAAATACAATACTGCTATGAAAAACACATTAAAAATGTTAATTAATTCCAATACGTAGCTGCAAATTTATGAATATATATGAAATTTAAATATGTAAAAAGCGTGGAGCGTATGTTTGTGTGTGTGTAGGTGTAGTATTTATATATGAACTATTTATCAAACAATATTTTTTCATATTTTCGTAAAATTCTTTATGTGTATGTGTATTTTTCTATGTGTTTAAGTTAAAATTGTAAATCAACTGTTGTAAAAGCTCCTATGATCATCCCTGTTGGAGTTAGATATTATTGTTAAATAAATAAATAACGTAAATTGGAGTAGACTTTAATTAAGCTTAGGAAACCAGGGAAATTTGTAATTACTATGATAAGAATATTTTTCGGTAAGCTAGTAAGATAATCAAATTTCGACTATAAAAACAATTCCAAATTCTTCATCAGTCAAGTATAATTTGTTAATATTTTAAAAATAATAATTTCGTTCTTGAACTGTATCTACTAGAAATAAAACCTTCTATGGTATCGAAATACAAGATACGACAAACTATGCCGTAAATGATTTCCTGAAATTTATAATTGCGATATTGTTCTGCTTTCATATATTAGAAAGGAAAACTTGTAGAAACCACAAGGTTTTCTAGAACAGCAGCAGAAAGGATCTTAGTGGTAATAGATCATTTATCATTTTTCTAAGTTATTGCTTTCATTGTTGAACTGGTGATCAGATGACTACTTTTGTCTGTATTACACAAGACTGTCTCGTATTTCAGACCCGGTCTTACACAGTGACCTGGAAGGACTTGATGACTCACACGGAAAGGTTCCACAAGTTGTCGTTCAAATCTGATTGCCAGATAGCATATCTGATAGAGAATCATGAGAAATGAACGTGAGCAAAATATAAGGTGCTATGAACCAGGAGGATAGGAGCTACGGTGCTTCAAAATTTGTATATGCAAAAAAATATTATCATGGAATTATGTAAGTTTAAAGTAAATACCTTGAAAACCGTTAAAGCAATGAAAACAAAAGTTGCACAATATACTAAGAACAAAATGCTCTATCGAAAATCATAAACAGTGTTGCCATAACTGAAGCAGTGTTGCCAACTCAGCATAACAATATTTTGTTTGAAATAGCACCATATACAAGTTTGCACAGAATTAATAGGCACTATTATCACTAAACATAACAGTGAAGTGTAGTGGTAGAGTGTTGCACACTGTTGAAGCTACGTGTGATTAAAATGAACAATGGAGAAGTCTGATATGTGGCAACAGATAGTAATAAAGGAATCTGGGTCTCATACTATGAATTTAGTTCAAATGCATGATACAGATAGTATAACATAGCAAAATGTCAGCAGTGTCACAAAATATTGATACATTTGAAAAACGAAATTGAGTGATGGCATTTTTACGTCCTTTGTCAGCTAAGAAGCTATATAGGACGGGACCTATAGTGTAAAGTGGGATCCGTACCACTATAAAAGAAAAATATAGCAATGAAATGTAAGGTGAAAAGTACGACAAAAACATGTCCGGGATTGGAACCCGTGATCCCTAGTATGTCGATTGTCCAGCTTTCTAGACCTCGCGGCTATCCGGGCAGACTAAAATTGAAATGAGGTAGTACTAAAATTATTATATTTCCAATGTGAATATGGTAATATTACAGTGTACTAACATAATCATATCGTATGTAGGAGAGGAATTAAAATAGTATGTCACTTAACACGAAAGACATAAACCAAGAAAGTACTCTTCCAAATATTGATAAGCTAATCTGGAGAACCAGTTTACAGAATTAGAAAGCACGTGTTTCTTTCCTCTCGTGTATCATTTTGTTTTCGCGAGTTGTATGCTTATTCACCGGGGCTACAGAAGTATAATACAAAACAATAACTATGTTTCTAATGCATTCCTTTATTACCATCTATCGCCACATATCAGACTATTTCATTGAACATTTTCAGCACACGTAGTTCTAACAATGTGAAACACTCTACCACTACACTTCACTTTTATGTTTAGTGATAATAGTGTATTTTAAATCTGAACACGCTTGTATATGGTGCTATTTCAAACAAAATATTTGTATGCTGAGTTGGCTACACTGTTTCACCTATGACAACACTGTTTATGATTTTCGATAGGGCATTTTGCTCTCATTATACTGTCCAACTTTCGTTTTGATTGCTTTAACAGTTTTCAAGATATTTACTTTAATTGTACATAATTCCACAATATAATTTTTTTGGATATTCAAATTTTGAAGCCCCGTAGCTCCTATCCTCCTGGGTCATAGCACCTTAAATTTTACTCATTTTCATTTCTCATGATGCTCTATCACATGTGCTATGTGGCAATCAGATTTGAGTGACAACTTGTGGGACCTTCCCGTGTCAGAAACATTTGAAATATCAGTCCTATAGAATTCCTGTAGAATTGTAGTGTGAATTAAGAATGTCCCATACTCGAGTTCAAATATTCACGTGACTAATTCTAAATGTGACACTTCTTTTAAATCCAGGTGTCATGTCTTGACTATTTCAAATATAATTTCGTGTTTGTTCTTCTTCCCATACTGGAAACTAATGCAGAGGATTTGAGCATAGACTATGTAGAAAGATTTAGCAGAACGTTATTTGGACTAAACAGTATATCTTATGTTCTACTCGACAAGTTTTACATGCTCGCTCGACTAAATTTTGACAAACAACCGTCATAAGAAGAAAAGTACGTGGCTTCCCTTTCCAGTGATCCTCACTTTTTTTTATACTCTAGTAGACCTTCTAGTTATCTTTGAGTGCAATGTTTTGACATATTCAGACACACACACTAAGAGAGAGAGAAAGAAAATTATAGATTGAGTGAGAAGAGAGAAAGAAGGAGAGAAGAGAATCATATTTTTTACAAATGCATTAGAAGTCTCATATATAGTTTGTGCGTGTGTGTGTGTATGTGTATGACGATGTTTTGCTGAATCTAAATCACACAGCATCTGCCTGGGTCACTCTCACTCATACCGGATCACTGCAAATAATGTATCTATTCGGGTTACTGGTCTCTAGGCTATTAAATTAATATAAACCCTGATTTTCTCCACTCTCTACGTGTAATATTGAACATTTTCTTATGTAGTAATCTTTTGTGAATTTGTAGGTAGTTTACTTTAAATTCTTTGGGATGGTAAATTTGTTTGCTCCAAACATTGTCAAAAACTATAAGCATGGTACAAAAATTCAAGAAATTCCTTCGCTCGGCACAGCAACCACAAATATAGATTTAGCTGAAATGTTCATGGTTTTGAGAGATACTTTCGCCTGCACGTTGTAATGCAGTGAATCGTGACTTTCTATGAAAACTTGAAGGAAAAGTTTTTCTGTTATCGTTTTCTTTCTTTATTTCTATTTCTCTCTTCTTTCTTCCTTTGAATCTCACTCCTTCTCTCTTTCTCATTCCCACGGACCACTATCTTACGAGTTTTCTTCCAAGTTTTCTGCCTTTCCGTGATCTTCGGCTGTAAATAAATTTCAGACACACAGTAATTACGTGAGCCCATTTCACGTAAAGAAATCATTTTTCACACGTAAAGACATTTCAGTGACACTTTTGTGCACCTCCCGTGCCCTGTTGGCAATCGTTATAGATATATATATGTATGTATAAAGACAAATATAAGGCAAAATTTGTATTCTCAATCATTTGAGGCATATTGTATGGTGATTTCGCTATGAATAATTTCAAAGCGAATTTCTCGAGGATTTAGAACCTCTCGACAACAGCAATGATTTCGCTAACTATATCTTATATTTCAATAAAATATTTAGTTTAACATTCTCCCTTCACATTAAATGAGACGGATACGTAACAAGTAAATATTAACAAAAGAAATAATAAAAATAAAGACAATATAAGGAAATTGAATTATCTCCGAAAAACTTCACGAACAATATCGATCCACCACACACTTAACATTGAATATGATCAAAAACAATTCTCATAACGAGTGAGTGCTTAACCATAATCTCATTTTAGTTTTTATTAAATTCTAGAAGATCGTATGGAATTTTGTCATCTTTGCAATAAAACATTCAATACAACCACTAACTTACTATAATTTCTTCATGGCTATGTTTTCCCTAAAGAAACAGCCTTTTGTCTTTAGGTAAGAATATTAAAGCATAAAAACAAACTAAACAATATGATAGAATTACAGAATAATTGTATGATATTTCCAATCTTACGCTGGCAAGGGGCGCATTAAAATTTGTGATGAAGGCTGATTAGTTGAATTGGAATTTAATATCCCGCTCAGAGCCAACAATATACGAGACGCGGACCTACAACTTGAAGTGGGATCCATAACAGATGAACTCTTACTGTACTTGAGTCCACCACACTGAAAGGACGTAGGCTAATAAAAAAAATTATAATGAGTTTTGCGGACTACATTGAATCCAAGTTTATAAGAATTGAAATATTCAAATAAAATAAATGTACTCATTTGTATTCTAATACTAATGTAACATATGACAAAATAAGGCGTTTGTCACGAAACAAGCTGTAAAGTAAAAAGAAACAATACACATTCATCAATAAGTATGCATTCAAATAAACAAATACATAAATGATAGTCATGAAAATTTCTTTAGCGTTCTAAATCACGATATTTTAACTTATTACAACACAATTTAATAGAACAGCAGGAACTCTTCTTGCGCGTATGATTACTTTGTTATTCTAACGTGAAATCTAAATGAAAACTTAATTGAGGAGTTCTATGTAATAAGGGTCCATAACGAGAAACCATATTCTTATAAAATCATTTCAAACATTTCAAATATAGATATATTTTTTATTTAATGTTTGTACATGTGCACCCTACAAGAGAAACATGGATTTATTCTTTTTCTTCTACAAAATATAAAAAGCTAACAGTTTGTTTAATATAATATAAACATGAATCTTTTTTTTTAAAAAAAACTTATATAGGCCGTTTTTAGAAAGAACGACTTTGCAGGATTCTTCCATATATGTATTGCAGCAGTCGTGTGATACACTTTGTGAAAATGAATAAAGAAACGTAATTGAAAAGTAAGGAACTAAATATAAAGTTAACATAACAATATATGTGTAACAATAATACATTAAAGTACTCAAGTTATTATGTAGAAACTGGATATGTAACAATCCTGGACACTAGAAACAGTTTATGCATTATGTAGGTCTGGTAAAACATACTCATGAAGATCGTCTTCAGCATTCCCGGTGTCTGGTTCTTGGTTTACGGTTTGGGCTTGACGGAACACTTCCTCATACCAATCAACAACAACTGGGTCCAGAAAAGAGAACAAACTTCATACGTCTCGCTCTTTGGCTCCGTACGTCTACTCTGTAGTAGACCTGACAGCAGGGCATCGTGCTGTTCGTTTGAACCACTTCCGTAAAATTGAGTAAACAACTTTTCTTGTTCCCCAACATTTAAGTTCTTGCAACATTTACCTTTACGGCACCTGTCCACTAACGCAAATTGCTTTTCGGGGATATCTTTGCCACTACTTGTTACATTGCTATAACCTGAGTTCCTTTTCTTTTCCTTTGCATTACGATCGCTCTTTGACTGTCTCTTCTGTTTCTTCGGATTATACTCGAATTCGTGTTAGCACACTGCGACATGTTCAACGTAATTCAAACAACTTTCCCACCAACATAACTGCTACAGCTATTCGCTTTTGTCTCATGACGACCTCTATTCCTTCACTGTAGCAACATCAAGACTTAAGATATTGGAATAAAATTTTTCAGATGTATAGAATTAATACCAAAGAATTTTAAAAAGTAATATCCCTAAAAGGGCCTATGCCGGTACGGGTCCCTATTACAAAGAACTCGTCAATTACACTTCGAATATTGCAATTTGTCCTTTTTATTGTATTAGTTATAGGTAGTATGTGAATCAATGTTAGGAATATATGTGCACAATGATTATGTCAGGCGTTTCCCTCCCGAAGAATGGATAATTTTGAAACACAAGAAGTTATAGTAGTGCTGTGAAATGCCGGCTTGGAACTCGTGTTGAACATGATCGTAAATTTTCTTTCGGGGGTGGGGGTAATTTTGCAGCTCCGAGGCTAGAAACTCCTAACCGAGACGACCCCTGAAGTTATCCCTGATCACTCTTAGGAGCATCTGCGTTACAACTAGGAGTATGTTAAGAGCATGTGTGCCACTGTTTGAATAAGAAAAAAACAAATACTTTCGTATAATTCCCAGTGAATCTTTTTCACGTATCCAGTACACAAATACACACAAAATATTCCAATTAAAACTGTGAGCAATTATGACATATCCTTTAGCGGCACACAATTCATTTTTATCGATTTTTTTGGAAAAGTACGTTCAAAATTTTAACTTGAAGATACTTGTTTATCTTGATGTTATCTCTCAATTGATATTTCTTATATTTGGACAATAATATAGTTAAACTAAAATGAAAGTTTAAGATTAAGTCATAAGTTAGGGCTCTATCTCATTAACCATAATACGTGTACTGTTCTCTTGCTAGTGTCAGAGAGGAAAGCTTGATTAGTATATGTTTTAGTGCCAGTTTTATCTTAATAGGCAGAATGCCTACCGTACATCATCATTTCTAACTTTTCAAAAAAGAATTTTTTTTTAAAATTTTCTTTCATCGTTTATAATCATTAATGTCATTTTCTTCTGATCAATGAAATCTACTATTGATATACGTATTTCTCACGTTCGGTCCTTCGTTTGTCTTTAAACGCTAATGATATTGTAGAATTACTTAATTATTATTTGAATTCTAGTTTATTTGATGTAACTGTTATTTTCTCCTTTTGTCATTAAAGGTTAATGATATTGCAGATTTAATCAATTATTTTTTGAATTCCAGTTCATTTTATGTAACTGTTATTTAATTCTTTTGTCTTTAAACGCTAATAATATTGTAGAATTATTCAATTATTATTTTAATTCCAGTTCATTTTATGTAATTGTTATTTCCTTCTTTTGTCTTTAAAGGCTAACGATATTGTAGAATTATTTCATTATTATTTGAATTCCAGTTCATTTTATGCAACTGTTATTTCCTTCTTTTGTCTTTAAACGCTAATAATATTGTAGAATTATTCCATTATTATTTGAATTCCAGTTCATTTTATGTAACTGTTATTTCCTTCTTTTGTCTTTAAAGGCTAATGATATTGTAGATTTATTCAATTATTATTTGAATTCCAGTTCATTTTATGTAAGTGTTATTTCCTTCTTTTGTCTTTAAACGCTAATAATATTGTAGAAATATTCAATTCTTAATTAAATTCCAGTTGATTTTATGTAACTGTTATTTCTTTCTTTTGTCTTTAAACGCTAACAATATATTGAACAGTGTAGTTGTAAATTCAATAATAAAAATATAGTGAAATTGAAATGTTTGATTTGTGTTTTGTATTCGTTTAATACACTTCAATATGATAGGATTTTTTATTAATGTACTGCTTTTTATGATAAGAAAATCCTAACATATTTTTCCTTGTATACTATAAGTTTTATTTATAATAATAATGAATTCACATATTTGAGATGTTTGTTAAATAAAAGAAAAAGTTAATATTTGAATTCATTATTATTATACAACTCTGTCTTCAGTATGACAGGCATTTTTATTTAAAAAAAAACTTTAAAATAATTAATTTTAAATTTTAAAACAAAGTTTTTATCATATAAATAATATTGAATTCACATACTTGGTTTAATTTTATGAAAGAATAACTTATTAAGTATTTGAATTCATTATTATTATTATTTAGTTATATGATTACATCATTGAATTAAAAAATCAATTTTAGATTCTTTTTTCTAAACATAGTATGAAATTATTTAATTCAATGAGTTTTAAAAAGGAACAAAATATATTTTATGATATATTTATTTAATTACATAATTGATCATAAAAAATATTTATTAGAAAATGGAAGAAAATATAATAAATAAAACATTTGTTTTCAGATAAAAAATGAAGAATTCAAATTATTTAGTGATGGTAATAATATTTACCCAAGAAAAGCGATGATAAGCATAGTACATCTTTTTTTTTTAAGTGTTTAAGCAGTTCCTTCTTCTTTATGTTAACTGTGTGAATTATTTAAAAAAGGCACTTTTCTTACACACACAGTTTAATAATAGTCTTTAAATGTTGATGATGATGACTCGATACTAAGTTTCATATGATGATATCATGGTGATGATGGAACGTAGATAGAAATCATACTGTATCATAGTTATACGTACATAGAAGTCATAGAAGTCAAGTTGAATGAGAAGGTATAATAAAATTGTTTAAGGACATTCCTTTAGCGTTGAAGCAAAGGAATAGGTATGAATAATGTCCACATAGTGACGATTTCACACTTTGAATTTGTTTATTATTAAATGTATAAGTGAATTTTTACGTAGAAATTGAATGTGTTTCATTACCTATGGAGGAAATCCAAATGTATCGAAATAGTCAGTACGTCCATCAGTATTAATACATACGGATACTCAGTGGGTACAAATTTTACTAGCTGGATCTGTATTTATGATGATAGTTGCAGGTAGTGGAACATGCGTTTTTAATTCGTTCGTTGCAAATACGCCAACGAAATAATTTTGAAATAAAGAATTTGTTTGAAGTGCATGAATTAAATCTAGGGTAGAGGACATCATGTATAAAAATGCAGAAATGTTCATACATGTTGCTGTATTTAAATAATGACAACGCACCCTTAAAAATTAATAATGATGTTCCTCTGATGATCCCCTTCTAGGAGTGACTGGAACTCGCTATATGTGATGCATGAGACAGGTGATGGTAAAGGGTTCTTAAAATGAACTTCCAGACGAACACAACCATGCCGTATGAGATTCCAATGCTGCACAGCGCTGGCTTCTCCATCTTACGTAATGTCGAAAACAAAGATAGTGTATCCTTGAGGAAAGTCAAGGCGAGGAATGTTGTTGCCATGATTGGAAAAATGAATAACTGATCCACAGCATAAGGTGTGATATGAAGAAACATATAGGTTGTTTTCGAAATCTGGTTGGAAAGGCTTTGAAAGTACAGGTTTTCCATCAATTATTTTTAAGAAAACTTTAAAATAATTAATATTAAATTTTAAAACAAAGTATAATGAGAAGAAATTGGTGTCAAAATGTTTGAAATGAAATGGACTTGAAGTTATTGTTCCTGTATAGGCATCATTTTGAGTAAACGCCACAATCACTCGAGTTGGTAATAATCCCATAAATAAATTATCGATTGTTTTTGACTGAAGGTCCTTTGGAATGACGAATGACTTTATTTGCACTCTTGTGAGAGGACATTTGGCAGTTGTTGCTAGTAGAAGCTTGTTATGTGCTAGTTTTGATGTAGGACTAACATCAACCTTTTTAATATGTCAAGCAGCGTCTAAAATATTCACTTTAACTTTAACTGAAAAATCACTAGCGATGAGACAAAAGTTTGACTTTGCAGGAATTAACTATTTGTGCATTTCTACTCCTTGGATTAAAAATTTATCCTGATTAAAAATATCACAATGAAGATGTCCAAGCATGTCGGATTTTGCACTGTTTTTTGTTAATTCATAACTGTTGAAATCCTCTATTACCACTAGATGTTGCATCCATATGTCCAGCAGTATCTTGAAACCAGAATGCACATTGAAGATGAGTGTTTTAAGCAGAAATCATGATAATTTAACAGTTTTTCGATGTTTGCTCGATATGGATGATTATGAGATGGAAATGAAATCAGTTTGTTATTTAAATACACTTCTACTTCACTGAACATAGAATTTTAAAAAGTTATTAATAGGAGCCACAGCCTTATCACTTTTACCAAATGCTGATCCATCAGGCTTGACGATTTGAGCTTCAATGTAAAGGAGAATATGTGGTAGATCTATATAGTCGTCAATTGTTCCTGAGATGACAAATTCTATAGGTGCATTATCAACTAGTGAACTGATTGGTTTATATGTAACAACATGATTATCTAATATACTGGTTTGCATTGGTTTTGTAGAAAAAATATCTAGTTCACTTTTTACACACTTGCAGAATAGATGATGTAAGACAGCCATGATGATGCTGAAGACTTAATCAAAGATATCGTCTGATAATTTCCTCTTCTTATAAGACTGATTTTTCTTTGCTTTCTGTGTACGTTTCCTCTTGCACTTCTTCTTCTTCTTCCGCTTGATGATGTGTAACGATAAAGGGTTAACGATAGAATAATGTGTAATTCTTTTTTTTCCTTCGCTGATATCTAGATCCTAGCATATATTTCAGTTTAATTTTATCTTTTTCTTGCAAGATGGACCTCGCTTCACCCATTTCTTGATGAAAGGATTCGTTAATAGGTTGTTTATCGATGATGACATCATTAATAACGTTTGCTCCGTATTTTAATAATTCCTTTCCTATTGTTTTAGCTCCTTGTTTTACTAATGGCATGACAGAACGAAATAATTCTCCAAGGAAACTTCCAATACTATCTCCAACTTGATAAGGTGATCAAACATAAACGTTTCCAGTTAAAGAGAGAGCTTGTTTTTGATAATATTGTAAATACGGATTATTCATAATTGTTGATGTTCGGGCACTGGTCAAAAATATAGTTTAACTCATACAGTTCCGAAAGTAAATACCAGTGGAAAGGCTGTACTATGTCTTATATCTATTTTGATGTGTTCAAAATGCATCTTCTTTATAGGCACATAATGTGGAGGATGAAAAATTTCTATAGCACTACTTCCAAATGTATGATTCACAGGATTCATATTTATGATACGTAATAATGGTACTGTATGGTAATGTACCTCCAACAAATACTGATTGAATTATATCACAATGTACATCCAATGTAGATGGAAGTAGTGCTAAACGTAAATTTCGAATTTTTTGGCCTTGTTGCATATCCTTTAAATCAACGTTTGGATCATATCCCAACATCACACTAACACTTGGCGATAATGCAACGTCCACATCTTTGTCTTTATGAATACACCGTTTAAAACAGGTATTACTGTCACGAATGCAGAAATATGTAAATTTGTGAATCTGTTGTACGTATTAATTATCTTTATGAACTCTCAAATGTCAGTATAATAACGTACAGGAATAGTTACAAATTTCCATTCATCACTCTATGCAGGTTTGTAAAAAAATTATTATTTTGTTCATTAATATTTAAAATTGAATGAGGATAATGAATCTCAACAATAGCCACTTTCCACTTTTAACTGAATTCCATTCTTTGGTGAATTTTAGTAGTGTATGATGTTAAAGTGTTGTCAGGAAAATATTCCATAGAACTTTCACTGGGAAGCGTAACGTAAAAATCTCCATCAGGCTCCATTGTACTTCTTGATCTTCTTTACGGATGATGCAGGTATCCAGGAATCGAAAGACGAAGGTTACCCTTTCCAATGAACAAGATTTTTTCTGCTATCTTTTCTTCTTGTGCCTATGATTTTATCTATGTAAAACGTTTTTGATAACATCACTGGTTGTAATTCCTCTCTATAAAATAATCCATCCAGTTGTTCCTTGTTTATAAAATAATCCATCCAGATGAAGTAAGAAAAGTATTGGAAAAAGGATATAAAATAATGGATATTCATTAAATTTGGGCTTATGATGTTGTTCAATATGACAAAGAAACAAAAAGATCGGGCTTATTTGCAGAATATATAAACACCTTCTTGAAAGAAAAAAACGGATAAGGAGCTGACTTATGATGTTCATAGCATGGCTGACCATAAAATTCTCGATTACAATCATTGCAAGTAATATGGCCTTCTTTAAAAACACGTGGTGGCTTCTGATGACAACGATAACATACAGCTGTACAATGTTTCAGATGTTCATGTTTGTTTTCATATTTCTAATGACAGCTTTCGCAACAATAACTACAGCTAAAACATGCTGTCAAGCTTTCAGTGACGTTGTAATGATTATCTATGAAAAGTATTAAATTTAAAGATGTTCTCTCGTTGTCGCTTGGTTACGAGTTTCAGGAATTCCACCACCATGATTGAGATCTACATCGGCAGCTTCACAGAGGTCTTCTACTTTTTTTTCTATTAAGTACTTACTTTGGTTTACATATCTTTTGTATTCGGTTTGATTTCTCCCCTTGTGTTTTTAATCCTATAGCAACGACGATTGCATGTCCTAAACACCTTGTACCTGTGTTCTTAATAGTAACAAAACCTCGATTTACCTTTACATATTCACTGGTACTAATAACATGCTGCCTCAAGCGTCTGCCTTGTTCTCTTGGCACACATACATGATGGAAGTTCACTATGCAGTATTCATTTATAAGGAAAGCCGCGTTACTTTGCAGTACTTTCTCATAACTCGTCCATAGCACTTCTGCTGAGAGATTTTTAGCTTCTCTGAACGATAACTAAAAAGGGCGATGTCCTTCTCTTTCATTTGTGATTGTTATTTCTACGTAATCATATTGGTCCACATTACGTAACAAATAATCTATTAGAACCCATAAACTTGTTTCAATTGCAGTAAAAGGGTTTTCATCTGTAGGCACGAGGGCTAAAGGGATTCTTAGCATTGTACCATTCATATTGTATCTTCTGTACTGTCTTTTACGTTCTTCTATTATATGAAATCTATTATCATGATTACGCCTATTATTTCCAAATCCCACTTGTACATTTGTGTTTCGTTCTGCTTGAAATTCAGATAACAATTCATCCATTCTCTCCTCTATTTCCTCTAAATCAACTTCTATTTCTTCATGTTCCGTATTAGCCTCTGCTAATATTTCCATAAATGATGGATATAATTCTTCTTCCTCTTCTTTTCCAGGATTGGGAAATAAATTGTTAAGCCAATTTTGCTGCTCATTTTCGTAAAACTCTTCTTCTTCTGTATGCTCTTCCTCAATGTCAGCCTCTCCTATTATCTGCAAAAACGTAAGATTTAGCAACTCTTCTTCATTTGTCCTTTCTTCGCCGTCTTCTTCTGATTCTTCTTGTAGCCATTTTGAATTTTTCAATGCTTCCTTTTCCTTTTCTTGTGTTATCATTCTATTACCTCGATTTTATTGGAATTCTAATAGTTGTTTTTCTTCTTCATCTTGCACAGCTTCGTTTATCATCTCTTCTTCTTCTTCTGCTATTTAAATTTCATTAAGTGCATCTCTTTCTTCTTCTTCTTGAGCAATATTCATCATCTCTTCCCCTTCTTCTTCTTTTCTTCATCTTCGTTTGCTATTTGAAGTTCATTAACTGTATTTCATTCTTCAGCAATTACATCTGATGGTAATCTTACTTCTTCCTTATGTGTTTCTTTCTTCTTGCTTTCATCATCTTTTTCTTGTTCTTCCTTCCCCTCATAATGTACATCTTCTCCTTCTTCTACTCCTATTACACCATCTATTTCCATTAGAAGGACTTGCATCTCTCTATTTCGTACTTACTATTCTTCTTCTTCTTCTATGTCCTTAGTAAAGTCTGCAATCTCTTTTAATAGTTCTTTTGTACTCTTCTTGTTTCTATTTTATTCCCCCTATATGTATATAAGTAATTCAAAAAGGATATTTTCGTATATGTAAGTATTTAATCAGGATATATAAGTATGTATGTGAAACGGGATACTTATACATATATATTTATATATCCTGATTAAATACTTACATATACGAAAATAGAATTTTTTGTCATGACTTTCCAAGCTTTCGGCCCATTCTGCTTTTTATCTGTTAAGGGCTTCATTTGGAATGCCGAGATTTTTTTATTTCCTCCGATGCTCTCCATCTTGGAAGGAAGATGCCCTATTGGAAAAGTATGACGATACTCTTAAAACTGGTCTGGAATCCATCCTCAATTGTTCTCTTAATAACAACTCTTGGATACAAGCTTCTTTACCAGTCAAAAATGGAGGCCTTGGAATCCGTCGCGCCACAGATATGGCTATTCCGTCTTTTTAGCGTCTTTCTACGGTGCAAGTCAAATAGTTAGTTCACTTCTTCAATGGGATAACGACGAAATCACCAATCCAGATGTGATGGACTGCGTAGATAAATGGACAAATTTAGTTGGGTTAGACCCTCCGACTCTCGAAAATCGTAACAAACAGTCGGCTTGGGACGAGCCCATCGTTAATTGCCATGCAGCGTCTTTATTACAAACTACAAAAAACATCGAAGATAAAGTCAGACTTTTAGCGGTAATGTCCCCAGAAAACGGAGCATGGCTTCAAGCTCTACCATCACCATCTCTGGGCCTACACCTATCCAATGAGAGCTTCCGAGTATCAGTTGCACTACGGTTGGGAGCAGATATATGTGAACCACACCACTGCCCCATTTGTAACACTTTTGTAGATAAAAAAGGATTACACGGTTTGTCGTGCAAAAGCAGCGCAGGCAGACACCCACGTCATTCAAGTGTAAATGATATAATATTAAGAGCATTAATATCAGCAGGGATCCCAGCAGTGAAGTAACCGATTGGATGCAGCCGATCTGACGGAAAAAGACCCGATGGTATGACATTAGTACCTTGGAAGAAAGGAAAGGCATTGATTTGGGACTTCACATGTTCAGACATCTATGCCCCCTCCAACCTACAATATGCCTCAGTACAAGCTGGAGCTGCTCGAAGAGCGAAAGAAAAAAAGGAATAAATATAGCAATCTCTCGATAACTATTGCTTTGTCGCAATAGCAATTGAGTCCAGCGGTTCTTGGGAAGAAGGAGGCCACAAATTTATAAAAGAAATCGGCCACCGTCTATCAATTAAATCAGGAGATAATCGAGCAAAAAGTTTCCTGATTCAACGCATAAGCATAGCCATTCAACGTGGGAACGTGTTGGCTATAATGGGAACGTTACCCACTAGTAAAGAGCTAGAAGAAGTCTTTTTTCTGTAATTGTGGAGAAGGGAGGTTAGGAGTAAAAACAGACATCATTGGTGCATCAATTTATGTAGCAACCGAGCAAGGAGTATGGAGAGACAGTTCACAGTCAATAAGTTTATATGAAAAAAAACCGGCATGAATGCTGTACCGTACGTCAAGACAGTGACATAACATGAAAGTTGGAGCCTTTGAAAGCAGAAGATTTAGTATTACCTGCCGAACGTCATGAGAACAAAGTACCGAAGAATAGATATTTACTGTTTCATTTGAAATTTTCATTATAACAGTTTTTTAAATAATCATTGTTATTTTACAATTCTTTTGTAATTACTTATGGTTGTATCTAATATAAGTATTTAAATAATATTATTTTTCTATATGTATATATATAAGTATTTTAACAGAATATATAAGTATGTAAAAGAGGATATATATATATAAGTATTTAAAAAGGAATAACAATGTCGATAAGGATAAGGAAAGGAATATACACTTATTTTTGTTTATTTGTATTCAACCTAAAATAAGAAAGAAATTCATCTCGTTACTTACAAACACATTCCAAATAGTTATAAAACAGTACACACACACACACACACACACACATATATATATATATATATATATATATATATATATATATATATATATATATATATACATATACATATATATATATATATATATATATATATATATATATATATATATATATACATGTATATATATATATATATATATATATATATATATATATATATATATATATATATATATATATATATATATATATATATATATATATATATATATTCGTTTTAGGGAAGAGGTAAGACAGAACTTTAAAAGTTCAAGAAAACACATAGCATACCTTTTCAGTATCTCACGTGTACTAAAATGATTTTTTTAACTTTTTCGTATTCCACGTGAGTGAGTGAAACAAATGAACGTTCACTGTTTGGTTCAAGTGTGTTGCCTGATGAGCAAACGTTCTGTACGTGATTTTTATACTTATTCTTTCAGAGTTTCACCACTAATTTCAGCGACCAGGAAAAATATGTATTTGATACTAATATCGTCTGATTAGATCTCTAAGCGAGCAAATTTATGGTGGACAACATCGTATCCGTGAGTTTTTTCAGTGTACTCTCTTTTCACATTGTATTCCATCACTTGTCTTAATCATGTGCTCCCTTAGCGTAAGGAGCATATTTGTGGGACGTTAAACTGAAAGATTTCATTTCTCTCTCTTTCGGGGCGCATGGTGTCTCAATGATTGCGAAAACTATCACCTAACTCAATATGATGTTCTTATTCCAAAGAAAATACGAAAACTCGGTTTAGGGGGCCGTTCAGACATTTTGTGACCCCTGATCCAAGATTCAATAATCCCTAAATAGTTATAAAACACACGAACACACACACACACATATACACACACATACATACATATACATATACATATATATTTCGAAACTACTTATGGTGACCCAAACCCAAACTATCACTTAAGTCAGTATGATGTTCTTATTCCGTAGAAAATACGAAAACTCGATTTAGGGGCGTTCAAAAACTTTGTGGCCCCTGATCCAATATTAAATAATTATATTTCAATTAAAAATTTTCTTGTACGCTTTATATCTGGAGAACTACTTACAGTGTAGCCAAACCCAAAATATCACTTAACTCAATATGAGGTTATTATTCTTTAAAAGATACGAATACTCGTTAAAAAATTTTGCCACCCCTGATCCAAGATTCAATAATTATATTTCAATCAAACATTTCCTTCTACGCCTTATTTCTGTAGAACTACTTATAGTGCAGCCAAACCCAAACTATCACTTAGCTCAGTATGATGTTCTTATTCCCTAGAAAATACGAAAACTCGATTTAGGGGCCGTTCAAAAACTTTGTGTCCCCTGATCCAAGATCCAATAATTATACTTTAATCAAAAATTTTCTTGTACGCTTTATATCTGGAGAACTACTTACAGTGTAGCCAAACCCAAAATATCACTTAACTCAATATGAGGTTATTATTCCCTAAAAAATACGAATACTCGTTCAAAAATTTTGCCACCCCTGATCCAAGATTCAATAATTATATTTCAATCAAACATTTCCTTCTACGCCTTATTTCTGTAGAACTACTTATAGTGCAGCCAAACCCAAACTATCACTTAGCTCAGTATGATGTTCTTATTCCCTAGAAAATACGAAAACTCGATTTAGGGGCCGTTCAAAAACTTTGTGTCCCCTGATCCAAGATCCAATAATTATACTTTAATCAAAAATTTTCTTGTACGCTTTATATCTGGAGAACTACTTACAGTGTAGCCAAACCCAAAATATCACTTAACTCAATATGAGGTTATTATTCTTTAAAAAATATGAATACTCGTTCAAAACTTTTTCCACCCCTAATCCAAGATTCAATAATTATATTTCAATCAAACATTTCCTTCTACGCCTTATTTCTGTAGAACTACTTATAGTGCAGCCAAACCCAAACTATCACTTAGCTCAGTATGATGTTCTTATTCCCTAGAAAATACGAAAACTCGATTTAGGGGCCGTTCAAAAATTTTGTGTCCCCTGTTCCAAGATCCAATAATTATACTTTAATCAAAAATTTTCTTGTACGCTTTATATCTGGAGAACTACTTACAGTGTAGCCAAATCCAAAATATCACTTAACTCAATATGATGTTCTTATCCTTAAAAAATATGAATACTCGTTCAAAACTTTTTCCACCCCTAATCCAAGATTCAATAATTATATTTCAATCAAACATTTCCTTCTACGCCTTATTTCTGTAGAACTAACTACTTATAGTGCAGCCAAACCCAAACTATCACTAAGCTCAGTATGATGTTCTTATTCCCTAGAAAATACGAAAACTCGATTTAGGGGCCGTTCAAAAACTTTGTGTCCCCTGATCCAAGATCCAATAATTATACTTTAATCAAAAATTTTCTTGTACGCTTTATATCTGGAGAACTACTTACAGTGTAGCCAAACCCAAAATATCACTTAACTCAATATGAGGTTATTATTCCCTAAAAAATACGAATACTCGTTCAAAAATTTTGCCACCCCTGATCCAAGATTCAATAATTATATTTCAATCAAACATTTCCTTCTACGCCTTATTTCTGTAGAACTACTTATAGTGCAGCCAAACCCAAACTATCACTTAGCTCAGTATGATGTTCTTATTCCCTAGAAAATACGAAAACTCGATTTAGGGGCCGTTCAAAAACTTTGTGTCCCCTGATCCAAGATCCAATAATTATACTTTAATCAAAAATTTTCTTGTACGCTTTATATCTGGAGAACTACTTACAGTGTAGCCAAACCCAAAATATCACTTAACTCAATATGAGGTTATTATTCCCTAAAAAATACGAATACTCGTTCAAAAATTTTGCCACCCCTGGACCAAGATTCAATAATTATATTTCAATCAAACATTTCCTTCTACGCCTTATTTCTGTAGAACTACTTATAGTGCAGCCAAACCCAAACTATCACTTAGCTCAGTATGATGTTCTTATTCCCTAGAAAATACGAAAACTCGATTTAGGGGCCGTTCAAAAACTTTGTGTCCCCTGATCCAAGATCCAATAATTATACTTTAATCAAAAATTTTCTTGTACGCTTTATATCTGGAGAACTACTTACAGTGTAGCCAAACCCAAAATATCACTTAACTCAATATGAGGTTATTATTCTTTAAAAAATACGAATACTCGTTCAAAACTTTTTCCACCCCTAATCCAAGATTCAATAATTATATTTCAATCAAACATTTCCTTCTACGCCTTATTTCTGTAGAACTACTTATAGTGCAGCCAAACCCAAACTATCACTTAGCTCAGTATGATGTTCTTATTCCCTAGAAAATACGAAAACTCGATTTAGGGGCCGTTCAAAAATTTTGTGTCCCCTGTTCCAAGATCCAATAATTATACTTTAATCAAAAATTTTCTTGTACGCTTTATATCTGGAGAACTACTTACAGTGTAGCCAAATCCAAAATATCACTTAACTCAATATGATGTTCTTATCCTTAAAAAATATGAATACTCGTTCAAAACTTTTTCCACCCCTAATCCAAGATTCAATAATTATATTTCAATCAAACATTTCCTTCTACGCCTTATTTCTGTAGAACTACTTATAGTGCAGACAAACCCAAACTATCACTTAGCTCAGTATGATGTTCTTATTCCCTAGAAAATACGAAAACTCGATTTAGGGGCCGTTCAAAAATTTTGTGTCCCCTGTTCCAAGATCCAATAATTATACTTTAATCAAAAATTTTCTTGTACGCTTTATATCTGGAGAACTACTTACTAACTAACTACCTAACTCTATGGCGTATGGAACCCGGAGGTTCAGTGCCGCGTTTACAGAAGCTCTCCATTGACTTCTATCCTTAGCTAATTGGATCCAGTTTCTACTTTGTATTCCTATCTCTGCGAGATCCACCTTAATATTATCCTCCCATCTGCGCCTAGGTCTTCCTAATGGTCGTTTTCCTATGGGTCTACCAGTCAAGACTTTGAAAGCGTTTCTACTTTCTTCCATTCTAGCTACATGACCTGCCCACCTAAGCCTCCTAGACTTGACGATCCTACCAATGTTGGGTAAACCGTATAAACTATGTAGTTCCTCGTTATGAAGCTTCCGCCATTCCCCATTCTCGTTCCTCTTGGGTCCGAATATTCTTCTCAGGATCCTGTTCTCAAATACTTTCAGTCTATGTTCTTCTCTCAGAGTAAGCGACCATGTTTCGCAACCATACAGAACAACAGGCATGATTATCGTTTTATATATTTTAAGCTTCAAATTCCTCGACAGAACTCGCGACGACAAGAGATTTTGAACCGAATAGTAACACGAATTCCCTGCTTTTAGTCGACATTTAATTTCTTCGTGAATATGATTTTCGTCTGTTAATATTGATTCTAAATATTTGAAAGTATCCACTTTATCAAAAGAATTATTTAATATTTTAACGCCTTGACAATTTGCCGTATTACGGACCCGACGCACTTCCATGTATTTAGTTTTCTCTGCATTTACTTCTAAACCCATGTCCCTGCAAGCGTTTAATAATATCTCTGCATTTATTTCTACTGTTCTCCTATCATCCCCTATTAAATTTACATCATCAGCATATGCCATAACCTGGTGAATGCCGTTCAACTCTAGGCCCTGGTTGCTATCTTTGATTTTCCTTATGGCGTATTCCAGCACAAAGTTAAATAATAATGGCGACAACGCATCTCCTTTTTTCAGGCCATTTTCGACGTGGAAGCTCGCGGACAAAAATTCTCCTACCCGGACTTTACTTTGGGATTCACTTAAACATATCTTAATTAATCTAATTAGCTTTCTCGGTATTCCAAGCTCTGTAAGAACGTTGTATAATGTTTCTCTCCTAACCGAGTCGTAAGCCTTTCTAAAATCAATAAATAGTTGATGTACCGGGGTATTGTATTCCCGCTTATTTTCGAGTATTTGGCGAATGGTAAATATTTGGTCGATAGTTGATCGATTTCGTCTAAATCCGCACTGATAATCTCCAATAATTTCATCTGCGTATGGGGTCAATCTTGCTAGCAGAATATTTGAAAGGATTTTATAGGATGTTGACAGAAGAGAAATGCCTCGATAATTATTACAGTCAGTTTTGTCGCCTTTCTTGTGAATTGGAGAACTACTTACAGTGTATCCAAATCCAAAATATCACTTAACTCAATATGATGTTATTATTCCCTAAAAAATACAAATACTCGTTCAAAACTTTTGCCACCTCTGATCCAAGATTCAATAATTATATTTCAATCAAACATTTCCTTCTACGCCTTATTTCTGTAGAACTACTTATAGTGCAGCCAAACCCAAACTATCACTTAACTCAGTATGATGTTCTTATTGCCTAGAAAATACGAAAACTCCATTTAGGGGCCGTTCAAAAATTTTGTGACCCCTGATCCAATATCAAATAATTATATTTCAATTAAAAATTTTCTTGTACGCCTTATGCTGGAGAACTACTTATAGTGCAGCGGACCACTGATCCAAGATCCAATAATTATATTTCACTCAAAACTTTTCTTGTACGCCTTATATCTGGAGAACTACTTTGAGGGTGGCCAAACCCTAAACTATCACTTAACTCTGCATGATGTTCTTATTCCCTAGAAAATACGAAAACTCGATTTAGGGGGCCGTTCAAAAATTTTGTGACCGCTGATCCAAGATTCAATAAATACCAAATAGTTATAAAACAGCATCCGAAAACTACGAATTTGACACTAATACCGATCACTGAATTATTTTTACATGTCTTGATACTTTAGAATCCCGGGAGACCCACCACTTCCACCCTCTTAGGTGATGTGTTAATGTGATCGAAGTTTCATAACTGAACACAGCGCTCCCCGGAAAGTATGGATTTGGCACTAATATCGATCATTTTGAATTATTTATACATGTTTTGATACTTCACAACCCCCGGGGGAACCACCACTCCAACCCAATACATTATGAGCTAATATGTTCGGAGTTTCATCACTGATCACAGCGGCCCCGAAAACTATGGATTTGACACTATTATCGATCATTTTGAATTATTTTTACATGTCTCGATATCACCTCTGGAGACCCCCACTCCAACCACGCTTAGATGATGTGTTAATAAGTTCTAAGTTTCATCACTGAACACAGCGTCCTGAAAACTATGGATTTGACACTAATATCGATCATTTTGAATTATTTTTACATGTCTCGAAAATACACCAATATTAGAGGTGTTCTTTACCTAATGGGGTAGGGGCTGATAACTTTGAAAGTAACGTTAATTCGAATTTACCCACAAAGAAATATTCGTCTTGATCTAAGACCATGATCAAATTTGATTCATTTTCGATTCATTTGGCTGGTCCCTGACCACATACAACAGACAGGCAGGTAGACAGTTTTATTTTAAAGTTACCATATGATATTATCAATGGCTAAAACACACATATTTTCATTCATATTATTATTTTTTAACATATAGATAGTGATGATTCTTTCCGTTTCGCGTTCAGCAGCTTTTTCGCACGACTCTCCGGACATTTTATCGCACGACGGCTGGGAACACAATTGGAATACGAAATATCAATACACACACACAATTATACTGTGTAATTTTATCTTTTATTCTTCCAAGTACACAACATAGGTATGTCACTAATTTCAACGTACAAGGAAGAGAAGGAACTAACCTTGGTAACCTTCTATGCGTCTTTTTTTTAACATTAGAATTCATTGTCATTACCACGAACGTGTCTCTCGAAATCTTTGTAGTTAAACGAAGATATAACATGTAGTTTAATGCTCTAGGCCTATTCATTGGACGTAAAATTTTAGTAATACTTTATTTATTTTCTATTAATATTTCAAGGTTTTTTTAATTACCTATTTTAATAAAAGCATCAACTGAATTCGGATACTGACTTCACTGGAGACGAGGCAATGCACACACATGTACACTGTATCACTTATGATTTACAACTATTCTTTCAATCTTTCGTCACAGACACAGACACACAGACATACACACACACACACACATGGATACCTTCGATAAAGCATGTCCTAACAAAAACGTGGGGTTTTATTATGAGATTTATGCTTAGAGTATTTTTCCCATATCCTTCAGACTAAACAAGGTGGCTATGAAACATTATCAAAGCATTATTCAATTTTCAAACACGTGTTCAACTATTCAGGGACATATTAATCACAATCCATTTCTTGTGTGACCTCAAGGACATACTATCTTATAATTCGTTAACTAATTTCATACGTGGCCTATCTGCAAAAGTGACTTTGAATACTAGTCATAGCATCGTTTTCTATAGAAATGTATTTTGAAAAAATATCTCATCACGGCTTCAACATAGGCATCATCATCATATATTATAGTTTTCGTTGATGTGATTCTTCATATAACATTTTTCTCGTGCAACACAAGCCCCCTGGGGGACTTGAGTATACAAATTTGCGTCCTAAGTTGTCAAAACATTATCAAATGCTACGAGAAACTTCCGTTCTTAGATCATGCTCAATGGAATCCAAATAACAAACTATTCACTCAAGACCTGGGAAAGTTATGTTTCATCTTGTTTATAGAGGTATCTCCGAGGGAATACGACCAATGCTAAATTACGATGCTGCAGTTCTGCGTGTAAACCAAAGCCAATTCATATTCAATATCTATGGGGGCACCTGCATATACGACTTCTCATCCCACGTTTTCAAAAAATCATGAAATACGATATTCACCTTAGCAACTAAGACCAATTCGATCAAAGGACACATTTCTTATAGTCTGCTCCCATGAACACTTACGCTCTTCGTCTTGGCGCAGCGGGGAGTCCAAAATAATTACCCAATACACACGGCAGACTTCCAAGAACATACTACTTTATTCCAGCATAGCAACTAACCACCCAGCAACTAACCCCAGGGAACGTTCCCACGGCGAAAATTTTCCCACGGGAGGTCCTAACACTTAGCAACACGTTTATGCCTACATACGCCTAGTAACAGCCCAATTTTTACATAGGATATTTTCTCACGCTCTGACCAAGCGCCTGATCTCTACTGTATCAGCTCGTTTCTACCCTGGATGCTTTCAAGTGTACAAACAGGTATGTAACTCACCGCAGTAAATTGATTACGATCCATGACAATAGGTGCATTATTAATGCACAACAATAATTTATTGTTGTACATAAATGATGTACCTATCGCCATGAAATCTCACGTCACGAACAATTACATCGTTCCGTGCCAAGAGGCAATCCTCTGCTGCAGTGTTTTCCAGAATTAAACTCTTGAAAATAAGAGTAATCTGATAACACTGTCCGAATTTGGTGAATAAGAAGCTTTAGCCAATGTGCAAACATAACTGTACACTACTCTTAACAAACACTGTAACAACAGCAGATTTCAACAAGATAATATAAATTGAAATAATACGATATAAATATATTGAACATAAATAATAACTTGAAATATAATGGTCAGATTTTCTATTGGATAAGTAGGTGTCGGTCATAAAAGCATAAAGTTTTATATTAATAGTATTAACTTTTACAATGTAAAATTCTTGATTTACTAACATTTATTTCTTCTGCCGGATCACCAACTCTTTAGCAGTGGTGGATGTTCGGTAAGTATATAGGTTATTTCACTTGTTTGCAAGGTTGTAGGTGTAAGATTATTTGAAGTTGGGCCGCGGTGGCTTAGTGATAGAGCTTTCATCTCTGGTGCATGGATGGAGTCCTTAATTCGATCCCATCTCGCGCCAAATGTACTTTGCGGTTGATAACCACCGCGTGCATTGGTTTTCTCGGGGTTCCCCCGTTTCTCCCACTTTTTTCATTCCACCATTTCATTCAGTTCTCATCATCACCGTCTCCTTTAGCCTAGTCATCGTAAGCGTGGGAGGTAAAACTCAAAGATTTTTGTTATTTCCAGTATCAAAGTTGTTCAAGTCAGTCACTAATTAGATTATAATCCTTAGCTATGCTTTCATGTATTCTGGTTATGGTCGTATATATACCTTTACGTTTATGCTTTCGCAAGTTTTGATTAAGATTAGGAATCATATTTCTAAGCTTTCGGCATCTAAGACAAGTTTTATCCCGTCATGTACTCCATGAGGGATAACGTCTCTCGGCGATCACACTATCCGGGAACAATTATGCTAGATATCATTCCGGTATTTTCCTCGTGTGAATGCAGAAAACCTTACTCAGGATGGCTGTACTCAGAAAACTTTTTCATTTTTTCACTGTGTGTTTCCACTTTGGGGTGGCAATCCATATCTGCGTAATGGAATTCTTACACACGTAATCCAAAAATGCATATTTTATCAATGTGCAATGGGTGCTCAAGGGATTTCCTACAGGATATAATTCCCAGATATGCTCTCAATTGAATGCTCATATATGCTCTGGTTTCAAGGTGAGTTCGAAGTAGAAAAAAGATAGGCATTGACAGCAGTAAACACGGAATGTTTCAACAGCAATCGGAAGTGTTATTAACCACCAGCACCACGGTTCCCCGTATTCGGAGTAACATGTGCTGCTTCCTAATGTTATCTAACTTATTGATTTCCTTTTCAGATTTCGCAACAAGCGCCATATCATCCTCAAACCGTATACAGCAAAACTTTCTACCTACTACCGAAATGCCGTCTTCATCATTTAGTTCTATTTCACTGTCTCTTTTTGGTATATAATCAATAATGGTGGCGAGAGCCAGCAGCGTAGTGAAATTCTCTTTCCAATTACAGTTTCCTCTTTCATTTCCTCTCATATTCTAGCACTTGCTTGTTGTTTTCTATATGTTTCTTATGAATATTCGATTATGCCATTCCAACCCAACCTTCTTTAGAACTCCCAACAACAATTCACAATTCTCGTGTTCATAAGCCGTATACACCTCTTTATCTTTTCCATAAATCTTTCACTGATTACCCTTAATAATCCAATTGAATTTCTTGTGCATTTACCTATCCTGAAACCGAACTGTTCCTCCTGAACGTTTTCATTTTCTCTTCCATACAACCTTCTGTTCAGTATTCGAAGCAAAATTTTTGTTGCATACGATATAAGATTAATAATTATATAATTCTCACATCTCTCTGGGTTCGATTTCTTAGACACTGGTAGTATGATCGTTTTCAGGAAGTTTTTTGACCATCCTCCTTTTTCATATATTTCATTGAAAAGTCGAAGCAATATTTTCTTGCCCATCTCTCCCATATTCTTAACGAATTCGATTGGTATAGTATTATCTATTCCAGTAGCATTTCCAGAAAATTCTTTGGTTATTGAAGTTACGATGAACAGTTATTAGTCATTATCGACAGGCATCAGTTCTTTAGTGGCCTACTACGGCGGAAATGTTACGTTCCAAGAGATCAGATTTACCTCATCTTCTCATACCTGCAAAGAATCTGTCTTACCTTTAGGTATGGTATTTGCATAAAGAATTTCACCACGACCACATGGTAAAATAGAAAACTGTAGTGCACGCGGAAAATGCTTCTTCAGTTTCCACATTTTGTTTTCATGATTATCATTATGTGGGTCTTCTTCAACATAGATCAAATATTTTTCCCAGCGGCTGGACACAGCCACAAAACTGCATAAAAATTTTCTCATGTGGCCTGTAAGCATTTTTTGAATGTTTCATTTACACTAGGTCTGTGTCTAATCACTTCTTGTATAGTCTCTACGACAGAGTTTTGGTACCTCATGTCCGCTGCTTTGATTTCCACATCTCGAATTTATAACAGCAGTGATTCATCTTTCTTTCGGATAATTGTTTCTTTAATGGCACGTTCACCAATTCTACTGACACATGTCACCAGTAATTCCCATGACACACGCTTTCCCATTTTTCGTGATCCCCATTATCACTGTTTCTAGCAAATACGCACTATTTCGCTTTAAACAGGATGTCCCCCATATACATGTCGTGCAGCAATACGCTTCAAATATGATGCATCATTCACCAAGAGTGTACAATCGTCCGCTTCACATGATTCAACAGACTGACTTAGCAATTGTCCTATTAAAATAAGAAAAACTTTCGTAGCACCTGTGATGGTAACTATGTTTATGTCGTATTCTGGTGCAGTTTTAAGAGATGCAGTTTTATTGTGCCATTGTACTATGGCAGTTCTACGACCTAAAAGCTTTTATGGAAGCTTTCTCAGGTGAAGTTTTTTTTTTTAAATTCTCATATCAATTTTGTCTTGTGCGTAAGTGTATTATACAGATTTTCGATTTTTCACACCAGCAATACCTTTTCTTATTGCAATTGTCGTATGTCTGACTGTTTTCTTTTTGTTAGTCATCCTTCCTCAGAATATGAGATGATTTGGACTTCAGGAAGAATGTGCTACTATTATCAACCTACAAAGTGACAAAATATGAAGAATAAGAATTATTTTAGTTTGATATGCATATGCAATAAGAGTACATGCACTGTTAAATAACTTTGAGATTTTTTTTTATAACTTCACATATCAGCCAACATCTTTGGAAGTTATATTCATTACAGAACATCAGAACACCAAGTATTTTCGAAAGAATATAATATAACCGTGCAACAGTAAAATTTTAGTTTTGAAATATTTTCTATTACACTATGGGAAAACAAAACATAAAACCTTCCTGAGGGATTTCTATGTACTTGGAATTTGCCATAATACAAGAAACGAGAAAAAGTAACCAGAGTAACTTATTTCTTTCCGATAGAAAACTAAAACGAAAAAGTGACAGAAAGTGATATTCGTACTTTCATGAAAATCGATGAATATGAACACTGTCAAAACAACGAAATAGAGATTTCCCCCCTATTGCTATTTCATGAATCAAGAATATTTTTTCCAGCTAACGTTAAACATAAATTAGGGCATAGATATATTTAATTATTTATCTCCTTTGCAGTGTTGGCAATTAATAACTAAAAGAATCGCGATAGGGACTTTTAGAAAAAATTTCTTAAATATCCCTCTACTATATTTCCTTTATTTGTAGAAATGTCACGTTCATTACCTAAACAAAATACTACACTCTTACAAATCAAATAAGATTTAACTTGTTTCAGTGTTGCATTGATAGTCTGATCTACGTGCATTTAAAAAGACCCCATCCATACCTGTAAAAATATACGGGTGCTAAAGGGTTAATGGCTTTAGGACACAGCTGTTGAACTTATATGTTGACCAACAACAAGTGTTTTAACTCTGAAAACCATAAGGAACATGAAAAATATAATGGCAAAAATTCCTCCAGAGGGTAGTTATAAGCCCCTCGGACCTTGCTCTAAAATATATACGCGTATAAAGAAGTAAGGTTGTTTGCGGTTTCTCAATGGAATATATTACTTAAAATAGCAATCAGGGAGAATGGGAAGGGGGGAAGTGATCCCTTTCGCACTATTTTGCATGCTGGTAGTAACACAGGTTTTACTAACTTATAAAAAAGTATCCATTACTTATTGCTTCAAAGTGCTTGGTATAAATCAGACGGCAGATATTCATAATAAAACTATGGTTACAGTTTCTTCTTTCTCTATGTCCGTAATTCAGTTGCTAGATCAGTGTACTTTCCCTCCTTTACCGTGTATTCCTTCTGCAGATTATTATCTCATTGCATTGCAATTTGTATTCCCATATGTTTATCGTTGATGATAGATCTGTCCCAATATAGTTTGAAGGTTTAATTTTCCATGACGGAGTGTGGCTTGCATTTGTACAGTATGATAGTTTCTCTGAAATCGGTTTCCATTGGGTTGCCATGCTTTGGTCAATAATTTTCGCTACGTTATTGTGTCTGCCTGTATATTCAGTTATTGTCTGGATTTTACGTTCTCTCATGATATGTTCTCTGCCTTAATTTTCGTTTTGACATCTAGTGCACTTGACTGTTTTGCCATTGGGTCTTTTAGGATGCGTTTCCTATTGTGTTGGTACGACTTTGCCTCGGACTGCTATTATACTTCCTTCTGTTCCATTAAACATGTAGCTGTTGGCTAACCATTTGTTTGTGAATTTCTTGTCTATGAGTTGTTGTTGCATTCTGTTCGTATGTTCTTATAATTCATTATTATTATTATTATAATGATAGTAGTAGTAGTTGCAGTAGTAGTAATAATAATAATAGTACTATTATTACTATTATTATAAGCACAATATATTAATATGTAACTCAATGGTTTGGTCTCTTTATTATTTTTTAATCCTTGCTTCTACAGTCATGCAGTTATAATAATAAAAACAACTTCCATATATTGGTGCATTTACCTACGGATACACAATTATTATTGCATAAATTTTAAAATGCTTGTTTGCGTAGTCTCACAGAAAAATATCAATGTTTCTTCAAAATACCATTATAAATGTTACCTCCATTAGAACTATTGTATTATGAAGTGGAACTATATAAAACTGTTCTATTGTTGTTACGATATATGGATAAAATAAGAAGCAAGTGAATGACAACAAAAACGAGGTCGTAAGAAAATGTAGCGATGGTCTTATTCATTCGGTTATTAAATTCAATTCTCTTGAAGATGCTTTAGTAGTATGGAAGGGCCTAATCTGTACGATTACGATTATCCATTTATATTTCATAATAATGCTAACTGGGCAGATTCCAAGGTAGTTCCTATCCCGCATAAATAGTAGCTTTCATTTTAATAATTTCGTTAGTGAATAGGGCCGTAAATAACTTTTAATCTCTCAATGTAATCTAGATAATACACGTAAACTATTTTATATAACCAAAACTCACAGGACCTGGAAATGAAGTAATAATATCTTTGCGTGTGTTGCTACCATGGGTCACTAGGTTTACTGCTTATAAATAGTTTGTTTCTAATTTTGGATAAGTGTTTACTTTATATCACAAGCAAACAACCTTCCAGAAACTAGCATATGTTATAAATATAACTTGTAGTTTCAAGCTTTAATCATGATCGATACAAAGTATCGCGATAATCCATAAAATTGAAAAGGTTTTATTTTAAATTAATAACTTAATTACAAATTGTCTATAGTAAAGTCATATTCTTAACTTTATTTTATTATTTGTGTTTCATCAACTCTACCACAGAAGACATTATTTGCCTCCTCCTCTAGGCCAATTATCGTTTCAATAGAAGTACTAATACAAATGGCTACAATTGTAACAACGATTTCTTCGTTCCAATGAGACTCCCTCTTCCAGATCAAATCAAACTTTTTGTTGGGATTCAACGTTCATTGAACACTGCTCTTTTGGGCCAATATGTGTCTCCGTTTAGATTATGTTTCCTGATGGGCGCCACAATAAAGAAGAATCAATAAAATTTCACTAGCAGCGTTTTCGTATTTATCAACATACTCACAATTGAATAATTCACGAATGAAGGTCATTTGTGTACTCTAAAAGTATGCTACTAACAACGCCTGTAGAAATATGGGAAAAGGGATTACATAATAAGTAAGGAAAATGGATTACATAATAAGTTACAAAATAGTATTACTTAAGCCGTTCAAACAAGATGAACGATAGAAATAGATATGAAAGAAAATCATTTTCTTTCCTTCTTCAAAAAAAAAACTCCTAAAAAAGAAAAGGGCTACATACACATAATCACAAAAACCTAACAGCACAACAAACATCGGCAAGAACGGAGAAAGAAACACAGACTACGGGATACCATTGGCGTAGTAGAGTTGCGGACCTCCCATGCAAGAGAGACATGAGACCCTACTTGTAAACATAATTGTTATATTATTATTATTATTATTATTATTATTATTATTATTATTATTATTATTATTATTATTATTATGGGGAATGGCGGAAACCTATGTCTTGTGCTCGTGAACATAAGTTCAAGTTCTTTCGGGACTATTGAACATAGCCGTTCTTAACATACTTTAGACAAAAGTGCAAGCACTGTCGTTAGGAACTCAGCTATTCGTTTTAGTCTTTCGCAAGAATTATTATGGAAAATGTTCAATACTCGTAAGTGCTCTTGTCTTTAGTATTATTTTTTATTTTAAAAATATATCCAAATAAATGCGACCGTAATTACTGTTTCTTTGAATGTAAACTCCATTTCCAATTGATAAAGAACAAAACTTGAACGTCTAACGTTTTTGCAAGAAATAAAAAATGGAAAGTATTGGGTTTGAAGTCATACTCATGGACATCAACAGTATTACAATCAGCTTTGTCATGATGATTACGCTTAGCAACACCCAATGTATCCAAGTTCTATATTGCCCTATTGGGAGTACGCGTTCTAAACTCAAAACTTTCACTTTTTGCTTTTTAATTTTTACAGCTACGTCGGAACTTTAAATGTTTGTTCTTTATCAATTGTAAATGGCGTTTACATTCAAAATAACAGTAATTGTGGTGGAATTTTTCCAACCACGCGGAAAAATAAGGTGTGTTTTAAACCTTTGGCACCACCAAGATTGGTATTTAATTTGACCTTCAAGATTGGTGTTCATTTTGAAAGTAGGTCAGTGAATTTTACAAGCATTCTCTAGGTATTTATTCAAATAGTTCTGACAAAAAAAACGTTATTTCTATATTATTGTTGGATTTCTGGAAAAGGAATTTTATAATGTTAAGTTTTTTCTTAGCACATTTAAATCCAATATTTTCCTGTACTTCCTTTTATTTTTGTCCTTCTATCTCCTTTTATTTCTGTGTCTCACTTCCGCACTTATAACAGATACCTATTGGTTTCTATTTCTCATTAAGATATATTTAAGTTTCTCTCTACATCAACTTATGAATCTCGTTTCGTCAAACTTTTATTCTTTCACATTACTGACAGTAATATATATATGCTCTTGTTCTGGTTGATTTTAATATGCAGCGAAGAGAGAAGGTGTCTCTCTACCATACACGATTGTAGCATAAAAATGTATATACTGGATGGCCTTGCTGCAAGGTGTTAGCTGTCGCTTTTTTATGCGCAGAGTATAAGTTCAGTAATTCACAAAGAATATAGTAAACCAGAAGTGTTTTCGAAACGAAGAAATAAGAAGATGAAATATGAAATTTCTTTTAACAAACTCTCGAGATTTGAGAGTCGACAAATTTTACATTTGGGAGCCGACAAACATGATCGCTATATGCTTCCATGCTCTTAGGCAGAGTCAGAGATTTTGAAAAGGAAAAGAGTTTTCAATAATAATAACTAACTCTATGGCCTATGGAACTCGTAGGTTCAATATCGCGTTCACAAAAGCTCTCCACTGACTTCTATCCTTTGCTAACTGCATCCAGTTTCTACTTTGTATTCCAATTTCTGCGCGATCCTTCTTAATATTGTCCTCCCATCTGCGCCTACCTCTTCCTAATACGTTTCCCGATTAGTCTTCCAGTCAAGACTTTGAAAGCGTTTCTACTTTCTTCCATTCTAGCTACATGAGCCGCCCACCTAAGTTCCTATACTTCACGACCCTAACATTGCGTAAACCATATAACTTATGTAGTTCCTGGTTATGAAGTTTTCCCCATTCCCCATAATAATAATAATAATAATAATAATAATAATAATAATAATAATAATAATAATATAACAATTATGTTTACAAGGAGGGTCTCATGTCTATCTTGCGTGGGAGGTCCGCAAGTCTACTACGCCAATGGTATCCCTTAGTCTGTGTTTCTTTCTCCGTTTCTTGCCGATATTTGTTGTGCTGTTAGGTTTTTATATTAAACGTTGTGATTATGTAACCCTTTTCTTTTTTAGGAGTTTTTTTGAACAAGGAAAGAAATTGATTTTCTTTCATATCTATTTCTAACGTTCATCTTGTTTGAACGGTTTAAGTAATACTATTTTGTAACTTATTATGTAATCCATTTCCCTTACAATAATAAAACCGTCACTCTTAACAATTTATTTTATTCTTTTATTTGCAGTTTGCCACAGTGATATATTTGTAACAACATTGAAGTTTTGTCCAACACCTTTCTAATTCTCAACCAATCCAACTACTCATTTTTAGGTTGACTACTATTGCAGGAAAAGGAGAATTGCAGGTGGTAATCCACTTTTGGAGTTTTTCATGCAAGAATTCTAGTTCATTATCGTGTTTATGAAGAAATTATTTCTGTATATGAGAAATGATCTTTTAACAATGTTTTACATAACTGGTAAGTAAGTGCATATTTATGTTGTCATTGTTATCTGTTATGTAAACACTTATTGCTGATATTTCTACAGGCGTTGTTAGTAGCATACTTTTAGAGTACACAAATGACCTTCATTCGTGAATTATTCAATTGTGAGTATGTTGATAAATACGAAAACGCTGCTAGTGAAATTTTATTGATTCTTCTTTATTGTGGCGCCCATCAGGAAACATAATCTAATCGGAGACACATATTGGCCCAAAAGAGCAGTGTTCAATGAACGTTGAATCCCAACAAAAAGTTTGATTTGATCTGGAAGAGGGAGTCTCATTGGAACGAAGAAATCGTTGTTACAATTGTAGCCATTTGTATTAGTACTTCTATTGAAACGATAATTGGCCTAGAGGAGGAGGCAAATAATGTCTTCTGTGGTAGAGTTGATGAAACACAAATAATAAAATAAAGTTAAGAATATGACTTTACTATAGACAAATTGTAATTAAGTTGTTAATTTAAAATAAAACCTTTTCAATTTTATGGATTATCGCGATACTTTGTATCGATCATAATTAAAGCTTTCAAACTACACGTTGTATTTATAACATATGGTAGTTTCTGGAAGGTTGTTTCTTGTGATATAAAGTAAACACTTATCCAAAATTAGAAATAAACTATTTATAAGCAGTAAACCTAGTGACCCATGGTAGCAACACACGCAAAGATATTATTACTTCATTTCCTGGTCCTGTGAGTTTTGGTTATATAAAATAGTTTACGTGGATTATCTAGATTACATTGAGAGATTAAAATTTATTTACGGCCCTATTCACTAACGAAATTATTAAAATGAAAGCTACTATTTATGCGGGATAGGAACTACTTTGGAATCTGCCCAGTTAGCATTATTATGAAATATAAATGCCTCTTAGTCGGTCTCTGTTTCCGTTTCCTGTAGATGTTTGTTGTTGTACTGTTAGGCGTTTATATTAAACCTTTACGTTATGTAACCTATTTTCTTCTTTAGATTTTTTTGAAAAAGGAAAGAAATTGCTTTCCTCTGATATGTACCTCTTACCATTCATCTTGTTTCAACTGCCTAAGTAAGATCATTTTGTAAATTTTTATGTCATACATTTCCCTCACAATAATAAAACCGTCATTCTTAACAATTTATTTATTCTCTTAATTGCAGTTTTAAATAATGATGCGAGATCGTATATTTGTAGCTAAATTAAGGTTTGGTCCAACATCTTCTTAATTCTCAACCAACCCACCGACGGATCTGTTTGGGTTGCCTTCTATTTTAGCCAAAAGAGCACTGCAGGTGATAATGCACTTTTGGAGTCTTGTATAAATTTCTACTTTTATTTGTTTTATTTTTACCTCTAACTTTTTGTTATTCAGTCGTGGTTTTATAACATCTAATCGATTAGCTGCATGGTGTGCATACTGGAAATATCATGACTGTCTTGCATTCCTGTTAGTGCCTATGAAGACACAAACATTCAGAGCTCCCGAAATGCACGAATTTAATTTTGAAAGATTGGCAAAAGAACAAAAAAGAAGATAAAAAATAAACACTTATTTTTGACTGAATTTTTGTGCTATTACTTCAGACATTGAGTGCAAGGATAACTTGACATCAATAATACTCTAGGAGCTCCCTCATAACTACCTAATAAACGTTACTATATTCAGAGCCTGAATTTGGGGTCAATTCTCAATGCAAGGTCATATTATTTGGATCATACGTTAAACTTATATTCCCTCGGTGCTGAATGGAATGCACTGTGTCGGGTGACGCAATAAGTTTATGCAAACGAGATGGTTTGAGGTTGATATCACTATCTAAAGTTAATCGTGCCTATATTTAGAAAATACAACTAATGTATTAAATATATCTCTCTCATTCATTCACTTCTGTAAAATTAGTAATTGTGGAACATTTCATCCAAACATTGGGAGACCCATTAAATAAGAAACTGTTTCGTTCTGAAAATAAGGTTCTAATATGGTGAAAACACACAAGTGTACGCGTATTTAAGAATACCCTGTTTACATAGTGGAAATCACACAAAATTAGCCAGATTCAGATTATAGCAGAGGCCATGCTTATATTAATTCAAATGTTCCTAGAGGAGATTAAGACCATAGTGGTCAGTAGGCAATACAAGGCAATATACTTTAAACAAACCATATAAGAAGTTATAGTAGTAGTGTGAAGGAGGCGAGAAGAGAGAAAAAAATATCATTATTCTAAGAAGTAGGGTTAATTTTGTTTCAAGTGGCCATAAACTGAATTGAATAATAGAAGGATATTCAAGAACATAGGTCAACTGTAGGGTAGAATATTGGTGGGTTTTGTGTGTGATGATGTTAAATTCCTCGTATTGATAGACGGAAAAGATATGAGAAAATATCTTGTATCCCAATACACGCTTTCTCCTTATACCTATTCTGTCTATAATACAAAACTTAGTACACACATTTCTTATTTCCTATAATAGTTTTCGAGATATATTTGGATTGTGTGTTTTTACTCGGGCCCTCTTCAGAGGGGTTTAAAATTGAAAGGAACGATTTCTGGAGGGAATTTTCCCGACTTTCTCTTAACTTTCCCTATTGAAGTACGATATGGGCCCCAATACATATCACCTCTGGAAAGTTTGTTCCATGTTCAAGAGAATGTGCTATAAACCATTACTTTCCAGTGAACATTGTTGATGCAATAGCTATTCACCGCGAGTCTATGATTTTCTTTATACAACCAGGATAATAGGCCCCATGCTCTTACTCCGTTGACCATAGCATCTAATGTTTTGTTCATAAACATATCTCTGTTATGTTTATCGAATAGACTAGGTTTGATTCGAAGTCCGGATGACAGATTCATGTCCGTTCCTTGTCAGTTTTATAGTGCAGTAAATGAAGCTCAAATGTTAATAAAGAAAGGAACAAATTAGTAACAAGCAGAAAATTGGTACAGATGTTGGGAATGATGTTCTAAACAACATACTAAAAGTCCTCTGAAATCCCAGATGACCTTCGCCGCCACATTGGAAAATGGTAGCCGGAAGTGTCAAATGAAAAACACCCAGATAAAAGTAGCAATATCTTCTCTATGGTTGAACGTAAAGAGATAAACTTAGTGTCGTTTTATGGAACATAGATAACACAATATTTTTAAAGAGAAACAATATTTCAAGAAACGGATACATTTAGAAATATTTAGCTCTAAATTTAACAGTGAAAATGCTTCAGAGATAAAACTAACCAAGTCTTACTAAGTTTAGGGTGCTGATAAAGAATATGAAATTAGTTTTTGAAGATTGGTTCGGGTTTCAAAGAAATACGTTATCACCCGCTGGACAAATTAAGGGTCCGTAACAACAGGAGCTGTCTACTTATTTCAATAAACTTCCATTGTTTGGCGGTTAGTTTTATTGCTATCCTCAGGGACATACGTAGGGGTGAGTCCTGCGGATCTTGACACCCAGAGTTGTTTGTAAATTTAGTCTAATTTCAAGTGCAAGTTTATAAATTTAAATATAATTTAGCTCCAAACTGTATTTGAACCCCTGAAAAGCTTAGAACCTATCCCGAAATAAATTCCTGCGTAGTCTCCGGCTATACATATTGCTCGCACTTCATCGCTAACAAAGAAATATCAACCACTTCACGGTTTAATTTGTATTGAAGAGTTTGCCAGAGAAAATATGTTGTGAAACGTTCTTTTGCAGTTACAATTTGCCATCTCGGACGTAGTCGTGGTGAGATATTGGGTGGGCAGGAAAGTGCTATTATTATTATTATTATTATTATTATTATTATTATTATTATTATTATTATTATTATTAGTAGTAGTAGTAGTAGTAGTAGTAGTAGTAGTAGTAGTAGTAGTAGTAGTATTATTATTATATTTTCTTCTTATTATTATTCGTTCTATGACTATACTAAGCAGAAACATGTCGCGTAAATGTGTTTGCAGAGCAAAGCAAATTGTTGTTTTCAACGAAGTGAAGCAAAAGTGGAATTTCGCTCCTACCATAAAGAAAGCCTATCACTTGTATTTTGGTTGTAAAGTGGGAGATGTGGAGAAGAAGTGAGTACCACATATATCTTGTAATACTTGTTCTACAAATTTGCGGGACTGGCTACACGGAAAAAGGCCATGCGTGCCATTTGCAGTTCCAATGGTATGGAGAGAAGCGAAAGACAGATCATACTTAAAGCAGCTATTTTTGAGTAGTTCTTCCAATTAAAGGTCTATCCAAAAAAGAAAAAAAAGTGGACTGCTACTTATTCAAATATTCCTTGAAATGTTCGGCACTTTGCCACACTCTGAAGAACTAAAGGTTCCACAACTTCCCGTACCTTACTCCAGTGTTTCACTCGATGAAGAGCAAAAGGCGAACAATGTCGACCCACATTGTTAAGTTCTGCCGCAGATTCATCGTCTTCCACCGACCGTAACTTCACAGAACCGAAATATCATTATCTATTCACCATATGATACTCAACCTGAATTAAATTACCTGGAGTTGTCAAAAAGTGGCGGAGAACTGCTGGCATCCCAACTCAAGAATTGGGGAGCTTATTCTGAAGATCTAAAAGTGTACATGTTTTGAACACGTCAGAATCCCTAAACTGTATTTTCAGTGGAAAGTGACGTATTACGTTGTAACAATGTAGGCCTAACTGGTCTTGTGAGTAAACTTAATATATACGATAATCTCGATGAATGGCGGCTATTCATAGACGCGTCTAAACATTCTTCAAATATATTTTGCGTAAACTTCCACAAATTGCTGAAACTAAAATCAGGTAAGAAACCTTATTTTCACTCAAATTCGTTAACTCCTCAATGATCCTGAATTTGATGCAATGTTAGAAAATGAGGAGAGGATTGCATGAGATTCTTTCCGAAAAGTGGTGACGAATGTTTTCCGAATCAAGCGGTCTCAGAACCATAAGGAAGTAGAGGTGCACCTAATACCTTCTACCAAGCAATAGGGCGTAATGTATCACTAATAGATTTCTTCCCAGAAAATTGCGGAGCAGTCATTGATGAACATGGGAAACATTTCTACCAAGTTATACCTATGATAAAGAAACGATATCAGGGGTATTGGAGCACCTCTGCTCTTTCCGATTGTTGTTGGACGGAAAATTCCCAATTTTACTCCAAGTTCCCCTTTTGTCGTACAACACACAGACACACATATATATATATATTTTCATGATACCATTTGAAAGCCTGTTTTATTCTGAAGAGAATAACGTATAAGTCATGATACTCAAATAAGTAATACTGCTCGGATTCATTTGATTTTATAGTTATCTCACTTTCCGTATATGAAATTTGGTATTGTCCAGCAGAAGTGAGAAATATTTCCGTCACAACTATCGTATGTATTACAATGAAACTTGGCACATGTATTACTTATAAACTACACTAGTTTAAAAGGTATATTATATTTGGGTGCCTTTAGTCGGGGACGTACCAGGGAGTGCTACATTTGAAAAAGGGGATTTTTGGACTGGAAATTCCCAATTTTACCTTAAATTTCCCTCTTCTTATACATTATGTACTCATGCGCATAGTACCATTTGCAAGCTTGGTGTACTCTGAAGTGAATGATATATGAACCAAGATAATCGGATGAACAGAATTGAAGCAATAGCTACTTAAGTGAAAGACCAAATAGAAAATTCAAGAATCTAAGTGTCAACATTACATAACACACATTTCTATCGATTACACTTAAACTCGAACCAATTCATCATTTTTATTTTTATTTTCGTATTCAGCATCCTCATTTGCATAAGAAAGTGTACTTTTCTTTTCCGAAGCATGAAAAACGTTGTATTTGTTGTGCAGTGTTATTAACAAGTTAAAATTTAGCATAGATGTTGATAAAGATTATTTAAATGACATACTAAAATCCCACAAATTCTTCGTTCGCCATATAACAAAATGTGCAAATGTCCGAAGTAATTGAAGGATATTTTGTTGAGTAAAATACAAAATCTGGACCGGGCTAAATATTTGAGAAACTGTAAATGCAGTCTATCCGAAGCCAATTGGGATCAATGGTGGTGCAATGCGGAAACATTATGACGTGTTTAAGGTTGTCCTCTGCCATCTTGGTGACCGCCATCTTGGAATCAACTTGTTTATTTTAAAAGGCAACATGGTCATGTGACATTAAACAACATCCCCGTTCAAAGAGAAACCCAATGGTAAGGTTATGTTTCCAAAACCTATAACTGTTTTGAAGTTGTGAATAGATTTAGGATATATTATATGTGAAATGCTCTGAAATGAGCTGGGCGAAGTTTCGAATTGAAGGATAAAGATAAAGTAAAGAGTAAGCTTTGTAACATCTCACATTACGTATTCTTTAATAACCAAGAAAATAGAGAGCTACACATATGAGACAATTACAATCAGGTGACATGTTCAACATGTCCACCGTTATTTTCTATGCATATCCTTACCCTTGAGACACAGTGCTTGTGCACTTTGCGCAGCATAGTTTGTGATATTTGTTCACAGACTGTAATGATTCTCCTTTTCAGGTTGCCAATGTCAATAATTTTATACTGATAGACAATAGCTTTAAAGTGCGCCCAAAGATTGAAATCCAACGGAGGTAGGTCGAGGACCTCGCTGGCCATTCAACTGGTCCATGCCGACCTATCCAACAACTGGCAAAGTGTTCATTGAACTCGATTACATTAAGCCCATAATGCCGTGGTGCTCCATCTTGTTGCCAATAATGATGAAATCACCCTTCCTCGTCCAACAAAAGTGACATAACAGTGTTTTCAAGCATATCTCCATATTGTGCAGCATCCAAGGTCCCATCAAGAAAAACACGTCCAATAAGGTTTTCGGCCCATATTCCACACCAGACCATTAACTTACCTGCATCTTGCATCTTAGATGCATCTATCCAATTAAGATTTGTATTATCCCAGTACCGGACATTTTGGTTGTTAATCTCACCTGTTACATAGAAATTTCCGTCATCACTAGAAACAATGTTATGAGGCAACACTCGGTTACGAGCTATCTGGGCCGACACCTACTCACAAAACGCCATTGGTCTATCTCAATCATCCTCTGGTAGTTTTCGCTTCAACTTTAATTTTCAGAGGTGCCACTTTTTCCTTTTTAACAGTCTTTGAACACTTTTGACTGTTATGTTCATTTGATAGACGTCGCACACTCTCCATAGGACTTTTCACCAATACACCCAACACAGCTGCTGATGTGTCTGCATCAGTTGCATTTCGTGGTCGTCCTGATCGAGGTAAATCATCAACATTTTCCTTTGCCATGAATTTACGGATTAGTTTACGTACAGCACTGTCTGTCACCGGTTCGCGATTAGGATGTCGCTGTTTAAAGAAGGATGTTATTCTGAACTGCGTTCTCCAGCCAAAAGAAATATTTCGATTGTTTCCTCTCGAGTTAGCATCCTGTCCTACCTACAAGAAAAAAAAAAACATAAAGAGTCAGTCGGATCTCGTCTATACAATGTTCCACACCTAACAAAATTTAAGTCTAAATGATTACATATTCTAAACTAAATCCATTCACAACTTCAGAACCGTTGCAGATTTTTTTTTAAAAAAGCTTTACCTTAGGATTTCTCGGTATTGGGCAAAATGTTTGGTACAGAGCTAATATAAATCTTCATTAGATAGATGCTTCAAAGATGCAAGGTGCAGGTAAGGTAATGGTGTGGTGTAGAATATGGGGCGAAAAACTTATTGGACCTGTTTTCATTGATGGGACCTATTGGACTTATTTTCATTGATGGGACCTTGGATGCTGCACAATATGGAGATATGCTTGAAAACACTTTATGCCACTTTTGTTCGAAGAGGAAGGGTAATTTCATCAATATTGGCAACAAGATGGGGTACCGCATTATGGTCGTAATGCAACCGATCTCTAAATGAACATTTTCCCGGTTGCTGGATAGATCGGCATGGACCAGTTGAGTGGCCAGCAAGGTCCTCGACCTACCTCCGTTGGATTTCTATCTTTGGGCGCACTTTAAAGCTATTGTTTAACAGTGTAAAATTATTGACATTGGCTACCTGAAAAAGAGAATTATTGCTGTTTGTGAACAAATATAACCAATTATGCTTCGCAGAGTGCTAAGCACAGGGTCACACGGTTAAGGATGTGCATAGAGCAGAACGATGGGCATGCTGAACATGTCATATGATTGTAATTGTCTCATGTGTGTTAGCTCTCTGTTTTCCTGGTCATTAAAGAATACGTAATGTGAGATGTTACAAAGCTTGCTCTTTACTTTATCTTTATCCTTCAATTCGAAACTTCGCCCAGCTCATTTCAGAGCATTTCACATATAATATATCCTAAATCTATTCACAACTTCAAAACAACTGGAAACATAACCTTACCATTGGGTTTCTCTTTGAACGAGGATGCTGATTAATATGTCACACGACCATGTTACCATTTAAAATAAACAAGTTGATTCCAAGATGGCGGTAGAGCTCCTCCGTGGCTAAGCGGTTAGCGTACGCGCCTTTGGCGTGGGAGACCCGGGTTCGATTCCCTTCGGGAGCTCACGTGGTTCGGATTCCACGTTAATCAGTAGGTCCACGTCTCCTATAGCCTCGCTGCTGAACGGGACGTAAAACTCAAAATCAATCAATCAATCAATCCAAGATGGCGGTCACCAAGATGGCAGAGGACAACCTTAAACACGTCATAATGTTTTCCCATTGTACTACCATTGATCCCAATCGGCTTCGGATAGACTGCATTTACAGTTTCTCCAATATTTAGCCCGGTCCAGATTTTGTATTTCACTTAACAAAATATTATCTTTCAATTACTTCGAACATTTGTATTTAATACATTTTCCAATATGGCGAACGAAGAATTTGTGGGATTTTAGTATGTAATTTAAATAATTTTTCAAGTTTCAAGTTGTTCATAATTACATCCTAAGTTCAATAAAATTTTAAATCAGTTTGACGGTAGTTTTCGGAATTTTAGAATTTAGTGCTAAATATTTCTAAAAGTATGCGTTGTATGAAAAATTGTTACTCTTTACAAAATATTGCGTTGTGTATGTTCTATAAAACAACACTACGTGTATCTCTTTATGTTCGACCAAAGCGAAGATTTTGCTATTTTTATCTGGGTATTGTTCATTTGACACTTATGGCGGCGAAGGTCACTTAGGATTTCAGGGGACTTATAGTATGTTGTTTAGAACATCATTCCCAACATCTGTACCAATTTGCAGCTTGTTACTGATTTGTTCCTTACTTTTTGCTAATTTGACTGCACTATTTAGCTAAGATTCTCAGTATACCACTCGCAGAAAGCAAGAAGAATGCAACAAACTTACGTAGGTGACAGTGGTTACAAGCAAGGGAGACATAATCGATGATTTGCGATGATGATTTACTTGTGGATTCATGACTAATCGAACATTATCAACACTTATTTTATTCTATTGTATCTACCCTGATCTCTCCCTTTTTGTGGAAATCCTGTTCTCTTTGTCCTAGTTCTGATTGTGAAAGCCAACTCCTACGTCATTCATGAGTAAGTTGCAAAAGAGTGCTTTAGGGCGTAAATATTGGATACAATATGCAATTCTAAGCTGAAGATTATACCTATTATTTATTTTAAGTATTACGACCTTTTGATTGGAAAATATAATTCTAATGCTTCCACGTTAATGCTGGACAAATACAAGTATTAGGTGTGATGTGTTACTCAGTGGTATCTATCAGTGTGCTATAGTACCTAAGTGCACGGCTTTTCGATGTATTTGCAGTGCGTTTGTATGGCTCATGCGTATACCTGGAATACAATGACCATATATTTAAATGTGGATAGGTAACCACAATTCGCTGCAAACGCGAAAGCAATAAAAAAACTCGCAGAACACATCGGCTCGAGCGATTTTGGTGTGTTTCGGAACAATAGACGGCCTGCTGTTCCGGAATCAGTAAAACATGTCCAAAGGAAGGAAAACAGGTAAGACGTGTTGCCAGTGAAATTCACTGGGCAGTAGTATTTGTCTATTAATGGGATGCACTTTAAATCGGCGTTTACCTCGGCGTCTTTTTTGCTTTACATAAGAAGAAACTACAGATAAGAGCTATACTTCTTTGATAACCTTCATATATTCTCACAAGAAACCAACTGAAGCAGGTCATTCTGATTCGACGGGAAAAGGAAAAAAAAGACATGGAAACCCTGACTTGCTAACAGTATGATTTACAACTCTGGCGAAAATAAAATTACTGAGTAACCACCTAGACTGCATGTTCTACGAGGGGTAATGCAATGGAAACGCATCCTCGAATAGCCACAGCCTTAATGATGAATGAGAACACTTCAAATGTATGCTTGACGATACAAACATCCTGATTTGAGTTTTAGTTATCTTGATCGTGAAGGGGATACGGACAAAATCTCGCGGCCGAAACATCGCCGCCCAAAATCTCGATGGCCAAAACCTCGCGGGCCAAAATCTCGCGTGGCCAAAACCTCGCCGCCCAAAACCTCGCGTGCCCAAAACCTCGCCGCCCAAAACGTCGCGGGACAAAATCTCGCCGGGCGAAAACCTCGCGTGGCCAAAACCTCGCCGCGAATGAAACTTTTCTTTAAAATTTACCCAGTGAGTTTCTTAATATGCAATTTCACATTACATATAATAATAATAATAATAATAATAATAATAATAATAATAATAATAATAATAATGATAATAATAATAATAATAATAATAATAATAATAATAATAATAATAATAATAATAATAATAATAATAATAAGATACAAAACATCGTGTGCGTGGGCTTTCTCGGGTTATTCCCGTTTCTTCCTATTTTCTTTATTCGATAATTTCCTTCATCCTGGTCATCTACGTCTCCTTTAACCTACAAGACATAATCAAAGGACGTCGTAAAAACTCATATATTATTTCATACTTTCATAAATATTATTAGATTTTTGTTAAAATTTTAAGTTTTTGGATGTTCCAAAGTTCACGAAACTAACCCCGTTAGTTGTCATTACTTTCCTTACGCAGTTTTTCTTTCCCTATAACCAGTTTAAAAACATCCTGTCGCCCTACCTTCACATTGAAATCCTCTATAACAAAAATAGAATTTTCATATGGTATCGCGGGACTTGGTCAAATACCCGTGATACTTCTTCTGAAACAACGTCTTTTATACCGTCATCCTTATCATCTGTAGGAACATTTACATTTTGGTCAGGCAAGATTTTGGGTATGGCGATATTTTCGGGCGCGAGGTTTTGGAAGACGAGGTTTTGGCAAGGCGAGGTTTTGGTCCGGCGAGATTTTGGCCCGCGAGGTTTTGGGTGGCGAGGTTTTGGCCAGGCGAGATTTTGTCCGGCGAGGTTTTGGCCAGGCGTGGTTTCGGCCCGGCGAGATTTTGGGCCGCGAGGTTTTGGGAGACGAGGTTTTGGCCAGGCGAAGTTTTGGTCCGCGAGGTTGTCGCCGCGAGGTTCTGACTGCGAGGTTTTGTACCCAAACCATCGTGAAGGTCTCTTAGAGCACCCGATTGTTTAAACGATTTGTTGCTATTTATCGTGTAGATTTCCTGTCTGCAAGGCAGAGTTGGCGTGGGTCAATGAAAACTTGACCCACGACTCAATGACCCACCACCCACCGTGACCCACTATGGCCCATGACCCACTCTGACCCACCACCCACCATGACCCACTAACCCACCATGACCCACCGCCCACTATGAACCACTGTTACCCACTGTGATCTTCTCTGACTCATCAAAATCCATCGTCATCAACTCTGAACACGATTCATGGCCTCTTCTCTACTGACTAAAGAGTTTACATTTGTAATAAAACAAGACTGTGAAATTGTTACTAATCGGAGTTTGAATTTCTAGTCAATCGCTCAAGCACCACTTTCTTACAACAACGGTGGATCTGACCTTTAAGATATAATATGGAAAGTGTTACGTCACTGAGGAAATTGAAACAGTCCGAGGTGGGGGGAAATTAGTGTGTGCCCAAAATATACTTGTACCAAGAGAGTATTCTTGCAAGTGTCAATTTCTCAACGCATTCCAAAAGAAACTTCTATTCGCAGGAAAATACCCCTGTACAATATGAAAAAAGTTATGGTTTCTCAGTTCAGAGTATTTTCCTCACAAAAGACTTGAAAAATCAGTTTTTCATAGTGTATAAAGGTGCTCGGGTATCCTATGTGAGAGCATCTCCATAAAGTATACTCATAATTGTAATTTGTATAATCACTAAAACACAACGTTAAATTTAAGTTACATATATGCATAATTGCAATTATTATGAATATTTATTCAAAGTAGTTTACCTAAAGCAAAGAAGAGACTTACTAAAAATTAGGTACAAAAGTGGAATAACACAAATAAGTAATTAGCAATACAAGTATACATTTTCCATAACTCGTAATTTTCCACCTTAAAACAAATCTGAAATCGGGTTTATTTCCTGTTGGTAACTTTTTCATGGTAAATTATCCGCAGCGGAATGATGTCCTTCCTTTAGCCAAGAAATAACTAGCTCGTCTACTTTGAGCTTGTCTAGCGGTGGGCCATTAACATTGATGAACAACAAGTTAGACAATGTTTGAGCACTTAGTCTATTTCTAATATCAGTCATCTGTAAATTCATAAGGGGAAATCCCCGTTCGCACTCTGTCGTGGAAATTTATAATACTTCTACCCGATTTCTGCAACTCCTCATCGACAATCTGCTTGTTAGACTTAAGTCTGATAACGATTTTTCTTGGTCAGTTTTGAAATAGTCGGCAAGAAGTATTATCTCTCTATCACCATACAACATGTTTTCCATATCGACCATGTCAGTTAGCAATGTCGACTCATGGAGAACAGAAACTTCATCTACCGCACCTTCGATAAGGAATCTTGTGAATAAATTATCAATTAAAGCCTGATAAACTGACGATTTCTTATTTGTTTATAATTTTAATCTTTGTAATTACACATGAAGGTTTGATACCATTACCAAGTTCCGTCCCCCGTCTACAAAGCGAAAGGGAACGAGGTTCCTGTAAAGTGTTCAGAGGTGAATGGGTATTTCCCTCCTTCCCCTCCTTCAATTGAAAGATTGATGTTTGCCATGTCCCAAATTACGATGAATTTCAACTAAATTATCATAGTGTAATTATTTCCTTGTTGAATTATCGATACTTTTCAGTGGAAAAAAGGATGAAATTTGAAAGTTCCAAATCAAGGTAAGTAGACGAACGTAAAGGAAAAAAGTGTAAAATTTTCTATATAAGGATGCGTACAATCCTAACTTAAAATTTCCGTATAATTAAGCTTACAGTAGAAATATTATGACTATTTTTCTCACAACTTTATGGGTTGATTGCCCTGTGCTGTAAGCGCTCCATATAATAAACATAAGCTTCAGCAATTATTATAGTAGAAAGTAATGGATATATGAAGCCAAGTACTGTATTTTTTGTTTGTGATTTTTTTTCTTAAATAACATCGATCGTTTTCGATCATTTTTACAAACCAATTCACTGAAAATTTTCCATATATAGAAAGTGTTCCCATAAAGGAGAATTTTCAAACATGCTAGGGCACCTCGTACACTGAATTTCAGCTCTGTAAGTTTAACGGCATGCGAGATACTAATTTTTTTCCGCAAAAATTCGGATCCTTACTACCTCCTTAGGATATTATGCATTATAATGAAAGCAATATAACACCCCATTTGGATTGAGGCCTTACTATATATCAAAAGTAATTTCATTTGAGTTTGCAATTTGACCGTGATCATCAGGCACACATAGTTACATTCATTTTTTATATAATAATTTATATATTACAGTGAATCAAATATGTATTTTTTCCAGTAGATAGCTCGTCTAGAAACTCACAGATCTCGAAAGCCAAGTAGTAGTATAAGTTCTATTGCTATTATTACAATTAAAAATATCAATATCCAAAAGTGCTAATCGGTGGGTCGCAGTGGGGCATGGTGGGTGGCGGGTCGCAGTGAGTCACGGTGGGTGGTGGGTCGCAGTGGGTCACGGTAGGTGGTGGGTCACAGTGTGTCACATGCTGTTGGCCCACGACCCACTGACCTACTCAGAAAACTTAATCCACTTGACCCACCGACCCACTAACCCACTCCATCTCTGCTGCGGCGTGGGAGACCCGGGTTCGATTCCCGGCGGGAGCTCATGTGGTTCGGATTCCACGTTAATCAGTAGGTCCACGTCTCATATAGCCTCGCTGCTGAACGGGACGCTAAACTAAAAAGTCAATCAATCAATCCATCTCTGCTGCGAGGAAAGATGTATCATACTGAAAAAACACGAATATTTGTAGGAAATTGAGGAAAAATAGAATAAAGACGAAATGATGACAATAAACGCTACTGCTGTGTAACATCGGACATACGAAATACAGGGCAAGGTAGATGATCTTTGGTGGCAATGGAAGCGAGAAATTTTGAAAAGAAATTATTATATATGTAACTGGTAATAAACTTATGAATGAAACTGATTTTATTTTATTTTTAATTTAATATCCCTGTCAGCAGCTAAGCTATATGGGACTTAAACCTACAGCTTAACGTAGTATCCGAACCACGTGAGTTTCCACCGGGAATCGAACCCAAGCTTCCACTCCAAAGGCGTGTAGGAAAGTTAGTTGTAAAAGTTTGTGAAATACACTCTCTGAGTATACATAGGTATAATGAAAGAACAACTAACAAAATGGTACTAATTGCAGTCACAAAAAAACTGCAAAATGTCTGAGATACATATGTTTCCCAAATCCAAGAAACCACTATCTAATTTCTTTCCTTACAGACAACTCAATTAATCTATATGATTTAGCTTTCATTAAAATATTTATCGAATTCTTGTCAATGGGTTTATTTCTTCTTATAGAATCAATAACTCTTACCAATTCACGAAGTAATTTCAGACCTTGTAGTTTTATCAATGATTAACTTCTTCGTCTGTTAACTCTCTAGCAAAACAAGCACAACTGCTTTTATCTTCATCCGTCTACAGCAGCTTAAAATAAAGTGGCATTTTTTTATCATCCATTTATTCCTTGCTGCGCCTTTTCTTATAGTATCTCGTCAGGCCTTTAAAAAGTTGCTGGGTTTCGAGTTCATTAATTTTCTTTTTAAAAACGATAACATTGTAAGTATTCTCTTTAGATCATCTGGACAAAGCTTCCAGGAGAAACTAGCATTTCTGGATTTCTCTGAGTCAGTTATGGCGTGCTGTAGAGTTGTTAATAAAACATTTATTCTCTACATATGGATGAAACCGTTACAAATGTTTTCGAGAAACTCGATATCGAGAAGTACTATTACTGAAGAAAGGTCTCTAGAGTTTTCCGGTTGAAATGGATGACGCCTGATTATAATGCTATTAGCCCAGTGCAATAGTAATACCTTTCTATAACCTCCACAAACAACACTGGAGATCTAAAATGTTTAGTTTTAAGTCCCAAGATATATGTTGAATCATCCCAATGATTGGTCTCAAACTACATGTTGAGCGTATGCAAAATTATTATGTCGGTTTTGATTATTGTAAGTGATATATGTATATGTAAATTTTCGTTACTTCATAAATATGTTAACTCCTGTTTGAAGCTATAAATAATTTTACGTTTTAATAATGGAGTTAATCATGGATTTAATGAACTTCTTTCATTAAATTAATGTTATATTAAATATACTACATACAGTGTTTTTACCTTTTTCTTTTAACTTACTGTATCTTTGCTCTTGTAATTTTATATCAATGCATGCAATCAAATACAAAGAAATGAATGAATTCAAATAAAAGCTGACATATTTCAATAAAGACAATCTTACACTATAGAACTTGTATCTAGTATGTTTAATTTATTTTATTTTCTTGTTACCGTAAATATATGATGTGAGATTGAGTAAATATAAGAATGAATAAATGATAAGCCTCAAAATGAATGAATGAATATATAATACTTTATTTTAATCTTGAAAATCTTGAATATTACATCTTTATTATTATTATTATTATTATTATTATTATTATTATTATTATTATTATTATTATTATTATTATTATTATTATTATTTTAGTTATCTTTCATTACAGAGAATTTAAAACTGAAAGCACCTATACTCCAAATGAATAAAGAAACGAATGCTATTAGATACAAACTTTCTCCCTTCCTTTACACAATTCTGAGTCTAATAATATTGACATATTAACGTGGGTTCAAACTTTCGTCCTCTGTTTTTCAAGAGTCATGATATTTGACAATAAGACAAACACATACACACACACACACACACACACATATATATATATATATATATATATATATATATATATATATATATATATATATATATATATATAGGGTGTTAATGAACTATACCGACAAACTTTAAGAGGTGATTCTTCACATCAAAATAAGAGAAAAAATTGATATGGACCTGTGGAGAATGGTGCATAGTTTCAGAGCTAGGGCTGTCCAAAGTCGCGAAAAACCCGAATTTCAAAAGACCCTGTTTCGAATTCGAGAGACTGTGGAATGTGGTCCTTATCAGCGTAAAGGAAGTCACGCATACGCAATCCAAAAAATGCATATTTCTTTAATGTTCAATTGGTGTACAGAGTGTTCCCTGCAGGGTGAAATTCCCGGACATGACATCAACCGAATTTTTAGATATGCTCTGATTTTATGATTGGTCCAAAGTAGACAAACGATAAGCTTTGATAACAGTGAACACGGAATCGTTTGGCGCAATGTCAGAAGTGTTAAGGATCGTCACCTGCACGGTCTCTCCACTGGGAAAACACATGCTGCGATGTTTTCTTTCACGCTTATAAGTGAAGAAAACGTGAAATATACCATTACGAAATACATCGCATTACCCGTTATTCCGAACACGAAGAAACATGGAGCTGCCAATTCCTAACACTTCCGACTTCCCTCCGAAGAATTGCATGTCCATTGTTGTCAAGGCTTACCTCCTATCTACTTTGGACCCTCCTTGATATCAGGGTATATCTGAAAATTCTATTGAGAGCATATCTGAGAATTACACCCTGTAGAGAATATCCTGTACCCCTATTGAAAATTGATGAAATATGCACTTTTGGATTGTATATAAGGAGCTTCCTTTACACAGATAAGGATCACCATCTCCAGTTTCTGGAATTCGAAATCGGGCATGTTCAAATTTAGCTTTTTCCCGATTTTGGACAGCCCTAGCTTTGAAACTATGCACTTTTCGCAATAGGCCAATATTAACTTTTTCTCTTATTTTGATGTGAGGTATCACCTTTTACAGTTTGTATGTATAGTTCATTAACACCCTGTATATATACATGGTGTAACATAAATGCATGTCCAGAAGTGACGAGGTGATTGCGGACATCAAAATAAGTAAAAATGTTCCTATAAACATGGGGCCGATGCGCTTCGTTTCCGAGATACAGGATGTTCAAATGGAGTACCTTCAATGGCTCACTATGGGAAAGTGAATGGAAATGTTCAATATTACAGGAATAATACAGTCAAGTTGAATTATGTCTGTAAAAATACATTTACACTAACATAGAGAATGAATCTAATCACCATTAAAGGTTATTGGGTTGTCAGTGTTGCCAACTTGGTACAAAATGTTATGTTTTCAAATAGTACTAGACGTCCACATATAAGCATATGATTGCTGATATCAAAAGATTCGTAACATGGGGTACTGTCTTCCGAAGTTTGTGTGTGGTATAAACGAACGCTGTGGCCTCCATCCCATACCTGTATCAATTGTTTTCTCTTTGGAAACATGCAATAGTTGTCATCTATGAACCTTTGTTTACTATTTGAGCCGTTAATTGACTTCATATTTGGACGCCTTGCCTTTCGAAAACGAAGCGGAATCTGTTCCATGTTTAGGAACATTTCGATGTCAGCAATTATATGCTAACGTCTGATGTCTGAATCACAATTACAATTAATTCCCTAGGAGCTAATATTACAATTTGAAATAATAACAGAAATATAAGTGCATAAATGAGTTTCGTTTTACAGTGAGATACTATGGTATATTTCCAAACTGTTCTAATTGAATACTCAAACTTGAAAAAGTACATCCATAATTTCTGGTTGCAAAAGAAGAATAAAATCAAAGACAGATTCTGTTCCTTAGAAGCTGAATCCATATAAAAAGCCATTACTCGCTATCATATACTATGGCAGCGTTTCCCAACCAGTGTGCCGCGGTACACTGGTGTGCCGCGAATGGGCCGCTGGTGTGCCGCGAGGAAATCAAGGTGGTTGTCTCGTAGTCGTGTATTATCAAAATGTTATTCACTTAAAGAACAACTTCTTCTATTTCTGTCAGAAGAAAGTGAATATGCCGATTTCCTTAGTGATGATTCTTGGAGCAATAAAGTTACTTTTCTTACTGACATATTCCAAACATTGGTTGCACTGAACAAGAGCATGCAGGGAAAAAACGAAACTATCCTAACCTTAAGTGACAAAATTTTCTCATTTAAGGAGAAACTCTCACTTTGGGAGGAGAGAATTAGAAAACAAAACAAATGTGACATTTGAGATAACAAAGTACTGTAAAATTGACACAAACCTCTCAACACTCATTTCAAACAGTTTTTTTGTGTACCAATATTGAGAAGTATTTTCCTAATTTTCAGTTCAATTCATTTGTCTGAGTGAGGGACCCCTTTGAGCCTTCTGTCGTACAGTCAGCAGAATTAAATGTACAGGAAAAAAGTTAATTGGTCGATGTGAGGAATGACCGAGGTTTGAAACTCCAGCACTCGCAGCAAGACATGGCATCATTCTGGATTTCTCTCCGGAGAGAATATCCAGCTAATTCTACAAAGTTCTTATTTCCTTTTCTACATCCAACTTACGTAAAGCAGGATTTTCTGCAATGAATACAATGAAGTGTAAGAACGGGTCACAACTGTTAACTCCGAAACACGACATGAGGGTGTGTTTAACAACTATCCGTCCACAATTGAAGAAGATTATGAAAGAACATCAAGCTCAAGTTGAACATTAATTTTGCTTCGTGAACCAACTTGTTTTACTTATTTTTGGAAAACTGTAACCTTCATATATTATAATTAAACAATTGCAACCTTCAGTAGATAGTATTAAAAAATTTTACATTACTAATAATATTGAACAATTTTAACCTTCATATAATATTTAAAAATTGTAACGTATATTAACCCTGTTTCATACTGTGTTACTTTTCTGTACATTTTAATGTTGAAAAAAGTATTTGTTATCATTGTTCTGACCATTATTGCTACTTTATTTTTGCAGAATATTTCGTAACCTGAAATCAGTGGCGTAACTAAAGGCTTTGGGGCCACCCCGCAGACAGCGTGCAGTGGGGCCCCTTCTCTACGTCCCAATTCACGAGTTGGGGACCCCTGATGGCTTGCCCCCCGCAATGCTGGGTCTGCGGGGCCATTATTAACGCCCCTCCTTGAAATGTTAAAATATTTCATTCATTTCGATAAAGCAAACATGTATACAAATTACGTACATTTGTGTTTTAAAAGTACAAGACATTTGTTTCTTCGTTCATTATTTAATGATCTTCCTTCTTAGTAAAAGGTAGGATACAGTTTTCGAAAAAGAAAGTGTATTTTTTTAAACCTGAGTCCTATATTTCATTGCAATTGTTTTCTATTTTTAAATTAGAGTGATAAATAAGCAAAACGATTTACCACTGAGAGGAAAACCAGTGACCGAGCTTTCTTCCCTGTGAGATCAGTAATCACAGAAAAAAAATACTAGGGTATTTTATGTCCACAAATAATAATAATAATAATAATAATAATAATAATAATAATAATAATAATAATAATAATAATAATAATAATAATAATAATAATATCTATGAGTGTGCCGCAAGAATTCAAGTTACACCCTTAGTGTGCCGCAAGTTGAAAAAGATTGGGAAACGCTGTACTATGGGGATTAACATTAAAACCGGAAGTGGTAATTTATGTCTATCACTTCTGGCTACAATAAAAAGAATACAATCAGAGATGTGACGTATTCTATAAACTGAATCCATATACAAAATCTGCTGGTTGCTAAGTATTGTCGTTTTGTCCATTATTCGATCAGTGTTGTAATCAAATAAACATTTCCACCACCTCCGGTTTCAAGTTATAGATAAAAACCGAGACAAAACTCATTCTTGGGGCGCTGAATATGTGTCGAAAATAGTTTGTGGATATCCCTTATCCATCATGTTGTATAAAAATAAGTATTGAAATCGAAAATACTAGTAAATTCCATGGATTTCCGTTTTGGGGGAAGTGTGTTGTGGATTGTGATATGCTCTCGTGATGCTCTAAGTTGATTTCTGAAATCCTCTTGTCGTTAACTATTACCGTTGTTGTTCATGTGGTGTTCAACGTTAAAATGGAAAACGATTTATTTGTACTACTTTCAATTTGAATACAGAGTTAATGGAAGATTTAGGACCTATTCTTGCAACGAGAAATTGATAGTAAGAAACAACTTGTCGATATAACTTACCAGTTTTGCTCTATGAAAATGAATATTGAAACCGAAATAGTAGTAAATTTCAATCACTTCCGGCTTTTAGTAAACTGTTGCAGGTAGTTATTGTATGTTCTTTTGAAATGCTAAACCAATTGCGAAAAACAACATTTTGCTATCTAGGCCCTATTAGCGTTTTGTTATGTGATGACAAACGTTAAAACCGGAAATGGTTTATTTATACTATATCTGGTCTGAATAAGAGGTCAGTAGAGAGGACGAAAATATTCTCAAGGTGATGAATGATTGCAGAAATCGCTTCTTGAAATCTCTTATTGTTTTTGCTTTGATAGCTGTCAACAGACAGACAGACAGATGGAAGGGCAGACATAGCTGTTCTATAAAGCTTCTGAAACTTGTGCAAAACATAGTTGAGAAGAAATAAATGTGGTGGAGTAATTTGCAGATAAATATTTACTTATCGAACATAAAATATATCTTTCAAGCTAATTTTGGGAAAATCTTCTAACAAAGTAACTCATACATAAAAAGTTGTGAATTTTGGGGCAAAACTTAACTGTGTAATTCCGTAAGATGTTTCAAAATGAAATATATATTTATAGAGTAAGAAAATAATTGTTGATGGTGTTCTCTAGAAATTCCTCCAATACAAACTCGTTATAGATAACTAAGTTTTCTAGAAAGAAACAAATTGTGCTATATTGAAGAATTCAATACAAGATTTACTTATGAAACATGAAGAAAATAATGACCTGTTTCTAACGGAATTGTACGAAAATAGAAGTCACTCCACTATTCATGTTTGTTTTCCGAGAAAAATGTATTATGGATATTGCAAACTTGATAGTTAAATATTTACTTATGAAGTATGAATAAAACCGTTACAGCCATTTCCTAGAAAAATTGTTCCATACAAATACACCCTTTCTATTTAACTATCCCCGTTCTGGGTGATGAAATATTTAGTTCTGAAATGTAAAAAAAAAAAAAAAGAAAAAGAAAAAAAGAAAGAAAGAAAGAAAAAAAATGTTACACTCATTTCTGAAAGAATTGGAATTTTCGATCTCCCGTTTTAACTCTTAACTTGAATTATGGGAAGAAAATATGAATATTTTCGTGTAGAATATTATATTATAAAAATCTTGACGTTAGGTTTGGCTAGGCCTGTGATCTGTAAATGCAGGTTTAGTGTTAAGTAGTCAAATAAGCATCCATGTACCATTTTTCTTTCTTTTCAAACGGAAACTATTTTTTGTCATGAAATGTGTAAGTGTCCTAAAATATGCAACTCAATTCTTTTCATGATTAGAATACTATCTTTAATACCACTGCAATGTAAAAATTAATACGTTTTATTAAAAATTAAGAAAAGAGTATATTTGGAAACCAATTCTTTTTTGGTTTCGGTTAGCAAATGTGTGGTGACTCCTGTATCACTACAAAGGTAAAATTTGGAAGGTTCATGATTAGTAGAATATTAGATCGATCCCGAGCATCGTGCTGATTGACAATATACCATATTTTGCTATATATACTATTTTAATAAGGTTGCCATAAATATTTTTTCTAAGTATTCAAATAAAACACTTGCAGTTATATTCATGTTTTGCTTATTTATTATGTTTCAAGGCATATGTTTATAACGTAATCATGTAGTTTGTATCATATGTAATATGTATAAACTTAATGAAACATTCGATAAAGTTATATTTTCCTTTTGTTTTCCACACTCGAAAGTAGCAAAACCATAAGACAAATGAGTAGCAAATTATAGTAGCGAGATTATTTTTTGTTTTTACCATTTACAAAAGTTTTGTAATATGAAACATGTTTGCGAACTTGCCTAATGGCTTTTAATATGTATTTTGTCATTGCTCTCTTTTCAAGGTATAATGCATGAATTATACTTAATACTTGGAATAATAATAAGCGTATGCTATCATTTATATATTTATTTGAACAGAACAAAGCAATTTAATAAATATCAATACATTTATTTAATGAGCAATATGTAAAGTAAATCTGGAGAGACTTTTCATTATAAAGTGAATTATAAACCTATGAAGTAGGAAGGTCATTACTTAACATTAAGAAAGACATATTAACTTCGAAACTGAGGAAATGATGCAGATGAAGTATAGTCGTAATTGATGTTTTGAAATAACGACGAGACTGCAATATAATGAGACGTAGTAATTTTCGTGGATACCAATTTCACGATTTTTTATTTTTATTATTCAGAAATATTATATCATAATGTGCTAGTTAATGTAAGTGTCATTACTATTCGTTCACAATATTGTTCAATTTTTACAACCATACCCTATTATGACCTATTTGACTCGTGGTTAGTTGAATTTAAGCAGTGACAGTGGACATTGTGTGAAACACTGTTATGGATGACGGGTTTGTATTGTGCACAATTAAAATTTATTATTTAAAGCAAGTACTTGTAATTGTTCTGATATATGTGTTAAACGCTGTTTGCTAAGGTGTTGGGTCTACAGTTTCTTTATATTAGATGGAAATGGTCTACTCGTTGGGTCTACACATGTTGCTCACTACCCACGACGAGCCCCCTTTGGCCTGATTTACGAATTTGCTCGGCTAAATGCATCCAGTCCTTTGTTTCTCTATTTTTTGACGATTTGTTCCTGTGTATAACGTGCACCTTCAAGGTCTGTCCTTCAATCTTGATCACAATTTACGATGTAGCCCCTATTCTCTAAGGAAGTGGGATACGTTCATTTCGCTGCCAAACAGAAGTCCTGAGTGCCTACCAGTTTCCTATTAGTCGAGGCGGCCTTGCTAGCGAGTCAAGGTCTACACGAGCGTTGCAAACCAAGTTCACCTCCTACAGATGCTCGGCGTCACCTAAAACCTTGGGATAGGCTCACATGTGCTACCGAATTAAACGGTGTGATCACAGCCCGACAGAGTCAAACGCAATCCATGAGCCGCAGGCATGCCAGAGGAGATTTATTCATTCCCGGCCCTCGAGCTCCTTCGTGGTTAAGCAGTTAGCGTACGCGCCTTTGTCGCGGAGATCCGGGTTCGATTCCTGGCAGGAACTCATTTGATTCAGTTTCACGTTAAACAGTAGTCCCGTCTCAAATAGACTCGTTGCTGAAAGGGAAGTTAAAATCAATTCAACTCAACTCATCTCCGACCCTGCCTACTGGCTATCGCCGCCATTCGCGTAGAGGTACCACTTACCCGTCAAGGTATTCCTATGTCTCATTCTGGATTCAGCTCATGTGGTTCGGATTCCACGTTAATCAGTAGGTGACGTCTCATATAGCCTCGCTGCTGAAAGGGACGTTAAACTCCAAATCAACTAATCTCAATTCATTCTGGATTCAATTGTAAGTGTTTTCTGATTTTCGGAACACTTACCCTTCACCCACGCTGGCTTATATCTGAAAGCTAATTGAACAAGAGGTTCATTCGCGTTCTTTCAGTCATAGCCGCCGGGCTTGTCAGCCCGAGCTGCTCTAAATTTTACATTATTCGCGCGCCCGTACTGTTTCAAGCCGGGCCTTTAACGTCCGTGCTACTCAAAATTGCTTCTTTAAAAAATGCATCAAGCAAGCTCTCCTCGACAGGGTTGAGCGTTAAAAGTCGAAGTATTATTTGAGATTCCGTAATTATCCTTAAATATGAAAAAACTTAATGTTTGTGATTTAACGTTCAAAAAAGTATCTTCTTCTTTCTTATCTCTCTTACCACTTTTTTAAAAGTTAACCGATTCACCAAACAAGTAGCAGCAACTTAATTTCCTTATTTTACTATATTTTCACTGCACTGTGCAGTCTACAGTTTTTCCAGTAACTTCCTTAACGACAGAGACACGAACACAGAAACATCGAGGACAGTCAAAATTTTAAAGGCTCTCTCGCTGGTAATCGAACCCAGGACCCCGTACACCGAAGGCGCACGTGCTAGCCACTAGACCAGCGGGGAGGGCAACACTGAGGCACCGTGCCCCTATCTCAGGCAACGGTGTTTGGGGCTTCCGCGGATTTAGAAAAAGAAATGGCAAACTTGGTTTCCCGAAAACTTCTAGAAGAGATTAAAGAACGGGAATCAAAATTTTAAAATAAGTAGAAAAAATTTGATTAGCTCGCAAATTATAAGAAGAAGAAAAAATAAGGCCTTTTAGCCCGTCACGTACCTCAGGGATGACGTCTTTCAGCGAGCACAGTATCCGGGAAAAGGGAAGGAAGGAAGCTGCCAGGGCCCTAGAAGTTAGGTACCATCCCGGCATTTTCTTCCTGTGAATGAAGAAAACCCAGAAAAACTTCATTCAGGATGGCTGGCCTGAGAAAGCTTTTTTACTTTTTCCACTGAGTGCCTCTACCGGAAATCAAACCCGGACCGCTCGCACCGAAGGCGAGCTTTAGCGACTACTCTAAATGGGGCCACTGTTTTTTTAACGTTTTTTTTAAATTTATTGTATTTTTACCATTGATAGTGCAACGTGAGACAACAACTCTCTTCTTCTTCCCATTATTCAGAGCCTCACCTCTGGTTTCCAGTAAATTTCCAAGCAAACGCTGTGCCATCCATTGTATCCACATCCGCAAAAAAAGTTCGCATATACTGTAACTTCCACATTTTCATTAATAACTCGCTTTTCTGACTATATTATCGCTTCTTTGTGCTTTCCTTAACAAAGCAGTGTAATAATGCATAATTATTTATTATAATAAAGCAAAATAAGAAAATTATAAGCAAAAAACCTTTAATCTTATGAAACCTTAGTGTGTCAAATAATTACACGAAGAATATCCCGTGGGAAAAAAGAGGGAAAATGACACAGGTATTAGGAAACACTCACTAACATGTGAAGCTATTGAACAGAAACGTGAACTGAAGAGTCAACTACGTATTTCTGCGTTTAATATGCAATTCACACTTCATGCACAGTTCCAATATGCAAAATCAGTCAATATCTTCAGTTGAAATTACTGATATAGGGAGAAAATGACTATTTAAAACTTCAGGTGTGAACGTGCGCTTGGAGCGATATATGAGCATTATTACAGCATATTCTTTTATGAATTGTCTCGGTGGTCAAGCGTGTTTAGTAGTGTTCTTGAAAGTCTAGCATCGGAGGGCGGCAGTTCGAATCTGCCTCCTGGCAGTTTTGATTTTTTTCAACATATGGAAACATTCCTTTAAACATAAAGTTCTGCTTTGAAGTGCTTGAAAAAAAAAATCAGATGAACTATCACGTTTCAAAGCCTGTTACATTTGTTCACCCTGCCATCATTTATATACGAAGACGCTAAAATGAGGAACGTTAACATTGTTATAATGGGAACAACTTTCTGATTTGAATACCAACCTTAAATCACACGTCCAAAATGAAAATTATTCATGTTCTGATACCTATTGTAATATACAGGTGTGTATATATAGAGAAAGAAAGAGAGAGAGAGAAAGTATGTGAGAGAGATAGAAAACAATATATGCTGTAATTTTAATTACAACGTAAAAAGTTATTGCAATTCATAATCTGGATTTTTACAAAGCGATTTGAACGCTTGAAGCGACTTAATATTCATAAAGCATCTTTTTCTTGAAGTGTCACAAATTGTCCGACGCTTTGTAATATATGCCAAAGAAATAAATGCATGTTTTTAACAGGATAGTATCGTCTACCTTTTGCTTCAATTGATGGTATAAAATAATGTTGAGTTGATTTTAACATCCCTTTCAGCATCGAGGCTATATGAGACGTTTACCTACTGATTAGCGTGAAATCCGAACCACATGAGCTCACACCGGGAATCGAACCGGGTCTCTTACGTCAAAGGTACGTATGCTAACCGCTTAGCTACGAAGGAACTCGGTATGAAACTAGAATAGCACACATTACCCCATATTATTTCACCGAAAGATTTCTGTTTTATGATCAGTTAAAATAGTATTTCTGGACACCGTAGCGAAAAATGTATTTGCTTTTTCAAGTAGTGTACGAAAAATACAAAGAATAAACATAGTAGAAACGAAACCAAGAAATGAATTCAAAGTAAAGTGCTTTGAGTCTCTCGAATAAATCACTCAATGTATTACAAGTGCATATCTCGTGCATTTCCAGTAGAATTATTAAAACGCGCTTGCGTTATAACTTGGCTGTGTGGTCTAGTGGCTAGCATGTGTGTCTGTGGTGTACAGGGTACCGGGTTTGATTCCCGGTGGGAGAACTTTTGGAATTTTAAATGTTCTCGACGTGTCTGTGTTTGTGTCCCTATCATTCAAGGTTACTGTAAAACGTGTATAACCGAGTAGGAAATATACAGAAAGTAATGATAAGGGGAAAGTAGACTTTGGTAAGTGAACTTCGGGGCCGCCTTCCGCGACGTAAATTAAGAAGAAAATAAGTGGGTTTAGCGAGGTGCTTGAAATTACAGTAATGATTGACGGTTCGGTTCCCAGTCCGGTTTTCTTTCAATATAAGGATATTTTATTTTTTCTAAATACAACGTTACATTTTTAACATTTGAATTGGTTATAAAAACAAAATCAGATAAACTGTCAGCTTTCAAACCTCTGTCACTTTTATTCATCATCTGTTTGTATACGAAGATGGCGCTATGGAAATGCTAGCACTACCAAAGTTCAAATAGATTTCTAAGTTAATATCAAATTGAAAACACACGCCCAAAAATGAGAATATATGTTTCTGCTTTATATGTATAGTTCAATTATACCAAACAAAATCCGCTATCCCCATTCCCTTTGGCGGTAGGGGTAACTTTAAAATTTTAAAGTGGGACCCCCATTTCTTATTGGACATTTCGATTCTCCAGAAAAAAGTGACTGATTTCACCCAGAATTGAAAACAATTCCTTCACGGATGGCACTTTAATCGATACGGGAAAAGGAGGGGTAGCAAAACGTTATGAAAATGTTTTTTGTCAGATCCGTGCTCTGTGGTCATACAGTTAGCATACTGGACTGCACAGTCAGAGATCCTGATTTCAATTCCTAGGGGAACACCAAATGAGTACATAACAAGTAGTGACTATTTTCATGAATATATGCATCATATAAAAATCGCTTAAAGTTTGATACTATGATATTATTATTATTATTATTATTATTATTATTATTATTATTATTATTATTATTATTATTATTATTATGTTACATATTACTTGAGCTTATAATTAGGAAGACCTAGGCGCAGATGGGAGGACAATATTAAGATGGATCTCGCTGAAATAGGAATACAAAGTAGAAACTGGATCCAGTTAGCTAAGGATAGAAATCAGTGGAGAGCTTTTGTGAATGCGGCATTGAACCTCCGGGTTCCATAGGCTATAGAATTAATTAGTTAGTTAGGAGGGTAAGTGTGCCTAAAGTCAGCCGTTTCCAGTAGTCAGCCATTTTTCAGTAAAAAGCATATTAAATAAACATACAGTAGCTTGTTATCAAACAAATAATCAACTACAACTTAAATCAGAGCTCCAGTATTCAACCTCATTTGTTCTGGCCTGGTGTGACTCCTCGTGGCAGAAAAGAAAGATTATCATTTGAGGTCTGCTGATGCAAGTGAGCAAAGCGCGCATTTTGTTAATAAATAAATAAGGAAGAAGCTTTACTTCAAAGTTAAGTTAAAATTATATTATTGTAAAATAGTACGAGTTATTGCTTTCTTCTATGCATGAATGTATCGTAGCTTATCAAAAATTCGTGGTTTATGATACAAAACAAGATATTGCGTAGAAATAAGGGGGGCTGACTACAAGTTGCATTTTCCGGTAGTCAGCCATTAGGGGCGACTACTGGAAATTACTCTTCACTTCAATTTCCAATGGTCAGCCCCCCATTACTTTCAACGGACGACTACTGGATACATATACTCCAGTAGTCATCCACTTATCATTCATTCAATTTAAATGACACATGACATACAACTAAGACACTTAACTAATACGTAGAAGACTTTTCTAACGATTTAATGAAAAAGTAACTGTTATGATGTCACTAATTGCATCATACAAGTATAATACAGTTATAAAGTACGGGACAAAATTAAACGATCGAAAATGCCATTAAAACTTAATACGATGTTGGTCGTTTATTTTTGTCCCGTACTTTAATATCAGTCTGGTATTGTAACCATTTCAATTCTTGTATTTTTCTAGAACTGAGGGAAAAAAGGTTAAGGATTTATGGCTGGTCTGAATTATTTCTCTAAAATTTAAAAAGGACAGGTAATGAGTATTTATTTTACCCTAAGCATACGCCCTACATAAGCTTTGGGGGCCCGGGCCCCCCGGCCCTAGCAGGATCGACGCCCTTGACCCTGATCATAGCTTAGTCTTTTAATCTAAGCTAGCTATGAGGAAGTAAGGGTTATCCATATCTAATTGATTTATTTTTTTTAAATTACTCCGCACAATGTCGCGTTTCTGCACGTTTTTAATTCCAAGGCTGCAATTGCTCTTCAACTATTATTATTATTATTATTATTATTATTATTATTATTATTATTATTATTATTATTATTATTATTATTATTATTATTATTATTATTATTATTATCTGTTCTTATCTGCTCTGTTCCTAGAGTTGCTTGATTGCCGAAACAATACAGAATAATCATAAATATTTACATTCTAACTCACTATGAACGTGAGGAAAATATGTCTAACAGTTTAAGAACGCGTGATTTAGCGTTTCTTTCAACCAGTCCAAAGACATCTACTGGAATAGACTCAGTGTCAGATGTTTTTGCAATCAGGTGCGTTGAGGATACTCTATCCAAAGAGTCTTTTTATTCTACACTAATGAACACATATAAGGCTATTGTTCTGTCCGAAGAGGATCGATCTGTTATCAGTAGATACTTGCTAGTGAAATGCTCGATATCTTAGTCCTGGAACATACCAAATTTTAGCAATTGGCCGTCTAGAGCCTACAAATATATCTTCGATATCACAAATAGACGTTACGTCTGACTCAAACCAGGAAAACAACATATCCGTTATGGCATCTTGTACTGAAGCGACGCAAGGTGAAAGGTCTGCTTCTGTTTCTACAGCCAGTAGAGCCAGAAATAACTCCATATGATCTCAGAAGAAATTCAAAGAAAACCTTCGTAAAATACTTCCATATCATCTGGCTTTGATTAGCATCTTTTCTGGCTAGCTCCAATCAAAAACAAAACTACCAAACATGTGCCCAGAGAAAAAGTTCAAAGTGCAGTATCCTCCCAAGCATGGAGAAATTATCAGATGGTAAAGAATGAAAAGAAAAGAAAACTAGAAGAGGAACGTCTAAAATGAAAAAGGGAGAGAATACAAAAGAAAGGAAAAATTTTAAGTCAAACAAAAAGAAAAGGACTGTCAAGCCAAGTAGTACTAGTAGTTAAAAAGACGAGACGCAAGAAGTTGTTGAAATGTCGTCTAAGGCCTGAAGAAGAATTCATAAGTGATATTGAGAACGATACACTTAAATATATTGGGTGTCACTTTTGTGATCACTGGTACCACTTAAAATGCACGTGCCTCAGTGTATTATCGTACGAGGAACCTGATAAACAAGTGCTTATGTGTCCTGAATGTGCTTAATGAACTTCATATTAAAGGGTTAATGTCATAGCTAAATATAAATATCAATGTAAATATAAATGTAAATATAAATAGGCCTATATATTAGTTTTAAATAGGCTAGTCTAGGCCGAGGCACAATTTTCTTAGTTTATGGTAAATATGATACAAGAAGTCTTTTTTCCTGTATCGCAATATATTTTCCACCAGGCCTGCTTCTAGCCACAGAGGTTTGGGGGGCAAGTCATTAAAAATCTCTTACACATATCTAAATTGTGTTTTTTGTGTTGAGGTCTGGAGGGGCCACGAAAAGTTTAGGAGGGCCAGGCCCCCTAGCTCCCTCTAGTTGCGGGCCTGTTTTCCACGTAGTTTTTCTTTGTAGGAACTCTGAGTGCAATATATTTGTCCCTTAATTTGCTACTGAGGAATTGATCTCTAAAATTCCATTAAAAAAGTCAATTCTATAGTGTGGCTGAGTACTGGTTAAAGTAATGGCTGACCTTTGGTTTTCATAGGCCGACTACTGTTTTTTTCAGGGTTTCTGGTGTTTTCTTTTTCCTGTGTAATTATGTATAAAAGATTTCCTATGCGAGCTACACAAACGTAAAATTTAAACACTGTTCTTTCTAATGACATATGCAGTAAAAGTTATTAGTAAAAATGATTATTTTATACTTTTAGTTGAAAATCTCCTTAAATGGTCGACTACTGGCACATTTACCCTATTACTTGAGATGCAAACTATAGGTGCAATTTTTTGAAGGAATGTTGCCTAACTGGAAAGTAGAACTTTACATATTGTTTTGTCTGTGAAACATATGCTTGTTTAGCTTTATTTGAAAGTGTTAATTTTGCCAAAAATATTGAACGTTGGAAAACCGCAATAGCATTTCCTTATAGGGGCCAAAAAAAAAAAGAGAGAGCTGATATTTCTAAAGGAGGCAATCGTAACAAAAACGGATAAGAGATAAACATAAATCGAAAATGTTATGTTGAAAACATTTTCATTGATTTTGTCTTCTGCCTCAGGCACTGACAAGGTCAGACAAATATTGTCTATTACGTTTAAAATTGCCTAAAGGAAAGTTGAACAGAATACCACAGATCTTATCACTCAGTAATCAGTTGTGAAGTGCTCCCTTGTAGTCAAACAACATATATCGAAATAACGTGTTTTCTGCCTCTTAGCAAATAAAAACTACGATCTTACTAGCTCTTGGAGCAACCAACTGCGCATGTCGTTTAATAGCTTCAACTAAAAGGGGTGCTCATTCAACGTGCAACTCGTGAAAAGGGTAGAAGTCAGAAATGGCTGAGAATAGAAAAGAGCGTGTTCTTGCTTTAGTGCAAGAAGGCTATTGCGCTGCACAAGCCGCTGAAAGGTGTGGAGTTTTACCAAGAACAGCACAGAAGTGGATAAAGCGTTTTCGAGAGACTGGAGAAACTATGCGGCGCCGAGGTAGTGGTAGGCGTCGTGTGACAACACCTGAGCAGGATGCTCAGCTTGTTGCTGCTGCGCGACTTAATCCCAACATGACCGCCAGACAACTTCGGCACGCATCAGCTTTTCCAGGCTCTCGAGATACTGCTGTACGGCGTCTTAGGGAAGCTAATCTTCACGCCCGTCGTGCTGCGGTGAAAGAATTCCTCTCGGAAGAGCATATAAGACGACGGCTTCAGTTTGCGGAAGAAAATGTGAACCGTGATTGGAGACATGTTGTCTTCACAGACGAATGCACATTTTCTTCCTCAAATAATGGCCTAGTAGTCGTGTATCGTCCGAGAGGCTCCAGGCATGATCCCAGATACGTTTTCCACAAACGTCACTGTGGACGCGTATCTGTATCTGCTTGGGGTTTCATGACATCACAGTGTATTGGAGTACTCCATAGGGTAGAGGGGCGTCTTACAGGTGAGCAATATTTACATATCCTTCGGGATGTTATGTTGCCATCTGTGCGTTTTATCTACCCCGATGGAGTAATCCAGTTTCAGCACGACAGGTCTCCGGTTCATATGTGTCAATTAGTTCAGAATTGGCTCTCGCAGCAGGCTGATTTAGAGGTCCTAGATTGGCCACCGCGTGGAGCCGATATGAATATAATTGAGACAGTATGGGCAGAGGTCAAAAGGGTGATGAAGGAGAACTGGCCTAACCCGCCTCCATCCACAAAAAATCAACTATGGGAAATCGTTGAAAACAGCTGGGAGGAAGTCTCCCGTAGTGAACGCTTTCTCCGCAGACTTACCGAAAGCATGCCCAGAAGGCTCCAGGCAGTCATCGATGTAGAAGGTCATTGGACCTCCTATTAGACACTTATATATAAACAGCCCTTTTCAGGGCTACGTATTCCCTTCCATTCTTCTTCTTCTTCTTCTTCTTCTTCTTTTTGAATGCCAATGAAAATGTATCTACGTCACTTTCACCGTTAAACAATGAAAATGAAAAAAAAATATAATAGCAGTGGACAAGACTCGATCGTGCGAACTTGTGTATTGTAATTTCTCACTTATCCCCTGAGCTACGAAGTAACACGTAGATTTTTTGAAAAAGATATTTGTAGTTCATAACAACACACTCCCTTTTTATGTAATTCATGTGCCCCTTGTTGCTATCGATGGCGTGAAAACAAAATGCTACACATTACCCCATATCATTTCACCAGTAGATTGCTGTTTTCTGATTAGTTAAAACAGGATTCCTGGATATCTAAGCGAAAAATGTATTTCTTTTTCATGTATTCTACGAAAAACCTAAAGAGTAAACAAAATCGAGACAAGCAACTTTCTCGAACAAACCACTCACTGTATCAGTGTCATTGCAAACAACGTCTCGCTGATGTAATGAATAACAACATGTAGTAAAGATCATGGGGTCTTCAGATCAAATACAGCTTGTGATATGGTTTTGTTTTCTTCAGCACAATAGAATTTTTTAAAAAATTATCCAGTCATGCGAGAAAAACAAATTTTGCAGAAATATAACATTTTGTTTTGAGAGGCGTATTAGCACGAAGAAATAGTATTATTTCTTGCAATCCAAACCGTGAAGAATGAGCTAATGAATAGCGTTTATGGGTCTTTCAATAAGCACCATCCAGTGTGTTGTCGTCGGCAACGTTACGTTTTTCCTTTTCTTTTTTTCTCGTTTTCGCGCATCACATTCTGTTTTTCAATGACTTCTAATGCTAAATTTTAATCCGCTGTTACTTCGTTCGTCGTTTTCACTTCCACCTACAATATTAGATTTAGGCATAGCTGACTATCCTCTAATTTGTATCGAAGTTTTGTCAAGTTTCTAGTGAACGTCAGCTAACCATTTTCTTCCAAGTACTAAATGTATTCAAATATTTATTTCAAACGGCTGATTTGATTTCCCGTGATGATCGGACAGACAAACACGACGTCACTTTTACATATTGATCGCCTTATTTGGAACTTGCCCCATTTCCCCCTCAAAAGTGGATTTTTAAGGACAACGGAAGATGGGCTCACATATTTTAAAATAAGGTGTTTATATCCATCTGTTCCTCTTACGACATATGTGTTAATGAATCCGACTGGACCAAATGCTAAATACCGTATATTTAAAAGATAATTTCAAGTGCTTCATCCGTTTTGCTGTGAAGACAAGACACAATCTCGATGTCATCATTCTTAAATATTGAGCAAAAACGATACAAATTGCCCCTCTTCTCCATTTAGTACCGAAATTTCAAAACACGGTCGGACACGTGCACACTCGTTTTAAATAAGGAATTTATGTATCATATTTCATCTCACAAACGTGAGAGATTCTATTTTTGGCATACATTTTAACCCCCTCTTTTCTGTTTGGATACGCATTTCAATAAAAATGGCGTGACAACAACCCAGTCCAAGGTAGGTGTTAACTATGTTAATAAAATTCATTTCAAACGGTTCAGCCATTTTTCGTTATGATAAACAACGTGTTTTTAATTTATATACTATGCAAATATAGGTTAATAGTATTGTTCTGTCTTGTTATTTATTTATTTAAGTTATTTATTGATATACAATTGAGGTGTTACGTTTAATGTTTAACAATACCTAGCATTAACATGTTATCAACCGTGAAGTAGCGAATTTTGTATCTAATATTTATATTATATTCAATTTAATGTGTCACGCTAGTAGCAAATTAAGCATAAATGCGAAAACATTGTTCACTTTCAGTTCTCAAGAGAATTTCTTTCCTGTCTTTCTATTATTTTGTCAATAGCTTACAAAACACTGGCATCAGACTTTTGCAATTATATTTATTAACGTTTTTCCCATAAACTCCCCTGAAAATTTAACCTGAATCGACCCTTACCGGGAGTCGAACCTGAGACTACAAGAACTAAAAACACCCGCGCTAGCTACTAGACTTTTTTTATTTTTTTCCACGTTAATTAGTAAGCCCACGTTTCATATAGCCTCGCTGTTGAAAGTGTTACGTGAATATAGACTAGACCAAAATTAATTGTTGGTGTCCATTTCAGGATCACTCAGTATTATGTTTTTAAGTGTTAGAGTGTTACAAAATCCAACACTTTTCAGTGCCTTATTAAACAACTTATTTTTAAAAAAAAAAGTCTTGAATTTGTATTCACGGATACAATAAGAATAAAAATCACTATTAGAAACAAACATTTGCAGTAAAAGGAAAAGCAGAAACTATTTGTGTAATAAAAATGTATATCTTTGTCAAAATATTTGTGACTTGGTGTAATCTATATTCACGTAACATTCCTTCACTAAAAACATGCTACCGAGTGATCCTGAAATGAACACCAGTAAAAAATTTTGGTCTAGTCTATATTCACATAACAAAAGGAACAAGAAACTAAAAATCAACTCAACACTACTTTTATACCACCAATAGCACCAAGGGGCAGACGATACTATCCCGAAAAAATGCATTTATTCCTTTGACCCGCATTGCAAAGCATCGGACAATTTGCAACATCAATTACAAAAGCTTGAAGAGAAAGAATCTTTATGGACAATAAGTTTCTTACATACAATATTCAATTATAAAATGCCTACTACTTATCTTTCTTATTTAATTTATGGGGCGCGATGGTTCACTGGTAGAGCGCTTACCTTTGGTGCATGCGGTCTCTGGTTTTATTCCGTTCAAGTAAGCTTGTGGTGGGCAACATTATGTCCGTGACTTTTCTCAAAGCATTTCCTTTCACTTTCTCATTCCACCAATTCTTATATCATTTTTCTTACTTTAATTATCTTCTCCCTTAGCCTAAAATAGCAGGATTCTAGAACACTGGTCCGTATACCAATTGAGTGGTGATGAAGAAAGCAATCAACCTGGTTAACCTGCCTTCACTCGCTATCGCTTGCTCGACATTACTATATGAATTGTGTATTGAGATTTAATAAAGAAAAGAACCAAACTGGTTACTAATCGAAATTCTCCTCTATGTGAGGACCAGCAATCTAGAACCTTCCCGCCTAAAGGGCGTAATAGTGGGATGTTAAATATTTCATTTCATTTTCTAATTTAATTTAGCTCTTCCACATAATATTTTATCTGAAATAATAATAAGATATTATCAAGTGCTCGCAAAGCTGGGAGCGATCTCGGAATCTACCGTAATGTGCGGTAATCTTATTAAATATGTTTCACTACTAGATCAGTGGTTGAATGTTTCATAATGCTATACTAAATTCCTAAACATTCAAGCGAAATAAGTAAAATTGATGAGATTGACAATTTAAACCGCACAGTATTGCAAAGCTGGCGGTGTAAATATTTACTCCATTACGCAAACTCTGTTTCAAATACAACCATTATTATACAGTTCATTTTCATAAATTTGTTCTTATAGCAACTATATCATTTCCTATTTAAATTAAATTTATAGATAATTTTGTGTTACATATCAGCTGATACTCATGCTATAAACTATACAATAAGTTAACATTCGATGTAAATAAATAAGAAATGTATAATGTTACAGATTCTGGAATTGCAATTTAATTCAATTTTAAACTGTATACATTTTCTATATGATTGTTTCATTTACTTTATGAAAATCCAGATTATGATTTACACTAACTGTTTTAATTAAAAATACAAGCTTATACAGGGTGCGGGGAAAGTCCCGGAACGGTCCAATATCTCGCGAAATATACAGATCAGCAAAACAAAAATAACACATGTTAAACAGTTTTAAAAAATCTATCCAATGATACCAAACGCAACCCTCCATTCCCACACGGGGGTTAACTTTAAAATTTTAAATGGAAATCCCCATATTTTGTTGCACATTTGGATTCTTCAGAATAAGTAACAGTGATTTGACCCAAAATTGAAAACAGTGCCTTCACGGATAGCACTTGAATTGACACATAAAAAATGGAGGCGGCAAATCTTTATGAAAATATGGCCTCTCAGTGTCGAGCTCTGGGCCATGCGGTTAGCGTACGGGACTGCGGCATGAAAGGTCATGAGTTCGATTTCCACGCAGAGTAAAATTTTCATGTGATTTTTTTACCCACATAACGAATTCATACATTTTAATTTCCATAAAATAATGCATTTGTCCATATTTATTAATTTGCAAGAAAATACAAATGGTGACAAAAATGGCTTATTTTTGTTGTAAATAACCCTACTACTAAGAACTACTTCATAAAGCTACTTTGCAAAACAATTATCGATATTGTATTCCATGTAACTTCATCTTCGCACACACTGTTTTCAATTTTTGATCAAATCACTATCACTTTTTCTGGAGAATCCACATATGAAATAAGAAATAGGGGTTCCCATTTAAAATTTTAAAGTTATCCCCCGTAGTCCCCAAGGAGGTAGGGATAGGTGATTGTGTTTTCTATCATTGGATAGCTTCTTTAAAACTATTTAACATGTGTTATTTTTGTTTTGGTGATATTTATACTTCGCGAGATATTGGACCGTTCCGGGAATTTTTCCGCACCCTGTATACAGTATTTTATCTCTCTTTCGCACTCTCACTCTCTATATTACAACTGAGTGTTGCAATAGGTATCAAGAACATGAATAATTTTCATTTTGGACGTATGGTTTAAGGTTGGTATTCAGATCACAAATCTGTTCTCATTATAACGGATGTGGTATTAACGCTAATAAGGATCGTTAACGTTCCACATTTTAGTGTCTTCGTATATAGCCTAATTGATGAACATAGTGAATAAATGTGACTGAGCTTTGAAAAGTGATTGTTCATCTAGTCTTGTGTTTTTAAGCACTTCAAACTAGACATTTTAAAAAATATTTCACTATATTGAAAAAAAAAGCGTTCCGCACTCAGGCTCGAACTGCCACCCTTCGGTTCTAGAATTTCAACAGCATTGCTAAACCCGCTTTTTTTTTTTTATTACATTGAAGTGGTTAGGCTTTTGGCACAAAGAAAGGAAGTTACTAGAACAATGAGTTGGCTATAAAATTTGCAAATAGCTTATTACGTACATCCTTTGCTAATTTGGAGTATTCTTTTTGTAAATACTGTACATAGAAGGCTCCCCCTGCTTCTAAGTTGGAATTAAAAATATATTTGACGGTCGTTCCTATATACCAATTGACACTATGTTGTTTACTAACGGGATAAAAACGATAATCAGGTCTTAAAACTATGCTAATATTTATATTGCGTTCCGAACTACGAGTAAGAATGGCTAAAAAGTGACGTAACTGAGACCAGATTTTTGTGGATTCCAGACATGTCGTGATTCTATGAATCAACGTATCTATATTGTTACATCTATTGCAAAGAGCATCAGGACTAAAACCATATTTGTTTCTCTTTTCTTTAGTATCAATAACATTATGGACAATCATAAACCAGATAGATTTGCTGGCAACACACAAGGTCAAGTCATTGATATTGGCCCAAATAGTGGACCAATTACACAAGTACTCATCTAACACAATTTTAGGTGGGACATATAATCTAGTCATTTTAAAAACATACAGCTGTTTACTACTTAAAGTTTTAAAATCAAAAAGCTGCGACAGATATATATAATCACACAAAACAGTTTCCAAGTACTTACAGCTTTGAGGGAAATCAGCCATACACAGGGGTAGACTCCTCTCTGTTCGTGCTAATACGTAAGTGAGCAGTTGTTGTGTTACACTATTCGCTTCGTCTGTGTACAAGGTCATTGAGCGAGTAACATACAAACTTGCAGCTTTTTCTTGCACATTGAACAGACCGATGCCACCTTGTGAATGTAAACAACACATTACATCATATTTAACACGAAAGACCTGATGTTTCCATAGAAACCAACCACATAAACTTTGAATTTGTTTTCCTATGAGTTGAGGCATAGGTAATACATTTGCCAAATACCAGATTTTGCTTAAGAGATAAACATTTATAAATTTAGCTCTAGAATATAAACATAGATTTCTGGATTGATTTACATAACCTGAATGACGCAGTGTGTTTACAATATTCGTATAGTTATGATCAATAGTGTGCATTATGTTTGAATAAAAGGTAATTCCTAAAATTTTGATACTGTCGGCCTGAGGGACGGTATCTATATCATTAAAATCAATACTATTGTTTATGTTTAACATATGCGATTTACAAACATTTAATCTAGCCCCAGATGCTACCTCATATTCACGAACACATTCCATCATGAGAGAATAATCTAGTTTTGAAGAGACAAAAACTGTTACATCATCTGCATAACTAGCCACTTTTATAGCAGGGGTAATAATATTTAGACCAGTTAGGCGGTCATTCATAGCATATAACAGGGGAGCAAGGCTAATAGCAAAACTCAACATTGAAAGGGGATCACCTTGTCTTATTGAACGTTTGATGGGAATGTTGTTGGATAGGTGACCGTTAACATTTAACTTCGTATGAGCATCTTTATAAAAATATTTCATCCATGTAACAAATTGTTCATTAAAACCGAATTTTCTGAAAACAGACCATAAGTACGAGTGTTCAATATTATCAAAGGCGTTTTTAAAATCTAAATTTATCAGAGCCGCTTTAAGAGCGCAATCATTACAAATAGTAATACTATCTCGAATAGTTAATAAAAGGTGATAGATGGTTTTCTGTTTAACAGCCACATATTGCAAATTTTGTAATAACTTATCCATGTAGTCCTGTAATCTGTTTTTAATACATCTACTAAAAATTTTGATATCTGTATTAAGAAGGGATATAGGTCTATAATGGCTAACATTAGATGGTTGAACAGTTTTAGGGATAAAGACCGTGACGGCTGGATTAGGGCGCTTGATAGTCTCTGAAGCAAAGAACCATTCATTTACAATCAATGTTAGTGTATCGCCCATTATATCCCAAAATTTAACATATAAACGGCCAGAGATAGAGTCGGGCCCAGGAGATTTTCCTTTTTTTGCAGCATTTACAGCTCTTTGTACTTCATTTTTAGTAAACGGAGCACATAAAATTTGATTGTCTTCATCATTTAGCACTGCAGGCACACTGTCAAGTAATTTATTTTCGCAGCCGGTAGCAGCAGCGACCCCAAATAACTGGTAGTAATAATCATACAGGGTGTTACGAATATTGTCCTGAGTAGTTTGAATGGAGCCTTGAGCATCTGTGAGTGACGTGATAAGTTTCCTCCGTCCACGTTTGGCTTCTGTTAACACATGTGTAAGAGAGCATTGTTCTTCTTCCGGAAACCCTGGAACTTTACTACGTAACCTAATCCCTTCCATTTTCTGTTTATGGAATTGTAATAATTTGGCTTTGTATTTACGTACAGAGATAAGGGCCGAGCGATTTGTCATCGCTTCAGTTTGTGCCTCTAATAGACATTTATAATAGAAATTATAAAGTTTTCGCTTATCAGCATAAATTTCAGAGGAATACCACCTACAAAAGCTTCGGATTTTGTCCTTACAGTATTGATTCCACCACTCAATATATGTTTTAAACCACTTCTTTTGTTTAAGCCAATAAGCCCACTTTTTAGAAAAGAGCTGACAAAATGACTCATCATTGAGCAGACTTTCATTCATGTGATAATATCCCCGTCCCCGAGCAATCTTCTGGTCATTAATTTTAATTTCCATTATTAAACAGAGATGATCAGTGAAACACGTGGGATATCGGTATACAGAAACAACCTTGGATTTGAAGTTATCATTTACATAAATCCTGTCTATCCTTGAGCTCGAAGTTTTTGTAATAAATGTGTCCCCCCTTAAATCTGGGTGTTTGAAGTCCCACACATCTACCAAAGACAAATTCTTTACCAATTCATTTAAGGTAGGGCAATAATGGTAAGTTGGTTCTGTTGTGTGAGTTATACTTGAATTATGATCTCCGCCAAAGATAACATTATTTGGGCCACTAAAAAACGGCGCTACCTCATTTGCATAAAAATTATTCCGTTCTTTTCTATTATGGCTTCCACTGGGCGCATAAACATTGATTAGAGTTATATCATTAACCTGACCTTTGATAATTCGACCATTAGGATGTAATTCTACATTTGTAAGCGGGATGCCTTCTTTAACCAAAATTGCAGTACCAAGGCTATTATATGTACAATTATTATATACATTATATGATGGATGTACGTTTACAATATTTGGACCAACTTCTTGGAGAAAAGCTACATCTATTTCAGATTTAAGTAGAAAGTCATTGAGAGCTTCAAGTTTGACTGGCGATTGTATTCCGTTGATATTTATAGTTGCTAGTTTTAAGATAGTACACATAAATATTGTTATAGGAAGTTGTCTAATGTTAGCAACACACTTCATAATACCACACCACTATTTGGCTGCAAGCACTGTGTTTCTGAATGTTTAGGTAGGAGTAGAAACTGTTGGTGACTCACCTGAAGAAGGAACTGCGGTATCAGGTAGATATTCCGTACTCACTAATTTAGCTACAGACGACCGGGTGATCCTAGGTGATACTTCTAAGGGTCCTTGATCCGTCTTCTTAGGTTGTTTTACCTGAGCTATAGCCGTTCCTGCTTTCTTCCGTTTCTTGTCTTGGGAGGCTTCCTGGGAATTCCGGGCATCAGATCCTTTTTTCCCACTAGGACAACTCACAGGGGGGAAAGGATGATCTTTTTCCTTGGACTGAACTGGACAAATGGGACTTACAGAGGAAACTTCCGATACACTATAGATGCACTCGAGCTTCTGATCACCATCAACAACACTAGTGGAGGAGGAATCACTGTCTATCAAAAGCGTCTTTCTATCTTGTTCAGTGACAACTTGATGTTCCCGTGGAAAATCTGACTCAGCCAGTGAAGAAGTACCATGTAAAGCTGGAGGGGCTGCAGATGAGGTCCTGTCCTGACTATCACTAATATCCTTGGGAGAGACGTTTTCCTTAATTGCTCCGGAACATGGTCGGCTAGGAACACTGTCTTTTGGCACTATCGGAGTAGTGTTTAGAGAACGGCCCTGTATCACAGGGGTAGTAAGCTCAGTCATTAACTTTGGAAAGTCAACATCTGACGTTAAAGTAGGCAAATTAGCAGGTTTAACCACATTAATTTCTTGGGTTGGCGAAACCCGAGAGCGTTCCTTATCACTTTCAGTATGTTCCATGGTTGTTGTTGAAACAAAGGCCCGTTTTTGACGCTGAAAACATTGATCTTGTAAATGATCTCTAGATTGGCAGTAATAACAAGTACGGTCCTGACCGAAATAAGTTACTAGGAACTTCTGGTTACGAATATCCAGGAAGGACGGTATAGGTTTAAACAAATACATAGTCACGATCTTTCGTCCAGATCTAACTTTATAAATATGAGTATCGTCATAAATTTCGTCTTTTATACTTTTACATTCTCCATAGATAGACAAGGCACGCGTGACATCAGTATCACTATATTCCGTGGGAATAGCATGTATTCGCACATAGGTTAAAGGTCGATCAGCTAATTCTAAAGTCACGGGGTATGTTCCACTATCATCTTGAAATTTAACACTATCACCATGATCTCTTAATAATTTGTCACACAACAAGTCAGACAATAACTTAATATACACACATTTACGATAAATATCTAACTCAATACTCAGTATTTGTTCTTCCTTTAACTTAAACGTAGTTTGAATAAACTCATGGATTTTTATTGTGGACGGACGGTTAGGAATCGCACGAAATCCTAATTTTAATGTATTGACACGTTTGATAGACATTTTATAATTCTAAATAAACTCACTAGTCACCACTAAACTGAAATATATTGTAATCAAGTCAGCGTAAATTCCAAGCAAACACAAAGTACACTGGGCGCATTCAATGCCTCTCGCACGATACGACACTGGACGGACGACCAGCGAAAGACGTGTTACCTCTTGGGCAGCTAACACGCGAGTCATCTTGGCCACGCAGGCATATTACGAAATAACGCGTTCTGATATTAGAAATAGACTCGCTCCAAGCGCAGGTTTACACTTGGAGTTTTAAATAGCCATTTTCTGTTTTTTACAGTAATTTCAACTGAAGATATTGATTGATTTCCCATATTGGAATTTCACGTGAAGTGTGAATTGTATGTTCATCTCAAAAATACATTATTTTCTGTTCCTTCAATTTTACGTATTTGTGAGTGCTCCTAATACCTGTGCACTGTATGGAGTGAATTTCCCTCGGGATATTCTTCGCGTAATTATGTGACAGACTAAAGTTTCATAACAATCACAGTTTTTTGCTTATAATTTTCTTATTTTGCTTTATTTTTTCACAAAAATCATAAATAATTATTCATTACTACACTGCTTTGTTAAGGAAAGCACAAAGAAGCGATAATATATTAAGAAAACTGAGTTATTAATGAAAATGTGGAAGTTACAGTATATGCGAACTTTTTTTTGCGGATGACGATACATTTTTTTTTCAAATCTATTTAGACTTTTATACTCATGCACATCAAAGTCTCTTCGAAGATTGTACTTACACATCCGTAAATTCAGTCATTTCGACCCACTCTAACAGACTGTGAGACAAGTGAACTAGGTACTGAGGTGGTTCACAAAATTTGGAGATTAATCCCAGCTAGTTGAGATTATGCTCAACTTAATGCATACAAGAACTTAATGCATGATTCATCAGTTCCGAGCATTTAGTCAGGCACTTGAGATTAAACTCAAATGACGCCATGTTGTCTCGCTCTTTATGCATATAACCTTGAGATTAATCTCAAAATCTTGAGCAAAGAGTAAGATCTCACTTTTATGCATATCACCCCCATGTTTCGTCTACCATGCAATCACGTATTCAAGATACATTACAGAACCATATCACAAGTCTTCTCTTGGATAAACGCTCCGAGAAAAACTGTATTTGAATACAATTCAGAAACCTCGAATAAGAACTAGTAATGCAATTTATAAACATGTTTTTCAGTTTTTTAACCATAATCAAAAGAATGTGACAGTTGTTGAGATATGTTTCTTTGATCGAATCATCACATATGCTACAATATCTTATTTTTTCAGTTTATTTCAGTGAATAACAGAGGAAAGATGAAATTAATGGTATTCTACTTGAAGATAGCGCTTCTCTTACCCTATATATCTTATTTTGGTTTTTGTGAAATTCAGAAATTACATATTTTCAACACCGAAAGTACAAGAAATTTGATTTTGGCTTTAAATTCTGCATGGAGGATTAGAGTCTTTATTCTTGTCAGTTTACAATCAGCAACTCAAGGTATGTATAGTCAATTAATCTATGTCTTTAAATTCTAAGTTCGTATTAAAAAGAAACTTAGGAAAAATTACAGTGGATAATATATAAGAGCCATTCCTCTTGACCACTATGCTATTTATCTGTTCTTCAATATTGAACGCATGAAATTTAACGACATGCTAGTATTTTTTAAAAAATATTTTAAACAAACTACCCACAATGCAGTGATTTGATATCCAAAATCATTTAAGAATGCTTTTACAAAATAAAACTGACCGCAAAAAATAAGTTATTATCAATCTGAGTTACAGTTTTGGAAACATGTCATTACTATCGCAAGATATATTATCTTATTATTACTAATTTGTATTACAGTTTCTGATGTGTCTGATGAAGACAATTCCTGAACGGTGACAGAGATTATTGATAATATTTTGCCAGATTTTATTTTTACGTAAGTTGTAGGTTGTAGTTCTAAAACTAGAAAGAAAGCCCCCTCGTATCCATATGGCTAGCTGAGTGGGTTTGGCTTGGAAGACCAAAGCTCGATTTCCGGCAGAAGCTCGTGTGGTTTGGATCCCACTTTAAACTGTAGGTCCACGTCTCATGTAGATCAGCTGCTGAAAGTAACGCTAAGCACGAACTCACTAATCAATGCTGGTTCAGAGCAGTATTCAGTATGAAAGGTAAAGAGAACCGGAAATGTTGACATAGGAAGATTCTGTGTATACAAAATTGATGGTAAAAAAGGTAAAGAAAAAATCTGTGTACGGAAATCTTGGATTACGAATACAAGAGAAGTTCAGCATACTCTGTTCCTGACATAAAAGAAACCCTGAAGGAAAACTAAACAAGTGTTACTCTTCTACATAATACCCCCAATGTCAACACACTTTTCCAATCTACCCTCAAATAATTCAATTTGAGCAGAAAAAAATGTTGGCTCTGTAGCCAATAATTTATAGTGTCCATTATCGGAAAATACCATCGTAAATGTCTGCCACGAAGGGCATTCTTGACGTTAGGAGTCAAGTGAAAATCACTGGGGGCCAGGTTTTGAGAATATCAGACATGCTCGGGTACAGATACATGAATTAGAGGGAGCCACGGTGGTTCAGTGGTAGAGCGTTCATTTCTGGGGTCCTTGGTTTGATCTCAACTCGCACCAAGTGGACATTGTGGTAGACAAACATCATGTACGTGGGTTTCTAGGGGCTCTCCAGTTTCCTCCCACTTTCTTCATTCCACCATTTCATTCATTTCTCATCATCGCCGTCTCCTTTAGCCTAGGCGGCATAAACGTGGGACGTAAAACCTAAACATTTCATTTCATTTCATGAATTGCAGCCACCACAAATTGGAAGGAGTGGGCGGGTGTTACCGGAATCAAACAACACGGCAAGGACCAACATTTTATGTGTTTCTCTTTAATGGTAGTATGTATTTTGGCAATTAGAGTTGCAAAATAAATACCTCTAATTGTATTTCGGTGTTCGAAATACTCAATCAATATAATTTACTCCACACACCCATCCCAAAGGATGCCATCACTTTACCCTTAAAATCCTGAACTTTTGGGGTGGTGGAAAGTGAGAGATTTCAATAGCGTACTTTGGCATTTACACTCAGGATCAAAGTGGTGAAACAACGTTTAATTCATGGTGACGAGTGTCCTCAAATTTTCCGTTTGTCAGCCTTGAGAATCCGTAACTGGTTCCTACTTGTCACACAACGTATCCTTTTTGGTCGACAGTCAGCATTCTCTGCATTCATTGTGCAGAGAGACTTTTTTCATTAATAAATGTTTATGAATAACTGAATGCAAACACCAAGTTGAAATGCTACATATCTCTTTATGTGCCGGACACTCACTCGCTGGTCTGCCAAAATGTTGTCATACCCATTTGTCCCATTTCGATCTATTTGGGGGGAAGTTGATTTGTGCAGTCTGGCCCCCTTTGTAGTGGTACCTAAAATGTGGAATTTTCTGGAGATGTACGACCCTATCAATGGTCGAAATTTCGTATTCTTAGCTAGCCGGAAATATACCAGTTATGCCAGTAAGTGAGTCATCCACGAAAACTGCAGTTTGTGGGATTTTATATCTCAATCGTTCATGGTCCCCACACGTCAGATTTGATACTTTTGTGTAACATGTCAGTACTAGTAACTGTGTGTAATTTAACGTTGTTGACATTATTAGTTACTGAGCAGAGTTGTATTAAAATGACAATTTTGGTGTAGTAGTCGTTCCTGTAAAGCTAGCTTCCAGCTCGATCTGAACTTGGCTGCAAGCTATGCCGCGCACGCTGAGAACAGTTTAACTAACTTTCGAATGAGAAGAGAAAATCTTAGAATATCTATTCCTTTCTATTCGTGGTTGCAATATTTGCTGTTTTCTATTTTCGGTTCAGATTTTAGAGAGCAAGCAGTACGAAAAATAGATTTGATGTAATGTTCTGGCTTTAGCTTTGAATTAATTTTCAGCTTCTACTTCCCTAAAATCCATAACTTCTGTAATAACTGAAAGTTATCCTGATATGACTTTTCACACTGAATGTTAAGTGGACCTACGTATCATTATAATTTGTGAAATATGAGACATATGTTTACTTATGAATATATACTTTTCGCAAATTTGAAGTATCGTGTGAAGCTTTGGGTCCAGAAAATATTGTATACCCATCTGCACTAGAGTAGAAATAAAGATAAGAGTGACCAATGATCAATATGAGAGTTAGAGTTTTTATTTACTATCTAATTTATAAGAAAAGTTAAAGTTAGGGAAATAGAGAGCATTTGTTAACGTGTAGTGTAATACAGTTATTCCAATGCCAATAGGCGCTACTGCTGTGAAACAATTTTCATTCACCTAACAAGAGGTGTTAGATAGTTGGATACAAAGGTAATATCTGTGGAATGCTTAATTGTAAACATAAATGTTATGATAATACAATTTCAGAAATATTATGATAATTACTAGCACATAGTAAGCTTTAGAGTATATTCGGATTAGCGAACAGGCTTCTAATAGATAGTGCTCTAAGTTCGGTTTGGAGGCATTTGACAAGGATTTGTATCTGTATGCTTTATTTATTTTCGTAAGCGTGGCTATCAGTTTGTATATTGTATGCACAAGTTGCTGTATCTGTTCTTTACTTGGTACATACAAAAAACTACTTTAACATTTAAAACCTAGGGGGAAAATGAATTCCCTTGCGGCGCAATCTACGAGCTTCTATAGCTTGACCAGATGGCGTACTCTCACTTTCCCATAAAGCTCGTAAATCAATACAGACTTTTTTTTAAAAAAAAAATACAAAATGTATTCATTAAAGGAGAGTTCTCATAAACGATGTTACTAGATTCAAATAAAGCACTGTTTAATACAGACTTTGGTTTATACTATTAAATGTAATAAACAATTAATCTCACTGACTTACTTTTAGTTGAAATGCAATGTTTCTGTATGGAATTAACATTTTTTACAAAGTGGTTTAAGGGAAGTTCAGTAAATGAAGACAGTTCTATTATCAGTACGATTTTTGGTCAAAATCCATGTGATTCTTCATGGGAATGACATGAAATGTTGACAACTACACACGTTTTGTTCAAGAGGTCCTAATAATACCAATACAATCAATACCCAATTTCCAATAATATTTACATCTTTATTCCTTGGGGTGGAATGCTCATGATCCATGCTATGGGTTTCTGCTTCAATCGCAGGAAATGTACTTTTATGATGGATAACATTCTATAAATGGATTTTCTATGGTTTCCTCTGTTTACAACCATATTATCATTCTACAAACTCTTCCATAATAATTCACTTACGTTGAAGCGACGCGTGATAAGCGATAAACACATAACTAAAATATTTCATTTTTGTCATTTCCAATTAATTCCTAAAACTGTGAGTTAATTTAATTGCTTATAAGTGACGATTGTAGATACTGGCAGTATTCAGAGCTTGTGCAGTGTCAATGAAAAATAATGACGAGCATCATGAATATATATACTTTTTCTAGATTCAAGATTAGGTACAATCTCTCTCACACACACGTATATATATATATATATATATATATATATATATATATATATATATATATATATATATATATATATATATATATATATATAGATATAGATATAGATATATATTAGGGTGGAGTGAAAAAACGTTTTTTTCACCAAGCAAAACGCCTGGGGTCCAAAAAGTTGCGTAGTGGCCTGGTGACAACGGGTGTAAAATATTTCCTTGATTGGTTGATATCTTCATGTTGCGCATGCGCACTGATGTTTGGCGAAAATGAGGAAAATTTTTAAAAAATGGGATATTTTAATTTATTTTTTTAAAATTTTTTTCTCACCAAGCAAAACGCCTGGGGTATAAAAATATGCGCAGCGGCCTGGTGACAACGGGTGTAAAATATTTCCTTGAACGGTTGATATCTTCAGGTTGCGCATGCGCACTGAAGTTTGTCGAAAATGAGGAAAATTTGAAAAAATGGGATATTTTAATTTATTTTTTTTTGTCACCAAATGTGAAATGAAATAAAACTGTTACACCATATTTTTGTCCTTTCTTATTATCGAAATATGTGTATTTACCATTTTTAATTTATTTCTTATTTAAATATTTAACCTAATGCGCATTTTTTCTTTGTTGCAGAGAGCGATTGTTGCCGTATAGTTAGCTGAGGAAGTGAAATGAACAAAGAGTCCACGCGCAACAGTCGCAGTTATGTTCCGAGACAGGTAGAAGGGTAAACGGACAATTACACAGTAAAAAAAATGACTGAGAAAACTTATAATCTTTCGAAAATAAGACGTCAGGTTGACTGCCCGGTTGTAGGGAGTGCCTCCCGCCTACCGGATGCAGTTCTTCCCACACATCTAGATGTCCTGAAGTACGTGGAATTTAAGCGTGAAGAAAAGAAGCAGCTGAGCAAGAAAGACCCGCCTCTGTCTTTCATCGCAGACGAAGTGGCCTGTCAGGTAGAGGAGGTATGGACTAAGGCATCGATTCCGACAGTGAGTCACCAGAGAGTCGTGGAACTAATTAAGAAGGATGTGGAGAAAGTACAGAAGCTGAAGAAGTGTTCCTTAAGTCGAAGGAACGTCGACGCTTTCAAGAAATCGCTGGACTCATTTCTAAATGAAAATGGCAAGTTGTTCGACATCGCAGCTTGCAAATGTCAGAATTTTTCCCTCTGCCAGTGCGAGAAAGGGAAGAAGGTCCCCAGACAGGAGCAAGAATTCATTGTCGACCAGAGAACAGCTCGGCAGATGTTCATTGGGAGACTGGACGTCAAAGTCACCAAGGCCATTCAGAAACGATTAAGTAGGAAGGAGTCCGAAGCAGCCAGAGCAAGATCTTTCAAAAAGCGGAAGGAAGACCCCGGTCCAAGTTCCCAATTTGACACGGAAGCTGACTATTCGGATTCCAACGATGGCATCGATTGCGCGCAGTCTGCTAGTGCTGAGACAACTGACCAATCAGTAACCTTCGATACCCGGAAATCCACAAAGCAGTCGCCCAGTACCAGTCTCAAACTCCCCACGTTTGCCCAGGTGTTAGACAGATATGGGATTGCTGACAGGCCTGCCGCAGCGATTGCTTCTGCTATTCTGCACGACACAGCCCATCCGTCAGCTGAGAGTACGGTCATCGACAGAAGCAAAGTCAGGCTTGAGCGAGAGAAGATGAGGAAGGGTTTAAAAGATCCGCCTGTCCAGCTCCAACCACTGCGGGCACTCTACTTCGACGGGAGAAAGGACAAAACGATGTCTGTTGAAATGATGGCTGATGAAAATTTACATCGCAGGGAGATTGTGGAGGAACACGTGTCCCTAATCAGTGAGCCAGGGTCTACATACTTTGGACACGTGACACCAAAATCCGGATCTGCTATAGCAATTACGAATGCAATCCTGGAATACGCAACCGTCGTGAACATGGAGTTGTCGGGACTGCAGGCGATCGGCAGCGACGGTACTGCTGTCAACACAGGAAAGCGAAATGGGGTTATCCATTGCCTGGAAGTTCAGCTGGGCAAGCCATTGCAGTGGATAGTCTGTCAACTCCACTTCAATGAGCTTACCCTACGTCATCTAATCGAGTATCTAGAGGGACCTACGAGTAGCCCACGAGGGTATGCGGGACCACTCGCAAAGAGCCTTCATATTTGCGAGAACCTTCCTGTCCTGGAGTTCCAGCCTATCCAAGGTAGTTTTCCCGACGTCGTCCTAGACCTCAGCACCGACCAGCAGTATCTACTCGACATCTGTCGGGCTGTCGCAACCGGGCAATTCCCGCAAGGGCTGGGAGGAAGAAGTCCTGGCATGTTGTCCCATTCACGATGGTTGACTACTGCAAATCGAATCTTGCGGCTGTATGTGGCGAGTGAAATCCCATCTGAAAACCTAGTTATCCTGTCCACGTTCGTGGTCCGCGTGTACGCTCCAATGTGGTTCAATATCAAGCGCCATTGGAAGATCACGGATGCACCAAAGAATCTATGGCATTCCATGCAGTTGTCGCAGTACCTCGATCCGGAACTGAAGAAGGTCGTTTACGACACCATGCAGAGAAACGCATTCGCCGCACATTCCGAAAACCTCCTACTGGCGATGCTGCATGACGAGAGACCTCATATTCGTACTTTGGCCAAGAAACGAATCCTGAAGGCAAGAGAGACTCCTCCTGGTCCTGGCGGCTCGATTCGAACCTTCGAAGTTCCGCCGTTGAACTTCAGCGCCAAGGATTACACAGACATCATCTTTTGGCAAGACCTCGCTGTCACCGAACCGCCACTCGTTATTGGACTGCCAGAAGATAGCCTGGATCAAGATCAACTCCAAAATCTGTGGTGGAAGGATCTACCGTGCCATACGCAAGCAGTCGAACGATGCATTCGTGTGGTGACAGAAGCTGCAACTCAAGTCTGTGGACAGGACAGGCGCGATGGTTTCATCCGGGCACGTCTTCTGAATCGGCTCGTGATGCCGAAGTTTGAAACTAAGAAAGACTTTCGCCCCTGTTAATCATTAATTAATTAATGAATAATCAACTAATTGCTTCTTAACTTACTCTTACAAACAACACATGAATGTTGTTAACAGAACTTCAGTGCACGAATTGGGCTTAATGGAATAATAGCATTTATTGGTAAATCAAAAAAGGATGTAACTTCAGTGCGCATGCGCAACCTGAAAATATCAACCGATCAAGGAAATATTTTACACCCGTTGTCAACTTTTTGGACCCCAGGCGTTTTGCTTGGTGACAAAAAAAATTAAAAATAAATTAAAATATCCTATTTTTTCAAATTTTCCAAATTTTCGCCAAACTTCAGTGCGCATGCGCAACCTGAAGATATCAACCTATCAAGGAAATATTTTACACCGGTTGTCACCAGGCCACTACGCAACCTTTTGGACCCCAGGTGTTTTGCTTGGTGAAAAAAAAAGAAAAGAAAATAAATTAAAATATCCCATTTTTTCAAATTTTCCTTATTTTCGCCAAACTTCAGTGCGCATGCGCAACCTGAAGATATCAACCGATCAAGGAAATATTTTACACCCGTTGACACCAGGCCACTACGCAACTTTTTGGACCCCAGGCGTTTTGCTTGGTGAAAAAAAGTTATTTTCGCTCCACCCTAATATATATATATATATATATATATATATATATATATATATATATATATATATATATATATATTAGGGTAATTCTATAAGAACGTACCAGGCCTATATCACAGCTTATACTGCAAGTAGAGCCTTCAAACAAAAAAAAATTGCATTACCAAATCGTATGTGTGTAGAATGCAATAAAAATAGTAGCTAGACCAGTGGCGGCTCGTGAATATCTCCAACGGAGGTCATCTGCAAAATTTGACGTGGAAACAGGGGTTGGTTGTGCCTCCATTGAAACAATCTCACAATGGAAGAAACGTCGAGAGGAAACACGTTATCGTATTTCTTCCTCTGTGGCAGCAACACAGTCACATTACTAGGTCAAAGTCAGATGGTGCGAGGGTGTCCCCAGTCACACAAGACGAATGCCGGGAGGGTACGTGCAAATAATGCCCTGGCAAACAACCGCCGACGCCTTTGCAGGATTAACTCGGGTCCTAAGCCAAGGGTATCCCAGACCCACAAAGACGTGGACGCGCGATGTATCTTGTGTGCGTACGTACAATATAAAATATCTCCCAAATCTGGGAGCATGTGTTGTGGGCATGTTTGTCGTTGTTTGGAACAGTACACTCATTTAACGTTGCCAGTGACTGTGTGGAGGTACTCTTGTAGATCCAGTAGCTAACACGTACATGACCTTCTTCAAGACATAGTCTATGCGGCCTCAAGCAGGCGATTGCTGCTATGTCAGACAGAGGGTAGAAGGAGGGATGCTGTAGAAAAAAACAGGTAATACAAGCGTGTGGAGTCCGAGAGTGGTTAACCTCTGGAGTGAGTTAAAATGCTCCGTGTACTGGACAAGGTATCGTGCATTGAGTTCTACTACTCCTGTGTATTACAAGCTCGTGACGGGACGAATACGAAACTTCCACAAGCAGTAAAACCTCTTTGATTGTGTTGATGCTTGAGTGATTGTTGTAGGAAGTGTCGGTAGTAAATAACATTCATGCGGTATACGAATTCGGAGGCATTCCAAATGCTCATGATTTTTGGGGAATGTCGGGAAAATTATTGCGCTGCAGTTCGATTATACGCTGAACGCTATCCACAGCGACAAGCTATTTCCCACAATCTGCTGCGGAGATGAGCAGCATGATTGCGGCAGACAGGCAACATGCGTGGTTGCTATGGTGTTCGGAGAAGAGTCGTACAAAATGAAGACGTTGCCATTGATGTACTTGCCTCTATTGCAGTAAATCCTCATGTATCTTCGCGGCAGATCGCACGAGATCGTGGTATCAGTCAAGGTAGTGTCCTGCGTATTCTGTGGAAATCACATTTTCATCCGTACCACCTCTCTCTGCATCAAGAACTATATGATGCGGGCTGTATTTTACGGCTTCTGTTCTGCAACTGGGTGGTCAGTCGCTTGAGAGAATATCCGAATTTCATGCACTCAATCTTATGGCCTGATGAAGCGACATTCTTAAGTGATGGTAACGTGAATCTCCACAATGCACATTACTGGGCAGCCGAGAACCCTCAATGGATGAGAGAAGTCAATCGGCAACACCGATGGCGCATTAATGCGTGGGGTGGCATTGTAGGGACTCAGGTCATTGGGCCATGTTTTTTTGCTGGTCATTTAACAGGTGAAATGTTTCGTTATTTCTTGCGACACCATCTACAGCCGCTATTGAAAAACGTACCGCTCCATATACGTCAGACGCTGTGGTTTTAATTAGATGGCTGTACAACCCATAATGTTGCCATGTGTAGGGAAGGGCTAAATGTTCTATTTCCGCAACGCTGGATCGGAAGAGGTTCCAATCCACAGTTTCCTCCGCGGTCGCCCGACCTTACTTGTATGGACTATTTTTTCTTGGGTCGAATTAAGGATCTTATGTATTTCAACCGACCAACTACAATTCGCAACATGCAAGACCACATTACAACCGCATTCTGGACCATCAACGTGGCCGAGTTGGAAGCTGTTGCTCACAATTACGTACAGCGAATAAATTGCTGTATTGCTGTTCGGGGACATCACTTTGAATATTTGTGAAAGCCATGGGGCATCGACGACACTCCGCAGAAGGTAAGCTGATTCTTTAGCTCTTAAATCATCTTTCTCCAATGGCTTGATTGTAACGCCTCAGCTTTCTGTCCCCATGTTTTGTTCCATACTTTGGCAACAGCACATTCGGTTCGTCTTTCTTCGTTGAAACCAATAGTTTCTTCTTCCGTTTTGTTATAACATCGTATATTGTCCCTTGTCCCTCATCATAGTTCTCTCCATCCACTGCGCAGCCATACGGAAACCACTCTCTTCAAATATTGCGTATGTCATTGGTCCCTATTTAGAGCTTCATTTAACAGCAGCAAATATACCTCTTCTTACTGTTACAGTATGTACCCTCCCCCCGTCTGGTCTCTTGCTGACGCCATTGTTATCGCCACTTACACAGTGTGTTTCCGCGTACGTACAATTGTACGTCCCGTTCGTTTCAGACCAGTATTTACTCTTCCCTTTGGTTATGAATGCAGAAACCCTCGTATCATCTGACTTTGACCTCGTAATGCGATCGTATTGTTGCCAGAGAGGAAGAAATATGCCAAGGTGTTTCCTCTTGACGTTTCTCTCATTATGCGCTTCTTTCAATGGAGGCACAACCAACCCCTGTTTCCACGTCAAATTTTGCAGATGACCCCCGGAGATATTCACGATACACCACTGGTGTCGCTACTGTTTTCATTGACGTCTTCACATACGATTTGGTAGTTCAATTGTTTGTTTGACGGCTCTATGTGCATTATTAGCTGAAATAAAGGCCTGCTACGGGTAGTCAGATACAAGTCTGCAACAACGCCTCTAGCGGCTAAATGGAAACGGATGTGACAAAGTTTGTCCTCTAAAAGTTACATGACATTTAATGTCCTTTCGAAAGATTCCACCAGTTATACCACTTTCCATTTCAAATTTTGAAGTTGCCCTCCGTTGAAGGTATTCACGAGCCGCCACTGGTCTCGCTACTTTTTTTATTGCATTCTACACATACGACTTGGTAATGCAAGTTTTTGTTTGAAGGAAGTATTCTGCAAACAAGACGTTGTCCACTGACGTCATACACTATCAAGTTAGAAATGGCTGGTCTATAATGGCTCGATGTAACTGAAGATGTTTTCGTCTTCTCTATTTTTTGAATACATATAAAGTGGTTATTTGCCCTTTAATATCTTTTTTCCAACTATACCTTGTTTTCAATAAAGTTGGATTAACTTTTTATCCTCATATAATAGCTTTAGCTATTAAATACCTAAAGGATTTTTAAATTTGTTGAAACTATTACTACACAATTTTGAAAGATATTTACGGTAAAAATAAACTAAAATATTTGTATTAGTTGTCACCATTTCAACATATGGAACATATTCATTCATGATAACAGTAAGATAGTACATATAATGGATACATGATTTGTTCAGAAAATAATGTTATTATGTTATTGCTTGGTAATAATAATATAAATACATATTACGAAGGAAACATTAATAATAAATAATAATAAAGGTGTAATAGTAATGTTTGGTTATTGATGATTGATAATTTAGTTAATCATTCATGCTTGCAAAAAAAATTAAATATTGGAATGCTGGTAGCCAGATTGGTACGAGGAATCCATGGTACGATTGCTAGTCATTTGGATTCTCCTGTTTCCTCCTAAATCTCCACATCATCCTTTCCTTAATCCTTCTTTTCTTTAATCTACAGGGCACATCATGTAATATAAAATTTTAAAAATAACAATATATAAAAAGAAAATTCTCGTTGCAGTCTTAGCGTACAGAATCTCATAGAAGTTTTCGTTAGCTACAGAACTCAATAACCTTTATATCCTTAGCTTTGCAGACTTGAACTGTCTGAGCTCTTAAGATCTTTAGTATTATTATATATATATTAGAAGTAACTTTTGGATTTGGGTGAAAAGTCCTTGAACTCTTCTGATTTTCTTATGTCTTTATTAACATTATTTGTTAACTAATTTGAACTCTATACTGTAGATAACTAAGCAGTGATTTTGTAACTCTCACTCTAAAACTCAATAACAAGACTTCAAATATTTGTTATTTATGTACATTTTGTTGTTCACAGAAGTAAATGTTGATGTAAATTGCAATCACTACTTCTCATATGATTATTTATTTATTGAAACAGAACGCAACAGGTGATATGCCCAATCACGGTGCTAATTTTTCATGATATCTTTTCAATTTCACTTTTAAATGTTGTAAGGCAACCAGTATAGAAAAATGTATATTACTTGACATGTCTATGAGTCTGTTGTAGGTCGCACTCATCCTCCATGTTAGTGACTTACTTAGCATAATTCTCCTTATTTTTCTATAGTAAGACACAATTTAATTTTCTTTGTATATCTTATTCAACATGTTTTATTTGAAAACTAAAAAGTGGTTCGTTGCAGTCCAGTTTATTATTAAGTATTCTTAACAAAAATATAATGTTACGTATCTTCTTCTTCTTTGCTTAAGGATTGTAGATTTGAAATCCCCATTTAGTGAATAAGAGTTTCCGTCCTAGGAAAAATGTTTGATTGTTTGTAAACAAGATACCTCGGAAATTTGGATTGGATTTTTTATATTTCTTGTGTCTGAGTTCCAATACAAGCTTCACATAGAGCAAATATAAGCTTTTCTAGGGTAATTTTTCGGGATATTTAGTTTATTATTCAGCTCAGATGACGTATGATGATATTACTTTTTTGCGATTATAATGCCATCTAGGAGGGTAACGAGAAAGTACTTCAACTAAATATTGTGTAATTTTGGTCTCAGAGTCCGAATCAGCAGTAAAAATTTGGGTTTCCATTTGACACATTAAAGTTGCCCTTCACTCCATTCGATAGAGGAAGAACACTTTCGTTTTATATTAGTTGAATAGATCTTTTCAAACTATTGGCCACGTGTTTCGTGATGTTTGAATCTCTAGTGCATTTCTCTTTATATTTAGTTCATTATCAACCTCAGGTGACGAATGATGATATTCATTGTTTGCGATTACAGTATTATCTAGAAGGATAACGAAAAAGTATTTCAAGTAAAAGGTGTGTTTCTTCTGTCGCAGAATCTTGATCCGCAGTTAAAATAGGGGTCTTCATTTGAAATTTTAAAGTTATCTTCTCTTCTTCCCTCAGAGCGGAGGACGTAATTTCGTTTCATGTTAGTTGAACAGATCTTTTTAGAATACTGGACACCTGTTTCGTGATTTTTGAATCCCAAGCGTAAACTCTCTCTCTCTCTCTCTCTCTCTCTCTCTCTCTATATATATATATATATATATATATATATATATATATATATATATATATATGTAATCAACTTACATGAATTGAATGCTGTGTTTTGCAGACGACACAAATTGCAACGAGTATGATTATGTTGTTTATGCAGTTCTGCGTTGTAAGAGTTATGATTAATATCGCTTCCGCTATACGTAGCTAAGTTTTAAATGTAAGAATTTTGGCTCTTCTAAATTGTTTACATTTGAACAAAAATAAAGTTTGTTTATCTTTGCATTTTATGATATATCGCCAATTGCCACTATGATTTTGGACTTTTCCAACTCTTTCAATCTTCAATTGTTCGTATAATACTTGAATAAAAAAAATACTGAACAACATGTAAAAAGATAATAGTTCCGCATTGTTAAAGAAAGGAAAGCAATAATTTCCGAAACATTTACGCAGAGAATCAAGTCTTCTCCAGGCATTTTTTTTTCACATGGACCAAGTATTAACACTTTAAGTTTACAATTTCTAGGATCCAACGTTTCATATTATACGCAATATTATAGGGTTATAGTTGAAACAAATGCCAACATAAGTATTAAAAAACTGAATTTGCTAGCACGATTATCCTTATTTTACGTTAACACTAGCTTAGGTAGAATTTTCACTGACATATTTCTGCTATCAATATTACAGATTGGCGAGTTATGCAAGACTTCAAAAATGTAAAGATGGAGTTCCAGAAATATAATATTCAGTTTCATATGATGGGAAGTAATATAGAATCGTGTGTAGAAAAAAACAATGTTACTACAGCTGTTATCTTGAAATTTTCTGAAAGGTTATCACAATCTTTGTTACAAAAGGTTAGTAACAGTTCATTCAGATTGTTCTTGTAATTCTTGGCCTTCTAAATAATAGTAGATTAATCTCTTAAATAATAAATAGTAATAATATAGTAAGATAATTTAATACATAGCATGGAGAGATATTAATTACATCTTGTATGAACACGTCTAGAATGTAAAAAAATAGTTCATTAGTAGAATGTTGTCGATAAAATAACGAGTTGCCACAGAAAATGACAATATACTCACTACAGTATCAAGTGTATATGTAATTAAAGTGGTTCGTTTTAATTAACTTGCGTAGTTAACCTTGGTAATGCACTCACTACTGTAAATCTCAGAAATGTGAAAGCTGATGAAACAAAGTATAACACGAAATGTGCAGTACAGTATTGTAATAGAGAAAGTAACGGATATGATACTCTTGCCTTACTTGATACTACCTATTCATATGGTATAGAAAAGCCTAAAATATATCATTGCATGAAAAAGGTTCACTTATCGACCCAATCCAATAAGATTTCTAGTGGAAAAGCTTGAGATTTGAAAACATAAGTGATTTGGATTGCACTTTAAGCTCTTTGTATGCGTCTCACATAGCCTCATGCTGGAAAGGGCCGCAAAGGTCCAACTAATCATATCAAACTAGGAATTAGGAATTGAGCCACTGATATTTGAAAATAACTCAGTATGATCCTCTAAGAAACTTGATCTTACTATGGAAGATGGCCTTTCTGTTTAATCTAGTTTAATAGGACACTTGTACAGTATTTGAAGTACCGTATTATAAATTCATCAACCTGGCCTTTCTGGAAGTTTTTCTACTACTTTACAAACTAACACACTTCCTGAAATGAAACAAAATACTACTTTGTTATAGGAATTTTAGTGCATCTCTTACATACACTCATGCCTATATGGATTGACATTGTGCTTTCATACATTAATACTATAGCTTCTTCGATGAGTCTCGATATTAGATACTGATTCTGAATTTAAATTAAGTCAGTTCTGCTATATTATGTTGGTTCTAACTTCATATTTACTTTGTTTCCGTGGATACTTCTTTGACTAATCACCAAGTAGGTTCAACGATAACAGTAATATTTTCTTGCAATTATTATTTTTTTCGAGTTTTTCATTGTAAGTTAAATTGAGCTTCGTTTCCTGGATGCTATTTGGACCAAGATTAAGATTATCAAAACCTACTGTACTATTGCTGTTAGATGAGACCAACTCTTAAGAGTTTGCGTCCGAAGCGTTGTGCTCCCAGGAGATTTTGAATTTGCTAAGATGTTCGCTGAAATAGACAACTGTAACCACTAAGCTATATTTCCAATCAAGTACGTTGTTACCATAAACGGACAATTGGTTATTGCAACTGTACTTTCGGTTATACTCGTAAAATGGCCGTAATATGGTCACAGAGCACATTTTCTTATTGTCCTTACGACATTATCTGTTGTATTTTCAATTGACTGCTTTTCTTTTAAACCACAATGTTGAGCTAACAATCTTACTTTCTGACGGTTCAATGCAAGTCTTTACATGACCAATTTTCCTGTTGGCCTACGTGATTTAGGATCAATCGGATCCTTGTCGTCCATCTAAAGAATGATACTGATGTTTCTTTCTACATTTCTGATACTCTTCTTTGATCCAAGCAGTTGTTATACACGGTTATTACTTGCGCTAAGTTTTTAGTTCTTATCCAGTTAGGCTCGGTGGCTTTAATCAGAAAGAGCGCTAGACGAAAGCCTTGTTAGCCTGTGTCTAGTAAGACTTTACCGTCTTCTTTTCTAGAGGACAGACATTAGACTGCGTATGAAAATTTGGTTTCAACTATCAATGTCCCTAACTTCACTGCTGTCTCATCCACATGCATATTGTTTTCAAAGAGATTAAGTGCCTGTTTCAATTAATGTTTCTTGGGTCATATGTAAACGTTTCCTAACAACCTTTCCCTTCATCAGTGTAATGCTCACTGAACTGCGAGTATAATGTAAGTTTTGACATTGCATATTGTTAATAGAATATTCGTTAGTCAGAATTATACGTATGTTTTCCTTCGAACCTATTCTGTTAGAAGCTTCTTTTCTTAGTACAGGTTGTTAGTTTAGTTATACCACAATAAATGTATATTTGTCTTCAGTTGCAATGGTATCAATATCATTTTATTTAAGTAGACCTTCGTCAAAAGTACGTATTATAACATATTGTTTCTTAATTTAAAATGTAAATGCTTTATGTATTACGTCTCATACACGTGAAAACTCCGTTAAATTAAACTGACCTATTTACATGTATATATTTTAGCTTGTGACAAAAACAACAAAGGGATGGTTCCTCTTCGTGGAGAATTCAACATCAGAAAATACATATGAATATTTATCATGTTTTAATATTCCTATAAATGCGCAAGTATACATACTTGATTCTGGAATATCTGAAATATCTGGAATATCGACTAGTTTAATTCAAGTTTACCAGTTAGTGGAAAATGGTTCAATTGTAACAAGCGTTGTTGGCAGAAAGGATAATATGAGCGAATGGAAGTTGTACGTAGGAAATACATGGGATAGAATTAATAATTTAACTGGAGTTACTATTCAGTTTGGAGATGTATCGGTGAGTATGGCAACTTATTTAATAACAAAGAAACACAACGATTTCTCACCAAAGAAACAAGGTGGATTCTTTCTTGTACCACTTCAACATATTCTAAAATATTGTCTATCTTCATTATGCTCTACCTTCACCTTTTCTTTGATCTACTAGAAAGGCTTTTCTTCGAGGGCTTTCCTGAATAACACTTATTTCTGTCTAACGTTTTGTTTTAGTACTAATGTACAATAGAGTTGTTTTTTAAGTTAGGCTAATATATGCTTATATTAATTATTTCTCTAGCTGTTGCTTGTTCAAGTTTAGCATTCTTTCTCAGCACTGAGATACTATAAAACTTCAATATTTACACTTTAAAACAGCAGAAAGAATATACTGATCTTTTATTTTTACACCATAGTAAAATTGACTATCTTCATCATACTTCGCCAGTCCAATTGCATGTCCAGACAGGTAAAACCAGGTTAGGAAATAGTAACACATTTTACTGAAAAAATGCAAGAACAAGTCTCTTATATGGCTCATGACTGCTTTCTATAATGCAATTGAAATTATGTTTATTACAGATGTTTTTGTGATCTCGAAGACAGTACATAATTGTAGACTTAAGATTATTTCTGATAATGAAAATTTATAGATACGTAATAGTAGTTGTCGATCCCAACCTTTGCATGAGCAACTTCTTCTCAATTTTATCTAGAACGTTTAGCAGATAGATTGACCTACGATTTAAGGTCATCTGGATTGTTGTCGTTGATCGATTAAAGAAAATGGCATTTATGTTTATTTCCAAATTTCTGGTATTATCTTTCGAAACAGGCATTTGTTGTACAGGATTGTCATGTGGCTGCCAGTTTTTAAGACTACCGTTTGAAGATTTTCGATCTTATCCTATCAGATTCACCAGAATTATTTTTAATGTATATGTATAATAGTAACACTGTGACCAGCCTAGCGTCTTGTTTTTTTTTTATTAAGTAAATAAGTAAGACGTAAATCTACAATTTTAAGGTGTAATCCGAGCTATCGCAATATATTCAAATTTTAATACTCTCTCGTTGAGAATCGAACAGAGGACAACTGCATCAAAGGCGCACCCGCTAGCCAGTAGATCAGCTTGGAGGGTTACTTTCATTGTTGCCACGAGTATACAATATACAACATTACTGACAAAAGTGATGAGTTGTGAGTAAAATTTTAAAGCATATTGAGTCCAGAAAATAATTAAGAATTATTACAGTAATAGACTTTCACAATGTTTTCTCCTCTTAAGTCTTTGAGGCTATTCATGTTAATGAATCTAAACACTAAGTTAAATATATTTTACAGTACATCGGAAAACCAGTATTAGCGAACAGTGAAACATTCATGAATATAACTGAAGTGTCTTACTATTCAAGGATAATATGGTATATACTAATGGAAAAGTTGAACTTCACGTAAGTATTTGATGCCGAATTTTAATGATTATTACATTTCTAAGTAAAGTGTATTCTTTCAGATGGTCTTAAAATAAGTTAACTATGAAACAATACTATGAGACTGTGTTGTTGTGTGACCGAACCTTTAAGCATGCTTGTACAGTCGAAAATAAAAAGACATATATAGGAACTAAACGAATATATTGTTGCATAAAAAGCTTGGTCACAGTTCGAAATAGTAGAATAACTTTATTAGAAATGAGAAGATAAAATACGTAGACGTTTCTATGATTTAGCTACTAAACTTTGAAACTTGCTTACTAGAAATTAGTTGTGATATATCATCAAAAAAATAGAGCTAGTCATAAGCTTGCTAGACAGGAATACTTTTAACTGCTGGCTATGAGGATAATTATTCTGTTGTGGTCGAATTCTCAACCTACATATTTATGTTGTTCAAATGCATGATGTTTAATGGTTTAATATACGAATAATGTAAGATCATAGATTGTTAGGTAAAATTATTCTGTAAGTAATTAGCACATACAGAAAATATTTAACAATAGATCCACAAAATTCTATCTACATAAAACCAGATGCATTCGTGATAATAATTGTAGACCAGTAGAAATATCAGCATTCTATAAGGCAGGACTACGTGATGGTAGGAAAATGTTGTTTACTAAAGTCATGTGGATTTCTCGTCTAACACAATAAACTTTCAAACTGCCTATTTAAAATTTATATTGAAATTTACTCACCTTGAATCTTCTTATAGGTCCTAATTACGATTTGAACCTAAATCTTTACCATACGACGCTTAGGTCGAAATCGCTAGAAAAACATAAGCCACAAATTATCTCCACAAAAAGATGTTCTGGTTAAGTTTTAAGAATTGCAACATCCTATAATGCAAGAGCTTGTGCCACTAACGAAGTGTACAATTAACGGCTGAACGTTGGTAATATTCGTATGAACTATATGATAAAAATATGGATTAAAATAATAAACTTCAATTCGATGGGATTTTTAATGTAATTTAGAGCTGCATCTTGGTTATTTTGTCTTATAAGATATTAAATACACTGACTGAAGATAGAGAGGCGTGTTAGTTGAAGAAATCAATGAGCGGTGCACGTTTGGTTCAGAGGAGAGTAGTGCTCTTATGGTTTGTCAGACTAAGTTCTCAGGTTACTTCTGGAATGAGTTAGTGAGCCAGTTATTCTGCTTAGATTTTGCTGTTGGTCACTTTGGAACAGCTGTGCTCACTTGAAATCCACTGTTGAGTGTTATAATAATCTAATTCTGCTATATTTTTTCATGAGAATACGGGACAGAGACTGAGAACTTCGATCTCCCCCCCCCCCCCCCGCCAACTTTCAAAACAGTCCTATGAACTGTACTTCTGGTTATAAACAACAGCATGATAAGTGAAAGTTCTCCCAGCTGCAGCTACTTTTCTCTCTTCATTGCCTGCAATTAATTGTACGGATTGAAGATATTTACAATGCAACTAGAAAAGAATTGGCTTAAAAATTCAAGGTGACGTCTTATTAAAATACTTTACAGGAAAACAATATGCAAATAATCTCGTTTTGTTTAAATCAGTGATACAATCTACCTTCTATATTATTTGTGCGTTTATTAATATGAATTTATTTAATTACTTACGTGGCTGTACTTGCTAAAATTACGTTTGTTAGTTTAATCTGATGAAAACTTACCTGTTCTTTTCTCCTAGTATTGTGTTCGTTTGTCAGGACCGCATTTACACATTTGTGAGTCCCAAACGAAAGCACAATTCTGCGCCCCTACCCTATTATCTATAATTTCTGTTATCCTCCACGGTGTGCAATCACAATGGAAAAAGCAGCATGGCAAAATTTTGTCATTCAACTTGATAGTTCAATTTCGTTGCTTTCAGAAAAACGCACTTCTCCTTCAATTTGGAAGAAAACGTGCTCTTCGATTTAGGCATTCTCGATCATACAAAATTGGAACACTTCATGTGTAATGTAGGCTATTATCAACAATAGCTCAGCTGTGCACTTTATCAAAGATTTCATTTCCGGTGTACTGCTGACGGACAACTGCAACTCTGTGCTGCGAGTTTATTGGCTTGCTCACTATAAAAATAGAGAAGGTGGTGTGATAATTTGATCCAAGCTGTTACATGTCACATCTTATTGTTCATTTACTATTAACAGGGTCCCAGCTATTGTCAAAATTTTTAGTTTTTCACTTTTCGATACTATATTGAGGAGGGAAACGATACGGTATTAAAATACGGGGCATTTGCCTGTACCGACTAAATTTACGGAGACTTATGTTTCTTTCTTTCTTTTTTTCTAATCTTACGTCCGTAGTTGTCTGCATCTTATGACTTCATTCTTTGTTCTCCATTTGGAATGGTGGTTATATGATTTTATATGAAAATAAGTGATAAGATGTTTAGCATATATCTGAACCATTTGACATAATTCACACGTGCAACACTGAATTTCCAGAATTCAGGTTATGGAATATTTAACTATGAAACTTATATGTCTACATGCACATTTATACAGAGTGGCACAGAAAACATTATTTTTTTTTAACAATTCAATAAAACCAAGAGTGATGGAAGAAAAACTTTTTATTCATAGTAATAGAAACCTTAAAATTTGCAACTTAAGAAATATTCACGGAATTTATAATTTCTTAAAAATAACGCCCTTTAGATGCCGTTCTCCTGCACGAATGTATTCTTGAAATCTTCCTTTGAGACTCATGATTGACCGCTGCAACATCTCAGCTGGAATACTATGGTTGGTTTCTTTTTTAAGGCAGATCCAGTATTTTCAAAGTTATTAACCCAACTTCTTATCATTTGTTTTGATGGAACAGCACCATGACGTCCTAAGTTGTAGAAACGTCGGAACTCCCTCTGCGCAGCTTCCTAACTTCTATTGTTTTTATAAAACATTTTAATGACTAACACACGCTGTTGTTCATTCCACTGAGCCATTGTTACAAAAATGGCAAAGTGTTTACTTGCTCAAAGTCACTGTCCCACAGTGCTGCCACCTGCTCACGACTGCCAATACGCATTTCAAAAATTCCTTATTCTGTATTACCCTGGGGGACGCGGTGGCTCAATGATAGAGCGTTCACCTCGGGTCTCTGGTTCGATCCCAGCTTGCGCCGTGTGGACTTTGTGGTGAACAAACACCGTGCGCCTCGGTTTCCTCAGAGTTCTCCCGTTTCCTTCCACTTTCTTCGTTCCACCATTTTACTCATTTCTCATCATCACCGTCTCCTTTAGCCTAAACAGCATAACCATCGGACGTAAAACTCAAAAAGATTTCATTTCATTTTATTTCTATGGCACCGTGGATAAAGAAAGAATTCTCGGGTTACATGAAGTGCGGTAACAATGCCTCCTGTCTCATAAACATATTTCACATAAGAATAACACAAATTTTAGAACTAATTTCGAGACAGACAAGTTACTTTGTTTCTTTCATACAATAATAATAATAATAATAATAATAATAATAATAATAATAATAATAATAACCTAGCAAAAGTAAATAAGATCAATAAATAATTGACCTTTACAATATAAATGAAATATCACATGATTTTATAGTTTTGGATGGAAAACCCTGCCAGAAGAGATATTTGAGCCCAAAACTTTCTCTCAATGTTTAGTGGATTAAAATAACGTTTCATGAGCAAAATCGAATATAATAACATATGTAACAAAACTTGTAAATTATGTAACAAATCCAAAATACCTAGATAGTATAAATATATGTGAAATTCAATATTAAATTTGATGATTGTTAAGTAATATCTTAAAATCGTTTGCTTCAAATGCGTACTGTAAATATTCAATCACTATTCTTCTTTCAATAAATTGAAATCTAGATATCATTGATGAAGATAGAAACTTCGAAATCCTTGAAATTATTTCTCTTAGAGTTATTTCAGAAAAATCGAACTTCGGTTTGTAGAATTTTAGTGAAGAAATTATTCGTCCATAGAGTCATTTAGAAAGAAATGTGTGAAAAAACAGTAAGGAAAGTACTTGTTACAATTTACAGAAAGGTGAAAGTCCCTCTCACGTGATCACCAGGGCACACCAGGATCAGTGATGACCTGATATGTCCTGTGAGGAAGATACTTAGTGTGAAAATTCGTGGAAACATGTTATATTCTCGTATTGCTACATTGTACTGCTGCTCTCTCTATGAGTAAAGGATAATACGAAAGTAACACCCAACCTGCTGAGGTGAGGCTTCAATTACCCTCCGAAAAAGCAACTAACTCGTGTCATTGGATCTAGGAGAATATTTGCGGCCTCATCATGGCGTCAGCGAGGTAGATAGTGAAAACTGCCGCTCCTACCGGCGGAGGAAGACCTTGGATTTTCTCCAAAATGGGCTCTGAGTTCAGAACATAATACTACTGCTATAACAACATGCCCTATCCACGCTCTAACGGGAAAAGGTGTAGATACAAGAGCGTTTCGTGCGTGTTCTTGGGTCCGGAATGGGATACTCGTATCCTAACGCACACTGGTACTTCAAGAGTAAGTGAGGTAGTGTAATCAATTCCAGGGCGTAGGATCACAGCCCTACCAGGGAAACCGTGGGTTCAAAATGGCCATAGTCTTTAAAGGGAGACAGTCAGCCGTTGGGTCTGGTAATATAGTGTAACTATTTCGTAAAGTTCTATATTGCTCAAACGATTCTAGCGAGGGAAGGTGTGGTGGTCCCTAACAATGGTATCCTACATACACCATTGCGTTCGGAAGGTAGCTTAGCTGCAACGTGTACGTGTTTGCTAAACACATTAAGGATAGGTAGCCATATTATTTGTTCGACCCTTTCAGCGAAGATCTCTGAATCCCAAATGAAAATTTCTGCTTGCACACGGTCTGCATTAGTCACTGGCTTTTGTAAGGTACAGTGTACCTGTACTGTAATAAGAGGAAGTCCAGTACTGCTTGGATCTTACCCGGAGGATATGTCAGTTTACTGCCTGCAAGGGGACTGGATGGTGACTGAGAAAAGTAGCTATCCCAGGTATCTCTTTAAGGGTTTCTGATCCCAGTACAAGGTAAGAAGCACTGCAGGATAAGAGGCTGGCATCAAACATAACTGGTGACTTGTCTGGTGATCTGGGATGAGATAAGTGAGTATCTTGGGGTCTACGCCTTACCTCTACGCGAAAAATAGTATCCAGCGTAATTACAAAGGCAGGCAGGCCCAAAATTTAATAAGCCACTCCTGAATCTCACAGATTGTGTTAGAACCTACCGAGGTGTAGTCGTACCGTGGGATTTGGTAACTCATGTTAAATTATTCCAGGAATCTGGGTAACGGAGAGCAATTATGGGAAGGGGAGTTCGGGAAAGATGCAGAGCATGGAAAGACCTAATTCTTTAGCAGGACCGACCCGACCAGTAGGTTGACTAGTAAGCACTCAGAACTTCGGTCTGGGCGCACAGTGAGCGTATCCCACTAACTTAGAGAATAGGGATTACATCGCAAATTTTAAATCAAGGAAAAGGGACGCAACTTTACTACGCACTGCGTGCACGAGAACTAATCGTCCACCGTTGTAGAACTACGGGGTGATGCACTTAGTGGTCCGATCCATAACTTAGTCCGATAGGCCACAAGGTCTGACGAGGCATGCGAAATGAGAAAGCAGACCACTATGATCTAATATCCCGGTTGCTAATTTGATTCCTCAGTCACCTTTTCACAATTCACTCTATAATCCTTGGTGAAAAATATTTTCAATGCTCGACAATCCTTTTCGTTGAGACCTCCCTTCATCCATTAACACTCTGGTGTTGTTTTGCCATGATTTCTCTAGATTGTTACCATTTTAAACAATGTGCCTCGTGACCTACTTAACACATTGGTTACCCTAGATAGTTATTTGTTTATTTATTTATTTATGGCTACATATAGATAACAACAGATAAATTACCTAATGACAGTGACCTAGTTAGTTTGTATATAATTAGAGCATATATAAATTCACTTACATAATTACAAATACACATTTATAGATATGGCCATTTTAATTGATTAATCTTCAAAAAGATTGCACAATAGTTCTTAGAGAACGATCGTTTATAGTAAATATGTGAAGTTCAGGATGACTTTCTGCATAGGAGTTAAAAATATAACACATTCTTCTAATAGGTGACATGTATAGCGTATTTGTTCTAGCTGTAGGAAAATGAAAAGTAATATTTCTAGGACGCGTGCGTTTACCTAGAACATGTAATTCTATCTTGGATAGTAAATACTCAGAGTCTATATTATTTTGCAATAATTTCATTAAGAAAATCAAGAGTTGGGTGGTACGTCTATCTTCGAGAGATGAGATATCATGCTTACGAAGGAGGTCGGTATATTTTGTTCGAATTTTAGATATAGTTCTGTTTCCTTATAAGTTAAATACCTCACAAAACGAGATTGAATCGCTTCAAGACGTGTTTTTTTTTCTTTTACTGTTGGGATGCCATATGATTGAAGAGTACTCAAGTTTGGATCCAACGTAACTATTGAACAGGGTTTTAAGAACATTAGTATTTGAAATGTCAAAGCCGAGTCTGAATACGAAGCCGAGGTTTCTGTAAGCTTCACTAAGAATGTGATTGATTTGCTTATTGAAGGAAATGTTGGAGCTAATTGTGACCCCTAAATCAGTTACAGTGTCAACTCTTTGTACCGGAGTGTTGTTTACACTGTAATTAAATTTTAGGTTATCAATTTTCTTTGTAAATGTAATAACGTTACATTTTTTATGTTAGGATTAAGTTTGTTCGATATACACCAAGTATGTAGTGTGCTTAGATCTTCTTGTAGTACGAAAGCATCGGAGGGCTGGGAAATTCTTCGATAGAGTTTTACATTATCAGCAAATAATAATTTAGTACAATTTGGTAGCACATTTGGGAGATCATTTATAAAAATTAAGAATAATAATGGACCAAGGTTTGAGCCCTGTGGAACCCCTGACGTTACAATGAAACTTGCAGTTGTTATATTTTTATAAATTATATGTTTTCTGCGATAAAAGAGATATGACATTAAAATTGTCTAGCTTTGAGAGTGAAGTTGAATGAAATAAGCTTGTTCAATAAAATATCATGATCCAGTGTATCAAAAGCTTTACTGAAATCCGTATATATTGCATCAACTTGTTTTCTACTGTCAATTAGCTCTGCAATGAAGTGTATAAATGTAACAAGATTAGTTTTTGTAGATCTCTTCGGCAGAAAGCCATGATGATATGAAGATATTAAAGGATGAATATGGTTAAAAATTCTTTGATAAACGATAGATTCAAATATCTTAGCTGGAGCAATTATTAAGGCAATGGGTCGATAATTTTGAACATCATGGTTGTCACAGTTGCTTTTTGGTATTGGTAAGATATTCGATTTTTTCCACTTAGATGGGAACAGGGATGACGACAGCGATTTATTAAATATAGCTAATAGTGGATATTTTAGGATTTCAGCGCATCCTTTTATTACGTATGGAGATACATCGTCCGGGCCAGGGAAGCTTCTAGGCTTAAGATTTTTAATTGCATTTTCTACTTCGGTCAGATGTATGGGGTGAAAATTTAGGTTGTCAATTATTTCAGAAGTTTCAAGATTTGAAGTATTTTGTATGTCATAGGTAGGTGATGAGTTGCTGACGATTTTTCGAAAGTGCTGTTTAAAAGCACTTGCAATTTCTAAGTTATCTTTTAAAATATTGTTTTCAAATCGAAAAGTGTTATGACCTGATTTTCTAGTTTTGTGTTTTACATACGACCAGAAAGCTTTTGGATTTTCTAGTATATTTTGTTCACAGTCGTGTACATATTTTTTATGAGCTTCGTTTATTTCTCTGTTAGTTCAAGCTTTAATACTACAAAAAAATTTGTGATGATATTCTGAAAAAACTTCTCCACATTTCCATTTTTTATGTTGGTATTTATTACTTTTCACAAGTTTAATTATATATCAAGTGAACCATATGGGATAGTTACGAGAATATCTTTTTGATGGAACACATTTATCAAAGATTGAGTATAAAATGTTATAGAACTCTTCTACTGCTAGGTCAACATTAGCGCAATCATTTTCCCGTTTCTAGTCAGCACGCGAAAGTTTATTATCCAAGTCGAAAAAATTTGCTTTGGAAAAATTGTAACGCGGTTTTATTTCAAAAGTTGAAGATTTGGGGTGTTGTGCCTGCCTCAATTCTATTAAGAGGGAAGGATGGTGGGGATCTTCTGGAACTAAGGGGGTTATTCGTGAGAAACATTGATATTAGAGATATTGCTAAGGATTAAGTCTAATGTCTTACCGTAGAAAATGATTATGTTATTAACACTATTCAAGTTGAGGCAGTACCTAATATTATAAAGGTCATTGTAGGTACCAGTAGCAGTGTGAAATTCAAAACACCTATTAAGAGAAGGTTGTCGTTTGGGTTAACAATAGTACATAGAAAATCGATGAATGATAAATACACTGAGGAATTGGTGGCAGGGGGAAAATATACTAAACACAGAGTTAATGACATGTAGTTATTAATAGCGATCTTAGTTATGATAGAGCCCACACCTAATTCTGGGGAAGAAATTTCGTATGTACGGAAGTTCTTTTCTACTACTAGAAGTACACCACCGCCAGATTTTTTGCCAGACAGAATTAAATTACGGTCAGATCTAAATATTAAATATATTTCGTCTACAATTTCGGAATCAGTGGGGATATTTGTAAGCCACGACTCGTTAAGTGCTATAATATGTTAATTATTACTTAATATGTTTTTATATATGTTGTTGAGTTTTGTACGCAGGCCGCGAGTGTCTTGATAATAGAGACTTATGCACTTGTGTTTACATTGCAGTGAAGAGTCACTTATATTAAATGTTGTTTCTATACTTACACTTTCTTCCTAACCCATCCATAATTTGTTCTAGCGCCAACCCATCCATAATTTGACGTCTGAAACTTAGAGAGCTCGCCCATTTTACATTACCACGGCCTATTCACTTGAACACATGCCTTACATACATTACAACACTGAGGTAGTCATGCGCTGCATGTGTATCCACAGTCAAAGCATCCCACAGATCTGACATGTTACAAGCACAAGATTTTCCTTTATTGTGATAATAAACTCTCTCTTTATATATATATATATATATATATATATATATATATATATATATATATATATATATATATATATATATGTGTGTGTGTGTGTGTGTGTGTATGTATGTATTTTGCCATTAAAAAATATAAGCTGTAGTATTAAGTGTAAAGAGAAATAACACGTGATAAGATATGTACTCAGATTCGTGCGTTATATTCATAACTTGAGTTCATCTTAGAGCATAATTTAACCAAGAACTTCGGTATGTTTCACTTTTATGTGCGGAGAATTAAGTGAAACAATTTGGTTAATACATTTTTATATGCACATTGCGTTTATGACTAAAAGTTTGACTTTAGTCGCTTGTGTGTGTCATGGAGTCATGTGATAGGTGATGTAAACGACTTCTTGAAATTACTCTTTTTATTGTTCCGGGGTAAATTAAATTAAAATTTGGGTTTACGTGTAATTTTGATTATTTTAGAATATTGTATTATGGTAGCATACATTAAGCTTATAACTATTCAACTAGCTTCACTTCACAGCATTGTAGTATGTTGATGTGATATTGTTGAATTATATATGACAACACATGCTTTTTATCACAACAAGGTTGATAATTCTTCTTAACTAATTAATTTTGTAATTTATACTTTCCTAATGCATTTTAAATTCTTTGAATATATACATTTTTTCAACTGTTACGAGAACACTATGTTTTAGTATTATATTAATTTTGTTTAACAGGGCAATGGTGCATACGGCAAACGGATTAGGTATTGGAGCTAAACTTCCAAATGGAAGTTATGACGGAATTCTAGGAATGTTTGCATCACAACAAATATCTGTTCTTGGTGAATGGCTATCTATGACTGCAGAAAGGAATGAGGTGATTGACTTTATCAAACCTTTATTCAATGTTGGGTAAGCTTGCTTTGTTACATTTTCTTAATTTGTTTCTTTAATTATATGTAACAGTAATGTGTAAGTAGAAATGATCAGATATAGTTTTTATAACTGCATAATCGAATCTGGTTATTGAAACGGAGCTGGAAAGATTCTAATAGTTATCGATGTTCTTTCTATATCAAAATTTAATTATGAATGTAATGTGTAGCACTATATTATTACCTCTGAAAATGCCAGTAATCACATGATTACTAAATTATCTCTGGTTTTCAGGTGAGCCAAAGAAAATATCAGATGAACACACTTTAGGTATGACGAAGTGCTACTAGAGTTCAATTATTTCTTATATTTAGAACCACCAAGTCTACCTTCGATGAATTCTGAAGAAAATAATACTTTAGATTACTGAGTAGACTACTGCTCTTCATAGTTAATTGTATAATTCACTTGTATGATGCACCCATCGTCTCAGGCTCGATTCCAGGTGCGATGTTTGAACTCCAGCAGTGATTTGAATGCCAATTTAAACAGTTGGTCTCATCTCTTATATGATCAATGATGAAAGGTACTTCAAAATCCATTCAAAACAAAAGTAAGCCACTTACTCCGTTTGTACTACGAGTAGTGCAGATTAACCTCTATCTAGAATGTAGCCTTTGTTCAAGCAAAAGTTAACCGAAATTAGAATATCTATATACTACTAGTGATCAATTTGAACTTCTAATGTCATTACAGAAGTAAATTAAAATTTACAGAGGTCCTCCGTGACTAAGCGGTTAGCGTACGCGCCTTTGGCGTGGAAGACCTGGGTTCGATTCACGGCGGGAGCTCATGTGGTTCGGATTCCACGTTAATCAGTAGGTCCACGTCTCATATAGCCTCGTTGCTGAAAGGGACGCTAAACTAAAATCAACTCAACTCAAAATTTACAATCATCCTTTGACGGATACAGATTCTAGTAATGCAGCTTTATGAAAATATCTTTATGCTGTAATTTTATATTCACTTTTCGTTTCATTCTATTATTCTTGCAGTTCGTATTATGACTAAGAACTTGACTTCTTGGTTGGTTGACTTGGAGCTTACCAGTCCGTTCAGCACATATACTATATTACACGTTGACCTCCAGATTAACGTCTGATCTAAATCACTTGAGCTCCCACCGGAAATCAAACCCGGCTCTTCCGCGAGAATGCTCCCTTAAATATTATACTTTTGACATAGCTGCATTAACGAAAATGTACTTCAAATATCGTTTACAATGTTACATTGCAAAATTTGTTAATACAAAATCTTATTGTTGTTACCAAATCCCCAAATCTTTCAAACTCCCAAGTCCCCATTGGGTAATTCTACAAGGAAATTCTACCATGAAAATTATACGATTGTTAGCTCCTAGTTCCCAAGTCTCAGAAGGGATGCCTTACAAGAATTAGAGTAAAAATAGAAAAAAGTAACATTTCATAAGACTTCAATAGGAAGAGTGTAGAAGGTTAAAATCTACATACCTGGGAAAATCATCTTATATCTACAGTCTAACGGTTGTTAAAATAAGGACTTTCACCAAATCTGAAAACGAAGGGCATAAATATAATCGCCCTATTTCTGATAATGTGAATAGGACCATTATGTTGGAGATTGAGTTTCTGAACTTAGGAACATATCACAGTCAAAATACAGTAATTATGGGGTAAATTTTGTAAATGACATGTTCTTTGTGTTAAAACAAGTATAAGTAGTATCTACTACTTCTGTTAATCAATCTCTCAGGCAAGCTTTGTCCATAGAGCAGCCAGCTGGATTTCTTTAAAATCTTCTGTTTCTAATCTTAGCCGCACTGTCTTCAGATAGGGGAAATGCCATCTTATGTTGGCTTACATTCCCGGGCTCTAAATTATGACTTCATAGCTCCAACGAATATTCGATTTATCGATGGAACTAAGGAAGTTAACGCCATCCTCCACCAAGGGGCCAATTGCTGATCACCAGTCAAACAAACAGCTCAAGATCTACGTCAAACATGTTTTCCAAGTTTCTGATTCTTCTTGTCCTCACAACGAACAGTAATGGATCACCGCGTAAGAGGAGTTACATTGTATGGGTTTTCATCCTCGTGTGCGAAAATATAACTGCACTATGAGTGCCTGCCACAGTCACAGAGTTCCAAAAGTAACAGTGTTTTCTTCATCCGCTGCTCATTGCCTAGTTCTATAATTAGTTTATCCCAAGCGATCTGAATAACTGAATGGCATGATTATGTGTGTCTCATCTGTCCACTTACCGTTAGAGCAGGATATGATCGTAACAAGACATAAACTGTCTGTTTGATTCTTCCTCCGTTATAAACTGGCTGAGGTTAGCTATGGTGAACTTCTGGAATGTTCCCATAGGTATATTGTATTTATCCATCAAACTTCAGAATGTTTTTTTTTTTAAATTTAAATTTCATGTTCCTCACTCGAATATAAACACGAAAAATGCATAATTTTCTATTACTTTTATGCGAACTTATGAAGGATTATTGTTTTAGCACATGTAGATGTATGGTTTTGTGCATCATCGCATTCAGGAGCTAAAAAGGAAAGAGAACTACGTTAATCATGAACCGTATGAATGTGTCAAAGATATACTTACTTCAGTTTAAACTTCTATAAATTTTACAGTGTCTTACTAGGTATAGCAAATTATTGTGCATATTCATTAGGATCACTCCAGTAGTAAATTGTGCAGGTATTACGTTCGTACATGTAGGCCCTATACGTAAGGACGTCCGTTATTCCAAACTATATCTATGTTTCTAAGTGCAACTTAACTCCCATCCCAAAACGAGAGGGCCGCAGAAGGTAACGCCTTCTCTAGGGACCATGAACATTCATTTATTGCTAGTATCATTGGAAGATGGGTTCAGGATTTATTTATTTATTGATATATTTATCTGATTAGACACAGAAGAAGATGACCTGAGCATGGTATGTAATATACTAGGGATGGCCAGAACCGGTTCCTGGTGGAACCAGTTTTCGGGTCTGAACGGACCTGGTCCTAGAAGATCCGGTTCCGGAACCGGTTTTTCGGATCCAGATCTGGAACTGGTTTTTCGAATCTAGGTCTGGAACCAGTTCTTTGGATCCAGGTCTGGAACCGCTTTTTCGGATCCAGGTCTGGAACCGGTTCCCAAGATCCGGTTCTGGAACTGGTTTTCGGATCCAGATCTGAAACCGGTTCTGAAAACCGGATCTCCAAGAACCGGTTCCTCTCTGAACCGGTTCAGCTGGAACCGAAACTTTGTGACCATCCCTATAATATACAGTATATGTTGAAATGAAATACAGGTATCAGAACACAAGGATGTATGATGTTAATTGCGACGATGGTGTTAATCTTCTCCTCTGGTGCTACTCCAGCGACAGACATACAACGTACAAAATTGATACTTCTACACATCGTACCCTTTATTGTCGTTAGCAAAGTTTATTATTACTATTAGGTAAAGGGAACAAGGAACACTAAAATGAACTCTGATTACAGGCAAAATATGATAATTTCGTTTTTTGTTTGTCACATACTTTCTGCATAAATGTTCGACAGAGATATGTTTTGTGTAGTTCAATGTTACATTACATGACAGAAAAAGTAAATTCTAAAATCATTTTATGGGGAAGAAGTAAAGCTTCCTAGTTATTATAAGTAGTTACCTTAAGCGCTTTTTGGCATGAGAGACCTGGATTCAATTTTCGTCAGGAACTAATGTGCCTCGAATTCAACGTTAAGCTATAGGACCACGTCTTATATAACCTCGGTGTCGAAAGAGAGGCTATACTGACAATCAAGTGAAATAAGGTAGAAGTAGCTACTTGTGTTGCACATTGTTACATTAAATTTATTTTTCCCAAGATTTATTCCTTTCCGTAAATCATTGAAATACGTTTGTGAGTAAGCATAAATTAACTACATTCTAAGCTTATCTGATTCATTAATAGTAACATTAATTGTAATCAGTTTTAAGAATGTTCTAGAAGTTTTAAAAGTAGCTTGGTTAATAATGTATGGAAATTTATGTTTTTTTTTTAAATTCTAAAATATTTCATGTATTATTACGAATGTATTACTGAAATTAATTAAACGAGCGTAACTTAAAATGAGCATAAAACAAACCTGTAGTTTTTACTTATGTCAGTATAGATAGCTAAAATTTACCTAACACAAAGTTCAAACACATCTCATAAGTTCTCAAAGCGCGATACCTAACTCAAATAGGGACGATAATAGTTTTAGTACAAACAATAATTCCGATTCGATGGTAGTGTTAATTCAGTTTTATTATTAAAGTTAAGAAATCAAATAAAATCCATATCGATATTATTTCATTACCTGAAGCATTATCTGATTATATGCGGAAAGCTAAAGAACTGGAAATATAACAGTCTAAACTTACTTTGTAATTGAACCAATTTGGTATGAATAAATGGTTTAAAATTTGAATGCATAAAAATCGCAGACATTTTATTGTATTGTTTAAAGGTCTGTAATATACTCCAATATATTAGCAAGAGTTACCAAAAAACATCTTCCAAATTATTAAATAATAACTTTGTTAATTTAGACGTAATTAGCTCGATATCTGTAATACAAATATAACGAAGAATATATTAAATGAAAATACTAATTGCTATTGATATTTAGAATTTAGTTTCGACTAGTTCAACTTTCTATATTTCTGTGGTTTATGTAAGCGTAGTGAACTCAAACGGAATACAGACATTTCGCTCATAGACATAATCACAATAAAATCAAATACAAACTACACTTGTGCCTTGTATTCTAGGCGACAGACAATTTATTATTCGCTTATATTTATCTCGTGAGTATATTAAAAAAGGATTTGTTTTACTTGTTGCATTATTATATTTTTTCTCGCTAATCAACATATTAAAAGCTTTTACAGATCTGATCTATTCTGAGGCCGCACTCTTGGAAAAATTACAGCAGAAAAGGTATCTTATTCGGTTTGTGACTATTTTATCAAAACTGCTAACTTTAGAAAGACTAATAATTGAACTAATTTGAAAAGTGAAAATTTCCTATCTACGAGAGTTTTTAGTTTTTATCAAGGCTCACGATTTGCAGAGAACTTACATGTATATAAGCATTTAGAAACGCTTCAGTAATATGGTTATCAAATCATAATTTCTGCGTAATTGTAACTCCTAAGTCTTCACAAGCAATAATTTCCTCAATTTTTTTACCACCAAGAGTATATTATTAACCATTTTTCCCCTATTGATATAAGTGTACTTTTTCGATATCAAGATTAAGTTTGCTTTCAAAATTTATATATATACTAATTGAAGATATTCTTTTAATTTTAATATTTCCGTAGTACATTTTACTTCTTTATATAACTTATCTGCGTAAATAAAGTACTTGGAAGATCTTACTGAGAATTGCAAGTCATTAATATACAATGAAAAAACAATGAACCCAGATTTGGCCTTGAGGTACTTCCAATTCACATACATATTTCAGTCATTGTAATTGTTTATATTGGACATAATATTTCCTTCAAGATATAAACGATTTAATTATTTTTTTTAAATCTTGTGTTAATTCACATGAATATAATTTATTCAAAAGTAAACTCTGATTTATTTATTCGAACTCCTTAGCAAATCCAAGCAAACCGCATACATACAACCTTTATTTTATATTTTAAAAAAGTGTTTATTTTGCATAAAATTAATCAAGTATGTAGTTTTACATCGGCTGGGATACAACCCGTGTTGATTAACTTTTATAACAGCTTTTTACATGTTAAAAAATTCTAGCATACACAGTAAGATCCAAAACGTTGGCCGGGGTGCAAATTAAGTACAGCAATTTTACTGTAATGTTCAATATTACAAGTATTACCCGACTTAAATATTGGGTAGAGTCATGTTATTTTCCAATCTTCAGGAAAACTTGAAGTTCAATTATAAGATTATAAGTGTAGGTAATGAACACATTAATACATGAAAGAGTGATCAAATTGCAGTTTTATACTCAACAACAATATCAATTGGTTCTAATAATAAGGAGTTCGGTGATAACGAATGTTTTCATGGTGTGTGTATTATACAGTGGAATTTGTGTATACATGTTTAAAATATATAGCAAATAGCTCCGCTATATCACTCGTAGTTTCAAAAGCAATGTTATGAAACTTTTTTGAGTAGTTTTCTATATTACAATTATTTACTCTTCACTATTAAGAAAATCCAAAATGATTTTGAATAAGATTTTATGTTATTTTTCCACTATTCGTAAGTAAATAGAGTATATTTCGCTAATCGGGATTTTTACCTTTTTCATCTGCCTAAAAAATTCCTTATACTTCTCTGCTATCTCGATATGTTTCCGATACAGATATTTAAATTTGGATCTTTATAATTTATTCCTTGAGCTAATATCACTATCTTCTACTTATTCTTTTTCGTACCCTTGGAACAGTACTACAGTCTCTCATTAATTATAAAATACTGCACAATCTTTATTACTCAAAGCGAACCAATTCGTATAACGAAACATTTTATAACAGTAGAAATTTTAATTTGTTAAAGTTGCTATAACAAATAACTTAATACTTAACCCTACTAATATTACTTGTAATTAATAATATTTCTAAATCAGGGTGTTGCATCTACAATCAGAAATAATTCTCGATTTACTATTCTGTTTAGAACATTAATTAAGACTAAATCAAGCTTTTGTTATTTTTATTTTTAATACCATTTAAACAAGGTAAGTTATAAAAATTTATAAAACTTAACAAATTTTGTATGAGGTTCCTCCTGTTTGTATTATACATTATAGTTTGAATCAATAATTATAGGTAAGGTAAAATTGCCATTGAGCATTATTATGGTGTTAAAAACTAGGTGTCACTCAAACATGTTATAGAAAGATACATACATATCAATAGAAGAAGCAGGTGTAAAATATACTCACAAAATAGTGTGATGCATTATTTACATCTGCTTTCATTACTGAAGATACACTTTTGCACTTGAAGCAATCAACTAGGTATCAGTTTACTCTCTTATTGCAATCAAACCCACCCCATATTAATTCTAATTTCTGTCGCAACTACATACTTTATAATAATCATCAAATAATTCACTATTAGAGAAACTATTGTCCACTCAAGTATTAGCGAGAGCGATTAAATCAAAATTGTTGCTTAATATGTTCAACTAAAACTCCTGACGCTTTGTATCCAAGCTCCTAACATTTTGACAGTCAATAACTAAATATTAAGTCTTTACAGTATATATCAGGCTGTAACTAAGTTGCAAATATCCTCAATTGTTTTCAGTATATCTATACACTTACGTATCATCCTTTCCCTATCTCAGTTTAATATTTAATGAGGAATCAATTCGTAAGTAAGCTTAATTGTTATTGCGCTTTATTTTCCTAGTTTGATTAAGTGTATGTTTTCTGTATGAGGTGAAAGGCTGTTAAATATAAATCATTTAATGTACGTGTAAACTTAAATGCATTGCATTTAAATTTCTATTAATATTTTTACTTAGCAAACGTTTCTTTAGGTATACATCTTACAAATTTTACAGTAATGCCACTGTCAATACCAGATTACGAATCCTGCAATCTGTGGCAAGTACAGGTCATTTCACCTGTAACAGTTTTATCTAATGATCGCCCCACAGAGTATCAAGTATCTACAATATTTTTGTTAATGTATTTGTGTAGTCAAAACATTTTCAGTGTGCTACCACACTGATCTGTCTGATCAATTCACAAATCAAGATCTGTGAGTTTCATCTTTAATGTCCCATTCTCATGTTTCAATTGTTCTGCAGTGTCTAAACGAGATTGTGTCGTTTCAGCATAATTGATAATGAACTCGGCGTTCTCATATAGTATTTTATCCGACAGGTTTGTATTCTACTTTCCCGTTCAATTTCGATATTGGATCATTTTCAATTCTAAGACTTTCTGTAATATCCTGTAATATCTTAAGAGTTGGCAATTCCGTTTAATCGAAAGAAGAGGAGACTAAATGAAAGCTTCATCTTGTCTGAGCAAGCGTACAATCGTTGATCGGGAGAAAAATAGTGGTTGATTTTATATGAGTTTGCAGTGGGAGGAAAAATGTTGTTGGCATATTGATATTTACACTGCACTGAATATTTTAGAGGACACTGAATAATTACTCTTAATTAAAATGGGAAAATGAATTTAATTGAAGTATTGAATTGACCAGGTACTGCATGAATTATACGCTTTTTTATTGGCTAACAATGGTGAAATCTTCCGGGATGCGGCTATTTCAACATATTACTTCACGATTAAACTGGCTTACATAATAAAAAAGGAAACACAATTTAAAACTCATTTAATTTGTTAGGGGACTGAATTTAGTTGAAGTATTGAATTGACCAGGCACGACGTAATCCTGTGGTATTATTACTTAGTGTTCTTGAAATTTCAATGAGAAATGTTAGGAATATGTATGTACAATATCTATTTTAAAGTATTTGGTAAAATATTTACTTTTTGAAATTTGATAATATTCCCATATTTTATTCTAAGATAAAGAAATAAATTTTCCATTTGATGTGATGAAAAACTAAGTATTAAACTACAAAGTATTACACTCACTCTATGTTGGGGACTCTCCACAATAACAAATGAAGGTAATGAGTTTGGGGATGAAAAATTTAAAAAATAAGTGTGAAAATTGTTTTCCTTTACTGTTTTCTGTGATTCTAGAATGGTATACAGCAGGAAAGATGCCATTCAAGGTAGTATTAGGAAAGGCATATAGCGACAGATGAGAAGATATTATGGTGGGCTGAATCATATTTTGACTTCATCAAACAGTGCCTATTTTCAGGGAATGAATGAACCGAATAACTGGAATATAAGTTTTCCTTGAGAAGATGTTGGGAACTTTGAATTGGAGCACACTAACATATTTAAAAAAAAATGCTTCAGAATGTTGCTGAGCGAAAGGATAAGTTTAGAGAAGAAGGTTAGAAGTCGTATCTCGCCCATTACTATTTTAGAGCAGACGGGAAGATGAGAACATTGTATATACATGACCAAATAATATATGAAACTGAAGACTTGATCACCTTAGTGACATGCCTACAGTGAGAAACTGTTTACATTCAAAAAATATGGAGTTTAAATATAATGATGATTTTCAATTCGGAATAAACAAAATCTTAGATTACGTATGAAATATAATTACTTACAAAACGCTGCAGTGAAGACTGGAGAGTAAACAGGAATATCCTATAGTTATAGTGGTTCGAAACCCATCTCGGAAGCTGAAGATTTCTCAAAATCTTAATTCGCCGTATTTTAAGATCTTTCTCTCCCTTCGTAATCATATGATGCTCTAAAAAGAGTTCTCCACCTTATTTCCATAACTGTTTGATGTGATGCTCGCAGTTCGGAAACTTTCCTTCTCCTTTCACAAAATCACAATTTTCTTCATAATATGGATGCTGTTCGATCATTTTTTCGCCAATTCTAAACTTGCATATGTAAATAATCTCTCTCTCTCTCTCTCTCTCTCTCTCTCTCCATATTTGAATATTTCTCTCTCAATGTCGTCCACTATAAAAGCACATGGCTTGAGATCAACCTTCGACTCTTGAAACCAAATGTAAGCGTTCAGGCAATGTGCTATCCTAACTCTATAGCTTTGTTTGTAAAAGCCGTGTCATTTTACGTTTTGCCCGAGCTGGATTCTCCGCCGACATAAGAGTTTCACTTTTTTTATTTTGGTATTAGTATTCATTTGATTAAACAATATGTGTTGATAAAACTCAAGGGAGGGGGGAATTACGCCCTCCGTCCTGGCCAAGTGACGCTCCTGGAACATTTGCTTTCAATCACTGAAAAGAAATACAATTAATCATTGAATAATACTCATTTCTGTCAGTAGTGTTTAGAGTTCTGCGCCCGCATTACAAACTTTGGGAAGCACAAAACCTACTTCCTTGACTGACAATTTCCATAGATTTCACAAATAGCAATCTTTGAAGATTGAAGATTTCACAAGTAGTTCTTCCTAGCTTGCAATTTTTGAAGAAGAGAAAGAATAAAAATAAAGGCGTTTATGAAGATATGGGAACATTCTGAGACTTTTTATTCAGGTTCTAAAAAGGCATTTCAGAACAAACGAATGCAAGAGACGGTTTCAGGCCTTGTAAATGTGATTTATAGTGTTTTTTTGTTTTAATTCTGAATGGAAAGAGTATATTACGTCACACACCGCTTTAGACAAGGAGAGGTGGAGGAGGGGGTGAGTTGTGTTGAAAATCAGAAGGAAGCACCCAATCGAGACGCGAGTTTCTAAATGCATAAGCAAACAGCGCAAAAGTTAGTTATTAATTTGGACTTAGAATTTTTTGTAACGATTTCTATGCCTCGAACTGTACATTTGCAAAGAGAAGTTTTCTTAGAATTTTTCCACACGAAGTTTATTCAAGAAATTAAAATTTTGCACTAGTTTCTTATTGGACAATAGTGTGATACTGGCATTATACATTTTCCTAATTACGGAGACTTGAATGCCACTGAAGTTGCCTTTCATAATCCTAAAATTTCGTTTTTTTTTTTTTTTCATAATCACCGTCTCCTTTAGCCTGATCGACATAACTGCGGAACGTAAAATTTAAAGATTTCATTTCTTTTAAAATGAATAGAAAATTAGAAAATAGTATTCAATTGGATATTAGTATTTTTAAAATTTATTCCATCAAAATTCTTTACATTTAGTAATAACTGTGAACTAGTGTTTATTTAGTAAAATTAATTTTTACTATTCTTTTTGTAGTCATAGACTTTTCATTCGTGAGCCTGAACTATACCATTCATGGAGGTCTTACATCGAGATATTTAGCAGCACATTATGGATATGTACTGTGGTAATGATTGTTATTATAGGAATTCTGCTACATGTTGTTTTGATAATATTATTCAAAACAAGAATTGAAACTGAACGCCATGCTAGCAGTTTGACTAACATACTAGACGTATTGGGAAATTTATGTGGACAAGGTAAGTAAAATATCAAATTTAATTATGTTCTTTCACTTTTAAAGTTCATAATTTAATAAGTGTGAACTAAAAGAGTTACATATGACTTTGACGTAAAACCCATACTTTGAATTAAGTTATTTTTGCTTTCACGCTGCTTAATGTTATATGAAATATGATTATAGCTATGTCTTGTAAGCTCACAACTTTATTTTCAGGGTATTGAATTATTGATATTCGCGCAATGTGTTGAAACGTTTGAAATATAGTATGAAACAACTCAATACCTTAAGCAATTTTCTAATCTAGATATATTTAAAATGCTAGTGTTCCTTAAATGTCCATTTTCTGAAATACGCATTATATAGTATTTTGATCCGTTGCTTTGTGTGATAATGATTTCTAGCTTAACACTTAGAAATTAAAACGTTTTGAACACAAAGCTATTTTGTGAAGGAAAGATCGTGAAGATTCTTCCGGAGTAGGGTATGAAGTTGCAAGCATATTGTTCTTGCGCGCTCTATTTCAACTTACTGTTTCCAGCAGCAGCGCAGTCTCAGAAATTACGCTAATTTACTGCGAATACAACATGTACACAAGTACTTGAAATAATATTGGCGAGTTTTATGTTATTCCTACAATCGAAAATCAGAATTCCTACTAGTATATGACCCGTCCTTTAACTACATATTAACAGATACATCACAAGTTTCTACATTTCTCTGCAGCGACCATTTGTTTATATAAGCATTACCGTATTTGATTGTTGTGCTTTACGAACACTGAGTTCATAAAGGATTCCATCTACTGGTAAAATGTAAACTTAATCACTACTTAGTTCTTCAATAATCTTTATTCTTCTACAAGAGATTAAAGTGGGGATTTCATATACTATAAATACAAATTTTAAACCTTTGTTGTCATTAAACCTTTCCACTACAGTGTAGTTTAGTACGATTAAAACACATGCACATTATTGTGTTATCAATAACATTTTCTTTCTCATATGTTCATAAGACAACAAATACGGGTTTCAATTATGGACTACTCTTCGATTAGAGCTCCTTCGTGGCTAAGCGGTTAGCATGCGCACCTTTGGCGCGGGAGACCCGGGTTCGATTCCCGGCGGGAGCTCCTGTGGTTCGGATTCCACGTTAATCAGTAGGTCCACGTCTCATATAGCCTCGCTGCTGAACGGGACGTAAAACTAAAAAATAAATCAATCAATCGCTCTTCGATTATCGTATGTTTCAAAAATCGTCCACAGGTAATCTTTAAAATGTTCCCTTGAGAAGAATAAATTCGATGAATCAACATTAATTTACGTTTGAGGTATTATAAAACTATTGTTACCGTATCTTCACTTTCAACTATAAATTACATAAAACAATAAATAACTGTAACTTTTGTCCCGACTAACAAAGGAAAAAAATCGGGGAAAACGATAAAACCAAACTTAATATGTGAGAAGACCATATAATAATATATATCTGCATTAGTAAGTGTCATCACTAGCTAACTCTTTCGTGTGTAGTTGAAGTGACAATAACTTCACCTTCCTGAAACAAAAGGTTCAATTTTATATCTTATACAATTCAATCATGGTACAACAGTTTATTGTTACTCGGTTCTCAAAATATCTTTATTTGTATCACTGATGCGGTTTCTATGTTACATTCAATCCGCAAGAAGATTAACAAAAGCCGCTCTACCCTTTGACCAAAGATTACCAGTGGATGTTTTCCATCACTATTAGAAATGAACATTGCACCCCAGACAACTATTGCTTCAGTTTTCAAAATCAAATCAGGGTCATTTTGTATCTTCCGCAAAGAGCAGCAAAAGACATTGAGTGGTACACCGATTGACAACAAGAAATATGATACCCAAACTATGTAACACCATGGACAAGAGATAATAAAGTACACTGGAAGACAAAAATAAATAAACATAAAGAAAACAACATGAAAACTACTTTTAACGGCGCTCCCGCTGTGCCAGACCGTTGGGTCTTTTTCCTGGCCTAAATTTGAAGACCGAAAATGCAGAGTTCTGCAAATATCGTTTCAAAAATGAAAAATATTTGTTATAAATAACTTTGGACAAAATAAATCCCCATCCCCATCAGAAAGTCTCGGTCGGCAAGAGAGATTGCCGCTGTCGACGGTGGAAGGCCGCCGGTAGGCAGCGGGCACCCGTCTGGGGCGGCACGACGATCTACTTGTTCAAAGTTGCGACCTTTGGCCGAGGCGGCAAGTGGTCGAGTATCGTAAAAACAAAAGCCCTTTGCCGACTGTTGCCGACCGGCAGAGTCCGCAAAACTGTCAGAAAGGCCTCTTTCCGTTCCTCTTCCGACCCATTATGCCTGCCTCTTTTCGACGGCGGCACCGGCGCATTTACTGCGCCTTTCCGGCTTTTTGCCGACTTCTCGAAAGGACCTCTTTTCGACGTTGGCTTCCCGATTTTCTTGCAGGCAACATCTGACCTCTTGCCGCTGCCGAAAAGTGGCCCTTTGCCGACTGGAAATAAACCCTTCAGGAAGGCAAAATTTTCATCACCTTTTATATTAGTCTTGCCTAAGTCTTCCCCCATGCTATGATTTCTGGACAAGAAGCACCCTTGCAAGTTCTTGAAATATAATACTTGCATTTGTTGTTTGTCCCAGTATATAATTTCTATCTTTTTGCTTTTTGCAGCACTCCAAGCCAAAAAACAAGAAATGCAATGGGACATGCAAGTATTATATACTTTCAGAATTAGCAATTGTGCCCTTACCGAGATATCATCGGCAAGAGGTGGGATGCCGCCTGTAGGAGAATCGGGAAGCCGACATCAAAAAGAGGTCCTTTCGAGCAGTCGGCAAACAGCCGGAAAGACGCATAAAATGCGCCGGCGCCGCCGCTGGAAAGTAGCCTTTCCGAGAAGTCCGCAAACAGCCGAAACGGTGCATAGTAATGCAATGAAAATCGTGGCGGATTTCCCCCAGCAATGTTGCACTCGGTACATTTGTAGTAGATTCCTACAATTCTCAGTACGATTTAAGTGCCATATAGAAGGAGAGTATCTGGGAATGACTTACAAATACTTGAAAGTGATCTAAAAATAACAAGTAAGCAGCTAAGAATGCCCGTTAAGAATAATTCAATTAACACGTCTGAGGGCCTAATGTGAAAAATTTATAACAGTCAGTACATTTTTCCCCTTAATGAACATTTGTCACTAACAGGACCACTATGAAACACACTGTTCTATGCATTCAAAATGTGTTCGTTCCAAACGCTTTCTTCGGAGAAAAAAGCCGCAGCAATCCGTCGGAATACGGACTTTTCAGGCTGTCGTTTTCCCATCAACTATTTGAAAAATGATTTTAAACGTCAATTTCAGTTTATATTTTTGGCGAGCATAACCAGAAATCGGCAACTATAAACAAAAGAATAGTCATGGTTTAATTTATCAGATTTACTGTTCCACTAATTGCCTGTCAAAAAAATCTTTGTAGTCGACACGGCACCAGCGTTCGCCATTGACAATCCGCTGGCTGGCCGAGAGCCCAAATAAGAAAATACAGAAATGTTTGATTCTTTACATAAACAAACTTGTGCATTTATTGTTATTTGGTGCAAAGAGTTTCTGCAAAATTATATTTAAAAAGTTGGGAAAAGCATTATTTTTTAAGATATTTTCGTAATTGTTAACTTTATAATTTCGCCAGAGAACACGCACCACTATTCGCGCGCTCTAGCGTGTTAATGAAGGAAGGAGAAATGTGGCGAAAAGTAATTTTCTAAATTTTTTAAAGTACAAGGATCGCCTATCCCTCTGGAAAATTAGATTTAAATAAAAAGCAATGAAGTAAAAATTATAAATAAAAATATTGTAATAAAAGGTATGTGATGGCGGAGAAATTCAAACCGGGCTTACCACTCATCGCGCGGACGTTTTTTCCCTGGAGTATGAATTTCTGCTTGGAATAGCGTTCTTTTGATTGTATTATAGGGGTAGAGCCCGTATACCGCCTCGCTTTATTAAGTATTTTTGCCATAATAAAACGTTACGGGTCGCTTTTTCACTCTATTATGCAACAACTATTCGCAAACAGACAAAGTCAAGTTATCACCTCTAGCAGTAAGCCAGAGCTATTAATCTAAAAATTATCCAAACCTAAATTTAGGGAATTACTGCTGTATCGCAGGACCAATATAAAAATCGAAAAAAAGTACCAAAACGTACTCCGATCGGTTTTATTTGGTTGGACCAAAATAAAAACTAAAGAGCAAAAAACACAAACCAACCTGTGCTAGTTGGCCTCTAAAACGCACGAATGCTATATAACTGAGTAAACTTTTGCACTTTCAAGAAGAAAATCGTATACTGCAGTTTATTAACTGACACTCGTTATTTTTTAATAAAAAATGAAATGAAATCTTTAAGTTTTACGTCCCACGATTATGCCGGTTACGCTAAAGAGACAGTGATGATGAGAAATGAATGAAATGGTTGAATGAAGAAAGTCCGAGGAAACAGGAGAACCCCGAGAAAACCGACGAACACGGTGTTTGTCCACCACGAAGTCTACACGGCGCGAGTTGGGATCGAACCACGGACCTCAAGCACCAGAAGTGAAAGTTCTACCACTGAACCACCGCGCCCTTTTATTTTTTAATAGTTCTATATAATTCACACATGATATGTCATTCTCTTGGCATACACGCACCATTTCCACACTGCCCTTCGCGCCACTATATCTTAACAAGTGTACCTCTCTCCGAAATAGTCTATCCGCCTCCACGTACAGTGAAGCTTACACCGAAAACAACCACTTTCTTAAATTTTACTATTCCCATTATCTGACTTTCACTCATTCTTTCTCACAAACTTGAACAAATTTTCCAATTAAACTTGTGAAGTTCCTAAAATTGGTCCGGCGATAAAGCTATTAATCCAAATGTAGTACCTTGAGTCGTACTTTTACCCATTTATTCTTATTGTGTGTCTTCAGTCCATCCACACTGCATCACATATGACAAATCAAGAACGTGAAATGAACATACAGGCAGCCCGACCAGACGACGATTTCTCCAATCAGGCTTTTCAGCGGCAAAAGTGTTATCGTCGCTGGCGGGCAGCCATCGGCAAAGACCTGCAAAACGTCATAAGCGGAAAATGCCCACATTCCGCCTTGACAACGCCTGTGTTGGCGGCCTGGCCGCTGAAGTAGGAGGCGGTCCGCCATCAACAGCGGCAAATTTTCAATGGGGGAGGCATATACGAGCATTAACTGACGCAGTCTTCCACTTTCTGCCGACCCTTTTTCGACTCGTTTTAATAGGATCATCAGCTTATGTATTAGCTGTAAAACTTACTTTCCATATACTGTTCCGCTTGCAGATCCTATAGGACAAGAGTTATCTTACTAGTCGACGAACCGCTAGCGTTTCGGCGCCTGTCCGAGCATCTTTGTCCAGGTCGGTCCGTCCGCTGTTTGCCAACCTTGTTTTGGCTCCTTTACTTGCCGGCACGCCGCCAGCGTTTCGGTGTCTTTCCGACATTTGGAGAGGTCTGTCCGTCCATTGTTTGCCGTCTTCTTCCAAAATGTTGGTCAAGGATCCTCTCGTACTTGTAATTTAATTTTAAAAATTTACTTCGCATATACTCTTTACGTGCAGCCCCTTTACTACATGTCTTTCCGTATGTTTAACACTTTTTATGGTCGGCACGCCGTCAGCGTTTCGACGTCTTTACAACCATCATTTGTCGAATCTGTTCCGTCCGCTGTATGCCGACTTTCTGCCGACTCCATTTTCACAAGACATATTTAATGGTATTAGTGTTCGCCCACAAGAAAATCCTCCGGACAGTTTCAATTTTTACTTCACCATTAAAGAGGATACAGGCTCTAACCATTTTCCAAAATTCGACTCGTTGCCGCTAGTACACTATATTGAAACCTTCGCCAACATCGTGTCGACGTCGTTTTTCAAGAAATTGCCGGCAGTGTCTTTTTGCAGTCGTCGTCCGATTGTCTGCCGACTGTTTCGAGAAATCTTTATACGAGGGAAATATAAGCCCTAATTCGTATTTTACAGCAACAAATTACCTTCTAACTCTCTTTGATTTCTTTTGGTGAACGCTTCTGTTTTTCATTATCGCGGTCGAAAATCGCGCGAAAAGACGCCGGTGTCCCGCGGTACCAGACACCGCTACCAGCATAAAATTTACGATTGTATAAGTTTGTAAACTAATCCTAATGATGTCTTTTGAAAAATTACTAAATTGTAACCGTATCTAAGAACTTGTTACAGTACTTCGATGCAGTCATATACATTAAGTGTCTTCAATAGTTGAGTTTTCGAGTATGAAAAATAATATTGAATAATGTTCTTGTGGTCTGGAGAAAGGTTAGAAATTATTAATTGTTACCTATCTCCATGGATATTTTTCGTAACTGTTATTAATGAAGAAAAATTGAAAGACAAGACAAATACTAACAAGGGACATCACCCAATTGTCCGGCTCCGATTTCAATGAAATTTTTATTGCTGATAGAGGACATGTATTCATTACTTGTGATGACAGAAATTTTTGCCATCGTGCATGTTTTCTATTTTTTAATAATTTTTAAAGGTTGTGATGTGGTTAATAGAGATTACTGCAGAAGTCCCTTACTACCCTTTGTAAACGGAGTATTAATGAAAGAACAACCATGTAGATACGTATAGGGCCTAGGGGGAAGTCGTATGGTACGTATGACCTTGACGGCAGCCATCTTGAAATCCGCCATTTTGAATTAAGGTCAAGTTTTTTAAATGGGAATAGGGTAATATGATACATAATTTCGGGCTAGAATTTAATCAGAAAGACAATGGTGAAGTTAGTTTTAAGATGCGCTCATTTGGTGAAAAGTTACAGGCATATTAATTGTTTATACTTACTATGTGTGTAAGTCCCTTATCTCCGCTTCTAACCCGCGTATTAATGGTAGTAAGTGGATAAAGGTTTCGGTAATACATATTATGCCTAGAGGGAAGTGGTACGATAAGGGTATCATTGACGGCAGCCATCTTGAAATCCGCCATTTTGAATTAAAGTGAAGTTTTGAAAAATGGAAACCATAGCATGTGACACCTCATTTTAATAGTAAATTTTCCCCAAAAGCCAATGGTATTCTTATTTTTGTTCTATAGTTAACCAGTATGAATTTATGACTCTTCTAATGTGCACGAAACGTCCATTATTCGATCTTTCAAACTGGCAACACTCCTAATTTTCACCGCATGTTTTAAGATTCCAACTGGCACTTTGCAATGGTTTCCAATGCTCATGTTTTCTAAATTTATTACATTTTTTAAGAGTTGCGATTTGTCAGCTCATGAATAGTGTTGGGATAAGCATCCAGCAATCTTTCTGAATTTTGAAGACTTGCCAAGTAATTATTAATTTCATAGGCAATGTAATTATTTATTTCCTATACCTGCAATTCAAAAATTCGTTTACTGACATGAATCATCGCAGAACGAAAGAACTCCAACTTTGCATTCAGGTAATACCGGAGACGTAGCTTATAATGGATAGTAGATGAGACGAGAAATAAGTTGAAAATTCACTTCAAAAAAGGAAACGAAATATGATTGTTGGGTAAATCAATGGTCTTTTGTTTTGTTTTATATTTATTTGTTTATTGTATATTTATTTATTTATTTATTTATTTTCTAGCAATATTTTAGCTAGTCAGACAAAAAAGTCATTCGTTTTCTAGTGATTGTTGTTGATGGTTCATGTTTGTAAGATTTATAATCAGTATTGATCGGAACTCGATTACGTTACACCTTTTTATAAACAAGTTACCAGTTTTCATATTTTGTTCTTGGTACAAACAGTGTGTTGGGAACAGTAATATTATGCCTGTTTGATATTTTCTATCATTGCTGCTGTTCCTTTAAAGTTGTAAAGTTGTATTTACTAAAAAAAAAAAAAAAAAAAAATACTGTTTGTCGTTTGCGCAACATGTAGGCTATATTTCATGATAATTATGAGTTCGTGTTACACAAATTTTTTATAATTTCATTTGTATTTCTTTACATCACATAGGTCCATAGGTTTCTTATGTACTCTGGGATAAAATAAATAATTACACTGCCTAGGAAATTAATAATTACATGGCAAGTCTTCAAAATTCAGAAATATTGCTGGATGTTTATCCCAACACTATTCGTGAACTGACAAATCGCAACTCTTAAAAAAATGTAATAAATTTAGAAAACATGAGCCATGGAAACAATTGCAAAGTGCCAGTTGGAATCTTAAAACATGCGATGAAAATTAGAAGTGTTGCCAGTTTGAAAGATCGAATAATGGACGTTTCGTGCACATTAGAAGAGTCATAAATTCATACTGGTTAACTATAGAACAAAAATAAGAATAACATTGGCTTTTGGGGAAAATTTACTATTAAAATTTGGTGCCACATGCTATGGTTTTCAGTTTTCAAAACTTCACTTTAATTCAAAATGGCGGATTTCAAGATGGCTGCCGTCAATGATACCCTTATCGTACCACTTCCCTCTAGGCATAATATGTATTACCGAAACCTTTATGTACTTATTATCATTAATACGCGGGTTAGAAGCGGAGATAAGGGACTTACACACATAGTAAGTATAAACAATTAATATGCCTGTAACTTTTCACCAAATGAGCGCATCTTAAAACTAACTTCACCATTGTCTTTCTGATTAAATTCTAGCCCGAAATTATGTATCATATTACCCTATTCCCATTTAAAAAACTTGACCTTAATTCAAAATGGCGGATTTCAAGATGGCTGCCGTCAAGGTCATACGTACCATACGACTTCCCCCTAGGCCCTATACGTATCTACATGGTTGTTCTTTCATTAATACTCCGTTTACAAAGGGTAGTAAGGGACTTCTGCAGTAATCTCTATTAACCACATCACAACCTTTAAAAATTATTAAAAAATAGAAAACATGCACGATGGCAAAAATTTCTGTCATCACAAGTAATGAATACATGTCCTCTATCAGCAATAAAAATTTCATTGAAATCGGAGCCGGACAATTGGGTGATGTCCCTTGTAAGTAAAATGCAACTAACAAAGACACTTGATAGAAAAAATTTTCAACTAGAAATTATCTATTAATTACCTAAAATTGAGGTGCTTAGTGGAAAAGGGGCATATCCCACAAAATTTGGAAAATCGAGATATCTACAAATTTGGATACAGAGAACCATCTGGTATATTGAGCAGAAATGTTAGGACTCAACTTCGTATATTATGGATTCCATAAGCGTAGGACGAAAATTAAGAAAATTTTGTATCAAAAATGTTAGTGGAAAAATGACGTATCCCCTTTCAGCTGCAACTCGTGAGTGGAAAAACGACTTATCCCGCTTCCATCTATAATATTGTGAGTTTGCAGTGATATAACAGTATCTGTCATTGGTTATCAGTCTAGAAATCGGCCAAGCGTGACCGCTGATACATAGTGCTGTTGAAAGTAATAATGGCCGCTAAGCAGGACGTTGAAAGTAATTCCAGTCTGGGAAATTCGCCTGTTAAACCACGAAACGAAGACAAGTTGAAGGATAATGAATGTAAGGTTAATAGCAACACAGGGAAGATTTTCATGGGCCCCATAGGTAAGGAAGTACCGGATAAAATACGATGTGATGTTAAGTACTGTAAAACTGAGTAGTGTAGTTAGGCTATTTGAAGGATATCGATTCTGAAACCAAAGATAATATTTTAAATTCGTTTTACAACATGCAAGATTTCAACACGCAAAATGCCTATCTATTTGGGCTAATGAGGAGGTCAGAATGTGAACATGTGTACATTAAAGACAGGAAAAATGTGAATGTCTTCGGGTGCGCCAATACTTTTTATTATGTTCTTCGTCTGTCATCTGGAATGAAAGTTAATGTATGCCAAGCAAGCATTCTGCAATACCCACGGTATCACTGAACGTAGATTGCGTACCCCCCTTGGTGATTAGAGAACACATACGAAAGATATACCTGCGAAACCGTTGTTTTCTAGCAAAGAGGACCGTCCAGGTAAATATCAACACCGCCGCCATGCTATTTCTGAAGAAAAACTAGATATTGTCAGGAATCACTAGATATTGTCAGGACTCACATATTGTCAGTCGTTTCCAAGATACTGTTCTCACTACAGCAGAGCTGCAAACCCTGAACGCTCATATATACATGCTGTAGTTTCGGTGCATTCTTTAAAACAAATGTACGATTTATATGTAGAACAATGTGAACAAAGGGAAGCCGGTCCATTGAAATTACATACATATCGATTGTGTTCAATAACGAATTTAACATCACATTTAAAATGTCAAGCACTGACACTTGTAAAACCTGTGATTCGATGCTACACATAGAACCTAGACCACCTGAATATCATATAAATATTCATGAAGCCGAAGCAGCCTACCAATCTTTGAGAAATGCAAAATAGGAATGCAACAGCAGCACCATAGTTACTGCTATGGATCTGAATCAAGCACTTCCAACACCGTTGATAAGCACGCGAACTGTTTTCTATTTGCGGCAGTTGTGGACATATTGTTTCAGGTTCCATTTCTGTCATGATGATTCTGCTGTTGTGTGTCTGGTCAGAATCTGTTGCTTCTGGTGATAGTGATGAAATTGCAAGCTGTATTCTTTGAGTGATGAGGCACCTACCAGAGATATTCGCAACAGACGTACTAGTGTACAGTCATTCGTACGTTGGACAAAATGAATATTCGCTCATTATAGGACTCTGACTGTATTTGTTAAATGTCACCGACCTCCAGACAATAGAACATAGTTTTGGTTCTTGATCATATATTCCTCCCCTGCGATGCTGATTTCGGTATTTTTGAGACAGTGAAGAGGAAAACAATCTATGTACACCCCCGCACAAGTCACTCTGATAAAGACAGCGCTTAAAGAGAAGCCATTTCAAGTTATCGAAATGACAACAGGAGTCATGAAGGTTGTATCAGCGTTGCGCTATGTTCTGATATTTAGCAAGAAAACAGAAGATGGGAAAGACTTCAATATGAGAGGAGCGACTGGCATGAAATTTATGAAAGGCAGCCAACTAGTCCAGGTGGAATATACATACTCCTCATGTGAGCCTTTGAGTACTCTACGTTTGCAGCGAGGAAGAGGACAACCGCGCTCTCTGCAAGATATAGTTTTCCTGAAGGAAGACCTATTCAGAAGCCTAGGTATGATAATCTAATGAGTATGTTAAACTACATTCTACCAATCCACCACGAATGTTACAGATCTCTAAAATGCAATAATGGCGACAGGAATTACGTACGGGTAGAGGATATTGACAGTAGCGATCTCAAGTGTTAGTGTGAAGTGTCTATTCAGGAACGTGAGTACTGTGCCCTAGGTAATGGTTTATTGTGCAGTGTAATGTGTATGATGCTCGTCTGCAGTGTTGTGTTTATAGTGTGTACGGTTCTAGCATATTAAGGTGCTACCGTACAAAGGAAATATTTTTGTTCTCAAAAACATGTTATTTGCGTGGCTAAACGAACATGTGTGGATTTCTTTCTCACTGAGTAGAGTACGTAAACGTTATTTGTAGAGACGAACATGGTCTACTTTGTTGTGTTATTTTATACGTTACATACATATTCGCGTATTGGAACTTTCATTTTCATCCGTTAATATAGAAAGCTCGTATTGGTTTGGCAACCATGATCATGTGCGTATCTTATGTTTATTTCTTCTTAAAAATGCTTGATGATTTTTTCTGAAACACATCAGACCTTCCTCTAATAAATGTGGTTGTAATTATGTACCTTTCTTTCATAGTAAAACTTTTGTCAGTTGCAACGCAAAACCTTCTGTTTCTCGAAAACATTAAAATGTGGTATACGCCCCTTTTCCACTAAGCCCCTCAATTATTAGATATCTAATTTTTACTAGATACTTGGATATCTTAAATTTAGGTTATTAAAATTATCTAAAAGAATTGTCTATTATCAACATTAACAGTGTTGTTGGTGTTTCAAACAAGAGATCTTCACCATTTATACTAACAACCTAATCCCAGCTAAAGAATGAAAGAAAAATACTTGAATGATGTATGTTTGATTTGAAGTAGTTAGTTCTGACTCTTACATTTACTTTGTTTAATTTCAGGTTTTGAAACCGTTTCTATTAGATTTGCTACACGAATGATATGTATAATCTCTCTTCTGTTTACTCTTGTAATGTCGGAGTCTTACAAGAATATGCTGATGTCTTATCTAACAACCAAACGATCAACTCTTCCCTTTAACTATCTAGAAGAAATGATTCAAATGAGAAGTTATGACCTAGGGATTTTCAGAGGTGGATTTGCACATGAAGCATTCATGGTATAAAAATTTCCATTATTTCGTATGTAGATGGTATTGCTCTTTGTTTGTACCTATTTCTTTACTAGGTTTCATATTCATCAATATGATAAAACATACATGGGTTGTTATAATAAAAATACACTGAGTAAACATATCTAATAAGGATTAAGACCTTCGACTTAACATACGCCACATACACTTTTCATTATATGTATCCAATATGTAGTTTATTCGGGGAAGAATGTCACAATAGTACAATGTAAACGAAAGAGATGTTTACGTAGCTGTACTGCTAAAACTTTCAGTCAGATAATAAATTTTTAATTTAATACCTTAATAATGGATTTTCTTTTAGAGTATTTGATCATTTGTCTAATAAACTACCAGTTTAATATACATGTGTAGATTCTATGGCTACAGTTACATTAACGTATTTGTAGCTTATTGACAGTGATTAAAAATCCAAATACCCAATATATACCCTAATCAAAAGTTTTTATGGTCTATGTTAAATGGGTGGTTTCATCCCATACTAATGTATCAAGTTATGGTTCCTCTTAAGGTGAATTTTTAGAGTTTTAAAGTACAAAACAAACTTAAGATTACCATTTGTGGTTATGAAGCACTTCAGCTCTCCCTCTCTCTTTCTATATATATACAGTATACAGTATATATATATACCAGTTAGCAAAGAATATTTAACTTTGATACTATTACCATGAAATTATATTATTATAATTTATATAATTTATAAAAATTATAACTTTGATATTATTATAATTTTGATTGTGATTGAACTTTCCTGCACGCCAGCTTCTCTATTCATGACTAATATATATATTTATATCAGCCTCGAGGCCAGGAGCTGGTGAGAAAGGGAGATCAGCCATATATATATTCTTCTATCATTAACCTCGTTAACCAACCGTAGAAAAGTTTATATTTTAAGCACATATCTCCAGGCCCGTATTTATATATTGTGTGCCCCTGTGCTCTAAATGATTTGCCGACCCCCTCGCACAAAATTTGCCGCCCCCAGAGAACGGCCAATATTAAAGTTAAATTCATAGCTTTTGTGGTCGGTGAGATGAATAGTGAATTTTTAATCCAATTCAACTTTAAGGTCATACTCCACTCCCCAGGAATGGGGTGAGATTTTAAAAAATAATCGAAAACGACAGATATTAGTGTTGAATTCATGGTTTTGGAGGTTACTGAGTTTAACGGTATATTAGTGTTATTAATAATAGTGATTGTTATAGATAAGAGAAGAGCGATTTCGACGTCGAAAATAAGGAAAGTAACTGCCGAATTTTCAAGACGTTCAAGTTTATCCTCATTCCTTGGGGTGAGGATGAAAGAGAATGACTTTTTTTTAAATAATCAGATATGCTAGCTAATTAGTAACTACTGTAATTAGAGCGAACAAAACACATTAACAGATTTTCTTGCTCTTGCGCAAGATTCTGCGGGTTGCTAGTTTTAAATATTACTTTATTGTGAATCTTAAAAAGGAATTCCAAAATTTTGCCGCCCCCTAAATTCTGCCGTTCTGTGCTCGAGTACAGAATAGCACTTACCTAAATACGGGCCTGCATATTTCAAGAAAACTTATACAATATCAGATAGACTTTGAAAAAGTTAAGCTAAATCTTCAAATAAGTATTTGGTAAAGTGTATGGTTAAAAGTCAGCGGCTTGGATTTATTTCTACTTTGGAGATAAGGTTTATTTTTACTTTTTTCTCACTTTCCTATATGGTTGATGGTTGATGCAGCCTGTGCAATTTAGATATTAGGGCAATCTAGATCTAAAGGTGAGTGCTCCATAGTGATGGCTTATTACACGAAATCTTGTACGCACCGAAGTTTTAAATAAATGTTAAACTTTTTATTATCTATAATATGTGGGGTGCACATCCTTATCTTTTAAAGTAAACAAGATTTAAAGTAATATACAATTGTTTTGCGGAAGTAGAAGAAAGCTTTCAATGAATTTTATTGTGTAATTAAAATTTGTCTCTAAAAACTATAGATTTTAATACGGTATACATTGTAATTGCGAAATTAATCCTTGACAGTTTTGTCAATCAGTCGTATCTAGACAACATATTTATATAATTGAAATCTTTTTAAGCGCACTATACATCTAAGCGTATTTACAAGATTGGAACTACAATTTTGCATTAAGATAAAGGTTAACTTATTCCCACATTTCAAAATTCAGCCTAGTTTACTTAAGCTCGTGTTATTTGGATATAATACTCAATGTGTTGCTACCTTTGATTTGCTCCAGGTTGCTAAGGTACCTTGTATTCAAACTCTTCTATTAGTACAAACTTTGAACAAATAAAGAGAAGATTCTTAAAGATTTTTTACGCCGTGCTTCACGTGAACGTGAGCACACTTCTCAATATTTTAATACTGTATGAATTTTATTGTAATATTGTTGTATTATGGAAGCATTATGTATTAGAGAGTATTAGATAAGTAACACTGGGAAGTAACAGACCACTGTGCTTTTTTATTGTTTAGCTTATTCTCGTAACTAATTTATTTTGCTTAACTATTTGTACGGTATTTATTGGACGAAAGGTGAACTTTTGAAATATTCCTTATCCCCATGTTCAAAAGTAAATAACTGCTTTTAAGGGATAAATGTCTCTTCAACGTAAATAAATTTATTGAAAGTAAACATGGAGGTTTCTTTAACTGTGTAAGCAGCTGTCATTATTTTTCTTCATTTGAAGTATTGAACGAATTAAGCAAGTGAGTTTCGTTTCATATTGTGAAAGTACAATTAACTTCCAAACTATGCGATTTGAGTATTGACACCGGAAGTAATAATAAATTCAGTTTAGTGGGAAAATGCTGCTGAAAATAGTATCTTTACATGAGACACTGAATCGATTACACAAACAGTTTGTCGCTATCTTTTAGCCTATCGTTCTTGACCTATGACGATCAAGGTTGAAACTAGAATGATTAATTGCTATCACTTCAGATTGGTATAGAGAGTTAACGAACGAAAAAGAGCCATTCTTCCGACGATCAACCGACTTCAGGAGGAAGCTTCTCAACATCTTTTAAGATTTTGCTCTAGTACCTGTCCATAGATGGACGGACATTGCCGTTATATAAGACTTATAATTAGAGATGCAAAAAAGCCGGCTTTTTTGAATCGATGGTTTTTTGCACATAAAAAGCCGGCTTTTTTGGAGAAAAAAACGAGAATTTTGGAAATTTTGTTTTTTTCATTTTCATGATTTTTCTATTTAAATAGCTTTCTTATAGTAAACTATAAAGTTAAATAAGATTTCATGACCTAAATACCATATTTTGCTCGAATTCACATCATGATGGATGGAGCACATGTTTTATGAATTAAAGTAAACATACAGTAGACTACGTAGTATTTGAGGGCAATTGTAGAGGATATTTAACTTTATTTTAACTTCTGAGTCATCGACATTTTTTTCTTCTCTACGTCATTTCTTTTTAGTCATCCGTGTTTCATTTCTTAGAGATTAGTAGGCCTACTCTAGCTTCTAGCACATAAGTTAAACTTGTGTTTTTCAATATATCCGTCAGAGCTTACGTTTGTCAGTATATCTGTCAGAGCGTACTTCCACATTTTTGTTATACTGTAGCTGTGCAATGATTTAGCAATAATCTTCTGGATACAACTTTGAATATGGTTTTATAGAAATAATCAATAGCGGATTCAGAAAAGTATTTTGGGAGGTATTTCTCTGCTTAATGTTTGGCTTTTCTAAAATTTCCTAATTTTTATTTGGGAGGAGCTTAAAGTTTATGAGTATAAGCATAACTAATATTTCGTTTTGTTTGTATTCAGCAATAATCTTCCGGATACAACCTTGAAGAGCATTTTATACTGATAATCAAAGGGGGATTTAGAAAAGTATTTTGGGAGGTTTTTTCCATTTTAATGTTTAGTTTTTATAAAAAAAAATATCTAATTTTTATTTGAGGAGAGCTTGAAGTTTATGATTAAAGGCATAACAAATATTTCGATTGTTTTAGAAATACCGTAATTTCGGGGTACAGGCTTCTGTAAGACATCACCACAATAACTCTCTTCGCAAATCCGACACAACAACACCTTAAAAACGATAAAGGAAGTCGGCCAGGATTCACAGTACACGCACTAACCCTACATTCACAGATGGAATTAAGAAAAACTCTTATCAAAATGCTCGAATTCGGGATTGAATCCCGTACTTCTCGTTAGAAGTGCACCCTCATGGTTGTTGTGCAGTTGTGCTTAAATTAAATATATTCTCTCTCTATGGCCTATGGAATCCGAAGTTTCAAAGCCGCGTTCACAAAAGCTCTCCACTGACTTCTATCCTTAACCAACTGAATCCAGTTTTTACTTTGTACTCCTATTTCTGCGAGATCCATCTTAATATTGTCCTCCAATTTGCTTCTAGGTTTTCCTAATGGACGTTTTCCGATTGGATTTCCAGTTAAAACTTTGAAAGCGTTCCTACCTTCTTCCATTCTGGCTTCATGACCTGCCCACCTGAGCTTCCTAGACTTGATGACCGTAACAATGTTTAGTAAACCGTAAAAATTATTCAGTTCTTCGTTATGAAGTTTCCCCCATTCCCGTCTATCTTGGGTCCGAATATTCGTCTCAGGATTTTATTTTCAAATACTTTCAGTCTGCGTTCTTCCCTCATCGCAAGCAACCATGTTTTCCAACCATACAGAACAACAGGCATGATTATCGTTTTATATATTTTAAGCTTTAAATTCCTCGGCAGAATTCGAGATGACAAAATATTTTGAACTGAATAATAATATGAATTTCCTTATTTCAGTCGACATTTAATTTCTTTGTGGATATGATTTTGGTCTGGTAATATTGAGTCTAGATATTTGGAAGTATCTACTTTGTCGAAAGTATTATTTGATATTTTAACGCATCTACAAATTGCCGTATTACCATCCCGGTGAACTTCCATGTATTTAGTTTTCTCTGCAGTTACTTCTAAACCAATATCGCTGCAAGCGTTTAGTAAGGCCTATGCATTTCTTTCTATTGTTCTCCTATCATCCCCTATTAAATTTACATCATCAACATACGCCATAACCTGGTGAATACCATTCAGCTCTAAGGCCTAGTTGCTATCTTTAATTTTCCTTATAGCGTACTCCGGAACAATGCTGAATAATAATGGCGATAACGCATCTCCTTGTTTCAGATCATTCTCGACGTTGAAACTCATGGACAAGAAGTTTTCTACTCGGACTTTACTCTGGGATTCATTTAAACACATTTTAATTAATCTAACTAGCTTTTATAGTATTTCGAATTCTGTAAGAATTGTACAATACTTCCCTCCTATCCGAGTCGTAAACCTTTTAAAATTAATAAACAGCTGATGTACTGGGTAATATATTCCCACTTCTTTTCGAGTATTTATCGAATAATAAATATCTGTCGATAGTTGATCGATTTCCCTAAATCCACACTGATAATCTCCATTAAATTCATCTACGTATGGAATCAATCTTGTTAATATAATGTTAAGAGAAATGCCTCGCTAATTATTACAATAAGTTTTGTCGCCTTTCTTGTGAATTAAAACAGTGATTGATCCTTTCCACTCTTCTTAAATGTATTCCATAGTTTTTTTTTTTTAAAAAAAAAAAGGTTGAGTTACTGTCGTTAAAAATTCAGAAACCTTCAGGACTAGGTAAACCATGATGGTGGTTATAAGCCTAGGAAACCATACGATCAAATGAACGGTCTATTACGCATATGATCCATGAACAGAAAATTTGGTAATTGCCCAATTCTAAACAAGCTTAAAGAACAGTTAGTGCGGAATTTTACCGATTTTTCAGATCCGAAGCACCTGATGGGTGGTAACATATTATTACGTATGAAAAATTTGTTCGAAATATCCCTACGACGTATATGAAAGTTAAAACTTAAAAGTTTCAAGAATGTGCAGAACCACCCGAAACCGAGCTCTTGCTGTGCAGCCTTCAAGATTATCATATAAATATATTTCTCTCATGACTTATTTTATTTTGTTTCAAAAAGAGGGTGTGTGATATTTTGAAGTAAAAATACTACATACAATTTTGCTAGTTATTTTTGTATCATTTTTTTTTTTTGAATGAAAGTACTTACTTTTGTCTATAAGAGATTAAAAAATTATTACATCTATTGGTTAATCCTTAGGAATTCATAATGTAAATATGTAAAGAATTAAAAAAAAAATCTTTTCGAAAATCATGGTTTGTTTTAGGTTTTATATCATTACCTACATCAACCACTAATTAAATGAGCTTTTCTGCTGTAGAGAAGCGAAACAAAGTCTGTTTTATCAATTTAAAGCAAAATTTTGAGAAAAGCCCAAAATTTCCCAAGCAAAAAAGCGAAGCAGAAAAAACAGTTTTTTTTTTTAAAAAAGTAGTTTTTTTTTCGAGCCCTTGCATTTCTACTTATAATACATATCCACAGCATAAAATGTAAGTCTAAAATGGAAGCAAAGGATACAATTGTCCTTAAATACAATTGAAGGGGTAATTTGGATAAGGGCGTATCGACCTATTTCCGGTAAAATGAGATACACATATTTTCTGCAAGTTTGAGCATGTCTGCATGTGTCTAGGTGGTGTTAAGGTAATATCTCTGCTCCGTAGCGAACGCGTCTACAAAAATATTGTGTTTGTATGATCATCTGCAAATATGATGTTTTCAGTATAAAGTGATTTTCTTTTTAATCGGACGAGCCTTTTGGGCTGGACACTCTTTATGTGCCCAATGTTAAATTATATGAAACGTTGCAATTTACCTGGCCCTTAAATTTTGTAAGAGTATGGTGAATGGGTGCATGTTTGAAATGGGGGCTGGCCATCGACGCGTTAGCATATAAGACAGTAACTTCATTCACTTATGTCATCGGTCCAGGTAAATGGTAACGTTGCATTTTCATCTGACATTGGGCGCAAAAAGAATGTACAGCGCAAACGATTCGTCCAGTTTTAAAAAAAATCCTTCATATCACTAGATTGAAAACATCATATTTCGAGACGGATTCCCTTCTTACATTTTATTGTACAGTAACTCTGATAATAACAGAGTTACCCTATGTCAAGGGACTTTTGAGACACTCTGTATATCTACAGCATAGTTTGGAAGTCTAAAATTGAAACAAATGCTACAATTGTCCTTAAATACTCATTCTTGGAATTTATTGTAATCAAGAATTAATTATTTTGTTTCTTTACAGAAAGCCAAAGAAGGCATACTGAAAGATGCATGGGATATCCTTCTTAAAGACAAACCACACAATTTCTTTGAAAATCTTGCTTATTTTATTGAAACGTTTTGCAAGAGGAAAGTTGCTGTTATAGTACCAAAGGAATGGATGTATTACTTCAGAGCGTTCGCTAATTGCTCAGCGGTCATGTTAAAGGGTCAATACATCTTCTCTTCAGCTGCTTTACCAATGAGCAAAGGTTTCCCATTTGGGCCAATATTCAAACACTAGTAATTGAATTTTATATTAATTGATACAATTAGATAAGTACATGGTGTTTCAAAGACAACAACCTTACTTTTAAAGTCCATATATATTGATAAAAACATATTACAAAAATTGGATTAATTGCAAAATACTCACCTAATCTTCACGTTTTAGCTGTGCTTCATGTGTCCACCAGCAGCAGCACGAAAACATCTAAACGATAGCTAAATTCGTCATAAATTTTACACAATGTACCTGCGTTTACAGCAGTTAGCAGTTATCTTTAGACAAGCATCCTGTCTCTTCAAATTGGCGATACCAACGAAGAATGTTTATGGGTGCAGGTGAATCAATGCCAAAACGTCGACGAAAAGCGCACTGGACAGAAATCACTGACTTAGTTTTTGCAAACTGCAGCACGCGAAACGCCTTCTGTTGAACGGACGCCATCTTACTTCTTACTGACTGCGAACTGTGAATGTGCATTAACTGATATCTAACGGCAATCTTCTGGAACTCTAGGTCACGCCCATTCAAACAACACTCACTTTTTTGCCGATACTTCCCATATTCCGTACAATTACCGTCCAAAATCAGGTCATTCTCTTTGAAACACAGTGTACATTTAAATTTAAGTGAAAGTGTTGACTAAGCACATAATACATACACAATATATTTCTACTCATTGGATTTATGTCAGCAGCATGTCCAATGTGTTAGCTATTTTAATTCCCGTTTTATGCAGTATTAGTAGTGTAGTTGTTGCTATGTAACATTGTAATGTTCGTTGTTCTGTTTGAGGTAGAGTTCACATATAAATTAATTTTCAGACTATATGATAAACGAATTCATTATATAATTAAAGAAATGGCAAAGTTTCGGGTAAACAAAATAAAAAGTAGGCGAGACACTGTGTTTAGGTACACTATTTAGGATAATGTACACTCAAGTCCAAAATTATTGTGGCATATCTATAACTGCCTTCTTGTAAGAATATAATTTAATAATGATTTTGCAGGGTACTTTTAATACTGATACTATGTGTATAATCAGGAAATATATATTTGTGGTAAATTTCATAGGAAAAGAATTATAAATACAAAAATTATAATGAGTAAAATAAAATGTTGCTAAATGGACTAGGAAGTTTTATTTTCGTTTTATTGTTCATATTTACTGCTCTTTTGACATGAAATTTTCCACATATATGTCTTTGCCGACGATACACATACTAACATTATAAGAAATACCGGGCGAATTCGTTATCAAATTATATTCCTACAAAAACATATTTAAAGACATTCCACAATGATTTGGACATGAGTGTCCGTAAAGAAACAAGTACAATTTAAGGATGATAAGTTAAAAAAGCATCCTGATTGTAAAACTGGAAGCTGATGTAAATTTAATTAAATGGGTAGTGACTTTAATGATATATGATCTAATTTATGTAATTTTCCAATTGGGGTTCTAATAAATATTTTTTCTTTTCAATTACAGTTTGACGAAAGTACATGAGAATGGAATTTTGGAGTATTTGATCCACAAAACACTGGAAGTACCAGAGCGAGAAGCAGTATCTAAAACTATTGTAATATCTTGGGAGCACATGAATCCTATATTTTTCATATATTTGTGCAGCATATTGTTTAGTTTAGTATTACTTTTGTTCGAAGTACTTTTGTTCAATTATTGCAGACCAAACTCCACTTCATCAAGGCCCTTTTAAATGAATTGTTTGTTTACTAGGTCCTTATGTACTAACCTAACACAAACTCCGTCATTACTTTGATGTTCGAGGAAAAAAAGTATGACTTTATTAGGTAAGAGTTTAAGATTTATGTATCAACTATATGTGCTTAAACTTATTGCGATATAAATCATAATGTGTGTGTTAGAACCATTATTTAGATTTTGAATCCGAGGCAACCAATTCTGTAGTAAATCGAAGCCAGATCCATGCGCACAGAAAGCACTCGTATTAATCACATAAATGTATTATATTATAAATATAGCCAGTTTGATTTAATTGAACAAGATTGATAGGAATAGGAAGGTTTAATAGTTGAGTCAAGAACTTCGGGAATGAAAAATCAGATCTTAGTAGTACTAAAATTCCTCAAGAAGGTGTTGTACTATTTTTTTCTGAAGGAAATGTAAAGTATTCATATTAGGATAATATTATTTCTTAAACAAAGAGAATTAGTGTGTCAAGTTATGTTTATATACAGGGTGAGTCAGAAACATGGTAACATGTTGTGTCATGAAATATGAGAATGAAGGTAGTGTCATTGGGAAGACAATTCTATAAATTAAAAACAACACACAACAATCCCAACCACACTTACTTTATTGCCTAAAATTGGTAGTCGTTTACATCCAAACATAACCGACAACACTTTGATTGAATACATGTTTACTGGGATAGCAAGAACATCTCGATTTTTTTAAGTTTGGTGATGTTTCGCAGTTTTTGCTTGTAAGCAGTCATTTCTTCCATTTTCCCACAGAGAACAGCAATAATACTGCGTTCACATTTTCTCTGTCTCACAGTCATTATGATCTCACACAGTAATTGCAATTTGCTGTTGCATGTCCAGAGCCATCTTGTTTAATGACATAAAGTCGGTCTCGTAAATAGTAAAAGGAAAGAAAAACAAAAAACTTTCAAGTTTTCTATAAACCATTCGCCTCTTCTTTCTGCTATGTACACAAGTACACAAAATGTACTCTAAAGTGAAGCCTTTCTTTTTTTTTTCAATCACAGATTCTAGATACCGTCCAAAAGATAACTTGAAATAGTTAACACAGGTGATGGTATCTGTTGAATATCATATTAACTAGTAACTAATGTCGTTGAAATTCAATATAAAATTATGTGTAAATTTAAGGTTAATGCGTCACTTGAAGCTAACGTTTGCGATCAAACTTACTTATAGGAACATTTATATTGCCTTCATACAATTATTGGCACTGATGTAGTGGTACGAAAACAGCCGCTCAGAATTCACGGTGATAGGTGGGATTTTGAGTTTTAAGGCCCACACTAAGTTATGGACTTTAATTCAAATAGAGCTTGTTGTCTTAATTCCATGAGGAAAAAAGGGGGAAAAATCGTAGTCACTGAATGCAAGAAAATATATTCTTTGATGCACTGTGTTGGCTCGAATATGACCAGCACATTTTATTTAAATTTCAATTGTGAAAAAAATAAGAATGCATTCCATATTTGTAATCTTACAATAATTTCTTTATATATTGTCCTTTAAACATGTTATCACTTATGACGTTGAAATAACGATAATGTAACGATAGCATTGTATAAACTGACCACATTAAAGATTCCTTAACGTTTATCAAATCGAAATCGCCACATCTAAAAGTAATAGTAAACCTTAAACTAATTGTTCGTGCTACGTTGTTAGTACTGATTAATGCTACGAGCTCTACGTTAGCACTAATTCGTACAAAAAGTTATTAACATATTTAAGTGGCAATTCTCGGCTGATATCAACCGAAATTTCACTTTTAAAAATACGATTTGCGGCAAATGAAAAAGGTGCTAGTCGTTAGAGCTGGTTAGTGCTACAAGCACAACGTTAGTGTTTCTACGTACGTAAAGCTAACAAATAAAAGTGATGATTCTGGCCTGAAGTCAAAATAAAATCACCACTTTTATCAAATAAATGTGTGATCAGAAAGACGTGAACTAGTACTAACCATAACATAATGCAACAAAGGCATTGTAGAAATTGACAGCATTGAAAATACCTTAATATTATTGACACTAACGTCAGTTTATTAACAATTATCTACCTTTAAAGTAAATATAGCACTCAATTGTAAACTTAATCTTTCAATAATGAGACCGTGTTTTATATATACTGTATATAAAATAAAATAAAATATACATTTACCTGTTTATATATTTTTTCTGAATCTAGTAGTAAATGATTACTGGTATTTCCTTCTCTTCCGTAGCCTTATATTCAAATATTGCCCTTTTTTAAAATTTTTCACTATTTCGAATTTTATGTTGTAGCTTGTTTACGATAGTAACTTATTTTCGAGCCAATATGGTATATACTTTCTCTTAAACACATTATGAAGTATATTTTAACATCACTATTTATAAAGCTGTATCAATTAATATCGGTTGAACTTTTGAATTTCAAAGAATAACACAAAAATAACACGTGAAATATTAATTGAATTCTACTTTGGAATGATATTTTAAGTCAGATTTCCAATCCATTAGGATTAATCGTAAGTAATATTTATAGGAGATGATGTTATGAAGCATTCGTACGTAGGAGTTATAATATTTATGTTGAAGATAATCTAATCAATGTATAATAAATGTTTTGGTGTTTGCGGTACTAACTATAGTGTACTAAGTCACAAAGATGTCGTTGCATATTGTGATAATTGTTACTACTATACATATTGATTTTTGTGAACACACTATATGACGTCAGCTAAACAATATTTTCGTTTTGCAATTAATTACTCTCCACAATATTTTCACAAACTCATGACCACAATTAGCGTTATACTCACTAACTTTGCGTAAATAGTTGTTCAATGAGGCCTTACCTTGAGTACTGAATACATCAACACCATCGCCCTTTGAGATATTTCTCGTATTAAATAGTGGTAGGCCATTAATGAGTGGTAGGCCATAAATTTTAGTAGCGAGTTTGCACAGGTAGTGACATATATTAATTGATTTGTGTTCATCACTTTCCTATTTATCTCCTAATTGCTCAGTGTCAAACATTGAATCATAAAATAATAAGAAAATGCTGACGAACTTACTGTTATTGGGTTTTCGTAAAATTACTACAATGTTAAACGCAATAAACGTTATTTCTATTAAAACAATGATTAGTTACTGTTGCTCTTGATCTAAATTTAGTATCAAATATGCTATGCATAAGTAGGAGGAAGTCTTGCAGAATACCTATGTTAGTCCGTCTAACTCAAAGGGTATCAGAGAAAGAAAGAATAATAGAGAAAAGCGATTTCCAGGAATTGATCCATCGTCTCAAAGATATTTTGTTTATCTTTCATTAATCCATTATTGCAACCAAAGGCATTAGAAATCAACGCTTTCTGGAGTTAACGACGATTACTGAAAACAATGCAACGCACAAAGAATAGATTCCACCTCCATCTTTACCTCTCTACTAAAACCGGAAATCGTAGACACCAAATGTCATTTCCGATTGTGATATTGATTCTTATAAACTATAAACATAATAGGGGTCGACAAATGGACCTTATATATGGATTGCAATTTCCAATAATATGTCTTATATCAATTTTTGTTCTTATATCAGTATTGAATTTAAAAGTTTGAGGCTCTACCATGGTTTCTCAATTTTGTAATGAAACTCACTTGTGGTTACAATTATTATAATTTCTTATTCTATGAGGAGCAAATGATAGTAATTTTCAGCGTTCAAATGAGACTTTTTCGCTATAAATAGTTGTAATTTTGCTGAAAAATAGTACAGTGACAACAACGATGGAACTAGTGGTAGAATGATACGAAGGGAGACATATGAGAAATACAAGAAGACCCTTTCACAATTTTGTCAATTATGCTTCTATAGGTTCGGTCCTCGGCCAAGTAAGTTTGTGGTGGACAACATCGTGTCTATGGGTTTTGTCATTTTTCCCACATCCTCATTCCACTGATTCTCCTATCATTAACTTTTCTTAATCATCCATTTCCATTAGTCAAAAGTAAATAATCGTGTGACAATATGCTCAGAACTTTCATTTCGTTTCATTTCTTATTATAAGGCTTCACATCCTATAAAATCTTTATGCATATATGAACTAATGATATTAAACAATAATACTTTATTATACACTTTTCATTGTATTCTTCAGTATGATTTACAATTGAGAGGGTTAGCGCAACAGTGGTCTCACCCACATTTTTAAAAATGGAGAAAAAACAAGTTATACCTAAACACATGTGGTTTTTTGTACAATATACGTATGTATTATATACAATGTATGACACATTCAACCACTTGTGGTTGCTTTTGGTATATTGTAAAAAAAACACATGTATTTAAGTTTAACTTGATTTTTCTTCATTTTTAAAAATGTGGGTTAGACCACTGTTGCGCTAACCCCTTCAATTGAAAAGTTTACTTTCATAAAAATATATAGGTTAATATGATAATGGTCGTAAAATAATATTCTAAAATCCCCCTCGCTGACCTAAAGATTAGCGTATGTGCTTTTGGTCCTGATAGGAGAGCACTAAAAGTTAATTTCACCATCAATCACAATCAATTATCCCTCTCTTTTAGACTGAAGGACACATCCATTTACGTTCAACTAAAAAGTTCATTTAATGTATTCAGTAATGCCATATGAATATTATACTATATACAGTATATTTGAATTAACCACGAGTCTATTTGAATTTAATAGTACCAAATTACAATGTAGAAAGTTGGAATGATTAGCACTATGTACTAGCCATAAATCATATACTGTATCTTCCATCTATCTTGTCACAGGGTTTTGTGAATTTTAGTTCCAGTGAATTCAGTTAAACATAAATACTAACATGAGTAACATAGGAATGTTAACAACCTCCATACGGTTGACACTACAATACGTAGTTTATTATATGTAACCCAAAGTAGTATCTAAGGGTGTTTAAGAAACTTATTTATCATTCAAAACCAAGCGTAGTATATTCTTTTCATAACTAACTAGCAGTATACATTCAAAAACCCTTGTGAACCTGGCCCCCACACCTCTCGGTACAAACGATTTCCGAATATCAATAAAAAGTACTTCGTTTGAACCGGTTTGTACCGCAAATATTTTTGCTTGTACTGTACTGCAGTATGAGAAATTAAGAAAACAAAGTGGGGGGCCAAGTTCACACAGCCCCCCACATTGTCCTAGGATCGATTTAATTGGCTCATTTGAAAGATTTTCGTTTGTACCGGATTGTACCGTAGTTTGTTTTGTTTGTACCGTTCTGGATTATGAAAAATTAACGAAACAAAATGGGGGCCCAGATCAAACATGCTCCCAAATCACGACTTAATACACCGGGTACACATGATTTTTGTATGTCACATAAAAGTACTTGGTTAGTACAGGATTGTACCACAAAGAGTTTTATTTTAGCCACAATATATTATGAAAAATTAAGAAAACAAAATTGGGGGGCTGTGTGAACCTGGCCCCCCACCACGTTGTACAAACGATTTAGTTGGCTCATTTGATGGATTTTCGTTTGTACCGGATTGTACCATAGTTTGTTTCGTTTGTACCGTTCTGGATTATGAAAAATTAACGAAAAAAATGGGGGCCCAGATCAAACAGGCCCCCAAATCACGACTTAATACACCGGGTACACATGATTTCTGTATGTCATATGAAAGTACTTGGTTAGTAGCGGATTGTAAGACAATGAGTTTTAGTTTGATTTAGATTTAGGTTTGTGGGTTAAACTGGCACACACAACTTATTTTTCATTAAAATTCACATCAAAACGGTATCAAATATTTTTACCCGATATGTACAAATTTGTAACGCCAAAATTAAAGTTTGAACTCTCATTAATATCAAAAAAGATTTGATTTTTGATAACGGGTGGAGCAGAGCAGCGCAACTCCTTTTCTTTCCAATTCGAATCAAAATGGCACCATAAATTGGTACCCCATACTTACCAATTTGTACCACCAAATTAGAACTTGTACTTCACCAATTTCGAGAAATTTTAGGTATGATGGCGGGTCAAACTGGATTGCACAACTTATTTTTCTTTCAAATTCGAATCACAACGGTACCAGAAAATTGTACTCACTATGCGCCCACTTGTACCACGAAAATTTTGTACACACTACTTATTTCGGCAAAATTGAGATGTAATGGAGGATCAGTATGACGTCAACTGGCCTACACACACATTTTGCTTTTCAATTGGAATGAAAACGGTACTAAAACTTTGCAAAAAATACGTATCAATTTGTACCTCAAAAACTATGATTTGCACCCTCACCAATTTGGCGAGAATTGAATTTTTAATGGCGAGTCAAGTAGGGTTGCATACTTATTCTCCCCAATTCAAATCAAAACGGTACCAGAATTCTGTACCCAATGTGTACCAATTTGTAACACCAAAATTAGAATTTATATCCCAAGAAATTTCGTGGAGCGTGGCAGGTCACGTCAGACAGAATTTTGTTGGCAGGTCAAACTTGCCCACACAACTTATTTTTCTTTCCAATTTTAATCAAAATTGTTCAGAAATTTGCACCCGATATATACAACTTTTTCAACAAAAATTAGAATTTCTAGCTCCACCAATTTCGAGGAACTTGAATTTTTGATGACGGTTCAAATTGACCCACAAACACTTTCTTTCCAACTTGAATCAAAAATCTTGCAAAAATTTGTACCCATTATGTACCAATTTAAATTACCAAAATAAGTTGTATTTTTGTTAAGAGGTCAAGCTGGCTAGCACAAAACTTTTTCCTTCCCAATTCGAATCAAAACTGTATCAAAAACTTGTAGCCAATATGTAACAACTTGTATCACCAAAACTAGAATTTGTACAGCAACCAATTTCAAGAAATATGAATTTAATTGCAGGCCAAACTGGCCGGCCAACTTATTTTTGTTTCAAATTCGAATCAAAACCTAACCAAAAATTTGAACAAAATATGTACCAATTTGTACTGCCGCAATTAAAATTTGTACCCCCACTAATTTTGAGAAATTATAATTTTTGGTGTCGGGTGAAACTGGCCCATATAACTTATTTTTCTTTGCAATTCGAATGAAAACGGTACCAATAATGTGTACTCGATATGTATCAATTTCTACCAATAAAATTAGGATTTGTACCCTCACCGATTTGGAGAAATTTGAATTTTCAATGCTAGAGCCAACTTAACGTCGAAACTTGGCTCGCGCATCACATTTGGTTTACGAATTCGGATTAAAATATTACCAAAGTTTGCCAAGTAAGTACCAGTTTGTACTCTCAAAATTAGAATTTCCAACCTTACCAATTTCTAGAAATTTAACACTTTAAGCGCCATGTGCATATATTTTATGCACACTTGGTCTGTTCCTGGGGGCCATTGCATATATCTTATGCACACTTTTGTTTTCTGCTGGAGGCCAATGCATACATTTCATTTTTTTCTGTTTCGGGTCTCTCTTTTTTTATTCTTTGTTTGTTAAAAAATATTAATTTTGTTGTTGTTCTATACATTTGATTATATTTTATGATGATTTTTTCCGAAAATACGAGTGTGCATAAATTATATCCACATGGCCCCTGGGATAAAATTGAGAAGTAAATTTTCATGTTATTGAAATTTACGATAAATTTATTTCAAAAGTTTGGCTAAATAAGTTCTTATAATTCTCGAAATTTCAAAGCATTTGGAGATAACATTTCAAACAAGTATATTTTTCATATTTTTTTTCTAAATATTCATTCTTAGCTTTTATAAACCAAGAGATAACAAAATATAAGAAAATAAGATATAAAATATAAGAAAAGAAAATATAAGAACAAATTACAGTTTATCTCAAGAGTTAGCAGGGAAATCACCATTTTTTTTCAGTTTTTCAAACTTACACTGTGTTTTTCAAAAAAGCAATCTTGGCAAATTGCTTTGTCCTCTGAACACCCGGGACACACGGTTAAAACTTGCTTAGAGTGTTTTGCTGCATGTGCTCTTCCAAAGCTCTGAGACAGCTTGGTATAGCATTCTGTACAACGACGCCTTTTCTTATCTGATGTTTGGAGAATGTGTTTTCTTGAAGAAGGTTGCCTATCGGGATTAACTGTGTCTTCTTTCTTCTTACGAAATATCAAAGCAAGGGAAAGCTTTTCACGAAAGTCAGTAATTTGGTAAGTTTCGCCCGTCACCTTTTTGAAAATTGCGTGCGCATTAACTACAGCCGTGTTAGTAAGTAGTTCTATTGCCACTTTTCGGTACCATTTCACTCCCTTCCGTGTTGTTGTTGCATAAGAAGCCATCTGGTCGGATACATCAATATACGACTTTGCTTCATTGTATTCCAAAATCGTGGAAGGTTTTTTTGTTGTGTTTTTCTTGTGCTTGTATGTAACTTCTGTCATGGTTGGCACATCTTTGGTGGAAAGAAATAAAACATCACGCTTATCCCTCCACTTCCCCACAATCACATTGGTATTGCTTTGCAGAGCTATCATTTCACCTTTTTGGAGTTTCGCTGAAACTACTGGTTTTGGATTTCCTTTCCGTTTTTTCCTCAAGGTTCCTATCAAATGTGTTTGATTGCTGTTGAGTTCGTGAGCCAAAGCAACACTGGTATAAAAATTGTCTGTGAACAACGTTCTACCGGCATTCAATAACGGACTCATCATTTCCATCACTATCTTTGTTGACACAGCTTGCTTTGTTGATTTGGCCTCCTTTCCTCCGTAGAGTTTTACGTACCAAGTGTATCCACCCTTGACACAAAGCTTGAATAATTTCAGTCCGTATTTGTGTCTCTTCCCTGGTATGTACTGCTTGAAACTAAGTCTTCCTCGAAACGGAACCATTGTCTCATCAATACATACAGTTTGCTCGGGTATGTACACAGTCTTGAATTTTTCATTCAGCATGGCAATAAGGGGATTGATCTTATGCATTCGGTTAGATTTGTTTTCCACTGATTCGTTATCAGATAAATGAAACATACTAAGAAGTAGTTCAAAACGGTTTCGAGGCATACACTTACTAATATTGTTTTCATATAGTGGACTTTTAGACCAGTATTTCCTGATATTTGGTTTTTTATCCAACCCCATCCATAAAATCAAACCTAGGAACTGGAGTATTTCACTCTTATCTGTATCATACCACATGGACAATCGTGCATGATCAGTTGACGTTTCGTTTTCAATATGAGAAATAATACATTGTTCTGCGTATCTGTTCGTTTCAGTTACAATTAAGTCCAATACTGAGTCATCAACAAATAGCTCATAGTATTTTAGAACGTCTTTTGTACCTTGCAAAATGTCAATAACCTCGACCGCCACACCACTATCGAAATCACATTCAAACTCGTGCAAGTTTCCAGACACTGGATACCACACAATTTCTTTTGTGGAACTAGTCCCAGATTCGGTTTCCTTTGGGTCCGTTTCGGAATCACTCACTTGAAGGCCACTAAATATTGATTCACTATTTTCTGATCTACGTCTTCTTTTCCGGCATGGCTTAAGGATATGTTCGTATTCTTCACTGCTAGAAGAATCACTGACAGTCTTGGGTGGTGAAAAAGGAGGATCATCAGAATTAGTAATGTTACTAAATAAATCTTCACTTAAGTCACTCATATCACTTTCCATTCCTTGCAAGATATCTCTTATTGCGTCCTCGTTTGCCATATTGAGGTGAAAAAGAATTATTACACGGAGCAGGTGCTTCTCACAACAGCGTAATGTTAACTGAAATGCACTACAATTTAGCTTCTAACAACAATGAACTTTGACTGCCTGCAGCGGTACCAACTTTTGAGTAATTAACGGCCTATCGCTATATGTTGTTCCCGGGGGCCAGTACTAAATAAGTGTATATCTGTTTCAACGATAAATGTATAGAAAATCTCTACACAAGCCTATAATCTGTACACTGAATCATGCAGAAAATATATGCACATGGCCCACAGGTAAAAACTTTTTGTGCATACAATTTATGCACATGGCCAAATAAGGGAAAATAGAAAATATGTAGTTGGTCCCAAGAGGAAAATTCTGATTTTGACCCTTGGCGCTTAAAGTGTTAAATTTTCATTGCAGTCTTCCTGGGTAGGGCAATCCCTTTTTTTTTTTTTTTTTTTTTGTATTCAATCCAAATAGTATTCGATTCGAACGAGAACGTGCAACCAAATTTCCCCGCAATTCATAAAAGCGGAACGGAAAATTTGCTTATGATTTGCATGAGCAAAATCATGTACGAATAAAGATTAGAAATTGTTATTCAACGAACGGCCAATTTATCACCAAGTCAACTCTTCCAGGTCAAAGGCTTATTCAGAATTCATATGAAAATTGTCCAATTTTTTTTAGACAATTTGTAACAAAAAAGTATTACATTGTACCTGCACCAATTCAATAAATCTGAAATGCTTACTCAAATATGTGTATCTATTTGATCTCAAGGTAAACCAGAGAAACGCATTTTTTAAAAAAAAATTCGACACCACTATTTCGCAAATGAATTTGTTACTATTTCCATTAAACATTTTAACTCTGGAGTGCATTATTGATGGTAACTGAATTTGTAAAAATTTGTATAAGCAAAATTAGAACTTAGACTCTGTTTTCGAAACGGAGATATGAGTGGATACAGACGACTTCACAGAGCTGATCCTCTGAATGAGTTCTATAATAAAAATTAATATTGTCCATGTTCACAAATAGTTGGGGAAAAAATCACCCACTCAAATATTTTGGAGTCATCAACATATGTAGATGTTTGACCCTCCCTCCCCCAACCAAGTTGTACAAATGCCAATGCTATCCATTTAATCTGCCGCCTACCCAACAAGTTGTTTTGTGATAATGCTTTCCTTTATTCTTTCTAACATTTGGTACACCGTAGAAAACTATTAAAATAATTTTGTCTTTGGTGTTTATAGATGGCGCAAACTGATATCTATTTGGCACAAATTTTTGGTAACATTTTGATTCGAATTAATAAAAGAAATGTGTTGGGCAAGCCAGGGCGAGCCAGGTTTCGACGTCAAGTTGGACCGAGCATTGAGAATTCAAATTTCTCAAAATTGGTAGTTACACAAATTCTAATTTTTGTGGTACAAATTGGTACATATTAGGTTGGTACAAATTGGTACAAATTGGTACATATTTTCGATACCATTTCGATTCGAATTGGAAAGAAAATAAGCTGTGGGGGCCAGCTTGACGTTGAAACCAAAAATTCAAATTTCTCGAAATAACTGGGTATACAAATTTAATTCTGGTGGTAAAAATTGCTATATATTTTGTACAAAATTTTGGTTCGAATTAGAAAGAAAATGAAGTGCGTTCCAGCTTGACCCACCAACAAAAATTCAAACATCTACAACCAGGTAATAGTACAAATTCTTATTTTGCTGGTACAAATTGGAATATATATTGGGTACAAATTTTTGGTACCGTTTTCATTCGAATTGAAAAAAAAATATATGTTTTGTGGATCAGTTTGACCTGCCATCAAAAATTCAAATTTCTCGAAATTGATGGTGGTACAAATTCTAACTTCGATGCTATAAATTGATATATACTGGTACAAATTTTTAGTGACGCTTTGATTCGAATTGGAAAGAAAACAAACATGTGCGGGCCAGGTTGACCTGCCATGACAAATTCAAATTTCTCGAAAGTCATATCTATCCTGTGTTTTAAAACTTGATTAGAATGTTTGCTTGAATTGTGACCCCAGTTTGTTCCGTCAATTTTTCATAATCTACGGTGGTAAAAACGAAACAAACTACGGTACAATTCGGTACAAACGAAAATCTTTCAAATGAGCCAACTAAATCGTTTGTACAACGTGGTGGGGGAGCAGGTTCACACAGCCCCCCCAATTTTGTTTTCTTAATTTTTCATAATCTATTATGGTTAAAATAAAACTCTTTGTAGTACAATCCTGTACTAACCAAGTACTTTTATGTGACATACAAAAATCATGTGTACCCGGTGTATTAAATCGTGATTTAGGGGCCGGTTTGATCTGGGCCCCCATTTTATTTCGTTAATTTTTCATAATCCAGAACGGTACAAACGAAACAAACTACGGTACAATCCGGTACAAACGAAAATCTTTCAAATGAGCCAATTAAATCGATCCTAGGACAATGTGGGGGGCTGCGTGAACTTGGCCCCCCCACTTTGCTTTCTTAATTTCTCATACTGCAGTACAGTACAAACAAAAATATTTGCGGTACAAACCGGTACAAACGAAGTACTTTTTATTGATATTCGGAAATCGTTTGTACCGAGAGGTGTGGGGGCCAGGTTCACAAGGGTCATTGAAAACACTTCGAAAATACTGGAAACTGATTTTACTTCAGTTGTTACAATTGTGTGTACTTCTATAAATAAATTTAGGGTGCATGTTGTATGTTCCCTCACAAAACAATCTGATTTGGATTTTGTAGCTTTTAATTTTGGTTTATCAGCGATCTTTGTAAAATAAACAATTTAATATATAACAATTCTGCATCACTGACCAGTATCTGGATTTTCTGAAACAAAGCTAAATTAGCGAAGTAGGAAAATAACAAAGAAGAGGTCAATTCTCTTTAATTGGTTACGAGAGATCAACAATTTGCTGTCCAACATCACTACATGTTATCTAACGAAAAAAAAACTCCTTTGTACAGAGTACAGAATAAACAATACACAAATAGAAGCTATTTCATACTGAGAAAAGCTATAAATAATAACTGCATTTTCCTTGTACAACGTTCTCGAAATTGCTTCCATCTGGAAAACAATACGAACATAATATCATTAAAATAAACCCAACTGAAATGAGATTGCATGTAAAAATAATCGTTTCACCGCATATCCAGCATGTGTATAATTGAATATAATATTATACCTCAAAGATGGGCGCCCGGCAAGTAAGTATTTCCTTCTACTTCCCACATTGCAGGAATGATGTATAGATTTTCCTCATTCTTTTGTTTTACAAATTCCTGACTTTAAGTTATGTTTACTACGTATTATAAACTTAATAAAACAATAACGTGCTGCTGGACTTTAACATGCAAAACATAGAACTAAAATTGCAGAATGTATATTTTGCATATTATTTTTTAATTAAATAGATTGTGTACCGAAGAGCATACCTTTATCTTAAGCTAATACCAACATTGAACACTTTCGGAATAAAAAGAAAAGAAATTTTAATATTCTATAAAATCTCTCTTTCTTCCTGGAAAGGAGTTTCTAAAAAGTAAACCCTTAAGAGTTTATGTACCGAACTATAGAAAATGAAACTTCGATATTATAGAAATGAGTTATTTTCCATCCTTGGAAACGGAATTGTTAGAAACACTAAAATACATATTTCCTTATTTTTTAAATAAAGAATTATGTACCAAATTTCATGTCCCCATGTTAACGAATGTTTGCATTAGACACTTTGAAAATAAACGAAAGAAAGGGAATTTAGGTATTAAAATGGCCTACTTAGGAGCAAAATTTTTTAAATGCTCAAATACATTTCATTATTTTAAACTAAAAGCCTGTATGTTAGTTCCACACCTCCAACTTAAGCAAATCTTTACATACGGCATTTTCTGAATAAATAAAGAGAAATTTGAACATTACAGAAACGACGTCGTTTTCCTTCATAGAAGTAAAGTTTCGAAAACTAGTCAAAAAATTTCAGATTTTTCTATATAGGCCCATTGAAGATATCGAACAGAGAAATATGCTAAATTTACATAATTCCCCAACTTTACGATTTGTTTCAGGCTTTTGGGAGCAGCTACAGGTCTGTAAATTTTTGTGTATTATCTTATGACCCCGGACTATATGCACTCACAAATTCAGAAAACTACGTAAGTTGTTTCCTCTTCCTAAACATGTTTTCAATGCCCAAAAAAGATTTTATGAGCAAAAAACCTCCTAGAGTATTACGTCATTACTTAATACTTTGACTCCCTTTCTGCTCAAAAACGCAAAACACGCTTTGTTGTGTGTTTTGGTATACTAAAAGTCTAACTATTCCCAAAATTTCAGATTTTTCTGTCCAGGCCCATTGGAGATATTGGACAGTGAAATATGCTAAATTGGCATGATACCCCAAATTTATGATTTTTTTTCAGACCTTTGGGAGCAGATACAGGTCTGAAAATTTTTGTGTATTAACTTACGTCTCCGGACTACATGCACACACAAATTCAGACCTCTGTCAGTTGTTTCCTTTCCCAAACATGTTTTCAATATCCAAAAATGTTGCTACTGCAGACCGTAATTTCACCCCCTTCAAGTGATTTTAAGCAAAAATGTTAAGTGATCAAAGGTTTAACTCTGCTCGAGTTGGAGACGTCCAGCAATTTTCAATTTGTTAGGACAAATACGTGCTGAGATATTCAAAACAACGTAAACGCCTAAAATCCCAAAAATGACGCCAGCCCCTGTGTCGCCATGGGGTGTTGTAAAAAATAATTAATTGTGGTTTTGAAGTAACCTGATATAGGATAAATATTCATGAAAAATTAGATTTTTTTGGAGATGGTCGAGCGGCACATGCTTGATCACTTAGAATAGATCGACTCTTCAATGATTCAAGTAACCAGGACTTAATCATTGGAATATTTGAATTTTAAAGGGACAAGCCTTTGAACACATATAAGGTGTGTCAAGCTGTCCTAGCAGTTGCGTGGAAAGTTGATGCTTGGCGACGAGCAGAACCGATGAAAATTACGCTGAAGAATTTGTGGCACTCTGCATATACATCGAACCGGGATTTTTGTCATGTCACTTTGATTAAAATCCTGAAGGAAAGGAAGGGGTTCAAAATGTATGGCAAAACAGAACATATCGTGATCTTTCATGTTAGAGATTTAAAACTTTAAATAAGAAGTCTTTAAACAAATGAACGTACCCAGTCTTTCAAAAAATTCCACTTCTGTCGAGAGAGAGAGAGGGGGGGGGCAATTTCTGTAACATTTTTCTCAATATATAAAAACGTTATCCACGTTGTTTGCCTTCACTATCACAAGAGAGTGTTTAGCCTGATTCAGATGAATTTTGGAAAGTGTTAGTTTTATTTGGACCAAGCTGGCTTTTTATAATTTCGTTTCAATTCATGTACTTATTCTAAGAAGAAGAAAATGGATCCAATTATGTCTTTCAAATACTTTTCATAAATCTGTTTTTCTTGTGTAAAAAGCAGAGACTGTAGTTAGTCTTTCTATAATGATTTCTGGTCAAGGTGTGCATTATAGAGAGTTGTAATTTTGTTAAGGAAATACTATATAGGCTAGTAGTGACATATTTTATAATTTATAATAACTTTTCAATTACATTGCGAACAATTTCCTAGACGAAACATTCTTCATGTGACTAAAAGTATGTAAGCGAAAAAATATTTGTACCAATGTAGCTTGTTTGTTCTCATTGTAGCAAGTGAACTTCTTCATTCACAACTTTGCGCTTATTAGTGTCATTATATTGTGTATTTTTATTATCCAGGGGTAGAATATCAGTTCAATTAGTTCAGATATCTACTTACGATTTTCTCATGAACTACCATAAATTACTCAAACAAAAGGATGTAAATTTAGTAGAAAACTAACAATTCACACGCAACTAATATTGTGGAAGATTATGTTTCGTGCATTAATAAAACTCAACAATTACAAATGTTAAATCAGTGAATAGATTGGGTAGAAGATAAAAGAGGGAGGAGAGAAGAAGGGATCTAACTATTAGGATGGCAAATGAGTATTTGCCTTAATTATTCTGCATTATTGATAATGCTACAGTTGTTCCAATTGATGAAGAGACTCTCCGAAGTTGCTGCGTAACTTCCTGGCATGAATACAATGGATCCAATGATGTTGACAACTAGATATCGTATACCGTCAAATCTGCCAGAAGCGATTAATGAATTGTCTTATCACAGCTCAATGATGATATTTGAATAATGATCTGGGCTTCCTGTCGTTTGGTTTATATATTTTTATATTTTCTTCCTCCCGTGTGAGTAATATGCATAGATAGGCCAAAAAATCAACCTCTATAATCTAAACTTTAATAAGAAAACTCTAGAGCAGTACCTGGTAGACTCTACGTTCACTTTTCCATTACTAACAAATGTGACCTGTAGAAATATTTGTACGATCTCTGTCCTTAGTCGTGATCACTATGTAATATTCTTCAAGCTTCTGTAGTCAATTGTACATATATTTTAGTTCTCCCAACTCGTTTTCTTACAGAACTTTAAATATTTACACAACTACATTACAGTGTTTTACTAAAGAGTGAAATACATAAAATTTTCTAACGTTCTTTAATCAGGTTCTCGGGATCTTTCCTGCCCATTGCAGCTGGAGAGAGGATTGAAAATTTCTCCTCTCAATAGCAGCTGAAGAACGGGCCCACACCAGCCTTGGACAAGGACTCTCAGTTTGGTGACAGAAGATAGGAATTTCTTCCTGCCTGTATCAAGTGGAGAAGAAAATAAAAGCACCTCTCCTGCCCGTAGCAGATGGAGAAGGGAGGTTGAGCAGTTAAACACCGACTTGTGTGGAGTGATGTTGAAGAGCTTTATATGGTTCAGGTAGAAAGATGGCTCTGGTGCTCCTCTTCGTGTCGCATGTTGATAACATAGTAATGAGGCGTCCTCTACTTCGGTTGTTTATATCATGCTCGTGGAGTTAGGAACCACGTGCAGAGATCATTGCAACATTGTACTATAATACCTCATCGTAAAAGATAAATTAACTATATAGCTTACCAAGTGGTAATATGTATTGATTATGGATAATCTGGCATATTTTTACCCACAGAATGGGATAAGTAACACCAAACAAATTTACAGAAGTATGTATTTGAGTCCTAAAAGAAAATTCACCAAAATTGATTTTTGGCTATTTCTAAATTTAAGGATGGATCAATCTACTTGTTCCCAAAATTTAAGAGGGATATATCAATGTATCTACATTCTATGAAAGAAAATTGACCCCTGTACGCAACTATATAACTATATAGCATGCTAAAACTTCATCAAAAGAACAAAATATGTAAAATAAAAACTGTCAATTTTCAATATTTGGTAATGTTTACTCATACTCAGGAACCAAATGGTACAACCAAATTTACAGAGATAATAGATATCATTGACCTATACTAACACACTAAATTTTTAACTTCAGGAATTTTCAAATTTAAAAAGTAGTATTGTGCATCCTTCACAACATTTCTCAGTTCCTCGTTCGATTCTAACTTTCTCCAAATTTTATTTGTGGTGGACAAACACCTTGCGCATGAGAATTTCCAAATTATTTCGCTCTCTTTCACACTTTCAATACACATTTTGTTCAATACGATCATCATCACTGTCCCTCTTAGCCTGGATATATATCACGTCATCGTCTTCCTTAGCTGCGTTATTTCCGTTCGTGATATTTATACAAAATACCTCGATATTTGAAGTCCGCAATGTACTTTGGAACATTAAGTGGACGCCCTCAACTTCGTAGTCCTTGTACTCTTGCTGACATATGAACAATTTTTATGGAGCAATGGGGCAGTATGTCAGTGCCTGCTCTCCAACGTAATTTCAGCAGTGGAAATTACGTTGTCGAGCGATAGTTCGGAATATAGGTGGTTCTATAGAAGAAAACCGATATTGGTGTCAGTCTTCTTATTGAGTAGCTATACCTTGCAAATCAGTCAGATATAACTCGATCAGCCTTCTATTTTTCAACCCCGTGTTACCATCCAGAATATTCATCTTACTATTACAACAGGGCCTTACTTAAAGTGATGATTATATCGTAACCTTCTTCATTATTTATCTTGCCAATTTCTCCACACATCCTTCACATTTCACTTTGGCGGTCTCTGGTGGTCAAACTGTTGTCAGTTCCAAAATATATTATCTAAAACCATCTAGTTTGCGGTTTTAGTAAAAATACACGAATAATTGACATTGCTACGATTCGATAGGATGAAATACAATGCCTAGAATCAGAAAAAATATTGCTTTTTTAATAAATGTCTACCTTCAAGAATTTCTAATTTATTGTGCGAAGTTAGTTATAATACGCACTTTACAAGTTTCTTAGGCTATTTACATACAAATTTCCTATCAACGCCACATGATTTTGAACTAACCGATGGTAATAAGACACGACTGTTTTTCTACAGTAATTCCGTGTATTGCTATGTAATAAAATTCGTATATACGGGTAACTTCGTGACCCTGGGTAAAACTTGGAAGATGATGGACAATAACAAAAGAAGCAATTTGACATACAGAAGCACTGTTTGGAAATGCGTCGGTTATGAGCTGTAATCTGCTAAAAAAATTTGAATGGTACACAAATATCTATAAGTATTGATAAAATTGTCAGTTTGAGAATTCAAAAAATGTAAAAAAAAAAAAAAAAAAAACGGATGGGAGACAGGGGTGGCGCAAGAGTAACCTCACAGAGAAATATAATATCCCGCGTATCATATTTAAAAAAGTCCATGGAGGAACTATATATTGTAATTACTTGAATTGTTTTAAGATGAAACGTGTGCAATATCGTGATTTTAAAAAAGAAAAGAAAAATCTCTTAGACTCTTAGACTTACATAATGTTTCTCATTTGGTCTCGTTTGGTACATATTTGAACATTTAAAGAAGAGACAAAAAAAATCGTTGCAGTTTATGCGCACAAAAAATGCAAAATTTTACAGTGCGTATATTCTAAAATTGAAGAAAGTGAGTTAGATTGAAAGTGTAATATTTTATATTTTTGTACCATCACAGGATTTGGCTTAAAGACAGTGTTGTCTGATGAATTAATAAAAGAACTCTTTAATTAGCTATCTTATTAGGTGCCCATCATAAAAATGTCAGTGTAGCAACTTTGGTCACATTTTTCAATATAATATTTTATTGTTATCTTTTTTATGTATTCCAATAGTTTGTTCCGTAAATTAGACAGTCCACAGAATATACTAAAGTAACAACAGCGTTTGTTTATGCCATAAGTAACCAGTATTTAGCATCTTAACTTTTAAGTTCTCATATTCGGGGTTCTTACCCTATAACTTTCAGGAGCGGTCAACAACCGCAGAAAAAGAACTTGGCGGTAAGTGCACGGTTACTCGAGGGTGCGTTGCCGATGCGACCTAGGTGGTAAGTCGGTAATCTTACTTTCGCCAGAGTTATAAATCATTCTGTGAAACAGTCAGGGTTTTCACGCCTTACTGCCACATTCTTACTTTCATTCATGCGACTCACGAGAAATAACCCTATTGTCTTACTTAAATTTTTCTGTGATTAGCTAATTTTTCGGGATTTTCTTGTATTTTTGTGAATTTTGTTTTGTTATACACGCACATACTTTATAATAGCGAAGTTCCAATACTCTGCACAAAGCATCTTTCACGTAACTGTTTCTTGCTAAAAATCCCCTTCCCTGGCAACACGTCCTTCCTCCTTTTTCCTTCCTTTAGACATCTTTTACTGATTCCGAAACTGAAGGCGATCTATTGTTCGAAATCGCACTAAATATGCTCGAGCCGGAGTTTTCTGTCATTTTTATTGCTTTCGCGTAAGCAGCACATTGTGATTAGCCATCCAGATTTAAATACATGGTCAGCGTATTCCAAACGTACGCATGAGTAATAGAAAAAGCATTGCGAACGCAGGAAATAGCCGTGCACTAAAGATTTATCAATTATTACTTTCTTCAGAAGTAAAGTAGGTTTGCTTTGAAGGTATAAAAATGCGTGTCTTGCAGTAGCTTAAAAGCGATCCTTGGAAGCTGGATTCTTGGAGGAAGAAGCATTTGTTACATGTATGGTAACTTAGTAATATAGGAGCCATGTGGCTAGCTTCGAGCCCATACAATCAAGGAACAAAGACCTTAGCCCCCCTCCTCCAAAAAGAAAGTGGCTTTAGATAATGACGACCAAGCGAAAGAAGGCAATAGTGGTTTGCAAGTCCAGAAATGTCCTACTTTCATATGGGAATACCCTTGAACCGCCACTGTCAACAGTTTCTTCCGGACGTACTTCAAAACGACAAAGCCGCCCACAATACCCTCCCCCAAGCTTCCCAAACCTAGGAAAGATGAAATTGTGATTAGACATTAGTCTTGTGAAAATCACATCCTTTAGGAAATAATGTCCCAGTGCATCCCCTTCAGTTTTGATTTTGCACTCTCGAATAAATTTTCAAGATTATAACTCATGAACAGTCTCATTTTGAGATAGTAGTTCCGTGACTGTGGTACCCAAAGTTATGATGATTTCAACTTATGAACTTTTTTCCAGTCCACGTCTTTCCAACGGTATACATATTTCTGCTTCAAACAAGTATAGTGGTTGTAAGGTATACTTTCTCCTTGTATTTTTGTATAGGCCTAATATGGCTGGAATATCATACTTTATGTTTTGTAGTTTCTCTTACTTGTCTCTGCTGTCCATTCATTTTTACATAAACTGAATCTACAGCTCCAACCAACGGCACCGACATTACAAAATTTAGATGGGTGCATGCATATCAATGGCGGGACGTGTTAATCTATATTTCAGGGAAGTCTCAATATTTGATTTATTTTTAATTAAAATCTTTTATGAACACTAACGTAAAGGGATGTGCTGTGGTAAAGTAAAATATGCAAGTACTATAAGGATAAGTTCGGGCTGCTCTAGCTCAGTCACACAGTTGACTTAAACGCAAGAGAAACGGTTTCAAACCCGAGTCCAAACTAAAAATCTTGTAGGTGCGGCATTTCAATTCGTTCAAAGCTAAATATATATAAAAGGAGGCAATCGATGATGTATTGAAACACCCATCTTCCGCAATGCAAAAGCATAGGCTGACAGGGTTCGTAGTACCGCTCAGCATGGTTCGGTAGCCGGTCGCTCTGGCTCTGCGCGATCTGTTTGAAGCGCCAGGTCCTCGCGATTAACTACAAATGAACTGCCGGTAGTGTAAACTGATATTCGTATTCAATGTCTAGTTCCAGCCTGTGGTGGATAATTTATTTTGTTTAACTTCATTTTAACAATAAACTTAATCTTGTTTTCCACATATGATACTATGTCGTAGCGCGCAAAGTGCAAATTTTTTGTTCGACAGCTGATCCGGGCAAAACAACACCTTGGGGACAGAGCCTTTTGAGGAAATATTGATCTCATTCCTACGTAAAAAACACAAGAACATCACAATATAGATTATCAGAAGAGAAATTAGAAATAACACGAGGTTCTTCATTGAATTTCTCACGCCTGACAAAGCGTTTAGGAGATAAATGTCATTGTTCAGTCTGAAAGTGGCCACACAGGAACGTGATATACGAATGACAATTCAGTCGAACAGTGGTAGGAAATACATTTTATTAGCTTATCAGCCCGGTGTGCCAAACACAAGGCAATTTGCAAGTTATAAGATGCTATTGACCTTCAGCTCCTCCCTAATAAATCCCCTTATCTTGCAAAATGCGTACGTTTTGACATCAACTAGTGCTGGACACCCAAGAAAACCTTCCCTCTTCCTTTCAAACAAGACCACTTGCACAATGTCTGACATCAGTTCGGCAACAAAGCGAACAGATGTGTTAGTGTGTAAGATATTTAAGGTGCAACAGAAACCTTCATGTTTGATTCTTCTCTGCGAAGAGTTGAGCGTCCGAGGCCCATTCGGCACGCCACCCGATTTTCCTAAAATTGGGGAAAAATCCAGGATCGCGGTAATATTGCGAGTAGATGTAAACTAAAACAGACTACAAACTCAAGGTAAAAGTCCAATGCAATCCTCACATAACTTTGTACTAATCACAAAGCAATATATATTAGAAAATGATCTTAAACAAAATTGTACTGAAGATAAATTTCAATTCCAAAGAATTCAGTAAATATAGAATTATTTTATGGTGTACGTTAAAAGGTCACTTAAAACTGTATATATGACATTTTATATTTCCGTGCTTTATTGTAGCACACAATTATTGAAATAAAATACACCTTTATGATTACGCACTCATACTTTATATGATGGTTCTTGAATTATTATATCGTTTATTTATAAAACGTTGTTACAACAACCTAAAGAAAAAACTCATCAAATTATCATATCAGAATCAATTTTGATTCTATTTCTTTTTCGTATTTTCTTCTTCTTCTTCAAACTGGTTAGTGCGTATTTTAAAATCATACATTGCCCGGGAAAAGGTATTTAAAATTACACTGAAAATATAAGATGTCGTTGCATCATGTCGCCCGAACTATAGGACTTTCTTTTATTAGGTCGGCGGGAGCTCATGTGGTTCGGATTCCACTTAATCAGTAGGTCCACGTCTCATATAGCCTCGCTGCTGAACGGGACGTAAAACTCAAAATCAATCAATCAATCAAATTTCTTTTATTGGGCTTACAATTAAAAGAAAAGGATCCCGGATCATCAAGTAATACATATATTAATCACTCGAGTTTTCGAATGAACCTCGTATATATGAAAATAACAATTCATATAAGTATATATATATTTATTTTTATAACAATATTTTTATCATATACATTTTAAATTTTATCATTGACTTCATTTATTCATACATTTCAACGACGATAAGGCACATTCGAAATTTGATTCACAAGTTATTTAATTTTAAGTCCTTTTCGGATCCATTAAATTCTTGTTACAAGTTAATAATTATTCACTTGGGCATAATGAAAAAGATTTTGAAAAAGATGCATATATGGTGTTCATATGGTTGTTCTTTGTATGAAAAAGGATCGAGTACATATATCTTCAATAATAACAATAATACTTGAAATAAAACAGAATAATTAATATCAGAACAAAATTAAAGTCACACTCTGAACAAAAGACGAGATCTTATCAAGATCATAAATGTACGAATGAATGATCATAGAATTCAAATGAAATGCAAATAACAAACAATGGCATAACGATATTTAAAGCGAAATAAAGCAAAAATCAATTGAATATATTCTTTTGGACGCCTTTAAGTGTCATTGAAAATCACAAATCGGAATACAGTCTTGTTCGTAACTTACTTTTACTGCGAACTTAAACGCAATAAACGTTGTTTCTATTAAAACAATGATTAGTTACTGTTGCTCTTTATCTAAATTTAGTATCAAATATGCTATGCATAAGTAGGAGGAAGTCTTGCAGAATACCTATGTTAGTCCGTCTAACTCAAGGGGTATCAGAGATAGAAAGAATAATAGAGAAAAGCGATTTCCAGGAATTGATCCATCGTCTCAAAGATATTCTGTATATCTTTCATTAACCCACTATTGAAACCAAAGGCATTAGAAATCAACGCTTTCTGGAGTTAACGACGATTACTGAAAACAATGCAACGCACAGAGAATAGATTCCACCTCCATCTTTACCTCTCTACTAAAACCGGAAATGGTAGACATCAAATGTCATTTCCAGTTGTGATATTAATTCTTATAAACTAAAAAGGTAATGGGGATCAACAAATGGACCTCGTATATGGATTGCAAATCCCAATAATATGTCTTATATCAATTTTTGTTCTTATATCAGTATTGAATTTAAATAGTTTGAGGCTCTACCATGGTTTCTCAATGTTATAATGAAACTCACTTGTGGTTACAATTATTTTAATTTCTTTTTCTTTGATTAACAAATGACACTAATTTTCAGCGTTCAAGTGAGACTTTTTTTCGCCATAAATAGTTGTAATTTTACTGAAAAATTGTACAGTGACAACAAGGGTGGAACTAGTGGTAGAATAATACGAAGGGAGAAATATGAGAAATACAAGAAGAACCTTTCACAATTTTGTCAATTATGCTTCTATGGGTTCGGTCCTCGAACAAGTAAGTTTCTGGTGGACAGCATCGTGTCTATGGGTTTTGTCATTTTTCCCACATTCTCATTCCACTGATTCTCCTATCATTAACCTTTCTTAATCATCCATTTCCCTTAGTCAAAAGTAAATTATCGTGTGACAATATGCTCAGAACTTTCATTTCATTTCATTTCTTATGATAAGGCTTCACATCCTATAAAATCTTTATGCGTATATGAATTAATGATATTAAACAATAATACTTTATTATACACTTTTCATTGTATTCTTCAGTATGATTTACAATTGAGGGGGTTAGCGCAACAGTGGTCTAACCCACATTTTTAAAAATGGAGAAAAATCAAGTTAAACATAAACACATGTGGTTTTTTGTACAAGATATGTATATAGAATATATGAAACATTCTGCCACTTGTGGTTGCTTTTGGTATATTGTAGAAATAACCACATGCGTTTAAGTTTAACTTGATTTTTCTTCATTTTTAAAAATGTGGGTTAGACCTCAATTGAAAAGTTTACTTTCATAAAAATATATAGGTTAATACGATAATGGTCGTACAATAATATTATAAAACCCTTCTCGCTGATCTAGTGATTAGCGTATGTGCTTTTGGTCCTGATAGGAGAGCACTAAACGTTAATTTCACCATCAATCACAATCAATTATCCCTCTCTTTTAGACTAAAGGACACAACCATTTACGTTGAACTAAAAAGTTCATTTAATGTATTCAGTAATGCCATATGAATATTATACTATATACAGTATATTTGAATTAACCACGAGTCTATTTGAATTCAATAGTACCAAACTACAATGTAGAAAGTTGGAATGATAAGTACTGTATACTAGCCGCAAATCATATACTGTATCTTCCATCTACATTGTCACAGGGTTTTGTTAATTTTAGTTCCAGTGAATTCAGTTAAACATAAATACTAATATGAGTAACATAGTTAAGAATGTTAACAACCTCCATACAGTTGACACTACAATATGTAACACAAAGTAGTATCTAAGGGTGTTTAAGAACATTATTTATCATTCAAAACCAAGCGTAGCATATTCTTTTCATAACTAACTAGCAGTATACATTCAAAACACTTCGAAAATACTGGAAACTGATTTTACTTCAGTTGTTACAATTGTGTGTACTTCTATAAATAAATTTAGAGTGCATGTTGTATGTCTCCTCCCAAAACACTCTCATGTGGATTTTATAGCTTTTAATTTTGGTTTAACAGTGATCTTCGTAAAATAAACAATTTAATATACTTATTACAATTCTGCATCACTGACCAGTATCTGGATTTTCTGAAACAAAGCTAAATTAGCGAAGTAGGAAAATAACAAAGAAGAGGTCATTTCTCTTTAATTGGTTACGAGAGATCAACAATTTGCTGCCCAACATCACTACATGTTATCTAACGAAAAAAAACTCCTTTGTACAGAGTACAGAATAAACAATAACAAATTGAAGCTATTTCATACTGAGAAGAGCTATAAATAATAAATGCATTTTCCTTGTACAACGTTCTAGAAATTGCTTCTATCTGGGAAACAATACGAACATAATACCATTAAAATAAACCCAACTGAAATGAGATTGCATGTAAAAATATACATTTCACCGCATATCCAGCATGTGTATAATTGAATATAATATTATAACTCAAAGATGGGCGCACGGCAAGTAAGTATTTCCTTCTACTTCCCACATTGCAGGAATTATGTATAGTTTTTCCTCATTCTTTTGTTTCACAAATTCCTGACTTTAAGTTATGTTTACTACATATTATAAACTTAATAAAACAATAACGTGCTGCTGGACTTTAACATGCAAAACATAGAACTAAAATTGCAGAATGTACATTTTCCATATTATTTTTTAATTAAATAGATTGCGTACCGAAGAGCATACCTTTACCTTAAGCTAATCCCAACATTGAACACTTTCGGAATAATTAGAAAAAAAAATTAATATTTTGTAAGTTTCTCTCTTTCTTCCTGGAAAGGAGTTTCCAAAAAGTAAACCCTTAAGAGTTTATGTACCGAACTATAGAAAATGAAATTTTGATATTATAGAAATTAGTTTTTTTTTTCATCTTTGGAAACGGAATTGTTAGAAACACTAAAATACATATTTCCTTATTTTTTAATAAAGAATTATGTAACAAATTTCATGTCCCCATGTTAACAAATGTTTGCATTAGGCACTTTGAAAATAAGAGAAAGAAAGGGGAATTTAGGTATTAAAATGACCTACTTAGGAGCAGAATTTTTTAAATGCTCAAATATATTTCATTATTTTAAACTAAAAGCCTGTATGTTAGTTCCACACCTCCAACTTAAGCAAATCTGAATAATTAAAGAGAAATTTGAATATTGTAGAAACGACGCCGCTTTCCTTCATAGAAGTAAAGTTCCGAAAACTAGTCAAAAATTTCAAATTTTTCTATACAGGCCCATTGAAGATATCGAACAGAGAAATATGCTAAATTTACATAATTCTCCAACTTTACGATTTGTTTCAGGCCTTTGGGAGCAGCTACAGGTCTGTAAATTTTTGTGTATTAACTTACGTCTCCGGACTACATGCACACACAAATTCAGACATCTACGTCAGTTGTTTCCTTTTCCCAAACATGTTTTCAATATCTAAAAATGTTGCTACTGCAGACCGTGATTTCACCCCCTTCAAGTGATTTTAAGCAAAAATGTTAAGTGATCAAAGTTTTAGCTCTGCACGAGTTGGAGACGTCCAGCAATTTTCAATTTGTTAGGACAAATTGAAGGGGGTGAAATCACGGTCTGCAGTAGCAACATTTTTGGATTGCTGAGATATTCAAAACAACGTAAACGCCTACAATCCCAAAAAACGCAAAATGACGCCAGCCCCTGTGTCGCCATGGGGTGTTGTAAAAAATAATTAATTGTGGTTTTGAAGTAACCTGATATAGGATAAATATTCATGAAAAAATTAGATTTTTTGGAGATGGTTGAGCGGCACATGCTTGATCACTTAGAATAGATCGACTCTTCAATGATTCAAGTAACCAGGAATTAATCATTGAAGCCAAGGTATTCCAAAGTATTCAGTTCCAAAGTATTCCAAAGTATTCAGTAAATACAGAATTATTTTATGGTGTACGTTAAAAAAAAACTCATGGAATTAAAAAGAAATATTAACAATAATGTTTCCAAAACAAGATTTACGGACATGAATTGTACGGAATCTTACAAATAAACTTCGTATATACAATTCTTTAATTCAGACAATGAACTTTTACATTTCTATAGTTTGATTCGTTGTGAAATCCAAACAACGAGTCATACATAACATAATACTCGCCATACACGAAGAAAACATAATAATGATATATATAATGGGTCGACTAACGAGATGTGCATGAACACACACACACACACACACACATATATATATATATATATATATATATATATATATATACAGGGTGCCGGATACAGGATTTCTGAGGGGGTGCACCAGTAACTATCAGTACATTTGAATTAAATTTGTGTTTTTTAAACGCCTTTAGGCATCTGTGATGTGAATGAGGAATTCCTTTGGAAATGCTAAGTGTCTGCTCTCGATGACTTCTTTTCCTTCCACCTTCAGAAAAGTTTTTTAAACTATTGATTTTGGAAAACTCACTGCTAGCTTCTCACTTTAGGTAGTGTATATTTACAATGAAGGGGATGCACGTGCACCTTTGCACCCCTCCTAAATCCGGCCCAGTATATATATATATATATATATATATATATATATATATATGTGTGTGTGTGTGTGTGTGTGTGTGTGTTCATGCACATCTCGTTACTCGACCCATTTTATACTTACTTAATGCCCTGCCCATTTTATATTTAAAATAATTTATTACTATAGTATTATCTGTAGAAAGTTGAAGTCTGTGCCAATTAAAACAAATTAGTGCATTAGGTAAAATACGCTGGGATTATTATTTTATGTGGGGATTAATTTGTTAGCATGATACAAGAGTTCAATTTTTATATACAGATAATATATATTAATTATTTTCAGCTTTTTATCCGGTTTTGTTATTTTCTGCTTATTAGAATTTTTGCTATAATCGGTTAATAATGTTTGCCATATATATATAGTATACCTGTATGGTGATATGTGAAATTGTAACATACGATGAAACGAAAATGCTAACATAAAATCCTGATTATGCAAGGGAACTCCTCAGTCTGTGAATCACACCAATAGATGTCATGGTCTGCACTGTCTTTCACCTGCCTGATGGCAATAAATGTCGCTAGCATGCAGGCAGCTTCCCCATTTTAAACTACTGTGACGACTTAATTGCAACATAATACATTTTGTCCCAAAGTATTTTAGTACGTACCGTAATAAGTTAAAACTTCGTTAGAATCAGTTTTTCTGAAAATTTGGAAAATACAAAAGTGTTAGGATATCAACAGACCTACCGAAAACTCGTGGCCCGTCAAAATGTGTGCGACCCTGTGTTCGCCTCACGGGGCCAATCTGTGATTTTTCAAATTAGATCCTCCATTTTTCTTCCAAATTCGGTATCTACTCAACAAACTAAATCAGAATATGTACTGCTAAAAGCTCTAGGATGTGAATACCAGGCCCTACCGAGCCGGAAAGACAATTAGGATGAGCACTGTGAAAAGTTCCAGAACGGCTAAATATCTGGGTTAGAATGCGTTTTTTCTGAAAATTTGAAAGATACAAAAGTTGCAGGATATCAATAGAAGTATCGGAAGCCCGTTCCTTTCAAAATGTGTGCGGCAGTGTGGGCACCACGGGTCCCATCTGTGATTTTTCAAATAAGAGCAACATTTTTTTATTCCAAATTCGATATCTATAGAACAAACTAAATCAGAATATGTAGTGCTCAAAACTAGTCCCAGGCCCTACAGCCTACAGTTATAACATAACTTGTTATATACAGGTCCTCAGTCATGTTTTTAGCTATATTATATCACTAAAATCATTTAAAACTGTATATATGACATTTTATCTTTCCTTGCTTTATTGTGGCACACAATTATTGTAATAAAATACACCTTCATGATTATGCACACATACTTTATATGATGGTTCTTGAATTATTATTATTATTATATCGTTTATTTACAAAACGTTGTTACGACAACCTGAAGAAAAAACTCATCAAAACTTATCATATCAGAATCAATTTTGATTCTATTTCTTTTGCGTATTTTCTTCTTCTTCTTCAAACTGGTTAGTGCGTATTTTAAAATCATACATTGCCCGGAAAAAGATATGTAAAATTACACTGAAAATACAAGATGTCGTTGCATCATGTCGCCCGAACTATAGGACTTTCTTTTATTGGGCTTACAATTAAAAGAAAAGGATCCTGGATCGTCAAGTAATACATATATTAATCACTCGAGTTTTCGAACGCACCTCGTATATATGAAAATTACAATTCATATAAGTATATATATATATATATATATATATATATATATATATATATATATATATATATATATAACAATATTGTTATCATATGCATTTTAAATTTTATCATTGACTTCATTTATTTATATATTTCAGCGACGATAAGGCACATTCGAAATTTGATTCACAAGTTATTTTATTTTAAGTCCTTTGCGGATCCATTAAATGCTTCTTACAAGTTAATAATTATTCACTTGGGCATAATGAAGAAGATTTTGAAAAAGATGTATATATGATATTCATATGGTTGTTCTTTGTATGAAAAAGGATCGAGTACATATATCTTCAATAATAACAATAATACTTAAAATATAACAAGATAATTAATATCGGAACAAAATTAATATCACACTCTAAACAAAAGACAAGATCTTATCAAGATCATAAATTTACGAATGAATTATAATGGAATTCAAATGAAATGCAAATAACAAACAATATTATAACGATGTTTAAAGCGAAATAAAGCAAAAATCAATTGAATATATTCTTTCGGGCGCCACAACATTAGCTTAAGTTACATGACCAATGAACTGGTTTAAGTTGGATTGAAAGTCACAAACAGTTCTTTTTTTCTTACTTTGAGAAAATTGTACCATCTATGAAATTTCTACGAAATCCAATTCGAACGAAATTAGATCTAATGAGTACATGCTTCTTAAGTGTACGGTTACTATTACTGTTGCTACCAAGATTAGGTTCGGATACGCGATTACTATTACGGTTACTAATAAGGTTAGGTTCGGTTATCTCACCGGTAAAATTAGGTTCAGCTGTCATTCGTTTTTACTGGTGGCGAAATGTCGTGTCTCCTAACGGATCTGTACTTCTCCTTTACGCGATATCCACGGTAGTCTGTCCTACTACGGTTTATGTTTCTTCTGTAATTAGGTTCGGTTTCATTACCGGTACACATGAATTTAACATTACTTTTCACATTGGTATCACACTTTAATCTTACAGAATGTTTCGAATTTGGTTTCGATTAAGGTTAGTTTGGTTCAGGATAGTACTGTATTGCAACATTGATGGATTTTCAAAATTTTGCAATGTCATAATTAGATGATTGGTATCAACGTACTGCATCACGTTCCGTACAAGCACCATCGGATTGTTCAGTAATATAATTTTGGCCTTTTCGTTGAATAAACAATTCAACAGATTCAACTCAATCTGCCAATCACTACAAACATTGGTAGGAACACCCGTTCTCTTTCTGAATTTCACGAATACTGGAATCAAATTTCTTCCTGCAACATAAACCACTGTCGTGTAAATATCATTAGACGGTTCTATTATCATTACTTCATCTTCAGGATTAATATCATGTTGAATATATCGTGAATACAAGCAGTCAATAGCATTCACTAGACGAAGATGACCATAACTTTTCGCATATTGATGCATACCAAAATCTTCATTACACGTAAGGCAATCAAAAACATTAGAATGAAGAGAGAAGTTTGGATAATCTGATCCAACCAATACCGCAGTATGTTTTTGCAAACACTCAGTAAATTTCACCAATGGAAATTCAGGATCTGCATTTTCTGTTGTTTCTATGGAAGGTTCAGGTTCATTTGGAGCATTCATGTTAACCTGTGATGATATTTCTTCAGTAAACCTATGTATAATCTGTTCCATGTGGTGATTCATTTGTTCCATTTTTCACAAAGATCTTGCTTTAATTGTCCCATCTGTATATCAATTTTACTGTCAAGCTGGTTCATTCGTTGCGTTTGTTGATCCATTTTACTATAAAGTTTGTTCATTCGTTCCGTTTGTTGATTCATTCGATCACCCAAATCTTGCTTTAGTTGTTTAATGAGATCGGCTAGGTCAGAAAAGTTCATTTCCCTGTTACCATTTGATTCTGTTGCGTTTCCAACGTCAGTGCGACTCACTTTGATAGTTCTGAAAATTTTTGTGCCACTCCTTAATATGTAATGTATACTCCGTTTTGATAAAATCCTATGTAACCTTAAAGTCAATCTGCACACATAGAATTTATTATTTAGGAGAATCCTACTTTACTTCTACGAATCTCCTAAAAGGTCCTTGGTGGCAACCACCAAAATTATTATAATATAACTTGTTATATACAGGTCCTCAGTCATATTTTTAGCTATATTATATCACTAAAATCACTTAAAACTGTATATATGACATTTTATCTTTCCGTGATTTATTGTGGCACATAATTATTGAAATAAAATACGCCTTTATGATTATGCATACATACTTTATATGATGTTCCTTGAATTATTATTATATCGTTTATTTATAAAACGCTGAACCTGAAGACAAAACTCATCAAATTATCATATCAGAATCAAAATTGATTCTATTTCTTTTTTGTATTTTCTTCTTCTTGAGACTGGTTAGTGCATATTTTAAAATCATACATTGCTCGGAAAAAGATATTTAAAATTACACTGAAAATACAAGATTTCGTTGCACAGTTTTCACTGGAAATTGTTCTTCACGAAAATATGTGAACATACTGTCGTGCTCAGTTCTGTTTATTTTTGGACGATGGCTCCCAAAGTGCTCAAAAGTGGGTTAATGATGAAATATCCCAGGATTTTGAGTTTGCTAAATGGAATCCCGCGAAACGTACTGACAAGTAAATTCGTAGTTCATGAAAGTAGATACTACATGGTTGGTATAGGACACCATTCCTAAAAATCTTCTGAAACTTGCCTGTAAAATGCAAAAGAGCCATAGCTTTCTGCGCATTTTCAGTAACTTGGCTAAAAAAAAATACAGCCAGCATTTGGTTTTCAGGAACACTGGGAGAAAGAGAAAATAATACTGCAACTTTGGATAAGGTTTGAACTGAGTTGATAAATTACAATTCCAGAGTCCTATTGATTTCACTACATTTTCAAACAGAGAATTCCAGATCCAAACAGTCTGAACTCTGAGAACATAAACTGCATTAAGCACATGACTTAAGTCAAATTTTAATCATAATTGCAAATGTTTTCTAGAGATCGAATTTGTCATTCACTGAAAAATATTTCCAAATTCTGTAAAAATAATGAGTAATCACGATGGCAGCAGCAAATACTAGATCAGAATTGCGTCGACGGCTACGATAAGAAACCGTTTTCGCACTTTGTACACGTATAAAACTAACAACTGGATCCATACGACAACTCTCTGCGATGTTCCTACATGTAAATGAAAACATGCAATACCAACACTTGTGCGAAACTTTACTGATGTGAGAGTTCATAACAACGTGTACACATTTTTAACAGTGTATAGGGGCTCTACAAATCCCATGTTTGCTTTATTAAATGCTAGTCCCTAGTAATCATAGTAGATTCCGATGTTAAGAAAGTATTATAGTACAATACAGAGTTGGCGTGGGTCAATGAAAACTTGACCCACGACCCACTGACCCACCACCCACCGTGACCCACGACCCACTGACCCACCACCCACCATGACCCATGGTGACCCACTCTGACCCACCACCCACGGCGACCCACTCTGACCCACCATGAACCACTCTCATCCACTTTGACCTACTCTGACTCACCAATATCCAACGTCATCAACTCTGAACACGATCCACGGCGTCTTCTGAACTGACTAAAGAGTTTAAACTTGTAATAATACAAGACTGTGAAATTGTCACTAATCGGAGTTTGAATTTCCAGTCAATCGCTCAAGCACCACTCTGTTACAATAACGGTGGATCTGACCTTTAAGATATAAAATGGTAAAGTGTTTTTGTCAGTGAGGAAATTGAAACAGTTCGAGGTGGGAGGAAATTAGTGTGTGCCTAAAATATGCTCGTACTAAGAGAGTATTCTTGCAAGTGCTAATTTCTGAACACATTCCACAAGAAACTTCTATAACTAACTAACTAACTAACTCTATGGCCTATGGAACCCGGAGGTTCAATGCCGCGTTCACAAAAGCTCTCCACTGACTTCTATCCTTAGCTAACTGCATCCAGTTTCTACTTTGTATTCCTATCTCTGCGAGATCCATCTTAATATTATCCTCCCATCTGCGCCTAGGTCTTTCTAATGGCCGTTTTCCTATGGGTCTTCCAGTCAAGACTTTGAAAGCGTTTCTACTTTCTTCCATTCTAGCTACATGGCCTGCCCACCTAAGCCTCCTAGACTTTACGACCCTAACAATGTTGGGTAAACCGTATAAACTATGTAGTTCCTCGTTATGAAGTTTCCGCCATTCCCCATTCTCGTTCCTCTTGGGTCCGAATATTCTTCTCAGGATCTTGTTCTCAAATACTTTCAGTCTATGTTCTTCCCTCAGAGTAAGTGACCATGTTTCGCAACCATACAGAACAACAGGCATGATTATCGTTTTATATATTTTAAGCTTCAAATTCTTCGACAGAATTCGCGACGACAAGAGATTTTGAATCGAATAGTAACACGAATTCCCTGCTTTTAGTCGGCATTTAATTTCTTCGTGAATATGATTTTCGTCTGTTAATATTGATCCTAAATATTTGAAAGTATCCACTTTATCAAAAGTATTATTTAATATTTTAACGCCTCCACAATTTGCAGTATTACGGTCCCGACGCACTTCCATGTATTTAGTTTTCTCTGCATTTACTTCTAAACCCATGTCCCTGCAAGCATTTAATAAGATCTCTGCATTTATTTCTACTGTTCTCCTATCATCCCCTATTAAATTTACATCGTCAGCATATGCCATCACCTGATGAATGCCGTTCAACTCTAGGCCCTGGTTGATATCTTTGATTTTCCTTATAGCGTATTCCAGCACAAAGTTAAATAATAATGGCGACAACGCATCTCCTTGTTTCAGGCCATTTTCGACGTGAAAGCTCGTGGACAAAAATTTTCCTACCCGGACTTTACTTTGGGATTCACTTAAGCATAACTTAATTAATCCAATTAGCTTTCTCGGTATTCCAAGTTCTGTAAGAACGTTGTACAATGTTTCTCTCCTAACCGAATCGTAAGCCTTTCTAAAATCAATAAATAGTTGATGTACCGGCGTATTGTATTCCCACTTTTTTTCGAGTATTTGGCGAATGGTAAATATTTGGTGAATAGTTGATCGATTTCGTCTAAATCCGCACTGATAATCTCCAATAATTTCATCTGCGTATGGGGTCAGTCTTGCTAATAGAATATTTGAAAGGATTTTATAGGATGTTGACAGAAGAGAAATGCCTCGATAATTATTACAGTCAGTTTTGTCGCCTTTCTTGTGAATTGGAACAATGATTGATTCTTTCCATTCTTGTGGCAATTCTTCCTTGTTCCGGATAAGGAGAATGAGTTTGTGTATCTTGTTCCACAATTTTTCGCCTCCAGCTAAAATTAACTCAGCCGGAATTTCATCCACACCCGGAGATTTGTGTTTCTTTAATTTCTTTATAGCGGCTTCTACTTCTATTCGATTGGGTTCTGGAATATACGGTTCTGCGGTGTGTATCTCCTTTTCTCCACGCGCATTAGTTTTTGGCTGCGTGTTCAGCAAATCGTCAAAGAAATCTTTCCATCTATTTAAGAGGCTATCCGTATCGGTGAGAACTGTTCCGTCAGATTTCTTTAATATATAAGCACGAGGTTGATAGCCTTTCTTAAATTCGTTAATCCCCTTATACATGTCCCGAATATTTTTTTTTACTATTATCTTCAAGTTCCTTAATTTCAGCTTTCAAAAAATCGCGTTTCTTTGTTCTAAAAGTTTTGGAAGTTTCCCGCCTGATATCTGCGAAATTTTGTGTAGTTATTTCATTCGGATTTTGTAGCCACCGCAATTTTGCCTGTTTTCTCTTCTCTGCTAGTTTAATGCATTCTTGGTCGAACCATGGTTTGTTTCTACGTATTTCCGCGTGTCCCAATTTTTCTACTGCTGAACTTTTAATGCTATCTCTAATTTCAATCCAAGTATCCTCAACACTAGTGCACTCCGAGTCTTCTAAAACCGAGAATCTATTCGAAACTTCAATCTGGTATTCCTTTCTTACATGGCTCGCTTCTAATTTCTTTAAATTAAATCTCTCCGTTTTCGGACATTGAATATTACCTTTATTGAACGATAACCTCTCCCGTATTATCGCTACTACCAGGTAGTGATCAGTGTCACAATCAGCCCCTCTAAACGACCGGACGTCAATTATGCTAGATTGCCTTCTTCTATCTACTAAAACGTGATCAATTTGATTATGTGTTCTTCCGTCTGGTGATGTCCAAGTGTATTTATGAACGTCGCGATGTGGGAATTTTGTACTTTTTACGATTAGGTTTTTGGATGTTGCAAAGTTCACGAGTCTAACACCGTTGTCATTACTTTCCTTATGCAAACTTTCGTTCCCTATGATCGGTTTGAAAATATCCTGTCGTCCTACCTTCGCATTGAAATCCCCTAATAGAATCTTCATATGGTATCGCGGGAGTTGGTCAAATATCCGTTCCACTTCTTCGTAAAAACTATCTTTTATATCGTCACCCTTATCTTCAGTTGGAGCATGTACATTTAAAACAATAATATCACACCACCGTCCCTTGAGAGTAATAAAAGAAAGTCTGTCAGTAACAAATTCAACCCGTTTAATTGCTGGTAATATTCGTTTGTGAACGAAAAACCCTGTTCCTAACTGGTGATTTTTATTTCCTTCCCCGTAAAAGAACGTAAAATTTCCGGAATTCTCAGACCCATTTCCTTCCCATCTAACTTCCTGAACTCCTACTAGGTCCATCCTGTATTTCTCTAACTCACTCGTAACAGATTTTAACGCGCCTGCCCTATAAAGACTTCTAATATTCCATGTTCCAAATCTCATGTCCATTTTCTTTTGCCGAGGTCGTGCCAAGTTATCAGTCCTTGTCCGAGGCTTTTGTGAATGTTTCTGAACAAGTACCTTTTTTTTACATGATGAGGGTGTTAGCCTTACCCAAACCCCCAAGCTGGAGGACCACTCCTAATCGTCTGTCCGCGACTGCTTATTCAGTATATTCGCAGCTAACCTCTATATCTAGAGGCCTTCTCCTCGATCCGCAACCTGAGGACGCGCCATGCCGTGGTGACAGGAACCCACGTTAACAAGAAACTTCTATTCGCAGGAAAATACCCCTGTACAATATGGAAAAGGTTATGGTTTCTCAGTTCACAGTATTTTTCTCACAAAAGTCTTGAAAAATCAGTTGTTCATAGGGTATAAAGATGCTCGGGTGTCCTATGTGAGAGCATCTCCATAAAGTATGCTCATAATGGTAATTTGTGTAATCACTAAAATACCACGTTAAATTTAAGTTACAAATATGCATAATTGCAATTAATATGAATATTTATTCCAATGTAGTTTACCTAAAGCAAAGAAGAGACTTGCTAAAAAGTAGGTACAAAGGTGAATAACACAAATAAGCCATTAGTAATACAAGTATACATTTTCCGTAATTCGTAATTTTTCACCTGAAAACAAATCTGAAATCGGATTTATTTCCTGTTGGTAACTTTTTGGCGGCATCCTTCAGCCAAGAAATAACTAGCTCGTCTACTTTGAGCTTGTCTAGCAGTGGGCCATTAACATTGATGAACAACAAGTTAGACAATGTTTGAGCACTTAATCTATTTATATTATCAGTCATCTGTAAATTCATAAAGGGAAATCCCCGTTCGTACTCTGTCGTGGAAATTGATAATACTTCTACCCGATTTCTGCAACTTCTCATCGACAATCTACTTGTTAGACTTAATTAAGTCTGATAACGATTTTTCTTGGTCAGTTTTGAAATACTCAGCAAGCAGTATTATCCCTCTATCACCATACAACATCTTTTCCATATCGACCATGTCAGTTGGCAATGTCGACCCATGTAGAACAGAAACTTCATCTACCACGCCTTTGATAGGGAATCTTGTGAATAAATTATCAATTAAAGCCTGATAAACTGACGATTTCTTATTTGTTTATAATTTTAATCTTTGTAATTACACATGAAGGTTTGATGCCATTACCAAGTTCCGTCCCCCATCTACAAAGCGAAAGGGAACGAGGTTCCTGGAAAGTGTTCAGAGGTGAATGGGTATTTCCCTCCTTCTCCTCCTTCAATTGAAAGACTGATGTTTGCCATGTCCCAAATTACGATGAATTTCAACTAAATTATCATAGTGTAATTATTTCCTTGTTGAATTATCGATACTTTTCAGTGGAAGAAGGATGAAATTTCAAAGTTCCAAATCAAAGAGAAACGTAAAGGGAAAACAGTGTAAAATTTCCATACAATTATGCGTGGAATCCAAACTTAAAATTTCCGTGTAATTAAGCTTACAGTAGAAATTTTATGCCTATTTTTCTCACAACTTTATGGGTTGATTGCCCTGTGATGTGAACGCTCCATATAATAAACATAAGCTTCAGCAATTATTATAGCAGAAAGCAATGGATATATGAAGCCAAGCACTGTATTTTTTGTTTCTGATTCTTTTCTTAAATAACATCGATCGTTTTCGATCATTTTTACAAACCAATTCACTACCAATTTTCCATATATAGAAAGTGACCCCCCCACACACACACATAAAGGAGAATTTAAAAAAAATGCTATGACACATTTTGTTTATTTTCAATAAACAGTTAATACACTGAATATCAGCTCCGTAAGTTTAACGGCTTGCAAGATATTCATTTTTTTCTCGCAAAAATTCGGATTCTCACTACCTCCTTAGGATATTATGCATTATAATAAAAGCAATGTAACATCCTAATTTGGATTAAAGCCTAACTATATACCAAAAGTAATTTCATTTCACTTTGCAATTTGACCGTGATGATCAGGCACACATAGTTACATTCAATTTTCTATAAATAATTTGTATATTACAGTGATTCAAAAATGTATTTTTTCCAGTAGTTAGCTCTAAAAACCCACAGGTCTCGAAAGCCAAGTTGTAGTGTAAGTCCTATTGCTATTGTTACTATTAAAAACATCAATATCCAAAAGTGCCTGAAGTTCTTTTTTCACTTGGTTAGATATACTCACCTCAGGTAAGTAGACAGAAACAAGTGGAAAAGAAAGGGAAATGAAGGTCTTGAAAGTAAAACGGTGACAAATTTACCAGTCTTCAGAAGATACTCTCTACAATGCAGTGAGCAGAAAGGGTCGATAGATCATACTAAATCGGTGGGTCGCAGTGGGTCATGGTGGGTGGTGGGTCGCAGTGGGTCACGGTGGGTGGTGGGTCACAGCGGGTCACTTGCTGTTGACCCACGACCCACTGACCCACTCCATCTCTGGTACAATATGTACTTATAATGTAGGGCTCCACAGCACAAGGTGATTATGGAACATTGGCTACTGGGGTTGTCAGAAATGAATTCAATGTCGCAAAATCATATTATGTCTAACAACTGCAGAATGAGTTGCTATGAAAGCCTAAGTGGGAAGAAATTCTAAGGGGATTAACAATATTGTTCCTGTAAAATGCACCTCATAGCCTGTTGGCTGTGTCTACGTGCAGCCTGTTATGTACTGTACAAGATGTCACTACAGAGACAGGGACCTCAAGATTCATCACTCCCTTAGTATTTTTCGACTCCAAGCCCTCTCTGTTGCAAATGTTGTGTTTGCATTTGAGAAAACGTGTTTACATTTAATTAAGAGTTCGAATTGATGTCCTTCTGCGACCTAACAATTACCCAGACGTAAGTAAAACTCATCCATAACTGCAGCCAACATATCTGATGTAATTTAGCTTGAAATATTTCCTATGCTTTCCTTCAGTTGTTCAGTATTATCAGATTTCTGTTCATACGCTTTACTTTTCAGATATTCCCAGTACAAAACGTCAAGTGAAGTTAGATCAAGGGACCTAGGTGACCATTCTATGGCCTTACTCTATCACCATGACGTCTCATCATCAGAATAGTAACTCTTTCTCTTTCGGCTACATTCATTGTGCCTAATAGAATGAAATTGAGAAACTACTCAGAGGTGAAAACACCAATAAATATGTATATACACACTTGAATTCTTCTAAACCTTTATTCTTAATTTGTGCCTGTCTGCACTCTATTCTCTTTACCAATCATACACCACAATTACACTAATTGTGTTTCAATACATCAATTTTGCAGAACATATTTATGACCTATAACACATTATCACCTTGTTGGTACAGGGACACCTACTTGCAAATTAACACTTCGGTTACCTGGTGCCCACAGGGTCTAAACATTTTCATTTTCCTACCAGTCCAACAATCCTGTTGATTTTCATGCAACTTTTGTAACTTAGAAGTTTTCAGAAAAACGGATAGTAACCGATATATTTAGCCCTTCCGAAACTTTTACACTATTTACTCTAATAGTCTTTCCGGCAATGTAGGGCCTGGTACTAACATTCTACAGCTCTGAGCAGTACATATTCAGATTTATTTTGTTCTGTAGATATCGAATTTGGAATACAAAATGGGGGTTCTCATTTGAAAAATCACAGATGGGACCCGTGGGGCCCACACAGGGCCGCACACATTTTAAAAGGCACGGGCTTCCGATAATTCTATTGATATCCTGCAACTTTCGTATCTTTCAAATTTTCAGAAAAACGTATTCTAACCGAGGTGTTTAGCCGTTCCGGAACTTTTCACAAAGCCCATCCTAATAGTTTTTCCGGCCCTGTAGGGTCTGGTATTCACATCCGACAGCTTTGAGCAGTATATTTTCTGATTTAGTTTGTTCCGTAGATACCGAATTTGGAATAAAAAATAGGGGGCTCTCATTTGGAAAGTCACAGATTGGCCCCGTGAGGCCCACACAGGGCCGCACACATTTTGAAAGGCAGGAGTCCGCTAGTTTTATTGATATACTGACACTTTTCTATCTTTCAAATTTTCAGAAAAACGCATCCTAACCAAGATATTTAGCCGTTCCGGAACTTTTGACAAGCACTGGATATATATATATATATATATATATATATATATATATATATATATATATATATATATATATATATACAGGGAGCGGCACGTAAAACCGGCCCGTAAAGTGAACACATAAAATGAAATGTAATGTATTGAATATGACTACTCACCTTCACAGCAGCCTTCACAGCAGGTGCTGAAAGTGTCCTCCGCCCACTTCAACACACATGTGAGCACGATTGAGGAAATTCATATATACCCTTGTCAGCTCTTGTGTTGTAATGCTATTGGTGACATCCTGGATCCTGGTCTTGAGTTCTTCAATTGTGTGTGGATTTGTTTCGTATACTCTTCCCTTTAACAGTCCCCATAAGTAAAAGTCGCACGCGGACAAGTCTGGTGACCGAGGAGGCCACAAGCCTTTGCTGATTGTCCTCTCTGATGTAAACATCTCATGCACAAGGGACAATGATGCAGCTGATGTGTGGCATGTTGCACCGTCCTGCTGAAAGTAACATAACTGACGCTCCTCTTCGGTCAAGTGTGTATAAAACTCCCCAGGATTCCCATATACACGTCACTGTTCACTGTCGTCTCAAAGAATATGGGCCCAATAACGCGTGTGGCGGAAATGACACACCAAACACCAATCTTCTCATCATGAAAGTGTACCTGGTGGATTGCGTGTGGATTTTCTGTCGACCAATACCGGTTGTTTTGGGAATTTAAGAACCCAGACAGGTGGAACCACGCCTCGTCACTCATGATGAGCATTAGTGGATCCAAGAAACCACTGGCAACATTGCTCAACAGCCATGAACAGAAATGCACCCTCTTCTGCAGGTCAGGCTCCTTCAGTTCTTGCACAACACTTATCCGGTACGGTTTTAACTTCAGTCCCCTTAAAACACGTCTGCAACTTCTCTCACTCGCATGAACCTGTTGACTCAATCTCCTGGTTGACTTTCGAGGACTTCTTGTCATTATCTCCTCCACCTGCATCTTTAATTCTGGTGTGCAGACAGATGATCGTCTGTTCCTGGGAGCATTTTGAACCGATCCTGTACGTCGCCATTTTTCAATCAATTCCTGAATGGTGCTTTTTGCTGGCACAGAACGTCCTGGAAATTTCTCCCGAAACAAATTCTTTGTTTTCACAAAAGATCCAGTGAGAATGAACCCTTCAACAATGGCAACACGCTCAGGTATCGAATACGGCATTATCACACCCGGCTTAACACAACGAGGCCTTTTTCTCAACTGGTTTCGACAAGTTTCACTGGCTGCGGCTGCACGTGACTGCTGCAGGTCACGTAAGTCGACCGGACCTCGACACGCCTTCTCTTGGTAGGAAGGTAGATTATTTAAGTGTTGCCAAAAACACAATATATATATATATAGAGAGAGAGAGAGAGAGAGATTACTACTATAGTTATACAAGTAGTACACCCACTTGAAGATCGGAGCCTAAGCACTATCACAGCTTCAACACCGAAGACATCTCCTGATGATAACTCATCCTCTGAAGATATAATTCTAATTATATTTAACCTCACTAGCATAGTACACACGCTACGCACCTACATGTCAAAGCTGAAAACCGTCCCAGATCTGTTCAGCAAATTCACCATCCTCATGGATTAATTCTTTATCCTAAATCATGTTAAATTAAATAAATGTCTCCAAATGAAACTACAAATAAATGAATACTCATAGCCCAAGAGAAGACGTTAACTTTTGGGACCCACCCATCTTCAGACTGAATGAAATTGCACTTTGAAATATACGAGTTTTATATCTTACAATAAAGACAATTTTCTCACCTTTATGAAACATAAATATTATTTTAAGAAGTTTATAGTTGATTATGCTCTTGAAGTTGAAAGTGAATAATATTTTTGTTCTAATGAGATATCAATTTCTAGGATAAATTACACGAAAGCGCTGAGATTATCAATTTTTCTTCGTTTAGTTTCCATATATATTATTTAAATTTTCCTGCAGAGTGTCACAATGTCTTAAGTGAAAGGAATAGCTTGTTTTCTCTTAAGAAGAAACAACTCGTATAATTAACTGTTTTCATTAAATTACTGATATCTTGTTCAAAAAGGTATTTTATGAATGAGTAGTAAGTGATTTTTCATGTATGTATGTGTGCAACACATACACGAAGGAAATTAGAAATCAATACTATTGATTTTAATATTTAAGTGATATCGATATTACTTCGTAACAAATAAAATTCTTCAAAGAATATTAAGCAAGTGACGTAGAAGTTGCAGTAAACTTATTTAATATTACCCAAACTTTGCCACTCAATATACATACACAAGAGTTTCGATCTAAAACATGTTTTGCAACTACAACTTGAGGAGCAATATGGTCAGAACTTTTCTTTCTTTTATTACTTTCTTCATTGTAAGAAAAGTAACATTATAGCTTAACGAACTCATCAAGATAATGTTAGGCTCTTCAAGATTCATTACCGTTGTGCCACGATTTTCAATTTACGTTATTGAAGTATATAAAGTTAGTGGGACTAGCAACTGGTATTACTCTTCACAATAATTTGAAGTATAATGTGCTTTCGAACTTCAATATATACTTTAGACGCAATAAAGATGCCTTGAACATTGCAAAACATTTTAGTAGAGGGTATTTCTATTCATATAACAATGAATAGAATAACCAACCTTGTGTTTTTCCCCCAATAAATAAAAATGTATCACGGCAGGCCTTCTCCGTACTCTTGCGATTAAATCACATTTATATATGAGACATAGATTTCTTCAATAATTTTCTTTACTGTCCAGGAAATTCGATGGCGAGTGTGTCTCTGACAATATACATATATTTATCAAAGTAGTGGAAACAACCATACATTGCAAGAGGTAACATTTGTTAGTTAGCAACACTGAACTGTTAGTTATCGCCTTGCGATTAACTTTTCACAGTACTGGTTGCGTAATAATAATAATAATGCGTGTTTCTAATAGGACAGATGTTGCTGGTGCAAAATAGATCTCTCAGATTTTCAAAAGGGTCTAATTGTGAATCAAAACTGTATATACAAGATTGAAAATAAGTTAACCGAGAGCATTAGTGTCCAAAGTAATGACCCCGCACACAACTTACGGCAAGGCATTATCATAAAAGAGGAATAATAGACAGAACTCAAGTTTGTAAGAGGGATCGCCGAATGTTGAAGAGAAAACTCGCAAAACATCGTAGAACTAATGTGACATAACTGGTTGCAAAATTCAATCAGCACCTGCAACGTGTTTTTACAATCATATTTCAGCGAGAGCGTGATTACTTCAACATTCGAAGTCGTGTTCAGTGTTGCCCCGTCTGGATTCTTATCTTGAAAACGAGACGACATTATAGACAAGAAATACATTTTCAAATTTGATAGAAAATATGAAACACAATTTTCGTCTCGTTCTTGAGCCAAATGCAACATTAGTTCACCAAAATCTTAGATCTTACATACTATTATACTGTTAGGTAAGTCATAATATTTTTTAAAAAAAACTATAAATAATGAAAGTGATTATGCAAACAAAATGAAAACCATGTACTCACGTTTATAAGAAAGTCACTACACAAAATATACTATACCTCAATAATTAATATGATTTACATGTTATATCAGACATCATTCATTGGCCTCTCGTAACGCGCGATTTTGATAACTTTTAGATGGAATTAAGACGAAAAAGCAGGGTATAAATTTCGAATATAAACGTACTAATGAAACTAGAAAAATCGAGACGAGACCTGAAAATCTTTCCAGGAATTGAGATGGGAAAAAAAATATTCGAGAATCGAGACGACGCGAGTGTTTTCAAGATAATTACAAGACGAGACAAAAGACGAGATAATTACGAGACGAGAAAACTTTATTTCTCGCCTCGTCTCGTCTCGTGCGCTACACTTGTGCTGTAATTTCGATATATCGACGCTAATGCAGTAGCGTAAAAGTGATGACACTTAAAACATTAAAAAAAAATACCGCCGATGAAGAATAATAGTTTCATCCTTCATGTATTCAATAAAAAGCCAGGTCCAAAGAATCGTATGTCCCGAACTGTCTGCTATCTAGAACGTAGAAGTAAACGTAGAAGTAAACGTATGCTGGAGTCTGTTAAAATTTCATGTATTCTATATGGTCTGTTACTTTTCTTGAAGCATGAATTACTGGCAGTGATACGAAGACATTTTATCACTTCCATAGTGCAATCTATTTTATAGATATTTGCTATATCGTAGGCTTCCGAGATGACAATGAGCCCCACAATACAGAAAACCAGGTATGTTGACATGTGGTTTTAAAAAGCACCAAAATGAGTATCGATACTAGTGCTGTTGAATTTTTGTGACATTTGCGGTTTTCGGTTTTTGAGAAAACCGGTTTTCTGAAAACCGAAAACCGCAAATGCTGTTTTCAAAACCGAAAGTGCAAAAGGGGTTTTCAAAACCAAAAAACTAAAAAGCGGTTTTCAAAACCGAAACCGCAAAAGCGGTTTTCAAAACCGACATTTCGGTTTTATGAAATTCACTTTTTTCAAAAACTGGTTTTCGTTTTTTTCAAAAACCGATTTCGACAGCACTAAAATTCCATACCATGCTTTAGCCAACTCGATCTCCCGACAGGAATGTTATTGAATATATGTGGTTTCTTCTTCCATCATCCGTTACGCAACTTAATGCTGCTCTCCATTAATAATCATCCACTATTTCTCTGGAAATGATACTGAAATAAGCACGGATCAAGCTGTACTACAGGCTAACTGTAATCAAATAGCAATTAGCGTAAGTTGATGTTTTTGAAGAAGTTTAAGTTATTTTGTCAAATATTCGTATTTCTGTATTGTATTAGCATACTGTGTTTTTCTAAAGAATTATAGACTTAACCGTCGCACTACATAAGTACTTTTTGTAACGCGAACTACCAAAGAGAGAGTCATCTTGTAGCCACATTTTAAGATTAAATATATTTTGCAAAAGAAACAAATTAAAAACTCTCACAAAAAAAGAAGAAAAAACACTGACAACTGGACGGTACACCGAATAAACTCTTTGTTACACTGCCATCTAGGAGTAAAACTTCTAAATGTCAGTCACATCTCCTTCCAACGAAGAGGCTGGTGTACTCTGTGCCCACAATCTTAAAATAGCAAATTTATGAGACACACTATTGCAGTAACTGAAGTGAACAGTACAGAGGATAAGAATAACCGCCAAATTCAGAAAAGGCGGGATACAGTTATTTATTATACTGCCATTCAGGAGTGATACTTCTAAATGTTCTGTTACATCTCCTACCAAGAGGGACGGGGGCACTTTGTGCCCACCAACTTAAAATAGTAAATTTATGAGACACTGACGTTCAATTTGCACCACCGTAAATTATATACTTTAGCTAAATTTATTGAGCAATAACACTTTTTTTTACAATTTTAAAGAAACAATTATTTATGTTTAAAGAAACAATTAGTTCTGTAAGAACGTTGTATAATGTTTCTCCCTTAACCGAGTCGTACGCCTTTTTAAAATCAATAAATAGTTGATGCACCGGGGTATTGTATTCCCACTTTTTTCGAGTAATTGGCGAATGGTAAATATTTGGTCGATAATTGATCGATTTCGTCTAAGTCCGCACTGACAATGTCCAATAATTTCATCTGCGTATGGGGTCAGTTTTGCTAATAGAATATTTGAAAGGATTTTATAGGATGTTGACAGAAGAGAAATGCCTCGATAATTATTACAGTCAGTTTTGTCGCCTTTCTTGTGAATTGGAACAATGATTGATTCTTTCCACTCTTGTGGCAATTCTTCCTTGTTCCAGATAAGGAGAATGAGTTTGTGTATCTTGTTCCATAATTTTTCGCCTCCAGCTAAAATTAATTCAACCAGAATTTCATCTACGCCCGGAGATTTCTGTTTCTTTAATTTCTTTATGGCGGTTTCTACTTCTATTCGGTTGGGTTCTGGAATATACGATTCTGCGGTGTGTATCTCCTTTTCTCCACGAACACTAGATTTTGGTTGCGTGTTAAGCAAATCGTCAAAGAAATCATTCCATCTATTTAAGATGCTATCCGTGTCAGTGAGAACTGTACCGTCAGATTTCTTTAATATATAAGCACGAGGTTGATAGCCTTTCTTAAATTCGTTGATTCCCTTATACATGTCCCGGATGTTTTTATTTTTACTATTATCTTCAAGTTCCTTAATTTTAGCTTTCAGAAAATCGCGTTTCTTTGTTCTAAAAGTTTTGGAAGTTTCCCGCCTGATATCTGCGAAATTTTGTGTAGTCATTTCATTCGGATTTTGTAGTCAGCGTAATTTTGCCTGTCTTCTCTTCTCTGCTAGGGTAATGCATTCCTGGTCAAACCATGGTTTGTTCCTACGTATTTCCGCGTGTCCCAATTTTTCTTTTGCTGATATTTTAATGCTATATCTAATTTCAATCCAGGTATCCTCAACACTAGTGCACTCCAAATGTTTTAAAGCCGGGAATCTATTCGAAACTTCAATCTGGTATTCCTCTCTCTCTTACAATTTCTTTAAATTAAATCTCTCCGTTTTCGGACATTGAATATTACCTTTATTGAACGATAACCTCTCCCGTATTATCGCTACTACCAGGTAGTGATCAGTGTCACAATCAGCCCCTCTAAACGACCGGACGTCAATTATGCTAGATTGCCTTCTTCTATCTACTAAAACGTGATCAATTTCTTTATGTGTTTTCCCGTCTGGTGATGTCCAAGAGTATTTATGAACGTCACGATGTGGGAATTTTGTACTCTCCACGATTAGGTTTTTGGATGTTGCAAAGTTCACGAGTCTAACACCGTTGTCATTACTTTCCTTATGCAGACTTTCGTTCACTAATCGGTTTGAAAATATCCTCTCGTCCTACCTTTGCATTGAAATTCCCTAATAGAATTTTTATATGGTATCGCGGGAGTTGGTCAAATATCCGTTCCATTTCTTCGTAAAAACTGTCTTTTATATCGTCCTTATCTTCAGTTGGGACATGCACATTGATCACACCATAATAATATATCACACCGAAAACAAAAATATCACACCAGCGTCCCTTAAAATAAAACAAGAAAGTGTGTTAGTAACAAATTCAACCCGTTTAATTGCTGGTAATATACGTTTATGAACGAAAAACCTTGTTCCTAACTGGTGATTTTTATTTCCTTCCCCGTATAAGAACGTAAATTTTCCGGAATTTACTGATCCTTTTCCTTCCCACCTAACTCCCTGAACTCCTACTACGTCCATCCTGTATTTCTCTAACTCTCTCGTTACGGATTTTAACGGGCCTGCCCTAAGGACTCCTAATATTCCATGTTCCAAATCTCATGTCAATTTTCTTTTGCTGAGGTCGTGCCAAGTTATCAGTCCTTGTCCGAGGCTTTTATGAATATTTCTGAACAAGTGCTTTTTTCACAGGATGAGATTGTTAGCCCTACCCAAACCTCAAGCTGGAGGACCACTCCTAGTCGGCTGTCCGCGACTGCTTATTCAGTATATTCGCAGCTAACCTCTATATCTAAAGGCCTTCTTCTCGATCCGCAACCTGAGGACGCGCCATGCCGTGGTGACAGGAACCCGGAGAAAACAGTGAGGACATGGTAAAAATGCGAACAAAGCATCTGCGTGACGATGGTCGTAGTACGGAAAAAATTAAAGTAAATGTATGTATATATCTTTAGATAATTATCCCAATCACTTATATATATAGTTTAATTCTCATATTACTAATATTACATTTAGCTAGATTAGAAATTTCACTTGATTGTTTTTTCGAATACTTTTAAATTGCTGCTAAAGTTTCTAGAACCGTTGGTAAGTTGATGTTTTTTTTTTTTTTTTTTTTTTTTACATTTTTGTCCCCGAAAATATATAAAATAGGAAGATTTTCTTAAATGGCTTTTGGTGTTTCAGCTCTGGGGGCTTGTAGGTTAGAGGTCTTGACTGTTAGCTATCAGTCAGTGAAAACAAATAGCAAGAAAGCTTTTTTCCGAGAGATTTGTCCTTTAGAGTTGTTGCTGGAAGTTCTGTAGCTATGGTGGTCCAAGGCTTCCGGTTCCGCTAGAGAAACTGGTCTCTGGCTGTAACTTAGGAAATTCCCGTGATAGGAGTAGAAATTAAAGCGTCAGTTAGGAAGTTGAGTCCTATGTCAGAATAATGGCAAAAATGGACTCTAGTTTTAAAGTTTAGAAAGAATGATGAAAAATTCATTCTAGGAGTGATCCTAGGAAGAGTGTGAATCCAGGACGCTTAGGTTATTGAAATCTCCAGGTGCTGGTGGTTTCCCCTTTGTATTTGAATCCAGGTTGTGATTTGGGTTCGATTTCCGGACAGTCAGCCAATAGTGAGGCTTAGCTGGTGGTTTTATTAACACTACGACATTCGTGTACGAAAGTATAAGAGTGTGATTTTTATCTTGTACCTAGAGTGTTGAATGCAAGACGTATTATGATTGCAGGGCCATGTATGCCGGCTGTTAATCCTATTCCCTAACTTTACCCATCTTCGAATACTTAGATGGTTTCCTTAATGGAATTTCTCTGAGTGTAGAGAGTCCGAGCAGGTGTAGGCTAGGCCTTTACAAGAGTCAAGTTTAAGAGTCTTTGAAATCAAAGAATATGGGTCTAGAGTGATAGTGAATACTAGTTCCTATGCCGCAGACCCCAAGAGAAATTGAGAAATTGAACCAATTAGGTATTAGAATATTTTATGTTAGATGATGATTTCCTTATCCTCTCCAATGAGTACTGAGGAAGAAGGGCAGAATATTAAGTTAACTTTAAGGATACAGTAACGCCAGTTAAGTAGAGTACAGTACGTAACGGATCTAAATTACGAGTCACGAACCATACCTTAATTAGAGAGATATTAACTATAATAAACCAGTATGTCAGTAGTGTCACACAAGCAGTGTTGCCATCACAACATAAACTTATAGCTTTTCAAATAGTACGTATACCATTTTTTGACCTTAAAACAATTGACATAAAATGTGAAACAAAATATACAAAAGCTGGGTTATCAGTATTATCAAATAAGTGAGATATGAGGCTCCAAAGTTGAGAAATTATGGGGTCCGTACAGAGAAATGAACCAATGTACAACAACAAAAAGACTGAAGAAGGAACAAATGTACAGTAGGGAGTAAATCACAGCATCCAGTGGCTAACGGGCTTGATATGTCATACCAAGTGTGCGGAGAGAGCTAGAAATGTACGTATTTTGCTATAGTATCTATGGCTTTTCTGTTGTATGTATTAGTGTATTATGTTAAAATATTTTGGGTCTGTATAATATTGGTAGCCTGAATGGAGTGTGTTTTATTTTCATCGTTTTCTCACATGTTAACGTTTGCTATACTCTCGACTGACACCTATCACAGGTCATTAATCTTAACGAATATATTCTGACGTACTTTCTTGTCACAGATTTGTTACCTTTCATGCCACAGTTTCTCTGTACTCTTTTCAGGTGCAACGCCGCCGTTTCTGTGGTTTGGAGGGCATACAGGATTTTATGCAGAGTTGCAGCCCCAAGACAGTTCGTTTCATAGGTCTCAGAAACTCTTGGACATATCAATTCCAGACAAACGTCATTGGAATTGCTGCGCTACAGGAAGACTTGCTTTTTCATTTCAGCATTACGTCACATGGGACATCTTGTTTCTACGGTTACCGTAACATGTGCCCTTTTTGGGTGAATCCTGTATCAAGCCCCTTTAGTCACTGGATACTGTACATGCTTTAGTTACTCCCTACTGTATATTTGTTTTTTTCTGCAGTCTTGTTGTTGTTGTACAGTACAATTATTCGTTTCTCTCTACGGACCCCATAATTTCTCAACTTTGAAGCCTTACATCTTCCTTAATTGACAACAGTGATTACCCAACTTTTATTTATTTTCTTTCACGTTCATGTCAATTGTTTTAATGCCATAAAATGATATACGTCTATTTGAAAAACTATAAATTTGTTAGGATAACAACACTGCTTGTGTTACACTACTGCCGTGTTCTTGGTCACGTGTCCCCCTCCCATAGGTATTAAGTTACCTGCACACATATTGCATTTCCTGTCTTTTTCCGGTGTTTTTAGGTTATAACTCGGCAGAGCCTCACTCGGTCACTACTTGGTATATGTATTATACGTAGCGGGTAAACAGGGCATTTCTACCGAGTGACTATTACCACGATAATTAGCGAGTCACAATTAGTCAGGGTACTAATTTTCATAAATATCTAGCTGTCACGGTTTGCATACGTCCCTTGTTAGAAGATTAGACAATATCGTGTTTTATAATAATGTTTTTCCTAACGTTAATTACTCTGCATCATAGGTATAATGATTATTTGCTTTTGACATTCATAATCACCGTAATCAGTTTATCGTAGAGCTTCTTACCCATAAGTGGCAATTTGAGCAGAATCGTAACAAATGAAAACGCGCAGTCTTTACTCGTAAACTGGGATAAGCTCCTGTTTCCGGAACATAACAATGATCTAGGGAGTACCCATATGACAATTGTTTGGGACTATCTATTCGTGTAGAGAAAACATTTGTTTGCAAGAATGATCTCCATCACACTTACTGTAAAAATGCCCAAATTTGAATACGTACTTCTCTATGTTTCATTTTTATCTAAGGTTAGAATTGGGAGCCAAATGTTTTCGATAGTCCACACCAATAAAATGTTTCATTGTGGGATTAAATATCCTTCATGTAAGAAACATTTTACAGAATAATTCATCTTTTAATACTTTCATCACCAAGAAGGGAACGGCGGAAGGCATTATCTAAAGAAATAATTCAACACAAACATCCTTAAAACACCTGGAAGTTCCTTTACTTCATTACCGGGATTCGTAAGTCATTCTTAATAATATATAAACCAAGTCTCATAGTCAATAACCCCTTTTAAGGAAGTTTGCTTTCTAACTGTCCATCGTAAATTTGTAGAAATACTTAACTAGATACAAAGCAAATTACAAAAATTACGTTTGAGTGTGTGTTCATCAACTGTTAAAAACACATTTCTCTCTGTTTCAATCCCTCTATATATTTTTCTTCCATTGTGTTTTTTTCTCTTTACAAGCGGTTTTCTTTCCTCTTTTATTTGAACACTTGCTCCCCGTTGTTAACAAGTTGAGTTTTTCATTAGAGTGAGACCTGACGTCTGGGTCTGTTGAGAGATTTCCATAAAGGTTGGTTGGTTTCCTTTTTTCTCTCCCCCCTTTCAGCATTGTCCATGAGGATAAAGAAAGACACGGAAATGCAGAGAGGTAGAGTGAGTCGAAAGAAACGACAGAGATGGAGAGAGACTGAGAGAATGGACGTTTCCCATACTGACCTCTGAATTATTTGCAAGCTGCTGCTGAGATTAAATAGTAAAAAGGGATTGTTACAACTGAATAATCCACTAGAGTTTCGGAAAAGAGGCTTGTCATTAGAAGAGCTCTGTTAGTGTTTCCAGCACTCACGGAGATTGTGCGATGAATTTTTCATAGTTGAGTTGTAAGCGGTGGCTAACCCTGACATTCCCATCTTCACCTGCACAACTCCCAAAATCCCCCGAACCTCTGCGTATCCCACTCTGCTTTCAAAATGGTCCATTTCATTCCCTTTTTCTCTCCCCACTCTCAGCTATCCCCATTCACTCCATTGCCCTTTTACACACTCACTCGACCTGTGACTTCCATCACCTGTGTCGCTTTGCCCCTTCCGATGCAGTCGCTGCGACGACCAAAACAGTGACGAGAAAAATCACGTTTCATTGTTCTTTCTGCTCTTTGCACTTGAAGCTTCGCTACTTCTTGTTTCGAAAATAATCAGTTACATAGGAATACGTAGACGGAATGTGTTATAATAGCTCAAATATATGTCTTTGTAATTAAAGTCAGGTTTGTTAGCCATTATGAGGTACTTTGTAAATAATTCGTTTTGTTAACAAGGTTTCTTGTTATAGCACCTTACTTTACACACAGTAATAAGTTTACGTGAGCAAGAGTGTTCAATTTTCAGCTCACTCTGAGGCCACCATTTCCATTATCACAACTGGCTGGGTATTTGTATCAAATTAAGAAGATTTTATGCTGTAAGATTCCTCACTAGCTCCTTTGCAATGTAAAATGCTATATTTTGAACATCATCCATCACTTATAATTTTCTTATTATATTTAATCTTACCCTTTAACTAACAATATAAATCAGTTATTATACTTCTAGGTTTCCATAGAATATCCTATCCTGCTCCCTTTGTTCTTTAAAATTACCTTTGATAATATTCTTGTATATTTAATTTTCTCGTTGGTTTCATTTTAATTAGCTGTTTCGTTCAACTCTTTTTTTCCCTTATTTTAAAGGATTCTTTTTCCACACATTCTTATTGATTTCTTCTTATTTCTTACATTGTACAGGACAACTATCTTGCCGTGCATAGTACTTAACAGGAAAAGTTCTGGAAATCTTTTTGTTAGTTTTTATTCAATAGTAACTAAACACTGTTTCTTCTTCGTAAGCACATCTTTCTCTATTCCTATCCTTAATTTCATTTCATTTTTTCTTTTAATTCACATCTTCACAAGATACTCGAACGCAGAAGTTTTAGTGCAATTTCGATGTTCAATCAGTACTTCTGAGGAAAGAAGACGCATTGCAATTTCCAAAAAAACAGGAACGGACTTACGCTCTTCAATAATAATAATAATAATAATAATAATAATAATACAACTTTATTTTATTTTAAGTGCTATGAACAGCTCGTAAGCAAAATTACAGCACTATATTAAAACCATTATATAATAAATTAAACAGGCCAGAAAATGTATAGTATAGAATGACTATTAGAGCAGGTTAAGGCCTTTGTCAGAAGGTTAATATATTAAAATTATAAAATTCAAACTGATATGTAAAGCAAAATATTAAAAAAAACAGTCAAATCCATAATATACGATTTAAAAAACTACAGAAATTAAAGTCTCATTTAACCACCGTTTAAAACAATGAAACAACCTTACTTAAAATTGTATATACATCCAACATGCAAAAATCTTTTTCACTTATTGTCATATTTTAACATAAAAGACTGGTTCTTTGAGTAAAAGATTATAATATAAAAATACGCTGAAAATAACTAACTAACTAACTCTATGGCCTATGGAACCCGGAGGTTCAGTGCCGCGTTCACAAAAGCTCTCCACTGACTTCTATCCTTAGCTAACTGGATCCAGTTTCTACTTTGTATTCCTATCTCTGCGAGATCCATCTTAATATTATCCTCCCATCTGCGCCTAGGTCTTCCTAATGGTCGTTTTCCTATGGGTCTACCAGTCAAGACTTTGAAAGCGTTTTTACTTTCTTCCATTCTAGCTACATGACCTGCCCACCTAAGCCTCCTAGACTTGACAAAATACACAATAAAAATAAAATAAAGATAAGCAGCTAGAACCCTTGGCATAAAGTTAAAACAGTTCAATTTTTGTAAGAAATGCTCTGATATTTCACCTAACATATGTTCATTTTAAATTGTGACATTGTCATCCTTCTTAGTATTTCACGTTTTGAATTTAATGCAACCAATGTCGATCGATTCCTAACACTATAAGTCGGCACTCTTATTCCTACATTTTCTAAGCAATATTCGCTACTATATTTGTTATCCAACACCATTTGAATAAGTAATTTATCAATAACTTTCCCCCTTTTCCGATAGTGCTTGAAGTTCCCTAAACGTTAACCAATATCCATAGTCATGTGCATAATAATCCCTTTTTTTTTTTCATTTTATAAAACAGCAGCCTTATGAAAATTTCTGTACACCTTCGGTTTTGTTGGATAGACTTTTCCAGATAACTGATCCAAATTCCAATTTGGATCTAACAAGCGCCTTATATAGGTACTAGGCCATTGATAAAATATAAAGCCTATTGTTTTTCTTGTCGATTGTACTATGTCATTTATGTGATTGCCAAATTTTAATTGTCTGTCATAAAAAATATCGAGATCTTTAATTTGTTCAACTTCGTCTGTTGTTATTACATTAATATTATATTTGCTAACAAAATATTGAGCTTTATTAGTGGATGTCATATGTTTATTTTTCTCTCACACCAATGCTTTACTGTATCTAAATCTTTCTGCAGCAGATAATTGTCATACTCGTTATTAACTACTCTAAAAAGCTGCGTATAAATGTATTTTTGAGTATTCGACTTTTTCTGGTAAATCATTGATGAATAGAGAAAATAAAAGGGCCCCCAGAGGAGTTCCTTGAGGTATCCCCTTCCCTATTTGACTTTGACTAGATGTTACATTCCCTATCTTTACTTTAAAAGTTCTATTTGATAAATAACTTTGAAACCCACTAATATATGACAATGATAGGCCAATGTTTGATAACTTTCTTAGTAGTAATTTGTGATCAATGGAACAGCTTACTACTACCAACAGTACTACTAACTTTATATATAGCCTTTGACATATCGATATATACAACATCTACCCGTAAATCACTTTTTAGTGCAAAGTATGTAAAATCAGTAAAATGGATAAGATCTGTTGCAATTGATCTAACTTTAGAGAAACCATGTTGCGTATCATTTAAGATATTCTTTACGTTGAAATATAAATGTTTGTTCACAATTAATTCAAAAATCTTAGAGAAGACACTTACTAAACTTATAGGTATATATATATATATATTACATTTTGATCACCATGTTCGTATATTGGTAGTACATATGATTGTTTCCATTTTGAAGGAAATATTCCAGTTTTCAACGATGTGTTATATATGTTTGCTAAATTTGACGCTACTTCATTACTACAACCTGTAATGACATAATATGGAATGTTATCAGGTCTAGGTGTAGCACTCTCCTTAATTTTACTAATCGTTTCAATTACATCTTTTTGCGTAATGGATGGAATACAAATCGACATATAATTACCATTATATTCTGTCAGTTTCGTAACCTTACATTTTTTTATTTTGGTTAGAGTCAAAATTAAAAGAATTATAAAATACAACTTTAAAATGTTCTGCTATGTCAGTAATTTCTAACACTGATGTATTATTATACTTCATTCGTTTTGGTATTTGTTTGCTATGTTATTTTTTGAATGATCTCCAGCAGTACTGACTATCTTTAGAAATACTGTTCTCCAATGATAATAAGTAAACTTTTCCAGCCTCTATATATATATATATATTTCTTTTTGACCACCTTTCTTAAATCGGATTACCTCTGATACCAAATTTTATTATTTGATTTTCTGGCCTTTACAAAATATTTTGTTTTCTTATTTATCAATGATTTAAGATCTTTAGTCATCCACGAGTCCCTATATGTTGTATTATTATTATAAAGCTTCTTCGATATGTGAGAATCAAAAACTTCATATATATTGTCATACAAGGTTTCAGACCTTTTATCGTCATTGTTAGTAGGATCATTAATTTCTTTTGTATTCTTTATTTTGTAATAAACCTGTAAGAAATCAGCTTTCTTGAAGTCATTATTGCTGGTCTGTTTCGTATTCTTTTTAAAGTTATTATTTCTTATAATATACCATGAGTATATAAATGGTAGGTGAAAACGATCATTTTTTTGTAATTGGTTCAACATTAAAATTTATTGCACTATTTTCTATATTCGTAAGCAACAGGTATAATACTTTATCTTTATTCATGACATCGTATGACTTGTTTAGATGATTCAATTGAAGAAGGTTGCTTAATTCCATTACTTTTTCTGCTTTTTTCTTAACATAAAAATTTTTAGCGGTTACAGTTGCAGTTTCCCAGTCGATTCCTCCAGCGTTAAAATTACCTAATATTATAAAATTACCGTTTGTTGTCAACAAGTATGAACTCAGTCACAGTAGTTTGTAAATTCTTTAACCGTAGAGTAGGTGGAAAATAGTGCAAGAAAGTAAAAGTGGTTTATTGTCTGGAATCAAAATGTTTATTACTATTGCATCTAACCTATCGTCATGGACTTGTATATAATAATAATAATAATAATAATAATAATAATAATAATAATAATAATAATAATAATAATAATAATAATAATAATAATAATAATAATAATAATAGTGGGGATTGGCATTTGAGATTGACAGTGAGCAATGTAACTTTTCTAACGGAGAAGAAAGTTTAAGGTGCAACCATAAAATGGCAATTATAACCAATGACCACAATAAATAATATTTATTTATGATTTCAACTAAAACTGGTAAAATATAGACGCATTCATGACATTCGATCTTCAATAATAATGCTTGAGGTTTGCCAGTGAGAGTGTACACAACGCTGCAAAAATTTCACGTTGATCGTTAAGAAATTTTGATCTTTTTGTTGCCTTTTTCCTGGATTCTCGGCCCTCAGATTTTTATACGATTATAACTTCATTATCTCTGTCCATTAGTAGCCACAGTCTTAGGAAAAATCAAATCCTGCTTCAGTCCACTCAATCCAGTTTTGAGATTTTCTAAAAAAAAATAAATAAATAAATAAATAAATAAAAATAATAATAATTCCAGTTGAGAAGCTTCTCTTGTTAATAAGTCTCAGAGATGGATTAAAGTTCGATAGAGTCCTAAGCTATTGAAGGTAATAAGGACTTTTATATATTCAGTTATCCTTTGCCAACGACAAATCGACTGCATTGTAGTTTGCAGCTGCGTGCTACATATTGCCATTAAACCAGTCGATGCAGAGCGTAGGGTCCCTATATACAAAAATAAACAAACTAATACTATTTAGGGAACAGGCTAACAGGGTAGTTTTCATTGCTTATAGAAGTTTATCATAGGAGTTTATAGAACACAAACCACTGCTGCTGTAAGTAGTATTTTAAATTTGTTTTTATCTTATATTTTATAAATGCACACATCCAGTTTTTTCTTTAAGTTTTCTGAGAGTCCGCATGAGACTAGGGCCTTAAACTATAGCATGTTTAGGTTATACGTAAATCCGACAATAATAAAGTACATGGGTCTGAAATTAGAAAATTAACATATAATATTCAGGATTGATACCTTCAGTTTAAACAATCACAGAACTAATGCGTTGCTTCAATGCCCACAGAGAAAACAACAATCTATGTGATATACGTAAAAACGTAGGTTACATGCGTAAATCATGTAATTTTTCCACTTAAAGTACGAAAATACATGACATCCTGCAGCAAATGTATAACTGAAAACGTGTTTTACAATACTGGTCGTATAAGTCTTCCATCTATACGTACTTTCCATATGACTCCATATAAGCGGTATAGACAGCATTTACAAATGAATGTGTATCATATAGCTGACATATGTATAATACATATACGTACGTAATATAGGCCTACGGAAGACTGTTAAATGTCAGGCATCTAGCAGCTGCATGATGCAACATCTGAGTGGGAAAAATCAGTACGTATGTATGGATAATATATGCTCCTACAGATTTCCGTAGTAAACATATGGAATCCGTATATTTGTGTAACATATCGTTGTTGGATAACGGATTTTTCTCAGTGCGGAAACATACTCTATTCAAAGTAAGTCACGAAAACTAACAGAAGACTGATGCAGAACCTTTATAGCAGAGATCAGAAGTGTGAGATTGTTCTTATTGAATATTCACCGATAACGTTCTATCCTCAAAGCATTCTACAGACACTTCATTATTAGTGATATAAGTGTAATCAAAATTCGTGAACAAACATTTATTCAGACCTAGGCTGAATAGGTTGAATTATAGAGCAGCATGCAGCCTATATTTAGCTGCTTTCCCCCACCCCGTATATTACAGAATAAATTAATTTATTGTGGTATACACTAAATTGCCCATGTAGGCTTTCTGTGTTATATATTACTAACTTTTTTTACCTTTACGAGGTCAAAATATCTAAATATATCTCGATCAAATTAATTTTTTTTTTATTCACTAAAGCAGAATTGACAACAATAAATTAGCATAAATTCCAAATTCGGTCAGCAAAAATACTGAAGTATAGTGGAACTTACATTACATTACTTTTTGGTGCAGAGGAAGGGCTTTTGTGAAAGTACCTACCATATAGCCTGGGGCGCCGGAATTTGTTAATCTGGCCTGACTCTTCCTACTAATTTAACACCACCAGGAATAAATGGATGACTAATTAACACTAGAACGCCCATTATCTTTGACGCCCCCTAGCCTGCCTGGAGATGTCATTTTGACACCGCTTACTTTTGTATAAGGAAACTAAATTTAAAATATGTTTAATGATGTTCGAATACACTTTCCTAATGAATATATTTAAGAAACAAAAATTGTTAATCGATATACATGTTGTAGTAGGTTTTAAATCCAAAAATTTTGAAAATACTACATACATGGAAGTCACTGTTTTTTCACTATTTTATAGTAACATCTTAGTAAACAAACTAGTTTTACAGATTTTTCAATATACTTTGTTACACAGACACATAAATGAAAAAATGACACAAGAATAGTTCCGCAACTTCGACTGCTCATTTTTTGTCGCACTGGATGCAAGTATAGCGAACCTGAGTATCACACTTCCCACACACTAGTTTCAAGCAGGTAGAGTACCTTTTGGTCGTGAGATATCCCTTGTATTTTCTGATTTGACATTTCATCCGTTTCCTAGTGCACTCTGACGCCGAATTTCCCGCAAGCACTGCTAGATTCTTGGGGATAGCTGGGCATTCATGCTTCCTCGTCTCTACATACATAAGATTGTCAAAGTTCTTCGGCCAAAGACTGAATAAGATTTTTTCGGGATATTTTCTTCCCTAGAGTCTCCCTATAGACAATCCAAACATTTATGGCTGCCAACTCGAGAACATTGTAGAAGCTGTGAACAGGCCTTCGTCGAGACCCTGCCTTGACCGAATACTTCCTGGCCATTTGGTCAATAATATAATTTACGTATTTAGTAGTGTTGTAGAAGGAAACGCCTTCTGGAGTTCTCTGGTTATTGCTGCTAATTTGGACGCCACCAGAATGAAGGGAAGGGAGAAGCAGAACGTTCTTTCTTTTCCCGCACTGGTAAACTGTAAGAGTTATTCCCTCGTGATTGTAAATTGTCGAATCATAGCATGGCTGTTGAGAAGTTCTAATGGCATCAGGTATTTCTCTTCTCGCCATATTCAAGGTACCAACAATGCTTAATTTCTTCAACCGGAGTTCGTTTGCAAGTTTGAGTGAGGTGAAAAGGTTGTCGCAGGAAACATCACGCCCAGTGTTCAAGATAGGTTCTACTAATTTCATAAAACATAGTATGCAAGCCCTTTTGTGGCCTCTGTTCATCCTTACCTAAGTATAGAGATGCGTTTACCATATACTTTGAATTCACATCCACAAGAATCAATAATTTCTTGCCATATTTGTCTGGCTTCGATGCCATGGGTTGGGTGAAAGAACATCTAGCTTTGCTAGGAAATAATTGTTCATCGATTAGGAAATTTTCTCCTGGCTTGTAACAAGCGAGACAATCTTCTATGAATCGGTTCCATACAGAAAAGAAAAGAGTGTAGGGATCACTTTTGAGACGGTTAGACCGCGTCTCTTTCAAGTTGAACCTAAGAAATAGCATTATTTCAGAGAAACGATTTCTTGACTTGGTATACTTAGCAAAACCTAAGCCCCATTTATCTTCCCAAAGAGAATGTAAGTCAAAACTTTTGCATCCACTTACTCCTCGAGCATAAGGGATAAATATAAATGTAAAACGTTCATTCCTCGTCATGGACCAGTCATCAGTTTTCAAGACTAATGAGCCTCAGCTACAGTGCAAAGCTGAATGTGATCCCAAACCGGTTAGTTCAGAAAGAGAAACCAGACATTAGCAGGACTGCCATCCACGATGTTCCTCTTGCCTTAATTCGTTGGTCTAGACACTTCTCTGAGGGCTTTTAGATAGTCGCCCTCCAGGATTATTAGATCCTATTTTTTTTGCGCGTTCCACTTTGTACCGTTCCCTTCGATAAGTAGACTGTCTGTACAAAGGCGTTTTAGTGTCTACTCGATACCAGGCAGAGTCCCTTCCCTTTTCCCTTTGTTAGTACCAGCACTAGTACTTGCAACAGTAGTTGGCTGATTTGTATGATTCCCTTCACTGTCACGGTCCTAAGTTTTCACTTGAGTCAGATTTATCACCACTCCCAAATTAGTCATATCTGAATCGATTTGGCAATTCCAACTCACCTTCATCTGAATCGTCCATTTCTTCAGGCAATTCACCACCATCTGATTGTTCTGCGGACACATCTTGCATAATACTGTCATCATTTCGTCTGAAAAAAGTTTTTTTTTTTTTTTTTTTTTAGATGCAACATTGTCTTGGAAATTTATTCAGTAAAAATTCACACTTCTGACGTGAAAAAATAAACTCTTGTTTATTTGACGCAACAACGAGACTAACGTACTTACAAAGCACTCTGGTCACGTGTTACAACAAAGGTCTAAAAACATTTAGCACAAGCACACCTTTAACAACTTTTGTAGTGCAAACTTGCTCACAAAATAAATTTGATATCAGAATACAAAGCAAAAGAAATTTTGTTTAAGGTGATTAGATGCAATTAATACTTCATTTCTTTATTCAAAAGTTGAGGGACATCAATTAGTGGAAGAGCATTATTTGTTGTAAAGCAATCGAGTAACAAGTAGGTCCTTATAATCTGGCACTAGAGGATTTCACCCTCCATCTTGGCCTGGGATTTGTGATCATCATTATTCTTTACTTAATTTGTAGATGGTCAATGAGCTTTGAAAGAAATGTGCATAAACAATAACAATAACATATTAAATAAGTGTTACAACAATATTATTAAACTAGTAAAAAAAAGGTACACTTACAAAACAATAACCTAGGTGCAAGGAACAATGATAATAAATAGTGCAGAAGCAAATATTGTGGAATATGCTGAACATTGTTGAAATATATTATATTAGAAATTGACGACTAATGGTAAGTGATGAATAACACATTATAGTGATGTTACAAGGGACAAATGCATGTTAACCTTCTGTCCTGGGGCGGCTCAGTACTGATGAGACACGTATGGAGAGCCCTTGTTAGTGATGTAGAGAAACTATGCTATAATGGAAAAGTATGACGAATATGCTGGTGAATGGGTTAGTGTTGGAAGAACGCGGCATGATGATGATTTGCTGGAATACTCCGAAGGTATATTGAAACCAAGGGCCGAAGTGGTATCTAATAGTATTTATATGGAGATTCTTGCTGTAAGTCTGTAAATATTGTATCTATAAAGATATCCTTCCGATCCTGGAGATTCTTGGCTATAAACTTTGACGCAAGTGGGCGATGTGGCGAACGAGCTGACGAAAGTCAATTTTCTCATATAGATCAGTATTATGGTAATGGAGTTTGATCTGATATGCTAAGCGACTATCGTGTCTCTCTAGAATCTCAAGTCTACTATAGAATTTCTGTGCTAGGTGACCAAAAATGAGTACACTTCTCATGAAAGCTTTGTAGTGTTAAGCAGTAAATTAGAGTTTAATCCCCAGTTCTGACCAACAAGACGTCGAAGAAGTTGTAGTCTGTTTTTAGCATTCGTAACAAATTTCTGAAGCTGGAGTGTCCATCGTAACTTATCGTCAAAGTCGATACCTAAGTATGTGGCTATTTTGGAAGGATGAAGAAGAAGGTGTTCGCCTACCCGTATCTGCAGTAAATTTGGATTACGTCGAACTTTAAAACGACACTTAGATGGGAGATCAACTCGTGTCTGAGTTTTGCCTTCGTTAACTGACAATCGCCACTTGCCACACCAGTCAACGAAAGCTGTAATCGTAGCCTGCAAACTCGTGTTAATTTGTTGTATTGTTTTTCCTAATGTTAGGAAGGCTGTATCGTCAACGTATTGGAATAGGTAAGTGTTCGACGCTGGAGATAGCAATTCTGAAGCATATAAAATGTATAAAACAGGCGATAAACTAGAGCCTTGCAGCAACACCTGTGTATGGGAAGACTGGATGAGTAAGGATCCAATTTAATCAGTTTATAAAATAATCTGTAGTGTCAAATCTGGTTGAATGCCTTTTCAAGATCCACCAGGATGAGACAGGATGCAAGCGATTTATTATAGTGATTATTAAGAATGGTTGTTAAGCGTAATGATTGACAATTTGTACTGTAATGAGGTCTATATTCAGTCTGATGAAGTAGTAAAAGTTGACGTTCAGAGATATAGTGGTGTAAATGTAGGACTAGTATTTTCTCAAGGACTTTGCCCAGGGTAGAAGTTAGCTGGATTGGACGATATTATTGTACAGAATACGGCGGTTTGTTCGGTTTAAGAAACATACAGGCTATTGAAACCTTCCAATCGCAAGAATAGTATCCATTAAGGAGTATAAACGTATAGACTGTACCCAGAAAAATGAAGAAATTTGCCGAACATTCTTTATGAAGTCTGTACGATATTTGATCAAAGCCTGGAGCAGTGCTACGCTTGCGCTTAATAACGGAATGAATATCTCCAGAACTGATGTCCCTGGTCAAAGGATTATTGAAGTGTAAACTGTGACGAACGGAAGGTTGTAGTAATTTGTTGATTGCTACTTCAAAAACTCGGAGACTGCGACGGTGAATGCTTGGAGGAGGTATAAAGGCTGTCGGTAGAAAGGTGGTGAAAGCATCGGCTTTCTCTTTGTCTGTATGTAATGACTGGTCGTTATGGATAAGAGGAAAAGTGGAATTTACTTTCGCGAAATCTTATTCTTTAGGTGAGTAGGAGCAAGTAATACTTTATTTTCTTATTCAGGAAGTTGAGGGGTATCAATTAGTGGAACAGCATTCTTTACCGTAAAACACTTGAGTAACGAGGAGGTCATTATAATCTGCCACTAGAGGGTTTCGCCCTCTCTCTTGAACTGGGATTTGTGATCATCATTTATTCTTTATTTAATTTATAGTTGGTCAGTGAGCAGTGAAAGAAATATACATAAACAATAATAATAATAATAATAATAATAATAATAATAATAATAATAATAATAATAATAATAATAATAATAATAACGTATTAAACAAATGTTACAATAATAATATTAAACTAGGAAACAATAGCGCACATAGAAAACAATAACCTAAGTGCGAAAAACAATGGTAATAAATAGTGCAGAAGCAAATATTGTGGAATATACAGAGTATTGCTACACAACTAATGGAAAGTGATGAATGAGGTGCTCTGGACGCCACAACACATTATAGTGATGTTACAAGAGACAAATGGATGTTAATCTTCTGTCCTGGGGCGGCTCAGGACCGATGAGTGACGTATGGAGAGTCCTTATTAGTGGTTGAGATAGACAGCGCTATAATGAAAAAGAGATGAGAAATATGGTGATGAATGAAGTGATGATGGAGAATGCAGCATGATGATGATCTGCTGGAATACTGCGAAGATATATTAAAAGAAAGTCACGGAGTGGTGTATAATAGTGCTTATATGGATAATCTTATTGTAAGTCTGTAAATATTGTATCTAGAAAGATATCCTTCCGATCCTGAAGATTCTTAGCTATAAACTTTTGATGCAAGTTGGCGACGTAGTGAATGAGCAGAAGAAAGTCAATTTTGTAATATAGATCAGTATTATGGTATGGGAGTTTGATCCGATGTACTAAGCAAATGGAGTGTCTCTCTAGAATTTCAAATTTATTGTAAAGTTTCTTTGGGACTGAACACCAGGCTAGGTGACCAAATGTGAGTACACTTCTCAGGAAGGCTTTGTAAGTGTTAAGCAGTAAGTTAGAGTTTAATCCCCAGTTCTGACCAACAAGACGTCGAAGAAGTTGTAGTCTGTTTTTATCCTTTGTAACAAGTTTCTGAAGCTGTAGTGTCCATCGTAACTTATCGTCAAAGACGATACCTAAGTATGTGACTGTTTGGATAGAATAAAGATGGTGTTCGCCTACCCCGTCTTTAATAGATTGGGATTACGTCGAACTTTACTACGACACTTAGATGGGAGAACGACTACTCTGTGAGTTTTGTCTTCGTAACCGACATTCGCCACTTGCCACACCAGTCGACGAAAGCAGTAATCGTAGTCTGGAAATTTGTGTTAATTTATTAGCCTACATTGTTTTTCTTAATGTTAGGAAGGCTGTATCGTCAGCGTTTTGGAATAGATGAGTGTTCGGCGCTGAAGCATTTATGTGTACTGATCTCACAAGTACGTTTGCAATTCTTCATGTATGCTTAGTACAGTAACTAACTACAAGAGAAATTAGGTTCGAAGTATGTGTGACGCGAAAGCTCAACTTTCTTTAATTTAAGCTAGTGTCACTTTCGTTAATACACAAATCAATTTCGCACGCGTTTTCTTCCGTGTTTATATTATTATATTGGAAAAAGTCAAGAAAATTTTCTAACTTCTAACCTAAGAAGTAAATATTTTATTTATGGTTTTACGACGAGAAGTACCAAAATGACACCTTATAGCATTCTAATGTTAAAAACAACAGAGTTAATATATTACGACTTCCGAAAATGTATATTTACAAAGTGGGAAACATTTTTACATCATTACAACGGGGAAAAATTTTTATTAAACAATAAAAGATTACATTCGGTACATATCCTCCACGACTTACTCTGCAGGTCTTAATTAATCACTTTTTGAGGTACTTGTTAATCAATGTAGATGATAACATGTTAATTTTCGTACTTGAGATCTCTCACTTTTCGGGGCTTGTTTGTGTAGATTTTAGGTTTTAGAATATCTCAAAGGATATTCCCTCAGTGAATAAAGTCACATGATTTAGCTGTCCAGTTCTGGTCACCATTAAAAGAGCGTATTTGGCCCAAGAATTTCTTACGCAGCAAGGCAATGATTTCGTGGGAAATGAGGCTGGTAACGCCATCTTGCTCAAACACCAGTTCCAGTGAAACGAGGAAAAAAACTGTTAGCCATATTGCGGTACAGTCTTCCATTAACATTCACTGCATTCCCCTCCTCGTCCTGTAGCGCTACATGTCAACCGAACTGTAACTATTACTAACATAGGAACTTCTAATGATGATCCCTAAATCAAGTTTAGCATTCTTACATCGAAACGGGGGACACAGTGCCTCAATGGCAGAACGCTTACCTCTGGTGCGTGGGGACCCTGGTTCGATCCCTGGCGAAGTACGTTTGTGGCAGATAACACCGTATACCTGGGTTTTCGCGGAATGCTCATGTTTCCTCCCACATTCTCATTCCACCAATTATTTCCATCATCATTCATTTGCCTTAATCATCGTCTTTCTTAGCCTAAGGGGCATATCCGAGGGACGTTAAACTGAACGATTTAATTTTAATTTACTTACATCGAAACATTTGTCCATTGCGATGGTATAGAAAAATGTTTCAATGTTCTTCAAAATGGCATTAAGCATATTATATACACTGCCGGTCAAAAGTTTCCGGCCAGATCAAAAAACAGGGAAATAATAAGTTAAGCTTGTAATACGGCACAATTTTGGATAAGATACTTAATAGTTTAGGAACACAGTGATAGTTTTAACATCAGAATAACGTAATAACCTTATTGAGCAAAGAAAATTGACAAATTCTTTAAATGTTCTTTCCGTCAAAGAAACCGCTCTTCGCCGCTGCCAGACGTTTCACCAATCGGGGCATGTGGCTTACAAGTTTTTGAAGATTTTCATCTGAATTATTATTCCAGGCGTTCTGCAGAATATCAAACACATCATCAGCAGATATTGGATAGTCTTTTCGTACACTTCTGCCAAGCTTTTACCAGAAAAGTTCCACGGGGTTACTATCTGGAGACTGGGGAGGCCATTCCGTGATACAAATATATCGTTTGGCTTGTTTCTTCTTATAATAACTAGAACACAGTTTGGACGTGTCCTTCGGATGAGTATCTTGCAGAAAAGTAATTCTGCGACCAATCAAATCAAATTCTGAGGGAATAATATGGCTGCTTAAAAGTCAATGATAACCATTTTTGTCCAGATTTCCTTGTATTATGTGAATACAACCAATTCCAGAATTTACGAAATAACTCAAAAGTATCATAGAACCTCCTCCATGTTTAATAATCGGGGTTACACAGTTAGAACGCGTCTTTCCTATAACAGGTCTTCAAGCATAAATTCGATGTCACTGTCCAAAATCTTGAAAGTTTGACTTATCAGTCCATAATACGCGTTTCCGGTGCTTTGTTGTCCAATTTTTGTTCTTCAGGTCCATTGGAGCCTCTGTTACTTGTTTCCACTGAATCTGCAATGGTTTCTGCACAGCAACTCTTACCCAATGTGAAGGTACTCTCAAATGTCGATGCACAGTAATAACTGAAATGTTTGTAGGGTGGCTACGATTAAATTCTGATTGGAGTTCCGCTGCAGTAAGTTTCAAATTTCTTTTGCTAAACAATACAATAATACGATCTTTCGTACGGGACGTAATACGAGGCCTTCCAGTTTGATTTTTGTCCACGTTCTTTCGTCTTTGCTGAAAACGCTTGATGGAATTACCAAAAATAGATGGAGTCTATTTTAGTTTGAAAGATATTTAACGAATAGAAAAACTCACATTATAACGCGCAATGATTCCAAGGTGTGCCTCTTCACTTAATATCTTACCTCTGTGCGTGATTTCTAACAATAACGGCAACAAAACCTTAGAAGAGGCAAAAACATCCACATAAACACTGTTCAAAACGTCACTGTAATGTATCTTATAATATTGCTCACTAATAATGTAAACTCCTGACATTATTTGTGTCTCATAAGGCCTGTATAATAAGGAATTATATTCCAGGGGTAACTATAAAGAGGAATTTACTGCTAACGTTTAATCGTACTTCGATCAAGCAAAGTTATTTCATGATCCTGATCACTTTATTTTTCATTAAAATAATCCGCGACTTTACAATAATTCATTAATCTTCCTTTTTTACTACATGTAAACGTGTTACAAAAACGAAAAACGACTGTTATACTCCTAAGATATTATAGAGGCTTTCACAAACAAAATATTTCGAATTGGTGGTTTCCCCTATTGGATATACGTATATTGATTAGCTCATAAAAATGTAAATTGAAGCGCCTGTCCGGAAACTTTTGACCGGCAGTGTATGCCCATGGTCTAAAATATTTAGTATGATCAGTTATGGCCAATTTATAATGTACCAGGAGCCGGAGAAAAGTAAGAACCATAACTGAGGACCACACAAATCGAAATTAAATAAATAAAAACAAATTTACAACGATGAAAATTTAAGAACACATTATGGACTAAAATACTAAAATAAATATATTCAGTGTACGAAACAAACAAAAGCGTTACTTTGGAGACTACCATGAAGCCCTCCTGGTAGATCAAGTTATTAGTTGGAGTGCCTTTGATATTCGAGGACCAGGATTTGATTCTCGATGGAACCACATTACACTGATTCAGATTCCACTTTAAATCGTAGATCTATTCAGCCCCGCTGCTAACAAAATGCGTCAGTACAAATTAATTAATCAAACTCTACTATGAAATCAAGTGTCTTATAAACCTTGTTTTTCTTTGTCCCGTTTTTTTTATTTCTCATTTAAAAGCCGAATCAAAGTTTGTACCTCATTTCAATATGACCTATTTACCCCATTTCTCTCGGAAAGTTACAGAAAGTTTCGTTATTAGTTATTATCATATTTCATGGATTTTCCCCAGAAAATGGCTGGCAATTATGTTCATATTTCACATACAAATATCCTTTCAATATGCTCCATAACATTTTTCTCTCGAAAATTCCAGATAGGATAGTCTATTAGTAAAAGTTAGTTTTCCTCGGGAAATTTTCTTGGAAACAGTTCTAATGATTTTATAAATAAAATGTTGCAGATAGAATTCCGTTCAAGTAATATTCTCGGAAAAGGCTAGCATGATTTTGCTCACATTTCATAAATAAATATTTCAACTAATAATAATTCTACTATAGGATGTAATCCTATTTTCCTTAAAAGTATTCAGAAAGGGTAGTTGGATGCTGGTGGTAGGTTTTCCTTGAATCTAAAAAAAGACTCTAATGATTTGTTTATATACCAGAGATAAATATTTCACTAACATCAATACAGGTAATTTATTGAAAGGTAATTGAGAAAGATAAAATTATTGACAAGTATAGGTTTTGATGAAAATTAAAAATAACGTCGCAAACAACTGTAATGGTATGACTCATATATCGTAAATACATTTTTCATTAACAACCTTACGTAAACCATTACTCATAATACAATAAATAAATATTAAAACGAGAAAATTAATATGGTATCACTTGATTTTTAGATACCCAAATTATCCTATGCAAAGAGTCAGAAGTTAGACTAACTAACCTTAATATACTCAGTCGTAACTCACGGAAATTCTGACTATTCTCTTAGTTTAGTATAATTTTTAGGATGATTTTAGAAATGTTAATATAATTTATCCTAATATTGAATTTGAACCCTCGAAAATTTGAATTTAGTCCACAATTTTTTTGAACGATGCATTTACTGCAGGAAGCAAACATGTCCAAAACACAAACAGTGCCCCCTTTAACCCCTTACGTCATATACAAATTTTGCAGGTGTATTTTAATCATGTATACTATCATTAAAGGAAAAAAACATGTTTTGGTGGAAATATTGTAAAGACAATTTTATTAAGTTTTTTGCCCCTCTTGTAGAATTATGGAATGTGAACATGTTTGCTTTCTGCAATAAGTGGTTCAAATATAAGAACAAAAATTTCATAAAATCTTGAAGTGGCCAATTCATCCCTATAATAACTCTTGAATTTTGGAAGTGTGTTTTGGTTCCTGCTTGAAGTCATGTAGTATGACTAAAAAAGCATTTCTGAAAGACTTCAATTTTCATTTACAATTGAATTAAATATATACACTCATGTCCAAAATGATTGTCGCATATCTATAACTGTCTTCTTGCAAGAATATAATTTGATAATAATTTTGCAGGATACTTTTAATACTGATACTATGTGTATAATCGGGAAATGTATATTTGTGGTAAATTTCATAGGAAAAGAATTATAAAAAAAAATTACAATAAGTAAAACAAAATGTGGCTAAATGAACAAGAAAGTTTCATTATCGTTTTATTGTTCTTATTTACTGCTCTTTTGACACGAAATTTGCTACATATGTCTTTGCCGATTTTACACACACTAACCTTATAACAAATACCGGGTGAATTCATTATCAAATTATATTCCTACAACAACATATTTATAGACATGCGATAATAATTTTGGACATGAGTGTTCGTATCTTATTTGATTTATTTATATTTACAACTTTCATCTTTCAAAATCATTTTTTTTTTACATTATTCAGTTTATAGAAATAAATGTACTTTTTTCAATTTCAAACATGTTTATTATCTCAAAAATTTGTGTAGAAAAATTTAATCTAAACTTGTAAATATGACCTCGAAATACGTTGCTTTTGTGTAGTGCAGACGGTCTTAAAACCAATTGACCGTGTTTTTTTTTTTTTTTTTTTTTTTTTTTTTTTTTTTTTTGGCGAGATATTTCTCTATTTCAAATTAATATTTTCTTTTAGCAGACACAGCAATTGAATAACGACCAAGTTACAAAATTAATACGTCAAGAAAGTTAAAAGGAAAATATTTTTAATTCGCTCTCAAAAAAAAAAAAGTCTTTACATGAAAATTGCGTTCTCTGATCTTACAACAGATTTCCAAGAAAATTCATACAAAATACTTTGGTTGCTAGTCCGTTATGTAATTTCATAAAGATAAAGAAGGAAAGAAACTAAAAAGAAAACTTCTATAACTGAAAAAATACATACAAAGTTTAGTTAAAAAAAGACACATCCCAGGTTTCTCCTCAATATTACTTTAGATCAATAAAACGTACTAAGTAAAGTAAGCTAAAGAAAAAGGCTATTTCTTCGGGAATAATAAAAAGAATGAAAAAATACATTCTTTATTAAACCAAAATTTTTATTCAAGTGAGCCCTGTTGTATCTTTCTGCCAAAAGTGCTTTAATGCTTTTTGTTATGCATACAAGTTGAAGGTATATCATTTCCCCAATTTATCGAACGTTTCTAAAGAGTCATTTTGGTTTATTCATGACACACAAACTTTATATATATATATATATATATATATATATATATATATATATATATATATATATATATATATATATATATATATATATATATATATATCAAGAAAGACAGAAGGAAAAAGATATTCAGGAGGTAAGAGATTTAGTTATTCAAGACACGGCTTTGTTGGTATCTTTAAAGATTAAAGTGAGGGTAACATTATATAGATGTACGTGAACAGAGGGAAATAGAAAGTGAGACACTGAAAGTGGTAGGGAGGAAGAAAGGTAACCAGAACTCACCTTAAGAGAAGACAGGGAGAAAGAAAAAAATAGAACCAAAAGGCAAAACAAGAAAGTTTTAGAAAGAATAAAACATAAAGTAAATGTTGTAAAGAACGTTAACCAGAACGTAGACATACAAAGGAAGCGTGCAAGTCTTTCCCTCTCCCTCCGCCCCCTTGTCCTTTTCTTTGCTTCCTGATTTCAAATTATTCTTGAACTCTGATTATTTAAAGTTAAACACGAGTGTAAATATTCTTTCTAAATTATTCACTAAATGCTTTATTGCAGCCGAAAGAGGAAGAATAAACATTACAGTTGCATTGTGAAGTTAAAGGAACCTCTAACATGAGAAAGACAGTGAAGCCTAATCAAGTCTTTTCTTTGACCTGTGGAATCTTTGATGACTTCGTTAATATGAGGTTTAAAAAAAGCTAAATATCTTCTTTTGAGATATTAAAGTTGTCAAAATTCATAAAGTTTCAACTCAATTTCTCGTCAACGCAGTTAGTAGGTTTCAATGAGCGAAAAATAAAGTTCACATTATTACAATCTTTTATAGTAATAATAATAAACGTGTAATTTCTTGAATGAAGATAATGGTTGAATTTCCTTAAATACAGAGGTAAAAGTGAGGGGGAACGCGGGGGGACGCCGTCTCCATCTTAATAAAATTTGTACGGCGTCCCCCCGTTCCTAAAAAAATTAGAATGGGCAAAGATAGGCAGACGGACTACGTGACGTCATTCTGCTACCTACCTTCCCCCTACCTTTTCAGATTCACTTTTACTCCTGCTTAAATCTATTTGAATATTCTAATATTTGTGGCTCAGTGGTGCCGGTGGGTGTAGCCGAGCGGTCTGAGGCGTAAGGCTGATGATCGCGAGGTGAAGCCCATTGGGGGTTCGAGTCCCTCTGTAGTAGCAAGGGTGGAATTTTAACTGTCCTCGATGTTTCTGTGTTCGTGTCCCTGTCGTGTCTAGTAGTCCTGAAAAGTGGTTGTAGTAGAAAATAAGTCAGGAAGTTTAAAAAAAAAGTGGTAGAGCGTTCACCTCTGGTGCTTGGGGTCCCGGGTTCGATCCCAGCCCCCGCCAAGTGAACTTTGTGGTGGACAAACACCGTGTGCGTGGGTTTTCTCGGGGTTCTCCCGTTTCCTCCCACTTTCTTCATTCCACCATTTCATTCATTTCTCATAATCACCGTCTCTTTAACCTAACCGGCATACCGTGGGACGTAAAACTCAAAGATTTCATTTCATTTTTTTTCTAATATTTGTTCATAGAGACAATGACAGTTGGGATTTTAGCCTTTTATTTAATTTATTTAATAAAAATATTACAAAACAGCTTGGTATTTACAGAGTGAATATTTTAATTATTTATGACCAGAGAGGTGAAGGAAGGAAATGTTTTGTACGTGAACCCTTTTAGTTTGAAGCACACTCCATAGCGTCTTGCAGTGACTTCAGGATACAGTGTTGTTTGATAACCCCTTTAGCTTATGACAGTTTTTGGAGGTTTGGGTTGTGGTTAGGAATCCCCTTTGCTGATGACAGCCTCCAGGGATTTTACGCAAGGTAATACTCCTTCGTCCATGGCGAATTCAGGAACAGAGGTTGGTTAGTGATCAGTGGTCAACTAATACTTCTGTCCTCTTCAAGTCCATTTTTATAGACCATTTTTGGTTGACTCGTTTTTCTTCGGTTTCCTCTTGTTGTTTTCGCGTCTTCCTGGTTTTATGTATATCGTCTGCTGTACTAATACTTATAAACAATAGCACGTGTTGCTTGAATATCATATACTTGCACTGAAAGGTGGAAATCCTTACAATATTAATTTAGTATTTGTTTGTTGCTTTTTAGCGCTCGTTTTCAGCACCAATGCTACAAAAGATGAGGACTTACAGTTTAAGGTTGCACCGCTCCTCTCTTCATATTATTTAATCTGTGTTTTCGGCAGACACGATAAGCTCGGACGACTCGTATGAAACCTTCCAATCCACATTTCGGTCACAGCTCACTACAGGCACCAGCGAGGCAATTCGGATTTACGTTGATCGTTCGCAGGAAATTGATTGTAGTCGTCAGCTGTCCAATACTTCCCTGGAAAGCACCCAGTCATTACTCGCCACTGCAGTGACTCTCCGCGAAAGGAAAACAAAAATACAATTTCCGAGTTCGTTGTGAATATAGGGGTACTCAAAGACAGTACATAAAATCACTTCGTAACGACCAGTATTTTTTTCATGTCAAACTAACAAGGGAACATTCCGATTAGGAGAATTCAATTGCTGAAAATGATTGCTAGCACAGGATTCAGCACCAGAAGAAACAAAGAAAATGAGGTTGTTTAACGGCAGAGCGTATACATGGTAGGAGATAAGTGAAGACAAAGTGCGAAGATAGAACGTAGAAAATGTCTAGAAATGCCATGTTAATTTTGAAACGAGTAGAGGGATTAAAGTCAAGTGTTGGATATGTGGAATGCATTCAGAGCTGCACTAAATAGAACTGCACTGAAAATGCAAAGTTTGCCATTTACCTGGACCAAAGGATAAGTGAATGAAGTTACTGTTTGAAATGGTGGCTGACCATCGACACGTTAGCGGAAAAGACAGTAACTTCACTCACTTATGTTATGGGTCCAGGTAAATGGCAAGTTGTATTTTCATTTAACATTGGGCTCATAAAGAGTGTACAGGCAAAACGGCTCATCCAATTTCAAGAATTCTTTCCCTTTAGATTGAAAACATTATATTTGGAGAGGTTTCCCCCCTTACATTTTGTGGTAAGTCTGATAATAACAGAGTTGCTCTGTCAGGGAACTTTCGAGACACCTTGTATATTTTACGAAATTCTTATACGGACATTAGAAGAACACATCTAACGGTTGTATGAGTGACGTTCAGGGATAACGAGTCTGGTAAGTTCAACATTGTCTGGTTTCTGCACCAAATCTTCATCTTTATTGGTTATCCATGAACTTTTTCAGTCATGAACTCTTTCAGGTTGTCCTTGGTCATTTTTGCACTTTTAAAGCATATGAACGAATATTCGATGGATCGGGACGTTTGTTGGCTGGAAAGTAGCCTCATTCACGTTTGTGGTACTTCATCATTCGCTACCTTTACGACAGTATTGCTACATTGCCATAGTGTGGAACGCCTCCTCTTACAGAGGTCTCAAACTGTATTGGCCACTATTGATTTCAATAGACAGTGTGCGTCTAGAACATATGTCACACCATCCCTTTCCCGTATATTCTTTTTGCGCTAATTTCAACATGGCGGCTTTTTAGATGTCCCCCATGATCCATATTATGCCTATTCAGTGCAGCTCTACATGCATTCCTCATATCCAACACTTGGCCTCAATCTCCCCACTCGTTTCAAAATTAACATGGCATTTCTAGACATTTTCTACGTTCTATCTTCTCAGTTTGCCCTCACTTATCTCCAACCCTGTATACGGTCTGCTACTAAACACCCTTGTTTTCTCTGTTTCTTTTGGTGCTGAATCCAGTGCTAGCAATCATTTTCAGCAATTGAATTCACCCAATCGGAATGTTCCCTTGGAAGAAGCAATTAAGGAACACGGTCTTATCCTGTCAATTGTGAAAATAACATTGTAAACAATGAAACACAAATTGGAGAACGTTATATTGTAACCCTGAATAGTACATGAAGAATTCAGAAACAAAACAACTGTAAATTACAATACATAGAGCATACTTGAATTATTAACGTTAAACATAATGCAAGTCTTGCATCACGTTGCCTTTTACAGACAGTTCTCCCCTGCACTACAACGTTCAGAAGTAGATTTGAGGTGAGTAGCCATTTTTGCAGTATCGCCGGAGCAGCACGTATTTAGCAGTAGTTACTATTAGTGTAGTGAGTTTTGTAGATACTCTAGGTTTACGTTTGATTATTATTTATTCTTTACTGATATTTTTATTGCTCTTTTCAAAGGTTCGTCGAGGTCCCACGATTCCAGCACTACCAGTCACTTTCCTTCATCACGGATATCCTTTATTTCTTTTGAAAATTTATTTCCTTTTCCTCATTCTTTTAACTCTGTTTATTTATACTCGTAGACTTATCACTCAATACAATTCTTATTTTAATAATAACTTGATTGCACCTTATTACATTATCGCACTATATATATATATATATATATATATATATATATATATATATATATATATATATATATATATATATATATATATATAAATATTCGTTACACTACTTATCTATTTATTTCTTTGACTATTAATATGATACTTAACTTTCTTTTCACAGATCAGCCTAGGTTGATGTCGGCTTTAGTATTACTACTCGTTTGAAACAGGCGAGCATTTGTTCACCTTTTCTTTATTGAATATCATCACATTGATCTCAACTTATCGCTAAACTACCATGTAGATATATAGATACACGTTGTGTTTCAAAGAAAACATCAGATAAAGGGTAAATTGAAGACTGCTTACAAGTGGTATGAGCGACTTAAAAGCCATAATGAGTCGATTGAAGACAAAGAACGAACGGGACGTCCTTTCATGTCAAAAACATATAAAGATGTGCAAAAACTGGCAGAAATGATTCTTTCAAAGCTCTCCACGAATGGGAAATGAACATAGTAAGTCATCAATAAGCACGAAATCAATGTTGATCGTCTAAGTCGAGGTCTTTACACTAAGTCTTTCGTTTGCTGTTGGGAAAGTACATGCTAATGGGGAAGGTATTTGTAAGGTGACTTAATCATATATGACAATAAAAGACTAAGCGACAGAAAACAAAGTTTATGCTTGAGTATTTAAGAGATGAAAAAAAAATTTAAGAAAGTGAAAGGATAAAGTAGAAAAACAAAATGTGAAAATGCTTCCAATTTTCCAGACCTTTCTTCCAAAATATCTGAATATTTTCTTTTTTTTTTTTTTTTTTTTTTTTTTTTTTTTTTTTTTTTTTTTTAGTATCGGTAGGGTCAGTAGAAGTTGTTGGTACAAAATTTGGTATTGACAACGCATTTGTAACAACAAAGCTATTTGTTTTCGATTAAATAAAAGATTAGTTTCATGAACTATTAAATGAACATAGAAATATCGAAGTTTATATATAATTAATTTAGCTGCATATTGTACAGAGTGAATCACCCACAAATGCTCTATTATATATCATATTTGTAATTAGTATAAGGTGGGAAACTCAGAGGCAAAATGGGATTTTTTGCCCCTTGAGGTCCGATTTTACAATGTTTCAGGTTGATATCACGACGCCCAATAAGAAATACTAACGATTATACTATGTAGGATATCTCTAAACCAAGCAGGTCATATTGCGAACAGCTACAGTACTAATTTCTGTTCCTATTTATGCAATGATACAGTAGTGTGTTAAGTCTTGTATTGATAAACGAAATAGATATGAGGAAAAAATGTGTATTGCTATACAAGCTTTTCCCTCATATCTATTCCGTCTATCAATGCAAAGTTTGGTACACACTTTTTCTAACCCCTATAGTATTTTTAGAGATATATTTGGATTGTATCCTTTTACCATTCCAGAGGGATCCAAGGTGATGGAAGGGATTGCCGGAGGGAATTTGCCCGACATACTTCCAATTTTCCTTGTTGAAGGACATTATGGTCCCTAATACCTAGCACCTCTGGAAAGTTAGTTTTATGCTGAAGAGAATGAGCTATAAACCATGACTTTCCAATGAACAGTGTTGATCCAATAGCTATTTCACTGCGAATCTAGGATTTTCTTTATACTAAAAGTGTTAATGGGCCATAGAGACTTACTCCGTTGTTCATGGCACATAATTTTTTGTGCATGAACATATCTTTATTATGTTTACCGAATATATTACGTTTGATTCAGATGTCAGAATGACACGTTCATGTCCGTTCATTGTCAGAATTGTTGACAATAATAGTAAGATACTTTACATAAGTAATTATAGTAAGATATTGGCTCCTTGATTTAGAGCATAAGTTGAACTCAAAAAAATTAAGTGAAGTCAAAATTAACACCGTGATTCATTTTCAAGTGCATTTTAATTTTTCAAATATAGGTTTTATCTTCATGTATCTGGGATAAATTAACTCTATTCTGTGCCTCGTGTTATTCGATTTCATTCCATAATGTATACTATTATTATTATTATTATTATTATTATTATTATTATTATTATTATTATTATTATTATTATTATTATTATTATTATTATCACTATGGGCGTAGCCATAACCTTTCCTATGGGCGTGCATAAATATAATTAAAACCTAACTTTTCATGTGGCTATGCACAAAGGTAATTACTGGTAAAGTATCTTTTCAAATCGATGTGTACAAAGGTAGTTCAAGTCCATTCACCTTCTAGAGCTCCCTCGTGGCTAAGCGGTTAGCGTACGCGCCTTTGGCGTGGGAGACCCGGGTTCGATTCCCGGCGGGAGCTCATGTGGTTCGGATTCCACGTTAATCAGTAGGTCCACGTCTCATTTAGCCTCGCTGCTGAACGGGACGCTAAACTAAAAATCAATCAATCAATCCATTCACCTTCTTACTATAAAATTCTTACATGTTCATGTTTTTTGGAATATACTACAAAGTGATTTATACTGTTCCAATGTTAATAACAGAGAAAGTATTAAATTTAACCTGATCAAATTGTTATTATTTAACGCTCTTATGACTAGTGTATAGCCATTCATTTATTTTTGTTTTTTCTTCATTCTTTTGTTTTGTTGTTAGTAGCGACATGTAATTAATAAGATGGTTGGATACCTTTCCTTTGAACAACAAAAGTGGATTTTAATTTTTTTTTTTTTTTTTTTTTTTTTTTTTTTGAAATGTGAGAACACGAAAGAAGTGAAGAGACTATGACCGACAGAACTTGATGCTGCACTACCATCAAGTGTAACCATTACGAAATTCCATGATAAGATTGAGAGAAAAGGAACTGTGTTTCCGAAAGAAATCAGTGGTGGACGGTAAAAGGTTGGAACCAGTGTTACAAACTTTTACAAGATCGCATCAGAAGTCCATACGGCATGCTTCATACCTAAACAAATCAAATGTTCATCGCATTTTGAAGCAAGCAAAGTGGAAACCCAACATTCTCAGGTTACTTCAAGCAATCAGCGACGACGATCAGGATAAACGCCTCCGATTTTGTTAATGGATTGGCGATAATGAACAGTGCAGTGGTGTGATGATGCGACTTTTAAATTTAATGGAACCATCAATTGCCACAACTGTGTATGCTGAACAAAAAGATACCCTCCACGCTATGAAAGATCAAACTGTTAATCTTTCTCAGTTATCAATGTGATGTAGTATGTCTGCCAGAAGAAAACTTGTAGAGAAATCCTTTTTAAAAGAACAGTGACAGAGTATTTTAACATGTTGCAGGAAAAAAATGTGCCAGGTGTTCATCAACTGTACCAAAAGTTTATTTTATTTTATTTTATTTTAACAAGACGGCGCATCCCCACAGACTTGCAGAAGTTACTGGATGAAACATTTGTTGAGAGGTGAATAGACCGACGAGGAAGTGTCGAGTATCCACCCAAATCTCCGGATCTAACACCGTTTGACTTCTTTCTGTGGGGAACCCTGGAGACTGACAGTGAAATCATTCCAGTAAGAATCATATTACATGTTTGTTGACCTATTCCATAGTCTTGTCGATGATGTATTGCTGCCAATTTAAGAACTTCGAATATATTCCGCATTAAAATCTCATCAATAATGTTTCGAACATCTTTGTGGCTTCATATTTTAGTACCTTTGTTGGACAGAATGTATCAAATATGAGATAAAATATTGCTTCAGTGAACTACAATCAATAATAAATGATAATTGGAAAAAAAATGAAATAATCAAATTATTTTTTAACGAATACACTAGCATACCTCCAGTGGAAGTTGTAAGATAAACAGTACATATCCAGGGCGCAAAATTTCCGGTTGCCAGGTCGCCATTCGCGACTAGAAATTTAGAGCTGGCGACCAGTGTTCAGGAGGAAAAGTTGGTGCCTAAACTTACTTTAGGACTTTGATCTGAAAACTGCAATCGACAACTGGTACTTAAGTGCAGAGAGAGAGAGCCTTAAACAATCGAGAAGCCTTAAGGTAAGATATTTTTAAACATTAATATGAATTGTCGAATACAAAATTAATTATCCTAAATCTAATTGTCTGGTTTTGAAATTTTATCCGTTAATGTAATTTCTTCCTCTGTCAAACTAAAGACCGTGGAAGAGGGGGAAGACCTCTCATAATTTGTACGTGAGAAATACTGGCGACCATCATTGTCGGATTGGCGAGTACGTGTGACTCCGAAGTTTTGGAACCCGTCATACCCAAGGGTGCCCATCAGGAGGGACAAGGTGGGGCGCTCGGCCCCCCTAAGAGGAAATCGTACTTGGGAATATCGAAAGCCCAAATAGAATTTTTACATTAGTTATAGCAAAATTTGAAACTATATTTGAAACCTCGCCAGGCCGGTAGCCAGCCCAAAAGTGTAGGGGGAAGGGCTGAAGTTAGGGGGCCCCGTCCAACCATATTATAGTTCATCATCATGTTATAGTTCATTTGCAATACTACCATGAAAATTTCAGGGGGGCCAGCAAAAATTTAGGGGGACCCGGCCCCCTAGACCCCCTTGGATACGGGCCTGAACCTCACTTATATTTGCCCCCCTTGGAAACCACAACATGTGCGCCCTTGGACATACCCAAAGATAAGACGCGTAAATGGCATTATTATTTATTTTATTCCGATCGATTTCCAAAATCACTCTTTTGCTTCCCTTCATTGACACTGAAATTAAATAGTTGTTGCGACTTACTCATACTTTCATTAGTAAGCATTATAATCGCATATGCTTGCCCTCTAGCGTCATTCTTTGGTACCGCTTGCAGATCTGAAAGCAGTTCTTTGAATTACACTTCGTACCAAAAGTTAAAACAGAAAGACTGTAAAACAAAAAAGGGTTAAATCCTCTTGTCACCATTGGAGAAAATTGTACTAAACGTAGTAAAATAAATAAATAAATAAATAAAAATTGTATCGAATGCGTCTGTTTTACTGCTATATTCAGTTGTTGAATAGTGTAGTGACATACTTGAATCTTATGCAATGCATGGGAGGAAGGTAGTTTGTGATTATTGCAATGGAAGTAAGAAGCCTTTGGAATGGATAAACTAGAAGTAATTGTGGGCACATAATTTGTTATCTTCAGCGATCTAATTTTGCTTGTCGAGCTTACGAAAATAAGACCGATTGTGCTCTCAGCTTAATATTCCCAATAAAGTGTAAACGCATTCGACATTTTAATGTTACAACAATTCATGGTTATGTAGTTGTGCTTCTACAAACAAGTTACATCGTGTTTTTCAAATGATAAGAATATCTAATGCAATGCAAGATTTAACGACATTAACAGTGAACAAAAACCTTTCAAAAACTCACTTTCTCAATGTCATCTGTAAACAGTAATTATGAAAAAAGTTTTGGAAAATACAGATTTGACCCATATGTTTGATGAATTAATTGCATAAGGGCGTTCGTTTTTCTGCTCTCCTGAAAATGTGAAGAATTGCTAGTTACGCCATTATACAAATTAAGCCAAACCTCGTAGTACTACTAGTATTTACCTGTCACTTGAGGAATTTGTATCTCTTTAATATTCAAATATGGCTCATCAGAATACGCTCCATTCGTATTTGAGTTGAAATGAAAGATAAGAGGTTGGATTTTAATATTTTATTACAAAAGAGGTATGATGATGATATAATGAACGTGGAGATCGGGCATTATTAATAATAAAGTAAACTAAAATAGACAATCTGCACTTTGACTTTAAGGGTTAAGCAAGATTGGTGAGAATTTAATTCTGATATCTAAAATGTAGGATCCTAATTTAATATGAAATAGATTGAAATAGATCAAATTGATTAAATTGATTTATTTGAATTAACATGCCAATGCAAGGCTGATGTGTGCGAAACAAATAAAGAACTTGAATTTCCTTTTACTCAACTTCAATATCAAAAGAACATGAAGAAAGATATGCTTACATACGTAAAGTCGAAAGTGGCTAGCAATTTCGCTTTCACATTATCCGTAATCTTCATGTTACGAGACTGGATTCTGAGACTGTATTCTCGGAAGCGCATCTCCTCACTCCTTCCTTTATCGTTACGCGGGTCGTCGATGCGATACGGATCGGTTAGGGACTCTGGTTTCTGACGTCTTCGGTTCGTTCCCTGTCGTTGCCTGTATTAGAACTTTACTCCTTGGGGCTGGATGGATATCAGCTGCTCGTCGTACTATCAGGGTTGTCTTAAAGAGTGACTACGTCGTAGTCTTGAAGAGACTGACGATTGATCCAATGGAGATAGCCCTTCTTCTCTCGCTGAAATAATGAACAGCACCGCTGACCTACTGAACTGCACGAGCTGAACCAAATGGGACAGCATCAACTGAATGAACTGAACAAACGCACTTTCTAATCCTCAGTTTTTATTCCTTGCCATTTCTGTGTTTCTAGAGTTTGTTTCTTGCTTTCACTACTAAGAAAGTTCTCGGTTCCTGGAACGCCCGTGAAATCTGTTTGATTTTCACCTATGTTTATTTCTAAAATAACTCTGTTGACCGGATATTGTGTTCCCTTTTCGATGAAATGTGATTTTCAAAATATTAAACATTTCTTCTAAAAAAAACTACAATTATGCGCATTCTAGCTTATTGCACGTTATATTCCTCTAGTGAAACTTTGAACTATGTGCGACTTCGAAGTAAGCTCCAGAAGCTCTGTATAATGTGCTCATTCTTGCTTATTGCACATTATAATTGAAAAGTATCTACTTTTGGTGAAATAAAAAGAACCAAACTTCTATGACCACATCATTAATGATTTTAGCAAGGAAGCCAAAATGATTTAGACTCACTTAAAATAGCTCTAGTTTCAGGCAAATTTATAAACGTATTGTTGTTGCTATTATTAGCCTCTTATTTTAATATCAGTAGCAGTAATAATAATACTGTATTAGTACATAATGGAGTAATAGTAGGAGCAGTGTAACAGCATTAGGCAATGTATTAGGTACTTATTATTTGTAGTACTGGTTTTCATTCAAATGTTAAATGTTTTTATAGTTTACAGAAAATAGACTAACAAGCTTCGTAGAATTGCTTCCCGAAAGTAAAATTTTATCACACGTCACTGATACCTCATAGCTACGCCTATTATTATTATTATTATTATTATTATTATTATTATTATTATTATTATTATTATTATTAATAATAATAATAATAATAATAATAATAATAATAAATATAATAATTTAACATTTAACATGTTTATTTTTTTATCAGCATATGTAAATTCTTAGTAATACATCCTGCTTAATTTAATATTTACTGAATTGAGGATAGGTTTGTAATTTTATCTTATAATTTAGTTTCTATTCAACTGGTGTAAAAATTTCTTTATTTACTTTTTTCTGTATTTGGTTGTGATGACTTCATGTATTTTAATTTATCTTTGTTTTGCTTGTATTTTTCTTGTAACATTTTATTGTATATAATTGTATATATCACCATTATGGCTTTGGCTGTGGTCTTTATCATCCATAATAAATAAATAATAATAATAATAATAATAATAATAATAATAATAATAATAATAATTATTATTATTATTATTATTATTATTATTATTATTATTATTATTATTATTATTATTATTATTATTATTATTATTATTATTATTATTATTATATTTTAAGTGGCCCTTAATGAGACTCAAATCGATGCCGAGCTATTATACCTATTCAATTTTAATGATGAATCAATCAATATCGGCATTACTGAAGCGGGCTCAAGTATGTTCGGAAGTTCCATATTATGTGGGTTTGTATCTTCAATTATTAAACTTAAATTTGGAAGGATAGTAACGTACATTTTACATGAGTGTATAGTTAGAATTTGTTAATATGTGGCCCTTGTATTTTGCTTGAGATAAATTCATTTTAGCAGCCCCGAGTTACTACGATTTATAATGCTAGCATCAGAAAACGTGATAGATAATAGTTCGGGATGTGATTAAGTTGGCTTCTATAACATTTTTCGAAAAAAAAATATATAAAGCAAGAAGTTATATGGTATTGAGATATATAATTTCGAAACAAATAATTCCATACGAAAATGAACCTAAGTCTTAAGTGTACTTCTTGTTTTCTTTCTTTCTTTCTTTTTTCTTTTGTTTTTAGTTATCAAGGGAAGAAATATTCTAGTATGTTCCAAATTCCTTTGGCGTTGGCTAAATATTAATTGTTTCATATGCATACTCATAGTGAAAGGAAAAAAACATTTCACTTTAAGTCCGATTTACAAATCAATGTAGACCATATCTTCAATTGTTGTTAATAATAGAACGAGTGAACCTATGAAGCTACACAACATTCAACTAGTCTCTAGAAGTCACTAAATATGATGGAGCCTTGGCAAAAAGACATCCAAAGTTCTTTTCTATTATTATTATTTTTTTAAAAAATGATTTTCACTCACGAATAGAGTGACCTAACACATTGCCTAATGCTGTTACACTGCTTCTACTATTACTCCATTATGTACTAATACAGTATTATTATTATTACTACTGATATTAAAATAAGAGACTAATAATAGCAACAACAATACGTTTATAAATTTGCCTGAAACTAGAGCTATTTTAAGTGAGTCTAAATCATTTTGGCTTCCTTGCTAAAATCATTAATGATGTGGTCATAAAAGTTTGGTTCTTTTTATTTCACCAAAAGTAGATACTTTTCAATTATAATGTGCAATAAGCAAGAATGAGCACATTATACAGAGCTTCTGGAGCTTACTTCAAAGTTTCACTAAAGGAATATAACGTGCAATAACCCAGAATGCGCATAATTGTAGTTTTTTAGAAGAAATGTTTAATATTTTGAAAATCACATTTCACCGAAAAGGGAACACAATATCTGATCAACAGTTATTTTTAAAATAAACATAGGTGAAAACCAAACAGATTTCACGGATGTTCCAGAAACCGAGAACTTTCTTAGTAGTGAAAGCAAGAAACAAACTCTAGAAACACAGAAATGGCAAGGAATAAAAACTGAGGATTAGAAAGTGCGTTTGTTCAGTTCATTCAGTTGATGCTGTCCGCTTTGGTTCAGCTCGTGCAGTTGTGAAGGTCAGCGGTGCTGTCCACTATCTCAGCGAGAGAAGAGGGGCTATCTCCATTGGATCCGTTGGTTAGATCTTCAAGACCACGACGTAATCACTCTTTAAGACAACCCTGATAGTACGACGAGCAGCTGATATCCATCCAGTCCCAAGGAGTAAAGTTCTAAGAACGGCAACGACAAGGAACGAACTGAGGATGTCAGAAACCGATCCGTACCGCGTCGACGACCCGCGTAACGATAAAGGAAGGAGTGAGAAGATGCGCTTCCGAGAATACATTCTCAGCATCCCGTCTCGTAACATGAAGATTATTAAGTTCGCAAGTGTACGGATAATGTGAAAGCGAAATTGCTAGCCACTTTTGAGTTTACGTATGTAAGCAAATTTTTCTTCATGTTCTCTTGATATTAAAGTTGAGTAAAAGGAAATTCAAGTTATTTGTTTGTTTCGCACACATCAGCCTTGAATTGGCATGTTAAATGAAATAAATCAATTTAATCAATTTGATCTATTTCAATCTCTTTCAGATTAAATTAAGATCATACATTTTAGATATAAGAATTAAATTCTCACCAATCTTGCCTGACCCTTAAGGTCAAAGTGCAGATTGGGGCCGCGGTGGCTCAGTGGTAGAGCGTTCACCTCTGGTGCTAGGGGTCTCGGGTTCAAACCCTGCTCCCGCCAAGTGAACTTTGCGGTGACCAAACATCGTGTGCGTGTGTTTTCTCGGGGTTCTCCCGTTTCCTCCCACTTCCTTCATTCCACCATTTCATTCATTACTCATCATCACCGTCTCCTTTAGCCTAACCGGCATAAGCGTGGGACGTAAAACTCAAAAATTTCATTTCATTTTCATTTTCAAAGTGCAGATTGGCTATTTTATTTACTTTATTATTAATAATACCCGATCTCCAAGTTCATTATATCAGCATCATACCTCTTTTGTAATAAAATGTTAAATCCAACCTCTTGTCTTTCATTTTAACTCAAATAAGAATGGAGCGTATTCTGATGAGCCATATTTGAGTATTAAAGAGATACAAATCTCCCAAGTGACAGGTAAATACTAATAGTACTACGAGGTCTGGCTAAATTTGGATAATGGCGTAACTAGCAATTCTTCAATTTTTCAGGAGAGCAGAAAAACAAACGCCCTTATCCAATTAACCAACGTATTCGCGCACTATTTTTGGAGACATCATGCGTTCGCTACGGAGCAGAGATATAACCATCTATTGACATACGTACATGCTCAAAATTGCAAAAATATATATAATGTTATAACAAATGGTATGTTATACAATAAAGATTAATGCTGGACTTTTGTCTTGGCCTTGCGAATTGCGAGAAAAGTTTTCTTAGTAACTTTCACACGAAAAATACGTCGTTTCACTGATGTATTTTTAGCGGAAAAGTTGAAAAAATGAACCCACATTTTCACTACCTCTTTACATGATATCAGCAGATGATTTGATTAGGAAGTAGTTCAATTACACTTCCGTAAGTCACCAGGAAAGTATGTCGTCATTAGATGCAGCCTAAGAGCAAGAAAGTCAAACACATTAGAGTAGGAGAGTTTTAGGGATTCCAGAACTATTTCAGAGAATATTATATTGTTTTCATCTTAATTAACTGAATTGATGAGTTCCGTGAACCGTACAGAATCTAAACTATTAATAACCTTTTCAACGACTGAATCAATAATTTCACAAAAGATGAGTTTATAAGGCATCCTAATATCAAGATCATCATGTAATCTTAACCCCTTTCTCTCTGGCTCGCAAAAGTATTTTGCTTCATGTACTGTCTTCTCCCAATATTCTTCAAAGTGATATTCTGACAAAGCACTAACTAAATGAGAATTATAGTTCCAGGCGAAGCACATACTTAGGACAGTCTCCTTCTAATTTTAGTTTCCAGTGCATGACTCCTCTTTGTGCACTACTTGGAAAAAATGATGACAATCCATTTAATGTTAAAAAGAACGATTTACGAGCGAACGTTAATTTGTGAGCGAAAGAGTAGACAAAGATGGCAGTAGATCACGATGTTCTAACTTTCGCCTAAAGTCAATGCAAATGACTGGAAGAAACGCCGCACTATCATAGCTTTCTGCTAATAACTTTTGAACACAGTTTTACCCATCAACTCCCCGACAGAGAATGTTGCGAAGGGATTCATCTAAGGAATTTTAGAAACATTAATGAACTCATAAATCTTTCCACAGCTGTGTCATCGGACTCTGAGTAACGAAACACATAAGAGCTTAGAAAAAGTACTTACATCCTGGGGTAAAAGTGGATCTGGAATGGTACGAGGACGCATGACGTCATGCCGTTTCCCGTGCCTATCTTTGATCATTGTTTTTTTCTTTCTTTTTTTTTTTTTTAGAAAATGGGATGGGGGCGCTATAGATATTTTTTGGAAGTGGGAGCAAATCGTCCACCCGCGTTCCCCCTCACTTTTACCTCTGCTTACATCTGCACTTCACCCAGGATTATTGAAACTAAACTAGATTTACAAATTTCTTGCTTTACATTATGAAAGCAACAAATAGAAACAGATTCGATTAGAATATTCTGAATTACATTAGATAATTTAATAAACACATTAGAACTTTCTAATTGGCTGCGAAACAATGGATCATATTTGTTAATTAGAGTTAGCAATTGTACGTAATTTCCTCTATTTTAAAGAATCTATACTCTCACTTCGACCTCTGAAACCCTGTTATGTTTATCCAAGAAACAAATGTCAGTGAAACGTTTCATACTCTCTCTGTTTTTACGAATGCGTTCCTTGAAGTGTTCGTAGGTTTTCGTAACACAATTTCCCTTGACTGACAAAATTTTCCCATTTCTAATCAAATTTTCCCTGATTTGTTGGGAGTTCAATTCCTATGACAAAACTTATGTGATAAGATTAATTTAACTATATTAAAAGAAGTGCCAACCACATTTGCTTTATTTATTTGCTTTTTGCTTGTATGTTTTTACCTTTTCACTTTTTTAACAAAAAATACACACAAGCACACCCAGCCAGCAATAATTTACACAATTGGCGCAAATTATGATACTTTGAATACACACACACACACGAAACATACACAAACTATTGCAATTATTTTGCTTTATTTCTGAAGAACTTAGAAATATTTAAGCATTTGCATTGGTCAATCTGTCAGCGCGAGAATGTCCCTGGATTTTTCGCGTTTTATCGAAAGATTCTCTTTTCCCTTTTTGTTAAATTTACCTATGAAATTTCCCTAGATTAGGTAAATTTCCCTCAAACTCCTGTCCCTTGTGTTACTCACCACTTACTTTCTTTTATTCATCAAGCATATGATCAAATTTGTATTTTCCAAAACCTTTTTTCATAATTACTGTTTACAGACGACATTGAGAAAGTGCATTTTTAAAAGGTTTCTGTACATTATTAATGTCGTAATATCTTGCATTGTATTAGATATTCTTATCATTAAAAAAGGGAAGAAAAAAAAGATGTAACTCGTTTGTAGAAGCACAACTACATAACCATGAATTGTTGTAACATTAAAATATCGGATACATGTTTTCACTTTCCGGGAATATTAAGCTGAGAGCACAATCGGTCTTATTTTCGTAAGCTCGAGAAGCAAAATTAGGTCACTGAAGATCAAAAATTATGTGCCCACAATTACTTCTAGTTCCTTTGTCTTCATTCTACAAGCTTCTTATTTCCATTGCAATAACCACAAACTACCTTCCTCCCCTGCATTACATAAGATTCAAACATGTCACTGCAATATGCAATAACCGAATATAGGAGTGAAACAGACGCATACGATACAATTTATAAATGATTTTTTTTTTTTTTTACTACGTTTAGTACAAATTTTCTCCAATTGTGACAAGAGGATTTAACACTTTTTCACAGTCCATCTGTTTTAACTTTTGGCACGAGATGTAATGCGAAGAAGTGATTTCAGATCTGCAAACGGTACCAAAGAATGACGCTAGAGGGCAAACATATGCGATTATAATGCTTACTAATGAAAGTATGAGGAACTAGCAACAACTATTCAGTTTCAGTGTCAAGGAAGGGAAGCAAAAGGGTGATTTTGGAAATCGATCGGAATAAAATAAATGATAATGTCATTTAGGTGTTTTATCTTTGGGTATGTCAGGGCCCAAAACTTCGAAGTCACACACACTCGCCAAACAGAAAATGATGGTCGCCAGTATTTCCCACGCACAAATTATGTGGTCCCCCCCCCTCTCCCGTGGTCTTTAGTATGACAAAGGAAGAGATTACATTAACGTGTAAAATTTCAAAACCAGACAATTAGATTTAGGATAATTAATTTTGTATTAGACAATTCATATTCATGTTTAAAAATATCTTACCTTAAGGCTTCTCGTTTGTTTAACGCTCTTTCTCTCTGGACTTAAGTACCAGTTGTCGATTGCAGTTTTAAGATCAAAGTCCTAAAGTGAGTTTAGGCACAAACATTTCCTCCTGAACACTGGTCGCCAGCTCTAAATTTCTAGTCCTGAATATGTACTGTTTATCTCACAACTTCCACTGGAGGTATGCTAGTATATTCCTAAAAAATGATTTATTTCATTTTTTTCCAATTATCATGTACTGGTATCATTAATTGTAGTTCACTGAACCAATATTTTATTTGATATTTGATACAGGCTGTCCAACGAAGGTACAAAATATGAAGCCACAAAGATGTTCGAAACATTATTGATGAGATTTTAATGCGGAATATATTCGAAGTTCTTAAATTAGCAGCCAAACATCATCGACAACACTATGGAATAGATCGACAAACATGTGATATGATTTTTACTGGAATGATTTCACTGTCAGCCTCCAGGGTTCCCCACAGAAAGAAGTCAAACGGTGTTAGATCCGAAGATTTGGGTGGACACTTCCTCGTCTACTACTCGACACTACTCGACACTTCCTCGTCGGTCTATTCACCTCTCAACAAATGTTTCATCCAGTAACTTCTGCAAGTCTGTGGGGATGCGCCGTCTTGTTAAAATAAAATAAAATAAAATAAACTTTTGGTACAGTTGATGAACACCTGGCACATTTTTTTCCTGCAACATGTTAAAATACTCGGTCACTGTTCTTTTAAAAAGGATTTATCTACAAGTATTCTTCTGGCAGACATACTACATCACATTGATAACTGAGAAAGATTAACAGTTTGATCTTTCATAGCGTGGAGGGTATCTTTTTGTTCAGCATACACAGTTGTGGCAATTGATGGTTCCATTAAATTTAAAAGTCGCATCATCACACCACTGCACTGTTCATTATCGCCAATCCATTAACAAAATCGGAGGCGTTTATCCTGATCGTCGTCGCTGATTGCTTGAAGTAACCTGAGAATGTTGGGTTTCCACTTTGCTTGCTTCAAAATGCGATGAACATTTGATTTGTTTAGGTATGAAGCATGCCGTATGGACTTCTGATGCGATCTTGTAAAAGTTTGTAACACTGGTTCCAACCTTTTACCGTCCACCACTGATTTCTTTCGGAAACACAGTTCCTTTTCTCTCAATCTTATCATGGAATTTCGTAATGGTTACACTTGATGGTAGTGCAGCATCAAGTTCTGTCGGTCATAGTCTCTTCACTTCTTTCGTGTTCTCACATTTCAAAAAAAAAGAAAAAATTAAAATCCACTTTTGTTGTTCAAAGGAAAGGTTTCCAACCATCTTATCAATTACATGTCGCTACTAACAACAAAACAAAAGAATGAAGAAAAAACAAAAATAAATGAATGGCTATACACTAGTCATAAGAGCGTTAAATAATAACAATTTGATCAGGTTAAATTTAATACTTTCTCTGTTATTAACATTGGAACAGTATAAATCACTTTGTAGTATATTCCAAAAAACATGAACACGTAAGAATTTTATAGTAAGAAGGTGAATGGACTTGAACTGCCTTTGTACACATCGATTTGCAAAGATACTTTACCAGTAATTACCTTTGTGCATAGCCACATGAAAAGTTAGGTTTTAATTATATTTATGCACGCCTATAGGAAAGGTTTTGGCTACGCCCATAGTGATAATAATAATAATAATAATAATAATAATAATAATAATAATAATAATAATAATAATAATAATAATAATAATAATAATAATAATAATAATAATAATATACATTATGGAATGAAATCGAATAACACGCGGTACAGAATAGAGTTAATTTATCCCAGATACATGAAGATAAAACCTATATTTGAAAAATTAAAATGCTGTTGAAAATGAATCGCGGTGCTAATTTTGACTTCACTTAATTTTTTTGAGTTCAACTTATGCTCTAAATCAAGGAGCCAATATCTTATTATAGCTACTTATGTAAAGTATCTTACTATTATTATCAACAATTCTGACAAGGAACGGACATAAAGTTGTCATTCGGACATCCAACTCAAACGTAATCCATTAGGTAAACATAATAAAGATATGTTCATGCACAAAAAATTAGGTGCCATGAACAACGGAGTAAGTCTCTATGGCCCATTAACACTTTTAGTATAAAGAAAATCCTAGATTCGCAGTGAAATAGCTATTGGATCAACACTGTTCATTGGAAAGTCATGGTTTATAGCTCATTCTCTTCAGCATAAAACTAACTTTCCAGAGGTGCTAGGTATTAGGGACCATAATGTCCTTCAACAAGGAAAATTGGAAGTATGTCGGGCAAATTCCCTCCGGCAATCCCTTCCATCACCTTGGATCCCTCTGGAATGGTAAAAGGATACAATCCAAATATATCTCTAAAAATACTATAGGGGTTAGAAAAAGTGTGTACCAAACTTTGCATTGATAGACGGAATAGATATGAGGGAAAAGCTTGTATAGCAATACACATTTTTTCCTCATATCTATTTCGTTTATCAATACAAGACTTAACACACTACTGTATCATTGCATAAATAGGAACAGAAATTAGTACTGTAGCTGTTCGCAATATGACCTGCTTGGTTTAGAGATATCCTACATAGTATAATCGTTAGTATTTCTTATTGGGCGTCGTGATATCAACCTGAAACATTGTAAAATCGGACCTCAAGGGGCAAAAAATCCCATTTTGCCTCTGAGTTTCCCACCTTATACTAATTACAAATATGATATATAATAGAGCATTTGTGGGTGATTCACTCTGTACAATATGCAGCTAAATTAATTATATATAAACTTCGATATTTCTATGTTCATTTAAAAGTTCATGAAATTAATCTTTTCCTTAATCGAAAACAAATAGCTTTGTTGTTACAAATGCGTTGTCAATACACAAATTTGTACCAACAACTTCTACTGACCCTGGATTTTATATGTATGTGTATGCATATTCGAAAAATTCCATGTATGTTGCTCTTTATCTCTTTTCGGAAAATTAACTTCAAAAACCATTAAATTGTTGTTTTCGCGCAGGTTGGCATCACTATGAACTGTAAAGTCAATGAGATATATATATTTTTAGTTTTTATTTTTCACGAATTTTGTGTTTTATACATAGAACTCTTAAAACAACACAATAGGTGCTAGTGAGGCTAGAAAAGGCGATACCTTATGCGGCTAGTTCATTTTAAAATGGTAATGATGTTACATCTTTTCGTAAAATACATGACACTATACATAATGTCTCTTACATTTGTTTCTCCTAATGTGTTTGGACAACACTAACGATCAGGACTTTACAACCCTGTGGTAAAGTCATGGCTGGTCTTTTTCTATATGAATCGTTGCTAACTTTACTAAGCTGTTTCCAAGTACAAAAGTTAACATCACGTGTTAGTCAAACTCTTAATACGACACTCAAAACGACTCTGAATAGAACCCAATATGTCTTATAATACACTAACATACTTATAATTATGTAGTAACGGCATAAATGTTGAATGCCATCTCAGCTGATAAGTTTTACATTAAACCCTCCCTTAGAAGGCACAGTGGTTCAGTGATAGAGCGTTTATCTCTGATCAGCGGACTCCAGGCTCGATCCTAAACAATGTAAATTTATGGTAGAAGACTTTCTCTTTTTGAGTTTTCTCAAAGTTTTCTCGTTTCTCCCTACATTCTCATTCTACCAGTTCATTTTTCATCCTTTGCTGCAGGTTGGTACTGGATGTGAAAGTTCAACACAAAATCCCCTGATAACGTTCAACACCATTCAATAAAACTTCATCGTCAGTAAACTTTCTTTTTTTTCGTTCATTCTTTTCGTTCATGGTGTTTCTAATCTTTCTTACATAAATTCTGCGCAATCAAAATTGTTATGATGTCACATGTGATTGGCGATGCATATGCATAGAATCGCAAACTTTCATTTGCGATGTGACTAACATCCGTATGTTAGTTCCACGCAAACTAAAATCACAAACACGTCTCAAATCAAGAGGAAAAATTTTGCTTTTCGCTGCGATCCCGAAGCTGCAAAAAGGTGATATTTAATTGGCCCTTAGCTCACTGATTAAAAACTCGTTCTAAAGTTATCACCAAAACAACACTAGGATGTGAACATCAATTTTGATGGTGACTATACAAACTCAAGTTAAGAGAGTTGGATCTTTAAAGAAAATATTTAGAGTGAATTATACGATAGTAACTGTGAAAATCTAGTATTGTTGCCGAAATCCGAACGCCGTACAACTCGAACAACTTGGAATATGAACAAATATGTTCGCAAATTTTACCTCAAAATGCAAATGCTGCTGCTTTGGAATCTGAACGATTAGTACATAGAAAATATTCCGAGTGTGCCTTTCCGTAGGTCTCCCCTGCGCACCCATATACTTTCTCGTTCAGTTCGTTGTCAGAAGCTGGAGTAAAGGTATGTGTGTGATTAAAATTTGTCTAACAAGTAAGTTCAAGTGTATTATATGATGGCCAATTACACTCTTCTTGTTACACATGGAGTTAAAAAATCATACATTTGAAAAAGAATATTTACCTTTCGAAAGAAATTCGCAAGTAATATGCACTTGCTAAATAAATAAATAAAATAAATAAAGAATGAAAAAGTCAAAATAAAGTACCTTAATAACTCGTACAGATACAATATCTTGTATTTTCTTAATGTATGGGAAAGAATAAAGTTATTTTTTATAATTCTAAAAAAAATATAGATCAAATTACTTAATAATTACTGTATCATCGTATTATATTTCCGTTCAAATTTTGTAGAGAAAAATCCATCATTACCTTAGTATTTATTTTATGAATCACTACATATTTTATAAGTTCATCTACCTTTAATACTAAAACATATTTCACTTTTTATTTTCTTCCATTGCTCTTTTTTTTAACAGTCATTCACTTCTTTTTTCCTTTTCCCTCTGGTTAGAGAACACACGCGCTCTTTCGAACATTTTGCAATGACTGGTTTTAAAACAGCTTATAAATGTCCCTGATCCAGGATACGTTTGTCTACTCTTTAGGGATTTTTGGAACAATGCAACAGTGAAATAGGACGAGGTTTTATAGGGTAATACTGTGCATATTATGTCAGATAACATTTGCGGTATATGGCCCACACATGTATAGATTTTTATCTTTCTTCTGGTCTCGATAACTCATATATATATATATATATATATATATATATATATATATATATATATATATATATATATATATATATATATATATATATATATATATATATCCTGAAGCACAAATTAAATAGGAGGAGGAGGAGCAATGTTCAACACAGGTCTTATTTTGGCAAAAATCTTTCTATATCTCTTAATAGTACTTCTGTTTCTGAATTATTAGGAAATATATGAGTATTGTTGCAGAAAATTAATGACTACATTAGTTATATTTTATACAATTATGTGCTGAAGTTTGTATCAACAGATACGTTTAATTTGGAGTCATCTTCTATCTAAAATATGTTTTTCTATAATTATTATACACAACATATTCATATCTGATTAACTTTTCAAAAATTGCTTAGACCCTTGATTTACATGATGTGTTCAGAATGAATTTATGTTTTACATAAGTTAAATATTATTAAATTAAATTGGACTATGAAATATTGAAATTATATTGTAGCTTTCCATACCCCTCACGTGTAAGCAACCTCTATAAACACATGCTTCATTCATAGCTATGTATTGTGTACAAACATTGTCACCAGCAGACGATGGATGAATAACACCAGGAAGTCACGAAGTTGTATCCCTTGAGAAGACACCCATAAAAGAGCACCACAAGTGGACAGGAGCATCAGTCTACAGCTGATCATTATCCTACCAATTCCCCCGCCAAGGGAACTTTGTGGTGGACATACACCGTGCGAGTGGGTTTTGTCGGGGTTCTCTCTTTTCCTCCCACTTTCTTCATTCCACCATTTCATTCATTACTCATCATCACCGTCTCCTTTAGCCTAGCCGGCATAACCCTGGGACGTAAAACTCAAAGATTTCATTTTCATTTTTTATCCTACCAATACCTTTCTCTTGGGGGCACAATTGGCTATGGAGATTCCCTCTAAACCTTATCTTTGGAGGCTTCAGTGAGCTAAAGAGATATCCCAACCACTATTCCCCTAGGGCTGCAATGAGCTACTGAAAAATCCTATAGGTCATGGGTTGATTTCCGATGGAGGAACTCGTTTCAGAAAGTGTTAAAAGTTTTTCAGGTCAGCCATCCTGAATGAGGTTTTCCTGGGTTTTTCCCGTTCCCACCAGGCAAATGTTGAGGTGGTACCTAATTTATAGGTCCCAGGCCGCTTCCCTGGACAATCCTTTCTTCCTTCCCTTTCCCAGCATAGTGTGTTCGACGAGGACGTCATCCCTCATACGTGTGAATGCTAAATGGCCTTAGATGCCGAAAGCCCAAAAATCTAACTCCTAAATCTCCTAAAAGTCCTATAACTGCAGTGGACAAAGAAGACTCCTTATAATCACCTACCTTGGAGGCTGCAATGAGCAAAGGGGTTTCTATTATAGCCTAAGACTAATTGAATCTATATTTCCGAAGCAACTGCTCGGTGCTGAAGATACACTGGACTTTGAAAACATTTCTGTATATCACAAAGGAACTTTGTAAATCAATATACTGATTTATTTTTATAATAAATAGGTGAAGAACCTAATCCTGGTCTGTTTCATTAGTCTACCAAAAACACCGCAATATATAATAAATTTTAACTTTCATGAAGTAACGTTACGGTCGTTTAAATAGACATCAAGAATAAATCAGCGAAATCAAAATATTAAAATAGCAGTTCATTAAAAACAGACGGAAAAGAGAGAGAAATAAATCCTCATATAAGTCAATAGGCTGAAAAACCAAGGTAGTACAGATATAAAGCAACGCTAATACGAGTAATTGATAGACTTCTTAGTGTTCTTCTGCTATAGGGCAAAAAACAACAAACAATGTACAGCGGGGGACACTTCTAAATGGTACAGCCATATGGAGATTTACGGCTAAGGTGTACCATTTAGAAGTGTCCCCCGCTGTACAAATATCTATATCTATCTACCTACCTACCTACACACATATATATATGTATATATATATATATATATATATATATATATATATATATATATATAGATAGATAGATAGATAGATAGATAGATAGATAGATAGATAGATATGCAGGAAGCATATACCTAACTTAACCTACTGGTTAATAGAGGTATGTGCAACTTGGAACATGAGGTGGGCGAATCACAGACGACTTACTGGTGTTGAGAATAGTATAAGACAATGTATAACGTTTTCGTAACAATCAAATGGTCCATATAATAATACAAAACTCGTTCATCATACACTAGCATCACAGGAACACACAGACACAAATATAATGGTAACCAAGGTAACTATTTATTGAACAAGAACTTTAGAAATGATCAAAAAAAGGATCAAAAGATTGCGATTTTGGCCACGAATTTTAGGAATTATCCAAAATAATGTATTCTTGATCTTGGACAATAATTAGTTTTTGGATCAGGAGCCACCAAAATTTTTGAATGGCCCTTAAATGGAGCTCATGCATTTTTTAGGAATAAGCGCATCATACTGAGTTAAGTGATAGTTTGGGTTAGACTACACTGGACATAGTTCTCCAGATATAACTAAAAGAAAATAAAACTTTAGAATGAATGAAATACAGGGTGAGTCAAAAGTCCTTCAACACCTGCATAAGTTTGAAAATCGACGGGAAAAGTAAAAAATGATGATGGGAACAGAGGTTTGATGAGGGGCCGCAACTTTGTCATTCATGGCCGCCATCTTAAAATTCGCCATTTTGGAATCAAGTATTTTTTTAAATGGGAAGTAGGATATATGATACATCAAGTAACACTAGCTTGAGCTCAGGAATTTAGTGGTGTAATTTGTTTTTTTTTCTATCTTCTATAGTTTAGAAGTTATTAATGTTCAAAGGTGGGAAATTACCTTGATACTGACCCAGTTCTCTCTTTGTTCCAGGTGATCTAAAATGGGTCTGACACGTGAACAGAAGATCGAAATCATCCTTATATAAGGGGAACGCAGCTACCGAACAATAGCAGCTGACTACAACAGACGGCACCCACACAGAGAACCGGTATCGCACAGCACGGTGGCTCACGTGATCACCGAATTCCGGGAGACGGGCTCTGTTCAAGATAGGGCACGTAGTGGGCAACCAAAGACTGCCACCAATGAGGAAACTGCAACGGCGGTTGTTGCGTCGTTTGCAAAAAGCACTAAACGAAGTACCTGTCATGTGTCCCTAGCATGTGCAATAAGCCAGCCAATCCTCCGTTGTCCGGATTTTGCACGCCAATCAGTGGCATCCCTACAAGCTGTAAATACAACATAAACTGAACGAGGATGACCCTTATCGCCGGTTGGAGTTCTGCATGTGGGCTACTGAACAACACGAACTGGATCCTGCGTTTGTCAAGGGCGTACTGTTCAGCGACGAGGCGTATTTCACTTTGAAAGTGGAGGTTAATCGACAAAATTGTCGATACTGTTGTGACGCAAATCCGAACTGGGTTGACCCGAGTTGCGAACATAGTCCAGCGAAGGTGATGTTGTGGTGTGGGATATGGGACACTCGCATCATTGGGCCATTTTTCATTTACAACACCTTAGCTGCACCACAGTATCTGATTCTGCTGCAGGATCTTGTGTTCCCTGCCACACTGAACGCTAACGGCATTTTCGCATCTTATTTTCAGCGTGATGGAGCTCCTCCACACTCTGGACTTGGTGTCCGTGAATGGTTGGATGAACAACTGCCAGAGAAGTGGATTGATCGCCGTGGTCCCGTCGAGTGGCCGCCCAGATCCCCTGATTTAACGCCCCTTGATTTTTATCTATGGAGACATCTTAAGCAGAGAGTGTATGCTGAGACAATCCGTGATTTGAGACACATGTAGGAACGCATCTAACAAGCCTGTGACGAAATTTCAGGAGACATTCTCCTCCGTGTACAGTCAGAGTGGCTGCGGCAACTACAGTTGTGCATTGCACGGGATGGACAACACGTAGAACATGTGTTGTAGCATTCACTACCAAGTAATTTCCCACCTTTGAACATTAATAACTTCTAAACTGTACAAGATGGAAAAAACAAATTACACCACTAAATTTCTGAGCTCAAGTTATTGTTATTTGGTGTGTCATACACTGCCCTTCCCATATAAAAAATTGACTTGTATCCAAAATGGTGGATTTCAAGATGGCGGCCCTGAATGACATACACTTCAAAAGTTGCGGCTCCTCATCAAACCTCTGTTCCCATCATCACTTTTTACTTTTTCCGTCGATTTTCAAACTTATGCAGGTGTTCAAGGACTTTTGACTCACGCTGTATATTGGAGTTTCTGAATCAGGAACCACAAAATTTTTAAATAGCCCATAATAGATTTTTCGTATTTTTTACGCAATAACCAAATCAAACTGACAAGTAACACTTCCGATGTATAACACTCCGATTTTGATAATATTTAGCAGGTAGATACTAGACATAAAGTAATCGAATTGGTGTTTTTTTTACTTTCTGCGGATAAACGGTTTTAGAGGGCAAAAGCACCACCCAAAATTATGAAAGTTGACACCCGAAAGGCAAGAACAACTGAACCGAAGTGAATGAAATTGTGCACAGATATTGCACACGTAAAATGAGGGAATAGAATTTCCTACTTTCCTTAAAAAAAGAAAAGAAAAAAGAAAGAAAAGAAAAAGAAAAACGGTTGGGTGGGGCACGGACCCCTCCAAACATTTGATCAAGAATTATCCAAAGTGGTAGTAACAGTATGTCAGATGTGTGTAAAGGACATGAAGAATTGCAACGAAACTTTGTGTATGGACAATACGCAAAAAAATAAGCGAATACAGCTTTCTATTTTCTGCGGAAAGACGGTTTTAGGGGTAAAAGCCCCCACCCAAAATTTTGAAAGTTGAGGAACAAAAGGCCAGAGAAAGTGAACCGAAATGAATGAAATTGTGCACAGCTATTAACGACGTAAAATGTGGGAATTTGGATTTCATATTTTCCGGGAGAAAACTGTTTGGTGGGGCACGGACCCCTCTAAACCTTTTATCACGAACTATCGAAAGTGCTAGTAACAGTATGTCAGATGTGTGTAAATTATATGGAGAATTGCAACGAAACTTTGTGTATGAACAATAGGCAAAAAATAAACGAATACGTTTTTTTTATTTTCGGGGGAAAAACAGTTTCTGGGGGCAAAAGCCCCCGTCCAAAATTTTGGAATTTGATCCCAAAGGCAAAAAGAAGTGGACCGAAATGAATGAAATGTGCACAAATATTGTAGAGGTAAGATGAGCGAATACGTGTTTCGTATTTTCCTGAAAAAAAGTAAAATAAAATAAACTGTTGAGTGGACCGAGGCGTTGAGTAGCGGAAGGAGTGGACCGAGGCGTTGAGTAGCGGAAGGAGTGGACCAAAGCGAATGAAATTGTATGTAGCTATTGGAAATGTAAAATATGGCCTTTCGTGTTTCACAAGTGTCTTCATCCGATTTCTTCAAATTTGGCAGATCAACTACAAGCACAAACAGTATAGCGTAGGTATTTTATAGTATTTCAGGAGGCAACTTTAAACCTTAAAATGTTTTTCCGCATTAACAAAAACACGTGTCGGTTTATTTCCAGTTTGCTGTTGATGTGCAAATTTGAAGCAAAACGAATAGGGACACTTGAGAAACACGAAAGGCCTTATTTTACATAGAGTCTACATAATATCTACCCACAATTTCATTTGCTTTGGTCCACTCCTTCCTGCGCTATTACGGTAACATTTCTTTCGGATGGGGCCTAGGCCCCAACACTGTTTTTCCGCACAAATTAAAACACTTTTCATTTATTGTTTTGCAAATGTCCCTATACAAAGTTTCATTGCAATTCTCCATATTCTTTAGGAATTTCTGACGTATGCTTATTTGCACTTTTGATAGTTCGTAATCAACGGTTTAGAAGGTCCGTGCCTCACTCAGCCGTTTTTTTTTTTTTTTTTCAGGAAAATACGAAAGCGAATTATCTCATTTTACGTCTACAATATCTGTGCACAATGTCATTCAATACGGTGCAATTCTTCTTGCCTTTTGGGCCTCAAATTTCAAAATTTTTGGTGGGAGTTTTGTCCCACTGAAACCGTTTTTCCGCAGAAAATAATAATAAAAAAAGTATTCGTTCATTTTTTGCGTATTGTCCCTTTCCTTTACACACATCTGACATACTGTTATTAGCACTTTTGACATTTCGTGATCAAAGGTTTGGAGGGGTTCGTTTTCCACTTGACTGTTTTATCCAGGAAAATACGAAACACATATTCCCTCACTTTGTCTACAATATGTGTGTGCAATTTCGCTGACTTCGGTTCACTTGTTTTTTGCCTTTCGGGCGTCAACTTTCAAACTTTTGGGTAAGGGCTTTTGCCCCCTACAACCGTTTTTCCGCAGAAAATAAAAAACATGTTTTCGTTTATTTCATGTGTAGTACCTACCTGCCAAATTTGATCAAAATCGGAGTGTACACTTCGGAACTGTTATTTGTGAGTTAAGTGATATTTCTGGTTTGGTTTACACATTATGTAGTTTTCCAGATATAAAGCGTACAAGAAAATTTTTGATTGAATGAAATATATTGAATTTATTGCACCAGGTGCCACAAAGATTTTTGAACGGCCCATAAATAAAGTTTTCGTATTTTTGCGGAATAAACACGTCATACCGAGTTGAATGATAGTTTGGATTTGACTACCCTATATGTTGTTCTGGTGATATAAGGCGTAAATGAAACTTTTGATTGAATGAAATATACTGGATTTTTGGATCAGGGGCCCATGTATTCCTATTTCCTTCCACATTCTCATTCTACCGATTGTTCCATCATCATTCACTTACCTTAGTCATCCGTCTCTTTTAGTCTGAAGGGCATAATCGTGGGACGTTAAACTGAAATATTTCATTTCATTCTTTAAATTGTTTTTCTCTTTCCTTTCTTCTTATTATTTCTATCAACATTTTTATACTCCTCCTTGCAGATGGTCGTACAACCACTTGATGACTTGTACAGTTCATAGCAAGAAACCTGCAACACGAGCATGTAAGTTTATTGTGAAACGACGAAGTCTTTTGTTCCAAAATTAGTGTGCATGGGAGGACACCGAGGTTTCTCCTGGCGTGATTCGTGCCACTTAGACATTACGTTGATTCCTCGAGCTGTTAGTCATAGTTTCACAATAAACTCACATGCTCATGTTGCAGGTTTTTTGCCGCGGACTGTACATCTCTCTCACGCATCTGAGTGGTTTCTCCATCATTGCGTTAGAACGCCCAACTCTTCTTCCAGTGTTTCTTCAGCTTGCTTTCTTCAGGGTTGATCGATTTGTCTTGGATTTCCTCTGAAAACATCTGATATTGTGTAAATTATATCTATTTATTTTACCACTTACCAGCACCTCGAAGATTTTGGCGTTTGTTTTCTCTTAATATATTCTTTCACTGTCCCTGAAACATTTCTTCTAAAATTAAGCATACATACATACTAATTGTCCATTTACACCCGTAAACTTTGCTTCCTTCACCACCTTACTTAATCAGACTGCTTTATTTATCGCGAGTATATGCATATTTATTCTAACACTCCTGATATAACTATAGTCTATTTATATATACTTTATTATATACTTTAATAGTAACGAGGACAAATGCTCTCGCTGCGAACGCCCCTACTAAATACCATAATCAACCTATTAATTAAATATCTGAGCCACCGATTATTAATAATAACGAAATCCTCTTCAACTTCTTTCGGTTCTATAGTTGGGCATGTGCGATTATCTGCGAACCCCTTGATCGTTCTTCTTTCCATTATTAAAAAATGCGCAGGCCTTATTGGGTACATTTCATGTTATAGCCTGAGTGAAGAAATGGGACACTAAACTCCGAATAAACGAAGAAAACATAAAATCATTTCTTTTTCTTCTTCTGAAAATTCAATATTAACTGACTTCAACAAAAATGCTAAAAAGTAGAAAATAATAATAACAATAATAAAACGCTTAAAAGTAGAAAACAGTTCATTACTATTATCTGTAAAAGATTTGAACTCTGTCCCATGCCAAACAAGTTACTACTCATAAAGTTAGTTTCGATGATAATTTTATGAGGTATTAATTGTTTCAGTAGAGACATTGGACTGGAAATGAAATACATATACTTTTGTGACATTTAATAAATTATAGAAGACCGTCTCTCACTAGATAGTACCGTCTTTACTCTATAGTAATCAACGTTAAAATCGGAAGTGTTTTCTTTGACACTTCTGGTTTTAGTAGAGATGGAATATGTTTTTGCGACAATTAATTGATTGCAGAAAAACGCTTCTTTGCCATATGGTTTGTACTCCAGAACGACTAACGTTAAAACCGGGAGTGGTGGTTGATTTATGTCACTTCTGGCTATAGTCGACAGATAGAGTGAAGATGGAATATATATTTGGGACGGTTAATTGATAACAGAAAATCGCTTCTTGTCTATCTGTTTCGGTTTGTGTTGTGTGGCGATCAACGTTAATACTGGAAGTGGTCGATTTCTGTCACTTCTAATAAAATAAAAGGTAGTGCCTATTCCCACAACCCTAAATAGATCCCTAAAAACTGTCTCTTGTTAGTCTTATCGTTTTTCTTCTATGTAGTTCAATATGGATTTCTGAAGTGGTAGTGGATTTCAACCACCTTCAGTTTTAGTAAAGAGTTAAAGATGGAAACGTAATGTGTATTTGGGACACTGAATCATGCGCAGGAAAACATCTATCTATATGTTTTTTTTTTTTTTTTTTAATTCTACAGTGATGAATGTTAAAACCGAAATTGGTAATTTCTACCACTTCCAGTTTGAGTACTGGATTCAGAAACGTACTTGATTTCTACCTTTTGACCCTCTATATTTTCATCAAATTTGGTTATGATTGGTCAAGTAGCTCTCCAGATTTTTGTCTCCCGAACGGACAGATAGACATACTAAATAAAGGAATTTTGGTAAAGCAACTCCTTAAAAAGAATAATCAAAATCGGTACATATATGTTGAAGTTTTGTGTGAGCATACATACAGTAAAGTTAATTGCTAATTATGACATTAACACTGTCAGCTGTTGAAGATGTACACAGTGGAGAGAATACACACACAAAAAAGGAAATGAAGTGAAACGAAATCTTTGAACTTAATGTCCCACAATTTTGCTTATTAGGCTACTGGAGACGATGATTAAAGCAAGTAAATGATGACAGAAGAATTTTTGGAATGAGAAAGTGGGACGAAATGGGAGTACCCCGAGAAAAACCACGAGAGCAATGTTGTCCACCACAAGCTTACCTAGACGTGGATCGAACCAGGGACCCCATGCACCAGACGTAAGTGCTCTACTACTGAGCCACCATGCCCCCAACACAGAAGGAATTTAGCGGTAAAGACTGTCAGCCATTGAGGAGTTTCATGGTCTACAGCGTGGTCTGGAAATGGTTTTACCCCTAAATGTTGTTTTCTGACGATTTTAGGTTTTACCCACATTTGTTTGGTAACATTGCTTGGCATTGTCTGGTAACACTGCTATCCATGTTTATTTCTTTTCTGATGTTTTCTGCTTGGTAACTGAGTCGCGCCGACATGGATGTGCAGAAAGAGGTATGCAGAACTCTTCTTAAGGCGTTTCCTTCCAACGATCTCATTGTGCAGTCCTCTTTACAGACGAGTATGCTATCTACCGAAGAATGCATTCTCGGAACGTTGTAATGTGGTGTAAGGAAAAAGTCCAGTTTTACAAAAACATGGAGAGAAAGGCATCACATGTGATGGTGTGGGCTGGAATGAATACAACACACATTTTTGGGCCTTACTTCCTTTAATGCTTATGGACATTCTTACATGGAGATGCTTAATGAATGGTTGGTGCCTCAACTGGATGAAAATGGTATCAAAGACACTGTTGTGATACAGCAGAATGGAACACCAGCGCACTTCGCGATCCACATGCACAATTACCTGAATAAGACATTTCCTGGCCGCTGGATTGGAAGAGGTTGTGCATCTTTACCAGCTCCCTTTGCCTGGCCTCTAAGAAGTCCCGATCTGACGTCACCAGATAATGCTCTCTGGGGTTTCATAAAGCAACAAGTAAGAAACACTCAATATCACACAACGCAGGAATTACGAGCAGCTATGGAACATGCCTTTACCCTCGTGACTCCAGAGTATCTCCACAAAACATCTGCGAGAACTTATTACAGAATTCAGGTGTGTTACGACATGGATGGTGATCATACCGATGTTTATGACTCTTAAGACTCTTAAGACTTCAAGGTAACTGTGTACAGACATTCTACCATAACTAACACTATAATGTTGAAACTAAAAGAGGGGGTTACGCCCACTTCCGGAAAACCCTGTGGCTCCGAAGAGTACCCAAATAAAGTTTACCTAGGGGCACAAGAAGAGCCTTTCAAACATAATAATAATAATAATAATAATAATAATAATAATAATAATAATAATAATAATAATAATAATAATAATAATCGGTGCACTTATATCGAGCATAAACGGGTCGAATTGAGAACATCTTCCTTCTTTTGAAGTCTGTTAAAAATAAAAAGATAAAAAATATAGTGAGGTCATATCAATGGGATGTTTCAATTGGATATTTTTCAAGAAGAAAAAGTAAAAGTGAAATGAAAAATGCCTGTTTGACTAAGGGAAACGATGATTAAGGTAAGTGAATGATGATAAAAGAATTGGTAGAATGATAGTGTGGGACTAATCGGGAGTATCTTGAAAAAACCCAACGACACGATGTTGTCCACCACAAACTTACTTGGCTGGAGATCCAACTAGGGACCCCTGCACCAGAGGTAAGCGCTGTACTATGGAGCCACCGTGGCTCCTTTAGAACAAAAAGTGGCACTGTAGTTACGGTTGCATTGAATTTTACGTACTTTGAGCTAGAAACGACAACAAAAGTTTACAAGCTAAAATTGTTAACTGATCGTATATGACCCAAGAACCATCATTAAGCAAGCTGAGAATTTATTAATGATGTCAAATACATATAAAAAAATAAACCTTTGTCGGAGACAGTGTTGTTGTAAGGATTGTGCATTGTTTTAAACATAGTCATACGTAATTTAAATTCTCATTCTGAAGCACTTAAAAGTGAATGCTACGATCGAAGTCGGTTGACTCTCTCACTCTCTACGTCGAAATAGAGAACCGATACGAGACAGTCGATGCAATCAGTTGACGAGAAAAACGCGATGCGATGAAAGTGGTGGGATTTACGTACCTATGCAACAGAGGTATTAGTACTTTATATACCCTTTATGATATGTGTTGTTGAAAAACATTATAGCAATGACCAAAAGAAACAAGACAAATTATGTATAAAAGGCAAAAAGATAGGAATTCTTTTGCTAATTTTCTTTGTAAGAAAAAGCACACAATGGATTTTCTATTATTAGCTGGGTCCTGTCTCTATAACATAAATTTCACTACAAAAGTTACAAACATTTTATACAGACTTACCTTGCATTTCATTAGATTAATTTAATATAAACATTTTATTTATGTAAATAATTACTATAAATACAGATATTAACACACGCCATAGAACTCATAGTTTTCCTTTGCTCTATGTCGACTAGATTTCATATATTATTATTTTAAAACTAATAGAGTTGATCCAGATATATAGCTCTATATGTCTTCTACTAAAATTATATGGTATTAATTTCAAATATATATCAAATATATCAATCAAATATATTTCTTAAGTCAATATTTTCAAGTAATCTTCATACCGTCAATAGTTGTGATGTTTCAAAGAATAATGTAAAACTTACCTAGAAAGGTAAACGTACCAACTTATCTATCAGTCACTATAACACTCTTATCTGAATGGTCACTGGACTTAGTTGATTTCTACGTACTGTATTATATACAAGAACACACAGGTCAGAGTATCTCAATGAGTACAGGAAACTATAGGGCTGACAATCCTAGACTTTCTCAGAATTAAATATTCCATTTAAAAACGTTTAACTTCCATTTAAGAAAGCTTGATAAAATATTTAATTTTAGTAAACTCTAGTAATTTTAGTAAATTATTTGAATCAGTTAATGCAGAAAGGTCTCTAGCCAAACAAACTTAGTTTTTTTTTAGAAAAAAAAAACAAGAAAAACATTGGAGTTTCGAAACTGTAAAATCAAAATTAATCTTTTTTCGTGTATATAACAATTACATTAATCAAATGCTACATTGGAAAACCATTTTTATGCTAATTGCCATGGTAAAAAAAAAAAAAAAAAATATTTCCGCTGTGGACTGACGCCCTTCTTTCATGCAAATTATGCATATAGACAAAGCCCTGTATGCATGTAATTTTATTTAGTTGTTATTTTTCGCTCTTTTCTAACACAAAACTGTGTTCAGACTTTTCTTGCCAGGTTCCAGACGTTGCAGGTCTACCAACCGAATGGGACGAAATTAATAGCTATTGGCCTAATATAGAAAATAAATATAATTCCTCATGAAGAAAGGGCTTCAGTCACTGGCTCAAGCCCATGCTGCCTAAAATAATCGAAGTTCACTTCTATTTATAAAATGTTGGACCAATGAAACTGAAGTTCTTTATGCATAAAAACATAGGTGTACGCAATAGGAACAAAAATCCGATGTTAACTCAATTTCACCATTTTGATCACTGAAGCTCTTTGTGCACGAACTAATTCATTTATGCAACTATTTAAATGTTCGAGTTAAAGTACACATTTTATATAATGATAATATTAATGCACACATGTTTAAACATTTACTAAGGAAGAGATTAACAAATGAACTGTTTCGAGAACCTTCAGATAATTAAACATTTCACCAAAACATTTTACGTTAAAAGAAAAAAATGTAGTTTAGAAGTTTCAATAACTAAAACGTTTGATATCGGGTAGAACGAATATTTCTACAAGCTTTGTATGTACATAAAAGATTCATTTCATTCCCAAACTATTAAGAATTTTACTAGATAAATTCTTTTTTCATTTAGTAATGTAAATTGGAAATTATTAACCAAATTTCCGTTTCCCTCATTCAAGTTTATTTTACTTTTTTTCAGTAACCACTCAATGTGAATTACATTTTAATCGTGTATGCATTGATATAGATATACGGGACAAGAAATATATATTATATCTTAAAACTCTCCTTCAAAACTCTTACATATAACCGTAGTAATATAAGGTTAAAACCAAATTATAACTGGGAATTTTTCAATTTGACTTCAACAAAGAAGAATACGAATGAGGAAACCTAACAGCAAGTAACTTAAATAAAAAACTCTAAAAACTTTATATATATATATATATATATATATATATATATATATATATATATATATATATATATATATATATATATTAAGAAAGAGAAAGATTTAAAGAATATGGTTTTTTAATAAATTAAAACAAGTTTTTCATTTTAATAATAAAGTGAATTTCAAAAATCTGAATATATTTTATTTCTTATGAAATAACATCAAGACCTCTTAAAAAGCTAAACTAATTGGCATATAGAAAGTGGTTCTGATGATACTCATGAATAGGATCAATCCGTTGGAAAAATATTCTTTATAAATAGAAGAAATATTACACAGACCTGCTTAAATATTTTTGCGGAATATATTTTACTTTGAAATGTTTTACCCTTTTTATATATATTTTCTGCAGTTTAATTAGTCTGCAATAAAAGAACTTGAAGATTCATAAAAAATATATATATGTAAAGAGGATCTATAATTACGTAAAATAATATCAAAGCTGTTTTCTCTATCGGAAATTCCATCTCATCTGCATTTCTCTCTATCTTTTATCTTTTTCCTCCTGAACCTAACTGTAATGTTCACATAAATTAAACAAAATTCCCTGCTGTTAATTGCATTATTAGTACAGGCTCAACACGTCATGTTAAAAGGTACTTACTGCTCTGGTTTTCTACACTGCACTCTGCCACTTTTTGATTCATTCAAATAGCTTCCTAAATGCTATACAGTATGGAATAGATGGATGCATTAGTGTTTAAAGTCTCTTTCAGAAGCGAGGCTATATGAGATGTGATCTATTGTGTAAGGTTTAATCGAGTCACATGAACTTCCGTTAAGAATGGAAAACGAGCCTACCGCACTAAAGACGCGTATGTTAACTATATATCTACGAAGGCAATCAAAACATACGGTTAACTAACGTGTCTGATATAAAGTCACCGACAAATACGATAAATAAGTTAATCTTATACATTACACAAAAATTATGAAAAACGAGTGGAATATTTCAAAATATGAGTATGGAGAAGAATGAAAAGAATTAGCTGAGTGGAGCATTAAACGAATGAGAGCGTGTTAGAAATGGTGGGGGAAAAGAACAATTTTAGATATTATTAAGAAGAGAAAGAGAAATTGGTTGGGACATTGGCTAAAAGGAACTGTACCATCAGGGACACGCTAGAAGGAATGGTGACAGGAAAAAGAGGGAGATGGTGAAGAACACTACAATTAATGAACAGAGAACTCGTACTTAAAGACGAAGAGGTTAGCAGAATACCATGGAACATGAAAGCTTCTAAGTTACGGCAAGTAACCTATCTATAATAGCAGAATACCTATGATGATAATGGTGATATATTTATTTGAAAATATCAGGTTGTCTAAAAGGTATTGGGCCTTTGGAGGTCAAAATTGAGAATATATTTTTTTGCAATTTGAAAATAACGTTATGAAATCACATAAGCACCATTTTGTTCGATAACCTTCTGCGATTTTCTCAGCAACACAATAATCGCATTACTACAGAACTTTTGTGGTTTCTGATCATGGAAGTGTGACCGTAGTTTCCAAAGGTCTCTTTTGAAACGCACTTAACACAACTCAGAGAATCCAGTACAAACAGAAACAAATTATAGTTTGTCGCTGTTAGATCCGTGTTGTGCGGTGAATGCATAAAAATTCTCCATGCACGTTTTCTTAATTTCTAACGGGTTGTTAAAGATGTATGTGGTCTGGCGTTGTCAGCATGGTACACAACACTCTTCCTGTTGACTAGTTTTGTTTGTTTATTTTGAATTGCTAGGTGCAGTTGCGCTAAATATCGACAGTACATATTCCAGTCTATCGTTCTGCCCACCGGCAGCAGCTCGTGATGTACGATGCCCTTTCAATCCTACCAAATGCACAGCATAACCTTACTGGGCGGCAGTGTGGGCTTTGCCACAGACTGTGAAGCTTTTCCTCGCCTCACGATTTTTTCGCACATTATTGTCGTAGATTATCAACTTTTCATCATTTGAGCAATTACCACAGAAATGGCTCGAGTTTGTTACGTTTTAGTTGAGATTTTGCAGAATAAACGTCGATTGATGATCGTCTGGTATCTGAACGTTGGGCTTATTTTTGAGCGAGCTATCTGCAAATGGTTTAACACTATTTGACAATGGATGTTGAAATCATTGGCGATGGTATGACTGTATATGTCCCAGTCATGTTCGATTATTGCTAGAATATCATCTACTTGTTTTGTGATTAGTCGCCCACTGAGAAAAGTGTCTTTGACATCGAAATCATCAGAACGGAAGCGACTGAAATATCTTTTGGTTGTTGCTTTTACCGCATGTTATACATAAACAGCACACATTTCTTCACGGATCTTCACGATCGAAATAAAATCATAATTTGTACCTCAGTTTTGCGGACATATCATTTATCTTCACGGTGCGTTGGTTCTAAGAATTATAACATTATTAGCAAATATACTAGCTTCAATTGTCACTTATTAGAGAAGATTAAGCTTGACCCGCTGCGACTTATATATCCTGAGATTTTGGACTCTAATGCCATCTTGTGCGCGAAAGGTTCAACAATTTTCAAACTGTCTTAAATTATTTGGTCATGAATATTTTGTGTTATCGTCCTTCTATTATTAAGCACGAAATGTCCGAAATAAGAATCCTTATCTTCTTGCTCAATCACCTCTTCCCTTAGCATTTCTTCTTTAAACGTTATTTTGTACAGTTTCCAAATTTTTTTCATTATTTTTTCACAAGAACTTTATTCTCGAATTCTTTGCTATATTTTTCGCCAATAGGACAGCCACAGTTTCTTGAAGTAAGAATAATAGGTTATTCAGTTGACCTTAATTTCTTCTTTACGGTATAACTGGTCGTACTTGCTACATCTTTTTCAACACTCGCTTCAATGATATCTCTTTTTGGTATATGCAATATTTTCCCACAATCTTTATCAATGGTAAGGAAGTCTTTACTTTACTAGTTTATATATATATGATTTTAATTCTTACCTTGCATTTGATAGTGTGGAAAGTTCCCATTATAGAGTGACTTCGTGTTTAAAATTCAATTTTTCCTCTCACAAAACGCACTATTATCACAACTAATTACTACATTGTTTAAAATAAAATAATAAAATACGGAAATATCATCCTACTACAATAAACATTATATATATATATATAGGGTGTTAATGAACTATACTGACAAACTGTAAGAGGTGATTCCTCACATCAAAAGAAGAGAAAAACCTATGGACCTATGGATGCTGCTCCTTATCAGCGTAAAGGAAGCCACACATACACAATCCAAAAGCTCATATGTCATGAATTTTCAATAGGTGTTAAGGGTATTCTGTGCAGAGTGTAATTCTCAGATATGCTCTCAATAGAGTTTTAAGATATACACTGATTTCAAGGAGGGCCCAAAGTAGGCAGGAGGTAAGCCTTGACAACAATGGACATCCAATGATTCAGAGGGAAGTCGGAAGTGTTAGGAACCGGCAGCTCCATGCTTTTTTTGTCTTCAGAATAACGTTTGATCTGATGTATTTCGTCATGGTATATTTTACGTTTTCTTCACTTATAAGTGTGTAAGAAAACATTGCAGCATGCATTTTTCCGAGTACGAGAGATCGTGCTGCTGACGATCTTTAACACTTCCGACATAGCGCCAAAGAATTCCTATTCATTGATATTAACACTTATCATTAGCCTAGTTTGGCCCAATCTGAAAGTCAGAACATATCTCAAAATTCGGTTGATGGTATGTATGGAAATTTCATCCTGCAGGGATACTCTGTACACCCATTGAACATTAATGAAATGTGCAGTTTTGGACTGCGTATGCATGACTTCCTTTACGCTGATAAAAACCACCATCCACAATTTCTCAAATTCGAAATAGGGCCTGTTGAAGTTTGGCCTTTTCGCCATAGATCCATATGAGCTTTTTGTCCTATTTTGATGTGAGAAATCACCTTTTACAGTTTGTCGGTTGAGTTTCATTAACACCCTGTATATATATATATATATATATATATATATATATATATATATATGTGTGTGTGTGTGTGTGTGTGTGTGTGTGTGTGTGCGTGTGTGTACCAAGTGTATCTAAAGTTCGGAGTCCACGGCCAACTCAGTTGTGATTAATGTAATTGTTGGAAATATTGAAGAGAGGATTTTTTTTTTTTTTTTTTTTGAAATTACTGATTTTCCATCTAAAATGTTGGATTTCTTTTTAAATTAAACCAGCCGTTTGGACTTCCCACTGTAAGGTGCCCTATGTTAAACAAATGAGTTTAGCTTTACAATGTGAAACTACGGTACACTTCCTAACTATGTGAATTCAATTCTCAAACTCCGAGTACTAGAACATCTATAAACTATTGGTTGAAATAGGGTAATATCATCAAAGACGGAATATGTTTCCCTGATGCGGAATCCACATCAAGAAGTTTTAACTTCCTATTAAACACTGTTTCTGTTCTATGATGATAAAGGTTGAAACAGGAAATTATTAGTTTGAACCACTTCCGGTTTGAATAATAGGTTAAACAGGTTAATAATGATGCAACCTATTGTTTTGATGCTGATTCAATTTCAGAAAGAAAAATAATAATTTCTCCGTACAACATACGGTTTTTGTTCTATGATGATAAGTAGGGCAACCCAAAAGCATAACAGCAATTTACACATATGGTTGGTACCTTGAACATGGTTGTGGTTGTCTAAGTGTCCAGAAGAAACAAATTTTAAAAACATAATTTTAGAAAATAAACCATAAAGCACAATATGTAGCAGAATTCTTGGAAAATTCAGTTTAACTGCAAGTTTAACATACTATATTAATATTTTTTAAAACCAATATTTACAATGTAAAATCATTGAGAACATAACAATGCAACAAGGAAAAGCTTATTTTTATTTCTGTAAACTTTTCGGTGAAATTCTTTGATGTAGAGAAAAGAAAAAAGGAGAAGAAAAAGAAGAAAACTTTCCGCCAACAATGAATAGTACCACTACATTGTTATTTCCACCTCCTGAACTTGAGCACTTTCTGTACTTTTTGGTGACATTTTACTTTCCTTTTCTGTATATATGCACCTTTAAGGCGCACACAAGTAATAGGAAAAACTGAATCGAGTAAAGAATATCTCTTTACAATGCATTAAGTAGAAAGTTCATTAAATATGAAAGAAACTGGTTGCATAAAATATTAATAAATAGAACAAGATATTTTGAATATTTAATGTATAGTAAATATTGTACATTATACACGATTAATGTAAAACAATGATTGAAATTAACAATAAAGCATCATCATCATCATCATAGGTATTCTGCCTTTATTGGCAGGTCACTTGCCGCAGCTGAGAAGCTTCCATGCTCCACGATCCTCCGCTAACCTTTTCGTCTTCGCGTATGATCTTTCTGTTTTAATATCATCCATTAATTGTAGTCTCCTTCGCCCCTCCCTCTCTTTCCCGCCACCATACCCTCTAGGACGTCCCTCATGATACAATCTCTTCTTAGGCAATGTTCCAAACAGTTTCTCTTCCTCTTCCTAATAATATCTAAAAGTGTTCTTTTCTCACCCACCATTTCTAACACACTCTCATTCGTTTTCCGCTCGACCCAACTAACTCTTTCCATTCCTCTCCACACCCACATTTCGAAGGCTTCCAGTCGATTTTCGTCACCATTACGCAATGTCCACGTTTCCGCCCCATACAGCACAACACTCCACACAAAGCATTTTATGAGTCTTTTTCTCAACTCTTTGTTCAAGGTCCCACAAAACAGACTTTTCTTTCTTTTAAAGGCTTCTTTCGCCATTCCTATCCTTGCTTTTATTTCACGTTCGCATAATAACACATAATTTGGAAAAAAATAAAGCAACAAAACATAAAGCATAATGTAGGTTGCTCTAATGATAAGTATTGAAATTGGAAGTTCGCCTACTAGCAATCTCAACTACTTCCAATTTGGTAATAAAATTGTTCGCATTTGGCAATCCAATTTTTCATTTGTATCGCATTTCTATGCTTTTGTATAGCAACCTGTGATGTGCTACCGCAATAATAGAAAAATAATTTTGAATATCATTAGGGTATCACCTCCTACTTGTATTTGGGCCAAAGAAGTATGAATATATTTCGGCCATTCCATCGTAACGGGTGTTACATTTGGAAGAATAGAAATTGTTATAGAAATGTCCTTACTGGGTCAAGATATATCAAACTGCCTCGAAACATCACCATTTGTCTGTGTATTATAGTAAACACTTAATTCGTTACATATACATGATACCACAACTCAGTGAGAGTAAAAAATGTGGCGTAACGGGCGTTACAGCAATTGGACATGCACTTTCAGATGCATGTAAAGTTAAGCCAAACTCTGCGAAGGTCCAGCTCAAAATTTGTTTCCAATTACGTGTGCACTTTTCTGAAAGTATGATGTTATGAATATTACAAACAGAAATTCCATATGTGTAATGGCTTTTATTTTTAAAAAATGTTCAATACCGTAACGGGTGTTACACAGTGCGAATGAACTTGAACCAACTTCACTTTTAGTGAACATATTATGTAAGAAACAAAATATTACAATGTAAAAGATAAAAAAATACACATATAGTACAGTGTAGGAAATAAAAACACAAAATAAACATATAAATCAGAAGAATTTCAGTATTAAATATGTAGGTCTGTTGATACACTGATCATCAACAAAAGTCAATTCTTCTTATGTTTCAGTAACATTAAGTCTGGAACTAAACTGGTGCACAACTTTACGTTATTCTTTAATTTTCATAATCGGATTTGGCAGTTTACCAATCACGCCATGAAAATGAATTATACTGTGCCGTGCTGGTAAAATTAGCGCTCGGGGCGAGAGTATATGACGGCGGCGCCCCCGCACATATTAGTGAGGTCGACAGACCAGCTACTATATTATACTTTAAGTTTCAATATCTCGAGTTCCGAAATTCGAAATGTCAAATTTCCTTCAGATTCGTGTTCCTCGTGGCCTAATTTACAAAATATTTAAAAATCAGGTGGGGTCCAGTTTACTTCCCTGCAGCCGTATATACGCTTCTATAACAGTCTTTAAAGTTACACTTGAAATTGTCCTTTGGCATTCTTGTAGCTTATGAAGGCATGAATAATTCAAGTTTGTTTGTTACAACATCTACAAACGTATATTCATTCGTATAGAACCTCCAGTACATTACATTAAAAACACGTGAACTACACAAAGAAAACCATTGTGCATTAGAGCAGATTTCTTATTAGCTAATGGTCCTGCACACGCGCACTGCTCAGATAGCCCCCAGCCTAAGCGTGAACGCGAGTCCAAATTTAAGTCAATTGCGATTGAGATTGTCAGAGGTGTAGCGGTTTACGTTGAATATATCAACACTTTATCAATTAAGTGCACACGTCTTAGAATTTTCTACAATCCCAAAAAGCGAGTCGTTTTTCGTGATTAAGATATGTTTAAGCGGGGGACAAATATAGAACATGAAAATCGGATGGTACCCGCTAAAATCGGGTAATATGGCAACACTAAGCTAAATAGAAAATAAGGTATATCCCTATTTGAGATCACAACACATGCAACTCATGAAATTCAATTTGAAATTTCATCCACTTAGACTGAGATCTTTTATATTATTATTACTCTTTCCCCTTGATTTTAAAAATAGTACTGCCACTCTTTCTTTTGTTAAAAAAAAGCACCACCACCCTTTCTTTTTAAAAAAAAAAGAAAAGGAAGAAAGAAAATCTAGATCGCAATATACAATTTTATTGTTGACTTGTTGCCACTCCAATAAATGTGGTTGTTGTTTTGCATGTGTTGACTGGTTTCTTATCAAGAGCTCCAGAAACCTGCAATAGTTAATACGTTAACGAAACACCGATCATGTTTTATGCTGTATCTCTTTACTTCTCAATAACGATAGTCGTGCCTCTTTGTGAGAAATGCAATTTATTTTTTTTATTTTGTTAATTGTAAAAGTATACTCAACAAGAATTTCCTTACACTTTAAGACATTTTAGGAAAAAAATGCCTTCTTTCCTTTCTGCAAATTTTGAGTTTTTTTTTCCCTACGCCGAGAGAAATTTCCCTCCATCTGGCAACTGTGAGCCGAAGTAGGGAAAGGTTCTTTGCTGTTTTCTCGCGTTACTTGATATTAGTGCTGTCGAATTTTTGTGACATTTGCAGTTTTCGGTATTTGAGAAAACCGGTTTTCGGATAACCGAAAACTGCAAATGTGGTTCTCGAACCCGAAACCGCAAATGAGATTTTCAAAACTGAAACCGCAAGTGCGGTTTTCAAAATCGAAACCACAAATAAGGTTTTGGAAACCGAAACCGCAAAAGCGGTTTTCAAAACCGACATTTCGGTTTTATGAAATTCCACTTTTTTCAAAAACCGATTTCGACAGCACTAATTTTCGCTAGGCTCCTCCCGAGGTGGCGGATAGGGCAATGCCCACCAACTGTACTGGAAAGTCTCGGATCGAACCACTGCTGCTTTGCAGTCCCGGTAGAGAAGTCTACAAAGATAAATAAAGGCTTCAATTAAAGACAATAAGATGCAAAGATAAAATCAGTGAACTAGTAGGAGAAGAAAGCAAAATTGTACAAAGTGGGGTAAATAATAGCAGGAGCAGCTTGAAATGAATGATAAAAAACATGATAACAAAAAAAATAAATACAAAAAATATGTAACTGTCAAATAACAGCAGACTTGATTGTTTTGGAGGTATTAGTCCACCAGCGAACGAGTGCGGGCGGCCGATTTTGGAACTAAAATACAAACAACAGTGTTTCTAACCGGATCACTTGTAATTAATCTATCACAGTTGTTTTTGCCCTGTTCATAATAAACCACTTCATGCATATGTTCAAGTTAAGACAAACACAATTTCAAAAGTTATGGAAGTTATTTTCAGAACATTTTAAAGGACTGAAAAAAAAGTACATACACCCTCCATATTAATATGACAATAACTTGCGAATAAACTAACCTCAGCGTTGTACAAAGGAACACTGAGAACTTCGTAGCATTAGAGTGTAAGGAATTCCTAATTCATCTGTTAACGAAACCTCGAAGTTCATCTTTGTGAATCAAAGTTATACTTTGGCAACTGCGCTTTCATTGTTTAAAGCAAGTTCTATTGTGTAGTTTTGAGATAAGGCGTCTTCGAAATTGCTACCAATTTGGACCATGTGATCGATCGATTGACAGTACCTTCAGTAACAAATTTGCATTGAGATCACTTTCGGATGTGCTGCAAAAGACTGGTGAGAGAGAAACTGATAATCTAACCGCCTCCGAAGGAGATTTGGATCCACCCCTAATTAAGAAGGTAGATAAAGATAACTTTCTCTGATATCTAACCTGTCATTATTTAGCATGGTTTGGTAATTTAAAAATCCAGTATTTCTACCATATTTTGAAAAAAAAAATATTTAAAAGAAATAAACCCACTGTTACATTGAGGCGGTAGGGGAGCGATTAAAATTTAAAGTGGGGAGCCTGACAATTGATTTCTTATAGCTCGTGAAATTCAGAAAAAATGAATTTCATATTAAAAAAGAAATACAAAATACATTTTCAGGGTAACTCTTACATTCATTATGTTATTATAAAGTTAATGGTACTTTTGAAATTGATTAGAGTGAATAGATATGTATTTAAGTAACAAAACCACTTGCGTAAGTTTTTCAAAATATCAAGTTAGAAGAACGAAGTTTGTCTTCCACTGCTATCTCATTGCTCAAAGATACCGGCGATGAAACAATTGGCCGGAAATCTACGTAGCACATTTTAGTACTTACACTTGAAATAAAAATACAGCTGTTTAAAGACGATTGATTACCTTTGTCTTTGAATTTCATATGTGCACACAGGATTTGTTAAACAAGACCGTACATCTGATATGTTTGAACTATATGCAACTTATGCTCACGGGCTAAACTCAGTCTTCTGAAGTCAATCGACAAATGATTACGTATTACAGACACAAAGACAACACTAGGCTCCCAAGTTTCAAAATTATATTGTGTATGAAAACAGATAATAGAATTAATTCTTTGTCACAAGAGACCTAGGGTCTGAAAGAAATTCAGAGGGAGTTCAAAGGGAATTTCTATACTCATAAATAAAAGTTGTGAATTTATTGTGTATTGAACCAATGATATTTATGCTTACATTACCCATACGCTGATGTTTTATCGATACTTTTATTTCACATTTACCAAAAGGCTGGATTACGATTATAATCCTAAAAGAAAGATACATTGTAATCAGGTTTTACAAGGCAATCCCGAAAGACAAGCTATCCAATCCCGTAGCCCTTTAAAAAACATTGTAAAATTAATTGTTGGGCTCTCACAGAACCACGTACAACAAAGACACATGCGCTAGCCAATAGACCAACGGAGAGAACTTTCACAGTTCTCGAGTGGAAACGTTTCGGAATTCTTTCTTGGCTACAACTCAAGAAAATAATTTAGTTGTCAATCGATAGACCTACATTAAAACAAATACAAGCATCGCGAGCCTTAACTTGATTTAAACTTACAGTTACAAGATATTGCGCAAGTATCTAAGCTGCCAACCCATAATTAATATTTTAGTCATTACATCTTATTACTGAGTTTTACAGATTTCTACTGTTTTTATAATGAAATCAAATAAAACGTAATCAATTTTTTATATATAATCTGCTTAATACACGGTAGAAACTCACTTATATGCTATCTTGTTCTTAAATTGTTAATTTCCATGCATATGCCATTATCCACAATACATCTGCATTACTGCAGGAATAACCATTACTGCATTCAATAACAACTATATAATTTATGGAGTTCTTTATTAAGCGAAACAGGTTAGGCTACTTATAACATGTAAACTGCAACTTTTGAAAATCGTTGGATACACTACAGAGTGACGCTCTCCGTTCCCCTGTCCCACCGCGCTTACCTAGAAACTGATGTAAACACTACACTAGCGCCCTCCACGAAAAACCGCACTAATATCCTGGTCAGGTAATACATATTAATCTGACTAGATACATGTTATTGCTTTCTTGCTGCGTTTAGAAATTTAGTAATGTTCCGTCGAAGTACAACACACAATTGGTTCCAATTTCGCAGTTATATGTCCTAATTTTGCAATAAGGGTGCTTAATTTCGCAGTACTGCCTGTTTCTTACTAATTTCACTATCCTATAGGCCTATTTGACATAGACTACTAGGATCTGAATTACAGATGTGAACACATCGGTATATTTTTCATCATAACTACATTTTATTGATCTTCATGCAAGGTTGGCCTCAGGTGGTGCGGGGCCGATTGGGAACATTTTGCGGGGCCCCAGGTTTACAAGTTACTCGTACACTAAGGTTTGCGCTCTCGTTGCTGGACTAGTGGTTACACCAATTTCTCCTTATAACGTTTTTCAATCTGCAAAATGTTCTGGTGAAAACACTCACCCTGTTCATGGCTTATAACAGCTAATTTTTCAAAGAAGTAACTCAAATAGAAATGCAGACAGTGAATGAATTTAAAAATATGTATTTCACCCTTGTGTCTCGCAATGTTTCAAGAAGGTTGTACAATCCGCGGCAAAAAACCTGCAACATGAGGATGTAAGTTTATTGTGATACTACGCCTAACAGCACAGGGAATGAACATAATGTCTAAGTGGAACGAATCACGCCAGGATAAACCTTGTCCTCCTCCCGTGCACACTTATTTTGGAGCAAAAGACTTCGTCATTTCACAATAAACTTATATGCTCATGTTGCAGGTTTTTTGCCGCGGATTGTACCAGTATTTCAAGATTTTCTTCGCTTACAACTAAACCTATCGATGTCGAAATTTAGTTTCTTGACTAAACTTGGCAGAGATGTGTGGAATATCAAGAAACGAGTGTAAGCAAAATTTAAAGTGCTTCCGTCCATGAAGACGGCCACAGTGGCCAAAAACCTGATTGATTAGAATAAGCCATAACAATGTGTTTCAAGTTTGAAAATTTCATTTGATTTGTAAAACCGATAAAGGAATGAAAAACAAAAACACATTAACCGACACCGGGAGGAAGTAGACATCTATTTGAGGCTTTTCTTAAATAGGAAGAGGATCATGTAAAACATCGAATTTTGGTAGAATTTTACGAGAAATACAATGATTAAGTCTATGTTTCCATAAGTTTATGTTTGTAAGACATAATGAAATGCACATTGATATGAATTCGTTGGTCCAAAAACTTCTTAACAGCTGTATATTTAAAAAAAATGAAGCCAGGAAGACCTAGTGTACGTAAGTGAAAACATCATAGGTAGCTACTTATGAAAGGTATGTATAATCAGCTTGAAATCGTTATCGACTGCAGACAAAATGAAATGGTGATGAGACAATCACAAAGCTTTGCCATTGGATTATCAAGTTAGAAGACAAACCTTCAAAAGCAGCCACCTATTTAGTACGCAATAGTATATAAAGTAACCAGAAAGTTCTGTCGTTTTTTCACCCATCACCTTCGAACATCGATGTCACCTAAGGCGTACCTGGAAGATCAAATTAGTACCTATCAACATTGAAGACCTTCTGCCAACGTTCTGGAAGGCCATGGATTCCACCGCGGTAGAACTTGGTGGGCCATGAAACGAAGAAAGTATCAAGAGCATTTTGCACCTCTACTGGGGATTTGAACTGGTGTCCGCTAATGTGATTGTCCAAGAAATGGAACAGATCGTAATTGGGCGGTGCAATGTCCAGGGAGTATGGCGGATGCGATAGTGTTCTCATCCGAGACGTAGAATGGTGTCTTGGGTCACCCTAGCCACATAGGGCTTAACGTTATCCTGTAACAGGAGGACCCCTTTGACATTCAGAAGGTTTGAGTTTCTCTTGAACACGGCTCAACTGCTGACAGTAGACAGTTGCATTAATGCTCTCACCAGCAGGTAGCAGTCCCCTATGCACGATGCCGCAAGCAGTCAACCAAACACACAGGAGGACCTTCTTCTGGTGCAGTGCTGGTATCGGTTTGGAACCGGTTCATGGGATGCTAACCAAGGCACCGTGGAGATTGGTACAGGATCCACTTCTCATCGCATGTCAACAACCTGTCCAGAAATGGTTCCTTTCCCAGAGGAGACAGCAAAGAAACGCAAGTGTCCGCTCGCGTTCCCTTCTAGCCTGGAGTCAAATCATGTGGGACCCATCGACCCAACTTGCAGTGCTTCCTAAGTTGATGGAGGTGCTGCCGAATAGTTTCTCCACTCACACAGAATTGTAGTCTGAGTTCCTTACATGTCTGGCCACTGTTCGCCTCAATTGCTGCCTGAATATCATTTTGTGCATGTGTTGGTCTTCTGGCAAGTGGTGCGTCTTCGAGTGTTTCGTCACCATCCTTAAACTTATTAAACCACTTCTGCACTGTCCGCGTAGTCATGACACCCTCACCAAGGCCTGGCATATCTTCCGCCCCGCTGCAGCGGCGTTCGACCCCAGTTTGAACTCGTATAGGATACACACATTTATAACGCTTTGTGGAGGTCCCATGTTCACTCAGTCCTTACGCAGGTTCACGGTGTAACTGAACTACCACAACCTGATAGTATGTTTGATATGCCCACACCAACAACTGACCTTCGTCGTATCTCTATTCGCATTCAACTCACGGTGTGAGAGCCAATTGGACACAGACCTCCACAAATAGCGACAGAAATTTCTTGGTTACATTTATACGTTCGGTTTTTCTGACTTGATTTTTAAAAAATACGTCCGCGGGATTTTTCGCAGGAGAAGGCAATGTTTGTCGTCTCGTTTTATATTTTTAATATAGCTACAATAAGAGAACGGATGTGCAAAGTAGTCGCATTGTGGTTGATATATTTGATACCATCTCGGTATTCACATAAGCCTAATCAGTAAGAACGCCAGGAACTTTTACTTAGTGGAGTTTTCAAAATAAACGAGTGTGTGCATCCAGAAGAATGATATAATGATACTTTTACACAAACTCAAAGAAAATAATATTTTTTACGGCCATGGGGAGGAAATTTGGGGAAGTGTTAGGGGTGTTTGAGGTGTGCACAATACTCCCTGGACATAATATATATTTTTGCAAGAGAAGTTGTAAACGTTAAAAAAAATAAATAAAATAACATAAATTAAAGAAACTAGTGCAGCATTAAATTCAGAAAATATCTGCTTATGCCCGGAAACTTAATACAAACTATTCATTTACTTGTTAGGGAGAAGCCATACCCTCCCTTGTGGAGTCCATGAATGTACCTGTATTGCAATATTTTGTAGTGAGTACTTGACAAATCGTGAGTAGCAAAGCCATCTTAACAGCATTATACTCTCTTGGCCGGGGCCCCAAGAACAGAATGGCACGTAATAATTACATTATCAGGAGCAAAATTTAGTCATAAGGGACCACAACATCTTTGTTTGCTCTTAGCCCTAATGTGCTGCTAAAACGGCATTGGAGAGTAGCTTAGACTGGACAGTAAACTAGAAGGCACAAGCGCGGGGCCCCCTTGGCGCGGGGCCTGATTGGGAGCAATCGGTCCAATCGGCTTAAGGCCGGCGTTGTCTTCATGTAAACTAGCTAAGCTAAAGAAAACTACTACAGAAACTAATTCAAAAATATTACGCAATGAAGAAATAGGGCCTAGCTGCAATATTAAACAATAGAACACGAAGAGAATTGAGTGCTATAGCAAGGCTAGGAACAAAGCATGCTTATGTAGCTAAACATTATTTAGCCCACATGACAGAGCAAGTGTTAGAAAACCAAATGGTCAAAACATAATGAAACATGAAATTAGCTTAACTAAACAAAAGTTACTACTGAACACAAATTCAAAAACGCTAAAGTTGATGAGTTAGCTACAATACGAAACAATAGAACGCCAAAAGAATTGAGTGCGTCAGTAAAGCTATAAACACACCAGGCTTAGGTAAACATGACAGATCAAATGAAAGAGAATCAAATGTTAAAAAGCGCAGGAAAGCTAATCATCTTTCTCCCTGCAACAAAGGCACATGAAATCAGGTGCGTAGCGCGTTAAGAGTTGACAAAGTTCATGCAACCAATCCAATCAGTGGAGATACTGGGTCCATTTCACACCTTCTTTGTCATCTTTGAAATGTTCTCCACATGACTGGCAGATGTTATTGTTTCTCACTCCTTCATTTCTTCTGGTTGGAGCACGCTTAGGAGTAGATTTTATTCCGGGTATTAATTGTGGTACTTCTGCTGATTTAGGTCTTACACCGAAGGCTCTTCCGACTAACTGTCTGTCGATGGCGCACCTTTGCTGCTTCCCCAAGAAAAACTCTAAAATATCGTAACAGTTACTTTAAACAGCAACAAGCGTTTACAGCAGTAAAATTTCCGCAACAAAATATCCCATAATGCTATGTGTTGGGTTTGAAAATGTTGCCTCCTAGAGAGCTTGTTACAACGAAATCTCCTCGTCTTTGTTTTCTCTTGTATCGGGGTTACAAACAGCCATTCCGAACTTAAGCCCATACTGAACTTTATACAATTGCTAAGGACTGTGCATTTATCATTACATTCCTTGTAAATTCCTCTACATATTAACATACGCATAAGATATACTATGCTCTAACATCTATCCTACAAATACCCGATAAATAAGCAGCTGTACTTGTCCCAACAAGCACGAAAAATTTCACTGCATTTTCTATTCCATCTAGTTTCTGAAGAATCCTGCAAGTGACAGAGTAGGGCAACATTTCTTCTCATAAAGGAGTACCTGCCGTCTATTAGTCATGCAGAGAACTACTTTCATAATCTTTCCCAAGTTCTTCTTCACGTTATGTGGTAATGCGAAATTAGTTATACTTACCCTACATAAAATCAGAGCAGGCAATACTTACATACCCACTACACACACTGGAAGAAATAAATGAAATTATCAACAAACTATGGAACCTGGAGAAGATGAGATAAGCAGAAATGATAAAAATATCTAGTTACTCAAATGAAACAAAAAAAATCTATAACCTCACAGCAGTAATATGGAAGCAGGAAAGAATGCCAATGGGATGAAAGATAACAATAATAATAGCTAAATTCACAACAAAGGTTACAATACAGACTGTGCGAACTACAAAGGCATTACATTATTAAACACAACATACACTATATGATCAAAAGTATCCGGACACCTGGCTGAAAATGACTTACAAGTTTGTGGCGCCCTCCATCGGTACTTCTGGATTTCAATATGGTGTTGGCCCACCCTTAGCCTTCATGACAGCTTACACTCTCGCAGGCAGACTTTCTATCAGGTGCTGGAAGGTTTCTTGGGGAATGGCAGCCCATTCTTCACAGAGTGCTGAACTGAGGAGAGGTATCGATGTAGGTCGGTGAGGCCTGGCATGAAGTCGGCGTTTCAAACATCCCAAAGGTGTTCTATAGGATTCAAGTTAGGACTCTGTGCAGGCCAGTCCATTATAGAGATGTTGTGGTTGTGTAACCACTCCGCCCCAGGCCGTGCAGTATGAACAGGTGCTCGATCGTGTTGAAAGATGCAATCGCCATCCCCGAATTGCTCTTCAACAGTGGGAAGCAAGACGGAGCTTAAAACATCAATGTAGGTCTGCGCTGTGAGAGTGCCATGCAAAACAACAAGGGGTGCAAGCTCCCTCCAAAAAAGAAACACAACCATACCATAACACCACTACCTCCGAATTTTACTGTTGGCACTACACACGCTGACAGATGACGTTCACCGGGCATTCGCCATACCCACATCCTGCCATCGGATTGCCACATTGTGTACCGTGATTCGTCACTCCACACAACGTTTTTCCACTGTTCAATCGTCCAATGTTTACGCTACTTACACAAAGCGAGGCATCGTTTTGCATTTACCTGCGTGATGTGTGGCTTATGACCAGCCGCTCGGCCATGAAATCCAAGTTTTCTGACCTCACGCCTAACTGTCATAGTACTTGGAGTGGATCCTGATGAAGTTTGGAATTCCTGTGTGATGGTCTGGAAAGATGTCTGCCTATTACACTTTACGACCATCTTCAACTGTCGATGGTCTCTGTCAGTCAACAGACGAGGTCGGCCTGTACGCTTTTGTGCTGTACGTGTCCCTTCACGTTTCCACTTCACTATCACATCAGACACAGTGTACCTAGGGATGTTTCGGAGTGTGGAAATCTCGCGTACAGATTTCTGACACAAGTGACACCCAATCACCTGACCACGTTCGAAGTCCGTGAGTTCCGCGGAGCGCCCCATTCTGCTTTCTCATGATGTCTAATGACTACTGAGGTCGCTGGTAATCAGTACCTGGCAATAGGTGGCAGCACAATGCACCTAATATGAAAAACGTATGTTTGGGCGTGTCCGGATACTTTTGATCACATAGTGTACAAAACACTTACAGGAATAATTAATTTTAAAGAAGTATACGAAAAACATCCTAGGCGAAAATCAGTGCGGATTGAGACCAAACATAGGTACTACTGGTCAACTACTCACATTACAACAGATCACAGAAAAACAATGAACATGGAATAGATCTGCACGTACTATTCATGGACTATGAAAAAGCATTAGACACAGTAGACAGAAAACCACACTAGAAGTTATACAGAATTTTAAAATACTCAGGAAACTAATCAGGTTGACATAAATGGCAGTGGAGCAGAAACAAGCCAGAACGAAGATTTCGGAGAAGAAAAACAGCGAATTTAAATACTATAAAGCAAAGTTTCTGTACCTAGGGGTCGCGACTCCTAGAAGGGTCGCGACAGGGTTTTATGGGGCTCACGAATATAAGCGAAAAAGATAAATATTATTAGAATCTAATACTATAAGAGATATTTTAAATATTATTTTGAATTTTTTTCTGACAGGTATATTCTTATTTATACACATACTGTTAAGAACAACAAAAAATAAGTCTACTAAAAAACGTTTTCAACAGGAGCAAACCTTTTTGAAAACCAATTTAAATGAAAGAAGTGAGATATGAAACTAATAGAAACTGTCTATTGAAATACTAGATAAATATTTAATTCAACAAAACCTCCATATTGAAATACAATTAAAATTAAAAACACTAATCCGCAATAGCTAGGTTGCACTTGTTGAGAAATCAACAATGGACAAATTATTCTGTCAGCAATAAAAGGGATTGCTTTTATTTAAAATCCTTTGTTGTTCTTTGCAGAATTGTACACGAATGTCACGTATGAACTATGTACCAAATTTACAAAAATATGAGGTAACTCAAAGTGGTGGCCTCTCGAAAATTAAAATAATCAATAACTTTTTTAAACTACTGTCCAAGTTATTTTTAAACCAAAATTAGAAATAACTGTACCTTTTTCATATGACAAGAAATTAAGGGACTTATCACGATTTAACATTTTCAAACGTGCTCCATTTTGAAACAGTATGATGAATCGGATACAATATTTGTAATATGAATGAACTGACCAAATTAGGTGTTGATCCATTCGCTTTTAGGTAAAATGCTTTATCTATCATATAGTGCAGTCAACTTACCAAAAACTAAGGAACAAATTAGTAACAAGCCGAAAATTGCTACGGATGTTGGGAATGATGTTCTAAACAACATATTAAGAGTCCCCTGAAATCCCATGTGACCTTCAGCGCCATATTGGAAAATGGCCGCTGGAAGTTTCAAATGAAAAATGCCCAGATAAAAACCGCAATATCTTCGCTATGGATGAACACAAAGAGACAAACTTAGTGTCGTTTTATAGAACATAGATAACACAATATTTTTCTTGGAAAACAAATTTTTCATAAATCGCGTACTATTAGAAATATTTAGCTCTAAATTCTAAAATTCCGAAAACTACCGTCAAGCTGATTTAAAATTTTATTGAACTTAGGAAGTAATTTCTAACAAGTTAAAATTTGACATAAATGTTTGTAAAGATGATTTAAGTGACGTACTAAAATCCCAAAACTTCTTCGTTCTCCATATTGGAAAATGTCCAAATCTTGGAAGTAACTGAAACATGATGGTTTGTTAAGTGAAATGCAAAATCTGGACCGGGCTAAATATTTGAGAAACTGTAAATGCAGTTGATCCGGAATCAATTGGGATCAATGCTTGGGCGAGGATGGAAACATTATGACGTGTTTAAGGTTGTCGTCAGCCATTTTGAAATCAACTTGTTTATTTTAAATGGCAACATGGTCGTGTGACATATGAAACAACATCCTTGTTTGCCGAGAAACCCAACGGTAAGATTATTTCTCCAAGAACTGCAACAGTTTTGAAGTTGTGAATAGACTTAGGATATGCTATGTATGAAATGCTTTGAAATGTGCTGTGCGAAGTTTCTAATTGAAGGATAAAGATAAAGTGAACAACAAGCTTTGTAACATCTCACATTACGTATTCTTTAATAACCAGGAAAAGAGAGAGCTAACACACTAAGGAAAATACAATCACATGACATATTCAACATGCCCACCATTCTGTTCTATGCACATCCTTAACAATGCCACCCAGTACATGTGCACCCTGCGAAGCATAGTTTGCGATATTTGTTCACAGGCCGTAATGATTCTCCTTTTTAGGTAGCCATTGTCATTAATTTTACACTGGTAGACAATAGCTTTAAAGTGCCCCCAAAGATAGAAATCCAACAGAGTTAGGTCGGGGGACCTTGCTGCACACTTAACTGATCATGCCGTTCTATCCAGCAACCGGGAAAATGTTCATTAATTACATTACGACCATAATGGGCGGTGCCCAATCTTATTGCCAATATTGATTAAATCTCCCTTCCTCGTTCAACAGAAGTGGCATAACAGTGCTTTCAATCATATGTCCAAATTGTGCAGCATCCGAGGTCCCATCAATGAAAACAGGTCCAGCAAGTTTCTCGCTCCATATTCCACACCACACCATTACCTTACTTCCACCTTGCATCTTTTATGGATCTATCTAATTAAGATTTGTATTAGCTCAGTACCGAACATTTTGCCCAGTACCGAGCAAAGCTTTTTCAAAATCTTGAACGGTTTTGAAGTTATGAATTGATTTAAGATAGGTTATGTTATCATTTAGACTTAAATTTTGTTATGTATGAAACATTGTATAGAAGGGAACCGAATGTCTCTTTACTTTTTTGAAGGTAGAACAGGATACAAATTCAAGAGGAAAGAATCGAAATTATCCTTTTGGTTGGAGGACGCAGTTCAAAAATAACAGCCGTTTTCAAAGAGCGGCATCCTAATCGCCAGCTGGTGACGGACAGTGTTGTACGAAAACTAATCCTCAAATTCAGGGCAACGGGAAATGATAATGATTTACCTCGATCAGGGTGACCAGGAAATGCAACTAATCCAGACACATCAACAGCTGTGTTGGGTATATTGGTGAAAAATCCCCGAGGAGTGTCCGACGTCTATCAATTGAACATAATATTAGTGTCAAAAATGTTCAAAGAATATTAAAAAGGGAAAAGTGGCACCTTCAAAAATTACAGTTGAAACAAAAACTGTCAGAGGATGATTCTGATAGACCAATGAAATTTTGTGAGTAGGCTTCTGACCCGTGTTTCGTCATAGCATTGTTTTTAGTGATGAGGCAAATTTCTATGTAACAGGTGAGATTAACAACCAAAATGTCCAGTACTGGGCTAATACACATCTTAATTGGATAGATGCATCAATGATGCAAGATGGAGGTAAGGTAATGGTGTAGTGTGGAATATGGGACGAAAAATTTAATAGACCTGTTTTCATTGATGGGCCCTCTGATGCTGCACAATATGGTCATATGTTTGAAAACACTGTTATGCCACTTCTGTTGAACGAGGAAGGGGGATTACATTAATATTGGCAACAAGATTGGGCACCGCCGCATTATATTCGTAATGTAATTGATGTCTCAATGAACATTTTCCCGGTTCCTGGATAGGTCGGCATGGACCAGTTGACTTCGAGCAAGGTCCCCCGGTTTAACTCTGTTGGATTACTATCTTTGGGGGCACTTTAAAGCTATTGTCTACCAGTGTAAAATTAATGACATTGGCTACCTGAAAAGTAAAATAATTACGGCCTGTAAACAATTATGCTTCTCAGAGTGTACATGCACTGGGTAGCATGGTTAAGGATGTGCATAGAACAGAATGGTGGGCATGTTGAACATGTCATGTGATTGTATTTGTCTGATGTGTGTTAGCTCTCTCTGTTCCTGTTATTAAAGAATACGTAATGTGAGATGTAACAAAGCTTGTTGTCCACTTTATTCTTCAATTCGAAACTTCGCACAGCACATTTCAAAGCATTTCACACATTACATATCCTAAATCTATTCACAACTTCAAAACTGTTGCATACCGTTTGGTTTCTCTTCGAACAAGGATGTTGTTTCATATGTCACACGACCATGTTGCCATTTAAAATAAACAAGTTGATTTCAAGATGGCTGACGACAAATTTAAACACGTCATTATGTTTCCTCCTTCGCACCAGCATTGATCCCAATTGATTCCGGATCAACTGCATTTACAATTTCTCAAATATTTAGCCCGGTCCAGATTTTGCATTTCACTTAACAAACCATCATGTTTCAGTTACTTCCAAGATTTGGACATTTTCCAATATGGAGTACGAAGAAGTTTTGGGATTTTAGTCCGTCATTTAAATCATCTTTACCAACATTTATGTCAAACTTTAACTTGTTAGAAATTACTTCCTAAGTTCAATAAAATTTTAAATCAGCTTGACGGTAGTTTTCGGAATTTTAGAATTTAGAGCAAAATATTTCTAAAAGTACGCGATTTATGAAAAATTGTTTCTCTCTAAAAAATATTTTGTTGTCTATTTTCTATAAAACTACACTAAGTTTATCTCTTTATGTCCAACTATAGCGAAGATATTGCTATTTTTATCTGGGTATTGTTCATTTGACACTTTCAGCGATAATTTTCCAATATGGCGGTGAAGTCACATGGGATTTCAGGGGACTTTTTGTATGTTGTTTAGAACAGCATTCTCAACATCTGTACCAAGTTTCAGCTTGTTACTAATTTGTTCCTATCTTCATTAAAATTTGAGCTTCATTTAGGCTAGTGTACTAATATACAAGAAATGTATTCTACTATTATAAAAATAGATAAATATCGGAGATGTTCGCAATAGATATATCAAAATCCCACACATGCTTATTACAAACCAGAAATGATAAGGAGGTCACTGGCAAGATAATGTGATAAAATGGGGGTCGGGATAGGAATTCAGTTGAGAACAACTGCTATAGAGGAATAAAATAGGGTAATGTTTCATCCACAACATTATTCATAATAGCTCTACTCACCGTCGTTTAGAATATAGATAAAGCAGAGACAATCCTTTCGAAATCCAGCCAAATCTGTGGAGGTTGCATTGCAATAATTGCAAGTCCAGACATTAAAAGTGCATACAGTTAGGAAAAAAAGTGAAAAAACTAGAACTGAAAATAAAATAAAGAAAACCAAATGCATGATAATAACAATACTCTCGAAGAGCAGAAATGTAAAATCCATCACAATTGAAGGCTAGGAATTTGAAAAGTCAGTAACTTCAAATGCGCAAATCTATAAAATTAGAAGCTCATTTCCCAGCGCTCCCCGCACCTTTATCCCAATCTTCTATTACATAGAAAAAAAATAATTTGTATTGATTTGGACTCATCTTAATCAACGAACTTTGGATTCGACACTTCGGTAGTATCGGCCGTTTTTGATTTTTTTTTTTTTTTATATATGTCATCTTTTCCCATATATTGTATGTAACAAGTTTGGTTAAAAGTACTCGAGGTGTCCTAGGCTAGAACATAAAAACATTCGTAAATACACAAACACACACATATATATACGTAAAACACACACACACAAATTATCGCAACCACTCTCTACTCTTTCCTGGCAACACTTACTCCCTCCTCCAACACCCAAGAGGCAGATCGCCGCCTATATGTAAAGAGCTCCATTGCTTGCAATGTCCTACTTGGCTGTACGGGCAATTTGCCGCGCCGCTTTCTAGCACGGAGAGGCGGCTGTTTTTCCTCGCCGCGTAAATTTACGGCGACCGCCGCGCATATATGAAAAGCTCCATTGCTTGCAATGTCTTTCTACCTTACGCGGCAATTCGCCGCCGCCGCGCGTGGCAAATCGCTGCCAAATGAGAAAAAGCTGTTACGCTTCTTTCACATTGAGGCGGCGATATGCCGTCGCCGCACGCGGCAATTTGCGCGTGAGAAGTGTACCCTTTCATATTACGCGGCGTTTTGCCGCGAATGAAAAATATGCGAGCAGGGTTCTTGTGCAACTGAAGAAACAAAACCTTGTGACTCTTATCGTGTTGTGGTGGTTGCAATGGACAGACGAAAAAGTGTCTTCTTCTCGCCTTGTTAAGCCAGAGAGAAATAAATTAATTAAAAAGAAACAGTAAGAGAAACTTTTTTTTTTTTAGAGAGAGAGAGCCTATATGTAAAGAGCTCCATTGTTTGCAATGTCCCACTTGGCTGTACGCTGCAATCTGCCGCGCCGCTTTCTAGCAGGGAGAGGCGGCTGTTTTTCCTCGCCGCGTAAATTTACGGCGACCGCCGCGCATATATGGAAAGATCCATTGCTTGCAATGTCTTTCTACCCTATGCAGCAACTCGCCGCCGCCGCACGCGGCAGTTCGCCGCCAAATGAGAAAGGGCTGTTACTGTTCTTTCTGTTACGTGTTACAATGTACACTGCAATAGAAAATCCCACTTCTTGTGAGGTGCGTTCTGTGATTATGTTTTTGTTGGCAAACACCACAAGCCAATTGAAATCCATTGTCAACTGTGTGTACTTATTAATAATGAGTGAAGGCCTAGTGATACAATGGTGCACACACAGCGAATGATTTTGGATGGAATTTGTTCGATCACCCACCATACAGCACGTATTTGGCGCCGAGCGACTAGCACTTCTTCCCGCGGTTAAGTCATGGTTCGCTACACAATGCACTGATACTGATGCGTAATTGCATGTCGGTATAAGCCAGTGGTTCAAATCGCAGGCGACAGATTTCTACCATGAGTGTACCACGGTATGATAAGTGTCTTCATTTGCATGGCGATTATGTAGAAAAAGAGCTTAAGAGTGTACCTTTCAAATGTATAAAATACAATTTGATTTGTTCATTGTGTTGCTCTTTCTATTTCAAAATGTCTGTTTCTTTCCGGATATCCCTCGTATATGGATCTTTTAAGGAACAAAACGAACAGAGAATCAGAAATAACGAAGGAGCTAATGAAATAATAGAGCATCAAGACATCAAGTCGGAACGTATCAGAAGGTTGGGATAATTGACGAAAATTCACGATGATACTAAACCCAAGAAAAGTCATAAAAAGAATGACTCCAGCGGATGGCTAGATGACTAAACGATGTTACAAATGATGTGAAAACAATGAAGGCAGGAGGACGGACAGAAAAGACCTAAAACAGAACAAAATGGAGGGAGATAGGAAAAGAGACCAAACCCCACCAAGGAATGTAGCGCCAGGTGTTAAGGTAAGGTATATACTGTAATGTTGAATGCTGTCATTATCTTGACACCTTATTTGCTCTCTAATAGATCTGGGAAGTGACAAGGGTCTTAACTTTTTTTTGACTATTTTTGTCTGGTCTCATACGTAAGTCGAGTTGAAAAGGCTACCAGAAATGCTTATTCCCAGATTAAATAAATACCAATTCATAAAACAAGTCCAAAATATCTATAAAGGACAGATCGGGACAAGAAATCAGAAAAAAAAGAAAAACGGAAGAAAATCAGAGATAGGTAGAAAGAAAGTCACGAAAAATAGAGGACGATCGAAAATGAAACTGGCTGCTAACATTGCAAGGTTTGCCACTTTGGTAGCTGTGGCTTTCCAGATCATGGATTATCTTGTCGCTCTAGGAAACGGATCTGAGTTTTCAGGGGGGTAGCTGGCAGAAGAAGAGCTACAATCCAATTTGTACTGGCGAACGGCGTCGTGACAAGTCGAGAAATACATCGCATGGACGAAGAGAGAGAGAGAAGACATTTTCGTTTCGTTTTTTGATTCATCCGAGGTAATGTGCTGTCGCTCTGACCTCTTTCTTTCTCTTTTTTTTTCCCAGAAAGACACAACCCATCCTTCGGTTCACGGTTTTAGGGTAGAAGAAAAAAAAAGGATATACGAAACATCTCTTGTCGTAGGAAAAAAAAAGAGAAGCACTTGCTATACAACCTAGACACACATACATTGGGATACACAAGACAAGGGAAAATCGAAATGCAATGCTCTTGGGAAAAGTTAAGAGCAAACCAACCATGCAAGTAAGACACTGTCTTCTCTCGCGAGTCAGCGATATTGGTCTCTCTGAATATGTGTGTTTGCGCTTCTGTGTTTGTGTCCTAGGAATGGGGGGGAAGGTAAGGTCGGATTTGGGAATTAAGTCGTGTTCTAGTTCTTCATGTTATGAAACAAGTGGGAGATAATAATAGTAATAAAAAAAACTAACTAGAACAAGGAAAACAATCCCCTTTTGACTTTCTCAACTACTATTAGCGCAGATATTACGTAATGTTGTTAGAAACCAAAATTGGTCAGTAGTGCTAGCACGTTCTTGCTTTCGTGACAAATCGATAAGATTGATTTCCAAGAAGATTTAAGTTTTGTTATAGAAGATTTATGAACTGTCATTAAATAAAGCTTACTATAAATTGTATTTACCGTATGTCCTGAAGCAGATAAAGCTGAAGGACAAGCTTTACAACTCTTTCATGCCGTTTAGACTTTGGCCACCCAGACGGCTTCATACTTGTGTAATATGTGGTCAGTGTGTAAGTAAATAATAGTTATTAATTATTTGTGAATTCTCATTTCGTTGTCCTCTTTTAATGATTTCTGGCTCTGATCGTACTAAAAACTGATACAGTAAGCATTTTAATAATGAAATAATCATTTATGTTTACAAATAATGCGTTCAATTCTTCTATGATAGTAATAACTCTGTATTGATTTAACACCATTTAAAGAAATATGTAGACTATATAAGTCTACTTGATTTTTTCGTATACAAGTATTTACAATGTACTGTATGTAGTCTTCTAACAAATGTCACCGTATGTTTGTTGATCTGTTGTTTATATATAGACACGAAAGATCAAAGGGAGCTATTGAGCTCCAAACTTGTGGTGGATAAAATATCACTTACGGCACATCATTATATTTTATAATGCAAAAATTAACATATGACTGTGTTTTACACCACATTGTTTAGATACCGGTACTGAATCTGCAGAAATATACAAACACACACACACGCAGACACTAGACTAAAGTTTCTAGCTTCAGACTGCAAAATATCTGGAGAAATAAGCATCGGGCGAAAAAAAGAGAAAAAAAAAATAGTTTGAAATAGATAAAGTAATTAATATTCATGAGATAAATTTGGACAGCTTCGCTCTCCCCTAAGAATGACGGGAAACTTTCAAAACTTAAATGGGGAGCCCATTTTCATTGCAAATTCTGATTTTACAGAGAAAATAAGTAAATTTTATTCCATTTTTCGATTCGTGATAGATGTGCTCTAATAATTGAAATCAGTTTCATTTAAATTTCTTTGCTATTCATTCCAGAATAAATCTACTATTTTTTTTTCCCACGACACGAGACGAGACAAGAGAGAAATAAGGTTTTCTCGACTCGTCTCGTATTTTTTTTTATATCAAGTTCCCATCTCGTCGCGATTTTCGAAGAATTTTTTTCTCGACTCGTTTCAATTGTTGAAAAGGTTTTGTGCTCTCGTTCTGTGCTCATATGCCCAGATTTTCTTCTTAATTTCATCTACAAGTTATCTAAATCCTTCCGCATCACGCAAGTTCCACGCAGAATGTGTTATAACAATATTTAAACGTTTTTTTTATTATTGGAGTATATTTTGTCATGATTTTCATATTTTTTTAGTGTTAGTCCATGCTCTTCATTTGTACAATCAATTTATTAATTTATATTGTTCATATATGAACCATATAACGTCAAAACAGTGATATTTAAGACTTCTCATTTAGATTCCGAAACGACAATAGAGAAGAGACAAGATATTTCTCGTCCCGTGGGCAACATTAACATTCGCTCCCAATCTTACCAATAGTACCAATCTTTTATCTTAAACTTTTCAGGAGTCGCGGTAGATGACGCTACTTTCAGTAACAACTAGTTAAGTTCCTTTCCTTCAACGGGAAGACATGCTATTTGTCTTCCACTTCTTTCAATTATGAAACTACGTTGATCTAAAGTTGGGATGACGGAACATTTTTTTTTTTTAAGTGCGGGCCCGCTGCATAACATCCAGGAAGAGACATAGAGACACATGAGAAGATGTGGAAAAAGAGACCTGAATATATTAACTGTGTATTTTAATCACAATGCTGGAGAGGGTTTTCTGTAGTAAGTGCCCTCATACGTGAATGTAAGGTACGATGATTTGTTGCGTTAGTAATGGTACTGTCCTTTTGCTTGGCTGTCCTGTCCTCTTTTCAATGTGCGGTCGAGCTCTTTCGTGGCTAAGCTGTTAGCGTACGTGCCTCTGGCGTGGGAGACCCCGGTTTAATTCCCTGCGGGAGTTCATGTGGTTTCGGATTCTATGTTAATAAGTAGGACTACGTCTCATGTGGTCATACTGCTGAAACGGACGTTAAACTCCAAAATCAACTCAACTGAATATGCGGCCTGCTAACTGCAACTTCTTTTTGGTACCTCCCCTAGCGTCTCACCTTGCAACTACAGTGAGTGCTCAAATTGACTACTTCTAACTTCAATGCATTTATTCTCGTAGATTAGCATTTCGATGCACAATGTATGTATATGCAGTATGCTGAGCGCAGCGCCTGTTGATAAACTTTATCTTTTAGAAAACCTTACTAAAAGAAATTGACGACGTAAGTTCCTGCCAGATTGTCTATAAATCAGAATCACTTCGATTTTCTTTTGTACAGACAGATAATGCATATGTTTGAGATAACAGTAGGACTCAAATGACAATACGAAATATAACAAAACTAGGCAAAATTAGTTGAAGAACAAGAAATAAACGCAGTTCGAAACAAATGAAACAACACAATAAATGCGATTTAAAAGAAACACTTGAGTGTAGTGTAATTAACACCTAAAATAGAAAATAAAATAAACTTGGAAAGGAATGCAAAACGGGTGAAGCGACATCTCTTGAATCTTTGTCAGTTGAAGAAGTACCGTAAGTGTCAAATAAAAAGAAGTCGGATAGCCTTTAAGGTACCGTGGGAACTGGATCGTGGCGAGATGAACCGGATAAAAGGCTTAAAAGAGTAGCCAACTACAATTATCACCATAAGCTGCCTAATCGCACTACCACAAACGACCAAAGGCGAAGCCTCCTGACATCGGGAGATGCGGCGATGACAAAACAAGAAAATATATTTAAAAATTCTTTTAAGAGTAGAATCCAAAATCAAAATGTATTCATATTTATGCGAAATTATGCAAGAGATCGGAAGAAAAAAAAGCTAGCAACACGCAAGAATTTTAATGAAATTCAGCGCGTCGAAATTAGAAAAGCAGAATTCATTACCATAGTGCGTATACCCCTCTCCTTCTTTACATTTCCATTTAACTTCATTGCTGTTACACGTCCCGTCGGTAGTGTTCAATCAAAACAGACGAATCGCATTCTTGAAAGCATACGGAAATGGCATAGCGTATAGATTAGGTTAATATTTAGTTTACTGGTTGTGTTTGTTAATTGTTGACGATGTAATTATTTGTATTACAATAAGTATATTAAATAAGTACCATTATTATCAGTAATAAATAATTGTGATTGATATGGAGAAGCCGGAGCTATATATTGTGGTTCTGGTTAAGGCAGGGTTAAAAGTGCGGTGGAACGTGGGGGGACGTCGCCCCCTTTTCAGAAAATATCTGTGTCGTCTCCCCGCTTCTAAAAAAAATTACAATGGGCAAAGATAGGCACGATGCGTTCCCCTACCTTTTCAGATCCACTTTTACCCCTGGGTTAAGGTAAAACAAAAATATTTTGATTCACTTAGATTTGAAGAAAAGCTCAGTATAGTTCTGAAGGACTGGATCTTTTCCAGCGAAGATCTTGATACCTGTTTTGTAATTTATTTATTTGCCCGGAAACGAAGAAAAAAAAGTCATTTAGAGGAAAAGGCATATAACTCGTTTTTGTGGATAAATGTCACCAGTTATTTCTACCCTTCGTCTGATTGTTCAGGAAGTGCTACCCTCTAAGAGTTTCTTGTGCAGGAGGGTGTCCTTCACTTGATCTTCAGTTGAAGAATAGAAGTAAAGAGAACTATATTTTTCTTGATACTAGAACCAGATTGTAGCTAGTTCCATATTGTAGCTAGTAGCAGATTGTAGTTAGATTGATTGGTACTTTAAACCAGATTGTATCTACAACATTTTGTTGTCAAAGGGGCATATTTTTATACGTATTAGTGCTAAGTATTACTAATGACCCTAGTAAATTTAATCACTGAAATATTTTGTAGAGTGTGTAACGGAGTTGGAAATATTGGTAGTGAATAATATAAGTGAAATATATGGAAATTAATACATCTGAAAATTACTGTTAAAGAATAGTTTGATCCATTATTATGGATGTGAATTACACAGTGAGTTCCATTAGACGAAGGACTCTGGTAGGTAAGTCATTTTATTTTTATTTCTTAATTTTGGAAGTTTTGTAACCAGAAACTATGGGCAAGTTTGTTTATTACTTAGATGTACTCCAATTTATGAAACGAGCCCAATACATGTTTATTTTTGGATTGTTAAGTCAATAATAATAATAATAATAATAATAATAATAATAATAATAATAATAATAAAATAATAATAATAATAATAATAATAATAATAATAATAATAATAATAATAATAATAATAATAATAATAATAATAATAATAATAATAATAATAATAATAATTCTTTAGCCAATACTGTTTCTTTTTCTCTTTATTTTTCCTTTTCTATATTATTTTCCTATAATAAAATTGTTAATATATTCTTATTAGAAATGAGCCTTTTGATTTATGAGACAATACTCATGTATGCATCATTAAAAGTACTTTCCGGTATGTCTGTATATTCCCTGTACATAAAAGATGTAACACAGCTGAAATTACAAAAAGAAAATTCATACTATTGTATATTAGGCATCTTAGTTTCTAATTATAAAATTCACAACAGTTTTGTGGAAGTGAGATCCAAACTGTTTGGTTGGCCATATCTTTTGTTTTCAAGAGGCATTAAGCGATGTGCAAAATGATTTAATCCAGTAATTCTCAATCTATTTCCTATAACGACCCCCATTTTATCAAACACACACACACACACACACATACACACACAAATATATATATATATATATATATATATATATATATATATATATATATATATATATATATATATATGTGTGTGTGTGTGTGTGTGTGTGTGTGTGTGTGTGTGTGAGGCATGGGTTCCAATGGGCCATCAACATTTTGTTTGAATACGGTACTGATTGTCGTTTCTGTTTTGCAGGTCTGAGAAGTAAACTTGGGAAATTCATCAGAGTCCTAAACAGTGTTCGGAAATGATAGAAATGCACTTCGTAAACCAATGATCCATTATCCTCACTCCAAGGGAATACCGTCGCCACTTCAAAGTGCGCAACTGTCCTCATCAGATTACGATTCTTCTTCTGGTGGCACGCTTTCAGTAACATCATTCTCTGCAACTAGCCAAGAATATGTAGACACCGTTCAGATCGGGCGCACGAAAACATTCGACAACAGAGAAACATCAACCCGACGATATGCCCTTCAGCTTGGAATGACACGAAGGGTTGAAATTTTTCCTGTACAAAATGTGACTGTTGTAGAGATTGTGCACCGAAGATACAAAAGCCCGTCTATGTTATGAAGTTCACTTTCGAGATAGCGACGGAACAACAGGACTTTCTTCAGAAACTGATGATGAGTGACGAAGTTTATTTGCTCTCAAATGGAGTTGTCAACAATTAAAATTGTGGAATATGGGCCAAGAAAAACTTCAAAGTCACGTCATTATGCTTTACATCTATTAAGTTGTACGGTATGGTGTACCTCACAAAAGATCGTTACTCCTTATTTCTTTGAAGAAGAAGGTGTTACCAAAATAGTAACACGGGAGCGGTATTCCAAAATGATCAGAGAGTTTTTAAGACAGGCTGTAACGAATAATCTGCACACTGGTCTCAGCAAGATGGAGCCACTGCTCACACAGCACTTGAAAACAGGTCAGTGCTGAGTGCTGGCAAATATTTGGAGACCGCAAGACTTCCAGGTAGGCAGATTTCAACTTGTCATCACCTTTCACAGACTCAAGAGCCCCAGATTTTTTCTTCTTGAAATATCTCCAAGAACGTGTAAACGTCAACCATCAAGGCATTATAGAGCAAACAAGAAACATTATTCGGACCGAGATTCGTGAGTTACAAACATAAAATATCCGCTAACTTATGAACAATGTACTGAAAATAGCCATTCTCTGTGAGGCTGCAAATGGTGGTCATTTGAAGAACATAATTTTTACATCTAAGGTTTTTAATATTTTCCAACCTACACTTCATATTTGTTACAGGAATAATTACATGCACTTTCACACAAATAAGATATACATTATTCAATGTCATGCGCCTTTTAATCACCACCTGATATATATAGCTCTATGGCTTATGGAACCCGGCTCAATTTCGACTTTACAAAAGCTCTCCACTGACTTCTATCCTTAGCCAACTGGATCCAGTTTCTACTTTGAATTCCTATCTCTGCAAGATCCATCTTAATATTGTCCTCCCATCTGCGCCTAGGTCTTCCTAATGGTCGTTTTCTGATTGGTCTTCCAGTCAAGACTGAAAGCGATTCACTTTCTTCCATCCTAGCTACATGACCTGCCCACCAAAGCCTCCTAGACTTGACGACCCTAACACTGTTGGGTAAACAGTATAAATTATGTAGTTCATGGTTATGAAGTTTCGATCATTCCCCATTCTCGTTCCTCTTGGGTCCGAATATTAGTCTCAGGACCTTGTTCTCAAATAATTTCTGCCTATGTTATTCTCTCAGAGTAAGCGACCATGTTCCGCAACAATATAGAACAACAGGCATGATTATCGCTTTAAATTCTTAGACAGAATTCTCGACGACAAGATAGTTTGAACTGAATAATAACACGAATTCCCTGCTTTTGGTCGACATTTAATTTCTTCATGAATATGATTTTTGTCTGTTGATATTGATCCTAGATATTTGAAAGTTTCCACTTTATCAAAAGTATTATTTAATATTGTAACGCACCCATAATTTGCCGTATTACGGTCCCAACGCACTTTCATGTATTTAGTTTTCTCCGCATTTACTTCTCAACCCATATCCCTGCAGGCGTTTAATAATATCTCTGCATTTCTTTCTATTGTTCTCCTGTCATCCCCTATTAAATTTTCATCATCAGGATATGCCATAACCTGGTGAATGCCATTCAACTCTAGGCCCTGGTTACTATCTTTGATTTTCCTTATTGCGTATTCCAGAACAAAGTTGAACAGTAATCGCAACAACGCATCTCCTTGTTTTAGGCCATTTTCGACGTGAAAGCTCGTGGACAAAAATATTCCTACCCGGACTTAACTTAGATATTTATTTAAAAATATCTTAATTATCTAATCAGCTTTCTCGGTATTCCACGTTCTGTAAGAACGTTGAATAATGTTTCTCTCCTAACTGAGTCGTAAGCATTTCTAAAATCAATAATATCATATCACGGCTTTCTCACTGAAACATCCTGTATATCTTATTTTCATGTTTGGACCAAAATTTCAAAATGCTCCAACAAAGTATCCTTAATCCTATGGGTTAAAACTGATGGATCGATATGCAGAATATTTATAAAAGGCTTTAATGATTTTAAAATACAAATTACGAAAACAAAAATAAAATTATGAAGATTACAGATATACAATTAAAGAATTTCTGAGAATTCTTACCTTCTTTGTTCGCTTCTCAAACAAAAAAAAAAAAAGTAAGCTTAAATTAATTTGAATGGAATCAAGTAATAGCAAAGTTAAATTTCAGTAGCCGAATATTTTTGAAATTAATTTCTGAAAGCAGTGTTTTAAGTTGTATACACTTTAACATATAAAATATTAATTTACACCCGAAAGAGAGCGTATTCAGATACGTTAAAGCTTTCTGTAACTGCGACCATAGATGCATAAAACATTACTTCTATTTTCCCTGTTGCTCTTTACATCATCTGGTTGAATTACTTTCAGATATACATATGAACTTTCACCCCCACACCCCTACAAAGTTTAAAGTTCATACAACACACACACACAGCCATAGACACAGATAACCATATATATATATATATATATATATATATATATATATATATATATATATATATATATATATATATATATATATATATATATATATATATATATATATATACTAGGTATCTCTATGCCTAACTAGAAAGCAGAATTTTCAAACATTCACTTAAAGGGGATATATCAACCAGAAACTTTGTAATATTTTCCCTATTTTCCCTATTTTCCCTATTGGTAGAGTGAGAATGGAAAATGTAGAAGAGCAAGAGGCAGAGACTTTTTCTTTTACCTCATTCTTTCTTCTAAATGATCTTTTTGAGGAGAGTCATTTATAGTAAGCCATCCTTTCAACTGGAGGGGCCACCCTCAATATCGTAGGCTGTAAGATCAACATTGCGGTCAAAGCAATGCGTCACGTAATTGATGGCTGCCAATAACTCGGAAAGAGCGTTCTTCCAAGAGATGTAGCACTCACATAGTCCCCGTCTCAGCTCCTTCTGTTTCCAAGTACGATTGGGGAAGAAGATGAAGAAGAAGAAGAAATCGCGATTTTGTTTTCGGGAAGATTCCGTATTATTCTTATCGCTGATGAAGTTCAAGAAGAAAGTAAATCAATGTTTTTTTTCTTTCTTTTTTTTCTGTTAAACTATTTAAGTTTTAGTTGGCAAACTTAATTCTCAGAATGTCCTCATGCATTTCCATAATATGCATTTTATTTTATTTTCGTGCAATATGAGGATCTACTAAAAATAACATACAAAAACATTGCTATAGATAACGGTAAAGGGCCAACTACGAATTAAAGAAAGAATGTTAAAGTAAGCTAAAAAGAAGAACTGTAATCGTAGCTGCACGAGAGTACCAATCCTAATCTTTATTAATTACACAATTTAATTACAAATTTTAACTTCAAATTAGCTAAATCTTGAATTACTTTTATGGTAAGGTAAACGTTGTTACTTTTTAAAAAAGCAGTGGAAGATAGTAACCTTTAGTAACTTTCTTTTCTAGTTTCTCAATCTATTTCAGTAAAAAAAAAATGTGTGTCAAATAAGATACACTGTTACTAAATACTAATTTTCAGACATAAAAACTAAAGAAAATATCTTTATTCTCTCCCACTAAATGAAAGTAGGGGCCGCGGTGACTCAGTGGTAGAAGTTCATCTCTGGTGCGTGGATTCCCGGGTTCGGTCCAGGTCCCGCCAAGTGAGTTTTGTGGTGGACAAACACCGCGTGCGTAGGTTTCCTCGAGTTTCTCTCGTTTCCTCCCAATTTCTTCATTCCACCATTTCTTCCATTTCTTATTATCACCGTCTCCTTTAGCCTAGCCGGCATAACCATGGGACGTAAAACTGAAAAATTTCACTTCGTTTTTTTCATTTTTAAATGAAAGTACTCTTAGTTATCCTGAAAATGAGTTTACTTCTTGTTGAGACTTAGTTTTCTCGCATGCCAACACAGTAAATGCCGCTTATCTTATGGAAAACTTACCTGAAGTCGTTAACTCTTCCCTCCCGTCAATGCATTTTCCTAAATTCGATCCTTAAAAGCCTTGTGTTGAAGTTAAAACTTAAATAGATCTTTTTCTGCACCTGAAGATAGTAATCTATCCTATTCCATGAAAATCGTTATCTTTACAGCAGGGAATATTCTGAAACGCCCTCTTATGTAGCTCTTCCCCAAATTTAAGAGGTATTTGTTAAGTTTAAATTTAGAAAAACTTCGATTTAGTGTTTATGAAATATTATTTCATAGGCTATAGGTGTCAAAATACTTTTTTACTGCTCAACTGAGTAATTTATTTTATACATCATAATCATTCGTAAGGTCTTGAAAACAATTAATATTGTGACCTTGACATCCTTTTACAATAATCAACGTGTAATGTTTCTCAAAATGTTCATATTATATAGGTTACTTTTATAACGTACATTTTTTCCTCTGGTGATTTTCTCACGATTCAGGCACTTTTGTTCATATTTCGTAATAAATACTTTAAAAATTCTACATAAGTATCTGCCGTGACGGGATGGAAGTTTATCCTAAGTTATCGCTTGAAATCGACTCTTCTAATGCTCTTACGTTCAAAATGACAGTTCTTCACTATAAAACGCGAGTGAGTGCACCCATTATCGCGGTGAGTCAAAATCCCATCTGCAAGTCCATACCACCAAGTAGCAGTCTGCTAACACATTGAGTGCAGTTACAGCTAAACACACTTCCCAGTTTTGGTAACAGAAAGCGTTCCCACACGACAACATGCTATATCCACAGAATGACCACAATCCGTTTAGTTTTAACCAAAATCTACTGTAGAAGCTCCCTGAAAATCAGAAAAAGGCTTGTTTCCCGGTCCTGCCTATCACATATTATGGCTGTGGTTCCATATGCACTGCCGAAACTAATTACTCAGTCAAATTGCTCGTTCTGGAGTGGAATGGAACTCTCCTCAATCGGCAGGATGTCTCTTCACATTTATCTTTACATACTTGGTAAAAACAAAAGACGTTGCCAGTGAAAATCCTACTTGTTCATTACTTTTTACTAATTGAATGGGTGAGTTGAAAAAGGTACATATTCCAAAAATATCACAAATTAAACTGAGATAGCCATTTTTTTCTTTGGACGTATCTACATCCATAGAACAGAAAAAGAAACATATTTCATTAATGCAAATAAGCTCGCCAAAAATATGTAGATGCGATTGAGTTGAAGAAGGAACATATTCCAGGAATATGTTCCTTCTTCAACTCACAGCCCCGCTAGTGCCGGCGGCACTCGCCACAGCGCTAGTGCTCAGTTATGTGTTATGACTTAACAGTTGAGCTGTTGTTTAAGATCATGTTGGTTATGTTTAAAGTGGAAAGTGAAGATCACTGCGAAAAGTAGTGTAGTGAAGTTGATTAGTGTTTCTTTGCTTTAACCTAGTAACAATGTCAGAAACAGAGAGTGACAGTGGTGAACCAAGCCGTGAAAAGGGTGGACTTAACAAAGAAAAACGTGTACGGAAGGTCGAGGTGAGGAGTTTGTAAGTTCAGCAGGCGTTTATGTTCCAGCCAAAACAACCGGTCCAAGCTGTGAGAAAATGCATGGATAGTTTCTCTATTGAGGAAAAGGAGAACATTATTAAAACCCTATATAGTGGCAGACCTAAGAACGAACAGGACACATTACTAGTGAGCCTAATTGAGAGGCATGAGATTGCAAGGCTCAGACCATCAAATCAAAACCCAAAGCAATACGAGTCCTCTTTCAAGTAATTTGCCATGAAAGGAAAGAGCAGAATTGAAGTATGTCGTAATGCGTACATAAGCCTTCATGCGGTGTCACACAAAGTTGTTATTAGGTTGACAAAGATTTTGACTTCTTGGAAATTCTCTATTGACATGAGAGGTAAACACGAACACCGTTCTAATGCTATTCCAGCCTCACATCTAGTTAAAATACATGAACATATTGATTAATTTCATAAATATGTTGCACATTATACGTCTACATCAGTCATATATTTCGATGCTCAGCCTAATGTGGCAAAAATGCATGAACTTTTCATAGAAAAATTTCCTGACTTGAAGAATGTAATTAAATATGAGTTTTATTTGGAATATTTACCGATTTGGCAGACCTCAGGTCGGTATCTGCAGTACCTGTGAAGACCTGAAGATCAAATTTAAATCAAACACGCTTAATGACAGTGAAAAACATATAAATTTTATATTCAGTATTTTTTATTTTGGAAATTAGTCTAGACTATTTTCATTTTACCTGAACTTATCTATCCTAACTACAGTCTGAATATAACACGAAACTTCATAATACAATCTAACTTATCCTAACCTAAGTATTGCTATCTTTATTACAGACATGTTTTATGTTAGATTATGACATTGGACCCTGTATATAACAAAAAAGACTGATTTGCAATGGCAAAGTAAAATAAAACGTTTTAATATTATTATCTCAGCACTTTTTCGCAGCTCGGTGTGTTTAAACCCATAAAAAAATTACTAATGATGGTCAAACTGAAAGGCAACAAGTTTTTATAATGCTTTTCGATCAAGGCTTTTGTTTTTCAGCTGCTGACCCGCTAGATCAAGATGATTGACGATTGTCTACTCTGAAAAATTCAACAATGACCATTGTTTTATCGGAAAACGTTGTTATTTTTGTCCATATGTGTAGCTAACAGTTTTGAAATACATTTCTTTGCCTTTATACAAAGATTGAATAATATTACTCACTTATTTCTAAAACCTGTTTAACATAATCCACTAATTGGGATAAAGTATTGTGCATTTAAAAACATTGAGTTGAAAAAGGAACATATTCCTAAACATCTTTACACAATTATATGGTATATATTAAAACATTATGTACAGGTACCATGTGCAATAGATTTGCTACACTAAACGACACAAATTGACAATAGTAAATATTTTGGTAGAACAAATAGTTTTCTCACAAAACAGTTTTTCTTAGTTTTCCGAAAGTTTATATTTTTGGAATCTGTACCTTTCTCAACTCACCGATTCAATTGTACTAACATGCAATAAATTTTACAGTAGGATTGAAACACTGCACAAATCTTGGGGAAAAGCAGTTCTATAATATGATATTAATGCTATCTGTAGACAAAATAGAGATGTACGACTGTTAATGAAGTATTCTATTATGAAATATGGAAGAAATACCCCGTGCTGTACCTTAGAAAAACGTCGAAAAACACATACTCTTAAAAATGAACTACAGCACTTGATATTTCCAAGGAAAATTATTTAAGCCATACTAGAGTATAATTAATGAAGTATTTGTTTATAAAACCTGACAAAATTCGTCTGAGTCATTTTTGAGAAAATCCTCCGAAGAAACTACAACTAAGTTATACTTCCAAATTGTTTTTCGTAAAGTTTATGATTGTATTCAAGTATTTATATACGTACTATAAACAAAATCTTTAGTGCTGCCCAAAAAAGAAGAAGCATTTCATAAAAGAATCTTAAATTTAAAACTTTAGTTTCAATTCATTGAAGATTTGATTGTTATGTCTCTGCATAGAAAATAAGGTGGACCGGCGAATAAATAAAAATAAGCCGAATAGCAAAGAACTTTTCATGTATATATACATTGCCAAAAGTGTGTAATGAAAATCAACTTGGCGAAGATGATAGTTGCGTACTCACGATTAAAAATTTATTTTGGTTTTTCAAGTTTGTAAAACCCATTAGAAAGTACTTTTAATACACAAAGTACTGAGCTAGTTAGATAAATTTACAATTTATATTATCCTTCTCATAAGTGATGCTGCTGCTGCTACTAACGGATTTCACTTCATGATAAAAATTATATATATATATATATATATATATATATATATATATATATATATATATATATATATATATATTAACTCAGTTTCTTCTAGTTGCATGCATACAAATTGTACAGCAGATTCCCCTTGACGTAAAAGTTTTCGTGATCATGTTTAATCTTTTGGTGTATAATATTTGAACATAATTCTGACATTTCTTCTTCTATTTCCCACGGTATTGTAAAAGATGAATATTACCTAACAAAGCTGGTATTATAAGGTCGTTTCTGTACGGAAGAGTCAGAATAAAACGAGTCGATATTTTCTACACAAATCATATATATATATATATATATATATATATATATATATATATATATATATATATATATATAGTCAACCTTGAATAACTGAGAATCTTGTTCTTCAATGTTACCTGGATAAGTGAGAAACCTCTATAAGTGAGCTAAAGTTGGCTGTCCCACTAATCCAAGTTAGACTGAAATTGAAAGTAACTAAATGGCATTCCTTATTTAAAATAAGTGAAGACGTGTCTCAGGATTTTCTTAAATTACAGTTTTACACCCTCCATTCCAAAAGAAACCGAACTTTTGAAAACAAATAGTACCACTAGTGCCATCTGTTGTAATATTTTACCGGTAGATGGCGTAGTCCCTTATTGACAACTGGTATAAATGTCATGACATTTGGATGCACGGCAACAAAGTTATTGCGTTTCAACTGTCAGTGTGTTGTGTACATCGGTCGGAAAATGAGTTTCAAACAACGAGCTGCAATTGAGTTTTGTGTTAAACTGGGTAAAACTTTTAGTGAAACGCACCAAATGCTACAAAATGCATATGGTGATGAGTGTCTATCCCGTACGCAAGTTTACGAGTGGTTCAGGCGATTCAAATCGGGTAGAGAGACGCTGGATGATGATGAAAGATCAGGCCGTCCCAGAACCGGATTATCGGAAGAAAACATCGAAAAAGTGCGTGAATTCATCAAACATAACAAAAAATCGTCGGTGAGTTATTGAAATGGAATTAGGCATTTCTCAAACAACCGCATACCGCATTTTGACCGAAGTTTTGGGCCTTAAGAAGGTTAATTCGCGGTTTGTACCACACAAACTCACCGAAGACCAAAAAGTTGATCGAATTGCGCATTGCAAAGACATCGTTAAAAGTGCTCGGCAGGATCGAAACTTCTTGAAATCGATTGTAACTGGTGACGAGACGTGGTGTTTTGAATATGAGCCCGAAACAAAGCGGCAAAGTGCTGAATGGAGAGCGCCGGATGAAGGAACACTCAAAAAAAGTCGCTTGGTGAAGTCAAAAGTTAAGGTGATGCTGATTCGTTTTTACGATTCAAAAGGAATTATCCACAAAGAATTTGTTCAGCCCGGCCAGACAGTCACTGGAGAGTTTTACTTGGGCGTCATGAAGCGTTTGCTGGCAAGAATTCGTCGTATTCGGCCCGAATATCGCGAAATCGGCAGTTGGACTCTTTTGGACGATAATGCACCATCACATCGTTCGCGACTTGTAACTGAATTTTTGGTCAAAAATCACATTATTCGGTTGCATCATCCGCCCTATTCACCAGATCTCGCTCCGTGCGATTTCTATCTGTTCCCGAAACTGCATTTGGCGATGAAAGGAAGTGGCACGAATCGATTGATGCCATTGAGAAGGCGACGACCGCCGTCCTAAAGACCATTCCAATAAAGGACATGGAGAAGTCGTTTGACAACTTGTTGGAGCGTGCAAATATGTGTATCGATGCAGAAGGGGAATACATTGATTAATAAAAATGATTTGTTCCAAAATGTACATTGCTTTTTTGTTTTTTTTTTAAACGTTCGGTTTCTTTTGGAATGGAGGGTGTAAGTAAATATGAGGGAAATTTCTGTTTTTGTTTTCAATATATAAAAATGATATCGAAATTGGTTCGCTCGCCATTACCAGAAAATGACTGAAATTTGAAATTATTTTTCTAAACTAAGTTAGCACTTGGCTTGGACTGCGGTTTTATCGTGTAACCCTCTTTAAAACGTGTATTTTAAAGGGGAAGGGAAGTTAAAAACATATACGCCAACAATGGATTAGCTTATCGGATTGGGAGCTCCCTCGTGGCTAAGCGGTTAGCGTACGCGCCTTTGGCGTGGGAGACCCGGGTTCGATTCCCGGCGGGAGCTCATGTGGTTCGGATTCCACGTTAATCAGTAGGTCCACGTCTCATATAGCCTCGCTGCTGAACGGGACGCTAAACTAAAAAATCATCAATCAGCTTATCGGATTGGGGAAATGAAACTCGGTATATAAGTTTCTCATTAGAAATAAGTGCTCATTTGCTCCAACGTTTTCGCTTCTAGAGGTGAAAGCTCTTTTAGGGTCCGCAGAAAGATATCGATTGTTGCATATTGTTAGTTTAATAAGGATTTTTTCATTTAGAAAATACCGAAAAAGTTATTAGATACATTTTTCAGAAATTTAGTCTTTTAAAAACCATTTGAAAGGAATTCTTGAACATGAGTAACATTGTCAAGCCGAGTTTCTGTGATCCCTATACCTCATATACTAGCCTTTTTGATCAATTTTGTAATATTATATTGATTATACAGTGTTTTATTGTTATTAGTGAAATTCAGTGGCTTATTTAGGGGGGCTATCGGGCTCAAGCTCCCTCCCCCGAAATAAATTTGTTAGTTTTCCCATTCAACGTACAACAATAAGCCTTTTTACCGTTTATAAGAATTTAATTGACTTTCCATTTTCTTATGCTCTTTGTTCAGAAATACTATATTTCTGAAATTTCATTCCATGTAAATTTCATCTCATGCGTTCTTTTGTCTCTCTTTCGTCCATTCTACTCTTCTGCTTCTTTTCCTTACTTGTTACCGTCTTTCGTTTTTTTCAGTCTCGGTCTCGTCTCGGGTCTCGTCTCAAAAGTCTCAAAATAAATAGTGTGAAATTAAAATTGTGAAAGTATTATTATCGTACAGTCTGTTGTTTCCGCTTCCTAATTTTTGCCTTCATTCTTGACTTAGAATTATGATATGATGTAGTTCTTGTAGCTAATTTGCTAGTCCTAATGCTTTCCATGCGTGTGTTCCAGGTTCAATCTCAGTGAGTATAACATATCTGGGATAAAACGCTAATAGTAACCCATATTTCACTTTCAGCAATAGACTTTGTTTCAAATAGCCTCAGTACTGCCTATAGAATTACACTCTATTAAATTAACAACAGTAGTTTATTTCCTTCCTTTGAATCAGAATTATTCAATACCTCCTAACGGATAACGCAACACATAGCAGCACGAATGTATTTAATCGTACAGAAATTGAAATTTTACAATTTCTTAGTTATTACCCAATACATTCTGCTTTGACTGTCATTTTAAAAACAGAATATAACGTTCATTATCTTAACAAATAGAGTAAATTATTACAACAATACATTTTGTTTCAAATTGACCATATGCTTTATTACCGTTTCACATATCAGTGTTTAAAAGACACTTTAAAACAGGAACTTCTTTAACCTTGTGGGTGGGAGCTACGTCACTCATCTTTGCTACCTGTGGTTTCGGGTTGGATCACCAAACAAGTTAGATTCGAAGTCCGATCTTTCGTATAGTTCGCGTCTCGCCCTCACGTTAAGTACATTCTGTTTCTTACACAAGTTCATAAGGTCGTAATGTATTGCATAGGCATATAGATTATGCTTATTCCTGAGCTCTTACCGGTACATGGGATCTTTATTCGAGAAAACTAATCGTGCGTTCATTAGGTTGAAATTTTATATTGATTGAAAATTACTTGCGAAACATGGACATACATGTATATACATATTATATAAGTATATAGGTAATTCGAGCTATATGTATCTATTTTCTCTGTTCCATTGAAACAAGTGATTCTTAACTTTCTAGTTTTCTTTTGTATTGATTTTCATAGTTTTACTGCAATATGAAGAATCAAAAAATTTTTTTCGCCGTACGAATTTCGTTAAATTTTGGATCCGTTTTTACCCTACCTTACCTAGTAAAAGTTTTATATATATATAAAAGTTTTATATATATATAAACTTTAGAGGTAGACGGTAGACTATGCTAAATCACTTTTTGGTCGAAATTGAGTTAACAATAGCCTACTTTTTTAATAGACTATGATCTTTCTAGTGGTGTAATAATGTAAGTCTCAAAGCATCCTACTACTTTGTAACTACTTAGTATAGTTTGAAAAATAGTACTATAGGTCTTACTTAAGGAACCGGTTTTTCGCTTCCCCTGTAAAATTACGAAATTATGACTTTGTTTAGTTTATCTCTGAGGTCCAGATATAATAAAATCATAACCATAACTATAATCAACCATTATCAGTCCGCTGCTGGATGAAAGTCTTTCCAAGTCTTCTCCACAACTGTCTATCTTGAGCAATTCTTTTTCATGTTACTCCCCAGTTGTTCTTGATTTCGTCAAAACTTCTTGTATAAGGGCATTTCCCAGGCTGTTTTTATCTCGTGGTATCCTGTGTAAATTTGTTTTTGTCCAGCGATAATAATTTCTTGCAATATATCCAGCACATTTTCCAGCCTATGTTAAAAATTATTTCATTAGTACCAGTCATTAGTTCCCAAATAATTCATTTCTACTGTATATATTTGGCCTACAAATAGTTTAAATCCGCTACTTTTTGAGCACAGACACGGTAGTTTTTGATCTTCGAATCTGACAACACTGACTCAATGATTTAAATCAACACAATGTGAGGACATCCATTTGGTCTCGCGGCTAGCACGCTTGACTTCGGTTCGCATGGTCCCGACTTCGATTTTCGGTGGGGTACAGTTGAACGACCGAAGTGATTCGGATTCCATTATAATCATTAGCTCCACGTATCCTTTAGACTCCCTAGCATAATCGAGGGGCGTTAAACTAAAACAAAACAAACCAAAAATCAACACAATGTGTATTACTAACTGTAAGTCCTTGAATAATTGCATATGGCCTAGTTATTTGGTATGGATCGAGTTTGAGGTGGTCGGTGGTCAAACTAAAACAAATGAAATGTAACTAGGGTGTAATTAGAACTTTTAAATAATCATGGATTTGTGTACATCAGACATATACTGAAAAGTTATCACTTACATTTAATTTCAGTTACAATTTGCATTTACATGTATTGCTGGAATCAAAACTTTGACATTAACATTAACATTATAAAGACAATGAAAAACATCGTCTTTTGAAAACATTCTTGCACCATAAAACAAATTATGAGTAATTTTAAAGTATTTTGCAGTTTAGCTACGCTATTTGCACTATATTTAGAATAATATTTAGCCATTTATTTAAGTTGGCAACACTGCTTAAAATAATGGAACTGCGACTTGTAATTAAAACCTCCAAAAACTATTGTTGTAATGTTATAGATGCAAACGAAACAATCATTATAAAAAAACTAACGCAAATACGTTATTTTTAAGCAGTATAACAATCACTATCCATGTGTTTGGTATCTCCGAAACGGTTTGAAATAACAATTGTTGTAAATGACATTATGATCACCAGTGGCGTATTTAGGGGGGTGGCTTCCGGGCTTAAGCCCCACCCGAAAATCTTACTTACTATAGTAAAGTATATGAAATATCTTGCAGAATTTTCACATTTTCAGGTAAAGCCCCCCCCCCCGAAAGTTAGCAAAGCCCCTCCCGAAACAAAATCGTAAATACGCCACTGATGATCACTTAAGTCTTTTGGAAGTATCTACATGATGAGACGTGATGTCAGCACGTTTTCGAAGTAAAGTCTTTAGAAAAAGTTAAAATGTTCCATATCTGAAAACTTTTTTCCTTCATTCATTCGAAATACATTATATCACGATCATAATATTTGACGCTAAGATATAAATGATGTGCATTGCACCGTCTATGCCCTTTGAGTTATTAGAGATCTCAAAAATGTTGATGTTGGTAATACTGTATTGTCCTTTGTTACACTAAATAATGTATGTGGTATTATGGTTTTATTTAATATCTAAATTAGAAATAGGTAATACCTTACATAGTGCAATTTGAGAAAATACAATTTTATTTTGTGTTGGCAACATTAGTAGTATTGTAGAGTATCTAGAAGAATCTTCACTTCAATATTTCACACAACATGTTACAAAATTTCAGCATTTTTAATATATACAGTTTTCTTTCATAGTATAAAAGCGCACGAACTTTCTCGCTTTTCTGGTATATATATATATATATATATATATATATATATATATATATATATATATATATATATATATATATATATATATATATATATATATATATTAAACCGTTCAACATTTTATATTACGAACGCTGTCCCTAGAAACTTTTTACATTTTGTCGTAGCGTTATCGTTAAACAAACAATAGGGTAGTCCGTCGGCGTTGTGTGAAGTCAGTGTTTGGCTTGTGTATAGCCCGCTCCCCCCAGTTCTTTGTCACCGGAACTGGAAAAGTCACTACTACTACTACTACTGCTGCTCTACTACTACTACTACTGCTACTATTACTACTACTACTACTGCTACTACTACTACTACTACCGCTACTATTACTACTACTACTTATACTAAAAGAGCTTCCTTACCATTAGATTTACATCTTAAATCTTTATAACATGCGATTTCGATTCATTATGAACTAGTATGGATCGTTAGAATCACTATGATTCGTTAAAAATCACTGGGGGGGAGCGGGCTATACTCAATCCCAGTGTTTTTACAAAAGCTCATTTATATGTAACTGTCTTACATATTCTTTTTTATTTTTATTTTCCCTTAGGCCTATACAAGTTAAGTATTAAGTGTGAGTTATAAGAACAGTGTAATTTAGTATGCGAGCAGGTTTTTCAGAAACATTAAATGTAAGTAGCCCTACGTACGGTATTGTAATTACTGTATGTACTGTATAACCACTGTATCGATAAAAGAACATGCCGTATAGTATATTTAAGCCTAAATGGCATTTTCTTGGTCATTTTCGAAAATACGAACCATTTGAAAATCCGAACTACCTGTGGTCCCAATTAGTTCGGGATTTTCGACTTTCTACTGTATATATATATATATATATATATATATATATATATATATATATATATATATATATATATAGAGAGGAGAGAGAGAGAGAGAGAGAGAGAGAGAGAGACAGACAGACAGACAGACAGACAGAGGACATTATATGCAACAGCAGTTAATTTTGTTTCGGAAGAGGCTTGATTAACGGGTAAGAAACATTTGTTGTGCGTGCAATGCGAAAAACTTATCACAAATTTATTTCGGGATGGGCTTGATCCCGATACCTACCCCCTAAATACGCCATTGTACATCAGTCAACTGTTCCCATATTATCTCACACAGCAACGAAACGAATTTTGAGTAAAGGCAAAATAGCTATCAATATTCGAGACGAGACCGAGACTTTCGAGACTGACCAAAGTCTCGTCTCGAATATTAATAGCTATTTTGCCTTTTCACTTAAAAGCCCAATTACAATTCCTAAAATAGAAGTGAATTCACCGAATGTTCTCTTAGACTATAAGAATAGAGAAGTGCAGTACCTCTGAAATTGACAGAATACTAAATATTAAATTTAAACCTAACATAATAATAATTTTAACAAATTGGTTTAAATAGAAATTTCAAGAAAATTATATCTTTTATGAATACATACATGCAGTTCACTTTAAAATAAATTATCGTGTGGAATGTAATTATATATTTCCTAATGTTTATCCAGATATTTGGTGACGGCCAGTTCGAATAATTGTTGTTATACTGTTCTTGAGATATAGATCTGTAATGCCCATATTCATAACAAGGTAATGTATAATTATTTAAATATTTTTTTTATTTTTGGTAGTTGTCAGTCACACAGTATGTTTATTATAAAGTGTATCAGATTTTAATCAAGCTTGGTTGACAACTTAAAAAAATAATCCTGTTGTTTTAAATGAGTGAAAAATTAAAGAATAAAAGAATTAAAATGAACACAACGTTATAAGTTTACACTTATACCGTACACCACGTGATAACAAAACAATTTTCGTGTTTGATTGCAGAAGTTATTTGATTTTGATACAGCATGATGCATAATTTCTTTAAGACTTCCTCATCAACTCTATTACTTACTATTGAAATCGATCTAGGTTAAATGGTAAAAGTGAAGATAATTGGATATTTCTTGTGTATTTACAAGCATCGTTTGATCTACGTTATTGTCTACCTTCACTGTTTACTATTGTTTTTCGAGATCTGTTTATTGTGGATTCGATGGGTGTTGAGGAGAGCAAGTGGTACAAAATCATGAGTAGATTCTGTTTCGATATTAAATATTTTTAAATATACTCATAGCTTACACATATCGCATTTAACATTTTTTTTTCTAATTATTTTTAAACCTTGTTAGTAAAAGTAATTTAAAGCATTGAAATTTCTCACATTTCGGATATTTTCGTTTCATGTAATATTCCTGTTTGAATGTCTGTAACATTTAACCGGATGTAACTAATTTATGCAAATTTACTGGCAAAACTAACAAAGGTCACTCTTGTCCATGTAGTTATTTACATCACCAACCAATCATTTGTAATCTATATGGATTGTTATATAATTTACAATCTTATGCAATACAGAACCGTAAATAAACTACAATGGGAAATAAAAATTAAACCTGAGATACGTCATATCCTCAATACATTATTTTTTTAGTGCTTTTATTTTCGTATATGTATTTTCCACATTTTAATATTATTTGTGGCTAGAGTTACAAGTTCTGTTTCGTGTCTCTGGTTTTCTGCTCCTAGTGCATTTATACATGTTGCAAAGAAAAATGACGTAAGTATCACTGCAGTGAATTAGTTTAAATATTTCTGTTCAACTGTCTTCTGAAACTTATATTTTGCTAGTTTCTTTGATCTTATAAAATTAAATCACACATTAGACAAGTCTTAATGCCGTATACAACGTATCCAAATGTAGTAAGTTTGATTTCCAACGGTTGAAAATGATACAGAAACTATGATCCTATTGTGATCAGCAGTTAACTTATGTGGGAGTTTCGCTTTTGAAAATAATGCTGTCACTATGGAACTTCATTTTAGACACTGAAGTGTACAGCAAAGTTACTGTTATTCTGTACATCAGTGGTTTCGAGACTCTCTTGATCCTACCTGGTTACGGACCTAGGAGGCATTGTAACCAACAATCCAAATTCAGTGCCTAAGGAAAACCCATAGAAAGTGGATATTTTAAAAAAAAATGTAGTTTGAATATATAAGAGGAGACTCAATATGACTAGTAATATATTTTAACATATTTTTCGGGGAGAGGCATCATTTAAAAATATTTAATGCTAATGGTACTCACAAAGAAACAAAGATGTCAATTCTGGAAATAGATGTTACCCTCTTCCCTTTGCAAGACCTTCATGTAAAAATGAAATGAAATATTTTAGTTTAACGTCCCATGTTATGCCTGTAGGCTACGGGAGATGGATGATTAAGGCAAACTAATGAAGATGAAACAATTGGTAGAATGTTAATATAGGATGAAATAGGAGTATACTGAGAAAACCCACGTACACGATTTTGTCCAGTAAACTTACGTATCCGAAGATCAAACTAAGAGACTCACTCACCAGAGGTAAACGCTCCAGCACTGAGCCACCGTGCCTATACAGTATTTCATGAAGGAAGAAATTTTTTTCCATCTAGTACGAAATCACAAAAAAAAGCAAGAATTACGGACATTCTTCACAAACTAGCGGGTCAGGAAAAATGTAATATGTACACTCAACCACAAAAGTATCTCCCCCTTAAGTGGTCTAATTCCATTACTTGGGGTCCAGGTAATTTGCAGTTGTGAGAACGCCTAGACAAATGCAACCCAACTTACAAGTAACTTTTTTCGGCACTTACAACAGGCACTGGATTAGTAGCCCTGATCCAGGTGTTTATGAAGGTAAAATTGTAAAGTAGGTGACTAACGAAACAGTTCTCCATTCTAAGATGAATCTCTATGGTTCGGATCGTGTCTTCCAAAGAACACCATATATTTATCTTAATATTGCTGTGTATATAATGTATTATTTCTTTATATATTGTATGTTTAGAGAAATAAAAAACTGACCACGCATGAATCAGAAAATGATTGAAAGTAGCTGAAAATATCAAACCTAAAACAACTGCTGGAAACAAGTTAGTAAATGATTGCCTTCATTGAGAGACATTCTCCAATTCTCCTCATTCCAACATTTTTTTCTTTCTGGAGGAGAGAAGATCTTTCTTGCCACACTGAGTATGTATTGAAATTGAAATTGAAACATTTGAAAAAGTTTCAACCTGGACGGAATTCGAACCCGGGCCTGCCGAACAGATGTCTAATACGCTAACTTCTTACCTACTGCGTCACTTAGCCTTTTATCTAAACTTTTAGCTAGTTAAAATCGTTGATGTAAGACTATACAAACTACTAATGCTCGTATGAGAAGACGTTCCTTATGAGTGTCACAATAACTTACTCGAGATTTCCTTCTTTAACTCAAAAGCAAGTTTATAGACCTTCGTCAATGAGGAAAATATCACGAAACGTTCTTCAAGTTGAGGCAACCTCATTGTTTTTAACAGCTCCCGATATACATTACTACTATTCTTTCTCATCGTAACTTCTAATTTCCAAAGAAGAAGAGCCGGCAGCACTTACGCCGATCCCAAAAGTTTTAGTATTCGCGCGCTACCGTAGCCAGCTGTTTGAAGTTGGTCATGTAAGATGTTCAGAAAAATTTGAGCAAGAGAACAGAACCTAACCAACCCCTGCGGGGCTTCCAACCCGTTCCTACTACTACTACTACTAATACTACTACCACTACTCCTATTATTATTATTATTATTATTATTATTATTATTATTATTATTATTATTATTATTATTATTATTACTTTTACTATGGATCCGTATAGTAAAACTGCAAGCTTATTTTAATGAAAAACGTGTTATGAAAATTTAAAAAATAATTGGGCAAGGTTTGAACCGACGCCAAAAACTATTTTTATTACTGGAACGTTTCTCTAGAACACTCAGCCACTCAGCCTCCCTTAATGTTCGCTATATGTAGGTCATGACTCTTGATATCCTATCTGTATCAGAGAATAAGATCAGAGGATATTTGAAATTCTTGGAATCTCCCGCACATCAAGGTCTGCTGGGTCGTTAGTTACACTTCTGGGCCCGTTCCGTATGCGACAAATTAATTAAGGGGACAATATTGACAAATTTGACAATAATATACGAATATATATTAGTTCTAGTGTCCCTAATAGTAGACATTTTTTTACTGAAATGGGCCCACGAGTCATTATTCTTTTATTTACCTGTAGTGTGCTGTTCTGTTTGTGTAATGTAGTGAACCTGTTCGATGCTTCACTTATAATTTCATTTTCGTATCGTATACGGAGTAAGACAATTTTGTCTTAAAATGGGAACTCCTCGAACGGCGGGGAGCTTCCCTGGAGAGCAGTGGCCCCTGTCCCCACAAGTTACGGCCCTGCGTCGTGGCAATCATTTTTCTTAATTGGAACGTATTGTTTACGTAAATGATTTTGTAATTCTGTTATTCCTTTATTATTATTATTATTATTATTATTATTATTATTATTATTATTATTATTATTATTATTATTATTATTATTATTATTATTATTATCATCATTATTATTGCAAAGTCGAGACTTGGCTACATATTTTAAATTTTATGAATTTTCTGATTGGACTTCAAGTCTTTTGGTTGAATAGTCAACACACTTCACGTTAGGGGGTTTGAAGGAGGGAAATATTGTCCTGTTCTTTTCGTTTGTTTACTTGCACTGTACACCAACTCTGGATAGTACATTTCACCTTTCTATATCTATGGGAAGTACCCTAAAGGTTGTGATGATATTAAGAGAGTAATTGAATAAGTGATGAGATCAATGAAGTTTGCGTATTAACAACATTTAAAGTATCAGGTTGTCAGAAAAGTCATGACGTATTTCGGTAAAATATGACAAATCATGGTTTGTGGATATACTAGAGTTATTCGGATCATGCAATAGTTTGTCATGAATAGCTAAGATGTTGAGAGTTTTGTGTAGTAATACTGCTCTTTGTTTGGTTTTGTTTACAGATTTGATCAGAGATGACGTGGGTCAATGAAAATATGACCCACCACCCACCGCGACCCACTCTGACCCATGATCCACCACCCACTTTGGCCAACTCTGACCCACAACCCACCATGACCCACTCCGACCCAACATCCACCATAAACCACTGACCCACCAAAACACATCGTCATCAACTTTGACACATGATCCACGTCCTCTTTTCTACCGGCTAAAGAGTTTATACTCGAAATAAAACCAGGTTGTCAAATGCCAACTAATCGGAGTTTGAATTAATACGGTCAATCCCTTAAGCACCGCTCTCTTACAATAATGATAGATCTGACTTTTACGATATAAAACGGTAAATTGTTTGTCATGGGCAAAATTACGATGAATTTCAATTAAATTCTCATGGTCTAATTATTTCCTTGTTGAATTATCGATACTTGTCAGTGGAAAAACGGATGAAATTTGAAAGTCTCAAATCAAGGTACGTAGACCAACAAACAAACTTACATTACAAATTTTATGTCCATTTTTCTCACAACTTTATGGGTTGATTGCCCTGTGCTCTAAGCGCTCCATATAATAAACAAGCTTCAGCAATTGTTATAAAGCGTAAGCATATATGGATATATGATATTAAGCACTGTATTTTTTGTTGAGTTGATTTTGAGTTTAACGTCCCTTTCAGCAGCGAAGATGGACCTACACTATGCCGTAAACGTCGCCAACACTTAGTGGCTCACTTGCGGTAAACGTCGATCGTCAATATAGTGACGGGTCGAAGAATTGACGCTAGTGTCCCACTGCTGGCATGGTTCGGTCGAGTCGAAACAGTTATCTTGCGTGGGGTAGTTGAAGTTACCACCGCGTAGCAGCGAGGACTTTGTTTTGGTCCGCGCTCCTTCGATTCGTCGCGGCCCATTTCATCATTACAAAATTATTAAGGGGTCAATATTGATAAATCTCAAATGCATACGAATAAATATTACTGAAATGGGTCCACGACTCATTTTTGTTCTATTTACCTTTTGTGTGATGTTTTGTTTAGGTAATGTGGCGACCCTATTTGATACTTCATTTCTAATTTCATGTTTGTATCGTATATAGAGTAAGAAAATTTTGTCTCAAAATGGGCCCCCTCGAACGGCGGGGAACTTCTCTGGGGGTAGTTGCCCCCCAGAAGTTACGGCTCTGCCGTTGACGCAGGCTCAACTTGAAGAACATTTCGTGATATTGACTCGTTTAGCAACGACTATATAACTTGTTTTCAAGTTAAATAAGGAAATCTCGAGTAAGTCATTAAGACACTCACACAAGTTGCTTATATTTTCTTGTTTACATTTTGTTTATATTTGTTTGTTTTTGTTGTATTTGAGTATCTTCTTTATATTTTTCCATGAAATGATTTTAACTAGGTATTAGTTTTGGTGGTGGTAGGTTAAGTGGCGCGGTAGGTGAGTGGTTAGCACATTCAACTCCTATTCGGTAGACTTGGGTTCGAATCTCGGCCAGGCTGCAACTTTTTCATGTGTTCCTGTTTCAATTTCAATTTCAATATATACTCAGTGTGAGAAGCAAGAACTTCTCTCCTCCAGAAAGAAGAAGATGTTGGAATGAGGAGAATTGGAGTTCTCTCAATGGAGGCAATCACTTACAAACTTATTTCTAGCAGTTGTTCTAGATTTGATATTTTCGTCCACTTTCAAGCATTTTCTGGTTCTTGTGTGATATTTTTTTTTATTTCTTTGAATTACAGTATATAATGAAATAATGCATTACATACATAGCCAGAGCCGGCGCTAGCAGTTTTGCCGCCCTGGGCGGTACTTTCAATGCCGCCCTTTTAGTACCCGGCTATTTGAGGTGATCGCAAAGCGTATTTATTGCTCATGCGACCATGTATTTAAATGTAGATGGCTAATCATAAACGCGAAAACAATAAAATCGCTGAGAAAACGTCAGCTCGAGTGTATTTGGTGCGGGTCGGAACAATAGACCGCCTGCTGTTTAAAAGATTTCAAAAGGAAGGCAAAGGGATTGTAGCAAGAAACAGCTGCTTGGAAGGTGGTTTGTGCAGAGTATTAGAACTCTGCTATTACACACCTGGACCTGGCAAAAAGACCTGGAAGCCCTGACTGGCTCACAGTATGATTTACACATCTGGTGAAAGTAAAATTACTGAATAGCCACTTTGGCCGCGTTCGCTACAGGGGGTAACGCTATCTCGACTAGCCTAGGACTTAATCCGCAAACCTTATTTTGACAGAAGGCGTTCAAGTGTCACGAAAAAGTAATAGGCCTATGCCCCACTTAAAAACATGTACGAAATGGAAAAGTAAACAAAAAAAATTGAACTACTTCTCTCGAATGGTTACATAATATTTAAACGACTCCATACAAGACACAATATTCAGTATGTTCGATTTCGCTGTATATCTGTGATGTACAGTAGCGCATACAGAAAATAAAACAAAAGAAGTATCCTTTAGTCACGACTAAGAATTTTAATTTTTAAGCTTATTTTATATCAAAAGGTGTTTCCAATAGAGTATGGAGTATCAAGATAATATAGTGAATCAGATATTATAGCAAAACTAAGTGATTAGCCTAAGCCTTATAATGTATCATACTAGAACACAATACTAGACAGACATAAATTTAACACCTTAATTGAAAGAAACTTTTCTTGCTTTGTTATGAGCAAATTCCTTTATCACACCACGTAGTCCAGTGTTTCAGCCAATTCATGTTCTATTGATATCATTGCTAGACTACTCAAGCGTATTTCAGACATGGAAGAACGTAGTTTTTAATAAGCTTAAGTTTCGAAAAACTTCTTTCTCTACTTGCCACTGTTACCTGTACGGTTAACAAAATCCTAAGTGCAACACTAACATTGGGAGCAAAGTCATGTTCCTTGACTAATTTTAAAGTCTCTTTTGGTGAACATTTAGACTTAATTATAGCGGATAACATTTCTTTCAGTTCGTCTTTCAAATAACGGGTTAATATCTTTAGATTTTTTGTGTGTTAAAATGCTGGCAAGTTTAGTCCATTTTTTAAACAAAAGTTCAGGTGGCATGTCTTTAAGATTACTTACATCGTAAAGAAAATGGAAATACTCTCTGTGATGTTTAAGTTGCTCAAACCTTTTTCTTAAAGCTAACACAATCACACCTAGAACTTTGTAATATAAATCGATCTTGTATCTTGTTTGTGGGTCTTCAATAGCTTCATCCTCCGCCTCGGAGAGACTGATTCTGTCTCTTCTTTCGACTTCGAGCTTGCACTGTATTACCTATCCGTGGATCATCCATATCTAATGCTGATGCCAACTTCATCGCACCAACCAATTAAAATTGAAACTTTGCATCATTTATTCTCCTCTCAAAGTACTCAGATATATTTTCAAGAAACCCGACTGCATCCAACACATGAGAATCAATGCTTTGGAGATTTTTGCTTATTATGTTTATGTGGAGTAAAAAGTCATATCAGATAACGAGTGAGGAAGGAAAGTAGCCACGCAGCTGGTTTGCTATACACAGAGCATCGTGGGCGACCATTCTATCTGTTCTATTGTCGTTACTTATTTGAAGCAAGGCATCATAAACCTCCCCTATTTGATATCTAAGTGGAATCAGAGCATCATTTCGCCTCTCCCACCTTGTGGTGCTTAATGCCTTTAAAGTGAGACTGCTAATATGCTCCTTTAGTAAGGCCCAACGTTGAACTGACGCAGAAAAAAAGTCAAACTTTTTAACTAACAAAAAATTAAACAACGTACTGAGATGCTGTGGCTGCATTGTTGAGACAAGATTTAGAGAATTACTATCGCAAGGAGTAGAAGGCTCGGAAATGTATTTCTTAAATTCTCTTTTGAATACCTGAATGTTTGCCTTTCATATTAGAACCTTTGTCGTATACTTGGCCCCTTATGTTTTCGATAGGAATGTTTACTGCCTTTAGCTTTTTGATTATTACTTCTGTGAGTCCTAGACTAGTGATGTCTGTTACCGGTACGAAACCAAGAAAGTGTTCGCAAATTTTTACAAGGCATTCTCCATTACTGTATGTAATTTGTACAAAACGAACGATTATTGTAATTTGCTCAGTAAATTTGTTGACAGCTAGAACCAAAATGTGTCACTCAAGATGCTGTAGGCTAGAACGGCCTGTCTCAAGTGGGAATATACTTTTTGTATACTTGGAGTGGAGCGTTAGAACATTGCTGAATAGAAAAAATATATATATATATATATATATATATATAAGAAACCTTGATAGTCTTATCCACCCTAGCTGAAAATCTTATCTACGCCACTGCAAGGGAAAAATTGAACGAGATACCTGTGGCTAGTAGTTTGATAATTGAAAATGAAGGAGAATGCTCCGAATTTCCTGATTATTTTCCTGAATATGAGTGAAGTAAGTTCAATTACATTCTCAGGTGAACATATTTTTATTTCTCCATGTGGACCTATTACGAAGCATTATATTTGGTAGTATACTTTTCTTTTTTAAATTTTGCCGCCCTGGGCGATGGCACGGGTCGACCCCCCCTCGCGCCGGCCCTGTACATAGCAATATTGAGATTAACATATGATGTTCATTGGACAACACACCCCGAACCAGAGAGATTGATCTCAGAATGGAGAAATGTTTCGTGCGTCATCTATACACAATTTTACTTGCATAAAGACTTGACTCAGTGCTACCAACTGCTGTCAGTGTTGAGAAAAGTTACGTGTAAGTTGGGTTACATCTGTCTAGGAGTTCTCTCAACTGCAAATTACCTGAACCCCAAGTAATGGAATTAGAGCGCTTAGGGGAGAGATACTTTCGTGGGGGGTACCCTGAACGTGCAAAAGTATCTAAACGGAAAAGGTGAGCGTTTGCTTAAATAACAGAAAACAGTTACCAGTGTAGGCATTCACTTGAGACTAGAGTTGAAGCTACCTCGTCCCGAAATTCTATCGTAAAAGTTATATCTAGTCTCGAAAAATGAGTCTGTGTGGAAAGAGTTCTGTTTCATTTCGAATCTTGTCACAAAAATTTGTCTCATCTCGTCTCGTGCTTAATCCTAGTTTCCAGCTCGTCAACGTCATATTGACATTAACCATATGTTAAACGTAGAAATAATTTATGGGCTGCTAGTGTCTTGTGTATAAATTTTATATGGGTTTACTTTTTTTATACTTCGAACTAATAATAATAATAATAATAATAATAATAATAATAATAATAATAATAATAATAATAATAATAATAATAAATTGTAGCGGGTTTATTTATGTTCTTCAGGATAACCTTTCATAAAATAAATTAGATTTTAATGTTTCTTGAGATTTGTATTCTCTCAGTTTTAGAAAATAAAAGTATGTTTGTTGATTGAGGTTTAAAGTTTTCAAGAATAAAGGGTTATAATCAAACTTAACGTTGCGTATATAAATATAACGCATTAACCAATTTTTTCTACAACTTTCGTAAAATATATGTATATATTTAACTTTGGAGCTATAAAATATATATATATATATATATATATATATATATATATATATATATATATATATATATATATATATATATATATATGCTCAAGGCAGTTGCGTACGCAAAATTTTATCAATGAGGGTTCAAGCCCTCAATTCTTTCATAGTTAAATGATTATAGTTCTTCCACCCTTTTTTATATAGAATTAGGTTCTCCATGTTTCTGAGTGGATGCGGATATGGAGTGAAACTAAAGTTCTACAAGCTCATATAGACTCACATCAAAGAGAAACAAACAAGAATTGCGTATTTACTCGTGAATCCTTCATTTTATGTAAAATATAGATTTGGTTTTGATTTCTGCTTAGAATGACAGTATCCTGGAAGCTGTTGTTTTGTTTTCCTTTGTTGAATTTTTAAATGCACTGTTGGTAAGGATCGAATATAAACCCTATTTTGAATCTCTTTTGATGATGGAGTACTTAATAGAAGAAATAAATAATTGACCACGAGTAAGTCAAGTTGGAAGATATATGAGTTAAAAGGAGCCAATCTTAATCTGACACTCATGTACTATTTCTTCTAGGTGCATTAAGAAGTATGCAACGTTGAGTATTATACCAGGAAACTTTTAAAAGCGTCAAATTTTATAAGGTATTATGTCATTTCATGTATAAGAGGACAATGAGAAATGGCTATGAAACATTTGTTGAATTCACAAAATATATTATGATAAATACGAATAACTGAAGAAATAGTTTAATAGAAATAAATGATAACACTAGCACAGGCCATGTAACGTGCCTTGCTATAGCTCCGTCGTGGGCCACCGGTCTTTAATGACCAGAAAATGTATGTAAACTGGGATACAAGCCTTACAATGATACTTGTTAAATGAGCGAAAATAATTTAAGTTCATTCTGTAGCAAAAATTAGATATATTCTCTCTAATAATTCTTGCTCTATCGTATCAACGCGTGTTTCAGACTAGCCAAAAAGAAAATCATAATTCAATAATCATCAAATAGGTAACATAAGGCTATAGAAATAAATAAAAAGAAAAGAAATAAAATTCAAAAAGTTTATAACAATAATGAAATTGAATAATATAAAGTGGAAATTGATTTGAACAAGAATAGTAATTTATAATAATCTGTGGATTTATATATATATATATATATACATATATATATATATATATATATATATATATATATATATATATATATATATATATATATATATATATACTCAAAACCAGCTCTTGCAGTAAGTCTAATTGAGAAGTTTGACCCACCTGCAAAATATAGCCTAATACAATGGGCAAATGTTATTTTCCTTCTCACAAATTTATATTTAAACACTTCCTGATAGGTCTTTGCCAAATAATTTAAATTTATATATATATTCCTGAATAGATTTACACATTAAATCAGAAAAAATAGCATACAAATACAAAAACTCACCTACTGCCAAAAATTGGTATACAACTATATTCACCTCCAATTTAATTATTTTATGCAACACCACAGTATTTTAAACTGCACTGTATCATAAACAAGATTAACACTTTTATGTAATTATAAAACAATGCTTTTGAAATTATATACACTTCTTTCCATTGAAGAAACTGTTAAACGCACTAATCCTGACAATTGAGATATGTAATTACGTTACAGCTGACTACAATAGAACAGATAGAGCCTACTTTAACAGTAGTCATCGAATGGCTACGCCACCCTCGCGAAGCACATTCGTATGTACGAAATTTTAAACTTTCCGCCAGAGGTGCTGAAAGTACCTTTATTTCACCTTTATTTCAGGTTGCATACTTCTCAGAAAGTACATTACAAGATTTTTTTTTTAAGTGTGGAGAAGTTTCCGCACCCATGCGCGCCGATTACGTGGATGCATCGGGGCTCCGGCACACACATAAATAATCTTGTGGGTGCGGCGCACCCACAAGATTTTTAGTTTGGATCCGGGTTTGAACCCGTTTCTCTTGCGTTTAAGTCAGCCGTGTTACCAACTGAGCTAGGGCAGCCCCAACTTAACCTTATAGTACTAGTATATTTTACTTTATCACAGCACAGCCCTTTATGACAGTATCGAGACTTCCCTGAAAACACATAGGCTAGTACACCCCGCCATTGATATGCACCAACAAAAATTTTGTAAAGTCGGCGCCGTTGTCCGCACGTAACAGCCTTAAATGATTATGTTCCATGACTCAATTTTCGATCCATCTTTTCCTACACTGTATAACAGTGGGACATAGAAATAAACAGACAAGTTGATAATAAATGTTTTGTAAAACAAAACATACCACACAATGTGAATTAAGCAATTACTAAAAACTTGATCAGGAAACATCTTGAAATTTTGAATAGAACGTGGACGTAGGAACATTTTCAGATATTTGTACACTCATGTCCAAAATTATTGTCGCATGTCTATAAATATGTTGTTGTAGAAATATAATTTGATAATGAATTCGCCCAGTATTTCTTATATTGTTAGTATGTGCATAATCGGCAGACATGTATGTGGCAAATTTCATGTCAAAAGGGCAGTAAATAAGAGCAATAAAACAAAAATAAAACTTTCTTGTCCATTTAGCAACATTTTGTTTTACTCATTCTAATTTTTGTATTTATAATTCTTTTCCTATGAAATTTACCACAAATGTACACTTTCCGATTATACAGATAGTATCAGTATTAAAAGAACTCTGCAAAATCATTATCAAATTATATTCTTACAAGAAGGCAGCTATAGATATGCGACAATCATTTTGGACATGAGTGTACATCTTGATGAAAAGTTGCTTGTTTTTGTCGTAACATTCTTGTGAAATACTATATAAAATTACCTTGGTATTAACTTCTGCACCATATTGGTAAATAATCTAGGATGGTATTCCGAAAATTGTTTCCCGATTATGAATTAGTAGAAAGTTGTTACATTTGTAGCTCGTCCACCAAAAGTTTCAAAGAAATATCTGTTGTACGTGGATTATTTATTGGACTTGCATTTTTTGCATTATATATATATATATATATATATATATATATATATATATATATATATATATATATATATATATATATATATATTTTAATTAGATACATACAATTGTAATCAGTAATATTAAGAACAGACCTATTTCTTGTAACAAATGAAACTGAATAACTGCTTTGCGTGCAAAATTTCTATATATTTACCTTTTATGTGTACTTTGGGTTGCAATATATTTACAACTGTATTTCACATCTGTTTGATCATTTTCTACCAATATGACAATATACGTTATTTATGAATAGAAATACACAACAATCAAATTAAAGAAGAGCCATTTCTCCCGTCTAGAGCTAGCATGCGAGTCTTTGGCGAAGGGAGTTCCCGAGGTCAATTCGAGCTGAGACTTGAAATTTCAACGCATTACAGTGGTTCGGATTTCAGCCTTGCTAAACTTCAACTAACAACAGCAGATGCAAGGTGTTTCCAATTTGATTTTCTAATATAAGCAGGATTGAATAAAAGTAACACTAGAATCTATGCTTCCTTAATAACCTATCCACGGATCACATTTTATGAAACACCAAACTGAAAGCTGATGGGGAGCAGGGGACAGTAAAGTTAAGATTATATTTCTTCCTTAGTAAGAAGTAACGTAGAACACAAACAGATCTGACACCGGAAGGTTCCACAAGTGTAGCTCAAACGTGATTGTAACATAGCACATCTGATAGACCATCATGAGAAATGAAAATGAGTAAAATTTAAGGTGTTATGAACCAGAAGCATAGGGTCTGCATGGCTTCAAAATTTGAATATCTAAAAAAATTATATTATGGAATTATGTGCGTTTAAAGTAAATGTCTTGAAAGCCGTAAAAGCGATCAAAACAAAAGTTGCACAATATAATGAAAACAAAATGTCCTATCGAAAACCCCAAACAATGTTGCCATAGGTGAAGCAGTGTTGCCAACTCAGCATAAACATATTTTGTTTGAAATAGTATCATATACAAGTGTGCACAGGTTTAAATTGCACTATTATCACTAAGCATAACAGTGAAGGTAAGTGGTACAGTGTTGCACACTGTTGGAGCTACGTGTGCTGAAAATGTACAACAGAGAAGTCTGATATGTGGCGCCAGCTGGTAATAAAGGAATACATTAGAAAAAAGTGAGGGTTTTGCATTATACTTCTGTAGCCCCGGTAAATAAGAAGACAACTCGCGAAAACAAAATGATAGACACGAGGAAAGAAACACGTGTTTTCTAATTCTGTAAACTGGTTCACTAGACACGTTAAGTGACATATTTTTTTACTTCTTCTCCTATATACCAAATGATTATGTTTGTACTCTGTAATATTACCATATTCACATTGAAACTATATGTTTTTTTATTACTACCTCATTTCGTTTTTAGTCTGCCCCGATAGCCGTGTGGTCTAGAGGGCTACACAACCGACATATCAGGGATCGCGGCTTCCAATCCCGCCTCAGACATCTTTTTGTTGTACTTTTCACCTTACATTTCTTTGTTATCTTTCTCTTTCATATTGGTATAGATCCAAGTTTACACTATAGGTTCTGTCCTATATAGCTTCGAAGGTGACACCACTGGACATAAAAATGGCATCAAATTTCGCTTTTCAAATGAATCAATATTTTGTGACTCTGCTGACATTTTGCTATGTTATACTATCGATGTTATGCATTTAAACTAAATTCATAGTATGAGACCCAGATTCCTTTATTACCTCTGTTGCCACATATCAGACTTCTCTATTGTACATTTTCTCAACAGTGCGCTACACTGTACCACTACACTTCACTGTTATGTTTAGTGATACTAGTGCATTTTAAATCTGTGCACACTTGTATATGATGCCATTTCAAACAAAATATTTTTATGGTGAGTTGGGAACACTGCTTTAGCTATGACAATACTTTTTGTGGTTTTCGATAGAACATTTTGTTCTCACTATATTGTGCAACTTTTGTTTTGATTGTTTTAATGTTTTTTTTTTTTGAAAATATTTACTTTAAACGTACATAATTCCATGATATAACTTTTTGGATATTCAAATTTTGAAGGCCCGTAGCTCTACCCTTCTGGTCCATAGCACCTTAAATTTTACTCATTTTCATTTCTCATGATGCTCTATCAGATGTGCTAGGTGGCAATCAGGTTTGAGCGACAACTTGTGGTACCTTCCCGTGTCAGTATTAGGGATGGCCAGAACCGGTTCCTAGTGGAACCGGTTTTCGGGTCTGAACGGATCCGGTTCTAGAAGATCCGGTTTTTCGGATCCAGGTCTGGAACCGGGTTTTCGGATCCAGGTCTAGAACCGGTTCTTCAGATCCAGGTCTGGAACCGGTTCTTCGGATCCAGGTCTAGAACCGGTTCTTCGGATCCAGGTCTGGAACCGGTTCTGAAACAGAACTGGTTCCTCGCGGAACCGGTTCCGCTGGAACCGAAACTTTGTGACCATCCCTACGCTAAACCCGAGCTGCTGGCAAGCTGTGAACAGTATGCTAGATGAAATGGTGGAAGCGACGGGCAGGCGCCCAGGCGGCGGCAGCTTGTCTCATTTGGCTAAATAAACTGGGTAACTGGCAAACTCATTGGTTAAACAGGCAAACTGGCCAACTCATTTGGCTAAACACCCACTGGTGGACCAAAATTTTTTTTCTAGGGGCACAAGCGTGTCTGGGCGAGGAAGGCACAAGCGCATGGTCCTCTTTGCATAATTTTTGAAGGTGATCTTTATGCCTCATTTACGGGTCTTTAGGGGCTTTCGGATCCAGGTCTGGAACCGGTTCCTAAGATCCGGTTCTGGAACCGGGTTTTCAGATCCAGATCTGGAACCGGTTCCTAAGATCCGGTTCTGGAACCGGGTTTTCGGATCCAGGTATGGAACCGGTTCCTAAGATCCGGTTCTGGAACCGGGTTTTCGGATCCAGGTCCGGAACCGGTTCCAGAACCGGTTCTGAAAACCGGATCCCCAAGAACCGGTTCCTCGCGGAACCGGTTCCGCCGGAACCGGAACTTTGTGGCCATCCCTAGTCAGTATCACGTAAATCCATATATTGTTACACGAAAAGAACACACTCCTTTTTGTTAGTAACTTATGCAAAATACATGTGCCAAAGGACTTGTAATCTATCCTCAAACCACAAAAAAATATAGGTCACACGTTAATTACTTCTTTAAGTCATATCATACAAATCATCATATATGTTCATACAATATTATGTAAGATACATTTAACATTCCAGTTCTATGCTATGGCAAGAGCTATTAACTCTCCTCGTTTTCTCATTTACTTCTCTTTTTCCATGCAAAGTTGAATGAGATCTCTATTCTCAAAGGAAAGAGAATTTTTAAAGTAAATTTAATTAATGAGATTATTAAATCCTCTGGAACAAAGGCTTTTGGAAGTCTGTAAAATGAATATACGCATATGTATACTGCATGATAAAACATCAATAGTAATCTCAAAGCAAGACTCATGCAAGAAGGTAATACGTAGCTTTGTATATGTCTAGATAAAGAGTACAAAACGAGTTAATATAATGCATGCGGATACAATAATAATGAATGAAACGTAAGACAAAAAGGATTCAGTAGTACATATCTAATATTATAATATACGTGCATACCTACATATGCTGCATACCTACATATAGCAGAGATTAAAATTTTGAAAATATTTTTCATGCATAACAACATATTTATTAACAACTTCCAATTTATGGTGTGTGCACTAGAAACCTCAACTACGTAACTAAATTATTTCTTTATTATTTTTATTATTGTCATAAATAACAAATAGTTTCTAAGACTGCTATTTTGCTTTATAATAAGAGCATTTCTTTTCGGGATCTGCTATAATATGTTGCTACAGTGACAACCTATATAAAATGGAAACATAGTAGGGGAGACCAGGGACAATTGTAACAGGAGTCAATTGTAACAATTGGGCTATTACTTTTAGAAGTGATTTTCGAAATATCTTTTGTACATGTCATTATGGTCACTCATGCAAAGTGTATGTGGGAATAAAAAAAGGGCGTCGTTAGTAAAGTCTGGGAGACTGGACAAGGAGAAATGTGATTTTGACAGAGATAAGTAAATTTTTAACTGGCTTGTTTTTATTTTCTCTTGATAGATATGAGTTTACTGTAAGCAAATACCCTATGCGTGTGTAATCTATGTTCTTTCTTTGACAACATGGGTATTGTGTTTGAAGCTTTGATTCAATGTAATTATGAGAAATCGTTGTATTTATCACTGACCGTTGAACGGGTACAAATGTAACATGGCGATCGGGGACGATTGAAACACGTTACAATCGTCCCAGACAAAGTTGTACTGAACCATTTTGAAAATAAACTAGATATGACCGAAGATAATACAATTGATGTAATTAATAAAACAACGTACGTATTAAGTAAGCTTTTAGTACACGTATGTAGGGGGGAACCCAACTCCCAAAACAATCCTTAGCGACCTTAGTGTATAATATATCATTATGGTTACTATAGGGAAAAGACATTCACACCATTATTCATTACAGAACCTCCCCTAACTTCTTTATACACCCTCACAAACGTTTCTGTTGGCTGCGGGTCACTGCTTTTCGATGTTGTATCAGAATAGATTAATGTTTCAATATGCTCCTTCCTTGTGATGCCTCTAAATAGCCTATAAGTTTTTAAAGACTTATTTGTGAAGTGGGCTCTCTTTCTGATTCATCAGAACTAATCAACAATATAACTTTTCACTTGTTTTACTCACAAGGGACATCACCCAACTGTCCGGTTCCGATTTCAATGAAATTTTTGTTGCTGATAGAGGACATGTATTCATTACCTGTGATGACAGAAATTTTTGCCATGGTGCATGTTTTCTATTTTTTAATAATTTTTAAAGGTTGTGATGTGGTTAATAGAAATTACTGCAGAAGTCCCTTACTACCCTTTGTAAACGGAGTGTTAATGGAAGAACAACCATGTAGATACGGATAGGGCCTAGGGAGAAGTCGTATGGTACGTATGACCTTGACGGCAGCCATCTTGAAATTCGCCATTTTGAATTAAGGTCAAGTTTTTTAAATAAGAATAGGGTAATGTGATACATAATTTCGGGCTAGAATTTAATCAGGAAGACAACGATGAAGCTAGTTTTGAGATACACCCATTTGGGGAAAAGTTACAGGCATTTGATTGTTCACTTACTACGTGCGAATGTCCCTTACCTCCGCTTCTAACCCGCGTATTAATGATAATAAGTGGATAAATGTTTCGGTAATACATATTATGCCTAGAGGGAAGTGATACGATAAGGATATCATTGACGGCAGCCATCTTGAAATCCGCCATTTTGAATTAAAGTAAAGTTTTGAAAACTGAAAACCATAGCATGTGGCACCAAATTTTAATAGTAAATTTTCTCCAAAATCCAATGGTATGCTTATTTTTGTTCTATAGTTAACCAGTAGATCAATGAATTTATGACTTTTCTAATGTGCACGAAACGTCCATTATTCGATCTTCCAAATTGGCAACACTCCTCATTTTCATTGCATGTTTTAAGATTCCAACTGGCACTTTGCAATTGTTTCCATGGCTCGTGTTTTCTAAATTTATTACATTTTTTAAGAGATGCGATTTGTCAGTTCATGAATAGTGTTGAGATAAGCATCCAGCAATCTTTCTGAATTTTGAAGACTTACCATGTAATTATTAATTTCCCAGGCAGTGTAATTATTTATTTTAACCCAGAGTACATGAGGAACCTATGGACCTATGTGATGTAAAGAAATACAAATGAAATTATAAGAAATTGGTGTAACACGAACTCAAAATTATCATTAAATGTAGCCTACATGTTGCGCAAACGACAAACAGTATTTTTTTTTAATAAATACAACTTTACAACTTTAAAGGAACAGCAGCAATGATAGAAAATATCAAAGAGACATAATATGACTGTTCCCAACACCATGTTTGTACCATGAACAAAATATGAAAACAGGTAACTTGTTTATAAAGAGGTGTAACTTAATCGAGTTCCCGATCAATACTGATTATAAATCTTACAAACATGAACCATCGACAACAATCGCTAGAAAACGAATGACTTTTTTTTTACCTGAATTACCGGTATTACCAAATTTCCGGTATTACCTGAATGCAAAGTTGGAGTTCTTTCGTTCTGCGATGATTCATGTCAGTAAACGAGTTTTTGAAGGGCAGGTATAGGAAATAAATAATTACATTGCCTATGAAATTAATAATTAGATGGTCATCATCATAGGTATTCTGCCTTTATTGGCAGGTCACTTGCCGCAGCTGAGAAGCTTCCATTTTCCACGGTCCTCCGCTAACCTTTTCGTCTTCGCGTATGATCTTTCTGTTTTTATATCATCCATTAATTGTAGTCTCTTTCGCCCCCTCCCTCTCTTTCCCGCCACCATACCCTCTAGGACGTCCCTCATGATACAATCTCTTCTTAGGCAATGTCCCAACCAGTTTCTCTTCCTCTTCCTAATAATATCTAAAAGTGTTCTTTTCTCACCCACCATTTCTAACACTCTCTCATTCGTTTTCCGCTCGACCCAACTAATTCTTTCCATTCTTCTCCATGCCCACATTTCGAAGGCTTCCAGTCGATTTTCGTCACCTTTACGTAAGGTCCACGTTTCCGCCCCATACAGTACAACACTCCACACGAGTACATGGTAAGTCTTCAAAATTCTGAAAGATTGCTGGATGCTTATCCCAACACTATTCATGAACTGACAAATCGTATCTCTTAAAAAATGTAATAAATTTAGAAAACACGAGCCATGGAAACAATTACAAAGTGCCAGTTGGAATCTTAAAACTTGCGATGAAAATGAGGAGTGTTGCCAATTTGAAAGATCGAATTATGGACGTTTCGTGCACATTAGAAAAGTCATAAATTCATTGATCTACTGGTTAACTATAGAACAAAAATAAGCATACCATTGGATTTTGGAGAAAATTTACTATTAAAATTTGGTGCCACATGCTATGGTTTTCAGTTTTCAAAACTTCACTTTAATTCAAAATGGCGGATTTCAAGATGGCTGCCGTCAATGATATCCTTATCGTATCACTTCCCTCTAGGCATAATATGTATTACCGAAACATTTATCCACTTATTATCATTAATACGCGGGTTAGAAGCGGAGGTAAGGGACTTACGCACATAGTAAGTATAAACAATTAATATGCCTGTAACTTTTCACCAAATAGGAGCATCTTAAAACTGACTTCACCATTTTCTTCCTGATTAAATTCTAGCCCGAAATTATGTATCACATTACCCTATTCCCATTTTAAAAAATTGACCTTAATTCAAAATGGCGGATTTCAAGATGGCTGCCGTCAAGGTCATACGTACCATACGACTTCTCCCTAGGCCCTATACGTATCTACATGGTTGTTCTTCCATTAACACTCCGTTTACAAAGGGTAGTAAGGAACTTCTGCAGTAATCTCTATTAACCACATCACAACTTTTAAAAAATATTAAAAAATAGAAAACATGCACCATGGCAAAAATTTCTGTCATCACAAGTAATGAATACATGTCCTCTATCAGCAATAAAAATTTCATTGAAATCGGAGCCGGACAATTGGGTGATGTCCCTTGTCAGTCTCTCTCGCACATTAGCGCATTCGTCGTTGTGTGAGGGATGTGTATAGGGGCTACAAATGCATTGTTTGTGTCTATTAGTACAATATCGTTAGGAGTTGAATCGGTGGCATAATAATAATGATATGCAGGGGCACAGTGGCATTGCCTAGGGGCACAGTGTGCTTGGGTATATTAGGGGTGTGTGGAGGCGCCACTACGGATTTTATCTAGGAACGTAAACACCATTGTTACATCACGAACTTGAATTTTTATTTTACGTCATATTTTAATCTTGGCTTGCTTGTCCATGTTTAAGTTAGGCGAGAGAAAAGTTATTTTGAGCTAATGTGATACGGTATCGGTAACAAGTAACATCATTCATGCATCATATTGACGCGTAGAAATTGTATATATTTAAATAGGTCAATTTTTTAATTTGGGGATGTAGTCTATGCTCTATTTTCCACATCCATTGTTAAACCTATCAGTCATTATTATTAATATCAGTATTATTTAACCATATATATTGTTTTGCCATGCCATATACATATATTGTAATTTTCATTAAAAATATCATATTAGAATTGACCCGAGCACGGGGACGTTTGTAACAAGACAGATGCTGTCATAAAATGCTTTGTAACTTTCTATATTAGAAGTTGTCATGTATGAGAAAAATGAATGGAGCAACAATGCTTCACTTAAGATATTGTATAATTTTCAGACTTATTGAAGCATAAGCACGTGAGAAATAAATAAAATGTAAAATTTGTTACAATTTTCCCCGGTCTCCCCTACACTCTTCCGAATGAGCATAATGTTATGGCAATATTGCTAGCGTTGTTGACTGTACCTCTATATCAGATGCATCATTTGGACCCTTCCCCTGATTTACAGAAAAATGCTTTTAAATAAATTGTATACTAATATACTCTAAAAATATTTAATAAACGAGAAATTCGTGCGCTGTTGTGCAATCTTGCCTTCAACTTCCACCCTCAGGCAAAATCTGATGTGATGGTATTGATCTAATTAAGCAAAAAGACATAGTTTGGAGGAAATGAGATGAACAAAATGTGTGTAGTGGGCCCTAAATCAATTGGAAAAAGGTCGTTAGATGTGAATTAATTACACATTACGTAACAATGAAGTTACTACAAGTTGCATCATAACATTAAGGTACGTTAATGAAATCAAGTGTTCCCTTGTCCTCCATTATTTCTAGAAATGTATCCTTCAAGTACATTAGAACATATTACGAGGGTGATTCAGAAAGTAATGCATCCAAGGTGATACCTTTATTTGTGTTTGACAGATAGCACCGATACAAGTATCAGTGGAAAGCTTGCAATGTCAGCTACAAATGATAGCATCATTTTTCAACGTAGTCCCCATTACGGTCAACATACTTAAGCCAACGCGAAATAAGGTTTTTCATGCCTTCGTTGAAGAATTGTGGTGGCTACTGGCGACAATATTGCTGAACTGCTGCTTTCACCTCCGCGTCACAACTATAGCGTTGCCCTTAAAGTAATCCTTAAGTTTAGAAAAGATCCAAAGTCGCAGGGCGCAAGATCTGGACTATAGACATGATGAGGGAGAATGTCCACAACACTTTAACAGCAGATGGTACAACTTTGAATTTTTCGGCGGAGGAGAGGACGTGTGGTAGTACTCCATGGATTAACGCTTCGTTTTTGGGTCGTAATGGTCTATCCACGACTCGTCGCCGAGGATCAATGTTCCTGCACGCACAACCTTCCTCAGTCAGAAATCAATGGCAGCCCGCTGTTTCAACCGGACCTCACCACTGGATGCCATGTCTTGTTCCATTACTCTGGAACGAGAAGAGATAGGAAGGTGAAACAAGTGACATTCTATAGCTTAAACATCAGTGCATTAATGATAAGCACTTCAGAATGTTTGCAGTACTGTTGGCCAAGTAGAGTGGTTGAAGGCATTGCTTTGTGAATCACGCACGTACATCATTAATGTTGTTGGATGACAATTTATATTTAGGCCTTTACAAAGATCAGTCCAAACCGTTCATTAGACATTCAAACAATGCTATGCATGAGTATCTTAAATCTTATAGAATGACTATGTCCGTTTGTCCGTCTGTGTGTCGAGAGGAATCAGAGCATAAATGGTAAGCGATATCGAAAGGCGTTTCTTTGGAATTGAGTAAGCGTCCCAAGAATACGTTCCGTCTCCTTCGTTAACTTTTTTACTTGAATCGTTACTGAAAGAAATAAACCCTTTCTGGTTCAACATTGACAACTTTAGGACTAAAAGATAGAGGTAAGCGTTTTTTTTCGGACTTAGTGTATCGAGAATATATACTATCTCCACCCATATCACTGTACTGAAACTAAAAGTGGTACACATTTACAACTGCTTCCTGTTTCAATATTGATCTCCATAGAGTCAAAAGGATCAAAGTTGTCGAGATGCGCTTTTCCAGAATAAAATTGAAAGTGACTATGTTTGTGACTCTTAATCTCTTGAACTGTCCCACCGATCTCGATCAAATTTTCAAAGTAGACGCGGTTCTGGCTTGGGAGTGTTTTTAGCTATTTACTTTGACGGTACAACTTAGGGAACGGGAAGGAGGGGGACATAGAAAAAAATAAATAAAACTTAATAACTCTTGAACCACCCGACCGATCTCGATCAAACTTTCAACATAGATAAGGTTCGGGCCTGGGATGTATTCTTCATTTCAGTTTTACAATGCAACGAAGGGGAAGGGTGAGATATATGTCAAAAAGTAAAAATAAAAGTGACTGTTTTGTGACTTTATCACGCTTAAACCACCCGACCGATCTTTAAAAAAAAATTTCACCATACATGAGGTTCGGACCTGAGGTAGTTTTTATCATACAGTACCACTTTAACGGTAGAACTTAAATGAAGGGAAAGGAGGGGAGAAATCTATAAAAATAAATTAAACTTAATAACTCTTGAGCCACAAGACCTATCTTGATCAAACTTTCAACATAGATAAGGTTCGGGCCTGGGATGTTTTCGTTATTTCACTTTTACGGTGGAACCTAGGGGATGGGGATATATATATGTGTGTGTGTGTGTGTAAAAAGAACAAAAATAAAAGTGACCGTCTTTGTGACGTCACCACGCTTTAACCACAGAACCGATCTTCATCAAATTTTCAATATGGATCAAGTTCGGACCTGGGGTGGTATTTATCATATCACTTTGACGGTAGACCTTAGGGGAGGGGGAGAGAAGGGGACAAATATATAAAAATAAATAAAACTTAATAACTCTTGAATCACCCAACCGATCTCGATCAAATTTTCAACATAGATGAAGTTCGGGCCTGGGATGGTATTTATCTATTCACTTTGACGATAGAACTTAGTGGGGTAGGAAGGGGATATATATATATATATATATATATATATATATATATATATATATATATATATATATATATTAATATATATATAAAACTTAATAACTCTTGAACCACCGGACCGATCTCGATCAAATTTTCAGCCTAGATTAAGTTCGAACATGAGATGATTTTTGTCATATCACTTTGAGGTGTAACTTAAAGGAGGGGAAAGACATTTACAAATGATCGAAAATGACCGATATTAGTGTCGAATCTATAGTTTTTGAGGCTGCTGAGACTAACAGTGACACTTCTGATGTAATTTAAATCCAAATTGAGCCCCGCAAAAATTGTGGAAAGGGAGGGGCATATATATAATCAAAATTACCAATATCAGTATCGAATTCATACTTTTCTGGGTGGTTGAGATGTACAACAACACTTCAGGTGCCGTGACCCGCTACATGGGGAGGAGAGGGGATATATAAAAATCATCGAAAATGACCAATATGAGGGAGCGCTTCAGTAATATTACGTAATTTTTGGTATACAAGTGTACTGTATACACTACTCGTATACTTGTGTAGCATATTAAAAATATTAAGGGAATACAATATCTATTTTTTTCTTTGATTGCGTATTCGTGTTAACACATTACCTATTCATTGGGTCCTCTTTTAAAATTGTGACTCAATTAATCGAGAAATAGACGTTGATATGTGTACAGGTAGTATTGGGTTGGTGCGAATGAAATGTCCATATTGACGTCTGGGGGGAACTCACCACAGCAACACAAATAGAGATGTCTAAGGTCAAGCGTCTGACGTAAACAAACTCTGTACATGCCCAGCAAACAGGCTGGGGTGCTCAGTCAGAAGCAATGTGTTGTTTCACAGGGTCTTATACCTTGTTTACTATGAAGAACCATGGTATACCATGTTCTCCATAGTATACCAACTTTGCCGTGGAGAACATACAATTTCAAGTGATTTTTTCCTTTACAAATTCAAACTTGAACATTTCGTGCAGCAAGCCACAAAAACATTAACAGGGGTTTTGTACCAAGAATGGCAAATGAAAGCACCATTTACCGTGCGTTTGCCAAATTTCATACCGCTGGGATACCATTGTGAAAAGTGTTCCGTTGACACCAGCCAACATCTTTTTCGGATGATCTCCTCAGCAACAACGTGGAAGCAAGTCATCGAAAGAAAACTCGAACTACAGCAGACGAACTATAGAAATGCACTATACCACTGTCGTTTGGCGGCTCAGAGCAATCAGTTGGATGAAAAACTTGGACCATGAGTTGACATCTGCCAACAAAAAATACCGTCTGAAGGTGAGCAATTAACTCAGTATAAAGAAAAAAACATGGAAGTTTTCTATATTGCATTGCCACTTTTCATTAGTGGAAAAAATGCTCTTATTTGACAATCATAAAGGATCAGAGTAGTGCTTGGATCTTGACGAAGACCCAGGATGGTTTCCGAAACTCCTAGAAGACGTTGTTAGTAGTATGGTGATCTATAGAGGTCCGTTGAGACGAAACTATCACTGCGGATCATTACACTTTTGAACTTCACGAAATGCCTTGATGTTGTTCGCAAACATCCGAAACTCCTAGAAGACACTGTTACTAGTATGGTGATCTATGGAGGTCCGTTGAGACGAAACTATCACTGCGGATCATTACACTTTTGAACTTCACGAAATGCCTTGATGTTGTTCGCAAACATCCGGAACTGTTCTAAGCACATGCACTATAGAGCACACCAGAGATGGTGTGGGTCAGTGAAAACTTGGGCCAATGGAGCCACGACCCACCGTGACCCACCATGACCCACTATGACCCACACAACCCAAAACACATCGTTCTCAAACCTGACCCATGATCCACGCCTTCCTCTCAACTGAATAAAGAGTTTACACTTGTAATAAAACAAGACTGTGAAATGTTCACTAATGGAGTTCGAATTTCTAAGGTCAATCACTCAAACACCGATGGTAAGGGACCGCGGTGGCTATGCGATAGAGCGTTCCCCTCTGCTGCATGGGGTCCTTGGTTCGATACCAGTTCGCACCAAATGAGCTTTGTAGTGGACAAATACTGTGTGCGTGGGTTTTATCGGGATTCTCCCGTTTCCTCCCACTTTCTTCATTCTACTGTTTCATTCATTTCATCATCACCGTCTTCTATAGCCAACGTGGCATAACCATGGGACATAAAACTTAAAGGTATTATTTCATATCTTTTCAAACACCGATGAACCTGACCTTTACGATATGAAATGGTAGTATTTGCCATGGGCCATATTACGATGAATTTCAATTTAATTATCATACCTAATTATTTTCTTGTTGAATTACAGATACATTTCAGTGGCAAATACGATAAAATTTGAAAGTCTCAAATCGCTGTAAAGTAGGCCAAGTTAAAGGAAAGAAAGTGTAAAATTCGACTGGGTCTCGAAAGCAATGTAGTAAATCCTACAGCTAGCATTACAATTACAATTATCAATATCCAAAAGTGTTGAAGTTCTTTCTTCACTTACCGCTCAAGTAAGTAAATAGAAACAAATGAAAAAGTAAGAAAACTGGAGGCCTTGAAAGTAAATTATAGACAAATTCGGCACTATTCATAAGATGTTTTCTACAATGCACTGAGCAGAGAAGGCCGGTGGTTCATAGTGGATCGCGTCCACTTGACCCACGATCCACTGTCTCACTCACAAATCTTGACCAACTTGACCCACTCATCTGTGTTGCACGCGGAAATGTTACCCAAAGGACGCTGGACATTTTCCGTAAATTGCTCTATGAAACCCTTCCTCACTCATAATATTATGTGTCTTCCACTGATAGATATACCATCTCTTCCAGAATCACGAGCAATTCTTGGAAGAGACTAAATATCTTGATGATTGGAGGAGGGGATGACGTCCGGCTGAGGACTTCTATCCATGACTCGTCTTCCGCCACGGAATCCAATCGTTGGCTGAGCGAAGGAAAATAATTTGGTTGCAGCATTACGAATATTTTATTAATCATATATTGTAGTTTTCAATTCTTTGATCTTTAGAAATTACGCAACTAGACGGACATTTCTTTCTAACCAACCCAATGTATGGATAATTGTTTAAATAATAATCTAATTTATTACTTAGCAAACAACCAACAATAGAATATGGACTATATCAACTGATACATTTCTCACGTTGTTGAAGTATGTAAATTAATTTATATAACTAACTGATTCATACTAGCTTTGCTATATTTAATAACGTACATTAAAATACAAATGCTGTGCAAAGCACCGTTTTATTGTAAAATAATAAAATAATGAATGTGATAGTTTCGGATATTTAACATATCCTTCTTCGGACACTATCTAAAATATTTATATGAAGAAGGATATGTTAGATATCCGAAACTGTCACATTCATTATTTTATTAATTTACAATAAAACGGTGCTTTGCTCAGCATTTGTATTTTAATGTAAATAATTTACATATTCCAGCTAGACATCAATACTTATATGTTTCTTCCTCAGTCACTTAATCTTTATTCATAGCTCATGGAGTCACATGGTTAAATAAGTGCGTGCTTTCTTTGCGGTTTTCTCATGGCACTTATTATTTAAATTTGGAATTACATAAGAGTCAAGGAAAAGGGGTGAGTCTAGAAAACTTTCAAGGTAACTTTCGTAAACATTTTCGAAGTGTAATGAGGCATGATGAGCTTTCTGTTTGTATCTTAAGAATTATTTCTACTTCTAACTTGAGATTCAAATGGGTCAAGGGTACGTGGATGTATTCGCTGATTTTACATGCTCGCTTCATCTGTGTGTGCATGACTACACTACCATGTTTTTATTCCTTTAAAAGACAAATTATAAATTATGCGACTTAAACCGGGTAATTAGCATGTAACTAGATATACGTATAAGGTTTTTTGTATTCGGGAGTAAGCAATATTTTGTTTTCAATATAGTAATTCAAAAAAAAAAAAAAAAAACTTTTAACGGTATTGAGCACATGCGCAATCTGTGTTTTTCAGCCATTGTGATGAACTGTTTCTCTGTTTACCTAAAAATGAACTGAAATTTTAATTATTTGATTTTGTTGATTTATTTTTCAACTCTAGTTAAGAGTTCTTAGCTTTCTCATACAAAATTTTCATTGCACAGAACATGCATTCGAACCCATTTATGAATGATAAGCGTTTCTATATGTCACAACTAATTTGTAATAGTAAACAGTCACAATAGTATACGTCGCTACCTGAGCTATCGTTTGCATGTATGACACTAATAGATGTCGCTAGTGAGCAAGAAGATCATTTAAAACTATTGTAACGATTTAATTGTAATTTGAAAACTTTATTATAGTTTAATTATTTGAAAGTAGGACAAGAACCATAATTATATTTAGATTTGAGCGTTAAAATTTGTATATTTCAACAGAAATTGATTGTGATTATTAAATTAAAACTTAAACTGTTTTATTTCAATTATTACAAAGTGGAAGATTATGACAGTGATCATGAACATGCTTTGATGTTTATTATTAGGACAATACCGTAACTATATTTATATTTGAGCATTAATTTTTGTACAACAGCGTGTTAGTTGATGGGGTAAACCTTTCGGGCTTTTGATTAATCTCGATTTTAGCCTATAGTGTGCAGCAGACTGAAACCTCAGCGTAGCTGCTATTACTATTACTTAAATTTAAATGTCAAATATTAAGATTACTTATAATAAAGTTATTTTTTTAGGAAGCAAGGGATGTTTAAGTAGAATTTAAGGAGAAAACTAAAACATTAAGTTAGTAAAATTCCAGTTCATTTCAGGGAAATAATCCTCCATATAAGCTAATTCAATTGATTGAGAAACAGACATGACACAGGTATTCAACACTGTTCACTGTTGCAAGTACACTCATCTTTTGGTTTAACGAACTGAAAAGGGTTAAAAGCACTAAATATGCTTTAACCCCCTACAAGTTTAAACACTAAATCCGCAATGGTTAATATCCAGAATTACGTTACGAATGAAAGAGAAGAACTGCAATACTGCTCGATAATCAAGTATGACATCCAATCCATAACGGTATACCGTAAATATAAACTATAATACCGTAAATTTAACATTGTTTAGCTTAAGAACAGAACCTTTAGACTGCATCGACAACACAAGAGTCGGATTCATTGCTTCCAAAGTCGGTTAAATGGAGGTCCGTAAAACCGAAGGATGAGTGTATTAATGTTTAAGTTTATAGCGTTATTGAAATCCTTATTTTTCATTCTATCATTATTAGGGACATCAATTCTTCGTACTTTCAACCTCTAACACCGGAAGATCGTCAGTTTCTTATGGATGAAACAAGAGAAAGTAGAACAAATGCGGAGGAAGATCTTCAGTGTATTAAGGACTGGTTAGCCAAACAACCTCATTTGCCATCTACAATAGGTAAACATTAATGAATCTTTTTCCAAGTATTTCATAATCAAAAGTAGGCTGTAGCTGTTTCTATTTACAAGAATTTTTCTTACACAGCTCTGCGAACTGAAATTCATTTTTTTTCGGCAAAAATAGATGGAGGTGTTCTTACGCAAATAACTTTCTTTCGCTGATTTCAAATCTACCAACCTATTTCTGCGCTACATAAGGATTTCCTACAATGTGAAGATGAAATATTTAATGACCTACTGAATTGTAATAAATATTCAGTATCAGTGGCAACGTCGCATGTGTGTAAGACTGACATCGAACAATAAAATGTAATGGCAACAGGTATAGAACATTCAAAGAAACTTGAAGCTATCTGTAGCTCACCAAATACAAATTATCTACTCTGTCGTTTAGTTGTTAACTTCCGCTGTATCGACTTACGTTATGGTCTTCTTATTCACTTGGGTTATCTCGTATTAGGCTCCAGCGGTAATCTGTCACCAAGAATGCACTTCCCATCAACTCTGACACCTCGTTTCCATCTTTCTAATGTCTTGTTGAAACGTCTTTCCCCTATTCTACGCTCAGTCCATCTAAATTTTAGCAAGGTGAGAGTAGAGGAAATGTAACTTCAAACTTATGTGTTATTCCAGTAGGTGAATTTTTTGGACCATGAGTTGCACAATCTGTGTGTATCGTTTTTCAATAAGTCATGTTTGACATTGACCAAAATTCACTGACAACATCGATAAACGAGTTCCATACCTGAAGCCTCGTGTCATTCGTAGTATTTCTAAATACAGAATGTTTTATGAACTTGCAAAATAGCGGTTCATCAAAAATGTCCTTCTTAATGTTTTCATTACACCATAAGAGAAAAGTGTTTGAACTAGATATCGGGAACAACGACTCTGTTTGTCTAACAATTTGAGAAGTTGCTTCATTATCCGTAACTTATTACAAGGGGAGTAACAGAAGTTTCGAGGATTAATTAATGTAGATTGCAACTAGCCTTGTTTAACATATTATTTATGATGTCACAAGAGCCGAATTCAGGTTCAAACAGGCACTATCGCTTGTCTTTTACTAGCTATGAAGCATATGGCGTAACAGTTTTTAAGGTCTCGATATGAGTAGTGGAGCAGATGAGAGCTGTCTCATTCGGTTCTTGACTCCAGGAACAAACTTACGTTAATCAAGGAATAAGCTACTGGGAAAAAATTCAACTGTTTAATCATTTAGAATATTGTTATGAGGTTGTTTGTGAAAGTACTACTTCTGATATATTGTAAAACACGGTACTTACTACAATGACTCGAAAAAGTATTTTTACAGTTACTATTTTCGAAGAATGAGCGTTTGTTTACGATTGTTAACGAGTAAATTAAATTGAGATTATATATGTCATACATTTACGTTTACACTAACTTGCACCATTAGTTCACCGGTTGCGCCACTTATTCAATGTAGTTTGCTGGTTTCACGTCTTACTCCCATGGAAAAAGTATTCGTACATCGTAGTTTTGCTCGTAGTAAAGATACCTGCCAAGCACTGTTAGTGTGATTATTCTTGGTACATTGGTGCATGAGAAGGATCCTGACAGAAGTATCAACCTATTCTCAGTCTGCGTTCACCGCAAACATTTAGTAAAAGGTAAGATGGGTCACAAAGGAAAAGAAACAACGGAGAATGGAAGAAAAATTATTAACAGGTTTCACAATTACACGGAATAGGTGTATGAAACATCTAAAAACCATGGAACGAGTTCCCTCAGTGTTACAGTTGATATTAGATTCAACAATACGAAGTCAATTGAAAACTTAGAAGTGGTCGCTCAGAAGAATTATCAAATATATACAAGAACATAATAGTGCATATTATCAAATTAATCCAAAGATAAGTGCCCCTCAGTTTGAAAATGAGCTGCAGAGACGACGAGTAAAGGTATCATTGGCTATAGTGAGTAATGTATTAAAACCGCATGCTATAATTGCCGTATCTCAAGAAACAAAACTTAGGCGATTAACAGTAATCGTAAGAAGCCTCTGAAATTCTCTCCTAAGGGCTTATTTATGCTTTTTGACATTTGAAACAAAGATATTTTCATCTACGAGAGTTAAGTACAGCTTCTTTGGGTCAAATGGGAGAAAAACTATGCGAAGAATAAAGAGAACAGAGATCGATTCCAAAAATCGTTCTTCCATAGCGAAACATGCTGAGGATGCATGCTTGTTTGCCGGTTAATGAGTGCTGTTGATGTCGAGACTTTGTATTTTCTAGAAGAAACGATGAACCGAAACATATCAATGTTTTAAATAGCAATCTTCGGCAAAGAACTGCAAAAATGGGTCCCAATAATGACTTCGTATTTTTGCATGATAAGGATACAAAACATACCATATCTAATAATAGTGGAATGTGAATATTAATAATGCGCTCAAACAAGTTTTCACACACACGTAGTGACCAGACATAAATTCCATAGTGCATTTATGGGAAGTTTCAGAACAAAACGTAAATAATAACCCCAGGGTTATTTCTAATAAAGCGATTCCCAAAAATACTTTATTGGAAGAATGTGACAATATTTCACCTATAAATAGAGCAAACCTACTCGTTCCCATTTACAGAAGATTTCAGGCAATTGTAGCTGCTAAAAGAAACTCTACAAAGTTTTAATTACTTGTAAAGTGATGCAATTAACTATTATTTTCTTGAATAAGCCAGCTGTACGAATACATTCTCCACATACAATTTTAGAATTTTTCTTTATATTTGATTGTTACAGAGAGAAAATAATTTTTATTTGAAAGTCACTTCGCTAATATATTCATAGATGGTAAGTTTGGTAGACTTACTTCATTTTTATGTCTGTAGGGCGTTCCATTTGAATACTTTAAGCCATGTCAGGGTTAACAGGTAGCCATTTTGAATGACGCTATTCCTGAAAAAGTGTGAGGGCAGGCATTTCCACCAAAATTTTTATCCTTCTTATGCATCCAATTAATCAATTCAATAATAATTTTCTCTCTGCAATGACTTGCATACAGAAGTGTTATTGGCTGCTAGACTAAGTTGTGGATCCTGCATCGCAAGTTGTTTTTCCCGCTCAATATCAAGTCTACTGACACGCATACTGTCATAACTGTATCTTATACAGAAACGATTCCCGTCTCTTAATACCACTGCAGACATCCAACACCTCAAACAATAAACTAATGTTTGGCCATTAAGGAGAATCGGCCTTTGATCATCGTTGAATATGACCTAAAATGTCCTAAAGCGATCTATCAAAGAACAAATAACGTCTAGAATGCATCCTAGCAACAGTTAATATGAACAATTCTAAGAGTGTTCAAAATATACCTGAATTTTAGATGTGTCCAATGAGTATACTGGCCGAAATGACTTGTAAATGGTACTATCTGGTAAATGGTAATGTTAATGCTAATAGCTAACACTATTTAAAACTCTTTTCTGTCTCCATATATCTATTGGATACATAAATTCAGGTATATTTTGAACACTCGCATGATATTTTCCATTATAAACATTTCTTAGGAGGCATTTCACACATTTTTTTGTTTACTTGTTGAACATTCTGGGACATTTTTGGACGTATTGAACAACGAGCAATAGTGTTTTCTAAAAAAATGTTCAAATACTGATTTTTTTTTTTTTTTTTTTTTGACAGCGCAATACACTACCGATTCTCAGCGATGAAAGGGTATCAAAGACAATCGTACGAGTGCCGGAAACTAAGTCTGCCTCCAATAACCAATTGTTTCATATCCGTGCTTCTACATTAGAGATTATAGTGACCCACATTTCATCGACAATCGTCGTTCTGTTAGGTTGAATAGAACAATTTTTCTGTCCAAATGCTCCCCGATGCTTCACGGGACACACATCTGCTATCACAACGATCTCTCTTGCATAGTCAACATCATCGGTGAACTGCTGATACGTCACGATTCACCAGCGGAACATCTGTGACAACATTACAGTCTGTCACAGCCCCACTATACAACCACGCTGAATATAAGTTCGCTGATGTAATTCTGGCATTTCAAAAATACATTGTTGTGCACGCAAAATCATAAGTATCATGTTATGATGAACTTCAAACCACTATCAGTATCCTTCTAAAAGTACTGTACGCGTAATCAACTTACCTTCTAATGTGCCTGTGTAATAGGACCTCATAATTTAGATTGTCATACTCAGTATGAACAAACATTCTATGGTGCTAATTTCATTCGAATAAGACAATGAATATAAGAGTCTTCTTTTGTTTCTTTCTAGTATTGTATGAATTTTCTGAGTGAACTTAGTATTATTTCGAGTTTTGGCACTGCTTTTATTATCTGGTGATAGAAGAAGATATGTATCACCGTGAGGGCTAAGTCAGTTTGAAAAGATTTAGATTATCTACCAGTAATAATGTAATACTTATGACAGTGATCTTAATTCTAACATGGTAATACTAATTATATTGTTCTTACTTAAATAATATAAAGCTACTACATCATTAATTTTTATATGCAGAATATCGAATCAACTATTGTCCTATGATCTGAATTATTCATAATATCGTTTTGTGGTTTTGTCTAACGTATCTACCATTTATATATATATATAATCTAAAGAAGTATGTTTGGGGACATTCCAAGGTAAGAAGGTTTCTTAAATAATTTTTTTATATTTTTGATTTCTCACCAAAAGTATAGAAGTCAGCCTCTTTGCCTCAATTCATTATCCAATAAAATGGTATTAACAGAGTAAGATCTTTTAATTTAATTCTACAATAGCAATAAGTAAATTTAACAATTTAAACTTTCTCTTCATTTCGAGTTATAAAGAAAAGGAAAACTCCAATTATTGAATATATCAAGTTTCCAAGCAAGTGTTATCTATTGTGTATCTAAGAAATAGGATATAGATTACAGTTTTTCAACAAGAACGATACTAATATTGAGACAAAATACAATACATGCTTCGAAAAACCACAAATTTCATCTTGAAGTAAAAGACTCATAGGAGTTCAAATTCCAAGAAAGGAATAATATAGAAAACGGTAAAGAGAAACGAAGTATTTTTCAAGAAATACTCGCAAGATGAACTAATAAGTAAGAGAAAGGATATTGTTTCAAAAATGATGTTCCGTTTGAGCATCTAAAATATATGGAATGTGAACGTGCAAATCAAAATGTATGAACTTCCACTGGAAATCATACCTAGATCTATCACCCACTGAAATGATTTAGTAACTATTTATCCACAAAGGATCTTGTAAGAAGGGTAAAATGGGTTGGCAAAGCATGTAATAGATTATGAAACAAATGAAATCTTTGAGTTTTACGTCCCACGTTTATTCCGGTTAGGCTAAAGGAGACATTGATTATGAGAAATGAATGAAATGGTGGAATGAAGAAAGCGGGAGGAAACGGGAGAACCCCGAGAAAACCCACGAGCACGGTGTTTGTTCACCACAAAGTTCACACGGCGCGAGCTGGAATCGACCAGGGATCCCAAGCATCGGAGGTGAACGCTCTACCACTGAGCCACCGCACCCCCAATGGATTATGACGAGAGGTGGTATAATTATTATAAGAAATATGCAAATTAATGATATTAGCTCATTTAATAGCCTTCTCTAAGTACCAAGTGTCTAGATTAATATTTTGACTTTCATTCTTTGTTGCTATGCTATTTAAAAAAAAAAAAAAGATAATAAAGTAAGAGTACCTTAATATAACTCATAAGAAATACTCTTGCAATTTAAACATAACCCAAGAAAGACACATAATAGAAGGTTCAAAATTTTCAGATACATGTAGAATAGAAAGATAATTAATTATCACGGCAGACCCGTATAGCAGCAGAGACGCCGGGCATACTATTTAGTGAGAGCAAGCAAAGGTCGGTCAGAGAGTCATAGTACAGTGGTAGATGAAAGTTTGTGTGACGTGAATGTTTCAATAAGTTAAAAAAATGTACCTCGTCATTGAATGCGACAGTCGAACGCGAAATCTTTCAGCTAGTTTTGGCCTTTGATCGTGGACAAAGAGTGGCGTGTTGCGAGTGTGGTTTATCTCTGGTATCCGTATTGGATGGAATGCGGCCCAGTACAGCGGATATGAATTCGATGGCTCCACGAAGGCACTACGATTTCCATCGACTGCGTCATGGCAGATGGCTTTCGAGTATTATTCTCGTGGATTGGACAGTCCACTTGCGCAACAATGGAGGCTGTTACACAGCGTTCAGTGTTGCCACGAACAGTCCTACGTCGTCTGACATAGCAAGTAATATTTGCATTGCGCCCATCGTTGCTACTTCCATTGACTAACCAGCATAAGTATCGTCGACTACAATGGTGCTGCAAACGTCGCTCATGAAGAGAGAAATGACAGGGCATTCTCTTTCCAGACGAATTCCACTTTAGTATTTGGCTCTACCGTGGCACTAAATTAGGTGACACCTGCAATTTGAATCGCAACATCGGTATGGTACCGGGTTTTATGGTAAATTGTTCATTTGATTCTATGCATAAGTGTTGACAGACATTTGGGCAGCAAACGGTAGATAAACGAGATGTTGAACCCGTTTGTGCTCTCTTTAATCCAGATCTTGCCAGCAACGAAATTTCATCAGGATAACACGCAGTCTCATGTTGCACATACTGTTCAAAAAATTCTTGGTGAATACAATGGTTGCACAACGCCTCTCATATCTGCAAATTCCACCAGCTACAGTTGATGAGCTGTGGCATAGCTTCGAAGACATATGACTTGTCATAACCTAGGCAGAGATCCAAGTTTTCATTCTCTCGATGCTTCGCGTGTTGCGGCCTTTCTAACCGACCGCGGTGTGTCCACATCCAGAAACTACTGACCGTCGTCAGTTCTGCTCTGCTAAAGAGACATTGTTACGCATAGCACACAGAGCTGTAAGTTTTATTACTTGCTACTTGTACCATCAGCTATCGTTCGGCCAACTTTGCTGATATTATCTTGTCTGCTTGGTGGTGTTGCACTTTTAATACCAGGTAGGATATATTAAATGAATTATTCCCATTAAAAACAACACAAATAAGTATACCTTATCACAATCATTACTATTATAAGGTACGCTGATAAATGTTTCTTTGCAATGCATCAAATGTTTCAATGCTATCCTTATTAAAATGTATAATTGAATACAAATATAAATTGAAAGATTGTAGATAACTCAATGGCGTGCATTGTTCAAATTTCACTTTTTCATATTGAGAAAGTTAAGAGAAATATAATTAAGATAGTCATTAAATCTCGGCGTTTTACGTGTTATTATTTTCTTTCTCTTCTTTCAGATGATAAGTTTATCTTAAACTTTCTCCGAGGTTGTAGTTTCAGTTTGGAGAAAACCAAGAAAAAACTGGACATGCTCTTCACAATGCGTACAGCGGTTCCACAGTTCTGCACCAACAGAGATCCTCTTTCCCAAGAAATGATAATACACTTGGATAATTGGTATTGTTTTTAGTTCTTAGTAAATGTAACTATCTATACATTCTATTCTGTTTTGTCAAATGATTAATTGCTCATACATTGTGTTTGTGTGTAATCCTGCACTAAGAGAAAAAAGCTGACTTTTAGTCTAAAAAATGCGGAGAGGCAAAATTTAGAAGAATTTTGTATCGTACGCAAGATTTTTTGTATATCAGGCTAGGTTCAGATTTTTGCTCAGCCACGATCAATCTGTCGAGTCGCAGACAGAATTCACATAATTCTTCGTTGAAATGTGCAGGATATAAAAAATCATGGTTATGTACTTCCATAAACATTATCTGGTTGTGAACGGACACTGTGTAGTACCATTCTTGTGTATATTCAAGGAATTAATTGACTCATCCCCCTAATGAGCAGCTTGATGAAGTAACATCATTGTACTTGCAAAGTCTGGCAACGGTGTAGCAGGTCTTAGTATCCTGACACAATTAATGATTGCATCGAAGAATATAAAATATTCATTTGAGTTTATTCTTGAATATATTAAAGTGATATAATATTTCTTGTATTGATATTTGTAAGTTCATTTACGAAATGGAAAATACTCGATCTCAAAGAGTGATGAGAAAATTGGGGTACTACTTCTACCAGGAACATAAAATTGAGATTTGCGCTAGCTTGCTTGAGAGCCCGCAAAGACCACGTAAGCACCTCTGTAGTATATTAGTTCAAACGTCGAATTTGAATTTTACAGATCTATTTTCGGATTTGAAACTTCATTCAGGAGAGCATACATACCATGGATTTAGTCCCACGTACGAAACATGTCAAATCTCTTCCAACCTTTTTTTGTCATGAAATTATTCCAAATATTAGCTGCAGAATCCTAATATTTCTATTTAATAATTGATTTACATATATATGATGAGAAAGGAAGGAAATTTTCAATCGAAATATGAGGACAGCAAACTTCTTTGACAGTTTTCCTACATGAGACAGCATTGATAAAATAGATTATTGATAGCCGGACATATAGAAAAACATGAAATAACATTTTATATTTTCACTCCATAATATACTGCCAGGGTAGAGACATTTAAAATTCGTTCATCTTCAATCTTCATCTTCAAGTGAGAATTTGTGTCTTGAAGAGCCCCTATATAGAAATACAAAGTCGCATAGTTTTATGTCTAACCGTTCAGAGAAAACAAAAATAAATTCTCCCTTGCTTTCGGAGTGCTAGTTTCCAAATTACTTCAAGTGACTGTGATATTAGCCTATTATTGGTACCAAATTATGTTTCTGTACCTTTTTAAAAAGATGAAAAAGATTATTCAGTTCTCCCCTGTTTTTAGTATATGGAATTAGTGGAAATGAACAATATATTAATATTTTCTGAAGCCCCATGTATACTATTGTGTCTCCATTACCCATTATTCAAAAGAAGCAACAATATTTTTCATGTAATAAGATGTTTACATAATTTGTTCAATGATTCACGCTATTTTCGGTTTAATGGTTTCAAAGCATGACGATAGGTAGCCTGTAACCATTCTGAGATTATAATAAAGATATTAGTGAAAATTTTCTTAACAATCGATCCAATACTGTTTCTGTCATACATGCATAAACATAATGACATATGTATACCCAAACTGTTAACATTTTATTATAGAATTGTCGTAGATGTAGATTTATATCTAACGGAACAGATTATTACAAAACTGAATCCATTGTCTATTTAGCTTTCAAATTGCTAGGAGCTATGACACAGAGGCAAACGACAGATATGTGTCATTGATAAAAGATGATCTATTGAAAACAATCCTTCTTTTTAAATGAGCAAAGAAGTTCAGTGAATATTCAAAGAAAGATCGGAAAGTCTTATAGCAGTTGGAAATTACTTTTCTATAATCACGAAATAGGGGCCATTTAAAATAGGCAGTGTTGAGGCAAACCATAATAAGTGACAAGACTAGAACTGCAGAGCTTGGCCAAGTTTCATTCCAGTCGTCAAAAGCTCCAGTGTCTTCGAATGAATCTTCCCTGGAGCGCGGAACAAAAATTGTTGAAAAGTTTAAACTTTTATCTGGTGTAGATACAGCATCATATAAACGGAGGATGATTTAGTGCAATGTTTAATAGATCCTAGTGATTCTGGATGTAATATCCAAGATTCTCTACTACAGTAAATCCAAGTTTTCGTTTATACACTTATTGTATTGTGTAAAATATATTCTTCTGTATAATGTTCATGTTCTTTCGTTGGATTCAAACTTCATTGCTACCGTATGTTATTTGCCACTACTTGTGTTTACTATACCCACTTGTGTTTTACCCAACCATTTGTGTTTAAGATAATTCGCTAGTGTTACTGTAACCACTTGTGTTTAAGATAATTCACTTGGGTTTTCCATATAACGTTTGTGTTTCCTGTAAACATATGTTTGCTATGAGTAGTTGGGCTCAGGGGTGCCCACAAGGGGGGGCTATGACGCAAACTGCATCATTGAAATATTTGGGGGGTTAAAATCTATATAAATATGTTTGATGAGGGGGGTAAAATTAATCGAAAAGAAGATTTTTTCATGGAAGAACACCTACGGATAGACAATTGGGGGGGGGTGCGTCATAGACATAAGGGGGGGGGGTGGGCACCACTGGTTGGGCTTACTAAAAAGCCTTGTCCAAACTACATCCTATTTGTGCTTACTAATACTACTTGTGTTTTCTATATCCCAATTTTATTTGGAACAATTTACATGTACTTCCTGTATAACTTACTATACTTACATTTTCTTTCTTTCTTGACAGGTTCCATGTTCCTTTACCAAAACTGACCCCAGAAGGATACCGAGTCCATATCATTGGCCTCCGTGACTCTGATGTTAAAAAGTACAGTTACAAGAACTTTATGAAATGTTTTACACTCGGTTTGGAAATGGTTTATCTATTAGATGATTTCAAAATAGGGGATGTTTTAATATTTGAAGTCTCTAAGTACACTTTACAACATTTTCTGTTGCCAACATTGCTTGAGAGAAGGCAAGCTTTAATATGTTTACAGGTTAGTTATGGTAATGACTATTTATGTTTAAGTTATTGATTGAAACGTAAATAGTTTTTGTGGCGATTGTACGCACATCTAGGTGAAACAGTAAAATGAAAAATAGTCATAAATTTGTTGTATTACCTTTTCTGGAAGAAGAAGAAGGAAAAAGGCGAATGTCCCTTTATACGATATTGGCGTCAAAATTTACGTTTCAACCTACGTTGAAAGCAACGATTGAAGTAAAGTTAGTACTGTTCATGCAGTTTCTTCTTGATTTCTTATTCTTTCATTGTATTTTACAGAAATAATCTTTTTTTCTCATATTCAAAATACTATAGTATATAGGATTTTAAATATTAGTAATCCGTTTTCAAATGTTCCACACCTATCGATACACAACGATAGAATTATCAGAAATTACTAAGATGAAGTAGTAAAAGAGGCAAGTATCGTACAAAGAAGATAAAATTATATTTATTTAATACATAAGATCTGCATATCACTGTAAATCATTCATTGATTCGACTTCAAGGAGAATCTTCCCAAGGAATGATGAATATAACAACTGCACTTCGCTAGAGAACAAACTACTTAGGTGATAGAACTAAAATTTAACACATATATAGATGGAGACCACGTGGACGGTCTGAAAGGACGTTAATCGATGTAAGTTAATTAATGGGACCGTCTAATTTACTGACCGGAACATTTTCTTGGCCACCACCCAAACTAGTTCGACCACCAATTTCAAATTTGGTGAAAAAATCACTCAATATCACCAATACATTAACCAAGTTTCATTGTGCACAATATATATATATATATATATATATATATATATATATATATATATATATATATATATATATATATATATATATATTAAATATCACTTAAAACTTTTGTATAACTTAACCACCGCAGAAATTATAACAGCTTTAACTTCAACTTTTTGTAAAATATATCACTCAATATCTATCCACAAGTTTCATTGACATATCACAATATTTACCATATATCTACATAAAATCACTTAACATTTTGGCCTAAATTGGCCACCGCCGAAACTATAACGGCTACCAATTTCAAATTCAACGAAATTATGTAAAAGAACTTAACCAATACACGTATTAATTTTCATTGAAGTATTCCGATATTTAATATATATATATATATGACATTACAATTTTATTGTAACTTGGACACTGCCGAAACTACAAAGGCTACCAACTTCAAACTTGGTGAAAATATAAATTTCAATAACACAAACATATCCAACAAGTTTCATTAAGATATCGCTATAAATACCATATATAAATATAAAAACACTTAAAATTTTCGTTTAATTTGGCTACAACAAAACTATAACGGACACAACAACCTCTAATTTGACAAAAAAAATATATATATATCTTAATATTACCAGTATACCTCCAAATTTCATCAAGTTATTACAATATTTATCATATATCTATATCTTATCATATATATGATTAGATTCATAAGATTTGCATACGATATGGCGCTTGTTGCAGAATCTGAAAAGAAAATCAATAAAATGTTAGAAAAATGAGAAAGGGCTTTGAAGAATATGGGATGAAAATTAATGTTAGAAAGACAAAAGCCATGGTGATTGGAACGAAGGGATATGTGTCAAATATAAAATTAAGAGGGGAGAAAATAGAACAAGTGAATAGTTTTCGATATCTGGGTAGTATCCTTAGTAACAACATGAAGTGCGAACGTGAAATAAAAGCAAGAATAGGAATGGCGAAAGAAGCCTTTAGGAGGAAGAAAAGTCTGTTTTGTGGGACCTTGAATAAAGAGTTGCGAAAAAGACTCATAAAATCCTTCGTGTGGAGTGTTGTACTGTATGGGGCGGAAACGTGGACATTACGTAAAGGTGATGAAAATCGACTGGAAGCCTTTGAAATGTGGGTGTGGAGAAGAATTAGTTGGATCGAACGGAAAACGAATGAGAGAGTGTTAGAAATGGTGGGTGAGAAAAGAACACTTTTAGATATTATTAGGAAGAGGAAGAGAAACTGGTTGAGACATTGCCTAAGAAGAAATTGTATAATGAGGGACGTCCTAGAGGGTATGGTGGCGGGAATGAGAGGGAGGGGGCGAAGGAGACTACAATTAATGGATGATATTAAAACAGAAAGATCATACGCGAAGACGAGGAAGCTTCTTAGCTGCGGCAAGTGACCTGCCAATAAAGGCAGAATACCTGTGATGATGATGATGATATATCAAAAATTATTTTAAATTTTGGTATAACTTGGTCACTGACGAAACTACAAGCGCCACCAAATTCTAGCTTGGTGAAAATTTGACTGTATGTTACCAATATATCCAGCAAGTTTCATTGAGAAATTACAAGATTTAACAAACATCTATATAAAAAATCAGTTATTCTTTGGTTTAAGTTGGCCACCGCAGAATGTACAGTATAACAGCCACCAACTTCAAATCTGGTAAAAATAAATCACTCAACATCAAGAATATATTTGCCAAGTTTCATTGAGATATCAGGATGTTTATCATATATCAACATCAAAAATCACTTAAAAATTTGGAGTAACCTGGCCGCCACCGAGATTGTTAACTGATATATTTTCGTTGCCATAGTTGGTGTTCGGTATAATTTTGGCGGTGGTCAAGTTGTACCAAAATTTTAAGTGATTATTAATATAGATATGTGGTAAATATTGTGATATCTCAATAAAACTTAGTGGATATAGTGGTGATATTGAGTGATATGCTTTTGAAAATCTGATATTGGTGGTCGTCATAGTTTTGACAGTAGCCAAGTTTTACCAAATTTTAATTCATTTTTTATTTAGATATATGGAAGTATTGTGATATCTGAATGAAACTTGGTGGATATATTGGAGATATTAAGTAATATATTTTCACCAAATTTGAAATTGGTGGCCGTCATATTTTCGGCGGTGGCAAGAAAATGTTCTGGTCAGTAAATTAAGCGTTCCGTTAATAATTTGCAGACAAATGTTAACTCATACGGAGGTGGTGCCACATATAATGCAATTTGTCATGACGTCCAACTATATTTTTTAACTGAGTCGAACGTTATATAGGTTACTATGGTTCACCGCTTTAGAAAATATGTAGTTTTTTCTTGAGATTGAGTTCTTTTTGGATCATTTTCTGAAAACAAATGACTCAGTGATTTTGTTCATATTTCATGGATTAATGTTTCATTAATAACGCTAATGCGGTATGGTAAAAGCCACTTATTATGGAAAACCCATAAGGGGTAAATTACTTTTGTAGGCAAAATTTTCTCAAGGCAAAATTTCCCGAAGACACCTTATAATTTTGTTCGTATTTCATAAGAAAATGTTTCATTATAACCATAGTATAATATGACCAATTCGATTGCAATGAGACTCTTCCCAGGGAATGGCGAGTGTAGCTTCGCTGCAGCAGAAATACTCACTGTCCGCTGGTCGAGCTGAAACTTAGTTCATAGATGTGGACAAAGAAGGGTCAGATCTGAAAGGAAGCTACTCAATATATGTTAAAGGAGTGGCTAATAAATCACAAAAATATATAATTCATACATAGGTAGCGTCTCTTATATGTGTGATATATTAAAATCTTCCACTTTTGTTTACAGAGCCAAGCAATATATAACCTAGTATGGTTCACGCCTATACTGACGTGTATAAGAAAATAAAATCAATGTCAGTAGAGACTCTTATTGATTGAGATTATTAGAAGTGGCTAAATGAATGATGGTTCTGTAGGAGAAGCAGAGTCGCGTTCTCTTCTTCGATAAGAGCAGATGCATTACTGGTGGTGATTCTGAACGTACACTCAACTGATGAGAGATGAGAATACGGAATGAATCCACGAACATTATCGAACATGATCACTTAGGTGATCCATGTTTTGTGTGAAGAGTCATAATGTTGAAACCATATACCGACTTCCCCATTTTTTAACGCGTGGCACTCATTGGTTAACGTTATTGCGACACTGTACTTCTTCTCCACCTGCATCTTTTCCGAGGTGCAGTTGGTCCCAACCTCTTTTTTATTGATTGCAATGCATGATCGCATCGTGCAGTGCAGATGGCGGGCCTCTTGGAACGAGATGATATTGTTCGAATGGATTCGCCTGCATGCTCTCCAGAATTGAATCCCATCGAGACATTTAAAATGTTATAAGAAAGCGTCTTGCAGCATGTCCAGGTGCAGTAAGAACCTCCTACCAGTTACCAACAGCACTGGTAAAGTAAGGGAACTTCATAGCACAATTGTCAGCAGCATGGGAACACGTTTTAAAACATGTATCCCTGTCCTTGGTGATCATACATAATTTCAAGAACCATCACACTTCTTTCGTGATGTCAGGAGGCATCATGACACACAGTTCGTAGAAATAATATTTTTGTAATTCTACTCACGTTTTCTTTCTGTGGTTCCCTGTTTCATAATGTACGCTACTTTTTATCCACAAAATGTATGCCGCTTGAGAGGAAAACAGCATGCGAAAATTACGTTCGTCCTTGAGCTTTGCACATCTGTATGTATAGTGTACTCTCCTTTTCAACGTAGCTCACACCGGTCGCGACAAGGGCTTATGGGCGTTGGTCATCTAAAATCGTGTTACCACAATGTTCTCAAAACTCTGCATATGTCTGCGGCCGTAGAGCATCTCAGTTTCATGAAGATTTTTCTGAGATCGCCTTGGATGTGACATGCATACTTCAACTGGGTTACCGTAGTGCCAGTAAAGAAAACGTACAGATTGTTAGTGCTTTCTAAAAGTCAGATCAACGTCAGCCGATTCACGTCTTCAGAAACCAACAGGTAAAATTGTCGTCTACGACTGTCCTTATTATGAAAGAACGCCTGGTTCCAAAAATTGCGTCCCCATGAGTTCTACATTATTTGACAGAAGTGCTGAAATTACTAAGATACGACGATACTCAAATCTATTGTATCGCAAGGGAGAGGTTTTAAAGCCGTATCACTATTCTAGACAAAACATGAGCCAGATCATATGAACCAAAACTGAATATGCATAAAACCAAGTGAAATGAAATGAAATCTTTAAGTTTAATGCCGGTTAGGCTAAAGGAGACGGTAATAATGAGAAATGAGTGAAATGGTGGAATGAAGAAAGTGGAAGGAAACGGGAGAACCCCGAGAAAACCCACGAGTACGGTGTTTGTCCACCACAAAGTCCACACGGCGCGAGCTGTCATCGAACCAGGGGCCCCAAGCACCGGAGGTGAAAGCTCTACAACTGAGCCACCGTTCCCCCATGCAAAAAACCAGTTTCTTATATACACCATTATGGCAATGAACCTTTGTCTCACCGTATTCGCTCAATCTAAATCCTTTCAAATTATATTCTTCTCAAGTGTGAAGGACCATTTACGGGGAAAAACAATGAGTCCATTTTGAAGTGGAGAATTGATTTGTCGCCGCCAACTCTGTAGACTTTTGCTGCACACTATATTGATACTTGTAGCTTATTAGCCTCGGAGTAGTGCATCTGCATATTCATCTAACTATCATATGTATCAGCGGGTGGATGTTAATCTGTGAGAGTATCATGCCATGCCACTAATCTTAGATTTCGCTTTTTTGACTGTTGGATTTCTTAAGATTTAGGATAATCTACTTCTTGCCAAAACATTTTGTTGCCATTCATGTAATTTCTTCTTTAAGACTAATTCAAAAAGTTTCTGAGTGCAACGAGTATTATCACGCAAGTAATACAATTGGCACATATCTATCAAATTCGGCCACAAGTCACACAGTGAGAAGTTTCAGTTGATTGTGGGCAACTTGCAGTGACTCTCAAGTATGTAGTGTTGTATTCTTTGTCATAAATTAGTAGTGTGTAACTTCGTTTACAGCTGTAATGTAATAATAATGTACTTACAGAGACGGCGATTAGGAGGCAAGAGGGGACCCACCCCCACTTCTTTGAAGTGACCACTTTCTGTATATAGATTCATTTGGAAATGTAAAATTTTTGTATGTATTACTGGATCATAGAAAAAAATGGTGCCATATAATATTTGCCGTTGCGTGAATACGTATTGATTTTTGTCTTTCCGCGGTGTTAAGAAAGCTACAAGAATTGTGTTTTAATTTCAATTCAAAGTAATTAATATTGCGTATTTCCTTAAATGTAGCATATTTTATAGTATTTATTGTATTTCATTTTCTAAGAGTAATAACATAAATTTAATGGCATGTGCAGAATTAAAAATATAAGTTGTTCATTAATCTCCGGTTTCAATATAACTTTTGCAAAACAAGCCTCAGTATTCATTACTATGATTACTATTACCCTTTCTATTTATTTGTTTTGCAAATTTTTATTAAATTGATCAGACAATTTTCCAGACAGAATTTTAAGATGTTCATGAGCAGTGAATCAAATTTCTTCTTACATCTTCGTTGTTTAAGGGTACAAAGGGCTAGCACCTACTTGCGTTGCTCTTGTCTATTTATTTTATTATGAAATACAATATACGGTATTTTAACTGAAAAAGATAGTATCCTATTAGTTATACAAACTTTCGTCAAAAGAAGTGTTAGAAGCAACCAGGAAAACTGACATTGATATGCAAGTATGTACAGATAATGTCCTGCCTCCCCCCCATCCCACACACACACTTTTAAGGTTCAATTGCCGCCACTGTGTACGTAGATAGAATAATCTTCTGAGTCAAGTTAAACGTTGTGAAATTTGGAAACGAAACTGACATATCATTTCAATAGTAATATTCTTTGATATGAGGTTACAAGGATAAGACATAAGTCTATGATAATACTATGACAAACAACACACCTTCATTTATTACAGTGCAATAAACTAGATTAACCCTCCATAGCACGCGTGGTCAATTGTAACATCAAGGCACTCGCGCGGAGTCTCACTTCGCAATATTTATTTATCTTATTTTAATGTGTACTTTGTTTTGAAGCGATATTAAATTGTTTAATATTTTCTTTGCAATTTTTTGTACAATTGCCGAAGTATATTTTACAGCACAAACTCTTTTAACAGTTTTAAGAAAATTAATATTTATCTATCCGCGTAGTGTGGCTCCGCGGCGCGTGTTACTGCGGGTTTTATCATCCGAAGTATAACCCCTCGTTTGAACTGTCTGCAGCCACTGTACTACCAGTTCCTCGATTCCACGTCGATATCATATTTTGACCTTTGAGGGGAAAAAACAGTCACTACTGGTTTCACCTCCTGCTGGTTGGTAAAGCATTGTGATATAATAAAGTGCAATAACCCAAATGTGATGGAACAAAACATGCAATAACCCAAATGTTTAATGTCAGAACTACAGATGGGGTATGAAATCAGTTCGATGCGATCAAGTTCCAAAATTTTTGTTCGGTTTTTCGAGCCGAGTGTGATTGTATGTTATCCTATTGCAGCACCGTGCGCTTTCGGCTCACGAATGCAGGATATTTTGGGCGTAGAACAGGATGCATATCCTCCAACTGTTCGGAAAAACAGCCGACATTGATGGGACAACAGTTTGAAAAGAACTGGAAGTAAATTTCCCCCTCATAATTACACCATACACAAAGCAGAACTTTATACTCGAAACTACCTTATTTGACCACCGGTTCTGGAAGTTTGCCTTCGTTCAACCACTGTTTTTGCATATTTGAATTTCGAAGAAACCGTCAGTTTTCGTAGAATTTGACAATCTTTTTAGGAAATTCACATGACAAGGATTTTGCAGCAGTTGTCGGCACACATCCTCTTCTCTGGGCTTAAGCTGGGCTCAACTCATAGGGCACATGCAACAGCTTGTGATGGTTTCCCGAGTTCGTGAAGATGACACATCACAGTTGACTGGGATATGCAAAATCGGTTTGACACTTATGTCCTAATGCATGCTGTGTTACTCTCTGTCCCTTCTTTCCCAGTGAGACAGTGTGTGTGTTCCACTTAAAACTGTTTGACAATACTGACGGAGTGGCAGCTTCTGTGTTAAATATAATCCGCATGCCACACTACCTCTTGAGTCGGTTTGACCTTGTAGTTATGGTCAAGCACGTCGTATACCTGTTCCTAGTGTTTCAATTGTGGAAATATTGCAAGACTTATAACTTATCTTTGTGTATAATTCACTAATATATTTTCACCGCTGTTCTTTGCGTTTCTATAGATTAACTGAACTGAGTTAAATTATTCTATAAAGCTATTTTATTTATTTTCATACATAAATAATTACATTTTCTATATTTTAGGAATCATATCCATTAAGACCAAAGCAATTACATTTCATCAATAGCACTCCAGCTATGGTAAAAGCTATAAACATCGTAAAGCCATTCATGAAAGAGAAGATCAGAAACAGGGTGAGTATAACGTTAGAATACAAAACCAAACAGAAATACTGTTCCATTCACATGTTTAACATTATTGGTTCAAGTTATTGCAATTACGTATATCAAAATTAATGAAACTATAATATAATTTTAAGATTCTTGAAGTATGGTAACAGGAAAAAATAAGATGCCAAACGCAAACAATCATAAGGAATAAAGAATCATGCAGAAACGGTGTTGGTCCACCACAAAACCTCCATATAGAAATCGTAAATCTGAGAATACAAACACGATCTTTATAGATCAGCATCAACTGTACAACTGACTTAAACTTTCAAAATTCCATAATTATATTTGTTTTGGGAAAGTCAATCCAATTTCAGAACTATCTTTATATGATGTTTTGTTATTACATAATAATTTAGTTTTATTATTGTCTTTGTAACTGAATAAGCAGGAAAAATAAAAGCGGGTTTATATATTAGTAAAATGTCAGGAATACTTAGAATCTCCTCTAGAATTTATTCGAATTATCATGCAGATAGAAACAGGGAGCAAATTCATTGTGTGTAACGAAACTAAGAAAAATGACTTAAAACAGTTTATGAAACTGCTCACTTCTAAACCATTTTAAAGTCTTTATAGTTAGACTCGTTTGTTTCTTGAAATATTTACCTACTCATAAAGGAAAGACACTCGTTTTGATAGGATCAAGGAAAAGATGCTCAAAGGGGGTGAAAAGATCTTATACAATTCCTGGAAAAGAATCCTTGTATCCGTGTCAGTGTTATAACATTCATAATTCGATGTAATTCCCTCTTGTTTGTTATAGTGTCTGATGAAGCGAATGTGTTCAGTTAGTTGGAGGAACTGTTATGCATTTATTATTTTCAATAAATGTTACTTTATTCAGTGAATTGTATTTCTAGTTTAAAATTGCCATTACTTCGGAATCTCGTTCGATTTTCGAAATTTATGTAAGTGAATTTGAGACGTTCACACTAATGGTATCAAAGTTGAACATACACTATATTGTACGCCTTACTTCCAAAAGTATTTTTCTTTTTCGTTAACCATAGTCAATTAATTTTCTGTTTCCACAACGTCGCGTCGGTACGAAATTTCCGAAATGAATGCGGTTTATTAGGATGTTAACTTTCTGTGCATTTCTCGTATCACCTTCATATGATCGTGCATTATTGAAAAAACACTACCATATGAAATTCCCAACACTTCACTTAGTTTACACAATGTTATCCTTCGATATTCACGGACAATCACAGCAGCAGTATTAATGTTTTTTTCTGTCATAGCAGAGGCCGAAATACCAGGTCCACCTTACTTAACATAAAACTCGTCTTTCTTTGAATTCTTTAAACCAGTGAAACACTGTTGCTCGAGGTAATGCATTTTCACCGTGAGCTTGCTTGAGCTTTTCGTATGTTTCAGAAGCTGTATGGTTGAAGGGAAAACAAATCTTTATTGCTTCATACTATTTTTCCCGTATAACTTCCATTGTATGCATATACACAGCACGTTGTGGTGCGAAATGGAAGCAGTGTCTAAAACACAGCGGATTATTCCCAACCTACCAATACGACAATGCTGCCAGCTAGTGAGAGTATACATGAAACACAACGCTTTCAACTATCAAACGTGCAGGTATTCGGCAACAAAGGAAACTGCGGTACAATAATCAGTCTCAGTGTTTGTTGATCAGCCCTCGCAGATAGATAATATTTTGTATAATAGTAGTACAAAAAGAATTTTGTCTTTTAGCAAAAAGATACCTGGTCTCAAAAGATAATCTAAAGTTATTTGTTTTCTAAAAGAGTGTGTTTTCTCATCATTCTTTTCTGTTTGTTGAAGTTTAATGGTCCTTTCTAACACCAAGGCTATGTAAGACATAAAAATCAGAACTTTCGTTAAAACTGTTTTCATAATTTTATTTTTTATTTATTTATTTATTTATTATTATTATTATTTTTTTGTCATTTCTAGATTTTGCTTCTGCTTTCAATCAAGAAATTTCTCTGAATAACTCGTTGGTTGTATTGGAGTTCAGTGTCCCTTTCAGCAGCAAGAAAATGTGAAACGTGAGCCTACAGTTTAATGTGGAATCCGAACTATTATAATGTGTTAAGAGATTAATATGATCCTACTGAGAAAGGTATGCGAGTCCTCGTGCACATGAAGTGCATGCTTTAGCCCTTACACCAACGGTGATGGGATGGCTATGTCTTCCAATGAATTTAAGAACTAATGTATCGTATATTTGCCTTAAAAAAAATCCATAATACTTTTGTGAAATCTGTCCTGCATAATTCTTTATTCAATATATAGAGCTCTTCCCACTTGTCTAGTAGCTAGCGCGGGTGCCTGTAATGCACGAGGTTGCAAGTTCGATTCCGGGTTGGAAGGCCTTGATATTTGAACTCATTACAATTGTTCAGATTCTACCTTAAACTCTAGGTCCAAGTCTCATATATCAATTGTGCTGAAAGGGTAGCAGGAATTCAACCTACGAATTATATTCATAGAAGCTTTTCGACCGATAGTAAAAGCAAAAGCAAGAAATTGCAAAAAAACTTTAAAGTTCTAAAAAACAGTTCTGTTGAAAGACCTGATTTTCATATATGATTCAAATATTAACAAAAAAGAATATATAACTTGCACTCAAAGCTAATGCAGAAGAGCCACCCTATGAGTACTCCTAGTCTGCAATGAAGGTAAAACATTTCTGAATTATTTTCTTTAAAAATGTTTAAAAACTAATTGTTATAGTTACAATAATTTTAATCTGTAAGTAAATCAAAATATTCAAATTCATAACTTGACAGAGTAAGAGTGAATTCCCTTGACATAACATTGGGTTGCTTCAATTGCTACTGTATCAGACACAAAATAAAACAAAGGTAGGTTCAGTACTTTAAATTACTACTTAAATCATTAATGCTTTTCTTACCAGAGTATATACTTATTTATTAAAATTAAAATAAGTCGTAACAGTTTCAATAACTTAACGATATGTTCATCAGATATAAGCTGAAAGAGATATCTTCATAACGTTTAATTATTATTGTTATATAATTTTAATTGCTGCATTTTATAATTTTTAATTTTTAATGTGTTACAATCAGGTATTGCTGTAATTTACAGTTTCATTTTAAATTTAAAACTGTTTTCTTAATGATTATTATTTTAACTTTTCTCTTTTATTATTATTTTAATAAATTATTCCAAATAACAGTTAATTTTCAACTTTCCTCTCAATTTAATGTTCCATCATATAATTTTATTTCTATCGCTTCTCTTTATAATTTCTCATATCCGTGATTTTATTCTTCAATTTGTTCTAACAATTTCTCTCAAAATTCATGTATTTTAAGTCCATTTGTCCAGTTTATTAATCTTTTGTCTCTTGCTCTCTTAATCTGTCTGATGAAGATAACGTTAAGTTATTGAAACTGTTACGGCTTATTTTAATTTTCACAAATTAGCATATACTCTCGTCATGAAAGTAGTAATTATTTAAAATAATATTGTCTTAAGGTCAAGTTTTCTAGTTGTAACTGCGATTTTGTTGAAGTTTAACTCTGTAATTGAATTGTTAATGCTTTTAAAATGAAACAATATTTTTTCAGCTTTTATCACGATATTCAACTGTGAAAAACATACTTTAGCTCTCAGATATTAAAAAAAAAAAAATATTTTGATAGATTTAGTTAAGCGTCATAGATTTGAAAGAATCGATCGTATTTATAAGAAAAGTGCACAAACTAAAAGAAATACCTTATTAAATTGTATATTTCAGTACTATATTACTTGAGTAAATTGAATACCTTATAACATAATCAATTCTGTATTTATCAAGTTTTTATATCAATATACATTCTTATCTAGTTGTATTTACACTCTGATGTCAACGAGCTCCACAAATTTCTGTCAAGGGATTTGTTGCCAGAGGAACTAGGAGGACATGGAGGATCATTATTTCAATTAAACGGTACGTTGAGCACTTTATTCCACATTTTCGTTTGAACAATGTTTGAAAAAAATTAATATACATCATGAGCATAAACTCCTGCCCTCATTATAAAAAAAAAATATTACGGAATAACCGTTGGACAGAATAATGTAAATTCTGGTCCGTTACATAGGTTAGTATTACAAGTTTTTTTTTTTTTAAAAAAAAGAGCAATAGATGGCACTGGTGCTACCCAAGAGTGACGCAGTACGTTAGGCCTACCTGGCGCACGCGGGTTAGTTGGCGAAATGGCATCGAAGCAGCAGAAAGCGCAATGCATGCTGTGATATTACGATAGCAAATCGCCCATGAGCAACATAAGTAACGTAAGTAGTCTTAAAAAAAAACTTAAAATATTAACCTATAAAACTGACCAGTATTTACATTATTATGTCAAACGGTTCTTCTGTAATTTTTTTTTTTTTTTTTTTTTTTTTTTGTAATCACGGCAAGACTTTATGCTCACCATGTACTTTTATCCTTTTTTTTTCGCGCAAACAGAATATGGATTAGTAGATAATGTGTTATGAATATCACAAACCTATATCTGTAATGTAGAATTGTTAGTCATTTATTTATATATTACTTCTTTCTTGCTGATTTGCACATCTTGTTACAGGCCCGTATCCACAGGGGGGTCTAGGGGGCCGCCCCTTAAATTTTTGATAGCTTCCCTAAAGTTTTCACGGCAGGCTTGCAAATGAACTATAGTATGGTGATGAAATAGAATATGATTGGATCGGACCCCCTAACTTCTACCGCCCCCCCCCTACATTTTTGGGCTGGCTGTAGGTCTGTCTTGTTACTAATGCTATTTCAGAAATTCATTGTAAATAGTTCAACCGACTTCTATATTTGGTAATTTTATAAATACGAAATGGGACAATAAAACGTTACAGAAATTCTCATTTTCCCTCTTCAGAATCGGAATTTTCAAAAGAACGTCAAGATGCGTGTCCAGTCATTTGTAACGAGGCTTTTACATAGTATGTTTCCTCTTCCTAAGTTAAAGGGCTCTTTTGATATTAATTTTTGGTAAATGTAGACCCCTTCTTTTGCCTTAGAATAAACATTTTAAAAATTCTAAATAGCCTCTTCCCTACAGATACCTAGCACCAGCAGTACGCCTAGCGAATTATGTGAATTTGTTTAGGGATAAACATACAAAATTTTACGTATTTATATTTATATAAAGAGTGTGTCAAGTGAGGAAGGGGAAATATTTTGAGAAATGAAAGGATGAGCCATGAGGAGGAATAAAAGCAAAAGGAAGAGAGGAAATAAGTTGGATGCATCAGAAGTTTTTATTTCTTGGGTGTACGTTGCAATAATAAGCGGATCTGCACGGAGAAGAAGCAAGAGTTATCAACCATTTATTTTAAATTTCCCAGTCAACTTAATCGCTTCCTTCTCTACTTTGAGGAGGACTTTTAACAAAGTTTGATGTTTCAAGGATACGAATAAGTTAACTTATTACACTCATAATAGTTATTCTTACAGGCGGTGGTTAGAATAAAAACACGTGGTGTGAGACCAATCAACAGACGGGTAATCAATACATTTTGTTCCAAGTAAGTCCTTCCTTGGTCATTATTGTGAAGTTGATAATTTCCAATCTGGTTTCTTTTGGTATTAATATTCAGTTTTTCTACTTCTATAAAGTACATGTTCAACAACGCTTAATAATAATAATAATAATAATAATAATAATAATAATAATAATAATAATAATAATAATAATAATAATAATAATAATAATAATAATAATAATAAAGTGTGAGTTTCGCTGTTTCAAATTTAGTATTTTCTTCTTTCTAAAGTTAAGAATTTTAGGCTTTATTCTCAGTGGTTGAACTTCGATCTTAACGTATAAAACACATCGAGTGACATGATGTCAATCTTCTTGGTTTAAGCATGAGTTTTTGTCAAGTTTATCTGAATACTACTCTCTGAAATATTGCATCCCCTGTAAATAATTATAGCTACAGGTCTGTATAGCTCTTTCCGAATCTTACACTATTTGTTTGACATTAGGTTGCTTTGTTACAATGTATCGTTCTGCATTGTACACATTTGGTGATTTCTTGTACCCAGTGTTTCTTTCAAAAAAAAAAAAAAAAATGTTCCAAGGGCACACACTTAGTATTCGAATGGGCACATATTATTTTCACATGGTACTATTCTATGCATTAATGGATTGTATTACTGTATTCTATGTATTATTGTATTGTTGGTTTGGAATCATTATTACTAATTTCTAGAAGTCATCACGTGATTAAAAAATGTATTTCCCTAAACTTTATTATCCGATGCTTCTAAAATTGCTTCAGCTTCCACGTCTCAAAATGCATATCAGTACATAAACAATTTAAGAAATAGATAATAATAATAACAAATATAGGCGCGTGGGGTAAATATTTCTACAGAGAGTAATATTTTCAACTACTTGTAACTGCTCAAATGAACCACGTACGCAAAATATGAACATACAAAGTTACGTAGCACACGATTCCACTCCAAAATAAGTAAGTCTTAGTATGCTCAAAAATAACTTGGTGTATAGCAATGATATGTATTATGACCCATCCTAGTAAAAAAAAAAAAAAAAAATCTCCCTTGCGCGTTTACAAGGGTTAACATATGTTATTATCATATTTCTAAGCAGTGACGTAGCAATAGGGTAGGCAGGGTAGGTATTGCCTACGAGCACAAGGGTATTTCGGTATATTAGGGGGCGCTCTAGACTTTTAATTTAAAAAAAGGAGCACATTATATAAACGGAGTCACAAGTTTTCGCGGTCTTCATTTCCGTACACGGCAAGAATAAAAATTCCTGCTCACTTCACTCGCAGTTTATTGCATTTGCGTATCAAATTATTGGCATTACTGTAATCTCGTCGAAGCTATAGCACTGTCTAATTAAGAAATGAATCCTCCTGTATTAATACGATATCAGTCCTATATTACATGCAGCGTCGATTTTAGGTTTGATGGAGCATTCAACTGTGAACACTCAACAGGCCCTTTATACGTTGAGCTTTCTTTTCTAGCGACAAAATGTCGCCGTTTTTTAGGTTTGAATATATGCTATACACTAAATTATAAACCCAACTGTTATCTAAATGGAAACAAGGGCCATTACAAGTAGAGTTGGGAAGCAAGGGCTCCATTATAAGCGGGACTGGATATCAAAGGCCTCATTACAAGAGGGGCTGAGAAATAAACCCCTATTACTTGTTTCATAAAAGCCTAATACATAACAATGCAAAACACTATTGTTGTATGTGCGTTTAATGTATTTGTTTTTTGTTATTTGAAAATTACATTACAATCAGTTTTTTTTTTTTTTTTTTTTTTTTTAATTTTTGGGCTACCAAGTGAGTGGGGCCCTAAGCTACAGCTTGTTTCGCTTATACGTAAATCCGACACTGATTACATGTACTGAGCTTACTAACTTTAAATAGAATTTCCCTGCGCAACAGGCTTTCGATAATAATGACAAATTCTATGACTTATATGATCTGGATTAAAACGAGTTTAAAAGTGTTGCCATGATTATTAAGCACATCACAATTACTACGTTCCGCTGCTACACAAAATCAAGCACAAGTACCAAGGGTCGGGCAAACCGGACAATTGTCTAGAGAACCAACGTCAGGTCGCGCCCAAACGAGCACCCGAAAATAAATTTTCGAACGTATTTTCTAATATCAATGTAATAAAATTCTAAATATAGGCTAGGACTAGGTGCCGCGGGGGCGTCAAAAAGACAATTTGGCCGGGTGAAAATTTTGCCTTCATTCTCTCCTGATACTGGCTAAGATTACGTAATGTTAAATGAATGAGGAGGATACAGGCCGGTAGCGAGTCCAAAAATGTAGGGGGCCCGGCTAAAGTTAGGGGGGCCCAATCCAACCTTATTATAGTTCATCACCATATTATAGTTCATTTGCAAGCCTACCGCAAAAATTTTAGAGGGGGCAGCAAAAATTTAGGGTGTCCCGGCCCCCTAGATCCCCCTGGATACGGGCCTGGGAGAATACTGAACTATTTTGGCTCTAATTTCAACATTATAAGAGTAATAATTAGCTGACCTTTTAAATACCGATTGCAATATTACTTTTTTTTTTTTTTTTTTTTTTTGTAGACGTGATGACTTTTCTCTTTAGAGAGTTTCAGGTAAGTTAGAAAAACGAAGGAAGCCAGTGCCGAAAATATTCTTTGATGAATTGACACAAGATACACGATTTACGACCCTGTGAAAGAATTCGAGATCAAAGTGCTATAGCTATTCTCGACTCCGTAATAGTAAACATAAAGTACGCTTCGAAGGAATGAGGGAAGTTTGTGGAAGATTTTCGTTCTTATGTTCGTCAATGTTACGGACCACTCCTGAAGAAGAGGTTACTAAGCAGTCTTATAACTTTGTGCTTCTGTATGCAGACGATTTATCCAATCACTTTGCACGAGAAGTGTTGACTTTCAGAGATACTTTTCAAGACAGACTTTCAAATCTTTCAACCCAGGAAGAGATTCTTCATTTTATTACCGAATCTGACCTCAGCTCAGCATTTCCAAATTGGATGACTACGTTTTGTTTATATGTAACTCTTCCTGTTACAGATACAACTGCTGAGCGATCATTCTCTAAGTTAGACAATTAAACAAGACATATCTCAGAAGCATTACGTATGACCCAAGAACGCCTTGGGGTGTGGTCATTCTGAGTATTGAGCAAAAAAGAGCTAATGGATTGGACATCTCTGATCTGATAAAAGAATTGCAGAAGCAAGAGTAAGAAAAAAACACTTTTGACTATACAATTTGTCGATTAAAAAACTGAAAATAGAAAAACATGCTTCAGAAGGTTTATTATTTATTGTATAATTATGTAAAATCGTAACATAGTATATATATTCATTTGAAATCCTTGTGGTAATACTGATTGATACAGTACTGTTTATTTATACTACCACTGTAAAACAATCCGAATTGTACATGATTATATTTTTAATGAACAGGACACTCTGTAAAATTTACTTTTAAAAGACATACCACAACGATATAAAAAGAGGAACGGTCAATACCCTCCTACTGATAATTTTCGATTTATGGCCATTTATGCGCGTACGCATAAGTGTACATGGTCATGCATGGGCCTATTCGATAGGTGAGGGGGGCGCTGCTAGGGATTTTGCCTAGGGGCGCCAAAGACTATTGTTATGCCACTGCTTCTAAGCTATGACGTGCATAAAGGTCGAAGGTCCTATAGAACGGCTATGTTCGTTAGTCCATCCATATGTCGAGAGGTATCAAATCAAAGACAGTAAGAAATATCGAGATGCATTTTTTAAATCGATATAGCTTGCCAAAAATAGGTTCCATCCCCTCTCTTAACCCTGTATTCTAACCTTAAGTGGTTCATTTCATTTTCAGTTTAGCTTCCCTTTGAGCAGTGAGGTTATATGAGATATGGGTCTACAGTTTAACGTGGGATCCGAACAACATGAGCTCCTACCGGAAATCAAACCCGGATCTCCCACTCTACAGGCGCGCACGCTAACCTCTTAGTAATGAGGTCGGTAATATCTCCAGTATGATTTGGGTAATCTTAATTTATGGTCATCTATAGCCCTAGTATTGCGTGTAGAGTGCTCCCTGACAGCTCCTAGCTATCGACAAGTCATTGCTGTGATCACATACACCCATTCATGTCGTTCATATTTCCAGCTGGGAATGGCATATTTCAGCAGAACAGAGCTCCGTGTCACAAGATTAACTGTTGTGCCGTAGTGGTTTGGAAAACTCATTGCTAAGTTTCAATTGCTGCAAAGACTCTCAAACTCCCCCGAGTTTTACCCAACTGAATTCCTTTTAGCTGTCGTTGAATGTAAATCCGAGCTCCGCGGAAGTTATAAGAACTAGTGGAGCAGATGTGGTCCATCTTGTATCCAGCCCTTACCAAGTCATCATTGCTTCAGTGCCAAACCACATTGCTGTTGACCTACAACCCAAAGGGACCATAATGTTATGGCTGGTCAGCGTATACAGCCTGTATATATAGTGATATATAATTAATATATATTGATTATACTCGAATATCAGTATATAATAAATATCATTATACTAACGAAAATGTTATATTCTACTTATCATAGAGAATCTTGACCCCTTCCTGCAATAAAATCTGGAATGGCATTGCTGATTCCCACTATGCCATTAACAGGGTTTAGAGTAATATAAATCTTTTAGGGAAATCTAAAAATAGCCTCTCTTTTAAAGTGGCATGTGGATATCCTATGAAACGAACTTAACGTAAAATCCTAACTTCGTGTTCTTCCACAATATAGGTGAATAAACAACGAAGGCAAAAACACGAATCACACAATTCATATTTGAGTATATTAAGGATAAAAATTACATATCGTTTTGGTTCACTTAGCTATAACAGCAAACAAATATATTTAATTGAACGCTACAACCATTACACGATTCAATATATATAAAGCTTCAATCCTTGTTTACTATAGCATTGTTCAAGCTCATAAAAACTGATTACTTGCAAATAAACTGTTGTTTAAACTGCGAGCAGACTACAATGATAATGTTAGGATTTAAATTTTACTGTGTCAATCAGGACCAATACAAATTTCTTTCTCTTTTTTTTTTTATTATTTTTATACTTCACTTACTGCCTTACAGTGTGTACGAGTATGAGCGTGTGTGTATAGATGTACAGTACCTTTACTTTCCAGAGAGGTTCTTTCCACAATTTCATTTTCATGGAAGCTAAGGAAATCGCCAAGTAGATACGTCTCCACATGTGTTGATTCAGAGAAGAAAAGAAATTGTTTTCACCTTTTTCGACTATATCGGTATCTGAATACTACTGCTTGTGTAATTTTTATTTAGGATTTGCGTACCATTTTGAAAAGTATGAGAACCAATAGAAATGTAATTTAAGGAGAACTTGAAGTTGTTTTCGGAAGACTATGAAGGCTAAATTGAAAAGGAAATGTTGGTATGTTACGGCCTTTATATTTAGAACTTCCTTCAATAATCAAATGGAAATTACATGTTTGAAAAGCAACACTTCTTGATACGTTTCTTCAGTAATTGCGTAAGATTAGCCTGCTTTTGCATTTGGTCATAGCTTAGAATTTATATATTTAAGTTGAATCTGTTGAGACTTGTGTAAACTCCTTTCTCTAAAATTGTTACTCCTATGCATCGAAAAATGTTCTTTTTGTAAAAGAAATGTTTGCTTTATCGAAAATTTTATGATTAGCTATTTCCTTCATGAAGTAAAACTCAGTACAAGTGTGTGCTAACTAAGAAGATATTGAGTTTAAATGTATAGAATGATACTTTGGCAAATTATATTTATTGGCTAAGTCAAACGAAGTTTAAATCATACGTTCCATGATGCAGAAACAGAAACCGCTTTACTCATCGTATGCCAGTGTCTTTCTCGTGTCTTGCCTTTTTATCCTACTCAAATTATATATTAAAGCAATAATTTGTAAACGGTATGCAGCCATGCACCCACCGATGTGCCGAAAAAAAGTTAGGATACTGAAACCAAATAATGATCCAATCTTCATTATGGAATAATTATTTTTCATTTTATGAAATAATATTTTCTGTTTTTTAATTGCGTTTACTGTAATATTTCTTTATGATCAACACGAATAAAATGTTAATTTTTATAGATATGACCCGTAAGATTTTAAACTACACAGTTATTGTGTCAGAAATGATATAGGTTGAAAAGCACTCCATTTAATGTTTCAGTTACGTGATATACAAACTTAATTGTCTTGTTCTAAATAGGGTGAAAGTTTCTACTTAAATGATTTGCAGAATTTCACGTGATAATAGCAGAGGCTTCAGCCGATGTTTCATAATTAATTAATTAATACTAGGGAAGAAACAACACAAAAAGTTTTTTTATTGCAAAGTTTTTACTATGATTATTACAGTAAAACGAAACAAACAAATATTTTATTTATAAAATTTTATTGACAATAATTCCTGTAAGTTTTAAGCAATCTAGTCATTAGAACAAGAAGAGGATAACATACGTAACAACCTTAATTTTGCAAAATACCAACCGTCTTAGTACTGCACTGGATGTGGTTATTATGCATATATTATAAGTAATACTTGTTCTTTAGATTTAGCAGTAGAAATTTGAAATGATATAAATCTTAATGCGAGGAACATTTAAGCGAGAGACATGGATATATTTCTATGTTAAATTTGGAAAGTTACATTATCAATGGGAATATTTCGAAAAGTTCGTTATACCTCTCAATTTATAAATTTTGCTTTACCAGAACTTCAGAAATATAATGTATGCTTCGCATATCTTTTAAAGCAATACAAAAATACATTACTATTTAGAAAAGAAAGAAAATTCAGTACATTTCATTTCATGCAATATTTTTCTCTCTAATATCACCTTTTATATCTGTTGCTTTAACATTTACTTGATTTTCAAGCTCTACCATGTATATATACTGAACTTTGAGTTATTCGTCACTTTAATAATCATTATACAGTGAAATTTGTATCAAATTTGGAGAATTATATTATTTATTTATTTATTTATTTATTGGAAAATATCTTCACATCTCTAGACCGATACACAATTTCTCTAGTTTTAAGACTTCTCTCAAGGCTGCGCAATTAGAAGAGAAAGAGACATACATCATCTCTGTATATTAAATGACTTTGTATAATTGTCCTTAATTTGATCTAAGTTTATGAAATATTAACTATATACTACTACTACTACTACTACTACTACTACTACTAATAATAATAATAATAATAATAATAATAATAATAATAAAATATATTGTAATACATATTCTTTCTCCATATTATTCATCCATGTGGCATACGAGATATTTTTCAACGGATAAAGAGGCAGTTTACATGCAACGACGATAAAAAAAATAAAAAATAAAGCTAAGATTAGAACTGCTGTTTAATTCTCATATGTCAAAGTGTTTTCCAACTGATTTATCTCTTTGTACTTAAATTTATTTTCAACCACTTTTTTTGTTAGTTTTATGTTCTAAATAAAGTGTGCAACTATCTCTGATATATTTGTTTCCAAGTTTCTACCATCGATTCTTTTTTCCCCTATTATTTTTTAATCTAGATCAGTGGAAAGAAATTTTGATCAATCACAGGAAATGGATCTTGAGCCAAGACGAGAAAAAAGCGGATGAAGCTCTTCGTCCAGGAAACCCAAAATCTCATCTCGACTTGTTTGGAGTGGATGGCTCGTTCAGGCAGCTAACAATAGATTAAACAATCTAACTTAAACGAAAGAAAGAATGGAGAAAAACATTTAACCAACATAATGTTTTGTAAACTGAAAACAAAATCGCTGCTTGTTTACATGCGTTTACATGTATATATGCAAAATAATGTATAATCTCACTGAATATATGTATAACATTGTACACGTTATATGATTTATTAATTAAAGTATCCTATATATAAAACAAAAGTATTTTATATATTCATCACGGCAAGTCCTAGAATGTTATCCGAATCTCAAAATATTTAAGAGTTGCTGGTTGTATAAATATCTAAGCGAAACATCTAGATATTCTTAATGCTCGAGCCGAAGGCTTATGGGAAATATTTAGTCGCGTACGGGTATAAAGAATGTTTGTAGAGAAGGTAATAGGCACTCACAAATGTCACATTGGGATGTTAAAATATAATTGTATAGTGAGTGACCTGCGAAAGAATTGTATTATATTTCTCAGTAAGTGTAATGTTTTTTTCTGATAGAAAATTTATATTTTTTCGCACTTTATCATAAAACACGTTTGGCAACATTGCACTCACTGAAAAGTGCACTTCAAAATAGAAAGGTATATTGCTAGCACTTTACAGTACGTGTTTTCCTTCCTACTGTTCAGTTATCCATGTGTTCTGGGTATCTTTCCTACTGCTGATGATGCTGTAAGAGTGAAAAATATATTTTTGAAACGTTGTTTTTCGCTGCACTGGGTTTTGATATAAGATAGAAGAACATTTTTTTTATTATATGTTTATACAGTTTATCAAGGGCAGAAATTTTATATTGAATTCCAAAACTACTGTAGTAATAATAAGAAAATGCTCTTTTGTGGTTGAGAAACTGCATTCAGTACTTCAGGATTCCATCTTCGTTGCTAGTTATCTTAATTTAAACTTTACCCTTTCGTTTTGCTTTTTTCTTATTCATATATGATGAATAATAAGATTACTGATTAATTCATTAAACCTTACTGTTGCCATCTTCATTTTGGGCACAAATTTTAAAAAAGAACAAAGAAAGCTATACCTATAAAGGATATTCATTGCGTTTTGCAGACAGATGAAGAAATTATTTCTCAGTTCCGATTATACTGGGTTTAAAAGGAATTAACTCGAGGTGAGTGCTAGAAATACCATACGTCACAGTGACTAATTCGGGATTACATTTGGATGAGTTTTGAAATATCCAACAAAAATTCTTTAATACTCGTAGAATATACACAATTATTTCATAACTGAAGAGCATTTAAAGACTTGTTTGTAACTCAAGGTAGTCCAAAGTTTACGATGTTAGGTCCTTGCTAAGATGGTGTCTCTTTATATGTATAAAAGATCGGAATATTTCACAAAATCTGAATAATGCAGGGTGGTCCAGCTTTGATCTCCGAATTTCATGTTGAAATAAAACACAGGTTTCCATATATAAATGAATGTTATTCCATTTGATAATTACAATACTCACTTGCATTTTAGTTGAGTTGTTATTTTTTGAATATAACATCATTTAAGTGTCCTCCACCTCTCTGAATGCAGCTGGTCAGTCATTCATGAAAGTTGCCCGTGACTCGGTGTAACAGATCCAGAGTGTTGGCGAAAATATCTTCCTGAATCCTGTACTTCAGTTTCTCCAGTATCTGCATCCGAGCTCCATACACTTTGTCTTTCAAATGCCCTCATAAAGAAAAGTCATGAGCGTTCAAATCTGGCATGGAACGCCCTCAAATCTGGAAATCACATTTCTAGGGAACATGATTCTGAGTGTTACTATCAATTACCTTGCTTCGTTGGCCGTTGCACCATCTTGTTGGAACTACAACGACTCCAGATTAACGTTTTTCTGTCGTAGCCGTGGGAGTAGGAAATTTGTCAACGTACGGGTGTATCTTTCCGTTCTCACAGTAACAGGTTTTTTGTGTTCATCCTCCAAAAGGTATGGCACAACAACACTCATAACCCCCACACCACACCACACATGACAAGTTTACACTATAAAGGAGCTTTCCACGTGACGTATATTTTCAGATACTTAATATCTAATGTTCTGTTTGTTCACAAATCCTTTCAGAAAGAAATTAGCTTTATCTTTCATGAGAATTAAATCAAAAAGGTTCTGGTTCTGATTAATTAATTCCAGTTGACCTGGCAACCTCACTCGCGTTCTTTTATCTACCTCCGATGATTCCTGCACCATTTCATTTTGTATGGGTGAAGCTTGAGATCATATTGGTACATTCGTCCAACACTGCTCCGAGGAAGATTCAATGTGAAAGAATGTCGTCCACTGAACATCTGAGACATGCAAGAATTGCCTTCGGTACGCGTGAGATGTTTTGAAGTGTACGGATTGTTTTCTTATGCGGCTAGAGACAGGATGATAGCTGTTAGCCTAAGGTTAATTTACAAAGAATTATTTTTATTAATTTACAAAGGAAGAATTGCTTTTGTTCATCAAAATAAACTTCAACGTAGTTTTAACAATTCGATAAGTTGTTGATAAGTAAAGTTGTTAGTTGTAAGTTGTTAATTGTAAATGAAGTAAATGTCCTAGAAGGGTTGATAGCCAACATCTTGGTTGTCGGAGACTGCAAGTGAAAAACTGGGAATGTTTCTCAACCGGCAAACAAAGCTTAGGTCCCAAAGATAGACATGCAGCAGTACGGTACATGGAAATGCGAAGAGAACTATTCCGATATCGTAAAAGCAATATAAAACTATCAACACAAAAGTTAGGAAAGTGTAGTTTAAGTAAGTGCTGATTTGAGATTCATAGCGATATATTCTCTTGTAATTTGTTATTTCAATTTATGGAATCTATGGCTACTTTCGTTGCAAAACTTTTCCTACTTGACACCTTCGATTCTGTGCTTATACTATTCAATGGCTATGTAAATTCCAGTTTCCCGGCAGTTTAGTGAATTTTTAAGATTGTGCCAGATAGCAAAAAATGCTAGGTAAGAGAAAAACATGGCAAATATAACTTTAAATATCGATATTAAGATGAGCATAACATTGATTGATATTGTTGTGTGAAATTACCACAATATTACTTCAAGCAAATGCTCTTTTACTTACATCAAAATATTTCCTATAACAGGAATATGAAGTTAAAAAGAACTGTACAACATTTTCTTAATATTGTTATCGTTGGGTGAAGCTGGTACAAAGTTGCATGAAATAAATGATTTTTGCTTCATGGAAACTGAAAAAAAAAAAAAAAAGGAAATGTATGAAAAATGTTTATAAGTAGTTCGTTTTGTGTGGCTCAGTTTCATACAGTCTTGTTCGCAGACAGCAACACTTCAGCTCAGTAAATAAACAAAAACGTACTACGTTCAAAGTTGTATTGAATGTCTGTTGGACACGTAATTGACTTTTATGAATGTTCTAGGTATTTTATCTTACAATTATTTCTTCTGATTTCTTTTCAGAATATCTAAATGATGATTTCAAGTAATCGTTCCGTGTGCGTGGGTTTTCTCGGGGTTCTCCCGTTTCCTCCCACTTTCTTCATTCCACCATTTCATTCATTACTCATTATCACCGTCTCCTTTAGCCTAACCGGCATAACCGTGGGACGTAAAACTCAAAATTTCATTTCATTTTCATTTCAAGTAATCGTCGATCATTATATCTAGAATCATTATCAACCACGCCATCAAACCAGAATCAAACATTAGCTCATCCAGAACATTTGATATTTGTTCTTTCTCTACCTTGATTCATTAATATCTTATTACAGAAAAAAGTAAATAGATTTCAGCACAAAACATCCAGTGAAGCATTCTTTGTTCATTAGTAAAGGGCCACAGCACAAGGTAACTGACAACAATTTATATATTTCAAAATTGCGTTATAAGGTGTCAAGCAAATAATGTTATCCTTTAAGTGCAAGCCAGAATATGTTTTCCACACAACCGACAACCAACTACTATTGTAAATGCAAAATGTTTCTCAAAGACACAGACAACTCTAGATATTTTGATACCCTAGCCGATAAATATTTCGGCCCATCCTATGATATTTCGGCTCATACTAATTTAGTGATATTACCTTTTTATGTTTAGGTAAAGGGTTTTGCCTAAATCTTCCTGACTTTAACGTAAGTTGATGTCATTGCGATTTCGATCAAATATGCGGTGAAGCCTGCTACCATATATAATAGCTTGCTTTAACGCTTCCGAATAGTTTGTTATAATCATTGTTCCCCCTATTAATGTTACAAACCTTGCAAAACAAAATAATAATAATAAATCGCCCGCTGCATAGACCATAAACTTTGCCGCCCCAGGAGGCTACCTAATTCGTCTATACGGACAAGCTGTTCGCACTGAGCTTACGTACCACTTCGTTCTTGATTTCGCCTCGTTCAGTTGTATTCAAAAGGTACCCCACTTCCTGCTTCGGGTTATAGTCGAAAGTATTAGATTCTAATGGATCACATTACTTCCCTTCTTTTCTCGATTTGTTGAAATGCAAATAAAACGTCCTGAACAAATCTTTTAAGTTAGAGCTTACACTTTAAAGATGGGTCCCAACCACCCGTCATTAAATGCTCTCCCATTAGATATCAAATATAGAATCATCTGCCCGAAAGGCAAGTGTATTTATATCTCGGCTGTGGGAGGGAATTTAATCTCAATTAGAGTAGTAAACAGCAAATCATTCTCTGTGTTAATTGATTAATACACAGGCTAAAACATTTTAAAAGACACAAGGGCACATACGGTAAATATGATCATATTAATGTAATCACAGTCGAATTTAATATTCTTAAATTGTGTAATCAGATTTTTATCAGGGTAAGCCTGTCAGTAGGTCACCCGACCGTTCCCGAATCTATGCGAGACCTGGTCCATATTATATCTAACCACCGTGCTGTAAACGAGCGTTATACACAAAATAGGTAGTCAGTGGTAGAGCGTTCAACTCCGGTGCTTGGGGTCCCTGGTTCGATTCCAGCTTGCGCCGTGTGGACCTTGTGGTGGACAAACACCGTGCTCATGGGTTTTCTCGGGGTTCTCCTGTTTCCTCCCACTTTCTTCATTCCACCATTTCATTCATTTCTCATAACCACCGTCTCCTTTAGCCTAACCGGCATAACCGCGGGACGTATCACTTAAAAATTTCATTTCATTTTCATTTTCCAGAATATAAACAGAGAAACAATATTCTCATTGCGACATTGCAACATCTATGCGCACATTTAAGTTAAGGTTAGCTAGTTTTTAAGCAGTTAGAGTGCGTTGGGAGCTGTCCCAGGTTAGATCCCCGATGGGAACACTTGGTCCAAAAATGTTTAAAAAAAAATCAGGCCAGCGATCCTGAGTAGTTTCCTTTTTTTCTCATTCATATTTGACAAATGCAGGGACGATACTAACATAATGGTCCCTGGCCACTTTCTTCCTACCCCATTTCTTTCTTACTCTCCCATTCTCTGGGTAGTATGATCACCAAGGGACGGGATCCACAAATCTAATTTCCTAATCCTGGTTAGCATGCGTAATTTCTGTGCATATGATCTGAGAATCAACACTGATACAATCTCGTAGCCATAGAGGAGCTAGGAGGCTTAGCCATTGCATTCAACTTAACCCTATGAACTTTTGAAACATTTATCACAATTATTTACGCTTCAATATAATAATTAACTTCCCTAACTTCCAAACATATTTATAACAGTTCAAGCTGATTATAGGTTTGCTCCGATAAGAAGCATTTAGTTCAGATTCCATGTTAAACAATAAGTCACAGATTCATGTAAAGTCGATGCTGAAAATAGTTGTTAAACAGTGTGAATTAAAACTTTCCTCCTACGAAATATGTCCATAAAAATGAAATGAAATACACTCTTTAAGATTAATAAATATGTCATGCTCATGCATTTTAAGTTAAGGAGACGGAAGAATAATGAAATCGTATGGTTATGAAACCTTTGGTGTATGGAAATGTGATCGGAGACAGAAAAACCGTGACCCAGTACCGTTAAGGGGCCCAACAAAAGGTAGCAAACTGTCAATCAAAAAGTCATAAACAACAGCAATTAAAAAAAGCTATTTGCACACCACAATTTATTGAGATAAGACTCATATAATAGCATCCATTGGTTATTTCTAGTAAGTTAAAGATGATATTGATTAACATAAGTAGATGATGAGACAATGAGGTGAAAAGAGAAAAGAAATATATCGAGAAATATTATATTATATGGGTACCTTATTAGAAGTTTTTACGAGTCCATTACTACAACGATTACAATTCCATTTTTGTTATGGATTGAGGAAGAGAAACATCGCAGTAATAATATGATGAATGCTAATTCAACAAACAGATTTTGGTTTTGGGGTGCCTCAGTTGCTAGTATCTGAATTTATAAAAGTGCTTTTCAAGCTATGTAATATATACAAACGAGTATGGTTCCAAATTAACTATAACTAAGTATGTTCCATTATCAGGCTAAAACATTCAAGGCCCATTACCAGGCTAAAATACTGAGGATGTATTTTCTTATTTTCTGTTTAGTTAATTAACATTTCACATCTCTAATAGTATCCTGTTACTATTTCAGTATTGTGAGGAAACTCGTAGTTTGGAAATTTTCTAAAATACTATACTGTAATAGAGAGTTTGGTCTAAGGGTCATCAAAGGAGTAAATTCAGTTCTATAACAGCCAGGTTCTGCACAAGTGTGTGATATATCTGGTCCTTTCACAAAAACCAACAGAAAGAAGTCCAGGACGTAAGATAAGGTTAACACAGGGACCAAATAAGAGTTCGTGGTCCTCTCCGTACATACCGTAAGGAAAACTCCCCACTAAATATTATCTTACCTGAATCGTGAACTGGTGATCAGCCCTGTCTTATGAAACAGTCAGTGGGAGAAGCTAAGACACTGCATAAAGTTGCAGCATTTCAAGCAATTAGCACAAGTCTCATTATCGACTTAGAGAAAAAAACATTTACCTATTGTTTATTATTATTATTATTATTATTATTATTATTATTATTATTATTATTATTATTATTATTATTATTATTATTATTATTATTATTACTGTTTTTGTTTATCTGCGCACTAATAATCGTTTTTGGTGAGTCTTATTCAACTTCATGAATGTCTTGTGAATTTTGACTTCCTTAAATGGGATGATTTTGTTTCATTTGCTGTCTTACTCACATGAAACATTGCTCCATGAAAGAACCACGTGTTATCCGGAAAATAATTTTCTTCAATTCTGGTCAAAATTTCTGGAGCACATTTCTGTCGTTTATGTTTGTCATCAGGATAAATGGGTTAAAAAGACTAAATTTTCAAAACCCGCATGTGCAATCTGCTGTTAACAAGAATATAAACAGAGGACGAAGGAATATGGAGCTCCACAATGACAAGTTGAATGGATTTTTTGATACTCGCTTGAAATTTCGTGTAAATTGTTTCAATGCTTCGCGTGATACCTCCTGGTTTAAGTATTTTTCACGTATAAAGAAAATCGTTTATTTCTAGTAACTACTTCCCCTACCTAAGTATATTGACGTAACTTGCAACATTTTCATGACGTCTTAGCTTAAAGTCACATCGAATTTTTTCTCATGGTTTCTAAATTTCCATCTTTGCTCTTTCAGTACATATGCGCCAAAGCGACAAGGGTAGCACTACTTACACTACATTGTTGAGGTTTTCTTAACGTAAGTTTCCACAATACATAAACATACTAGTAGTATCATTTCATATTTTGCTTGGGGGAAGCAGGACCCTCCTTTATCGGTAGAATTTCGCATTTTTATTAGTATATTATTAACCTATTGGTTAAAATGCATATAAATTCCAAACTGAGAGGGGCAATTCCCCTCCGTCCCTATGAAGATTCAAATCACGCTTCTGAAACAGTCTTACAGCTGGAATGAAATAATCGAAAGTTAAGGCATCTATTTTTTCATGCCCATTTTATTAGTTGCTAAAATTTGTTCTGAACTTGCAAAATAAAACTTAAAAGTCTACATTTCTCATCCTGTTTAATTTAAACTAATTGTTTCAGAGATTATATTTTAGAGTACAAAAATAAATTCTCATAGAAAAGCTTGATGATATCTTTTATAATTTAGCAAAAATTATTTTAGGAAGTTGGTGAAGAGCTGCAAGCATGTTTTCATCTCAAACTTGAATATATAAAATAACTCTAGACAAAAAATTTGAAAAATGGCGTTGTGTATATTTTAGTATTATATTATTATATTATTTATATTTATTTATAAATGATATTATATTATATTATATTATTAGTATTAGTATCATTCATTGAAAAAATGAATTTTTTATTGAAATTTAGGCCATATGTGCGAACTCTAAATGTACTGCTGTAATTTTAAACAAAATATTTTTACCATTATTAAACAACTAAAATAAAGTAACGTCATGATATTAGAAACCGGAAAACTTAATCTTTAAAATTTGAAAGTTAAGACAATGTTGGTGCTTTTGGTTATTTTCCAAACTTTAAGGCTTTTTGCGCGAACTGGTACGAATACGCAACGTTTCCGCACTATTAGAACTCAATAGTCGGAAATATACTTTTTTCGACCTACCTTAACCTATATACGCATATTAATAGCTACAAGCGAAATAATTAATAACCAAACACATCAACAGCCATCACTAACAAAAACTAAAAACAAAAATACTAATATGAAACAAGAACGCAACTAAACGGTAATAATAATAACAAAACACCCGTGAACACAAAGAAACAAAAGGTAATTACACTAATAAAAATAATTCCAAATACAAACATAATTCAAAACAATCCGAACAAAACATAAAACAAACAAAACATCAAATCAACACACATTGTCCAAACTATCCTGAATTCACACGAAAGTTACACACAAATAAAAACACATAAAACCAACTAATTACATGCAACTTGACAAGCATAGACACTCCACTTGGATAAGATAAAATCAAAATATACACATCGCACACTACAAAGAATGAAGCACCGAACACCAGACAGATGGCTCACTTCCGCTTACTGACATTCTGATACCTCCTTTAGCTCACAAATTCATTCTTAATTCAATGAATATTTTCTTCATTGGGCAAAGCAAGTCCAGTGCTGGATGTACCCTTTCCTCTTTTTAAAAGGGTAAAAAATAACTTTTTTCTGTTTTAAACATATTCCAAAGTTAAAAATACAATACAGTTAACCATTTCTCAATGAGGCGATTGATCTTTAAGATCTCGGAGTAAGAGCCTCTAACATTAGATCCTACAGACATTGATCTAACTAGGATATTAACTTATGCTGCAAATTCCTGTCTGGATTGAGTTAAACTCAAAAAAACAACTAAACATTGGTGGCAGAGTTTAGCTCGTCAGGAATCTGTAACACAGCTAAAATAACAAGTTGGGTTATTATCAACCAATTTCTAGGAATTAGAAATGAAGTAATTGTTTTAGACTTATTTGAGTTGCGTTTCACACACTACAGCTTGATACGACTGAGTAAAATTTATCTAACAAGTTCTACTTGATAGTAATGACACAAGATATTAACCATTATAGTTAACACAACATTGTAAATGTAATGCACTTACTAGTTGTGTCTGCTGCGATGAATCTCTTGCTGAACCAGCTTTATACTTTCTATTCTAACTACTTAGGTAATACTCGGTACTGTTCAAAATTACTCGCTTTAATGGATCTAGGAAACAGTACCACCATTTCAGATTTTCCCAAACGCGGCAGAATTCTCTACTAACATAATAAGAGTTATACGTTTATATTAGCATACAATTGATTAAATCCAATAAAGATTTCTCACACTTAAAGGAAGGCAATTGCTCACCTGTGATCTCAGATGACGTCCGTTCTATTAACTTCAAAATTGCAGCGTACTGCGAAATATCTAAGATCAACATTAACAGACAAAAAATTAAATGTCGACTAGAAACAGGGAATTCGTGCTATTATGCAGTTCAAAATCTTTTGTCGTCGTTAATTCTGTCGAGGAATTTGAAGCTTAAAATATATAAAACGATAATCACCACTGTGGTCCAGTATGGTTGCAAAACATGGTCGCTTATTTTGAGGGGAGATCGTAGACTGAAAGTACTTTAGACCAAGATCTTGAGACGGGAATAGGAATCCCTGACCCAGACTCGGACTCAAGAGGAACAGGAATAGGAAATGGCGGAAACTTCATAACGAGGAACTACATAATTTATACAGTTTTCCAAATCTAGATGGCTCAGGTAGGCAGATCATGTAATCAGGATAAAAGAAAGTAGGAATACTTTCAAAGTTTTAACTCTAAGTCTAATCGCAAAACACCTATGTGCAGATGGGAGGACGATATTAAGATGGATCTCGCAGAAATAGGAATACAAAGTAGAAATTGGATCCAGTTGGCTAAGGATAGAAGTTAATGGCGAGCTTTTGAGAACGCGGCATTGGATCTCCGGGTTTCATAGGACATAGAATTAATTAGCTAGTTAATTGCAGCGTAGTGTTTTGTTGAGAACTTCTTGTGTAAAGACTACGACATATTTTCTTATTGAGATACTTCCTATTTATGTGGCGTGATGTTTAGGATAAATCTTTTATTTCCTTAAACAACTTCATGTTTACAGCTTTCTCCTTATTCAATTCCCAAAATAACTGTACGAAATTATTATTGAATATTGGCTACCTTATGGTATAACACAACAACTTACGAGGAAATCAATTATGAATATTATAAATAACAACATTAACATGCCCATGAAGTTTACAATTGTACCTTAAAAGAAAATAAAACTTCACAGACTCCGGATATTCTCACTTTAAATTGAAGTCCGTAATCCATGCTACCTGTATCCACTCGTTCTCCTCCTTAATGTTTCATTACTCTTTCTGTTTATTATTTGCTTAATGTTAAAAGAACAAACTGTCCGTAGTGATTTGTTGATGCATAAAGCGTTACGGAATATTAATTTCAAAATGAAATCCGATCAATAACGCTCCCAAATAAATAAAAGGGCAAACGAATGAGGAAACTTAACTGGGTTAGCAAAATAAATTGTTGTTTTAATCCATTGCTAAACATATCCTAATAAATGTTGGTATAGTAAATGACTGTTACGCTTCATAAAAAGTCTAGTCACCTTGCGGCTACATGTAACCTATTGCACCATATATAATAGGTCTATACACAAATAACACATCTTGCACTATTTACGTAACTCTTTGTTCACAGGAGGAAGGACAAATGCATCAAAACTCATTTATATTCAACATACGGTATACTCATTTTCAATCATATATATATACATATACCAACATAAGTACACATCGCTGAATACCGCAGTTCATTTCCTACATGCACCTGAACAAACATATATATGATATATGGGAATCTGGAGGCCACAGATTCTTCACTATTTTACATTTTCTGATATTTACATGGTCTCCAGTTATTACACTGTACTTACAGTGTATATATAACACTGTACTTACCTATGTGTCTAAATACGACACCAAGTTTGTACGATAAACATAACCATTGATAATAAATATTGATTGACCCGATTAAATGTAAAGGAGTCTTACTAAATATGTTAAGTGAAGTTTACAAATATACGTTTTGAAAACAGACCAATGTATTACAGCGGCGCCTTCAGAGTTCTATAAGAGGGAAGTTACATCGACAATGGGAATGAAACCTGCTCTCCCTTTCCTTCTTGCAAACTCCAAACCTCAGTTTTGGGAGCCTCTACTAAATTTTCACTTTGAAGAGACTCTTCAAATTCAGATTGGAGGTAACAGAAAAATAACAATGAATTGCATAATCATATATCCACAATATGGCCTACATTCAAAATTATTGAACTTAATTTTAAATATTTCACTCCGCACAAAGAATCCGAGCTAATCGAGAACTGGAAAGTAATTCGTGGTGCCAAAATCGCTTGTCCTATTTTTTCAATTTGTTTTCTTAATCGACTCTATTATCTCGTTCATTTATAATATTTATTAACTTGCAAAATACGAACAAAATAATGCTTCATGGTACATTGAAATTTAAGTATATATTCGATTTCAATCGTTCTACAACAAATGAATAATTCATTCGACCAATCATTTTCAATGCCAAAACGTAGATCTACTGTTTAATATAAGATCAGAATCACACGTGTTGCAACCGGAAATTAAAGCCCGGAAGTCCATTCCTGACGCGTTCGCTAACCATATATCTACAAGGAAAGTCAAAATATGCATATAGACTCTCCAGTTTACCGAGAACCGAATCTATGAACCACATTGAGTGTTCGTCTTAAACATATCTTACAGGATAATTGACCCAAATCCGTTATTATTCTGACCTTCAGGCTAGTGAAAACCAGGGTTGAAAAAAAAAAACATTTTTTTTAAAGAACAAAACATGTGTTTAAAACATGAAAAAGATGTTCAAAATGTTTTAAACATGTTTTAAAACACACGAAAAAAACATGTTCTAAACATTTTGAACAGTTTAAAACATTTTTTTAAACATATATATTAAAATCATGTAATAGGATATTTGTTAAGATTTTTTGCTCTTTACTTGCAACCAGTGATGTTGTTCTAATTTTTAACAACCGGGTATTATATACATATATATACAGAGAGAGAGAGAGAGAGAGAGAGAAGCAGACAGACAGAGAGATAGTACTCTTAGGAAACAAACTGTACAAGGTATACAAAAGCAAATTTTATGCTACATGCCAGAAGTGACAACAAGAGACATACACAGTATCCTAATACAAGGTTGTATGACGAAATCAGGTAGCACTGCGAATATCTTAGAAACAAATTACCCAATACAAATGGTTGTCAAAAAGTATTGGAAAAACTATTCCAGCAATGGATCGACAAGTGCTGATAACGATATGTATGCGTTTCAAATATGAATAACCCTCACCGCTACACTCTGTGATCCCAGTTCTCACCCTTGATATCTGAGCGTTTGAGATTAAAAAATAAGCCGCTTATACTTTGTTCTGCGGAATCATGTGTTTAACCCTTTAGCTATAAGAATTTCTAAAAATAAAGATAGTTAGAATAAAATATACTGTTCCTGGGCATACCTGGGTAAAATTTACTGTTATGTCTGGTATAAGAAACAAAAGTTCTGCGAACTCGAAATATTTTAAGAACCGGTTCTAACGAACCGGTGCGAACCTGCTGAATAGCATCACTGCTTGCAACCGACCTTTTCATTTATTTTATCCTGGTTAAGACTACAGTGTGTTGGGTACAGAATATTTCAGTATAGATTGGCAATTCTCAACTTATTTTATTACACTCTCTTGCCCGTGACTCTCATAAGTACTTTCTTCGTTGTAATAAGCTTTTTAGGTAGATTTTAAAATCTACCTACTATGAAGATTTGACACAATCTACCAATATACATGGTGAAACAAAAGTTCTCACCACCCTTGTGTGTTGAGAATGGGTTGAGGAAGGATGATGAATCTTGGAAGTTGTCTGACACAGATGTTGCCATCAAGCATTATGACGGCCATCTTTGATTAGTATTCGAAATTTCAAAGGAGCCATGTTACATTTTGCAAGGCTAGAAGTTTACCAGAAATACGCTGATGCGGTTACTTTAGCCTTAAACAAGTCATTTCGGAGTTACTGCTTCTGAAAGTTTTCTTAGAGGCTAGGCTCGTATTGCACGGGTCCGGGTGAGATTTTAGTTGCAAAATTTCATTACTATTTCAGAACACTGATGCTAATAAAATTATTTTAAAATAATAAATTTTCGAAAAGTAATGTTTGAAGCACGCTTCATGTTGTGCTAACTTTAGAATATTTTCTTCAAGCCTATGTAACTGGTTGGTTTCTTCAAGTCAATAATTTATTGAAGAAAATTCATATTTGGGGTGTTCAGAACACAATGGATCCAAGTCCATTTTCAATAAGGTTCAGTTTTACTCAGCAAATGAATTCTTTTTCAACGTAATATCTTCGCAGTCAAGAGTCAGAAATAAATGTAACTAAAATCGAGTGTAAAGGTGTAGGACAGTTTCATATGATTGCTGCTAGACAGTGGGGCAGGAGGCAGCCGCATCAACCCCTATCCTGAATTTCAGAGTTTGGAGGCGGAAAGGCAGTTTTAGAAGCCTTTTGATAAGCAAAGTCCAACAGCACAAGTTTGAGGTCCTTACACCGAATAAATACGGAGGAAATAGAGATGATTAAAACTGATAAGTTGCATATTCCCAATTTCCAGAATTTTAAGCAGGCTCGAAACTGGAAGGTAGATCCACCTTTGGAATCCTTGGGCCAAACAAAATATGTACGAGAAAGCAATATAGGAATATAGCTCCTTACAGCCAAATAGAAATGGATTATAACTGATCAAAGTGTATGTAAGAACTTCATATTTTTTTCTGTGGATTTCGCTCAGCAAAGGGTTTCTAAATCTGCATTACTGCTCCCAAAATCTGAAATTCAAATTAGGGGCGGATGACCTCTAAACGCACGCCCCTCGCTAGCAGTAATCATATAAAACTCTAGATTGCACCTTGTCACCTAGGTTTTCTTTCTTTCATTTCAGATTCTTTGTTTCTCTAAGTATGTATGTATGCAGACTGAGAACCAACATGTACTGTATCAACGAATTTCTGCAATATTTTAATTTCAGAACCACAATTAGCAAAGAGCCCTTTGTTTGTTTCCTGACTACAACACAAAAACTTGTTTCCATGATAATTCTTTTATTCATATTTTTTAAAGTATCAGTTCTACAAGTAGTCCAACCTTCGACTACGAGACTTTCTCGCAACTGACAAGCATATAAACAATACAATAAACGTTAAAAATAAGGAGAAAAAAAGACAAAATAAATTTTAGATCACCACATTGTCCTGCTTTAGTCACGAGAAATCAAAACATTCATAGTGTAATATAAAAAGCACTAGTTACACATTCACTAGTAAAATACGGTGTAGAATTCAGAATAATTAGTGTGTAGTGTGAAACTTTAAGAAGCAATTTTTCTTTTTGTTCAATGACAGATGCACGGCACACTTCATACATCGAACAGATGATTTTCCAGAACATTTTGGTTTCTTGCAAATTTGGCGTTTATCACTTATTTCAGGCCGATGTCCAATGGTATCGAGTCTTACATCTGAGACTGGTACTCTTACTGCTGGTCCTTTGCTTCCAACTGTGATTCAATGTTTCGACTTGGACGACTGGGCCTTTCTTTCTGTTAGTCTTCCTATAAAGTACAAGACATTCTGCAATTTCTGTCCTGAACTGAAGTAAGTTAAGCATTTCACTTAAGGGTTTGCCTTGCTGAAAATTAACCCGGTGATACGAAAGACACTCAGACACCAAAGCGAAATCTAGCATGTGCGTGAAAAATCGAAAATATCATTTCCTTCAACGAATTCTTATTTTGTACAACAACAATACTGAACCTAGTAAATCAACCCATTCCCATATGCTTGTAAACCAGAACTATGCTGGGACTATCAATCTCTTTAAACGTCTTTTCTGAAGAAACAATCTACATTCTCCTAGATTCCCAACAAATGTAGCCATCAAATTTACTGGATTGTTGTCGTACCAACGTACACATGGAATTTCTTTTCCATTTATCACTGCAGTGGTTTCATACGAACTCCTGTCTTTCTTCTTGATATCCTTCTCACTCATTAGATTCAGGTGTAAAATAGAAAAAAAAATTGAAAGGACTTCTAGGTTCAATAATAGGTTCAGACAATTGTGTAGCGCTGGAAAAGTCTGTTTCATTGAGTTGTTTCTGAAGATTATTGTGTTTCCACAAAATGCTTCTTTCTTCAGACCGGGAATGTTCTGAATCACCCATATCACAACGTTCAGCAACAGGTTCCTCACTGGTTGTTTCTCCTTCCAGTTGATCATTGTCCAGCAAATCATCGTTTGTAGAAATATCGTTTCCATCGTTCTCAGGAAAATACTTTTAGGTCCATAAAATGTATGTAGGTCCATGTTCTTTGTTTCCTTTTCAAATAAATGCTAATTGCATAGTGTAACAAAAATGGAACAAACCAATTAAGTCACACGAGCAGTTTATGTCATGAATATTATTAATACTTACACAATGACTGGGAACTAATTCAACAGCGTTCACTATTCAAGCTAATAATTTTATTTTTATTGCCAGTCAACAGTTGATAAAATTTAAAAAATGCTAAACATGTACACAAATGGCCACAGCGCTCGCAGCAAAACGATGAAACTTTTATGCGCAGAAAACTCCAGGATTGACCACTACTTGACAGTACATGCCACAACTCAGTAGGAATGACCCATGTATGCCAGTGTATGCAATCAGGGACAAAAGTGCTTGCCTCCCTAGATCTAATTAAACAAAAACCAGTATGTCCCACTTATGGAACAACATGCAGTACCAGGTTAACGAAATCGGAAACATCATTTCGTCTCACCGGGTATAACAAGATTAACTAAAACTACATCCATTTGAATTATGGAAATGAATTAGGCAAAAGATACAATAGAGCATAAAGTATAATGCAATTAGTTACGAAGAAACATAAAGTTTTCTTTATTCATTATCTTTGATGAAAATTTCTGAAGCTACCATCTTGGCGCTAATTAGCATCTAGTAATAGCATTTTTCTACTTTTCTCCTTTTGTACGTTACATAAAATGAAGTAATAGTGCAACGAGTTATGAGAAGTAATGAACTTTTTCTATAATCACATTGCTCTTTATTGTAGTAGTCTAATTAATATATAAGTCAGAACATTTCTGGAGAGTTTTATTATCTTGATTTTTGACTTCAGCTCCTTAAAATACAAGTTTCATCACAATAAGTCATAAAAAAAAATGTCTTTAGTCTCTCATTATGAATTTTCTGACTCCACTCGCCTCAATATGCTTTCTAATAACTAAGATCACTCCTTTTGTAAAGCTGAACAATTTGGTGTCCTGTTTCCTTGAACATACAACAGAAACTATGAGAGGACAAGAAAGCAAAGAATATGAAACACGTATACACTTCGCTTGTTCACACTCGGTGCTTTAGTTTGGAGTGGAGCAGGCCCAGGTTGGTTGCTGTCCCCCGGAAACAATTATTCAAATTGATATGTGTACTATTACATTAAAAGTTCATTCAACATTCTCCAACAAAGCATTGTAGAGAATAATTTTTGAATGTACTGTTTCGAATATGTAAACACCATCTTAAACTTATTAGATATCTCAATAGAAATCAGAAATATATTGTATCATCAATGGGTTTAAAAACGTATATGCATCCTGAGGATCCAAAGTTCCTACACAACAAACAGAAAAATTAACCTAACTACACAAATTAACTGAAATATAAATTATTTACTTGTTATAAATAATGATTATGTGATAAATAAATATATACTTGCTGTTTATGAAACTTTCAGGAAATACATCCATCAAATGAACAAAAGACCTAGCTTTAGTAACTGACAAAAAAAATACCGTTAAGTCCGTTTGTCCATTATACAATGGACAAAGGTTTTCAACAGATGAGTGTGGCATACTATAATACTATTTGAGCAAACTTTTACAGGAGCAGGATGATATTATTTATTTTATGTGAGCAGGATGGTAATATTTCATTATTTAACAATGTGAAGCAATCAAAATGATTGCATTATATACACAAAGAACACAAGAAATAAGGAAAATTTCAACTCATCTTTTCTGCGTTCCTTCATAATAGACATTCTGCTCCATTTCAAGACTTATAGTTCATTAGTTGAAATGTCCGTTCTCACGGGAATATTATGTTTATGGCAAATCTTCGAGTCCCCTTCCTCTTAGAATATTTATTTCAATTTAAGTGCAATGATAAAAATAGAGATGATACAATACTTTTGGCATAAATATTGAAACACCCTACGTATATAAAATATGCATTTATTCAAATTGATATGATCTAAAAAAAACAGTTTGAAATGGGTACTAATTACCCTCTACAAGTCAGTTCAAACGGATCAGCCGTTTTCCAACCCAAAAACTATGAATTGGACACAAATCTTAGAGATTTTTAACATTTTTTTCACCTACCCAATCTCTGTCGATGGGGCTGAGCTTGGACTTTAACGACATAAAGATAGTTATTATTAATTTCAGCGAACCCTGGAAACTATGAATTGCACACTAATATCAGTCGTAGTCGATTATTTTTACATGCCAAACTTTTCCCATCGTCCTGGAAGTAGTAATTGGGGTTATACGTAGAGTATGATGGTATCTGGAGTATCACTGATCAACTCAGAAACTTCGAAAACTATGGATTTGATACGAATAGGCAACATTTTAGGTTTTTTCACGTCACCATCCTCTCAGAGTATTAAGGGAGCTGAACTTGGGCTTAAATGGTATAGAGAGTTTCGTTATTCACCTCAGCAACCCCTAAAACTATGAACTCTACAGTAATATCAGTCTTTAGAATCATTTTATATATCACCTCCTACTCCCCATAGGTGTGCTAAAGGGGCTTACCCCCCTGCGGAAGAACTTGGATACAAATGGAACTTGGACGAGGTGTTACCATTCAAATTAGAAACCCCATAATTCGGCACTAATATTTATAGCTTTGGATTACTTTTACATGTCACCATTTCCGTCCTTCAGAGGTACTAATGGGGCATATTTTAGACTTAAATTTCATCGTAAGTGTCTCTGTTGATCTCAACTATCCTGAAAACTATAAATTGGACACTAATATATGTCATTTTCTATCATTTTACATGTGACTACCTCGTGCCACCTAGGTGGGCTAAAGGGTCTTACTCCCATTGCGGGCTGATCTTTGATTTAAACAGCATAGGAACTGTCTCCAATTAACTTAGGGACTTTGAAACTATGGAGTCGATGTTAATATTGGTCATTTTAACTTATTTTTACATATCACCGTTCTCCTTCCCCAAAAAATACTGATAGTTACTGAATTTGGATTTAAACTGCAGAGAAAGTATCACAGTTTATCTCACCGACCTAGAAAACTACAGATTTGGCACTAATATCGTCCGTTTTTTGATCATTTTTATATGTCGAATCTTCTATTTTCCCTAGGTGTGCTAGAGTGTGTTAACACCCACTGGGCAGAACGTGGACTTAAATTTCATCGGAACTGTCACCAATCAGCTCATGAACCCCAAAACTATGGATTCGATACTGTTATCTGTGGTTTTCGATCATTTTTATGTCTCACCCTCGCATTTCCCCTAGTTGTGTTAGAGGATCCTATCTCCTCAGTATTATTTTTCAGACTGTGAGCAATATATGTGCTAATTGTGATTAAATTCCTTAGAGGTATTTCAGAGTTATGCTGGAACATACATATACACGCCCCACACCCACATGCATACATTTATATATTAGTGTCGCCAGATGTAAAGTTATCCTATTAAAAGTATCATCTGGTGTCTAAGGTATTAAATAATCTCATTTAAACATTTCGTTGTAGGCATTAAAAATAAGGAGATAAAATACATGTCCATTGGAATGGAAGGCAGAAAGGGTCAATATTCTTTGCTATATTTACAATCAATGCAGAAAATGTAATGTCTTTCAAAATAACAAATTCAAAATAATCTTTAAAAATGTATTTTTCACTACTAGACCCTAATTACATTAATCTTTCTGACCTGACTTCTATAGAGGTTACGAAACCCCGCCCTAACACATGCGAGTCGCAATTTTCATCAGTATGATTGAGCGAGTAAACAAGTCAGCTATTCTGTGATGTAAGCATATAACCACATTGCGTTTGGTGTGTTTGTGCGGTACTGTGTTAAATAACAATTCATATAGTTAAATGAATTTGAAAATCTTCGAAAGGAACGCTGGTATGGGATCTAATACGTTTAAAGCGCGCGCTTCCTGAAATTTTCGATAGTAATGATTATCTGCATACGAATGACCAGAAGTAATAGTGTTGTTCTTAGAGGATCCGTAAGAGTTTAAAGGTTGTTTAAGCAGATTTTGGAGTTAGTTCAAAACCCCTCGGATGCTAAAATACGCAAATGAGAATGCTCACTTGTTAATGGTAGTTACAGAGTGTGTGTATATAGGAAGGAGTGAGTTTTCCGTACAGCAAGAGGAAAATAGAGTACAAAGAAAATTGCTGGAAACACACAAACTTGCAAATACGTGTAGTATGAAGGAGATACATAGACGGGGAGAGGTTTAAGGAGGGGAAATCGAGGTGATAATGATAATTGTGAAAATTAGTCTCTCCATCTGTGTCGTCGTTGAAACGTTTAATGACGATAGTAAAAGTGAGCCTAGAGTTTGCAGATAACGGAAAATAGCCCTTCAACTTTCATCTCCCAACGAGTGTTCGCTCAAAGTAGTTAACTACCACCCGTACAGAGCGATAGTTAGTGGAAGATGACACTTCGTTAATAAACAAGTATATATCACTAAATGGTTTCCGCATCAAAGGAACAGTTCCACTTTAGACAAGATTACTTTGACACCCAGCTAACTACTGATACTAGCAAGATGTGCAATAATAAGGAATTTTGCCAAGTTAACAGTAACTACTACAAGCAATGAGACTGAAGGATAACGGTTTGTCAAAGCAGGAAATAAATATAATCGGATTCATTTTGTTATGTCAATGAAAAGGATGGGTTCATCCCACAAGCAAATTAATCGATACTAACATTAGGATAGTTTAATAATAGCATAAGTTTTTTATGACAAAAGAATCATCATGTTTCTGGCTGTTTAGTAGTGCATAAGGTAGTGAATTTTTTTTCTGTACTGAAAGTGGTCTTAATGAAAGGGACGATAAGGTTTCATGCCACTTTTGCCATTAATATAATTTGTATATCTCATCTTCTAATGGTCATTCTCTTCTGCAATTAAAACATTTCAATAGATATAATGTATTGGTTACTGTCTACCCTGAGCATTTAATTCTTCATCATCTGTATACTCTTAAGACAGCGTTAATATAATGCTACGTTAAACTTAAGTTAAACTAATTTTTTAAACTTTTGTCCGTGATTGTACTTCTAGTTCATTACTCTTCAAAGTGATATACCAAGTACAGTCAAAGGAAACCTTGGATATTTCGAAACTCAATTATGATTAACTTAAGAATTCCTTATCAATAAAAACTGCTTTGTAATTCAGTCTTTTCCAAGTACTGAAGTCGTCTACCTTACACAAATCATCCTGCAAGTTCATACATTGACAAACATGAGAGAAATGCACTAGCCGAGAAACAAAACGACTTGTCTTTCTTAAGTGGTAGCAATAGACTGAAATAGTGTGAAGTCACATCCTTTTTCGTTGCCATGGTGATCGCCATTTTACTTTCTAAACAACAAGAAGCCTAAAGCATCTAAATGCAAGGTGGAAACAGTGATGAAATATTTCGGAATTGCAAAAATTAGAGTGAATGGAATATTTATGTTTCTTTTTAAATATTTCTAATCAATGAAACTAAAAAACAGAGATAGCCTATAGAAAAAGAAAAAGACAAAACAAACGTACTCATCTCGTTGATGATCAGGATATTAACTTTAAATAATAATTCTGGGAAATTTTTGATTAATTAATATAAGTATCATAACATTGCATACGTGTACAGGATAACAATAGTTTAGAATATATGCTAAACATTCATAATTGGACGTTTTCTTTGTTTCTAAATTAAAAAAGAAAGTTGATAGTCAATATAAGAAAAGATATGACCTATATCCACTGATGGTCTGGATTGAAAATTTCTAAAGGCTTGCATTTTTAGAACATTAATATTGTGCACTTCCATTATCAAGAGTAGAAATAAGAAAAGTAACTGTCCCAATAGAATTAACATTGTTCTAAAAGATTTTTTTCTCTTAAAAAATCGTATATTTTTACAGTTTCCCTTGCGCCGACAGTTTGTCAATCTGCACATTAGGGAGTTTATATTGTGAATAATTAACGTGGATTACATGATGATGATGTTTACATTAATTATTTGATCTCTATTTTATCACTTACGAGATGTGGTGTTTTTAGAAATCAGTTTCTTAGATATTAGCCTTTCTTTATGAATTTTCTTGATTTTATTCGTAGTTTCCTAAACGTATTTCCATATTCTAAATCTGTATCCTTTCCACCAAGTTTATTAGACGTTAAAACAATTTATAATTGTAAATAAATTTACCGCCGTTGTCCTTGTTTGCAGTAGACTTTAAAAAAACACTCGCTTCACGCGTTTGTATACAAAAAACATGGCGATCGCCATGGTAACGAAAAGGAAATGACGACATCACTATTTCAGTCCATTGCGTCGCTAATCTCAGATAGAAGAGGACTCCGTATCCAACAGTGGATCCGGTCTCAACATTAGAGAAATACAAAAGTGTATCATTTATTGGACTCTTATTAGACCTACATCTATAAGTCTACGGTACGTACTGACTTCATGTTTGTCAGTGCATGATCGAGATTCGGTACTTGGAACATTTTAACAGACACAAATAAACATAAATTTTACACATTAAAATCATTCCCCAGAAAACTATTTCTTCATTACACCATAAACAGAATGTTCATGAATATTGGTGTAAAAATTGTCATTGTCTAGATTTCTACGAAATGTTGATTATTTCTATGACTACATTTACCTCTCACGTACGTCCCTACTATTAAATATGTTAATCATAAATACCTCATAGCATACACGCAATAATATAGATAGATTACTAAAGAGTTGGTCGATTGTAACAATTATCTTTCGTTGAGATTAGTAAATCTTTATTATAAGGTCACACTTAAGTTACCTACTATTTAACTTCAAATTAATATCTAACATGTTAATTTCATATATCTTCCCCCAATTCCTGTTTTGACTAAGTGCAAATTCCAACTCAGGAACCAAAAGACTGCATTAGAAAAATATTTCACATACATACTTAACAAGTTGAAGTCGACATCCGTGCCAAGATCGGACGAGTTCGAAAGATCGCCTATGATAAAATAACACTGTCTTTATTATTAACGTTTTTTTTTTTTAGAAAAATCAAATAAATGCGAAAATAAAAGAGAATTTTAATACTAGTTAAATATTTCGTGTTTATAATCGCTTCAAAATGACCTCTGATCTCAATATTGACTTTTAATTTATTAAACGTTTAGAATATCTTCTTAGTCACTAACTGAGGTAGCCTCCTCTTCATTGGAGAATCTGACATCTGAGTGTGACCTACACAGTCTACGTCCTAGAAATGCAACAAGGAAGATAAGTGCCCGAAAGATTGTAAGTGAATGTTTCTTCGCAAGGGGTTATTAGTTTGAAAAATTAGCTAACTAACTAACTCTATGGCCTATAGAACCCGAGCTTCAAATCCGCGTTCACAAAAGTTCTACACAGTAAACTGGATCGAGTTTCTACTTTGAATTCCAATTTCTTCGAGATTCATCGAATATTGTATTTCCATCTGTTTCTAGTTCTTCCTATTGATATTTTTTCTGATTATATTTACAGTTAACATTTCGGAAGCGCTCCTATTTCCTTCCATTCTGGCTACATAACCTACCCAGCTGAGACTCTTAGACTTGACGACTTTAACAACACCCGATAAACGGTATAAATTATACCGTTTCTAGTTATGAAATTTCCGTCATTCCTCATTTCCGTTCCTCTTGGGTCCCAATTTTCCCCTCGGGATTTTATCCTTAAATGCTTTTAGTATGCGTTATCTCTTTAAAGTAAGAGACCATGTTTAGCAACCACACAGCACAACACACACGATTATAGTTTTATATATTTTTAGCGCTAAATTCCTTCAGATAATTCGCGTTGATGAAATATTTTGAACTAAATAGTAACATGAATTCCTTCTGCTTTCAGTCGGCATTTAAATATCTCGTGGATATGGTTTTGGTCCCTTAATATTGATCTTAAATACTTTTAGTATGCGTTCTTCAATCAGAATAAGTGACCATATTTCACAACCACACAGCACAACAGATAGGATTATCGTTTCATATTTTTTGTATCGCTTTAAATATATGGAAATAGGGCTATTCTTGAAGTAGCAAAGAACTTCGAAATAGATGAGTAATAAGTAGAGATGCAAGGGCTCGGAAAAAAACCGGCTTTTTTGGAAAAAAACTCGATTTTTTCTGCTTTGCTTTTTTGCTTCGGAAATTTTGGGCTTTTTTCAAAATACTGCTTTAAATTGATAAAACAGACTTTGTATCGCTTCTCTATAACACAAAAAATCATTTAATTAGTGGTTGATGCTGATAACAATATAAAACATCGAAAATAAACTATGAATTTCGAAAAAAATATTTCAAACAATTTTTCTTCAACATATTTACATTATGAATTCTACAGGATTAACCAATGTATATAATAAGAATTTTTTAACCTCCTATATACAAAAGTAAGCAGAATTGGCAAGAACCGTGGTTGTTTTTGAAAATGCCAAAAACCCGTTTTTTGGGGGATGTTTAAACCAGGCTTTTTTGGTTTAAACCAGGCTTTTTTGACTTAGATTTTTTGCTTTATGTATTTATATTACATATTCACAGAAATAGCCTAAGTTTGTTTCGCCTTGATGTTATTATGCAACAGCGGGGTTATGCCGGAAGAACTCCCATAAGCTTAAAGAAGTGCGGTCAGTAAATTTCTTAAGTTGAGAATCTCCCGCCCTAGCCACTGGGAAAATCCCGTCATTACTTGAAATGTAAGACAATAACGGGAAAATCCTGTTATTGCTTTGCATGTAAAATTTAAAGGTCAACGTACCATAATCAGTACGCTAAAACTGAGGTATTAAATTACAAATTTAGTACCGGTACGTAGATATCATTAAAAGTCCAATCCAAGCTAATGTTGGAAGCTACGTAGGCAATCGATAAATTTTGCCAATTTCTATCAATATATTTCAGCAATATTGGCTTCTTTATAAAACAACACGCATTTAGGCATGTAGAAATATACAATTTGGTTTGTTTCGTATATTTAGGCTTAACATCCTTACGAAATACCGAGGTTATCAAGGAGAAGACTTTCGCTTAAACTGACATCCGAACCGCTACTTGGGTTACGCATGAAAGAAGGATTGTGGTTCGACCGAGAATTGAACATGGGACACCTTGATTAAAAGGTGAAAGGGAAATAAAACTATTGCAGGTGGTTTGATATCTGGAAACGTTACCATGAAGTTCACACGATTCGCATTTTTCATTCTTTTTATTTTTGTGGTTTCAACCAGTTATTAAAAAAAAAAGTTGGTGTAAATCAGCCAACCCTAAAAGTAAACACTTCTTTTTAAAGAATACACAAATAACTAGCAAAATAGTATGTAGTATTTTTACTTCAAAATATTCCATACCCTCTTTTTGAAACAAAATAAAATTAAAATAAAACATAAGAGAAATACTTAGATTTATATGATACACTTAAAGACTGCACATCTAGAGCTTTTGGTTCTGTATATTCTTGAAATTCTACAGTTAAGTTTTATAGAACCACCATCACAGTTTACCCAATCCTCAAGTTTTTTGAATTTTTAACAAGAGGGATTCAACATATCATTACGGAACTCCCCCCCCCAAAAAAGACTACGGAATATATTTAAGTTAAGCTAAATACAACTGCACAACAAACATGACTGAGTGATTAGCTTTTGCGCTTCTATCGGGAAGTCCGGGATTCAACCAGCATTCGACCATTCTGTCAAAGCTTTTCTTCATTCCATCTGTGAATGTAGAAATAGTGCGTGTACTGTGAGTTGGGCGACTTCCTTTTTTATTGTTTTTAAATCGTTATTATTACTAATTAACAGCAGTGACGGTTTTGCGAAGGTTAGGGGGGCGGTCTTTCGGACTGAAGCCCGTTCCCCAAAGTTACGGAATGTCTGCAACAAACGAAATATCTATTATTTATGCCTTTACTCATAAACTTTAAGCTTTCGTCAAATAAAAATTACGAATGTTTAAAAAAACTAAACATTAGTAAGAAATCCTTCCCAAAATGCTTTTCTAAATCCGCCACTGATTCTCAGTATAAAATGATTTTTAAAGTTGTATCCGGAAGATTATTGCTAAACATATAAACGAAATATTAGTTATGCCTGTACTCATAAACTTCAAGCACTTCCCAAATAAAATTAGGACTTTTTAGGAAACGAAACAATCAGAAAAAACTCTCCTAAAGTACTTTTCTAAATCCGCTACTGATTATTTGTATAAATTGGTATTCAAGGTTGTGTCCGGAAAATTATTGCTAAATCACTTCACAGCTACAGTATAACAGAAATGTGGAAGTACGGTTTGACATATATTGAAAAACGTACGCTTTGACGGATAAATAGAAAAACGGGCAAGTATAACTTTTGCGCTAGAAGCTAGAGTACTAAAAGCTCTTAGAAATGAAACACGGATGACAAACTAGAGAAGAAAACAGATGTCGATAACTCAAAAGTTAAAATAAAGTTAAATAGCCTCTAAAATTACCCTCAAATACTACATTCTTCATGTTAGCTTTAATTCGTAAAACATGTGCTCCATCCATCTTGATGGTGAATTTCAGAGCGAAATATCACATTCAGGTCATGGAATTCTTATCTAACTATAGAATATACTATAAGAAAGCTATTTAGATAGAAAAATCATGAAGTTGAAAAAAGCCAAAATTTCCAAAATTCTCGTTTTTTTCCCAAAAAAGCCGGCTTTTTATGTGAAAAAAAACCATCGATTCAAAAAAGCCGGCTTTTTTGCATCTCTAGTAATAAGTAAATGTCTATAATAGTTTCCATTGCTTTCCTCGTCAAATAATGGGTGGGCACTGGAATGGTAGGCTTTCTCTGTAGCCAACGATATGTTTCTACGTGTATTGTGAGTTTTGGAGTGAGAGTTCGTTAGACGGAAAGGTTGAATCCAATCTCCGTAGTGATCAACTATCAGGATTAATTCATTCTACAGTATTTTCCAGTCATTTAGATCGTCTCTTTGTTAGTGATATTATTGATACTATAACGTTTGCCATAATTTAGATGATCTATGAGAATTTATATTAATTTTGCTGTGAAGACAGTTCATAAAAACTGAGAGAAATGAAGAATAGCATAGCATAAGAGCATATAACATTATGAAGAATGTGACGGGAAAAGAGTGAGAAAAAGGATTTTAAAAATCTACAATGACTATACAACTATTGGATTAATGCTATTGATGAAGCTGAAGATCACAATCCTGAGAAAAATTTTAAAAAATGTATAATTGCAGAAGTGACTCTCTTAATTACTTAAAATTCTTTTATTTATAAGTAATTTAATTTAATTTTAAATAAATTAAAAATAAACGATTGGTTATATGATTGTATGATGATATTACACTGTTACAGCATGCGTAAGATTGAAACGTTGATCTATATAGGAGAAAACTGTAAAAATAATAACAAGAGGAATCGATTTAGTATCATAAGAAATGGCTCAACTTTCTCCTGAGTCTCACTACTAATACCGGAAGTGCAAGAAATTTACTACTTACAAGGAAAGGGTCCAAATGGATGAACCGAGTTGCGGGGTCGGACATAGTGCGCTTGATAGAGGATGTGAAAATATGTGTATATGCAAAGTTATAGCTTCTGAGCGCCATAAGAAACGGAGGGGGTCAAAGTTGGTGGGAGAAGGGCTACGCTATGTTATTAAAATACATCAAGTAAACTGTTGAATCGTGAAAATAGTGAAAGATAGACAATGCAAACGGTGGTAGCTTCACATATTGGCAGAAGAAGAATGGGCAGAGTAGGTCACGAACCTACACCGCCATTTTGAAATCTGTGATTTTTTAAAAATGTAAAGGTATTACGTGATAATTTTAATTCGGCCCAGCATGTTCTAAAAAAGTCAATTATGGACTTGAGTAATCGTTATCTGCACTTACTTGGAAGATTTAGGATCATCTTTATACACTGCTCCACAAAACTTAAGCAACTCGAAGAAAGTGGCAGAAAATAAAACGACACCATCACTGCACCAAGTATAATGAAGAAACCGACGGTCTAGATGCACAATGCAACACAAGTGAAGACGAACAATACAGTTAGGATGTACAGAGTAACCAAAAAGTTCAGCACAACAATACCTCCACATGTGAAGCTGGATTGTGCGAGGGCATATTCAGTCAATATGGCCCACATGCTCGTATGTGACCACCATGAACAGCTATAGGCACGACATCTGGCCTCCATGCTGCAAATCAGAGTGTTGATCAAGTCTTGTGGCAGATGTTGCCACTCCTCCAGGAGAGCTGCTCCCAGGTCAGGGAGAGTGCCTGGTGGTGGACTGTACTGCACTATTCGCCGTCCAAGAGCATCCAACACATGCTTGATGGGATTCAAGTCCAGCGAATATGCAGGCTATGCAATACGCGTAATGTCTTCGCTCTCCAAATAGTCGGAAACAAGATGTGCACGGTGTGGGCGGGCATTGTCATCCATGAACAGGAAGTCTGGGCCAAATGCTCCGCGGAAATTGCGCACATGTGCATTCAGAATTTCATCCCGGTACCGTTGTGCTGTTAAAGTGCCATGTTGCACAATATGGAGGTCCATTTTCCCATTCAGCATAATTCCACCCCAAACCATAATGGAACCACCGCCATAGGAAGGCCGTTCAGCAATGAAGTTTGAATGATAGCGTGTTCCTGGCTCTCTCCACACTAAAGTCCGACCAGAATCATACGACAAACTGAATCTCGACTCATCGGAGAACATGACACGCGCCCACTGGTGTTCCCCCATGCAACATGTTCCTGACACCATGTGTAACGCGCACGTTTGTGCTCCACTTTCAATAGCGCACACAGCACAGGCCTTCCTGCATAGAGTCCTGCTCTGTTGAGCCGACGACGAACAGTTTCACGACTCACGCGTTGTTATGTAGCCTGAAACAACTCATTGGCCAGTTGAGAGCGTGACTCTTGCCGGTTACGTTTGGCAGAAATTGTGAGAAATGCGTCATCGACGGCCGACGTCTTCTTCGGACGGCCTCCTCCATGACGTCTACTGACTTCATCTCCATTTTGGAAGCGACTCCACAGCCTTGACACAACGCTTTTGTTCACGTTGAATTCCTGCGCCACTTCCACTTGCGATCGACCCAATTCCAACCGCCCAATTATTCGCCCGCGGTCAAAGTCACTCAAATGTCGTCTATCAGTCATTGCAAGGTGTGTACCCCACACAAGAACCACTAACACAATGCTTGGAGCCTCGGACACTACTAGGCTGTGGTGTACGCCTCATGGCATAATTTGTTTACCGCGCTTGAAACGGTGTTGCTTATGCAATAGAACGTGTGTTCGCCTTGCCTGTGTGTCTCTGACGCGTCTCTGTGTATGTGCATGCCACTAACCAGTGTTGAGTAGGCCCCACACGTCGCTTATACTACGTTCTCTCGGGTTGCTTAAGTTTTGTGGAGCAGTGTAGTTATTTACGAAAATATAGGAGAGTGATACTCGTGTGTTGAAGGTTTGGATTATCATGAAAACATATGTTAGTTAAATTTATCTACAAGCCAAAAAAACTAACAGTGAAATTCGATAATAATGAAATAATATACAACTTTGGGGTTAGGCGGGCCGATTATGGCCCACGGGCCAGCTGTTGTACAGATGAGCCAAAATAACGTTAAACTGTGGTTGATGTAACTAATGGGTGGATGGAAATAAAAATGAAGCTGGCTTTCTTTGTATGCAGAGAGAGAAATCATCCAGGCACCCAGAAGATAGTGGCACTGAAATACAAATTGATTTAAAAGCAGTACAGTTGTCAAACCTAGGTTCAAATCTGTTCACTTCCAAGTCGTTTTTTAAACAAAGTGATCATGAAGAATCGACTTCTTAAACTATAAGAGTATTCCTTTGGAATGAGAAAGTAAACATCTACAGTATATGAGGATAGAGATGATTTACGAATGTTGGTTGAGAAAGGGCAAGGAAATTACAAGGACACTCGAATAGCTTCATTGATCTGCAGCACTTTTCGTGTTTCCATTCTCAGAAAGAAACCCCACACCATTTGTGAAGCAAAGTTCGATTAGAGCAACAGGTGTAGTTGTGGTTATTGTGTCAGACTTCCACGTGGAAAATCTCAGTTCGATTCCCCACCAGGTCGTATCGTTTTCTTCGCATAAAATACTGGCTACAACTGTGCGAATTACGGTATATTCGCAATAGATGAAATCGACACTGGATATTTGGAACAGATAAATCTTTGGAGATGACTAGAAAATAACCCCCTTCTTTGATTATTTCAAAACAAGATTTTATTTCTATTAGTTTGACACAAAATTTGTTTCCATTTTATAATTCAATGTGTTTTATCCACATTTGAAATTTGAAACACGCGAAATCTGTTACATCTATAAGGAAGATTCAATTTTCCTTTTGAACATTTGTAACTTTCCTTTATGATACAGTTCGAGCTTTTAATATAGGATGTTTCTGATAGAAATTTAGCAGTAAAGTAGCACTCATTCATTTTCTCTTTCTTTATTTTTCATTTCTTTTTGTTCAGATTGCATTAGGAGTCTGGAATAGAAGCAATGACCTACGCTACCTATTGGGTTTATTAGAATGTATTTTGGATCAGTATGCCCAATGAACACTACCGAATTTTTAACCGAACCACGTGGAAACAAAGCATATGTTAAACGTTAGACATTATCCTGGAGATCTATAGTTCTACTGGAAGTTGAATATTTTATTTCACTACCAAGTTTCGTATTCATTTTGAAATTGACTTAATAAATGTTTCAAGCATCTTCTATATTATTACTACTACTACTACTACTATTATTATTATTATTATTATTATTATTATTATTATTATTATTATTATTATTATTTATTGCAGCATTTCTCAGATCAAGGCCTGTAGGATATGTCGGTATATCGATATCGTCGATGATTGGTCCAAAAGTAGGTATACACCCCTACATTGATCAAGTATAACATTCTAGTTTGTGTGTTTATTTCCTTCGACTGTTCCGGGCTTAATTTATAAGTAAAAAGACGTTAAGAATAAAATAATAATAAAGGAACTAGGCCTACCTCTTTGATAACAATAAAAAATTATATAAAATAGGAGACGGGACTGTATATCTACTTTTGGGCCACCCTGTATATCGACATTCGATATTGCGAATGTATCGACATCGATATATCAACATCCTCAATTTTCGCTTTCGATATGTGGAGGACGTGGTATAGGGTGCTCCTAAGACTTGCGATTAATGAAGAAATAAATCTTAATTTTTACAATAATGTTTTCTAATAACAATTTCTTTATGACCACAAATTGGAATGTGAATAAATCCACTTGAAAATTTGCAATATTATACTGTAACTTCTTAGCCACCAGAATTTCTCTATTCCTTAAAAAGGGAAACAAAAAACCACCTTTCAAAAGCAAGTGCTTTGAACTTTGACCCAGAATGTATGTTATTTTTTTTTGTTCCTCGCTCTCTAAGATTACCATCCCTTTTGTCCATTGGGACCCCTTTTTGACAAAAAAAAGTGCACACATAACCGCTATATGTAAATGACCTCTTAGGTAAAGTTAGAAATTTTGAAAAGGAAACGAGTTTTTCATAATAATATTGATTATTATTTTTATTATAACAATTGGGTTTACAACTAGGGTCATTATCTCTTTATCTTGCATTGGAGGGCCGCAATTCTGCTAAGCCACTAATGTCGTTTATTGTGTGTTTGTCTCCCTTTCCGTTTGGTGTCGATGTTTATTTTTGTTCTGTTAGGCTTTTATATCAAGCCTTTACATTATGTAACCTTTTTCTTTTTAGGAATGTTTTTTTCTTGGAAAAAGGAGTGAAACTGCTTTCGTCTTATATCTATTTCTTACCATTTGTCTTCTTGGAACTGCTTAATTCAGATCATTTTTTTAGCTTTTTATGTCATCCATTGATCTCACGATAATAAAATAGTCATTCTTAACAATTTACTTTGTTCTCTTATTTCCAGTTCGCGAAACTGAAATATTTGTAACAAAATTGAGGTTTAGTTCAACCCCTTTCTAATTCTCATCCACTTTAACGATCATGCTTTTGGGTTGCCTACTATTGCAGGAAAGGAAGAATTGCATGTGGTAATGCACTTTTGGAGTCATGTATACCTCGTTAGTGAGACAATTATGTATTTCAGTTACACAGTAAATTATTTGATTGGTAGATTCAATTGTGTTCTACTACTTAGGTTAGGTTGGATTTCGTTCAATAACATTTCAATAATACATCCTAAGAATAAACTGTCCTTTCTAGACTTTTCCTAGAGAAACTGCGTACACTACATTATAGGGTTAGTAGAAAAGAATAATGGTATATTAATTTGCAAAATACTAACAAAGTTGTCAGAGCTCTTTTCGATGAAGTCGCAAATTTTGGTTTTCACACTGCAGTAAACTATTCTTATTTTTGGAGATAGGAAGAAGCACTTATAGTTTGTAATTTGCTCTACGGATTTATCATTGTTTTGATTTAATATTCATTTAACTCTTTCGCTTTCGACCAGATAGAATAAAAGGAAGAAAGCGACTTGGTGGGGAAATGAAATATTGAAATCATAGCTCCATTTTCCCATCAAATCGCTTTCTTCCTTCTATTCTATCAATGGTCGAAAGTGAAAGAGTTAAATGAATATTAAATCAAAACAATGATAAATCCCCAGAGCAAATTACAAACTATAAGTGGCTTATCTTAGAAAATAGACCAATTAAAATTCAGTATATAGCACAAGATGTGTATAGCCCGTCCACGATAACATGATCGCTGGCCGAGTTTGAAACTAAAATAACAAGTTCTCATTGACAAATGAAAACGAAAAGAAGAAAAGAATTATCTTTCACTTTCACGGTCCATGGTTATGTCGTATGGGCTAAAGCAGACGATGATGGTAAGAATGAATAAAATAGTGAAATGAAAAAAAATGGGAGGAAACGAAAGAATTCCTAGGAACTGCACACCTATGATACGTCCGAACATGTCTGAGAATCCTTTGCGCACTTATTACACATTGTTGAAATATGCATTTTTGGACAACATAGCGCCGACTTTATACACTTTGTAATGGACCACAGGCTATACGGCTCCTTGTGTTCGAAGTAACGTGAATTAGAATAATTTTTTCCCACGCTTTTCACATTCCTACGTCAGGGATCCTATGCACTTTTACCCATAGATTCATATGGATTCTTTCTATTTTGACGTGAGGGTATCATACAAATACTAGTGCAGAATATATACTACTAGTGCTACTAGTAGCAGGATATGTTCTGTATATACTAGCAGACCCATTTTTCATACAGGAAAAATACGTTTCGTTTTGGACATAAAGGGATGAATTTGGATTGAAAGGGCAGCGAAAGTGTCACTGTTCACGGTAATCCCATCCCCACATTGCAACATCAAAGTAAATGAAAGAAACCAGCCTGAACCTCATCTATGTTGAAAATTTTATGAGTCAAGAGGAATGAAGTCACAACATAGTCACTTTCCATTTTATATACTAGAAGATGATACGTGTCATTGTCATCACCATAGGTATTCTGCCATTATTTGTAGATCACTTGTTTTAAATTTAAAGCTCACGGTCTCCACCTAATCTCTTCATCTTTATTCCTTATTATACCCTAGTGTATAAAGGTGGATTCACATACGTAATATTTGTAGACATCTAATTTCTTTGTTGTTCGTAAGCGCATTTTTGCTTATGGGCAAAGAGACCGAAGCGTTTTACTAAGTTATCAGATATGAATGAACGACCTTACTATATATTGAAATAAAAAGCAGTAACTGTTCATGTTCATATATATGTAGGATATGAAAAATCCGGATGGAAATTTTACGTGGTACTTACAATCGATTACGCGCTTTTCTACACACACATCTACCACGTTTCTCGACCTACCTCAAGCCAAATTATATGCGAACTATTTTGGTGTTTGTACAAGTTGGTGTGGTTTTCTTTTTAATTAGCGCGTACCTGATGGTCAACCTTCCTTCCCTCAAACAGGAAAAAAATATTCGTTTTTGTTGAGAAAAAAGTAAATGAGCATAATTACAGCATAGCTAAAATACGTAATTTACTAAAACTTTAATCTCAAACCAAAACCAAAGCAAAAAAAAAAAAAAAGTTCGTTCTCTGATATGGAATTAACACCATCTCATATATATTGTGTTCAACGTGCTAAATTATTGTATTTATAAACTTTATATTATTCTTAGTTCATAGAAAATGTATACTTTAATATATGAGTATTTATTTGATACCTTTATTATGTTTTGTTTTAAAATACATTCAACATTTCTTTACAGGATAAATTAAACGAGAGAGAATTGTACGATATACATGTATAATATTGAGATGTATATAAGGTTGGCTCAAAGTGCTATAATATAGCGTTAATAACCAATAGATGGCAGCGTATGTCTCCTATCTTTTCAATTGCACTTTCTAGATAGCTACAATATTCGTAATAATTCAAGCTAATTCATGAGGAGAATATTCCAACTTTGCCCAAGGACAAGTTTAATAATCAGAGACTAACCCGTGCAGTTATTTTTATATTTTGTTTCCTTTTATTGTAGAAGCTTCATTATTGAGGATATATTTCAGAACAGTTGAAATAAATGATCTGAATAATGGAAAAAACAAAGCATCGTGATTACATGGATTATTCTGTGATTATCACGTGTTCCCATCTAGTGCTAATACTAGAGTTTTTACACTTACCTTAGTCAGAGGGTAAAAGTGAGGAGAACGTGGGGGACGCCGTCCTCCCACCTCGCAAAAAATATGTACGGTGTTCCCTAGTTCCTAAAAAATCACAATGAGCAAAGATAGGCAGGGGGAACGGTATCAGAGATGAAGTGGGTCAGTGGGTCGTGGGTCAATAGCATGTGACCCACAGTGACCCACCACCCACCGTGACCCACTTTGACCCACCACCCACCGTGACCCACAGCGACCCACCGACTCAGTATGATCTACCGACCCTCTCTGCTCACTGCATTGTAGACAGTATCTTCTGAAGACTGGTAAATTTGTCTTCGTTTTACTTTCAAGACCTTCATTTCCCTTCCTTTTCCACTTGTTTCTGTCTACTTACCTGAGGTGAGTATATCTAACCAAGTGAAAAAAGAACTTCAGGACTTTTGGATATTGATATTTGTAATTGTAATAATAGCAATAGGATTTCTACTACTACTTGGCTTTCGAGGTCTGTGAGTTTTTAGAGGAGCTAACTACTGGAAAAAATACATTTTTAAATCACTGTAATATACAAATTATTATATAAAGAATTGAATGTAATTATGTGTGCCTGATCATCACGGTCAAATTGCAAAGTCAAATGAAATGACTTTTGGTATATAGTTAGGCCTTAATCCAAAGTGGGATGTTATATTGTTTTCATTATAATGCAAAATATCCTAACGAGGTAGTGAGGATCCGAAATTTTGCGGAAAAAAAATAATAAGTATCTCGCACGCCGTTAAATTTACGGAGCTGAAATTCAGTGTATTAACTCTTTATTGAAAATAAACAATGTGTCCTAGCATTTTTTCAAATTCTCCTTTATGTGTGTGTGGGAGAGGGGGCACTTTCAATATATGGAAAATTGGTAGTGAGTTGGTTTGTAAAAATGATCGAAAACGATCGATGTTATTTAAGAAAAAAATCAGAAATAAAAAATACAGTGCTTGGCTTCATATATCTATTGCTTTTTACTATAATAATTGCTAAAGCTTATGTTTATTATATGGAGCGCTTATAGCACAGGGCAATCAACCCTAAAAACTTGTGACTAAAATAGGCATACAATTTGTACTGTAAACTTAATTACACGGAAATTTTAAATTTGGATTTTACGCATAATTATATGAAAAATTTTACACTTTTTTCCCTTTACGTTGATCTACTTACCTTGATTTGGAACTTTCAAATTTCATCCTTTTTTCCACTGAAAAGTATTGATAATTCAACAAGGAAATAATTATACTATGATAATTTAATTTAAGTTCATCGTAATTTGGCACATGGCGAACAGCAGTGTGGTAATTGAAGGGGAAGGAGGGAAATTCCCATTCACCTCTGAACACTTTCCAGGAACCTCGTTCCCTTTCGCTTTCTAGACGGGGGAGGGAACTTGGTAATGGCATCAGACTTACAAAAATTAAATTTATAAACAAATAAGAAATCGTCAGTTTATCAGGCTTTAATTGATAATTTATTCACAAGATTCCCTATCGAAGGCGTGGTAGATGAAGTTTCTGTTCTGTGAGTCGACATTGCCAACTGACATGGTCGATATGGAAAAGATGTTGTATGGTGATAGAGAGATTATACTTCTTGCTGAGTATTTCAAAACTGACTAAGAAAAATTGTTATCAGACTTAAGTCTAACAAGCAGATTGTCGATGAGGAGTTGCAGAAATCGGGTAGAAGTATTATCAATTTCCACGACAGCGTGCGAACAGGGATTTCCCGTTATGAATTTACAGATGACTGATATTAGAAATAGACTAAGTGCTCAAGCATTGTCTAACTTGTTGTTCATCAATGTTAATGGCCCACCGCTAGACAAGCTCAAAGTACACGAGCTAGTTATTTCTTGGCTGAAAGATGGACATCATTCCGCTGTGGATGATTTACCACGAAAAAGTTACCAACAGGAAATAAACCCGATTTCAGATTTGTTTTAAGGTGGAAAATTACGAGTTATAGAAAATGTATACTTGTATTAGTAATGGCTTATTTGTGTTATTCAACTTTGTACCTATTTTTTAGTAAGTCTCTTCTATGCTTTAGGTAAACTACTTTGAACAAATATTCATAGTAATTGCAATTATGCATATTTGTAACTTAAATTTAACGTGGTGTTTTAGTGATTACACAAATTACAATTATGAGCATACTTTATGGAGATGCTCTCACATAGGGTACCCGAGCACCTTTATAAACTATGAAAAACTTATTTTTCAAGTTTTTTGTGAGAAAAATACTGTGAACTGAGAACCCATAACCTTTTCCATATTGTACAGGGGTATTTTCCTGCGAATAGAAGTTTCTTTTGGAATGCGTTGAGAAATTAACACTTGCAAGAATACTCTCTTAGTACAATTATAATTTAGGCACACACTAATTTCCCCCCACCTCGAACTGTTTCAATTTCCTCACTGACAAACACTTTACAATTTTATATCATAAAGGTCAGATCCACCGTTATTCTAACAGAGTGGTGCTTGAGCGATTGACTAGAAATTCAAACTCCGATTAGTGACAATTTCACAATCTTGTTTTATTACAAGTGTAAACTCTTTAGTCAGTACAGAAGAGGCCGTGGATCGCGTTCAGAGTTGATGACGATGGATTTTGGTTAGTCAGAATAGGTCACAGTGGATGAGAGTGGTTCATGGTGGGTGGTGGGTCACGGTGGGTCAGAGTGGGTTACGGTGGGTAGTGGGTTATGGTGGGTCAGAGTGGGTCACGGTGGGTGGTGAATCATGGTGGGTCGTGGGTCAGAGTGGGTCATGGTGGGTGGTGGGTCAGTGTGTCGTGGGTCACGGTGGGTGGTGGGTCAGTGGGTCGTGGGTCACGTTTTCATTGATCCACGTCAACTCTGAACGGTATGACGTCATGCCGACATCTACCTTTTCAAATCTACTTTTACCCCTGACCTTAATTAGATAGACACTTCGTTTAAGAATGTTATTTTGCATAATAGAATGTCGGACATAAGAAAGTGCGCACGATATATATTGAAGTGCCAAAAGTCATCGGATATCTATCTACATAAGTGCAAGTTATACCAGAGCACGGAAAAGTACTACAACAAAGCGTGGCAGGGACGCGACAAGTCGCTAATAGTTAGTTCCCTGAAGAGATGTACAATCATGCAGCTTAGATTGGCACCCATACTTCGGTGGTTGTTGCAGGTAGAGAATCATGGGCACGAATAGCCTGTTCGTGAGTCACAGTTGCCGATGGTCAATGGTTATAAGTTGTTGGGATATCCTGCATTGATTTATTCTGTCTGTTCACACGTTGTTATAATGGTGCTCACACATTGTAAAACGCTTGGCAATATTCTGTATTACATTGTTTTACTGTGTGGATATGATAGCTCAACATAAAACACGATTTATAAATTTCAACATGAGTCGCCACTTCTTATAAAAGAAGAAAAACTATCCACAAATTAATCCCCTTTAAACTTCCAAGTGTACAGATCCGCTGCTTCGGACCATCATCTATTATGATTTCATCACTCTAGGGCAGATTTTACTAAATCTCAGCAACGGTTATATATATATATATATATATATATATATATATATATATATATATATATATATATATATATATATATATATATATATATATATATGTGTGTGTGTGTGTGTGTGTGTGTGTGTGTATTCTGAAGGACCATTTATTATTCCACTTATATATTAATAATTTTCCCTGTAACTATTTACATGTAACAGCTTCTCTATTCTACTATACAGACAACAAATTTTAACTTTTTTCATGCTTCGGAAAGTAAAGTACATTTTCTTATCCAAATGAGGATGCTGAATACGAAAATAAAAAGAAAAATGATGAATTGGTTCAAGTTTATGTGTAATCGATAGAAATGTATGTTATGTAGTGTTGACACTTAGATTCTTGAATTTTCTATTTGGTCTTTCACTTAAGTAGCTATTGCTTCAATTCTGTTCATCCGATTATCTTGGTTCATATGTCATTCACTTCAGAATGAACCAAGCTTGCAAATGGTACTATGCGCATGTGTACATAATGTATAATAAAAGGGAAATTTAAAGTAAAATTGGAAATTCCCTGTCCAAAAATACATTTTTTCAAATGTAGCACCCCCTGATACGGCCTCGACTAAAGGCACCCAAATATAATATACCTTTGAAACTACTGTAGCTCATAAGTAATACATGTGCCAAGTTTCATTGTAATACCTATAATAGTTCTGACGGAAAAAAATATTTCTCAGTTCTGTTGGACAATACCAAATTTCATATAGGAAAAAGTGAGATAACTATAAAATCAAATGAATCCGAACAGTATTATTTATTTGAGTATCATGACTTATACGTCATTCTCTTCAGAATAAAACAGGCTTTCAAATGGTATAATGATAATGTGTGTGTGTGTGTGTGTGTGTGTGTGTGTGTGTGTGTGTGTGTGTGTGTGTGTGTTTTATACGAGAAAAGTGGTAATTGGGATAAAATTGGGAATTTTCCGTCCAACAACAATCGGCAAGAGCAGAGTTGCTCCAGTAGCCCTGATATCGTTTCTCCATCATAGATATAACTTGGTAGAAATGTTTTCCATGATCATCAATGATTGCTCCGCAAGTTTTTGGGAAGAAATCTATGTGGGAGTGCAACATATGCATTTTTATTGATACTTTACACCCTATTGCTTGGTAGAAGGTATTAGGTGCACCTATAATTCCTTATAGTTCCGAGACCGTTCGTTTCCCAAAACATTCGTCACCACTTTTCGGAAAGAATCTCATGCAACCCTCTCCTCATTTTCTAACACTGCATCAAATTCAGGATCATTGAGGAGTTAGCGAATTTGAGTGCCAATAAGGGTTCTTACCTGATTTTAATTTCAGCAATTTGTTGAAGTTTACGCAGAATATATTTGAAGAATGTTTCCAAGCGTCTATGAAGCCGCCATTCATCAAGATTATCGTCTATGTTAAGTTTACTCATAAGACCAGTTAGGCCTACATTGTTACACCGTAATACGTCACTTTCCACTGAAAATACTGTTTAGGGATTCTGACATGTTCAAAAAACGAACACTTTTAGATCTACAGAATAAGCTCCCCATTTCTTGAGTTTGGATGCCAGCAGTTCTGCGCCAGTTATTGACAACCCCGGGTAATTTAATTCAGGTTGAGTATCATATGGTGAATAGATAATGATATTTTGGTTCTGTGAAGTTACGATCGGTGGAAGACAATGAATCTGTAGCAGAATTTGATAATGTGCGTCGACATTGCTCGCCTTTTGCTCTTCATCGGATGAAACACTGGAGTAAGGTACAGGAAGTTGTGGAACCTTTAGTTCTTCAGAGTTTGGCACAGTGACGAACATTTCAAGGAATATTTGAATAAGTAGCAGTCCACTTTTTTCTTTTTTGGATAGACCTTTAATCGGAAGAACTATGCAAAAGTAGCAGTTTGAAGTATGATCTGTCGGTTCTCTCCATATCATTGGAACTGCAAATGGCACGCATGACCTTTTTCCGTGTAGCCAGTCCCGCAATTTTGTAGAACAAGTATTACAAGATATATGTGGTGCTCACTTCTTGTCCACATCTCTCACTTTACAGCCAAAGTACAAATGATAGGGTTTCTTTAAGATAGGAGCGAAATTCCACTTTTCGCTTCACTTCGTTAAAAACAACAATTTGATCTGCACTGCAAACATATTTACGCGACATGTTTCTACTTAGTATAGTCATAGAACGATAAATAATAATAATAATAATAATAATAATAATAATAATAATAATAATAGCACCACCCACCCAATATCTCACCACGACTACGTCCGAGATAGCAAATTGTAACTACAAAAGAACGTTACATAACATGTTTTCTCTGGCAAACTCTTCAATACAAACTAAACCGTGGAGTGCTTGATATTTCTTTGTTGGCGATGAAGTGGGAGCAATATGGATAGCCAGAGACTACGCAGGAATTTATTTCTGGAGGGGTCCTAAGCTTTTCAGTTGTCCAAATACAATTTGAAGTTAAATTATATTAAAATTTGTAAAATTGCACCTTAAATTAGGCTAAATTTACAAACAAGTCGGGGTGTCAAGACCCACAGGATCCACCCCTGCGTATGTCCCTAAGGATAGCATTGAAACTAACCTTCAAACAATGGGAGTTTGTTGAAATAAGTAGACAGCTCCTGTTGCCACGAACCCTTAATTTGCTCAGCAGAGCACATCGGGTGATAACGTATTTGTTTGAAACCCGAACCAATCTTGAACAGCACCCTAAAATTAGTAAAAATTGGTTAGTTTTATCAAGCATTTTCACTATTGACCAGTGTTATTTTATAATTTACTGCACGCTTTTACATTCAAAACTGAGTTGCATCAGCGACATGATGATACATTTACAACAAGTCTTTGTTTAGTCACGTGTACCACTATGGTACTGTAATATTCCAAACGTTATTACTTCAGTAGAAACATTTTAAATAATTTGATCCTCATCCAATAAGGCACTTTTCATTAGTTCTGTGAGGCTTTTTCTTCTTAAATTTTAAGATATATTTATATCTCTTGCTTTAACAGCAACTAGAAACTTCTTCATTCTAGCGGTGAAGAAACTTGTAGAGTAAACAGAGTTCAATGAATCCTCTTTCTTTCCGGAATTTCTTTCCAACGGCACAACATATAAGCCGATGAGAACCTCTTGGACATTTATAAACACACTCTAATTAACTAATCACGAACACTTTCCCAATAAAAAAAAAACAAAAGCGAAAACCATAATCAAAATTACATAAACAAATTGGATCACACACACAAATGGAATATTAAAAAAGTGTAGGTGAAAAACTGAACGCTACACTCTTTCTTTCTGTTTCTTTTGACGCGGTTTGCCTATGCATCGCTGGCCGTGGTCGTTCAGCACACTATGTAGAGAGAAATGTTCAATATCCGGATAACTTCCAATTTTGCATACCAATTTGATCTACCAATTTGGTCTACGATAACATACAGTTAATCTATTAGGTAATAATTTGATAGATATTGAAAAATCTATTGTGAGAAAAACATTTTATCGACTTTAAGAAGATAACAGTGACCTAGTAATTTAATATGTGATTCTACTTCGTTTTATAAAACCATATGCTCCTACAGATGATCGGTTCAGATTAACGCTAACGAGTTCAGTTTAGGTAGCAGCACGCCCAGAAAGCTATTAAGTAGTTCGAAGATGTTGTTTGTTAACTTGCAACGAGGATACTAGGTTGTTATTGTATGTGAATGATCATGTGGGTCCGAAAATTACTGCTTTTGGGGATGGCTATATTTGTATTCTCTCTGATCATAGTTCTATCTATACCCAAGTAAGTACATAGAACATAACAAATGGTTTCCGAAACTGATCAATGCTGTTTCTCGCAACAAAACGGACACCTCTGGTGTCGGTGAGCCCTCTAATATTAGATATCGTATTAGGTATATTAGGTTTTTGTACCATTGTAATCTAATACTTTAAACCATTCCCTTTCTATACACTCTTTTATTTATTTTATTGTATTGTAATTATTTTGTACAAAAAACGGAAAACTCTGTGAAAAAATAATACAATTTACACATAAGATAACATTTCTCTTTAAGTTCCTTCGTGGCTAAGCGGTTAGCGTACGAGCCTCTGCTGTGAGAGACCCGGGTTCAATTCCCGGCGGGAGCTCATGGACCCCCAGCCCTATATCCTACCATCAAAATGAAATTGTAAAAAACTTTCCAGTCCCGAACCTCATCTATATTGAAAATTTTATTGAGATCGGTAGGGTGATTCAAGAGTTATTAAGTTACAAACATAGGTTCTTTTATTTTTATTTTTATTGAGTTTTGTATATTTTCACTTCCTGTTCTTCCCCTACGTTGCTCCGTCAAAGTGAGATTATAAAAGAAAACATTCCAGGCTTGATCCGCATCTATGTTAAAAGTTTGATCGACATTGGTTGTTTGATTCAAGAGTTATTAAGTTTTGTTGGTTTTATATAGCTCCAACTTTTCTCCCTCCCCTAAGTTTTACCGTCAAACTGAAATAATAAAAACACACCCGGGCCCAAAAATCATCTATGTTGAAAATTTGATCGAGATCTGTTGAGTGGTTCAAGAGATTAGGAGTCAGACACATAGTCACTTTCAATTTTCTAATATAGATTCCTTACATGTGAGGACGTCTTAGTGCAAAGAAGTTTTCTTGAGCAGAATTTCTCGTTTGTTTCTTGCTTGCTTCCTTGTATGGTAGACCAGAAATACCAAGCGTGCAACTTTATTTTACTTGGTAAAAATTAAATTAAGTTTAAAATCAACAATCATTCATTTTACTTTTAATTTTTACAGAATGTACTTACTTACTTCACAAACTTGTAAATAGTAATAAGGATTAATTCAAAAAGTAATTATTGTTAAATTATCCGTAACAAAGACAATTTCAAATTTTATCATGCCATTTGGTTTGTTCATTATGAAAGGCTCACAAAGCAATTTCCTAATATCATGGGATTCACTATTTGGGAAGCACTTACACGTCATTAGAGCATGTAAGACCTGTAATGGATTTAAACTTCTTAAATATTAATCTTTATTAATATTTTCCTTTTCTCTTTTTCTTTACTTCTAGTTAATTCACTTCCCCTAATTGTTCAGATAGTATCTACTTTTTTCCCTCCGACACAAATTTTCTAGAAACTCAAGTACTCTTTGACTTATTTAATTGTGCTAAACAATTTCAATGCCATCCTCGGTTGCTGGTTATGACGCTCGGGTCAAAACCATGCGTCCGTCGCATCGGATAGATTTTCTTCGCCTGCCTGGAATACCAGCCTCGTGTTGTTGACTGTTTAAATGAACTCCTTGACAAGAGTCGCCAACACCAAAGGACGGGGAAATTGTGGCTGATCCTCTTTCTCTCTCTCTCTCTTTCATCCATCCTTCTCTGGACTCGGTGAAACCTGAGCGTCGATCATCATCACAGTCGCTGAATATTCATGGACTGTGGCGTATTTTCTCGCGAGAGATTGGCCTCAGCACCTGACCGAGATACATACCATATATCCCTTAATAGCGGTATGGACTGTAGAAGTTATAAACACACCTGTGTTCTCATCTCCTTGTACACGATATGTACACATAGCAGGAATCCCACTATATCCATCATGAATTTAGTGCCTCTGATTTTTTTTCTTTTTCGTTTCAGGAGAAAGAGGAGGAGCGAAACTGGTTTATATATAATTTGTACCTATGCTGCGTTGAAAAGGCATTGGTTTCTCTGCAGCGTTCACATTTGGTGTCTGGGTGTTTGGAAAGTTTTACGTAAATTAAACGCAAATCAACAAACAGTAAGTAATCCGGAGAATTTTGTAGCTTCATCAGTAATAAGTCTTCCTGGTTTAACTGCTCTGAGGATTTTATATACAGCACCGTAAACAAGGAACTTACAACAGTATGTTTTAAATGTCGGCATTTTTATTCCATATTTTAATGTGATTAAAGAAATATAAATGTTCTCTCGCGATTCTTTAAGTATAATAATATAGTGGCTTAGTACTACTCGCAGAGTTGATTCACGGTTATGTGAATTGTGAAGGGGAAGAGACGCGCATGGAGTTTTCTTAGAATTCTCTTATTTTCTATGTTTTTTCTCATCACAATATTTTTGAAACCCACGTTTAGTTACGTTTATTTTCCTTTAATCCCCATACTGTAAGAATTTAAATAAAAATTTCACTATACGTTAATTATTTTTAGTGAGGTTCTTAAATAAAAATAATTCTTAAATTTAAAATATGAGTGTCGTTTCGACTAAACAAGGCAATGATAGTAAGAATGGAGGATTTGTTACTTAGTTGCCGAAAGCGAGTACTTCGAGAAATTCCATACTTATTGAATTCATTTACTTATAATTCCAAATAGTAGCACTCACACGACCAGAATCGGTTGAGTTGAGTTGATTTTAGTTTAGCGTCCCTTTCAGCAGCGAGGCTATATGAGACGTGGACCTACTGATTAACGTGGAATCCGAACCACATGAGCTCCCGCCGGGAATCGAACCCGGGTTTCCCACGCCAAAGGCGCGTACGCTAACCGTTTAGCCACGGAGGAGCTCACTACCAGAATCGGGACGAGATGTACATTTTCAACGAACTTAAAAAGTTCGTTAGTGAATTCTGTATGTCTGTGTACGCAGGAATTTATTTTGGGGTGTCCAAACTTAATAGAAGGATATTTTATATTAAAATTTCTAAAATTGTCCCTAAAATTAGGCTAAATTTACACAAAAGTCGAAATTTCGGAAAGGGTCTGGACTCCCAGGACTCACCCTTTGAGCCCTTCTTTCATTACAGCATCAAATACTATCTGAAAGAATTTATCTAATTTTTCGCGTTAGTCTTACCGTTCCCGAGATATTGACCAAAAAAGTTTCGATTTCGAGATTTTAAGGAGAAATATCTCGGGAGCCGTAACTCATAGAGAGATCATATTGGTGTATGTGAATACCTAAGAGGATGGTAAACATTTTGGTACCAAACAGTAATCGGTAACCACTGGCCAACTAACCACCGTTCCCGAGATATTGGCCAAAGAAGTTCGGACTTCGGGAGATTTAACAAGCTATATCTCAGAAACCGTAAGTCATAGGGAGATGATATTTTCCGACATTTTCAATTTTGAGCCCTCCATTGTGAGCATGTGTCTTCGTAAAACAACGTATCATAGAACATTTTAACAAAACTCTTAAATAAACATGTGGAAAATATTTAGTACTCAAGGAAATTCTAAATGGATAGATATATTACAAGAATTCTTTAATGAGTATAATAGTAAAGTACATAGAACAATTGGTATAAACTCGTGTAGAAGCTAATAAGAAAAATTAATTCATTTTAAGTTTATTCTGGCAATGCTCTTGGAGCATTCTCAACTGGTTAAATTTGAGACGAGGCGAGAATATTTCAATTTTCGTCTTGTTTACGAAATGAGAATTATCATAAGTCAAAAAATATTGGGAAACATGTCCTTAACCATAATTGCAGTAAACCCATCGTTAGTGCTTCAAGAGCAGGAGCAGAGTTCACGCACCTCGAAGTAGGAAAATTGAATGAAATATTTGAGTTTAACATCCCTCGATTATGCCCTTTAGGCTAAGGGGGATTTTGATTAACGCAAGTGAATGATGTTGGAAGAATTGATGGAATGTGAAAGTGGAAGAAAAGGAAGTGCCCCGACAAAACCCATAAACACGATGTTGTCCACCAGAACCTTACTTGGCTGGGGATGAACTAGAGACCCCACGCACCAGAGATAAGCACTCGACCACTGAGCCATCGTGCCCTCCTACCTCGACGTAGAAGTTATTCACATTTTATTAGTTCAACCTAAAAATATAACATTCTACTGGGAAGTTTACACGCAGTTGTTAGTGTGGTTAACCCCTAGTGGCACGGTTCGATGGTTCGATTCCTGTCTAGCGCTTACCTCTCGTGCCTGGAGTCCCTGATTCGATCCGCATCCAAGTAAGTTCGTGGTGAACAACAAGTTCGTAGTAACAATCAATATACTAAAAGCATATATTACTTACTTATTAGATTGAAGCTGATTAGTGTATCGATTGATAACTGACTATTTCTTTCTTGTTTCAACAGTGTTGCTATTGTGCTTCTGAATAATAATATAGTATTGAAATCTTTCGCAAGCCTATTGTTCGTTTCATTAAATTTTCACGCCTGTGCTGTGGTCTGATTTCAGAAGTTTATTTTGCTGTGTGATATGAATGTTGCATTGACTTTGTAATTTCTCTTGCTGTCAGTGTCTGTGTGTGTGAAGTAAAATTGCAGCTTCCAGTGTAAAAAGAAGATTCTATACTGAAGATTGCGTCAGGTATGATTTTACGTTCATTGAGATAGATTATATACAACTATCTCAGTGTGTTGGGTATGCTGTCATTGACAATGATGCTCTCCGCCCATCCGATTGGAACGACGTTTGTCAATGCTACATCCAACTCTCAAGACAGATCTAAAGATTTTCTTTTTTTTTTTTTTTAATTGCGAAAAGCAACTCGCTGAAACGTATAAACTTTTCACGAGCAAAGTGAGAAGGTGGTGGAAGAGAAGTGGAAACTTTCTCTTCTAATAACCAAAGATTAAAAAAGAAAAAAAAAATCATATTATTGGTGATACTTTTATCAAACCTTACATACTTAAGGCAACCAAAATTGTATTTAATAAAGAAAGCCAGAAAAAAATTCCAAAACACCACTTTCAGGTAATTCTGTAAAATGTAGAATTAATGAAATGGCCTTGGATTTAAAAGACCAGGGAGGTACCTAGTTGAAAAGGTAAAAAAGAAAAAAAAATCGACCAGGGAGGTACCTAGTTTAAAAGGTTAAAAAAGAAAAAAAAAGCAACTATTTGCTCTGCTTTTACCCACTCTTTACAGCTTCGGGATATACTACGTACATAGTTGTGGAACGAGAATCTATGATACAGTGCACCATATAAACACATCCTATTACATGTCGGTAGTTCAATGCATAATGAAGATATTTCTGTAGTGTAGACAGAGTAACACTTTAACCCTTTAGGAACGGCTATTTTAAATCAGTGTTTCTTCAAAGACTAATAATAATAATAATAATAATAATAATAATAATAATAATAATAATAATAATAATAATAATAATAATAATAATAATAATAATAATAATAATAATAAATTAAAGTTCTATTAATATAGTTTTATTTATATAGAATGATTTATTTGACAAAATAAAATCAAATTAGGCTCCTCATAAACCACACCTGTCTTTTCTGTCCACATTGTGTGTTTATATATCACACCCATCATCAGTGTTCATAGTTTGAAGGAAATTTAGCAAGAAGGGGATTAGGGAATTTTTCGATAAAATGTGAAAATCCACAGAAATTTTCGTGTTTACAAGGAAAGATCCCACAAGTTATCGCTCAAATCTGATTGCCACATAGGACATCTGATAGAGCATCATGAGAAACACTGGCGCAAATCCCGGGGGAATGAGGGGGACATTTCCCCTCCAATCTTGGAACTGGGGGAACTGTCCCCCCAATAATCCGATTTGAAATGTGTTTTGGGGAAAGAAATGTGATGATTTGTGTCCGGTTGCCACAAAGGAAAGTGAGATAAAATTTATGTATATATTTGTAACAATCTCACCTGTCCCTTCCCAATGTTGAAGACAGATTTGCGCCGCTGATAAGAAATGAAAATTAGCAAAACGTAAGAATAGGATAGACCAGAAGGATAGGACCTACGGAGCTTCAACATTTGAATGTCCAAAGAATTATATCATTGAATTATGTACGTTTAAAGTAAATATCTTCAAACCGTTAAAGCAATAAAAACAAAATGTGCACAATATAATGAGAACAAAATGAAGCAGTGTAGCCAACTCAGTACAAAAGTATTTTGTTTGCAATAGCACTATACACAAATATGTACAGATTTATTTATTTGTTTATTTAGAGAGATGAATACTACAGATAAAGATACCCACTTACAGTATTCAAAAAACATAAACAGACAACAACATTACAATAAATAGACAAGTGATAATTTTAATGACTTGTTAATCATTGATTCTGGCACTTCAAGAATTTACTACTGTACTTTTTAAAATTTAGTGAAGGACATTCTCAATATATCAATTCTTGGATCAACCACATAAAGTTTGTTGTAGAGGTGACACATGCTCCAAGTAGGTGAGTTTTTCATCATATTTGTTTTTAATGTTCTACAGTGAAATTAGCTAGCTTTTGCACGTCTTCTAACGCTGGGAACTTTAAGTAATTACGACACTTGGAATTTCAAGTAATTGCGACACTTGGATTTTGTTGGTTAAAATTTTATGTAAAAGACCAAGCAACCAAACTTTTCTTCTGCTGCCGAGGGATATAATTAGGGATGGTATCAAGACGAGACGAGACGAGACTTTGTACAGTCTCGGTCTCGTCTCGGTTGATAAATAACGGTCTCGGTCTCGTCTCGGTCAACAGATGCTTGTCTCGATCTCGGTCTCGGTCTCGAGTACCAAATCTCGGTCTCGTCTCGAAAGTCTCGAAATAAATAGTGTGAAATTAAAATAATGAAAGTATTATTCTCTTACAGTCTGTCGTTTCCGGTTATTTTTTCCTTTCATTTTGACTTAGAATTATCGTATAGTGTACCTCTTCATAGCTAATTTGCTAGTGCTAATGCTTTCCATGCGCGTATTACAGGTTCAATGATCAGTCGGTATATCACCCTAAAACCCTAATAGAATCCATTTTTCACTTTCAGCAATAGACTTTGTCTCAGATAGCCTCAGAACTGCCTATACAATTAAACTTTATTAAATTAACTCCAGTACTATACAGTAGTTTATTTCCTTCTTTTGAATCAGAATTGTTCAATACCTCCTAACGGATAACGCAATACATAGCAGCACGAATGTATTTAATCGTACCGAAATTGAAACTTTACAATTTCTCATTATTCAATACATTCTGCTTTGACTGTAATTTTAAAAACAGAATATAACGTTCATTTTCTTAACAAATAGGGTAAAGTATTACTACAATATACGTATTTTGTTTGAAATTGATGAAATGCTTTATTACCGTTTCACATCTCCGTGTTTAATTGACACTAATGAACAAACTCCATGGCTCTGGATAAGTAGCTTAACAAATAAAACACAGTTCTGACCAGAGCAAAATGAAATATATTAAAAATTACACTTGCAATGTGTTACAGTTTCACCAGAGTGTTTGTGTCTGATGAAGAGGACGTTAGGTCCTTGAAACTGTAACACATTGCAAGTATAGTTTTTAATATATTTCATTTTGCTCTGGTCAGAACTGTGTTTTATTTGTTAATTGACACTTTATAACAAGAAAGTCCTGAACCTTGTGGTGGGAGCTACTACACTCATCTTTGCTATGTGAGGTCTCGAGTTGGATCACAAAACAAGTTAGATTCAAAGTCCGATGTTTCGCATAGTTCGCGTCTCATTTTAAGTGCATTCTGTTCTTATACTAGTTCATAAGGTCGTAATGCATTACGTAAGCATATATCCAGTGCCGTAACATAGATTAATCTTATTCTTGAGCTCTCAACGGTGCATGCAATCTTTATTCGAGAAACCTAATCTTGCGTTTATTACATTGAAATTTTATATTGATTGAAAATTAGTTGCAAAACATGGACATACATATTATATGAGTATATAGGTAATTCGAGTTATCTGTATCTAGTTTTTCTCATTCGCCAAAACAAGTGATTCTTAACTTTCTAATTTTCTTTTGTATTAATTTTCGTAGTTTTGCTGCAACATGATGGATTGAATATCAAAAATACTTTTTTCGCTCTATGAATTTCATTAAATTTTGGATCCAGTTTTACCCTACCTTACCTAGTAAAAGTTATATATTTAGTCTTAGTTGAGGAACCAGTTTTTCGCTCCTGTAAAAATTACGAAATTATGACTTGGTTTAGTTTACCTCTGAGGTCCAGATATAATAAAATCATCACCATCATCATAATCAACCATTATCAATCAATTGCTGGATGAAGGTCTTTTCAAGTCTTCTCCACAACTATCTAACGGGCAATTCTTTTCCAGGTTAATCCTATAGTGGCTCTTGATTTCGTCACACCTTCTTGTATGCGGAGGTTCCCTAGGCTGTTTTTGTCTCGTGGTATCCAGTCTAGAATTGTTTTCGTCCGTCGATCATAATTTCTTCTTGCAATACGTCCAGCACACTTTTCAGCTCATATTAAATTATTTCATTAGCACCATCAGTATTCATTTCCATATATTTGGGCTAAAAATAGTTCGAATTCGCTACTTTCGGAGTACAGACACGCTACTTTTTAATCATCGGATCTGACAACACTGACTGAATGATTTAAATCAACTCAATGTAAGGACCCCCATTTGGTCTAGCGGCTAGAACTCTTGATTTCGGTTCGCGTGGTCCCGAGTTCGATCTCCGGTAGGGGTAAAGTTGAGCGACCGAAGTGGTTCGGATTCTACTATAATCATTAGCTCCACGTCTCCTTTAGCCGCCCTAGCATAACTGTGGGACGTTAATCTAAAACAAAACAAAACAAAAGTGAACACTGTGTATTACTAACTGTAAGTTCTTGAATAATTGCATATAGCTATATGGTATGGATCGAGTTTGAGGTGGTCGGTGGTCAAACTAAAGCAAGTGAAATGTAATTCGGGTGCAATTAGAGCTTTTAATTAAGCACGATCTTAATCTAAAGTGTACACCAGGCCTAAGGCTTAAGGGGAACAACTAGTGTTACTGAAAATGTATCAGTTACATTTAATCTCAGTTACAATTTGCATTTACATGTATTGCTGGAACGAAGATTTAAACATTAACATTATAAGTAGCCCAAAGACTATGAAAAACATGGTCTCTTGAAAGCATTCTTGCATCATAAAACAAATTACGAGTAATTTTAAAATATTTTGCAGTTTATCTACGTTATTTGCACATATTTAGAATAATATTTAGCTATCTATTTAAGTGGGCAACGCTGCTTAAAATAATGTAACTGCAACTTGTTATTAAAACCACCAAAAACTGTTGTAATGTTATAGAAGCAAAGGAAAGCAATAATCATTATAAAAATTTAATAAAAATGCGTCATTTTAAGTACTATAACAATCACTACCAATGTGTTTGGTATCTCTGAAACGATTTGAAATAACAATTGTTGTAAATGGCGTTATAAGCAGTTAAGTCTTTTGGAAGCATCTGCATGATGAGACGTGATATGTCAGCACGTTTTCGAAAGTCTTTAGAAACATTTAAATTTTCCGTTTCTTGTAACTTTGTTCCTTCATTCATTCGAAATATATTACACCATGATCACAGTATTTGACGCTAAGGTACAGTTGATGCACATTGCACAGTCCATGCCATTTGAGTTATTAGAGATTTCCAAGCTACATAAATAATGTATGGGCTATTGTGGTTTTGTTAAATAACTAAGTATGTAATACTTTACGTAGCGCAATTTGAGAAAATACAACTTTAGTTTGCTTTAGCAACATTGCTTGTTTATCTAGTGATATTGCAGAGTATCAAGAAGAATTTCCCAACTTGGTATAAAATTTCAGCATTTTTAATATAAGTATAGCAGATCCTAGGGGAGGGCTATAGGGACTATAGCCCCCCTTAACGCTCATGTATCCACTGGATAAAATGGCCTTCAATCTTAATTTCTTTACACTGGATAAAGCGGCAAACCATGGTTTAGCCCCTCCCTTGATCATATACTGTGTCCGCGGCTATATATATATATATATATATATATATATATATATACAGGATGGCCCATTTTATCTTTCCACGGGGATATCTCGAACACGGTTCAACCTAACCAAAGCTCAAATAGGAAATGCCATGGGGCACACCGAATGGTGTTGTCGCGGCGCCTCCCGGGGCCGCCTTTCATGGGGTACCAGGACCAAACTTTAAAATTTTAAAGGGAAACATGGGGCGAGTAATACCTCGTTCCATAGATCTTTAAAAAGTAAAAAGTTTTGTGCCAAAAGATTTTTCACATCGGTCACCGTTTTCAAAATGGCCGCCAAGACATGGTGCCTGTATCAGATAAAACGTCCAGTACCACTAGACCCCTAATATGAAAATATTTGGGGATAAATGAACAGAATAAAACTCGTATAGGAAAGCACAGAAAGTATTTATCATTCCACGGCTCGAGTATAATGCAACGGAGAAAAAGATTATTAAAGTATAATTGACATGATGTAAAAGAGGAAATGATAGAAAATGAGCTTTCCGATCTCTGTCCGTAAGTAGGTGAAGCGGGAATGAATGGTAAAATTTCAAATGAGAACCTCACTTTTTATTTGCAATAGATATGGTTTGTCTGAACCACTTGTGTATACAAATGACTGGTACTATAATGAATAAAAATAAGGTGAATAAAAATAAGCTGAAATTCAAGTTTAACAACATTTTACCCGCCCCTTCGCCTCTGATAATTTAACGCATTGCGCACAAGATTTTTGGGACATATCTGCATCAGTATGTGTACCGTTTCGTTACTAAGGATCACAACTGAAATTACCGTTGAAATTTATTCGGAATGTAACTGTGGACATCTCAGTGAAACTCATATTCTATCACATGCAAGAAGACATAGAAGGAAAAGAAGCGAGCAAATATCATGCAGACGACTGTTGAACAAAACCAACGTTTGTAAACATTGTTCTAAAATTGCATTGTTCGACAATTTGGTTTCGCATTTCAGTTGATTCATTTTTGCATCAAACAATTGCCTGCAATCAAAATGGAAGGTACCATTTAACAAGAATTTTACATACTTTATCCCATTACAGAGACATTTATATCTTATAAAAACACATTTCAAATAACTTTGTTTCGTAGATACAATTTGCAAAAACTAAGGCTCTCATTTGCAATTTCACCGATCCTTCGTGCTTCACGCACTTACGGAGTGAGGTTGGAGCGATTGTTTTCTGGGAGTTAGGTTTCTTTCTTTCCATTATGGCACTTTCATTCTAATCATCTTTTCGACTGTTGCAACATTCCCGAGCTATAGAATGATAAATACCCGCTGTGGTTTCCTATTCGAATATTTGTTCTGGTGTTTTCATATTAGTGATACTCGACGTTTTACCTGATGCAGGTACCATGTCTGTGGTCATTTTGAAAACGGTGACCCATATGAACAATCTTTTGCAACAGCACTCTTTAGTTTTTAAAGATATGTCGAACGAGGTATCATTCCCCCCATGTTTCCATTTACAATTTTGAAGTTGCGCCCTGGGCCCCCATGAAGTGTGGCCCTGGGAGTCTCCACGACAATATCAATCGATGTGCCACATGGCATTTTCTATTTGAGTTTCTGTTCTGTTCATTTATGTTCAACCGTTTTCATATTAGTAGTACTGCACGTTTTACTGTATCTGATATAGGCAACATGTCTTGGCGGCCATTTTGAATACAGTGCCCGATATGAAAGATCTTTTGCCACAACGCTTTTTAGTTTTTCAAGATCTATCGAACGAGGTACCACTCACCCCTTGCTTCCATTTAAAATTAAAGTTGGGTCCCGGGAACCCATGCAGGGCGGACCTGGGTGGCAGTGGATTTTGTTTCGGGAGAGGCTTGAGGAACGAGTGAGAAACATTTGCGTTGTACGTGCAATGCAAAAAATTATCACAAATTTATTTCTGGAGGGTTTTGAGCCCGATAACCACCCCCTAAATACGCCATTGTATATCAGTCAACCGTTCTCATACTATCTAACACAGAAACGAAACAAATTTTGAGTGAAGGCAATTTTAGTATTTATCAATATCAATATTCGAGACAAGACCGAGACTTTCGAGACTGACCTAAGTCTCGTCTCGGTCTCGTCTCGATTTATAGAGGTCTGTCTCGGTCTCGGTCTCGTCTCGGTATTTAAAAGTCCGTCTCGGTCTCGGTCTCGTCTCGGTATATAAAAGTCCGTCTCGGTCTCGGTCTCGGTACCATCCCTAGATATAATGTTCAGTTGTTTAACTAAACATTGATGTGTTTCAAATTTAGGGTATATGCATGTTTCCTTGAAAACTAAGTACCTTGCAAATTTTGATTGTATCATTTCTATTTTGCAGCTATGTTGTTTTACTTGCAGGGTTACAGGTGTCAGCAGCGTATTCTAGTTTCGACTTAAATATTGCGTTGTACGGTGTATATCGTTTTTAATGTGTCTTGTTTCTTGAAATCCCTTCCAGTTCTTACCACATACCCGAGGTTTCGATATGCTCGTGTGTCGCTCACAATTCTTTTAACGTGGTTGGAAAATGTTAGTTTTGTGTTAAAGGTGACCCCATGGACTTTAAGTTCTTCTATCCTTTTAATATTGACGTTACCAATGCAATAGTTAAATTTTAGAGGCGTGTTCTTACACGAGTATGACATTATAAAACATTTATTTACATTAAGGTTCAGATCGTGGAGTTGACATCATTTGGAAACAGCATTCATATCATTTTGTAAAGATACCGAGTCATTGACATTACTAATACATCTTTCGAATTTTAAGTCATTTGCATATAATAGGCTGAATGAATTTTGCAGGCTATTGGGAATATCATTAATTAAAATTAAAAATAAAAGTGGGCCAAGGTTTGAGCTCTGAGGTACCCCTGATAGCACTGAGTAACTACCAGTTTGTATACCTCGGTGGGATACACTTTGGTGACGATCTTTAAGATATGAAGAAAAGAAATCAAGCGCAAAATCTGAAAGGTTTAAACATTTCAGTTAGCTTAAAAGGATATGGTTAACTTGATCGAAAGCTTTACTGATGTCTTTATATATAACATCAACCTGCCTTTTGTCCTCAAAATTCGTGGCTATAAAGTCAGTAAGAAGAGTTAGATTTGTAACGGTGGATCTGCCAGGTAAAAAGTCATGTTGGTTAGGGGAGATTATGCGCAGTAAGTGCTATAATAGTCGTTGATAAAGAACACTTTCAAAAAAAACTTTGATGGTGCGCTTAGTATGGCTATTGGTCTGTGGTTTTCGATTTGTCCGTTCCATTACACTTAGGAATAGGGTAAACTGGTGGTTTTTCACTTTGTTGGGAATTAACCTTCTGCCAAGGATAAGTTGAAGATACATGCTAGAGGGCAGCAAGTGAGTGTATCCATCCCTTAATTATATATGTTGGATTCCATTAGGACTACTAGCTATTTTGGGTTTGACCCTTTCTATAGCATTCTCAACTTCGTATAGTACCTCATTTGTACTATATGAGATAGAAACGTCATATAGTACAAATGAGTCAAGAACTTCATTCATTTCGTGTCCTTTAAGAACACAGTCATATGTGGCAGGGTGAGATTTATAAGTAGAAAGAAAGTGTTGGGTGAATGAATTGGCAATTTCTTTATTGCTGGTTAATGTTTCATTCTTACATGTGAGAGTGTTGATTGTCTCTTTCCTATTTTATGGTGTATAAAAGACCAGAAATTCTTTATGTCAAGATTAATATCAATTTCAGTTTCTTTAATGTATTTATTGCATGCCGCATCAATGAGATTTTTTTATTTGAGATTACGTAATTTTTCTTATTGCTTTAAATAGAAGTAAACATTTTCTACACCGAGTTTCCAGTTCTTGTAAGGATTTGATTTACTTTTAAGTGCTTTGATCAATTCTTTCGTGAACTAGCTGGGAAAATTTGAACTTTTCTCATATACCATTTTAAAGTCAGTATTGCGAAAATTTCAAACATAAAATGTGTTTGCTTTTACCTACTTTGTTGCTTTTGTTATATTTCAATGAGAAGTTGGGGATCATGTCCATCAGGTGGTACTAGGGTTTGGGTTTCATTGTGTATGTACAAGTTTTCGATATTGGTGAGAACTAAATCTAATGTTCTAACATTAACGACATTGGTTTTACTTGTAAAATTACAATAACACATAAAGTTATGAAGATCATGACATTTTTGTGAACCTTTACTTAGTTCGTAGCTAGAATTAGTAATTTCCGGTAAATTAAAATGAGCTATAAGGAGTATGCGTGACCCCACTGGACAAACTGTAGAAAAAGTATCAAAGAATCGTTATATATTATCGTTAATTACATTTTCAGTGAACACCCATTGCATTGACATGTCCGGTAAATCAAAAGGAACTGAAGATATTTTATTTTGTATTCCAATAAACACACCGCCTCCACTTTTTTAACCCACTTATGTGTCATGATTAGGGTGAGGCGTTTTGCACTTTTGTTAGAAATTTGATTACGGCTAGTGCGGTAAAAGTGCCATTAGTGGCATCGACCTTATTGAATTTTTTGGGATTTTTTTTTCCGACAACCCCTTACACTGCTCCAACGAACTTTACCGTGTCTGGTTAGGCAATATGCACAATACCAATGACGGAAAAGCTACTTGGGGTCATTTTTAGAGTTGCCTGATGGTTATAATACTATTATTGTATTAAAAGAAATGTGTATCAATGACAGTAAATAATTTAGTTATGTTTATGAGTCAAAGTACAGCCTTTCATATATTCTGCAATTAACCTGTTACGGCAAACTTTATGAAGCAGCCAATCAAGCTATTTGCCTTCTTACTATACAGGATGAGTCAGCACTGTTAATTTTGTCGTGCAAATCCGTTACAGACACAGGTCATGTTTGTTAATTTTAATTGTTTCCTTGGGTAAGTTCCTGCCACATAAAGTATTTGCATCTGTAAAAAGTGTGTCCTATCCTATCAATGTCACACTGTTCATGTTTTTCTATATTATACTATTGGTGTTATTCTGCATTTGAATTGAATTCATAATATGAGACCCAGATTCTTTTGTTACCCTCTGTTACTATGTATCAGACTTCTTCTTGTACATTTTCAGCACACGTAACTCCAACAGTGTGCAACTCTGAATCACTACGCTTCACTGTTATGCTTAGTGTTAACAGTACATTTTAAATCTTTCCACATTTGTATACGGTATTATTAAAAAAAAAAAAAAAACTTTATGTTGATTTGGCAACACTGCTTCATCTATGGCAATACTCTTTGTAGTTTTCGGCACTGTATTTTGTTCTCATTATATTGTGCACTTTTGTCTCGAATGCTTTAACGGTTTTCAATATATTTAGTTTAAAGGTGCATAATTCCGAGATATAATTTTTTGAATATTCAAATGTTGAAGCCCCGTAGGTCCTATCCTGGTCCATAATGCCTAGCATTTTGCTCATTTTCATGTACCATAAGGCTCTATCATATGTGCTATGTGACAATCAGATTTGAGCGACGACTTGTGGGACCCTCCCTTGTTAATGATTGACCAATATAAATGCTGAAATACTTCTTTGTTCCTCAGAAATAAACCAATGCAATAGCAACAGTTTGTATGCGTGTATCAGTAAGCAAAACGCAAACAAATGCGGTTGGCACTTTCTTTAATACTCCTAAATTAATCTAATCACATAATTTTTGTCATAGAAATTGGACACTCAACAAACTAGGTAAAATTTGATAAGAAAACGGAATTTTTAAAGTAATTTGTGGGAAATGTTCTTTAAGAAAACCTACGAACACTGCCCATAATCAACAGAACAATCGCTCTATGTTTATGTGCCTTAACTGTTTCTAAAGTATTAAAATTAATTGTGTTTTAAGTAAATCAATCATATTGAGATCTATCTACTTCAAATAACTTTGTGATGTTATTTACTTAAAATGTAATGTTTACTAATTCTAGTAACGTTTCAATATAAGAGAAAAAATAAATATTCGGAAGTAGCTTATAATGTTTTAATAGTAATAATAATAGTCTCAAGTGTACTTCAAAAATGAAACAGAAAGTGTAAAAACCTGGAACAAACACCTGAAAAAGTTAAAGAACGAAAAAATCGTGCTAAATGCAGAACATTTTTTCCTGTAATCTGCGTTACATGTACTCTTCATAGGGGAAAGTCGCATGCAGGGTGAAAGATCAATAGTAGCAAGATAGCTCCAAAAGGCAGAGGCCTTTGACAGCTCATATTTAAGGTCATAAACAGGGCCGGCGAGAGCGGTCGCGGGCCCCGGGGCTGAACAATCCCGGGCCCCTTACATGTTCCCTTATGACTTTTTACGTACTTACCACTTTGGACGAAGGTAAACAAAAATGAACATTAAGGCTTATTTTGAACTATTTATTAGACCATTATTGCATTTAATTTACATGTTAAACAGTATTGCTATATCTCCAAATAAGAACTCTGAACCTAGCCTATGTTCACTGTTCGCTGAAAAAAAAGCCCTCATTAATTCTCTATTTATGATTTTATTTAGACCCTATACTTGTTGGTTCTAAGATTTTTGAAGGCTTCAAAACTAAAATAATAATAATAATAATAATAATAATAATAATAATAATAATAATAATAATAATAATAATAATAATAATAATATAGGCCTTTTTAATACAATGGTATCAAAATACAGAAAAAAGTAACTTATCTATTTGTAATAGCAAAAGTTCTCTCCCAATGCTCAATCAAATCCTCAAAACAAACTAATTTGTGAAGGAAATACAAAAAGAACGTATTAAATAGTTAATAAAAGTTGAGAAAGTAAATGTTCTCAATCATCCAACCTACCCTGTACTATGAATATCTTTGCACAAATTGTTGATATAAATAATTATATAGAAGTAAGCTATGCAGTTAGTCTTCCTTAACTAGAGACATGAGACATTAGGCCTAATTTAGTTATTTCAATGAAATATTGCTCAAATTAACTATAGTGTGATTAATAATGTGATATTAATAGTAATTGTCTGTAGGAGAAATTTATTTTATGTATTACTACCAGACAACTGTTACAGTTACAATGTATCCTTTTCTACGTATAGTTACAACAAAATTCCCTTTCTGGCCCTTTCAGGGCGAATTCATCAATGATAGCATCCAGGTTGGTACACTTGACAAGTTCTGTCTCCACTGCCAACAAGCCTAAGCTTGATAATCTGTTTTGATACATTGTAGAGTGTAAAACTTTTTTACTCGATTTAACAGAGAGAAAGAGCGCTCTGTACTAGCAACGGTAGCAGGGATTGTGGCGAATATACGAAGGGCCACTGTCAGATTTAGAAATAAAGTTTCTAGATTCAAAAGTTTTGATGTTATGTAGGAGATCCCATGGTGAAAGCGTTTTCTAACCAAAATTGGCCGAATATATCAATTTCAGGCTATGTAGTTCATCAGAAAGATCATCTCCTAAATCTTTTAGATATCGCTGGACTAGTGCAGCTGCTTGTTCTTGGATCTGGTCACCTGTCATTTCTTTGCAAGACCACAATACACAAAAATTGTTACCCAAAGAGCGCAATGATTGGAAGCGAACTGAGTAAGAATATACAACATTTAGTAATTGTTTATCCTCGGCCGCCGGGCCCCCTTTGGGGCCCCGGGCCCCAGGGCTCTGGCCCCTCCTGCCCTCCCCTCTCGCCGGCCCTGGTCATAAATCATCGTTAATGGGGCGATGAGACATTCCCTTTCCCTTTTTCATCACCCCCTGAACTTGACGGTAAACACGTCACACATTGTTGACCAGAATAGCCTCCCCGGAACAATTACCAATATTTTGACCACGTAAACCAAACTAGGGAAATGATTCCAGAGAAAATTTTCTTTAAATGGAAACGAGTGACGATTTTAAAAACAAAAGATCTTAAGCTTCTTTCATTTTTGTTTTCTTCTTTTTTGGTCGTGCGTAGGTAAATTGTTAGCAAGCACGGTCCTGAGTTTAATTCTCAATTTGAGCACGGAATATTCGTGTGATTCAGCATTGTGAAGCAACTGGGAAACACCTAATTAAGATAGAGCTATATCCAGTCTAGAAAGCCATGAAAATATTATGGCACTGAGAGTTCATGTGTTGAGGACATTTCATAAAGTTAAGGGCCACTTGTTATTCTTCTTTACTCTGAAAAATATGATTGTTGTATGATAAGTGATTGATATACGAAGGAGTAGTCAACAATAATTGTCCCTAATACTGAAGGAAATTTATTTTTCCAAAATTACAGAAATGCATTTAGTCCACCTATATTGTACCTAAGTAGGGTTCTCAAACCTTGTACAAAAAAGAAAAAAAGAAGAAAACAGTGTTGGTCCGCAAGCCATTGTTTCACACTATGTGTAACAATTTCATCATGTTCAAATTTCTTTCCGCAAATATGCTGTTTTAATTTGGGGTACAAATCGAAGTCGCTGGGAGTTAGATCTGGCGAGCAGGAAGGATGTATGAGTAGTTGAAATAATGTAACTTCAGTTGCTGCCATTCTGTGATAACCTCTTTAGGGGAGGGGGGCAATATTCTGGTGCAAAAAGGCTTGTGTACGTAACATGCATCTTCCGTTTTTCTAGGCCACTACCCGTAATTTGGGAATTAACTGTGTGTAATGGTATCCCGTGATATTATGTCCGTGTTCAAGATTTCTTGTTACTTGACTTTAGCGTCCCTTTCAACATCGAGGCTACATGAGACGTGTACTTACTGATTAGTGTGTGATCCGAACCACATGATTTCCCACCTAGAATCGAACCCGAGTTTCATGCCCCAAACATATTCAAGATAATCAAAGAAAAGAACCCATTTGGCATTCCAAATACAGTGGGCATAACTTTACCAGCAGGTGGTTGGGCTTTGAATTTATTCAGAAAAGAAGATCCCTAGTGCTATCACTCCATATTTTGCTGTTTACCTTCAGATTTAAATGATGCACCCATTATCTCATCAAAAAATAAGTTTCTGACAGTAAAGTTCTCAGGATTTCGATTGAACAGGGCTAAATTGGTCTCTGATGCAGGCATTCTTTCCCGCTTTTGATCCTCAGTTAATATTTTTGTGATCAAGTTGGCAGACAATCTTTTCAAAACAAATTTTTCATGCAAAATTATTCCTATTGAACCGGTTGATATGGCTGGTCTCACTTATTTTGCGCACTGTTATTCTACTACCATTCATTACCAATTCATTCACAACATTAATATTGTCAACCTGGGTTGGTACTCCTTCAAAATTGCGTCAAGAATGTAGCAGTATTTCTAATAGAGCACTTGGAGTAAACCCAGATTGTTTCCATTAGCTCACGGTAGTCTTAAATTACCTATCTTGGTCATCTTTAATGAACGCACCTATGATGTGTTTATGAGGTACCGTACTCTCGGGGATTCTCCACCACTGTTTTGAGTGAGCAAAACAGGAGCGTAAGTATAAGTAAGAGGCACTTTAATAATAATAGTTGACATATTTTCTATCGTATTTGATGTGTAAAGTGTGTGTTTGTGTAGCGAAATGTTAAGATATGTAACTCAAAGTGTATGACTTATTTTCAATGTAAAAGATAAAAAAGATGAACTGGATCATACCTGCAATTCTGATGAAGATGACCACCAAATTCCAGAAGTTTCACTGCGCAAAATGCATCAATCTTTCGAGCATTCACAATTTCCACCAGTCTATTGAAAAACCTTCATTTATACTTAATTCTCAAGAACTGACTATGATGAATTCAAGATCGTAATGTTAAGTGTTGTTAAATGTTGCCTTGTCGATGACTCTTAATTTCAACTTTTTCTTCGAGTGCCACTAACTCTCCTTCTACCTTCAGACAAAACAGACTGAAATATTTATACAACAAAGACGCTTGCATTATAGCACGTGGTTTCCAAAATTCGAGTCAAAATCATACACGTGTGCATGAGTTTTCTCTGAAGAAATCTTAGTAACCAATTCCTCTTAAAATGGAACTTAATGTCAACGTTATGCATTTTACGTAACTTAACATAAAGCTGTCCGTTGCAATGTGTTGGTATTAACATAAAATTACAAAATGCTTACATTCACATAACATCATTTCAGATAACTTACAATATTCACATTCGCAAACCATGTTTTCTGACATTACACATACCACAACTAAAACAAATAATCTTTTATATTTTTACAATTGGAAATTAAAAATGAACACTATTTTTAACTAATGAAAATAATTAAGATCCCTTGACAATATTATCTTCCGTGCACACTGCTGTTGAGGACTAGCAGCACTTGTATGTTCAAGCTTTGTCTGCAATGGCACCGATCTTGGGGGGCGGAGGGCCGGGCCCCCCAAAGCCGATGTGAGCCCCTATTGTATTTATGAATATACAATATTTGGCATAATTTGAATGCAATTTGTCTTAACATCCTCATATGTATATCTTCTGCATCTGACTGCCCCCCCCCCCGTCCAAATTTACAGAGAAATCAGCGCTCTTGTCTGTCTGTCATAACGTAATTTACACAATCAGTTTTCTTATTCATTTAATAGGAAGAGAAACTATTACCTAACCCATCAGGTATATTACTATGCATCTCGGTCCGTGTTAGACTTTTCATCTGGAAGGATTTCATCACTGCACACACACTTCATAATGCCATCTGCAATTGCCATCAGCAAAACACAGAAAACACAACCAGTATCAGTCATTGTCCTGTACCTTGACACACATACTTCTAAAGCTTTAGAATACAACATACTTCAAGAACAATGTTTTTGTTCAAAGACAATATATTGAACACTTCTCGTATTTAGGCCAGAAGCATTGTCGTTATGGTTAAGGTAGTCCAGTCAGTATATTTCGAGTGTTTATTCATGAAAGTGGCAGAATTGGTGGGATTGAAGTGCAATCCTTTTATATAGTATGTGACTTACAAAAAAGGGTATCAATGAAAATGTATATGCGAAAATAGAAGAGAATTGTATTGTTGGAATGCAGAGAATTATATTCATTTGATGTAGAGGACTAATGTAAATTCACTAAAATTTGAATGACATATGTTCCTGCATCGCACAGCGGGCGGCCTTCTGTGATGGATACTAAATTGTTATTGTTGTAAGTCTTTCTATTAAACAGAATTAGCGGATAATGCATCTATTGATTTATCTTTATTTACTGTACTACTAGGATAAATATAGAGTATAGAATATGTATATAGAGAAGAATATACAACTACTACTGTAGAATATGGAGTACAGAATAGGATTAAGGTATTGTTATTTGTTCACCCCTCAGAAGTCTAATCTGGTCATTCATAAGCAATTATGATACAAATGATGTTTATAGCCTAAATTGAAACAAATCTCTATTACGAAATTACTAAAGGTGTACTTACCTAACATTTACTATAAGCTTGGATGTAATCAGAAATATACTGTATGATAACTTTATAATAATCTGAGGCATGCATTCACTTTTTACTGTCTTTTGACCAGCTAAGGATCATTATTTGATTTTCTGGCAGGCTATATTTTAACATTTTAAAATATCTTACGAACATAGTTAGGATTATTTCTAATTGATAATTGTATATACATACATACAAACATACATACATACATATAAAGAGAAAGAGAAAGAGGTAACCAAGAAAGTTCTGTCGCTTTTTGTGGTGCTTTGAGTTTCATTAGCTCTCATACCGTGAGTTGAATGCGAGTGGAGATAAGGCGAAGGTCAGTTGTTGGTATGAGTATATCCAACATACTACCTGGTTGTGGCAGTTCAGTTACACCGTAAACTTGCGTCAGAGCAGTGTGGATATGAGACACCCACAGAGCGTTATTAGGGCGTGTATGCTGTACGAGTTCAAACTTGGATCAAACATCGCTGCAGCGGGGCAGAACACGACCCGATTCGAAACGGATATTTTTGAGCTCGATTCGACAACTGGCTCGAAAAATTTCATCCAACTCGACTCAAAGTCGGCTCGTGTGGAGCCAAAATGAGCCAAATCTTATCCTACATGTATCCTACATATAAAATATAATAATCAATGATACTACTACTACTACAACTTATATTATTATTATTATTATTATTATTATTATTATTATTATTATTATTATTATTATTATTATTATTATTATTATTATTATTATTATTATTATTATTATTATTATATACTACTAACAATAATAACATAACTTGAACTTCGTGTATAACCATGAAAGATAGGCGGTTTGTATCTGGACACTGAAAACTAGTTGATTGCTGATCTCGGTCGTCGAAAAGTCTTCAGGAGGCAAGGACATCGTTCACTAGATTCTGGGTTTTAGTTCCGGAGGAGCAAGTATTTGGGATAACAGTGAATCTATAACTTTTAATAAGCCAAAAGTTATTAAAAGTTATAGATCACTGTCAAACTGTTCAAAGCTGCTCGGCCCTGGTTTAGGGTTGTCAACGGCTGAAGTGGCTCGGCTTACAGGTCATTCACTATTGAGCCGAGCCAACAGCTCACCCAACCGAGCCAACTCGAGCCGATGGCTTAGCCGAGTCGAACCGAAACGAGCTGATGGCTCACCCTAACCGAGCACCTTAGAGCCATCGATTCAGTTGAGTCGAGTCGAACCGAGCCAATGGTCTCGTTTCAATGGAGCTGGCTCGAGTCGATGGCTGGTACAAGTGAGACGGCTCACGCCATCGGTTCAATTGAACCGAGCCGATGATTCATCCCACAAGAGTCGGCTCGAGCTATTCTCTCAGTGAACCGAGCCGAGCCGGTTGACATCACTACCTGCGTTAGGCTTCTGCTTGGGCTAAAAAAAAAAAATATCGACTATGCAGGTGTCAGGCTTGGTGGTAAGAATTACAGTATATACTCACATTGGTGCTCACGACATTTAAAGCTGTCTCGTTATAAGAAAGTATTGTCGTCTGGTATCGAGACGAGACGATATACGAGCAGTGTTCCGTCTCGTGAGCAACACTAAAAGTATTCCACATTACTCGTTACATTTCTCATGGCTTTCGTTTTCCAATCATACCATGATTTCAAATCGAGTTAAAGCGAGCTGAACGAGCTAGCCATTTATCAAACTCGACTCGACACGAAGTTCGACTTCAAAAACAGTGACTCGGCTCGGAATTCGACTCGAGAAAATTACCATTCACTCGACTCGTGTCCATTAATAAAGCAGAGAGTGCAGAGGTGGTTTAACAGGCTTAAAAACGGTGACAAAACACTCGAAGACGCACCAGTGCCGGAAGGCCAACACATGTACAAAATGAAGATTGCCAGCCAGCAATTAAGGCGAACAGTGCCAGACATGTGACGAACTGGAACTACAATTCAGTGTGAGTGGAGAAACCATTCGGCAGCACCTCCGTCAACTTGGGAAGCACTACAAGTTGCGTTGGTGGGTCCCACATGATTTCACTCCGGGACAGAATGCAACGCGAGCAGATTCCTGTGTTTCTCTGCTGTCTCGTTTGAGGAAAGAGCCATTTCTGGACAGGGTGTTGACATATGATGAGAAATGGGTCCTGTACGAATCTCCACGACTTCGTCATCATTGGGTAGCATCCCATGAACCGGTCCCAAAAGAGGCGAAACTAGCAATGCACCAGAAGAAGGTCCTTATGTGTGTTTCCTGGACTGCTTGCGGCATCGTGCATCGGGAACTGCTACCAGCTGGTCAGAACATCAATGCAACTGTGTACTGTCGCCAGTTGAACCGTGTTCAAGAAAAACTCAAAACTCTGGAGCCAGCACTTCTAAATCACAATGGGGTCCTACTGTTACACTACAATACTAAGCCCCACGTGGCTAGGATGACCTGGAACACCATTCTACGCCTTGGACGGGAAACGCCATTGCATCCGCCATACTCTTCGGATCTGTTTCATTCCGTGGACAATTACCTTAAAGGACGCCAGTTCAAATCCCTAGTAGATGTGGAAAATGCACTTGATATCTTCTTCGCTTCACGGCTCACCAAGTTCGACCGCGATGGAATCCATGACCTTCCAGAACTTTGGCAGAAAGTCGTCGATGCTGATGGGGACTATTTTTGGTCTTCCAGGCACCTCTAAGTAACATATCGATGTTCGAAGGTGGTTGGTGAAAAAGCGATAGATCTTTCTTTGTTATTTTTATACTTTATGTGAATGCTACTGTATGCGAAAGAAATAAAGTTTTATAGTAATATAGTTTGTCTTTGTATCTAGTTGTGGCGAGATGAGGGTATAACACTCCAACGCTTGACAGTGTATAAAAAAGGTTGGAAGGAATCCTTTCCAACTTCAAAATAAGATTGTGAATTGTAAATTTCTGAACTCAATAGATCACTTAAACGTCTTACTTTTAAAATTTGCTAGTACTAATAATGATGAATAGCCAAGGAATGCGAAATAAACATTTGAGAATCGTGTATCCAGACAACTGTAAAGCTTGTAGATGAACGCAAACATTTTCAAATTAACACAAGCAATCAATCGGAATTATCACTGACATAATATGATATGACTACACATGTTTTCCACAAACGTTTTCATAAACATTATAAACAATGCTATATTAGAAATATCATCTCCACAAAAAAAAAAAAAAAACTCATTTTATTTCCAGTGACATTAGGTAAAATTAAGTATTAAAATTGTTTACTGCCGAAGAAACTATAGACGTCATTAGTTTAAAGAAAGATACACATATCATCTAAGAATCAAGGGAGAAAGGAAGAGTGAAATGAAATCCAATAACATTGACTCATTTGCCATTACGTTCGCTTTCTTATTTGGTTAACAAACTGAACTTCTATGGGGAGTCCACAGTACGAATGTTAGAGCTCAATAGTAACATATGACATTTAACAACTTGATTTAGTATCACTTGCAAAGTTTCAGCTGAGTTGTTAATTACTCATTAATTATTAACATTTGTGATTAGCTTCTGTTCTATGACTATTAAAATTTTGGCCGCAAAATTTCTAATTGACGAAAAATTGTCATTGCTTAATTTTATTTGACGATATTTAAAATTGTAAAGAAGAAATTATTCTTTAGATAATATTTGAATATTCTTTGAATATTTGAAATTATTCTTTAGATTCACGATTCGCAATATTTATTATGAATCCGTGGTTCTCAACCTGTATGTCGCGACACACTGATGTATCGCAAAACTTTATAATTTAAGAATAACAAAGCATTTAATATTTAGTTCAAATCAATTTCGAGATGGAATGTACCAGTCAACACTTCCACCGGCAGTGTTACATTATTATACGAGGCTAGTAATTTAAATAATTTATTAACAAAAATGAAACAAATGCGTCACAACGTCGCGGGCTTTCAGTGTGACGTCACGGCATTGCACGGAGGCACGGAGAGGTCTTAGACCATGCCACCGCAGGAAATTCAAAATTAATCTTGTCTTTTAGGTCAGTGGTACTACATCTTGTGGTCACATGGTTTTAGATCACACTCCCGTGGGAATACAAAACCAGCCCTCGCCTAGGTCACGTGTATGACGTCATCGAACCGAAATTTTTGAATCAGGTCTCATGGTCCCTAGATCAAAAGCTATGGTGTAGCGATACATGGCACCACTTCCTTTAAATCTTTTGTCTATCTTGTTCCCTTTTAAGTATGGGTAAAAAATTGCTGAAAAAATAAATTGGGAGGTTTTACATTTAACCTATTTTCTATGACGAGGTTATATTACAATATATGGTTGTTTTAATAAGCATATGATTCATTCTCTTTTATATGATAGGGGTACATTGTGGGGAAATTTAATATTAATCACACACACTGGAGTTTCAAGGTATGACGTCATTGACGCAGAAGTTTTGAATCACGGTCATACTCTTGGATGGTATTTATAGACTTGTATACGTATCATAAGCCCTTGATTTAGATCTCTGTAAGTTTAGATAGTCCTACCGGTATTCGTTCCCTAACTTTACCAAAAATTCAAATTTGGGAGTTTATCACCTCATTTATTTTCTACGATGAGACTTTATTACAACATATGGTCTTACGGTTAGGTAAATGAGTTCATTTTCTTTTATAAGACATGGGGACTTTGAGACTTTCCTCTTAAGTTTTCAGAAGATCTACTTTTGATAACTTTACAGACGAAATGGTCAAGGTTACATTTCCATTTTTGGTAGGAGATTCTAGAGTCCCCCTAGACTCATGCCCTAGAATCATGATCCAAGACCACCGATCTAAATTTTGACATTTATTGCCTTTTATTCTATCGAATAGGTATAATATTTCCTAAAAATACAAATTTGGTATTTTTTTATTATTATTTTCGATGATAAGGTTTTATGGTTCTATGAATAAAGGCAGAGAATATGTCCATGATATTGAGGAAGAGGAAACTTGAGCTTTTCGGTGTTAATACTTATATATTTTGCCTATGATTAGTGTACATAGGCTTTGAGTTAAATTCCCGGTGAGAGATTATATGGTTTTGGATATTAAGTTAAATTCTTGTGGTATTTAGGTTTATATTCTACAAAAATCTTAAATGAGTATATGGTGTGTCATGGTATGTCTGGTTCCTAAGCTAAAGTTTCATGAAAAGATATGTAGAAGACTATAAATTTGGCCGTTTTAATGTTAAGGAACACGGTTATGTCTTTTGGTTATGCTTAATGTACCCTGAGTTTGATTCCCGGTGAGAGCTTATAAAACTGGATATTAAGTTAAATTTTTGTGGTATTTAGGTTTATGTTCTACATAGACCTCATAAAATGAAATGAAATGTTTCAGATTTACGCCCCACTTTATGTCGACTAGGCTAAAGGAGACGGTAGTGATGAAAAATGAATGGAATGGTGGAATAAATAAAGTGAGAGTAAACGAGAGAACTCCGAGAAAACCCACATAATCAGTATTTGTCCACCACAAAGTTCACTTGGCGTTCGCTGGAATCGAACTAGGGACCCCACGCAACAGAGGTGAACGTTCTACTACTTTTTTTAAAGTTCACTAATTCTCTGAACATGCCTCATTAACTTGCTTAAATACTAATTACTTGATTCCTATCTTTTTACTCGGTTTTGCAATAACCTAGAAAGATAGGGACACCAACACAGAAACATCGAGGACAGTTAAAATTCCAAAGGCTCCCAACGGGAATCGAACCCGGGATCCCGTACACCGAAGGCGCACGTGCTAGCCACTTTTTTATTTTTTTTTTCACCAGACCAGTGGGGAGGGCAACCACTGAGCTAGAGCGGCTCCACATAGACCTCGTGTTGAGCTTTCCTGTTTAGAGTTCGCGTTCACTTTGTTCAAATATAATGAGCACATTCTTTAAGGACATACACTCTTCTTAAACTTTGACAATGAATATGTATATGGCTCATCTGATCTGCATTATTTCTTATAGTTTAAGGTAATCTTAAAAATAATATCTGTTCTGGTCCTGGTGTGGGTTTACATGGTTCAGATTTGTGTCTGAAATAATCTTGACGTTTCAGCCTAAATTCTTAAAAAAGAATTAAAACTAAAATTTTCAAACCAAATATTTTCAAACTAAAAATTTTAAAACCAGAATTTCCAACCAAATTTTAGAACCAAAATTTCCAAACTAAAGTTTTTAAACCTAAATTTTAGATAAAAAAAGATTTCAAAGTAAAAGATTTAAAAGAAAATTTTCAAATCAAACTTTATAAAGTAAAAATTTTTGAACCTCAGTTTTAGAACTAAAATATTCAAACTCAAAATTTTAAAACTAAAAGTTTTCAAGCCTTAACGTTTAGAACTAGAAATTTCAAAACCAAAGTTCTCATCTGCCGTCATTATGTTACCATTAAAAAAAAAATAGTCAAAGGACTAGTTATGCGTAAATTAATAGTTACAGTGATAGTTACCACAACTATCGTAGACTTACATAATACAAAGTGTCCGTAATAAATGTACAAAATTCTGAAAAGACTTTGAGAATACCTTTTATATCCACTTAAAATAATCCTAAAACAAATGAGTTGAGTTGAATTTCAGTAATGCCTTATGACCAATATCTTCTGTAAGTTCATATATATATATATATATATATATATATATATATATATATATATATATTGACTCATTTTAATCAACCTATATTTATGGGCTGATTTATATTACGACTTAGACCGAATAAGTAACATATTGTACTGTATATATTATTACAGAATGGCCAAAATTAATGACATATCGATATATCACTATAGCGAAAAGAAAAAGACTTAATCCTTGATAAACATTTTAAAAATATATATTGCGTCACTACAATTGCCCAATAAATGTTATTAGTTGAACTCCGAAGTTCAAAGAAATGCGTCACTTTTAAGAGTAAAGATCTAAACAAAGTAAATCTTAGATGAAAAACTATGTAATATACCTTTCCAAATATTTTACGTATTTAATACTTAATAATTCCTTATAATATCGTTTCACTGTATCAACTTGCAGATCCTTAGGTGAAATGTATATAAGGCAATGTGTTTATCTTACTAACACAGTAGTAAATTAATAGGAAATATTAAAACATATGGAACTCACTTGCTTCTAGCTAAGTACACTTGTTGACCACACTTGAGCTTGAAGTTCCCCTAAATCCCTCTTCTAAACAGAAAATTTAAAAAATCACAAGAAAAAAATCTTGTAATTGATATCCTCCAAAACTGAAACCACTTTTTTTTTTTTTTTTTTTTTTTTTTTTTTTTTTTTTTTTTTTAAAGATAAATCGTATTTGTATCTGCATACCTCAAAGTAGTAAGATCATTGCATTCCTTGGAAATTACGCCATTCTTTCCAAAATCAATTTGATCAAAGCCGTCTATGCACATACCTGTCTTCAGAATTGAGACATCATGAGTTTTATTATTACTATGCGTTACCTTTAAACAGCTGTTTAAGGGTGATTAAATACCAGTTAATTTGTAGGCCAAGATTTAGATTTTAATAGATCACAAATTTTAAAAACTTTCCCAATGATACCACGAGAAAGACCTATACGTTATACACAAGTGGGTGCAAAAGTAGGTACACAGTTGAATATTTTTTACTATGTATTAGTGTTTGATAATCACGGTGATTATATTATTTTATTATGTTTAGTATATTTGTTATTTTCAGCAAACTTTTAAAGTTCGTGAGTGAATTATCTGTCTGTGTGTCTGTCCGTCTGTCTATTGTTTGCGATTTTTTCAATTTTGAACACTGCATTCGATAGAGCATGTTCTGGTGGTATGACTCGAAGTCTTGTTCATATGGCTCACCGTCTGGACCGCGTCCATTCCATACAATTGTGGGATGACTCTCCGGGATATAGGTGTCCGAATGGAGTCTTGGAAGTATCTGGCATTCACCTTAACGTTTTTCACCACCTTGCGTATCATCAACTTATCCTCATATCCGAATCCTGTAACGACCACAAAGAAAAGAAGAAAACTTTCCCTGCGCGGACGAACAATTCCGATGCACCCTTTGTCCATATCACACCATGTGACCGCCCAAGTGTGACCACCAGCAGTGAGATGCACAAAAGATTCATCCATTGTGACGACTTTCTTCCATTTGGAACCCGTCATATACTTGTTCATACAGTTTCATACAGTTTGCCTTCCGTTCGACAATGTAACGCGGTAGAAGGTGGTATACATGAGCCTTCCGCACACACTTCAACCGGAGTCACTTGGGAATTGTTCGGTTCACAGTTGACGGTGCGAGGTGAAATTCTTGACCCATATCACGTTGAGTTAGGGAATTCTCTTGGCATGCCAATCGACGGATCCCGCTTAACACTATGGGTGTCGCTCTGCTTGCAGCCCTTTTCTTGGTGGTTTTCATGAGTGAATGTTTCGCAAGGGGCTCCTGTTGTGTGTAACGAGCCACAATAGCTTTCGCAGTAGTCTCCCCGAGTGTTAACCCCATTCTCCCGACACATTTTCACAATACGTATGCACGAAAACATGGAAAAAGGCAATAACATAACCCTCCCAACACCGGTTGCTTTTCGTTTCCATTTGTTAACACTCACCACAAACAATAACGCACCTACAAGGTCAAACACAGCAGTGCTCTCACTAACAGACACATAGTTCCAGCATGAAACAGCAGGTTGCAGCACCACATCACAAATTGTTGGATGTAAAGTAAACAATCTTCTGTATTTAAAATAAGAGCAATGTTATGCATTCACAACGATGTAATTAGACTTGCAGTGTGAATTCGTGTATCCTGTATATTTCCATGGATCTCACAAAAAAAAATGTAAGCTGACGTGAAATGTTTTGGGTTCCATCTTATTGTGCTTCACTATAAAGCTACTGATTGGTCTAGTGGATGTGGGTGGCAACAGCCGAGTGGTCTCGGGCGTATAATAATAATAATAACAATAATAATAAAGGAATAACATAATTACAATACCAATTACATAAACATTATCTTCCCATTCAAAAAAGTTACTAGTTACACCACGACGGGATTTGAACCCAAGTAGCTGCAATGGGAGTTTCCTGCTTTCACATTTTTTTGAACAAATATCCCCAACCGGAGTATTGTTCGCCACTGGCACTTCATGACCTTTCGACGTATTCCAAACACTACAGGAACACGAATACAGAAATACTGAGAACAATTAAAATTCCTACCTTGCTCCTAAGACGAATTCGAACCTCTAGTGGATTGCGCCTCATGATCAGAAGCCGAACGCCCGGGATCACTCGGCTAGTGCCACTGGTTCAATTTACCACAAACTCCTCATATCAATATAAGAAAATAAACTAGTAGTTATGGAACATAAACATAGAACTGTCTATTTCTACACGTGTTGATGCAATTCAAAGAATGTGAAAATAATTTCTGTCCTTTTTTCTTCTTTGGAAATTAGAACTCAAGGTAAAGACGAAATGTAATGTAAATTGGGACCATCCCTGCAACCGAGACCAGCGACGTAACTTAGATTCTTTTTCGGGGGGGCAAGCATTAATAAGCTTATTTGGGCCCCCTAGAAAAAGTTGATTTTCTAATTATCGGACCCCCTCTCCAACTTTCTCTTAATCTTTATGGGTTCCCCGGAGACTGTGTGCCCTCCCGCACGGCAAGGCCTGCGGTTCCGTTAGTTACTCCCTGGGCCCATTCCATACTTGACAAAATTATTAAGGGGACAATATTGATAAATCTCAAAGCCATACGAATAAATATTACTCAAATGGATCCACGACTTATTTTGTTCTATTTGCATTTTGTGTGTTGTTTTGTTTACGCAATATAGCGACACTATTTGATGTTTCATTTCTAATTTCATGTTCGTATCGTACATGCAGTAAGAAAATTTTGTCTCAAAATGGGCCCCCTCGAACGGCGGGGAGCTTCCCTGGGGGACAGTTGCCCTCGAAAAATTACGGCTTTGCCGATGACGTAGCCTAAACTTGAAGAACATTTCGTAATATTTTCCTCATTGAGGAACGTCTATATAACGTGTTTTTGAGTTAAACAAGGAAATCGCCAGTAAGTCATTAAGGCACTCACACAAGCCTTTTATATTTTCTTATTTACATTTTTTTATATTTATTTGTTTTTGTTATATTTGAGTATCTAGTTTATATTTTTCCATGAAACGATTTTAACTAGGTATTAGTTTTGGTGGAAGATTAAGTGGCGCGGTAGGTGAGTAGTTCATACTCGCGTGTTAGCTGCCCAAGAGGTAACACGTCTTTCGCTGGTCGTCCGTCCAGTGTCGTATCGTGCGAGAGGCATTGAATGCGCCCAGTGTACTTTGTGTTTGCTTGGAATTTACGCTGACTTGATTCTAATATATTTCAGTTTAGTGGTAACTAGTGAGTTTATTTAGAATTATAAAATGTCTATCAAACGTGTCAATACATTAAAATTAGGATTTCGTGCGATTCCTAACCGTCCGTCCACAATAAAAATCCATGAGTTTATTCAAAATACGTTTAAGTTAAAGGAAGAACAAATACTAAGTATTGAGTTGGATATTTATCGTAAATGTGTGTATATTAAGTTATTGTCTGACTTGTTGTGTGACAAATTGTTAAGAGATCATGGTAATAGTGTTAAATTTCAAGATGATAGTGGAACATACCCAGTAACTTTAGAATTAGCTGATCGACCTTTAACCTATGTGCGAATACATGCCATTCCGACGGAATATAGTGATAATGATGTCACGCGTGCTTGTCTATCTATGGAGAGTGTAAAAGTATAAAAGACGAAATTTATGACGATACTCATATTTATAAAGTTAGATCTGGACGAAAGATCGTGACTATGTATTTGTTTAAACCTATACCGTCCTTCCTGGATATTCGTAACCAGAAGTTCCTAGTAACTTATTTCGGTCAGGACCGTACTTGTTATTACTGCCAATCTAGAGATCATTTACAAGATCAATGTTTTCAGCGTCAAAAACGGGCCTTTGTTTCAACAACAACCATAGAACATACTGAAAGTGATAAGGAACGCTCTCGGGGTTCGCCAACCCCAGAAATTAATGTGGTTAAACCTGCTAATTTGCCTACTTTAACGTCAGATGTTGACTTTCCAAAGTTAATGACTGAGCTTACTACCCCTGTGATACATGGCCGTTCTCTAAACACTACTCCGATAGTGCCAAAGACAGTGTTCCTAGCCGACCATGTTCCGGAGAAATTAAGGAAAACGTCTCTCCAAGGATATTAGTGATAGTCAGGACAGGACCTCATCTGCAGCCCCCCAAGCTTTACATGGTACTTCTTCACTGGCTGAGTCAGATTTTCCACGGGAACATCAAGTTGTCATTGAACAAGATACAAAGAAGCTTTTGATAGACAGTGATTCCTCCTCCACTAGCGTTGTTGATGGTGATCAGAAGCTAGAGTGCATCTATAGTGTATCGGAAGTTTCCTCTCTAAGTCCCATTTTTCTAGTTCAGTCCAAGGAAAAAGATCATCCTTTCTCCCCTGTGAGTTGTCCTAGTGGGAAAAAAGGATCTGATGCCCGGAATTCCCAGGAAGCCTCCCATACAAGAAACGGAAGAAAGCAGGAACGGCTATAGCTCAAGTAAAGCAACCTAAGAAGACGGATCAGGGACCCTTAGAAGTATCACCTAGGATCACCAGGTCGTCTGTAGCTAAATTAGTGAGTACGGAATATCTACCTGATACCGCAGTTCCTTCTTCAGGTGAGTCACAAACAGTTTCTACTCCTACCTAAACATTCAGAAACACAGTGCTTGCAGCCAAATAGTGGTGTGGGATTATGAAGTGTGTTGCTACCATTAGACAACTTCCTATAACAATATTTATGTGTACTATCTTAAAACTAGCAACTATAAATATCAACGGAATACAATCGCCAGTCAAACTTGAAGCTCTCAATGACTTTCTACTTAAATCTGAAATAGATGTAGCTTTTCTCCAAGAAGTTGGTCCAAAGATTGTAAACGTACATCCATCATATAATGTATATAATAATTGTACATATAATAGCCTTGGTACTGCAATTTTGGTTAAAGAAGGCATCCCGCTTACAAATGTAGAATTACATCCTAATGGTCGAATTATCAAAGGTCAGGTTAATGATATAACTCTAATCAATGTTTATGCGCCCAGTGGAAGCCATAATAGAAAAGAACGGAATAATTTTTATGCAAATGAGGTAGCGCCGTTTTTTAGTGGCCCAAATCATGTTATCTTTGGCGGAGATCATAATTCAAGTATAACTCACACAACAGAACCAACTAACAATTATTGCCCTACCTTAAATGAATTGGTAAAGAATTTGTCTTTGGTAGATGTGTGGGACTTCAAACACCCAGATTTAAGGGGGGACACATTTATTACAAAAACTTCGAGCTCAAGGATAGATAGGATTTATGTAAATAATAACTTCAAATCACAGGTTGTTTCTGTATACCGACATCCCACGTGTTTCACTGATCATCTCTGTTTAATAATGGAAATTAAAATTAATGACCAGAAGATTGCTCGGGGACGGGGATATTATCACATGAATGAAAGTCTGCTCAATGATGAGTCATTTTGTCAGCTCTTTTCTAAAAAGTGGGCTTATTGGCTTAAACAAAAGAAGTGGTTTAAAACATATATTGAGTGGTGGAATCAATACTGTAAGGACAAAATCCGAAGCTTTTGTAGGTGGTATTCCTCTGAAATTTATGCTGATAAGCGAAAACTTTATAATTTCTATTATAGATGTCTATTAGAGGCACAAACTGAAGCGATGACAAATCGCTCGGCCCTTATCTCTGTCCGTAAATACAAAGCCAAATTATTACAATTTCATAAACAGAAAATGGAAGGGATTAGGTTACGTAGTAAAGTTCCAGGGTTTCCGGAAGAAGAACAATGCTCTCTTACACATGTGTTAACAGAAGCCAAACGTGGACGGAGGAAACTTATCACGTCACTCACAGATGCTCAAGGCTCTATTCAAACTACTCAGGACAATATTCGTAACACCCTGTATGATTATTACTACCAGTTATTTGGGGTCGCTGCTGCTACCGGCTGCGAAAATAAATTACTTGACAGTGTGCCTGCAGTGCTAAATGATGAAGACAATCAAATTTTATGTGCTCTGTTTACTAAAAATGAAGTACAAAGAGCTGTAAATGCTGCAAAAAAAAAAAAAAATCTCCTGGCCCCGACTCTATCTCTGGCCGTTTATATGTTAAATTTTGGGATATAATGGGCGATACACTAACATTGATTGTAAATGAATGGTTCTTTGCTTCAGAGACTATCAAGCGCCCTAATACAGTCGTCACGGTCTTTATCCCTAAAACTGTTCAACCATTTAATGTTAGCCATTATAGACCTATATCCCTTCTTAATACAGATATCAAAATTTTTAGTAGATGTATTAAAAACAGACTACAGGACTACATGGATAAGTTATTACAAAATTTGCAATATGTGGCTGTTAAACAGAAAACCATCTATCACCTTTTATTAACTATTCGAGATAGTATTACTATTTGTAATGATTGCGCTCTTAAAGCGGCTCTGATAAATTTAGACTTTAAAAATGCCCTTGATAATATTGAACACTCGTACTTATGGTCTGTTTTCAGAAAATTCGGTTTTAATGAACAATTTGTTACATGGATGAAATATTTTTATAAAGACGCTCATACGAAGTTAAATGTTAACGGTCACCTATCCAACAACATTCCCATCAAACGTTTAATAAGACAAGGTGATCCCCTTTCAATGTTGAGTTTTGCTATTAGCCTTGCTCCCCTGTTATATGCTATGAATGACCGCCTAACTGGTCTAAATATTATTACCCCTGCTATAAAGGTGGCTAGTTATGCAGATGATGTAACAGTTTCTGTCTCTTCTAAACTAGATTATTCTCTCATGATGGAATGTGTTCGTGAATATGAGGTAGCATCTGGGGCTAGATTAAATGTTTGTAAATCACATATGTTAAACATAAACAATAGTATTGATTTTAATGATATAGATACCGTCCCTCAGGCCGACAGTATCAAAATTTTAGGAATTACCTTTTATTCAAACATAATGCACACTATTGATCATAACTATACGAATATTGTAAACACACTGCGTCATTCAGGTTATGTAAATCAATCCAGAAATCTATGTTTATATTCCAGAGCTAAATTTATAAATGTTTATCTCTTAAGCAAAATCTGGTATTTGGCAAATGTATTACCTATGCCTCAACTTATAGGAAAACAAATTCAAAGTTTATGTGGTTGGTTTCTATGGAAACATCAGGTCTTTCGTGTTAAATATGATGTAATGTGTTGTTTACATTCACAAGGTGGCATCGGTCTGGTCAATGTGCAAGAAAAAGCTGCAAGTTTGTATGTTACTCGCTCAATGACCTTGTACACAGACGAAGCTAATAGTGTAATACAACAACTGCTCACTTACGTATTAGAACGAACAGACAGGATTCTACCCCTGTATATGGCTGACCTCTCTCAAAGCTGTAAGTACTTGGAAACTGTTTTGTGTGATTATATATATCTGTCTCAGCTTTTTGATTTTAAAACTGTAAGTAGTAAAAAGCTGTATGTTTTTAAAATGACTAGATTATATGTCCCACCTAAAATTGTGTTAGATGAGTGCTTGTGTAATTGGTCCAATATTTGGGCCAATATTAATGACTCGACTTTGAGTGTTGTCAGCAAATCTATCTGGTTTATGATTGTTCATAATGTTATTGATACTAAAGAAAAGAGAAACAAATATGGTTTTAGTCCTGATGCTCTTTGCAATAGATGTAACAATATAGATACGTTGATTCATAGAATCACGACATCTCTGGAATCCACAAAAATCTGGTCTCAGTTACGTCACTTTTTAGCCATTCTTACTCGTAGTTCGGAACGCAATATAAATATTAGCATAGTTTTAAGACCTGATTATCGTTTTTATCCCGTTAGTAAACAACATAGTGTCAATTGGTATATAGGAACGACCGTCAAATATATTTTTAATTCCAACTTAGAAGCAGGGGGAGCCTTCTATGTACAGTATTTACAAAAAGAATACTCCAAATTAGCAAAGGATGTACGTAATAAACTATTTGCAAATTTTATAGCCAACTCATTGTTCTCGTAACTTCCTCTTTTTTGTTACAAAAGCATAACCACTTCAATGTAATTGATTTTTGAGTTACAATAAATTATCTTTAAAAAAAAAGTAGTTAGCGCATTCAACTTCTGTTTGGTAGACACGGGTTCGAATCCCAGCCAGGCTGAAACTTTTTCAAGTGTACGTGTTTCAATTTCAATTTCAATACATACTCAGTGTGACAAGCAAGATCTTCTCTCCTCCAGAAAGAAAAATATGTTGAAATGAGGAAAATTGAGAGGTCACTCAATGGAGGCAATCATTTACAAAGTTATTTCCAGCAATTTTCTTAGATTTGATATTTTCAACTACTTTCAAGCATTTTCTAATTCATATGTGATCAGTGTTTTTATTTGTTTGAACATACAGTATATCATGAAAAAATACATTACATACACAGCAATATTGAGGTTAATATATGATGTTCATTGGACAACATGCTCTGAACCAGAGAGATTGATCTCAGAATGGAGAAATGTTTTGTGCGTGATATACTCACAATTTTACTTGCATACAGACTTCACTCAGTGCTACCAACTGCTGTCACTGCCGAGAAAAGTTACGTGTAAGTTGGGTTGTATATGTCTAGGCGTTCTCGCAACTGCAAAAGACGACCTGGACCCCAAGTAATGGAATTAGAGCACTTAGGGGGGGATACTTTTATGGGTAGTGTATTAGTTTCGACAAAATGAAACGATAGAGAGGTGCCCAAGTAAGTCTACAGTTATAAGAATTCTAGATTTCATTATTAGTAGTTATGTATTATATTTTATAAAGGTTCTTGATTATGAAAAAAAAAATAACTTTATGAAATCACACTCAGGATGATATAATAATTACAATCAAGTACAATCCTTGTGAGATTCCTAAAGTGCAGACCTTCAGTTTATACACACTACTGCCGCCTTGATTGTACACTCCGCATCAACGAATTGCCACAGCTAACGCCATGCAGTTATGCCACCCAATATACAACTTTTTATTCCATAATCGCGTCAGGTAAAGAGACACCCTATCTCTCCTGTACTAAAATTAGCTAAAAACATGAGCGCAATTCTTATTTCAAACTACACACGTATTAATTTCGACAAAATGAAATAACAAAATCGAGACGAAACAAGATTCATAGGTTGATGTAGGGAGAAACTGAAACACACACAATGAAAAATTGAAACCAATGGATGTCTATTATACACTGATTCAGAAATGAAGCAGAGAGAGAGAAGAGGAGAGAAGAAGAAAAAGAAAAGGAAGAACAGATAAAACTGTGGATTTCAAGCGTAGTAAGAAAAGAACCTAATATTATAAAGTTCCGTTTCCAGAAAGCCAACAGTAATATAGAAATAACGTTTGTTTTTACATAGTTTTAAAGAACTATTCGAATATATAGAGGATGCTTTAAACATTCATTATGTCCCTTTCTTAATGGATAACATACTCAATTTCAAGTAGAGTTGTAGATCTCCGACACACATCTAGGATAATGTCAACTTTAACACACGCGCTTTGTTTCCGCATGGTTCGATTGCAAATTCGATATTGTAGATGTACTGTTGCAAAATACATTCTAATAAACCCAATAGATAGCGTTGGTCATATCCTCCATTTCAGACTACTAATGCAAACTGAACAAAAAAGAAAAAACGAAACGAAAAGAAAAGAAAAGAGAAAGAAAGAGAAAATAGAAGAGTTCTATTTTACTACTAAATTTCTATCAGAAATATCCTATATTAAAAGTCCAAAGTATATCGTAATGAAAAGTTGCAAATGTTGGAAAGGAAAAGTTTATGTTCCTCATAGGTGTAGCATGTTTCAAACTTCAACATGAAAACACACATTGAATTATAAGATGGGAACAACAATAACAATAACAACAATAATAACAATAATAATAATAATAGACTACTAGTGTGAATGTGAACATTTATTATTATTATTATTATTATTATTATTATTATTATTATTATTATTATTATTATTATTATTATTCACGTACTTTTGAACCTGACGAAATTACTTTATGTTTTATTTCAGTAATTTTTCCTAGATTGTATGTTTTTCCTTCATTAGTGGGCATAATTTCTCACTGGGCTGTCGGATAAGTCAATTCCGTCGTTTACTTTGGTTCGTTCCAAAGATCAGGGCTAAAGAAAGTAATATTTGGCTTGTAATTTCAGATGGCATGATAGTGTAGGGCAGCGTTTCCCAACCGGTGTGCCGTGAATGAGCCACTGGTGTGCCGCGAGGAATCGAAACAAAATTATGAATTTTATAGCAATCAAATTGCAAAACGTTGGGAAAAATGTATATTTGTGTTTCACATTATTATGAAACTCTACTATGAATCTACAATTTTAAGTTTCATATCGGGTTACTATTCTATACATTTCCAATGTTGAAAAAAAGTATTTATTATTGTTATGACAATTATTGTTTCTTTATTGTTGCAGACTATTTCGTAACTTGAAAATTTAAAATATCATTCAATCCTTTCGACAAATTACCTACATTTGTGTTTTAAAAGTAAAAGAGATTTGTTTGTTCGTTCGTTATTTAGTGATCTTCCTTCTTAGTAAAAGGTTGGATCCAGTTTTTAAAAAGATAGCGTATTTTTAAAAACCTGAGTCCAATATTTCATTGCAATTGTTTTCTATTTTTAAATTAGAATGAAAAATAAGCATAACGATTTACCATGGGGGAAAAACCAGTGATAGAGCTTTCTTTTCTGTGAGAAGGAGATCAATAATCACAGAAAAAATACCACTGTGTTTCATATTTACAAATAATAATATCTATAAGTGTGCCGCGAGAATCCAAGTAACACCCGTAGTGTGCCGTAAGTTGAAAAAGGTTGGAAAACGCTGGTGTAGGGGTAACGTAATGGCCTTATGAATAATGCAGCTATCGAACATAGTTTCAAATTCTGTTCACACCAAAGTCAATTTCTTTACAAAGTGATTGTTAAGAATCGACTTTTCATACTGGACAAGCAATACATAAGAATGTGAAAGCAAACTCCTGTATCATGATAGAGACGATTTACGAACCAGGACATTCCAAAAACATTATTGATCTGCAGTGTACACTTTTCGTGTAATCGTTCTCAGAATGAAACACTACACCATTTGTTAAACAAAGTTTGGCTAAAGCAAAAATTAAATGAAATCTTTGAGTTTTACGTCCCAGAGTTATGCCGGTTGGGCTAAAGGAGACGGTGATGATGGGCAATGAATGAAATGGTGGAATGAAGAAAGTGGGAGGAAACGGGAAAACCCACGCACACTGTGTTTGTCCACCACAAAATTCAGTTGCGGGGGCTGGGATCGAACCCGGAACCCCAAGCACCAGAGGTGAACGCTCTGCCACTGTGTCACCGCTGCCCTCTGGCTAAAGCAATCAGTGGTGTACTGGTAACGTGCCAGACTTCCAAATGGAAAATATGGGTTCGATTCCCCATCACGTAGAATGATTTTTTCGCATAAAAAATGACTGCAGAGATTTATCTCCTGATGGAGAACTTACAAGGCATCACTGGCGATAATTCAAATTAACAGTGTGTGTGTTCTATATCAAAAACTGTAATGATAAGTATATTTCATATTTATATTCGTCCCCCTTTCTCTCTTTCTTGACGTTTGTCTATCCTGTCTTTGCATCTTTCACTTCTCCCCCTCTCTCACACACACGCATTTCATGTTCCAAAGTTAAAACGGAGCAAGAACCCGATATATCTGGTCTGGAGAATATAATTAACTGTTAACTTCGGCGTCGTGTTTTTCGTGCTCTGGGGATAACATCTCCAGCTCTGGTCATCTCTCACAGAAATATTGTTTAAATGCAAGGGTATAATCAATTTTTTATTTCTCAGTCAAATTACCGGGTCACTACGGATTTAAATACTCGACCCAGTGGTGGTCTATAACCTAACCAACATTACCCGACTGACACGATGATCCGGTTGAGCTTTTAGCGTGTTCATTCTATCTATGCAAGTTACATCATATCCGGAAGAGATTAAATCAATGCTGGATGTTCGGAACAGACAAATCTTCGGAAAGGACTAGAAAATGGTAACCTCTTTGGTTATTTGAAATCAAAATTTTGTTTATACTAGTTCGACACAAAATTTGTTTCCATCCTATACTTCAATGTTTTTTTTTTTTTTGTTTTTTTTTTACATTGAAATTTGAAACATGGTACATCTGTGAGGAACATAAACTTTTCCTCTCCAACATTTGTAACTTTTCATTACGATATACTTTGGACTTTTAATATAGGATATTTCTGATAGAAATTTAGCAGTAAAATAGAACTCTTCTATTTTCTCTTTCTTTCTCTTTTCTTTTCTTTTCGTTTCGTTTTTTTTTTTTTTTGTTCAGTTTGCATTAGTAGTCTGAAATGGAGGATATGACCAACGCTATCTATTGGGTTTATTAGAATGTATTTTGCAACAGTACATCTACAATATCGAATTTGCAATCGAACCATGCGGAAACAAAGCGCGTGTGTTAAAGTTGACATTATCCTAGATGTGTGTCGGAGATCTACAACTCTACTTGAAATTGAGTATGTTATCCATTAAGAAAGGGACATAATGAATGTTTAAAGCATCCTCTATATATTCGAATAGTTCTTTAAAACTATGTAAAAACAAACGTTATTTCTATATTACTGTTGGCTTTCTGGAAACGGAACTTTATAATATTAGGTTCTTTTCTTACTACGCTTGAAATCCACAGTTTTATCTGTTCTTCCTTTTCTTTTTCTTCTTCTCTCCTCTTCTCTCTCTCTGCTTCATTTCTGAATCAGTGTATAACAGACATCCATTGGTTTCAATTTTTCATTGTGTGTGTTTCAGTTTCTCCCTACATCAACCTATGAATCTTGTTTCGTCTCGATTTTGTTATTTCATTTTGTCGAAATTAATACGTGTGTAGTTTGAAATAAGAATTGCGCTCATGTTGTTAGCTAATTTTAGTATAGGAGAGATAGGGTGTCTCTTTACCTGACGTGATTATGGAATAAAAAGTTGTATATTGGGTGGCATAACTGCACGGCGTTAGCTGTGGCAATTTTATGATGCGGAGTGTACAATCAAGGCGGCAGTAGTGTGTATAAACTGAAGGTCTGAACTTTAGGAATCTCACAAGGATTGTACTTGATTGTAATTATTATATCATCCTGAGTGTGATTTCATAAAGTTATTTTCTTTTCATAATCAAAAACTCTTATAAAATATAATACATAACTACTAATAAAGAAATCTAGAATTCTTATAACTGTAGACTTACTTGGGCACCTCACTATCGTTATGGTTGTTTGGAAATCGTCAGCATGAAAGGAATCTCATCTGCAGTGTAGCTTCCATCGCATTTCTCAATACGATTTAAAGTAGCCGAAAAAAATAAATATGTTACCAAGCCCACAACGTATTATAATTTGTACTTCGTTGCAATTTGTACCTTCATGGCAACAAAGAAAAATAAGCGAAAAAGTAATGTGAACTGCTAGAATGGTTGGGTAACTAATATTATGGCTTAATAGACTCTATAGCTACAACAGATCATTACCGCAGAAACAACAAAATCTTCTTTCGATCCATTATGGACGCTGTGCCAAGTCGATCTAGTCAGGGTTGATGTTCATTGCATCACAAATTGCATTATCTAAAACAATGACGATAGTTTTAGCATTGATTTTTGTACCTATACTCTAGTCATTAATTTACAACTGGCCGATTTATTACGTAGGAGCAACTTTTCACAATCTAATAAAACAGAGAGAAACGAAATGGGAAAAGGAGGGGAGAAGAATGACGTAGGAGAGCAATTGTTGCCAGTATATGTGCGCTCATGTAACCACGAGTACTATGCCTTCAAAACTATCAAGTACGCTGTCGATTCTTTTGTTTGTTTGTCATCACTGTCTTTTCTTAACGTCAAGTTAGAGTTCCTTTGTTGCTAATAGTTAGTGTACGCACCTTTGGCGTAGAAGACCCGAGTTCGATTTCCGACGGATGGTTCAGATCTCCCTTCAACTGTGGGTTCACATCTCATGTAGCCTCGCTGCTGAGAGAAATATTAAACTCAAAATCAAATAAAATTATATTAATGTTAGGTTGTCTGTCAACTCCTTCCTCTCTTAGTTTTAGTAAGAAAGGGAACAGTAACTGTGACGTCGTAGAGCATTCAGCATAAGAATGTATTAAGAGTGTATAAGACTGTATTATCTCTCCCTTTTGTGTATATATACCAAAAAGGCATAATCGACGTAGTTTATCTATACTTAAGACAACTAAAGGCAATTATATATAAATAACCAAACTGTAAATTATGAGTTTTCAGAAATACTTGTATGTTAATACTACGTAAAACGGTATGATTTTATTTGTATCGAAATTCTGGTAGTGTTTAATTTATATTTGCTAGACACTCATTCAACTGAGCGGACGGTTCCATTTTTAAATTAAAGCTAGCAGAGTAAAAAAAAAAGTTTTTTTTAACATTTTATTCTCTATGTGAGAGAGAGACTCGACAAATGGCTACAGATGGGAGTGGCATATTTCATTAGTTCATGTGATTGCATTAGGGACAGGGGGAGGGGAAGTAAACAATAGCCTGAGGCGAAAGAGACCGCAGGAAAGTTTAGCGGCCTTACGAGTGTTAAATTGGAAGGGTGCATGCTTGTTATCAGCCCGTTCCTGCAAAATGTTAGTGAATGACTTCATTAGCGAGAACAATTAATCGTGTTAAAAGGAAATTTTGGATAGAATTATTAACTTCCCGTTAAAGGAAGGCGGTGTAAAAATAGGACTAAATTATACACAAGTGTTCTAATTTCTTCTCTCGGTCCTTCTCCTTTTTCCCCATCCCCTTTGTCTTTTCTTTCCGTAGTTAAGAAAACGTTCCTACCGATTCTACTCTAAGAGGTACGCAGGAAATAAATTTGCAACATGATGAATTTTGTTGTAAATGAAAAAGCACATTTAAGGACATCAGTTTTCTCTAGTAGTTCCTGAACATTCTTTCGTACGTACACTTACTTGAGAAGTTACTTTCTGCGAAATTATAACTCGTTTTCTTCAATTTCTTGTTAAAGGAACACCCAAGAGCACTAGAAAAGAGATAAATTAAAAGAGATTAATGTTGTGCACTATGAACCACCAATCTTTATTTATTTATTTATTTATTTATTTACTTATTTATTACTAAAGGTTTCAAGTCAGAGCTGTAAGTAACACTATTTTTATTTAGCTCTTCATTTTGGTCTAGTGGCTAGAGTAAATACACTTGATGCATGTAGCCCTGAAATCGATTTGCAGTGGAATAACTATTGACTGAACACATTGAAATGGTCCGAATTCCGGATTCCACCTTAAACTGTGGGATCATTAAGACTGAAACGGACGCAAAACTACGATACATAACTTTTATTTGATAGGGTAGAAGGGGGTAATTGGGCGGAAAACATTTTTAAAATTTATATTTTACACCCAAATTCTGGGTGGGTAGATGTTGATCAGAAAAAGAAGGCTTAGAGGGTGTAATAATGACCCCCCCCAAAAAAAATAAAGAAAACGACTTGGTTGAGAAATGACATATTTGAAACCGAGTTTCATGTTTGTGTGTTTTCGTTTGTCAATAAATCGTGCATCTGTTAATGTTCTGATCTTTTTTTTTAGTGCTGCCTAAAAATATAAGGAACACTAATCTTGAATTATCACTGTGAGGCAGTTAACATTTTGTTAAAATTTGTACCGCATGGTACGGGGATAAATGGGTGGAATGCCTTAAGTGAACACTTTTTGATTAGAATTCATTTAAATGCTGTGCCATCTTCGTCTTTTGTGTTGTACACTTTTGTTTCATAGTGCATTGTGCTTATTAAGCTATTTTGTTCAACTTAGGCCTCCAGTGACCGTTCCGTATGCCAATAGTTTGATACTGTAAGTAGGACCCGTTTATCAATCCAGAGTTCCAACACATGTTCTCAGGGGTAAAAGTAGATCTGAAAAGGTAAAGGGACGCATGTCGTCATGCCGTCCACCATATCTATCTTTACCCATTGTATTTTTTTTAGGAAGTGGAAGGACGGATCCCCGAGCGTTCCCCCTCACTTTTAAGCTTACATGTTCTATTGTAATAGTTTATAGTTATTTAGTGTTAGTCTTATTACCTTCTCCTATGTTTGAATATCAGGACCTGTTCTCTTGGTTTTTCTATTTTTTTCTTCGTTTTCGGCCAACGTTTTCTTTGTATGTGATACATTTTGGATTCAGTTCGGAAGAAAATATACTGTGCCATAAACAATAACTGGAAGGCTTGAAAAGGCATTCAAATATCTTTTAGATTTAGAAATAAGTTACTCCTTATTTTGCGTGAATAAAGATATATTTTTTTCTAGGCCACATAAAACTATTAGTTTTTAAGTGGAATCCAAGTTGTATACACCAAATGCACAGAGAAAAATCCGTTTTCCGGGCAGCGGTATATTGTACAAGTATACAGTATCGTCTTGCTTACTATAGAAATCAGTCCAGAGCATACGTTACCCGTATGCTACATAGGAACTGCCCTTAGATGTTACATCATGCCGTTGCAGGATGTCTGACATATAACAGTTTTCCGTATATCACATACATATACTTATGTTACCTTCGTCAGCTATATGTTATATACGTCCGTTTGTATGTGAGATACTGACCGCCTACATTGTTTCATACGGAAAGTATGTATAGATGGAACACTTATACAGAAAGTATTATAAAACATGCGTTTTCAGTTATACGTCTGCTGTACGTTAAGTCCAAAAACTACAGGAATTACGCATGTAAACTATCTTTTTAAGTACGCCACTTACATTTATTTTTCTCAGTGTGAAAGCTTGAGTTTTCTTCATTTACATCTAATCAACCCCATGGGTTTATGTGCACCGGCAATGGCTTTAATCAGTTTGCACCCAATTACCAAATCAGACCAACACCAATGAAATGTTGCAGCATCAAAACTAAAGATGCCGAAAGCTTACCACTACCCTAGTAGGTGCAGAAGAACCAACGACATACAATCATTTCTTAAAAACTAGGAAAACACCTATAGCCTGTGAGGAAAGAAAAGATTAACAAAAACATACCCCCCAATTTCCCCCTTCTAAAATACTGACTCAAATAATTGTGTTCGTACGACAGGGATTTTCGAAAGTAAAGAAATTCAGGAAAAACATAATGACGATCAATATTTCTAAAACTTTAATAACATGCATTTACATACGGTTTTTGTAGTCACTGTGTGATTATGATTTAACTAGTTCCAACAAAGTTAATGTAAATTCCCCATAGACCATACTAAAATATGCATAGATATACTAAAATATGCAATATCACTTTTTCTGGGGTAACCAACCGTCTGTAAAAAACAGAAAAAACAGATAATAGATAAACTGTCAAAGTTCAAAATGCACATGTGGTCAGGGGTATACCCACGTGAAAGGTTCACCGGACTTCCCCCTCCAAACCTAGACCCTCGACATATCATTCTACACTTGCATAAAAAAAAATCCATAATAAAACTATACTTGTGTAGCAGAGAAATGATTGATGTATCCTAAAGAATTTGATCTTACGCTTCATTTCTACTCTGGTGTCCTCCCATCTCGCCTAATCCCATCTTGCCTAACGACTTATCAGCCACTGATGTCTCCAAGATAAGAATGTCCGCCATTTTAGGCGAGATGGGAATTCCCATCTTGCCTCATCCCATTTCGCCTAACATAGCGGTAAGATGCAAGGGGGGGAATTTATGCACTAGAGAGGGAATTCCTGTACTAGCACCTTAACCACCAGCACTAAGAGATTATGAAATCATACGCACATTTCAGGAAAGAAATACTCTATGTATTAATCTTTCGTACATAAGAAAATCAATAAGCTAGTTTCAGTACATTTTAATCAATATTGGAAATCTCTGTTTTCTATTGTTAACTTCTGTCGCATATGCTCTGCAAGTTAAGTCACAGCCATGTTTAGAACAATCTCATAAAGAGTATCTACTACTTTCTTATATCAGCAACACAATTCATTAAAAGTATACAGGGTGTTTCAAAACAACACCAACAATGTTTGGGAGCTGATTCCTGACACTAAGATAAGATAAAAAGTATAGACCAACCTGGGTGCACAAGTGCTTCCTTTTGGCATTACGACCACCCGAAAATCTGTCGGAAAAATGCAAAAAACAGCCATAACTCGAGAACAAGATGTCGGATTGAAGTCCAGTAAAAGGAAAAGTTCATTCTTTTAGTCGTAGATTCCATTAATGCACAATTCGATGTGATGCAGGCGCGGCGCAAGAGCGATCCTCAAAGAAACTGAAGAGTTCCTGGGATATTTTAGCAAAAGTTGATTGAGGAAAATTGGCTAAGATCAACTACATTACGTCAACGAACAAAAATCGTGATACATTGTTCAAGCTAGAAGAACGCTGTCAGAATTCATAAAAAGAAGAGATACACATGTTTGATTAATCTGGTTTGCCTCAGAGCTGAATTAATTTTCCAAAAGGGAACTGCGCTTCCGATAGATATATTCTCTGAGCGTATGACTTATCGTTTTTGGAAAATACTGAAATAAGTATGTTGCATGGGAGAGCACAGCTTTTGTAAGTATAGTTATTAAGAATGCGCAGTATCTTAGAACTAATCCATTGCTTTAATTTCTCTCTTATCTTTCTTTTCTTTTTTCTTTTTCTTTAATTTTTTTTTTCAAATTTTAGAATATATCCTTAGTATTTTTATACTCCTGAACTAATTTGCTATTGGACTTAGTATCATACGAACGTCTAACTTTATTATATATGTTACCTGACTGTTTTTTCCCTCTTACTCTTATAAGTTCTTCTACTAGAAGTTTTAAACACACGTTTCATTCGCGGTTCCCTAATACGTTAGCGATACCTCAAATTATGTATTGTGCCGATGCTCAAGTTCGTGTTGTTCTTCCATTTTATATTTTTTTCTGCTGTTCTGTTAATTCAAATACAAATACAACATAGATATAACATTAACATATTCTACGAGTGTAACAATACATTGCATACATTTTACTATCACTCACAATCACTCAGTGATGTATTCACCTCCAGTTTCTATGATCTTCTGCCAAACTTCAGGTAACAGTTCAATGCCTTGCCTGTAGAACTGTTTTGGTTTTGACTGGAATATAATTATCTGTTAGCCATTGGTCAAGAGAAGCTTCAGCAGGAAACACTTGCCCCTAAGTGTGATTAGAAAGAGAGCGGAAAAGATGGAAATCTGAGGGGACAAGGAAATAATCTCAGGGAAATGCGGAGCATGAGAAAGGACGGAAATAATCACTTTTCTCAACTTCACATTCCATATTAGTTTGTCTGAAATATATACAATAATACGTTCACAATCAAGAAAACCTGTGTTTCACAACACACAAACTCGAAACTACGGAATAACGATAAACAATCACTTCACGCCGCTTTGTTGCCAACCCAAAAGAATACCGTACGAACTTACGCATCAGCCCAATAAAAGTAAAGAATCAATGACAACACCAGAGGGGAATAGGAGGACAAGTGTCCATTCCCGGTGACGACGTCTGTCTCCCGCAGACAACTTGTATTATGATATAGGTGAAATAATAGGCCTATAAAATTACCCTTTTCGTATACAAAAATTTGCTATACAAGTTTTCTGTCCCTCCGCTACCCCCACCAAATTAATTAAAACTTGGGTCGTCATGTTAAGAATTTTTCAGTGAGTTCCTGTATCAATTTCATAGAAATTTAAAATACTTTACATTGAATATTTTATAGGTTAAGAAATAGTTACTGACAATAAAGCAATCGACGCAATTTAGTTCACTATTGTTGACTACGTAGGCCTTGTAGAAATGATCTTAAAACGTCTATTTAATCGTAATTTGAAATATTCTAATATGAAGGGTGCTCAATACATATCCTCACATATTAATGTCTAGAGCTTATCAAATATGAATTGAAGTAACCTGCAATATTTTTCGACACACTATCCTGCTTCTACGTTCTTTTTTTCAACTGACTATGAGTCTCTTTACTCAGTCATTGTAGAATTATTTCCCCATTTCCTCCATCAATAGAAAATTGTCTGAACTATTTCTTGTCCGTAATACGACTAATAATGCTAAAAGACTCACAAATCGAATTTAGTTGGTACCTTTAGCATTTCTTACAATCAATCAGAACTGTAGTTCTCAGCCTTTCGAAAATTATGAGCCCCATAAACTCCTTCTTCCTTATTACATAGGTAATAATAGCAACAATAGTACAACGAATTAAAAGCTATCTTAATGGTGACCCATCAACAAAATGTAAGCAACCCCTGAAAAATGAAATGAAATATTTCAGTTTAACATCCACGATTATGCTCTTTAGGCTAATGGAGACAATGATTAAGGCACGTGAATGATGATGGAAGAGAATGGTGGAATCAGAATTTGGAAGGAAATTGGAGTATTATGAGAAAACCCATACACTGTATGATGGTGTCCACAACAAAGTTACTTGGCTGGGGATAGAATTAGGGACTCCGCATACCAGAGACAATCTGTTTACCACGGGGAGTTGAGTAACCGTGCTCCACACAATCTCTGAGAGACACGGGCAACCAGTTAAGAATTACTGACAGAAAAACGTACTTACCTTTTTCCGAACTAAGGAAGCTCTACGAATTTCACATTCTGACTGTATTCTTGTATATTGGTTTATCACACATCATATTTACTAAACCGATACATCTATCAGAATCTTGTGCTTCTCCAAAGTAGGGGCAGGGTGGCTAGTGATAGAGCGCTTATTTCGGTGCGGAATGGACCTCGTTCGATCCCAGACTATAAATGTTCGTGGTGGATATTATCGTACCCGTGAGCTTTCTCTGGATTATCCTGTTTCCTCCTACATTCTCATTTCACGAATTATTTCCCAATAAATAACCTCCATCTGTCTCTATTATTGGATCGAATTTGAGTTTAACATCCTTCAGTAGCAAAGTTATATGAGGCCTGGAGCTACGGATTAACCTAAGATCTGAACCGCTTGCGCTCACGCCAGGAATCGTAGCCGGGTCTCCTATGCCGGCTACCCACATAACCATGAGTGATCTCTGTGTCTTCATTAGCCAAAAAGGCATAAATTTAAACGTTGTGGACTTCATAATTTCAGTTCTACCTCTATAGTTAATTCTATACTGACACTTGTGAGACTAAATAGATCAATCAAATGTCTGTACCTTTACATTTTCGAATTCTAACGATGTTCTTGTAGCTTGGAGCACATTCTAAAGACTTTTGTTAGTTGAAATATCATATTTAATTGTAGTTAATTTGTCTCAGTCAACGTTTAAAAATTTTCCCAGGAATTCTTCAATTTGTTTGGGGTGTCCCTTCCCCCTCCCCAGTGTACCACATCGAGTTGAACATTAATGGAAGCTACGGCTAAAAATAATAGACATTCCTTTTTCCGCGACTTCAATCCGATATTTTGTTCTCGAGTTATGTTTTTTTTTTTTTCCGACAGATTTTTGACTGGTCGTAGCGCCATAAGGGGGCATAGCACCCAGGTTGGTCTATACCTTTTGTCTTATCTTGGTGTAAGAAATCAGCTCCCAAACGTTGTCATTGTTGTTTTGAAACACCCTGTTTCTGATTAGCTCCTATTCGCCAATCACCTTCCAGTATTCCCAAAACAAACCAAAAGTAAACTAAATTCACTAAATTGCCCTCCACCTATGCTTTCTTGTTGTGTAGTATATATTATAAATGTATATTGTAGTTGACAGAGATTGGCAATATTGATTGAAATATCTGCTTAAAATGCTAGTAGAAGAATTTCCTCTTTAGTGTAGTAATTCCCTCCTTGCATCTTACCGCCATTTTAGGCGAGATGGGATTAGGCAAGATGAGAGTTCCCATCTCGCCTAAAATGACGCAGGGGCGGATCCAGGACCGACTTCTGCGGGGCGGTGGGTTGTCGTACTGCTACTTTTAAGGGCTCCAAACTTTGGAATGGGTTTTATTTATATATATATACAGAGAAAGTTTCCTTCTCAGGGGGGGAGGCGATCGCCCCCCCTGGATCCGCCTCTGAAATGACGGACATTCCTATCTTGAAGATATCAGTGGCTGATAAATCGTTAGGCGAGGTGAGATTAGGCGAGAAGGGATGGAATCTCTACTCTTTCCTGTAAAAACAATCCTGTCTGAAAATAAAGGTGGTGGTACTTAATTACTTTTCGTCTTTTCGGGTGTAGAATAACACCGGTTCAATACTACATAGACGTAATGTCTTTTAGTTTTGGACCCCCCCAAACTTTGAATCCATCCGAAGAAAAAAAAATTATGTGTACTGTAACTATTGTTTCTAGTTTTTAGCCTTCCACTTCTAGCTTTCAAAGTAAAATGATATTCATATGGTTCATTTATTAATACAGCAGGTTAATATATCTTTTGATCGCGTTTATATTTCTATTAAAGCAATTGCATAACGTTTGAACATTCTCAGAACTACGGTCTCTGTTTTCTTAATTAACCTTAGCGTCTATGCTAAAAATGTTATTATTTGTTTCTTCTATGAAACATATCTAAAAAGTAGAGATGCAAGGGCTCGAAAAAAAAACCGGCTTTTTTGGAAAAAAACTCGGTTTTTTCTGCTTTGCTTTTTTGCTTGGAAAATTTTGGGTTTTTTTCAAAATACTGCTTTAAATTGATAAAACAGACTTTGTATCGCTTCTCTATAACACAAAAAATCATTTAATTAGTGGTTGATGCTGATAATAATATAAAACATCGAAAATAAACTATGAATTTCGAAAAAATATTTCAAACAATTTTTCTTCAACATATTTACATTATGAATTCCACAGGATTAACCAATGTATATAATAAGAATTTTTTAACCTCGTATATACAAAAGTAAGCAGAGTTGGCAAGAACCGTGGTTGTTTTTGAAAATGCCAAAAACCCGCTTTTTGGGGGATGTTTAAACCAGGCTTTTTTGGTTTAAACCAGGCTTTTTTGATTTAGATTTTTTGCTTTATGTATTTATATTACATATTCACAGAAATAAGTTTGTTTCGCCTCGATGTTATTATGCAACAGCGGGGTTATGCCGGAAGAACTCCCATAAACTTAAAGAAGTGCGGTCAGTAAATTTCTTAAATTGAGAATCTCCCGCCCTAGCCATTGGGAAAATCCCGTCATTACTTGAAATGTAAGACAATAACGGGAAAATCCTATTATTGCTTTGCATGTAAAATTTAAAGATCAACGTACCATAATCAGTACGCTAAAACTGAGGCATTAAATTACAAATTTAGTACGTAGATATCATTGAAAGTCCAATCCAAGCTAATGTTGGAAGCTACGTAGGCAATCGATAAATTTTGCCAATTTCTATCAATATATTTAAGCAATCTTGGCTTCTTTATAAAACAACACGCATTTATTCATGCAGAAATATACAATTTGGTTTGTTTCGTATATTTAGGCTTAACATCCTTACGAAATACCGAGGTTATCAAGGAGAAGATTTTCGCTTAAACTGACATCCGAACCGCTACTTGGGTTACGCATGAAAGAAGGTTTGTGGTTCGACCGAGAATTGAACATGGGACACCTTGATTAAAAGGTGAAAGGGAAAGAAAACTATTGCAGGTGGTTTGATATCTGGAAACGTCACCATGAAGTTCACACGATTCGCATTTTTCATTCTTTTTATTTTTGTGGTTTAAACTAGTTATTAAAAAAAAAAAAGTTGGTGTAAACCAGCCAACCCTTAAAGTAAACACTTCTTTTCAAAGAATACACAAATAACTAGCAAAATAGTATGTAGTATTTTTACTTCAAAATATTCCATACCCTCTTTTTGAAACAAAATAACATTAAAATGAAACATAAAAAAAAAATACTTAGATTTATATGATACACTTAAAGGCTGCACATCTAGAGCTTTTGGTTCTGTATATTCTTGAAATTCTACAGTTAAGTTCTATAGAACCACCATCACAGTTTACCCAATCCTCAAGTTTTCTGAATTTGTAACAAGAGGGATTCAACATATCATTACGGAACTCCCCCCCCCCCAAAAAAAAGACTACGGAATATATTTAAGTTAAGCTAAATACGACTGCACAACAAACATGACTGAGTGATTAGCTTTTGCGCTTCTATCGGGAAGTCCGGGATTCAACCAGCATTCGACCATTCTGACAAAGCTTTTCTTCATTCCATCTGTGAATGTAGAAATAGTGCGTGTACTGTGAGTTGGGCGACTTCCTTTTTTATTGTTTTTAAATCGTTATTATTACTAATTACCAGCAGTGACGGTTTTGCGAAGGTTAGGGGGGCGGTCTTTTGGACTGAAGCCCGTTCCCCAAAGTTACGGAATGTCTGCAACTAACGAAATATCTATTATTTGTGCCTTTACTCATAAACTTTAAGCTCCCGTCAAATAAAAATTACTGCTATTATTGCTAAATCACTTCACAGCTACAGTATAACAGAAATGTGGAAGTACGGTTTGACGGATATATTGAAAAACGTACGCTTTGACGGATAAATAGAAAAACGGGCAAGTTTAACTTTTGCGCTAGAAGCTAGAGTACTAAAAGCTCTTAGAAATGAAACACGGATGACAAACTAGAGAAGAAAAACGATGTCGATAACTCAAAAGTTAAAATAAAATTAAATAGCCTCTAAAATTACCCTCAAATACTACATTCTTCATGTTAGCTTTAATTCGTAAAACATGTGCTCCATCCACCTTGATGGTGAATTTCAGAGCGAAATATTGCATTCAGGTCATGGAATTCTTATCTAACTATAGAATATACTATAAGAAAGCTATTTAGATAGAAAAATCATGAAGTTGAAAAAAGCCAAAATTTCCAAAATTCTCGTTTTTTCCCCAAAAAAGCCGGCTTTTTATGTGAAAAAAACCATCGATTCAAAAAAGCCGGGTTTTTTGCATCTCTACTAAAAAGTACGCTTCAAAAAAAAAAAAAAAGAAAAGAAAAAGAAAAAAAGAAACATAGTCACTACGATCCGGTTGAAAGAGTGACATGGGTATGACCTTGGGCTGACGAATTGGCAACATTAGTCCATTTTGTAAATGGGAAATGGCTCAACGGAAGTGAATACGTTAAGTAAAGACTATTGTGTCTTTCTTCTCTTTCTTTTCCCAAGAAATGTTATTCCAAATTGCCTACTTAACTACGCATCAGTGCACATTCTCTGCGTGTATTATTTCACGAAGGAAACATTCCATTAAGAGCTATGCAATCTACAAACACAGAGTGAAGATTACGATTATCGAATATTTTATGAAGAAAGAATATTTCTGTAGAAGATTCTTCATCTGAATATGGCCTTCAACTGTATTTTTTTAAACTTTTCTTTCTTTTGAATTAACTCTGTAATAACTTGAGTTGCATCAATGTGACACTAGGAATTTCAGGATTAATGACAAGTGACTACACCAGCTTTAATTTCCTGGGAGAACAAGAGAAGAGACGGAGACATTTTTTAAAGGTAGCTATTTTTTGTATGCCAATAATAATGGTATACTATTTCTGGTTTCACTACGGATTTCCGTAAAGCAAAACGATATGTTATAACGACGAGTGTTTTATTTATTTTATAATCAATTCAGCGTCCCAACAATAAGTTTATGTTCCCTGTTAAGCCTCTTTTCAAGCTAAAAATGTTAAAAGTTAATCATGCCCGATTTTAAAGTTGATTTCCATAGGGCAAAAATAGTAATATTAATAGACAGCGAGAATATGTTCTATCTCCGATTTCATTCCTCGAGTGCAATGGGGAGATATTATAAGTCTGCTACATCTTCCAACGTGAATATTAATTTTCATATAGCAAAAATGGTAAGAAATAGCAGAAAATTCCTTTTTTGATATGCTTTCAATGACACAAGCGTCCAGCGCTTCAGTTCGATCTCTGATTTTATTCCTGAAAATTTGAACTAGCTGGAGACTTCATCGCCAGACCTCCGCATTTGTTTGGTCTATTGCCTCGCACTTTTCACACCATTAACATATATCTCTGATCGTAAGGGATCTCGAGATAGGGTCATCGTATTTTAACATTTGCAACCCGCACCTTTTTTCTTCTTCCTGTCTTTGTACTTTTCTTCTACGGAAATATTTTTTTTAAAAAAAAAAAAAGCTTAAACACGTCTTTATTTATTTAAAATGAGACATCCATATGTAGTGGCGTATTTAAATGGGGGCTTCCGGGCTTAAGCTTCCCCCCGAAATTGTATTTACTATATTAAAGTAAATTAAATATCTTGCAGAATTTTCACATTTCCAGGAACAAATTTAGCCAAGCCCCTCCTGCCCCGAAACCAAATCGTAAATACGCCACTGTCCATACGCCAAATTTCATGTGTCTATCCTTCAGAGTTTCCAAGATAAAGACATTTTAAGATAATAAGTGTCACCTTTGTTTCCTCTCGTTGCCCGTCGAATTTCCAAAAATTTCTTACTACGTGATACCTCACAACTCCTACGTAAGTTACTATCCAAATTTTAAGTTTCTAGATTAGGCGGTTTGGGCTGAGCGTTGATTGTTCAATCAGACCTTTTATTCTAATGGCCGCGGTGGCACAGTGGTAGAGCGTTCAGCTCTGGTGCTTGGCGTCCCGGCTTCGATCCCAGCCCCGCCAAGTGAACTTTGTGGTGGACAAACACCATGTGCGTGGATTTTCTCGGGGCTCTCCCGTTTCCTCCCACTTTTCTCATTTCACCATATTCATTCATTACTCATCATCACCGTCTCCTTTAGCCTAACCGGCATAAACGTGGGACGTAAAACTCAAAAGATTTAATTTTATTTTTTCTTCTTTTATTCTAGAGATTACAACTAATAGCTGTAGATTTATTACGACCTGTTCAAATGTTGAGGTCGCATATTCAACCTAGACGCGGATCTAAAAGGAGAAAACTGGAAGCAGCCAGAATCCAGACTATGGTGCGTATATCATGAGATTACTATAAAGTTCCAAAAATATAAATAATTGCTTAAGTTATTTTTCTTACTAAAAAACTGAAGTGGGGCTAGGCCCCCGACCTCGGGATAGATCCGAAACTGATTCAACAGTACTTTCACAATGTGAAAGAAAACTGCCTTGTTGGATCATTTCAAAGTAAAAATTTACCAAATTTCGCTTTATTATCAAACTTCTTTTTTATAATTTAGTATCATTGTGTTTGATTTGCAAATATTTATTATTATTCCTTGTACCGTATTTTACTATTTATGCTTGCGTCCATAGGTGCAACGAGGGCTATGGAACGTAGGCCTGCCAAACGTCCCGGTTTTGAGTGGTCGTCCCGAGTCCCGATCGGTTTTGTGTTTAGTCCATTTCAGTGGCGATACAAGAGAAGTTTAATGGAAGAGTCAACAACTATCTTTGCAATGACTTGCAGAGAATTCTTTGATAAAATAAAGAACAATAATGCTTTTTGCGAAAGGTTCAACCCTGAGTAATGTGTAGTAGTTCTTCCTTTCTTCCTCATTTTGCGGATGTTACAAAAGATTGTTGTTTTTTTTTTCTCTTGCTAATTTTTATATAGATATTTTTTTTAGCACAAACGAATCTTGAATGAAATTGAACTGTCTCAGAAATTAAAACCCCAAATTTGACCTACTAAACAGCAAATTTTGATACTAAAATGCCTTAGACTAATTTCTGCATTATTATTATTATTATTATTATTATTATTATTATTATTATTATTATTATTATTATTATTATTATTATTATTATTATTATTATTATTATTATTATTATTATACTTCAAATCAAAAATACTGTCTTTGTGCATACTAATATCATTAAGTTCGATTGAATTCTGACACGGGAGGTCCCACAAGTTGTCGCTAAAATCTGATTGCCGCATAGCACATCTGATAGAGCATCATATGAAATGAACATGAGCAAAATTTAAGGTGCTATGGATCAGAAGGATAGGGGCTACGGGGCTTCAAAATTTGAATATCCAAAAAATTATATAATTGAATTATGTACGTTTAAAGTAAATATCTTTAAAACCGTTAAACCAATCAAAACAAAAGTTGCACAATATAATGAGAACGAAATGCCCTATCGAAAACCATTAACATTGTTGCCATAGGTGAAGCAGTGTTTCCAACCCAACATAAAAATATGTTGTTTGAAATAGTACCATATACAAGTGTGCACACATTTAAAATGCATTATTATCACTAAACATAACAGTGAAGTGTAGTGGTAGAGTGTTGCACACTATTGGAGCTATATGTGCTGAAAATGTGCAATAGAGAAGTCTCATATGTGGTAACAAAGGTTAATACGTAAAGGAATGCACTAGAAACAAGTGAGGATTTTGCATTATACTTCCTTAGCCCCGATGAATAAGCAGGCAACTCGCAAAAACAAAATGATACACGCAAGCAAAGAAACACGTGTTTTCTAATTCTGTTAATTGGTTCTCGATTATCTTATGAATATTTGGAAGAGTACTTTCTTGGTTTCTGTCTTTCGTGTTAAGTGACATATTCTTTTACTTCCTCTCCTACATATCATATGATTATGTTTGTATCATACACTGTTATATTACCATATTCACATTAGAAATATAATTATTTTATTACTACCTCATTTCGTTTCTAGTCGGCCAGGACAGCCGTGTAGTCTAGAAGGCTAGACAACCGACATACTAGATATCGCGGGTTCCAATCCCGCCTCGGTCATGTTTTTGTTGTACTTTTTACCTTACATTTCATTGTAATCTTTCTCTTTCATAGTGATTCGGACCCCACTTTACACTCCTATATAGATTCGAAATTGACACAGGCCGTAAAAATGGCATCATTCAATTTCGTTTTTCAAATTCATCAATTTTTTATAACATGGCTGACACTTTCTTATGTTATACTATCTGTGTTACGCATTTGAACTAAATTCATAGTAGTAGACCCAGATTCCTTTATTACCATCTGTTGCCACATATCAGACTTCTCCATTGTACATCTTCAGCACTCATAGTTCCAATTGTGTGCAACACTGTACCACTACACTTCACTGTTTTGTTTAGTGATGATAGTGCATTTCAAATCTGTGCACACTTGTACATATTGCTATTTCAAACAAAATATTTTTATGCTAAGTTGGCAAAACTGCTTCACCTATGGCAACACTGTTTATGGTTTTCGATAGGGCATTTTATTCTCATTATATTGTGCAACTTTTGTTTTGATTGCTTTAACGGTTTTGAAGATATTTACTTTAAACGTATATAATTCCATGGTATAAATTTTTGGATATTCAAATTTTGAATCCCAGTAGCTCCTATCCTTCTGGTCCATAGCACCTTAAATTTTGCTCATGTTCATTTCTTATTATGCTCTATCAGATGTGTTATGTGGCAATCAGATTTTTGCGACAACTTGTGGGACACTCCCGTGTGAATGGTGTGTAAGAGTAAATCTTATATTGCAATTTTGAAACGTTCACTACAAATTTTCATTGTGCATGTGTCTTGTTAAAATAACAATTTATTACGAGATTTTTTTTTATAAAATAGTGGAACTAGTAATGTTTAGAGTTTCAAAAAATATGACAAGTCTATACTTAAGTTATAAGTAAGGAAAGCCTGGCATCTTTCCTTAAGTTTACCCCTGGTTTGATTTAAGAGTGAGATTGCATCGAACGCTTTACGTTGGTTCAAATTCCAATTTAAACTGTAAGCTCACGCTTCTTATAAGCTCAGTGCTGAAAAGGTACGCTAAACTTCAATGTTTTAAAAAAGTGTGGGAACTCTATCTAATGGCGTCGGACACATTCGAAGTTACATCCTTACGAACCTATTCTAAATGTACAAAAACAATTCATAAATATACAAAATGCAAATTTGGATGATATTTTGATTTTTATCCCAAAAGTTTTAATGTATATTATTATTATTATTATTATTATTATTATTATTATTATTATTATTATTATTATTATTATTATTATTATTATTATTATTATTATTATTATTATTTGAATATAATTTATTTTGTTTCAACCATTTCCATATATTTTGGAATGAAATACTTACAAGTACTGGAAGCCCCTTATTTTCTGTGGGTGTGTTAGAGCATATATATTATATCGTTAATATTTAAGTCACATGTGAGAATGTTTGTATATATTAGAACAAGATTTTAGTACTTGTAAATATCTTATTTATTCCAATATATTAAAATACATTCTTAATTAACATTTACGTTGCAAATTCATTTGATTTCTACATTTTGTATAGATTTTTTTAAAGGAGTTTAATGTAATAAGGTCGTAACCTAGGTTACGCACCTTTTGCATCAAACCTATAAGTGGATTTTACCATGCTTGTTTATAGCCTCCTGTCAAAATTTCAAGTCAATATGTAGATTCTGGAAGTCTGGGCAGCTCTTTGAATTTAGTGCAATATCAGCCAGAGTAGCGTGAAAACATCGTTCATCAACTGATAACACTATTTCTATCCCGCCAAAAGCTGTTCATGTCCCTCCAAATACCACAAGGCAGTCGTGTACCGTCCAACAATAGGAACAAAATGCTGCATATTATATTATTTTCTGTAAGAGACACACTACTTAAATTTTCGACATCGCTTTTCTCAAAATGCATATTTCAGACTTACGCCCTTATTGCATCGAACTCCTAAAGCAGTTTTTTTTTTTTTTTTTTTTTTTAATGTTTTCATGATTATAATCATAAAGTCTCATAACAGTTTTTACAAGCTAAGTTTTGAGAATTGCTGCACTTGAATTGATATTTATTTGATTTTTTTTTTATGTACAGCATTCACTTGTGGCTATGATTTGTTGCTCATGCTTAGTGGAATACTGGTAATAAAATGAAACGTTAACTTAGATTTGAGAATATACAGGATGTATCCAAAAGGGCTTTATGACTTTGAAAACTCATTTTGATTTATTTATTGAGCTTACAGACATGGCTTTGGTGTCAATTTGTAGAAAAATACTTCAAGTTTTCTTACCTTACACCTAAAGAAGTTCAAGGTGACTTCCATTGGTGATGCGTCAGACACCCCATCTGAAGTCTCACTTGCTCTACAACGTCTTCTGACGTACGGGAACGACATGAAGATTTGTTGTGGCTTACTGAACATCCAGTTTCCATACACCAATTATGACACTAATAAATAGTAGGCTTCCTGGAAGAATCTTTACCATACTTTGTATGAAAATTACGTTGCAGCAATAATCGCAGACTTGGATTCTTCAAACCAAAACACACAGCTAACACGCTCGAGACCAGAAAAGGCAGCCATCTTTGCTGCAACTGCCGCTAGCATTTGCGGTGGCTTGTTTCTAAAATAGTATACTAGGTGAGTCAAAACTTGATACATTTTGCTACAAAATGACCGCAAAACCATGTCTGTAAGGTAAATGAATAAATCAATTTGAGTTTTCAAAGTTGTAAAGTTCTTTTTAATACATCCTGTATGTTGTACTCACCTAACATTTTTTATTTCCAGGAAATTAGAGTTACATATGAGCTAGCAACATTATAAAAATAGTCTTAACTAGCGAGGAGACTTTTGGAAAATACAAATACGTAAAGTTTATAGCGTACAGATGCTTATATGTTTGAAATAGCTTTTTACATAAGGCATAAGGTTAATTTTGGTATTTCAAACATATACAGATCTGTTACATACACTCACGAACACATACACACACCACACACACACACACACACACACATATATATATATATATATATATATATATATATATATATATATATATATATATATATATATATATATATATATATATATAGTGTTTAATTACATTTCAGAAACTATTTCAAATACATGTATTATTTCGTATGTACTGTACATGCACACACAGCCACACACACACATATATATATGTGGGGGGGGTATGCATGTGTGTACATGTAGAGTACATACGAAATAATTCATGTATATGAAATAGTTTCTGAAATGTAATTAAACAACGCACAACTAATTGTATATACAACTACTGTCTTATTGAGCAAGAAATATTTATTTATTTATTTATTTCAATGATATGTTTCATAGGCTATGTAACAACTGCACGGAGCAGAGAATGTTCATCAAAACATTTATCTTGTATATATATAAAAAAATGCCTGATTTCCTTATTAGTTATTCTTTTTGAAATGATAAATTAGTAGGAAATTGCAAATTGAAATAATAATTACGTATGCAATATATTTATTTGATTTCTGTTGAATTTTGATTCATTGAAATTATCTGAAAATAATCGTGAATTATTATACGAGTACTTGTTGTATTGTATTATTTTATTCAACATAGCAATGGTAACTAAAAGTTCCGTATCTATGTATATGTAAATTAGAATAACTTCGAAATTGAAAATTTACTATTTAATTAAAACATACAGTTATTTAACTTCAATTATGCATGTAACCACTCATTTAAAAATATTGAAGTTAAATATTAATTCCAGGTTCTATCTGAATATATAGACCTTTGGAAAATACAAATGCACATAATTTATAGCGCATACCTTTAAATAATGGTTACCTAATTCTTCGAAATTAATTACTACATATGACATTCGTATTACTGGAGATAGCACCAATATTCGGAGTATTTTCGCTTCATGGCCGCTATATTTAAATCTGCCACACTGTGTTGATATTTTTTAAAACGAAAAATGAGGGATGTGGGATACCAAATAATATTAAGAAAATCTCACGTATTCATATTTTTAATCAGATTTCACACAAATATTGTCAGTTGAGGGATATGGAAACAGACATTGAGTACAACTTTGCTTTCCTATGGATAAATAATTATGATAATGAAGACAAATGAAAGGATAGAAGTGATCTGAATGTCCTACCAGCAAAACTACAGTGCCATAGCTGCTGACTTTAATATCTGCCATCCAGATAGTTTTGCGTGCTTGTATTCCTTAACATCCAAATTCCGTAAAACAAGAAATGTAGTGGACAAGCCTCGTAATAATAGCACTAAAACTTCTACTGATGAGGAATAATCAACGACGGTCTTGGCTACACTCACAAATAGTTCAACTCCAAGTGACAGCAGTCGGACATCAATTGCCTGGATTCTGCATGCAAATGTCTGCCACTACTTTGAAGTTTAACTGATGGCTGCGGTGGTTCAACGGTAAAGCGTTCACCTCTGATGAGCGGGATCCCTAGTTCGATTCTAGCTCACGCTAAGTGGACTTTGTGGTGGACAAGCAGCGTTTGCGTGGGTTTTCTCGGAGTTCTCCCGTTTCCTCCCACATTCTTTATTCCACCATTTCATTCATTATTACATGTTCACAGTCTCTTTAGCTTAGCAAGCATACCTGGGACGTAAAACTGAAAGTTCAACTGCAACAGAAACTTTCCGAATACGATTCCGAGAGAAGTTTGCTATTCTATACGTGGTGTTTGAATCAATATCAAAGGGATGCCTCATTTCTAAGAGTATTGTGTTTATTGGTGAGGGCAATATTTATAAATGGAGAGATTAACTAGCAAAATAATAGGTATAAGAGATACCATTTGGTCTTGTGTTCTACTTGGAGTTCATAAGGTCACTTCCAAATTTTATTGCAGTATATTGCTGTCATAGAGAATTGCGTACTGACAGTTCTCGTCTACGATATTCATAATCACTGTACTTATCTTGTCCTTCAGGTCGACCAGATTGGCTGGTTTCTCTAAATATACAGGGTTTTCATAAAGTATGGACGGATTTAATTCGCTTATAATTTACATAAAAATGCTCATATTGAAATCAAATAAAGTGCAAACGGTAGCGGAAGGATTAAAATTTTACCTGTAATCTGCACCAGCTCAGTTCATTCACCGCCACACCTCCAACTGGGCGCCATTTACGTCCACACATTCGCGTAGGCGGCGCTGGAATCCACTCACAGCGTTCCGCCGTGTTTGATCCGAAATGCCAGCCACAGACGCCCTGATTTTGTCCTTTAAGTTCTCCAAACCACTTGGCTTCTTTGCATAAACTTCCGTTTTCACATGACCCCAAGGCCAGAAGTCGCAGGGGGTAAGGTCGGGTGATATTCGGGTGACATTCGACCGCCTACGCGAATGTGTGGACGTAAATGGCGCCCAGTTGGAGGTGTGGCGGTGAATGAACTGAGCTGGTGCAGATTACAGGTAAAAATTTAATCCTTCCGCTACCGTTTGCACTTTATTTGATTTCATTATGAGCATTCTTATGAAAATTATACGCAAATTAATCCGTCCAGACTTTATGTCCCTACAGTCGCTAGTCACAAGGTTTCAAGTCCAATGATCTTATACGACGGAGTGCTGATAAAAATAGAGCCTTATTTAAAAAAAAAAAAAAAAAAAAAAAAAAAAAAAAAAAAGGAGCTACAATTAGCAGAATTTATAGGGTAGAATAGGTATAGATTATGTTGCAAAATGCAATGTTCTATGATATTAACATCCTTTTCTTTTTTTATTTCAGAAGTAAACATGGCTGCAATCAGAGCCGTAGCTAAGGGGAGGGGGGACGAGCAGGGCGGTCGCCCCAGCGTTGATGGCAAGGGGGCACCCTACGAGCAAGAAGAAAGAAAAAGTGTTGGAAATGAGTAAACGACGCATCGCCCCCAAAAGTATTGGCGCCCTATTCTATTTTTGTAAGTTTGCAAAGAAATACATTTGCTAAAAAAAATTTTTACTCGCTCTGCTTGCAACCCAATCGTTTTAATAAAAGTCACAACAAGTTTTTACTTTCATTTAAAGAAAATTATTATATATGTTTTGTTATTTACGATGTAATATACAATGTGCCGAGTAATCACTTATAGTGTACGCAGCAGCGTTTTCAACGTCAGAAACGGTCAAAGTGTGAAATATGTGTTCGGCGTTTTTCATGGTGATGAATTTGTTTAGTTAATCCGCTTTTCTACACAATCGGGTTAATCATGACAGTGAGAATGAAAGTATGAAAATGAGAAGAGAGAAGAGACAAAGGCAAGCTGCTGTTTGCGTGGGAATATTAAAAATGAAGGTAAACAAGGGGAATAATAACATTTTCGAACTTTAAGCAGTTGTAGAATAGAGGCTTAAAAGGTCAGAACGTAACCCAACGAATTTAATCTTTTTCAAAGTATTATCACTACCAGTGTTTTTTTTTTTTTTTTTAATATTACATTGTCATATGAAATGCATCCAATCTGAATGAATATATATTCTGCGTACATATCTAGTTGTGTGACATTTTTACATACAAAACATATACACACTCAGAACTTTCATGTACTAAAAAAGTAAGTATTTTGGATCAAAATATAGTTTGAGTCTAAAAGGACTTTACAATTTTGAAAGCATATCAAATTGTATTGAAATAACTTAGAGAAAGGATATAGGTGTCAATTAGTAGCAAAAAACAATTCGAGTTTGACTCGCTTAGTGCCGTAGGCATATTTGCGGATCCCAAACGTTTCAGCATATCCTCTGATCTGATTGGTCGATACAGATGCGATATCACAAGACATGATCTACATACAGCACAAAGTAAACGAGAATTGTTGTCGGCTCTGATAGCCCAGTGGGAGTTGTTCCGGTAGGTGTTCGAGTGGAAGTAGTGAGTGTGTTAACTTGCTTCAACTCAACCTGCATTGTCAAGTGGAGTATTTTCTACTACGAAGTAGTTCGGATTCTATTTACTCCTTTCATCATATTGTCTAGTGTGAAGTACAGGTTTACCTACTAAGTGCATTATGTCTGTTATCCGAGTGAACACTTTACGTTTGTCATTTCAAGATGTTGTGAACAAGCCTAACACATTAGTCTTGCATGAATGGATCCGCAATACTTTTCATCTGCTTCCTGATCAAGTTGTCAGTATTGAGTTTGATTATAGTCGCAAACAGTTATATGTTAAGTTAATCTCGCAAGTGCTTTGTGAACAAATTCTGTTTCGAGCGAATGGAAAGGTTAGTTATTCAGATGACCTTGGTACTTATAACATTTTAATCGATTCTGCCAGCTCCAATATTATGACTGTGCGTTTACATTTGGTACCCACCGAGTTGGAAGATCATCATATTTCTCGTGTCCTTTCTCAGTACGGTGAAATTAAGTCAATTACAGACGAAATGTATTCTACTGGACACATCTATGAAGTAAGGACTGGGAGAAAGATAATACGTATGAGCATTAAGCGCCCCATACCTTCTTATGTGACTATCTGTGGTTTACGTTTGTGGTTAACTTATGGAGGTCAAGTTAAAACCTGTGCCATTTGTGACTCACCAAATCATTTTCTGATGGAATGTACAAAGCGCCGTATTCTTACAACCGTACCAGCTTCAGTATCCAGTGTCTCACCATCAAGAGCCCCGCCCATGCCCGGCAATTTGAATAAAGTGGATCCTCTACCAAACGTTCATTCGTTTACTAGTTTTCCTGTGTTAAGTGAGAAACGTCCTCCAACTTTACAGGAGAACCTTCCACCTCCAACTGCAACTTCTACAAATACTTTCGTTACGGAACTCAATGAAACTGAATCCACTTGTCCGCTTGATGTTCCCCCAAGTTCTACAGCTGCATCTCACATTAGTTCTCCTGATATTGCCTCCCAGCAGACCCTCGCTTCCAATACAACGCAGAGTGACTCATCCAGTTCCACTACCATAGCGCCTAATAGTTCGGATATTCCACAACAGAGTACTACTGTTTCAGCATCTTCCGCATCGGAGATGGATACGCTCCCTGAAATCACGGTAAGTACTCCACCGTTAGTGGGCATTGATGACTCTCACCAGGAAGTGAGTGATTCTCTCGATAGAGATTCAGTATCTACAGAAGCATCCCAGTTTCCCTCTCTACCCGAGAAGAGGCGTCGCAAAGGTCGATCTCAGTCTTCCCCTCGTGATACATCGAGTAGAGCCAATAAACTTCAGAAAACTAAGTGTGTTCCCCCTGTAAGCAACAATTGTGTGTCTGGTTTCACGAGGTCACGAGTAGATCCCCATCATAGTGAAGCAAGTACTAAGGCAAATGATAGTGCTGCCTCTTCGGACAAGTGATCATATCACCTTCCAGTATAGAACGAGAATGTGTGCGAGTGTTGACCCCCGTCTTTGTTTTTTCAAGTGTATTGTGTCATTTCCTTGTGTCGTGCTTTTTTGGTGTCTTTTTATTTTTCTGTGGCCATTAAATATGTATGCCACGCGTATAGCCACTCTTAATGTCAACGGCATTTCTAGTCTCACCAAGCAAAAAGCGCTAGCCGATTACATCAACACATCGTCTCTGGATATAATTTTCCTTCAAGAATGCAACATTGACAATTTCTCCTTTCTTTTTAATCATTTTTGGGAAGTCAATCCTTCCGAAACTGGTTCTGGAACAGCTATTATATATCGCAAAGATATCTCATTAACCGCCTTTTCAAAATTTCCGTCAGGTCGTATTATCACAGCCAATTATGAAAGCATACATTTTTGTAATTTATATTCGCCGTCCGGGAATAACAAACGTGCTGAGCGAAACTCCTTCTATCTCACCGACGTTCCCACGGAGTTACATTCTAGTGCCAGAGATTTGATTTGTGTAGGAGACTACAACGCAGTGTTAGATCCTATAGACTCAAGTTTTGGTTACAATACTTCTCCTACATTACGTAAATTGATTCAAGACTTTAAGCTAGTTGACGTATGGCGTCATTATAAAGGTAACACCCCAGGGCACACTTTTTTTCGACGAAATGGCTCCTCACGTTTGGATAGGATCTATGTCAGTACCACTTTAATTAATTTTGTGCGCTCCATAAACGTTCAACCGGTATGCTTTTCTGACCACTGTGCTGTGGTTTGTACCATTGATCTACCTATCCGTAAGTACTTAAAGTCATCCTTTGTTTGGTCACTCAATAACAGCATTTTAACTGACGAGGATCTACAGTTGCTAATTACCAATAGGTGGAACTATTTAATGCACTTTAAATCTCAGAAGAAAAGTTTGTTTTCATGGTGGTTACATCACATTAAACCGTCCTTTCGATCTATCTGTAAACAGCACTGCAAAGACAGATCCTCTCTTCTTAAAGAGCAATATAATTATTACCATCATTTATTATGTGACTACTATAAAGAACTTGCTCAAGGAGTAGACGTACTCCCTCGTATTAAGGAAATTAAGGCACTCCTACTCACTTTACATCGTAAAAAAAATCAAGGTTTTTTCACGAGAGGCAAAACAACGATGCTTCAGCATGAAGTTCCCTCTTTACATACAGTTATCTGTGAAAGGCGCAGAGGTAAACAAAACCTTATTTCCAAGGTCTCCTTTCCTAACGGTGTAGTTCACGAGCATGATCAGGTAATCCCAGCTTTGTACGATGCATACCAGAACCTATATTCCCCCGCTCCAACCCAATCTTCTGACCCTTGCTTCGAGCGTCCGACCGGTACTTTCACCCCGGAGGCTCGTAACATATTCAATGCGCCCTTTACAGAAAGAGAAGTCAAGCACGCTATTTTTGCGGGGAAGTTAAATAAATCTCCGGGACCCGATGGTCTTACACTAGAATTTTACCGCCAATTTCACAGCATTCTTACGCCTTTTCTCACAGAAATGTTTAACGAAATCCGACTCACTCCCACGTGCATCTCTTCTTTTACCGCTGGCATTATGGTACTTGTACCTAAACATGCAGGTGCGCATGACTTTGATAATTTTAGACCGATTACCCTCCTTAATGTTGACCAGAAAATTTTATCTCGTTGCCTTGCCTCTCGTTTAGAACCGTTTTTAAATCAAGTCTTACACAATGATCAGTATGGCTTAAAACATACAAAACCTATGTTCTTAGCATTAAGTAATATACGAGAAGGTATTCATTGGTGTCAGAAAACAAGTTCTCCGCAGGTCGCTTTATTGGCTCTTGATTTTCATAAGGCATTTGACAGATTGTCACATGATTACATGTTTAAGGTACTTGAAAACTATGGTTTCGGAGACAGTTTTCTTAATTTAATTAAATTTCTTTATACCCAACGATATGTAAGATTAAAGGTTAATGGTGCACTTACATATCCTATCAATGTACGTCGAGGTATTGCACAAGGTTGCCCCCTGTCTTCCATTCTATATAGCTTGGTTCTTGTTCCCTTTCTTTTAACACTGGAACAAAAAATTCAAGGTATACAGATTGGTGCAACATCCTTAAAATTACAAGCATTTATAGACGATATACATTGTTTCATTAACAGTCCCCAGGAACTGTCACGTGTTGAAATTCTCATATCGAACTATGAGTGCGTTTCAGGTGCTATTCTCAATAAACAAAAGTCACGCCTGATGTGTATAAATACGGCTGACCAACACGTGTATACGTCTACGATCCCCTTTACTGATCGCATCAAAATCTTAGGCGTAACTTGGCAACGTCGCATAGCCAATACTATAGACTACAATTTTCATACCACCACATGTACTTTGGTTGCACTCATACACCAAAGTAAAGTCCGGCAGGTAAGTCTTGCAGGCAGAGTGTACCTTTTAAATGTTTTTATTTTTAGTCGTCTTTGGTTTCTGACTCAATTATTTTCCTTGCCGAAGAAATACCTAAGTATCATACGAAAACACTCAGGGCAACTGCTGTGGCATAATCACTGCCTAAGGGTAAGTCACGAGACTGCGTGTTTATCAAAACGTGATGGTGGCCTTGGCCTTAAAGACATTAAACTTCAGAGCTACTCGCTGCTGATACATCGCGTCTGCCAAACATTATGCTCCTATTCAGAGTCCTTTTCAAGCAAGGCGTTATGTGTACCACTACGTCATATTGAGTTACAAGCTCCCCTGCATATACAACCTTGGATTTCCCTTGTGCCATACCTCAAGGACGTATTTCTTGATATTAGTTACTCGCTTATCGCACGGAGTCACCTTGAAGATCTTTCTGTTAGACAATTATATAATCGTTATCATGCCACCACAATATCGGTTCCCCGTATTGTAGAACATTACCCAATGACAAACTGGGAGAAAATCTGGGCAAACATTCATACTCCGGTATTGTCTCCTGCCATGCAATCTCTTTGGTACAGTGTTGTTCATAATATATATCCTACTAACGGGAGACTTTATGAATTGGGTATCTGTAATATTTCTTTCTGTGGTACTTGTTATGTTCTCGATACTCTCCAACACCGGCTCGAAAGTTGTCCACGAAACACAGCTATATGGTTTCATTATCAAAAAATCATTGCCCGTATCTGCAGAACAACACCTTCTAATATTCACTGTACGCCATTTATGCTGCTTCCGGATTATCAATTTTATCCCAGCACTAAACATAACGCAATTTTATGGATCACGTCCCAAACTATCGATATTCTTTTATGTAATGATTTTAATAGTAATGTGACTTTGTATGTCAACCAACTGTTGTTCCGTATGCAAACTCTAACACTTTCAATTCGTACACAAAAGTTTGCTAATTTTTTAGCAGCAATTTATTGATGTGTCTACTGTACTTCTTTTTTTTTTTGGTATAATTGGCTGCTCACAGTACAATTTTGTTTGTTAATATTTTCTGATGTAATTGGCTAATAAGAGTACAATAAAGTATTAAAAAAAAAAAAAGTGGTCTAGCGTAACAAGCTAGTAACGAAAATGTGTTTGGCGAGGGTTCGAATCCTGCCTACGGACATTTTTTTTTACTACTTTTAAAAATGTTTATAACACTTCTTTCGTTAAAATAAGATTAAAAATAATATTCAAAAAGTGATTTAACGATCATTTCTTAAAAAAAAATTCATTAAAATAAGTTTGCCCTTGTACTATATAGATCCACAGCAAATGTAGTAGTAGTAGTAGTACGTTTGCCCTTGTACTATATAGATCCACAGCTAATGCAGTAGTAGTTGTAGTAGTAGTAGGAACGGGTTAGAAGCCCCGCAGGGGTTGTTTGGATTATGTTCTCGACATCAAATTGGCAAGAATGCTGAAACGTTTGGGATCGGCAAAAATGCGTGCCGTAGTACCACATTCCGTTATCCCGAGCGCTACCGTACTGTATTCTTAAAATGGCGACTTTCATGGTAAGAAGCGGGCTCGGTGTGTGTTGTTATTTCATGAAACGAACTCCATAATAGCTGTTCAGCCTATATTTTATACGGAACAAGGTAAGGCACCTCCAAACAGGCCTACAATTTACATTTGGCACAAGCATTTTGTTGAGACTGGTTGTTCTGTTCATCATGTGAAATCACCAGTACAACGGTACGTTTGTATATTTGTATATTTTCTTGATGTAATTTCATGAATATGATCAGAGGCGCAATAATTAAGCAGAAATATGTATATTGAAAAAGAAAAGGCTTGTTGATTAGTTGTTGATGAGGTTGTCAAGAAGGTATGATTGTCATGGAGATAGATAGTTGATGATATATATTCGACAAATATTTTGTGATATAGTGAGTACGTGTAATCATCTTCCAGAATAAAAGAAGTGTAAGATTTTAATATCTTATAAAAGTCTTTGCTGCTATTATTATTTAATAATAATATAGAAATATATAGAGATTGTATTCTCGTTGTACCAGGTCGTCCGTCCGTTGCTGCTGCTGTTGTCGAACAGGTTAGGAAAAGCTTTGCCCGTAGTCCCAAAAATCAATGCAGGGTGCGTCTCGCGAGACAAGCATTCTACAAAAGACAGTTTGGTGAGTCTTACGTAAACCTTTACAGTTAAACCCATACATATTTACAATGGTACAACAAATTACTGACGTAGATCTGGTTGCTCATGGAGAATTGTGTGGAAATATTGGATCCAATAGAGGAAGACTAGACATTCCTTAACACAATTATCTTCAACGATGAGAGTACATTTCATATCAGTGGCATGGTAAACACGACAACTGCAGAATCTGGGGAAGCGAAAATCCACGTCAAACTATTGAACATATCCATGACAGTCCAAAGATAAATGTGTTTTGTGCCATTATCGAATTTTAATTGTACGGTAATTATTTCTTCATGGAGAACACTGTCACTGGTATTGCGCGTCTTGATACGTTCGATTTTTTGTAAATTCCTCAGATAGATGAAGACGCACAACAACAAGACATGACCTATTACTACCAGAAAGATGACACACCGCCTTATTTCCTCAAGGAAGTTCGGGATTTTGTTGATATTCGCACCCACGTCGGTGGATTGGCTGTGCAGGTCCAATTGCATGTCAACCTCAATCCCCAGACTTATGGAACTCTTCCCATGGAGTTTTATTAAAGATCGAGTGTATGTTCTATCCTTACTAGACAATCTTGTAGACCTGAGAAATCGCATCTACGCTTCCGTTGCAGAAATGACGTCCGATCAGCTGGAACGAGTGTCGGAAGAAATTGAGTTTCGGTGGGATGTTTGCTGCATCACCAGCGGCAGTCATATTGAACCAAAATAAGACTTTGATGTAAAACTTGAACTGTTTTGCTACAAATTGATACCTCTGTCGTTCGGGTAAGCAAATTCAAAAATTTCTATGCGCTTTGAAAGTTGTAAAGTCCTTTTGAATCACTCTGTACAAATATTAAATTATTCTTCACCTCCATCGATCAATATTGAGAAATACACACACAAAAAAAGTCTCCTTCTGAATTTCCGTTACATTTTACAAAATATTTTTACCGTGAAAGAATCGAAATTAAAATGCTAATTGTGTGGTCACATACAGAATAAATTACAAAAGTTTACAATTATTACTGGAAATTTATGCTTTCATTCATTTCAAACATTTTAAATGTTGTAAATAGTTGTAAATTTCCATAATTGTTCTCCTAGTGAATTTGTATGCAACCAAATATAGTTCTCTCAAGTTTAACCAAAAGTCCAAAATAAGCCTCTTGAAAACATGTCTTATTTGTAAAGGAATACTTAATGATCGCTTTTGGCTGTTGCAATGGTTTGTCGAAGCAGCTTGATAAAAATTCAGAGTATCGTGACAACAAAAGTCGTTCTCTTATAGGTATTTGCAGAGAAAAAAAAAGCTTGGAAGATGAGTGTAGTGGCGCCGAACTCTACTTCGCCAAGGGCGCCGAAATCCATAGGTAATGACTAGAGCAACCCAAAAGCATAAAACGCATAATAGCGATTTACACATATGGTTGGTACCTTAAACATGGTTGTGGTTGTCTAAGGGTCCAGAAGAAACTAATTTTAAAAGCATAATAAAGCATAATTTTAGAAAATAAAGCATAAAGCATAATTTAAAATATATAGCACAGTTCTTGAAAAATTCTGTTTAACTGCAAGTATTACATACTGTATTAATTTTTTAAAACCAATATTTACAACGCAAAATCATTTATTCCTGTAAACTTCTTTTCGGTGTAATCCTTTGATGTGGAGAAAAAAGTAAAAGAAGAAGAAAACTTTCCGCCAACAATGAATAGTATACAAGAACTCCACACTGTATTGTTATGTGTACCTCTTGAACTCGAGTACTTTCTGTACTTTTTGGTGACATCTTTTACTTTCCCTTTCTGTATATACGCACCTCTAAGGTGCACACAAGTGATAAGAAAAACTGACTGGAGCAGATATCTCTTTACAGTGCATTAAGTAGAAAGTTCATTAAATATGAAAGAAATTGGTTGCTTAAAATATTAATAAATATATCAAGATATTTAGAGCCCCAAATTTCTGACGAAAGAACAAAAGCAGGAAAGCGTGAGGATTTTGCGGACAGTTTTGGAACATTTTACAAGAAGTGAGGTTGCTTTCTCGAGAAAGTCGTAACTGATAATGAGACGTGGGTCTATTGTTATTATCCCGAGACTAAAGAACAGTCTAAGGAATGGAGACATAGTTCTCCCTGGCCAAAGAAGTGTTGTGTGCAGAGGTCTCCACAGAAACGAACGACAACCATCTTTTGGGATAAGGATGGAGTTCTGCTGGTGGACTATGCATCTCAAACTCATCTAAACTTGCAATACCTCAAATCCAACAGTCTCTGTTCACTTGTCCCAAATTTAAAATGTTGCCTCATCTGAGAGTAGAATTTGAGAGAGTTCACCTCACGTTGTACAAGGATAAATACTGATTTGCAAAATTCCATTCTTACATCAGTCCTTGTCTATATGATGGGGTACAAATTTTAATTTATAGTGTCAGGCCTTCTTTATACGTACGATCTTCTATCAAGTTTTGCTCAGCATTTACAATTCCAAGAATATTCGTTTAAGCAATTCGTTCCACGCTTTCTCTATACAGTCTAAATCATGTCATCATTCGTTCCTGGCCTTCCAATGCCTGGCAAATTCAACATATTTTTGTAATCCTGAACTTTTCTTCCCATCTCTTAGTACTTGTCTCTATTGAGGTGGTCTCCCGCATGTTGTTTTGAACTTATTCCGTGGTGAAAGTCAAGGTTGTAACGTAGCAAAGCACACTAAACACTTCCCTTTTTCATGCATAGATTTTCTTTAAACTTTCTTGCCCCTTTAAACTTTCCTCATACTCACCTAAACGTTTTGCATACATAAACATAATAATTAGTACATTATTAAGCTTTAATTTCCTGCAAAACTTCGTGCACTATTTATACTTAAATATTTTATACATTCATGAGTGAAAAGCAAATGGAAAGAGAAAAATATACCCATCTAGGTTAAACACAGGCCCGTGCTGGCCCACCGGGACACCGGGACATGTCCCGGTGCGCCCTCCGAAACATCTCATTATAAATAAAGGTACAACTTTTATATATATATATAGATCTAATAAATTCTTACATTTGTTATTGCTAAAGAACTGGTGGTGAATACAGCGCGTTCTTTACATAAGGCGCCCTCGCGAACTACATCAAAAATAAACAGTTTTATTTATTCTTCTGTATGGCCCAATTTTGTACAATGAATACATACAGTTACTGTTGGTAAAAAAAAATGAAGGTTACAGTGCGCCCTCTATGTAAGGCGCCCTCGCGAAACCTCACCAAAGATAAACGGTTTTATTTATTCTTCTGTATGGCATAGTTCTGTATAATGAATGCATACTATTACTGTTGGTAAAGAACCCGTGAAAGGTACAATGCACCCTTTATGTAAGGCGCCCTTGTGAAACCAAATCAAAGATAAACAGTTTAATTTATTCTTCGGTATGACACAGTTCTATACAATAAATATTTACTGTTACGTGGGTAAAGAAACCATGAAGAGTACAGTGCGCCATTTACGTAAGACACCCTTGCAAAACAACATCAAAGATAAAAGTTTAATTTATTCTTCTGTATATTGGTGGATCCACGACCACGTGGGGGCGGAGGGGGCGACCGCTCCTCCAAAGGTCTTTTACTTCCAGTTTACTTCCGGAAATAAAAATATTGTCTTTTCAATCTGGCCGATCCAATCTGTGTGACAAGCCCAGCAGAGTCTAATCAAAATGTATGGTACTTAATACAGACATATTTGAATTGTGAATACTTCTGTCCCTAGTTCCTTGAGACTGTCACCATAAGCCGCAAACGAGCGAGAATGATTTATTCGTTGAACGAACAGCTGTAGGAAGAAGGAAAGATGGATCACTCTTTGAACTAAAAATGTATATTTTAAAACTATATTCTAGAAGAAAAAAAAAAATGATGTGTGATTCAAAACCCGAAACTTCAATTACGTTTACCTTGAATAAAGAGAAATATAGAATATTCAGCGCTCCTTACCGAAAAGCTCTCTGAATCTAAGAGAAGACTTTTCGGTTGTTTGATTGATTGATATGTATTTATGTCGTTTGTAAAAAGCGATGCTTTACAGAACGAGAACTAGAGTTTAAAGTTGGATCTGAACCACTGCAGTGCGTTCTATGTTCACTTACCTTGTATCAAACCACAGAACCTCATACATCAAATATCAAAGGTACGTCCGTTAGCTACTACATCAACAAAGAACTGTGACTTTTGGGGTTCAACACGGAAACATTCATTGTGACTTTTAATGGCATTTCATCTTTTCTTAGGAAATAATACAAGCTGTTATTGTAATCATACATAAAGAAGTCGTCCTGATCTTCGCACAGGCCAAACCGCTTAAGCTAGAAACTTGAAATTCGGACAGTAGATAAGATTTTCGATCTAAGGTATCACTAAGGAAGGATTTTTGGGAAATTCAAAGAAAGGAAGTGGGAATGGGGTGGGAATGATTTTAATAAGATGATCATCTCTCCGAATCCCTTAAGGTTAGAAAACTGAAATTTGGATTTTGATTTCTTATTTAAAATAATGCGTTTCAACATTTTTTGATACTTCAGTAAAATGGGGGAAAGAGATGTAAAGAAAATGGGGCGGGAATTGCAATTATCATAATAAGATACCAATATCTAAGAATCTTTGAAGGTTAGAAACATGGAATTAGGTATATGGACTTCTCACTTAAAACAATTCAATTTTTTTTCAGCGTTTTTGTATTATTATTATTATTATTATTATTATTATTATTACTATAAGATGCCTATATTTCGGGATTCCTTACGGCTAGAGACATGAAAGTTGCTAGTTTGATTATTCATTTAAAATAATGAAACATGTATTTGAGCATTTTTTGCCACTTAACGTACAGTAGAAAGGCAAAAAAAAAAAAAAAAAAAAAAAAAAAAAAAGTGAGGGTTGACTAAAATGCCTTGCGAGGTGTTTGAATTTCGTGACAGCGTTTTAGCTCGATTCAATTATATGTATATGAAAGACACAGAAGGGAGAACGCGAAATATTGTGCCACAGTACACGTAGAAGCATTTTCTACATTGTACAGGGCCGTATTCCGAACAAATTGGGGGTCTGGGAGCGAAATCCCACCTAGGTGAAGGCACACATGTAATTTTATTGTTGTTGTAGGCATACATGTTTCTAAATGCTGCTTTTAAGAAATTAACTAATAGAGCCAATTTCCAACCCCCTCTTCCTCGTCTGGTCTAATGCTTTTTTTTTTTTTTTTTTTTTTACATACTCAATTATACCACTGCAAAAGCAGAGTATTCGGACAAAATTACGGTGTTTATAGTCCCCAGTTTGATTCCCGGTGAGGGTACATTTCAACGAAAAATGTGGTTCGGATTCCATTGCAATCAATAAGTGCACGTCTCCTTTAGCCATCATGTCACTACCATGGAACGTTAAGCTCAAGCAACAAATCAAAATACCCTATGTATAGAGGTCTACACTTTTGTAATAGTGTCCTATATTTGTCTTCTTGCTCTCCCCTGCTTAAGTTAAAAATTCCTGAATGTACCAGAAATTGAATTCCTTACACATTCATCTTTAAATGTATCAATTGAGTACAGTTGGGAGCTTTTCTTGAGAAATGAACTATTCCGTGCACACATAACGTCAAGACTTATCAATGACTCCCCAACTCCTCGTGAATCCTGGGTTCTATACCAATCATAGAAATGTTTTCTTCACCTTTGATACATCAGAAGATTTTGGTACGACTTATGTAGCCGCAATCTTAACGTGCACTTAAGAAAATGTCAATAATGTTGATAAACTGAAATCATGGTGAAATATTGAGTTTAGCAAAACGAAACGTAACGGAAATCCAACATCTTGCCCTCAGGAAATGTTCTTTGCATAGCGCCATAGATCAAAGATCAGATCAGAGAGACAGTGAAAAAAAATGTCATGGATAGGGGTCGACGAACGGAACATACCCTCAAGGCATTCTATTGGATAATGAAATTGATAGTTATGTCAAACTTTACGTTTTCTTGTGATCACTTTAGTGAAACAAAGTGAAGGTATATTTATATACACAGAGGAGATATGGGAGAGGCTTCGTGGCAGATAACAGATGACATATAAATGCCATCGTCAATATAGTACTTTGTGTAAGTGCTGTGCAAGACAGTGCATCTGATATATCGTGGTGACTAAGTGTGAAGTGAATTATGATACCGCCACGCCTCCGAAACGGAAGTTCGTGTTTAATTTAACTCTAGAGAAAGAATATACTTTCATTAAAAAAAAAAAAAAAAAATCGGGTCACAAAATATAATCTGAGAATCAGGTTTACGGCCCCCCCCTCTCCAGCCCCGTATTCATATGTGTCCCATTTTTGCAAATTAAAATTCTGGTCACTTTTAGGCTACCTCATCTTCCAGAAAGCGAACCGCACCTCCAAACGATACCTCTGGATCCGCTAGTGCTTCTGTATGGCACAGTTCTATACAATATACATACTGTTATCGTTGGAAAAGAACCCGTCAAGGCACCCTTGCAAAACAACTCAAAGATAAACGGTTTTATTTATTTTTCTGTATGGCTTAGTTCTATAAAATGAATACATGGTGTTACTGTAGGTGAAGAACCCGTGAAGGTACAGTACGTCTCGCGCATAGAGCACCCTGCGAAACACCACGTTAGAGGGAAGTTGTTTTAATTGTCCTTATGTATATCAGTTCTATATAGTAAATTCATATAGTCATTGGCGCAAATCCCGCGAGGATGAGGGGGAGGGACATGTTCCCAACCTTGGAACTACGGGGGACTGTCCCCCCAATAATTCGATTTGAAATGGGTTTTGGGGGGAGAAATGTGATGATTTGTGTCCGACTGCCACAAAGAAAAGTGATATGAAATTGATGTCTCTTGGCTTGTTTCATTTTAAAAAAAGAATTGTATTCTTTCATATTTCAAACTGAACTTCGTATCCTGGCGTATTTACGTCACATCAATCTGTATTAATTCAGCTCCCGTTACTTGGACACAAATTGCAATAAGTGGCAGAAAAGGATATGTGCCTCTACTCATGCTGGAAAATTGTCTCAGCTGTAGATAGGGCACAAATCCCGAGGAAATGGGGGGCCTGCCCCCTAATTTCAATACATTAAATTCGTCTTTAATTATTGTTAGTCTATTTATTTAATTCCTGTAACGATTCCTATAGTGCTATTGAGATCATCATCATTTTTCTCAAATAATAGTATTCTTGCGTCATACATAATTGATTTTCTTTCTTCATAGTTTTGGGAAAGTCATTATTTAAGTTATTATAAAATAAGTGTCCTAAAATTTAATGCGGTCTAAGTAGAAGCATACCAATTACAAATATGCATGTATTCAGATTTCAGAATAAGTTCATGGCACTGGTTTGTAATACTGATATGTACCACTATTTCATCTACATCGCCTGATATATAATATGCAACATGTTCCCCTCAGAAAGCAGATTCATCTGAGTCTCGTCTGCCCCTTCGCCACCAAAAAAAGCCTTAAATCTGCCCGTCTCTCAATACTGAAGACAACTGTGCTCCCCCAGTTTCTTTGGGAACCACCCTTGCACCGCCACTGCACTTTATCCGTTGTACACTAATGGAATCTATGACTAAAAATAATGGACATTCACTTTTGCCCAATTTCAATCCGACATTTTGTTCTGGAGTATGGCTGTTTTTCCTTTTTTCCGAAAATTTTCGGGTAGTCATCGTGTAAGGGGTCTGTCCTGGTTCGTATTTTAGTAATCTTCAAAATAATTCAAAACGTTTTAACACTTTCTTAGCTGCTTTTTAATACTAAACCATGAGAAGCGTACATAATCAACTTTCTGCATATACAACAAGATGTCTACACCTTTATACATACACTTATCTTCTTGACAAGATGTCTACGTACATGTACATTTATTTACGACGTTGCTATAGTAAGAACTTTCTTTTTAGTTACCGATTACAAAAATAATGTCTCGAAATCTCTATATGTCTTTCTTTTCTTTATACATAATACTGCTCAGATAATTCGCCTCTGATCCCTTTTTGTAAATTGGCACAGATTGCTAATGTTACATACAACGTTATCGTTGTAGATGTCGCTCGGACGGGACTTCCATAATAGTTCTACTATGAAGGAAAGAACCCTGGGTTAAATATCATGAAACATTTACCTTTTGAATAGCCCTCGTATATTTAATATCACCTCTAATACACATATTCTACTTTTCCATTTATATATAATATATTATAATATAACACATTTTTTTTAACATTTGTCAATATATCTCAATATTAATAACGACAAATTACAATTATCATGAATAAGGCTATTCAAAAAAAAAAAAAAAAATTAAACCTAACTGATAGTTTCCTTCTAGGGTACAAATTAACTATTCCTTTATATACAAACAACATTATTTACAAAGATCTTCATAATATTAAATATTGATAGGATCAGAAGGCAACAAAATTAGAACATATAAACACATTGATGATTATCATTTAATACATTAATAAACTTTGAAAAATTAAGAGATTCGATATTCATTATTCTTATTCTTTCCATATAATAAGGGGCATCTATTTTATATAAGTCTGTCATTACCTTCATAAGTTTACATTAAAATTACGATCTTTTATTTTTAAATATCTATAATATTCATATAAGTAATTATGAGAGAATCTTGTAAAAGACATGAAACACAAATTAACATTTCCTCAATTAATGCTATAAAAGGAAATTGCAACAAAATTATAAGGAACAAATCAATAGTATTTTCAGTTAATTGCCATAAATTAATTTTATCACTTTCTTAACTGATCTTATAATTGCATATGTTTTCAACATAGATTTTAATAATAAATAGACTGAAGAACATATTAACCATAGACGTAAGCAAAAGTCAATTTAATACAAATCTGTCGGACGCCTTTTTGACAGTTCAAGTTATACGTTCGAAGGGTTCATTTAAGCAACATTGTATAGCACAATCTTGTGTACATTCTTGTCTTTCATAGGATGATACCATATTTTGATTCCTATTTACAGAATTCCTGCCATCTGCAAATTGATTTTGTGAAGATCGGCGGTAACTATTACTTCTACTGTAATTCCTGTCGTTATTTCTAAAATTCCTAGTTCCATTTCTATAATTAGGTTGCGTTTGATTTCCGGTACCATTATAACTACTCATTCTATTATTGAAACTACGAACATTAGAATAATTTTCAGGTTGTATATCTACATTACGAACAGAAGCATATTGTGTCTGATTACGTACATAATTACCCTGACCTCTATCCTGCATTTTATTGTTATTCTGAATTGCAGACTGACTCTCATAACTCTGAATGAGCATAATTAAATTGTTGAAGTTAATGCACTGTGCCGACATTAACAACTGTTGTAGTCTAAATGGCAATAAGATCCTAATGGAAGCTATAATTTGGGATTCCGGATGGTTTGGATTTAGTGATCTTAACTCATGATATATAGATACTACAAATTCAGTAATACTCCGGTGTAATTTTGGATTGTAATGCTTCGTTCGCAAAACGGCATCTCTATTCGCTACCATAAAATCGTTTTCATAATTTGATAGAAGAGCATTCTTAAAATCTGAATATGTCTGAAGACTACCTCTAATAGCCTTAAACCATGTTAAGCAGGGTAGTAACAAGATGTGTGGCAATAGTTTTAAAAACTGAGACTCATGTACACCCATGACCTCACATTCATCCTGAAATTTTTCGAGAAATGCCCTAGCGGGTATATCTTCTGGCACGCCACTAAATTTTGTAAGCGACTTAACTTCGCTGAATCGCAACTGTTTACCTGTGTACCTCTTCATACCTCTATTGGAGATGTGTTGGCGCCTGGATGTTTGCCTCACTCTTCCTTCTTTTTCACTACTTTCTGCACCACTCGAAGATCCATCAAATTCCAAAGTTGTTCTGGGAGGACGATCAGGTACCCAACCTGTGGCTGTAGGATGATTCGTGCATTCGTTATCCTGAAATGGAGTTCCGGGAATACATCTTTCCTTGATGAAATTTACTTCGTCTCGATGTAATTTAATATGATTTTCATGGGCATTAATCGTGATTCTAGAACATCCATTGACTCTTGAATTTCCGTGTTTCTTTGTACTACTTTTTCTATTTTCTCTTCATACTTCTCAAATTTTTCCACTACATGTTGGTTCATCTGATTTAACTGATGTTGAACACGGTCCCACCTGTCTTCATTGCATTCATTCAACTTTGCTATTTTTTCGTCAAAATCATTAGCTAACTGTGTTACCTTCTGGTCCAATTTTTCATCAAACTGTTGAATTTGCTCTGACTGGTTCCTTATTTGTTCAGACTGGTCTCTTATTTGTTGGGCTAATTCATCACTTTTTCGTACTTGATCCTTAGTTTGCTCGGACTGGTTCCTTACTTGTTCAGACTGGTTTCTTATTTGTTGGGCTAACTCATCACCTTTTCGTACTTGATTCTTAATTTGCTCGGACTGGTTTCTAATTTGCTCTGACTGGTTTCTTATTTGTTGGGCCAAGTCTTTTAAAATGTCTGTCAAATTTTCACTAGGAGTCAATTCAGGATACACACACTGTTCACCAATTATATTATTACTTGTTGTACTCATGGCCATATTTCGATGAATTACTTTTCCACTTCTTAATATGATAATACTAAGGTCGCGTTGAAAGCTTGCCGTTTTTACTATCCTTCAAAACGACACTTATATAACTCCCGGTGGTGAGGCACCAATTTGTAAGGGGTCTGTCCTGGTTCGTATTTTAGTAATATTCAAAATAATTCAAAACTTTTTAACACTTTCTTAGCTGGTTTTTAATACTAAACCATGAGAAGCGTACATAATCAAATTTCTGCATATACAACAAGATGACTACACCTTTATACATACACTTATCTTCTTGACAAGATGTCTACTTACATGTACATTTATTTACGACGTTGCTATAGTAAGAACTCTCTTTTTAGTTACCGATTACAAAAATAATGTCTCGAAATCTCTATATGTCTTTCTTTTCTTTATACATAATACTGCTCAGATAATTCGCCTCTGATCCCTTTTTGTAAATTGGCACAGATTGCTAATGTAACATACAACGTTATCGTTGTAATCGCTCCGAGGCATTTCTACACCCAGGTTGGTCTATACTTTTTTTTATCTTTGGAACAGGAATTAAATCTTCCAAGACATACCTACACACACAGACACACACAGACACACACACACACACACACACACACACACACACACACATATATATATATATATATATATATATATATATATATATATATATATATATATATATATATATATATATATATATATATATATATATATATATATATATGTATGTATGTATGTATGTATGTATGTATATACAGTGAAACCTCTACTAACGGACACCTCTATAAAGGGGACACCTATCATAACGGACATATTTTGTAATCCCCAAACACTGTAATAGGAAAAACCATGTTGACAAACCTCTCTAAAGCGGACACTCTCTAGTACGGACACGGACAGTCTTTTCTGTCTCTTATAGGTATTATTTACCTCCATATTACGGACACTTTCTCTAGAAACAAGTTGAAAAATACAGAAAAAATACATTTTCAGAAATGCATACATATATCACCAAGGAAACATTGTAATAACATTTTTCCTTGTCAACTGGCTGTTCAGAAACTCAGATGAAGCGTCTTTGTTTAACAACACCTTCATATCCTTTGCTTGCATTCCACTCCCACCCAACCTGTTTTAGAATCAAGTGATTGACAGTTGCCTGCCATTTGGGATGACACGTCATTTTACTGTTTTGCTGGAATCAAGCAGAAGACATGTTTGGTAATTTTTGTTCACGTATTCGCATATTGTCTTAGTGCCTCTATTTGTAGACGGAAGCAATAAGGTGTAAGTTGTTGTGAGCTTTCGAAATGCCACGAGAAGCGCTAATGTTAAAATCGAATTGATTGAATTTTCGAAGAATACTGAGCTGTGCGAAGGATAGCTGAAAATTTTTGTATCGGTAAAACTCAAGCACCTGAGATCATATAAAACCTAGACAAGTTAATAAAGTTGTGGTGTGAAAATGACAATGAAAATTGTGTCTCATTGCTTTGAACAAAGTTGGTGTGCAAGTGAATGTTTTTATAGAGTGCGGAATGAAAAAAAATCCTGTGTTAGAGTCGACGCTAAAAGCTAAGAATTTAGAAGTAGCAACAGAAATGAATGTTTCAGATTTCAAGGTCTCGAACGAGTGGTTAGAGAAGTTTCGGATTACACAAAATTTCTTTCAAAGCGATTTGTGGAGAATCCGCAGATATCGACATGCCCACAGTCATAGAACGGTTTGATAAATTACCTTCAATAGTTTGTAATTACATATCACCTTATTTACTAATTTACGTAAGAAAATATCGAAACCTCTCTAAGACGGACACCTCTCTATAGCGGACAATTTTTGATTCCCCACGGCTGTCCGCTTTAGAGAGGTTTCACTGTATATTTATATAACGTAATCACGTTTGTATGAGCGCCCTCTTGGTAGACTTGTCCACCGCCCTCATTAGTAAGCCAGCACGGGCCTGGTTAAACATACAGAGTGACAGTTAAAATTTTAAAAACAAAACTAAAGAATAAAATATATGAAGGAGCTTAGGAGGTACTTATAGCTAATAATCACCCCCACCCCCCAAGAAAATGCTGCATTAGTCAACACTTAAATACATCAGAAACTGGTGAATTACCTAGCCTTATCATACCTACTGTAAAATATTGTAAATAATGTTTTATTCAGTGACATATTTTAGGCTCATGAGAACGTGTATCTATGGAGTGAGAGATTCTAAGAATTGAAATGGATCATACACGTATTCTTGTTAGTCCACCTTCAAAACTTTTTATAATGTGGTTAAGCTCTATTTGAAACTACATGTTCCCAAATTCATCTTTGTAAGATGTCTCATGATCATATCATCATCAGCATAGGTATTATACAATTATTGGCAGGTCACTTGTTCCAAGTGGGAAGCTTCCATACTCCACTGTCTTCATCTAAATTCTTAGTCTTCACGTACGATTTTTCTGTTTTGATATCGTCCATCAACTATAGCCTACTTCTCTCTCTCCCTATCTTTCCTGACACTATACCCTTGAGCACGTCACTCATGATAAGGTTCCTTCTTAGCCAATGTCCCAGTTAGTTTCTCTGACTCTTCTACCCAATCATTTGTTAGAATACCATTTCTGACACCCAATCATTTGTTTTCCACTCAACCCGTCTAATTTTCTTCACTCTTCTCCACACTCGCTTTATGCAATCATGCGGGCGAAGTTGCAAGATTACAGTGAAAATCAAAATCATATGAGGTTCTTTGGTATTTTTAAAAATTTTATTTCGTTTGAGACGTCGTTAATGCATATGGTGAGAAAATAAGAGGTTCCGAAAGGCCTCCTTGGGGAACACTACTAGTTATTGTTAACCAATTAGATGGAACGCTTAGACTTTGCCGAAGTCTAACAAATCGAAAATAATCGTAATAATCACATTTTAATTACCCATGGCATCTCTAATTTCATTCATTAATTTTACTTATGCTCTCATTGCATAATTTAAACAGAATATGGCTGTCTTGAACTGTTGAGTCAAGAGAAATTTTGATATTCCTTCACTATGATTTCGACAAAAAAAACAAGAGTATATTTAATTATTCAAAGCTCCTCTTCCACTAAAGTTGAAAATTTGGATATAGATGTATAAATTCGATTTTCTATGATAAAGAAATACAGTTTGAATAAAGCGGGGCTTTCATAATTTCAGTAAGAGTGCATAAAAATCTCTTTCTCTAGCAAATATTCATTTTATTTTATTTGTATTAATTGCAGTACTATTTGCTTTGTGACAGCTTTGTGTTATTTGCACGACATAACTCATTTTCGACAAAAATGTCACATAGCAGTTCTTCGAGGCGCAGCGACGATATATGTTTCAGGAAACCTCAAACTTTTCATTTCAGAGCCAGAAATCACGTTTACATTATCACGAATATTTGTGAAATTCGGCATTACTTGCGATAAATGCGAATGAAAACGAAAAAGTGGAATTCTTGTTAATTACACCCTCCATTCCAAAAGAAACCGAACTTTTAAAAAAAACAAAAAAGCAATGTACATTTTGGAACAAATCATTTTTATTAATCAATGTATTCCCCTTCAGCATCGATACACATATTTGCACGCTCCAACAAGTTGTCAAACGACTTCTCCATGTCCTTTATTGGAATGGTCTTTAGGACGGCGGTCGTCGCCTTCTCAATGGCATCAATCGATGCGTGCCACTTTCCTTTCATCGCCAAATGCAGTTTCGGGAACAGATAGAAATCGCACGGAGCGAGATCTGGTGAATAGGGCGGATGATGCAACCGAATAATGTGATTTTTGACCAAAAATTCAGTTACAAGTCGCGAACGATGTGATGGTGCATTATCGTCCAAAAGAGTCCAACTGCCGATTTCGTGATATTCGGGCCGAATACGACGAATTCTTGCCAGCAAACGCTTCATGACGCCTAAGTAAAACTCTCTAGTGACTGTCTGTGACGATTTTTTGTTATGTTTGATGAATTCGATGTTTTCTTCCGATAATCCGGTTCTGGGACGGCCTGATCTTTCGTCATCATCCAGCGTCTCTCTACCCGATTTGAATCGCCTGAACCACTCGTAAACTTGCGTACGGGATAGATACTCATCACCATATGCATTTTGTAGCATTTGGTGCGTTTCACTAAAAGTTTTACCCAGTTTAACACAAAACTCAATTGCAGCTCGTTGTTTGAAACTCATTTTCCGACCGATGTACACAACACAATGACAGTTGAAACGCAATAACTTTGTTGCCGCGCATTCAAATGTCATGACATTTATACCAGTTGTCAATGAGGGACTACGCCATCTACCGGTAAAATATTACAACAGATGGCACTAGTGGTACTATTTGTTTTCAAAAGTTCGGTTTCTTTTGGAATGGAGGGTGTATTGCTAATAATAACTAAAAAGCGCATTTCCAATATTATTTAACTTAAAAAAACGTTGCATTTACGAAAAAGCTCTGCGAGTTATTTCATCCAGAAACTGTTTCACTTCCTAAAGATGTCGAGTCAACAGAACTGAACTGTTGTTTAAATCCTTGATTGTGTTTTGCAGTAATAAGGTTCATGATCTGTTGGTTGCTTACGTAAATTTAAAAGTAAGGTTATTGAAGTTCACAATAGTGAGGATAAGGAAGTTGATGTATCATTGTTAAGCAGTTTAAAAATTAACCACAGGTCTTTTGCTGTCAACTCGTTACGTTCAGTATGGTTGCCAGTCTCGAGTGTTAATGCCGAGAGATTCTTTACCAAGTATAATATGATTGTTACTGACAGGAGAACAAACTTAAAAGAAGAATGGGTAATGTCTTGCTTTAACTAAGGATGACGATAAAGGAAGTGTTTAAATTTTTGCATTAATTTCTATATTTCACTAAATACATTAGTTAGAATGTGCACCTAATCAATGTATATTATCATTTTTGTATTAGATAGACCTTACTAGCAAAAAGATACTGTTTACAAGTTCCATATTTTTTTAAAAAAATGTGCTACATTTAAAAAATAAATGCGATATAAATGCGAAAATTATGATAATTAGTGCTACAAAATATCGAAAGTGTTGTGAAAAAGTTTCATCTCTAGCTATAGCTTATTTGGTCGCAAATTAGTACCAACAAATCTCTAGCAAATTCCATGGTATTGATGGTGAGTGATATTTGAAAATGCTAGGATATACCATACTTTTTTTTTTTTTTTTTTTTTGCTATATGAGGATTGAAGCTTCTGTGTTATCTGAAATAGGGTGACACCTTACCACATTATGATATGATGATTCATGAGTGAATAAATACGCGATTCCCTTATCTTTTGACTGGTCGTCGAGGTCCGCTCACCTTATTATCCTTAAATTTTGTGTCTTGAGTCATCTTAAGCAATGGTCTACAGTATAAATCTGCATTGAACAAAAGCAATCTTAAACAACGCATATTTCATACCTATGACGCAAAATTCCAGTGCCACTCTGATGTGTGTAACTTCGGACAACAAATCTAATACGTCCTGTAATTGCGATATATTATATACAGCAGCACTTGTCCTGTAAACTTTCTGTTGTCAATCTGTCAAGTAATGGCTCACTAGAGCCTTTCTATCTCAACTGTGCTCTTGCTGGCGCTGCTGTGGATATGTGATTTCCGTACATCCATCGACAGAGGAGGGACAAGTTATTGCGGCTGAGATCTTTCAATTGTTGAATGCGGAAACGTTGCCACAATGAATTATTTTACGGACTTTGGTTTGCTCTGTCTTACTAGCCACTCTAAGTAGCCTACGATTTTCACCCGTCAAGACCAAACGACTGAATGACAAATTGGCAACAGAGCTGAGGCCATTCACTTCATTTCCCTAAGCAAAGGGAGGGTTTCATTCGAAGGGGGTGGGACCGAAGTATAGTTCGCATATTTTCCGAGGGCACAGGTGGAATAGACAGGCTCTAGTGCAAGTTATGTTGAACATCAGTTCTCATAGTTCTGAAATGGCTCAAGATTTGTAAAATCTATATATTAGATAAATGGATTCAGAGGAAATTTCTAGTGTTATATGATATTCCACATGCCCCCTTTTTTATTTATTTTTTTAAAAGAACCTCAATTCAATTTGATAGACTTCAAGATGTCAGCCATGAACTGGGAGTATCCTCAATCGCCGATACTCGTATATATTTAGTTATGTCACGTAGATAAGAAGAGAAGATCAGAAGGTCAGTACTCTAAGTAAACAGTGAAGAATGGTAACTATCTTGCCGTACGATTCTGATGGCCACTGGAATGACTGGATTTTAATGTAGGGGTGTTACTGTGTTCCTATGTAAAACATATCACTCTCATTAGGAAATACATAAAGAAACAATATGAAAATAATATTGTTGTCGATGATGTGATGCTTTAAAAAAAAACGGCAAGTACATAAATAGAGTTGAATTTCTTCCATTCTTAAAAGAAAGTCATCAGAAAAGTAAGAACGCTGAGTCATATAGCCACAAAAAGAAACCGTAAGAAAGCCGTGCAGAGCGAAATTCTTACACTGTCATTTCTCGTGGGACGAATTTGCCAACTAATGGGAAAGCAGGGTCCCTTCCAGTTTGCGATTTATTTTTTAAAAATGAGGCCATAACAAAAGAAAATGACCTCAATATTGTCAAGAAGGGATTTCATTCCTAAAATTATGGTGCTATCATGTGTGAAGGAAAGAGACACACACACACACAGAGGCGCGAGAGAGGGAGAGGTGCGTAAATGTGTATGCGTAAATATATATGTGTGTGTGTGTGCGTGAGTCCGTATGTGTTGAAGTAGACAGTACAGACAGAACTTCGGACAGACGAAAGAAGAAAAAAAATACGTAAAAGTGGTAACAGAGTCTGAGTCTCTCCCCGACCTAACCGAAAAAAAAAACTTTAAAAAAGAGTGTATATGAAACGTAGCACTCAGCCACTTCCCTCACTTGCTATTCCTGTGGAAACGTGATATGATCGCATCGCTATCCATAATGCATGAGTGTACCAAAGGGAACTGCTGAATGTTACACCTGTTGGAAGAAGGGGAAGAGAAAAAGCTTTTATGTGTGATCTGGGAGTGACAAGTTCATGGGGGGAAAGAAAAAAATTAGTCCCCCATAGTATACACATATATACGTATATATACACACACAATATTTTCAAATCCAATTTATTATTTCTGAGTATTTTCCATTTATGTTTGACATTACATTTTCAATTTATTTTCAGTTTTTAACGACATTTTTATGGTTTTATAAAGTAAATCAGTATTCTATTTAGACCTTTGTTCATGCTATCCAACTATATTATTATGCTTTTTTTTTTTTTTTTTTTTTTTTTTTTTTTTTTTTTTTTACATGTGGATACGAGTGTACAATATACATAATTCAACAGCAATTACGCCAGAGGTAAAATTACATTTTACCCAAATAAAATAATAACTGTTCTGCGCATGTTTCATTTTCTGTGAAAATAGTTCCCATGTTACATTAAGAAGATTTAAATTATATATATATATATATATATATATATATATATATATATATATATATATGTATTTATTTATTTATTTATTTATTTTAAATACAGTTTTTCAATATGTTTTATTTCAAATTAAAATAACAATCAATAGCTTGGTCATTTATTTTTCATTTCTTGTGTGGGGGAGGATGTGATGGTTCTATTTCATTTCATTCAGCACATATACTGTAATCATTTATGTAGATAGATATGAATCCATTCAAATACATTTGCCAAATTTTCGTTGCTTACATAATCTTTATGCTAAAATTAATTTTAAATAGCAGAGCCTAATATTGCAGCAAATATAATAATAATAATCATAAAATAATAATACCATATAAATCACAAAAATTATAATCACAATGAATTCGATAATTGAAAATGCACGGGTCAGTTTTCTGTGAATTGGATGAGTGTGTTCTCAATTTTCAGACATAAATGTACAGACTTGTCCTAATAATCGTTCAATCAATCTCGTGTTTTTTTAAAGACATTTTTCCGTAAGTGGAAGACAATAAAGTAAAGTGAAACTTGTTTTACTATTTGATTGGTTGAATTGGAATTTAGCATCCCTTTTAGTAACGAGGCAATATAAGACTCAGACCTACAGCTTAACTTGGCGTCCGAACTACATAAAATCTCGCAGGGAATTTAACCCGGGTGTGCAGCACCTAAGATGGGTACGCTAACTATGTAGCCAAGAGGGAGGAAGCTCATCGTATACTGTTTAAGATACACATTTCAGACTGGCCGATGTAGAGTGGCTCAAATAAGTATTGGTCGGAAAAGAGGTATGTGACAAAAGTAGGAATAGTAGAACAACCACGTTACGTGTGCTTATAAAACTTAAGAAGGATATTCATGTACATTTGCATATGACGTACGTACCCAGACGCCTGAGATATGCCCCGTTATTTTCCAACAGAAAATCAATATTGGAAGTCGGGCAGCATTCAATGCCAAATAAGTATTGGGCGAGCAAACATCTTGGTTATGAACATCCGCCTTCTGAGGGGATTTCACCCTCGAAGTCTCGTATGTCTTTGAACACAAGATACTCGAGATGTAGCAAAGTGGTCAGCAGTAACGTCGTGCCTTTCGTGAAACTGCAATGGGGAGAAAAGCGGAGGAAACAACGGAGGACGAAAGGAAGATTGTTGTGGAGCTGTTTCGGAACGGCTAATTGTTTGCAGAAATTAATAAAACCATTCAGAGATCAAGCACAAGGGTTCAAAATGTACTGGTATAAGGAAACAAAAAGAGTAGATAATGTACCGAGAAACGGGATTCCGTCAAAGCTTTCAATGACAGTAAAACGAAACATTGTGCGTCAAGTGGCCAAAACTCCGAGATTAAGTGCACTGAAGTTAACATCGGAAGTGAAATGTGATGTGGGAGTAACTGTGTGTGCTGAAACCATCAGAAATGTGTGCTGAAACCATCAGAAACCGATGGACAATAAAGCTTACATCAACATTCTGAAGACACATCTTCCTCCAAGTGTGGAAAAAAATGGGTCTCCCTTCCCAATGTCTTCACACAGGATAACAACTGCAAGCATACAGCCCTACTCTGGTAGGTATAAATACTCGGTTCTGGTTGTTATATAACACACCTCGTTGGATGGAAACACCACCACAATCATTCGATATCAACCCAATCGAGAATTTATGGCACTGATTGGAACAAAACATTCGCAAATATGACATCTCTAACAAAACAGGAACTGAGAAGTGCATTACTAGCAGAATGGGGTAAAAGTTCTCTTGAGACCACAGCAGCTCGGTGCGTTCGATGTCGAAGAGGTTGTGTGCAATCATCAAAAGTAACGGAAGACCTACGAAGTACTAAGAATGGTAAGAATGTTTAAAAAATGGTAATCGTTCTTGACTGCCCAATATCTTTTTGGTTTCAATTGGGATAAGTTCAGTTAATTTTTATTTTTTTTTTAGTTTTGTTCTCTTGACACGGTTACTGCTTTGTTTCTCCCATCATAGTTGTTACATGGGATAATAATACATAAGCTGGGAGTACAGGGAATGTTCATTTATTATTGCAGTTTCCTTCCATTTCACACGCTGACATGATACATATCTTGACAGAACAATACTGTTTTGAATCACCGTATATGACAAAAGAGAGCGTCATATTACGATCAGACCTAAGACAGAGACTCCATTGACCCAAAAAAAAAAAAAAAAAAAAAAGATTGGGAACGCGATAGGATGGAATGGAATAAGACGAAAAAATCTTTAAGTTTTACGTCCCACGGTTATGCCGGTTAGGCTAAAGGAGACGGTGATTATGAGAGATGAGTGAAATGGTGGAATGAAGAAAGTGGGAGGAAACGGGAGAACCCCGAGAAAACCCACGAGCACGGTGTTTGTCCACCTGGAATAAGACGAGTGTTGGCAGTATATAGTTAAAATAGTCATGAATTCACAAGAAGTGTATCTACAAAACTTTGTGAGTAGAGTAACGGTTAGTTTTCATGTCACCATTATATTTTACCACTGTTAGGTTTGCTGTCTTGTCCTTGCCTTATATGCATGGTTTACTGAGAAACAGTGTTCGTAGATTTCCAGGGAAAATTTCCCTCAACTGACTCAAAATTTTCCTTTTCTTATCAAATTTTCCCTAGTTTGTTGGGTATCAAATTCTTATGACAGAAGTTATGGAATAAGATTAATTTAGCTATATTAAAGGAAGTGAAAACCACATTTCTTTTATTTATGTGCTTTTTCCTTCTATTTTCTACTTTTTCGTTCACTTTTTTAAAACAAAAATATACACAAATTCACCCAACCTACAATACATTCAAATTATGCTACTTTGAACAGACACACACACACAAATTATTGCTATTGCGTTGGTTTATTTCTGAAGGTCAAGGAAAAATTTAAGCTTTTCTATTCGTCAATCAGTCAGCGCGAGCAGTTTCCTGAATTTTCAAGTTTTATCGAAAAAATCCATTTTTCGCGTTTTGTTAAAATTACCTAAGACATTTCCCAAGATTAGGAAAATTCCCTCTAACTACGAACACTGCTGAGAATACGACCAGAAAACTGTGATACCATTAATTATTTAATTAGAAATGACTGCTTTAAGATGTTTTAAAGCCAATTATACTCAACTATCCTAGTAATAACGGTTGTAAGAACAGTTATACTTTTCTTCGAAAGAGATTGTGACTAAACTTTTGAAGCACAACTGTATTTTTATTTTATATACGCTTACATAAGATTATGTAAGAGTGACCACTTAATTGACTGTAGAAAGATTTAAAGTGATTGATTACTTTAATATCTCTAAAATTTACTACAGAGATTCCTGTAGGCCTATATTTTGTAATCATTATCTCAAGTTTTAGCACGTACTGAATTTACCTTTCGATAGGAAACTAAGCACCTCGGACAAGAAAAATAGTCACCCCCTTGGTACTTACGTTAATACCGTGTAGTGCCGCCCCTGGCCTGAATAACCTCCTGGGTGCGGTCAGGAAGGGAGTCCACAAGGGTGTCCAAGGCCGTCACATCCAGTTGAACCCACTCACGGAGGATAAGATCACGCAATTCCACCAAACTTCGGGAATGCTGATGTCGACGTTTCTCCCGCTGTTTCAACTGGTCCCACAGATGCTCAATTGGGTTGAGGTTCGGCGATTTTGCGGGCCATTCGAGGTGTGGTAGGGTACCTGAATGTTCCTCAAACCAGTCACATATGCGTCCAGCTCTATGAACCCTGCTGTCGTCGTCTTGAAAAATGGGAGTGTCTATAGCAAAGTAATCGCGAAGAAAGTGACTGAAGGGCAACACATGCTCGTCCAGGATGTTCAAATAAACGTGCTGGTTCATGTTCGTGGACACCTCAATGAGTGGGCCCACCCCATAGTACGAAAAACACCCCCAGAACATGACAGACCCACGCCCGGCCTGCACCTGACCTTCCACACACTGTGGGTGAAATGCTTCACGTAGCCGTCGGTGGACACGACGCCGGGTGTCATTCGACTACGACAAAATCGTGGTTCGTTAGACCATATGACACGGCGCTAGTCTGCTACTGCCCATGTTTGATGATTATTGGCCCACTGCAGACGAGCAACTTTATGTGCATGTGCGAGCAGCGGCCTTTTGCGAGGTACACGACTCAATATGTTCATTGCATGCAGTTCCCGTCGCAATGTTCTCTCGTTGACAGGTTGGATTGGGCCTGCATTCACGGACTGCAGTGATTCCTGGCGGGTTTGGAAGTGACTTCGATTCACAAGCCTGGCAACCCGTCTTCGGGCCCGATCTGTGAAGATGTTTTTCCGACCACAGTTTTGGTATCGTGTTTCATGGCCACGTGTGTTACACCACGCTTGTAGACACGTTGAACAGTCCGCCGCAAAACACCAACAAATTGGGCAACTTCCATCACTGTGTGGCCATGAGCACGGCCAAACACGATTGCCCTTTTTTGCCACTCGGTCACGTGCACGTCCGCGCTCTTCCCCATCTTGCCGCAAACACACCGCTTCGATCGGTCCTGTGTCACTCCACAGTAATGCCCTCTGATCGCCCCGAGGCAGTGTAGGTACGTTTGGCCATGTGATTCGTCCAATACGCCATCTGTACCTGTTTGCGGACGCAGCCTTGCCCTCGCGCGGGGGTGACTAATTTTTTCTCAGGGGTGTTTAGTTCTACATACTGTATTTTTATCATATTGCTGCATCATTGAAAATGTTCTCACATTTTAAGTTACAAATGAAATTTATCTCCTTTTTTCATTCATTCCCTGTATCCATTATTTTTGAAGATGATCTGATTGACTGACAAGAACGCCGTCACGGGAGAGGGGTGTTCCACTGTGTCTGCTTCGTACAAAACTATATAATCCGGAATACATTTGTATACTTTCTTAATAATACTATACTTGTTTAGCAGAGAATTAACTGATGTAGTTTAAAGATTTGATCTTACACTTTATCTACACTCTTTGTCGTAAAAAAAAAACCGCTAGTTCTATCATTTTTTCTGATAATATAGGGGTAGTACTTATCAATTACGTATCCTTTTTCGGATACAATTGCTTATCATAGTGTTTTGTAGTTTCGGAAATCTCTCCCTCAACCCCTCAAAAAATTTGAAAACCTTTAAACAAAAATTTCTGGTTGCATACCTTTTAACCAAGCAGGAGCCCGTGAAGAGGATCTTAAAGCAACTCTCGAAAACTCATCATTGATAAATTTTTATGACTTTAGTACCTAGCTAAATCGCTTTCTTACACTAAAAAACTGCAGAAAAGTGTTATATATATATATATATATATATGAAAGTCGGGTAATTGGAATACCAGTGTTTCAGCGGTGGTAGTGGGTGATGCCCAGCGAAAGTGTCCTGTGCTGCCCTGCCAAGGGCAATATAGGCTTCCATGTAAAATCAGCTTGCTGTTGTTGCAAGCGTCGCAGTGCGAGAAGAAAATCTAATTTGTAGGAAATGCTAAACTTTTGAAGGTATGTATATTTCACTTACGTAATGTAGCTTCTTGTGCATGAGTGAACGTTATAATTATGGTGCTAAGTAACAAAAGTGTGACATAGGAAAGGAACAATGTTTGATGTGGATTCTGCCAATCAGTTGAAAGTGAGGGGTTAAAATGCCAATGTGGTGGATGGCGGGTAAAGTGGAATACTTGTAGGAAGGATAATGTGGAATACTATTCCACATTACCCGTCAGTTATCCCTTTCAGCACCGGGAGCGAATGTTCGATCTTTTCATTGTCTACATGATTTGTTTCATTGTTCTTTAAGTAAATAAACGGAAACTTTCATTAGTGATAGTTTATCAACGGTGACACACTCACAAATAACTCAGATGACCCTTGAAAGTGTGGCAAAACAGCCGTCGAAGATTCCCGCCAGCTTCCGACAATAGTTTCTGGGGCCATTCCATTTACCTTAGGAACAGTTTCCCCTGCCATTTCAGCTATGCCACGAACAAATCTTCCTCCCATTTCATACAGTTCTTCTGCGTCAACACACACACAGACACATCCAAGCAAGTTCTCTCAGTTTCGTCTCAAGCTATTTCACCGGTACCATCACTAACTAGACGCAGCTCGACTCGAGGCAGACCAAAGTCAGCAGCTGCTGTGATAATATCATCACCTTTCAGAAAGAAACTGCAGACAAGTCTTAAGCATACAAAACGTCCGTTAAGGGGTAAACTTTTATCTACATCCGAACAGCGAGAAGTCTCATTTGCAACTCAGAATAAAGAACCCGATGACTGTTATGACAGTGATGCTACAGAAAGGGCAAATGCTCAGTGCCCCCACTGCTATAGGAAAAATTTCGAAGACAGTTCACGTGAACAATGGAATCGGTGTCTCTCGTATAATCAATGGTGTCATACTGAGTGCACTGGGGGATACAGGGTGGACTTCATTTGTGATGACTGATTACTGCTAGTGAATTTCACACACCATACAGTACGTGTTATTCACAATTCGTTTATTATTTTGGGTATTGTTTGCCTTTTTCAAGCTCTGTTTTTACATTGTATACTCATATGCACTCCTTAAATTGAACAAACGCACCAGTTGACGTCCCATACTTTCTTTGTCGATTATCTATTTCAGTACTCATGAAAATATAGAATGTAATGTCAACAGTTATCCTCCACTTTTGCATGACCTCGAATTCTGTCATTTTTTGAAAATGCTTATCAAACACAGAGAATATAACGTGTGTAGCTTCTACAGTATTGTTTACTTAAAGAACATACATCACAGCGCATTTTAGCATAAAACTCGTTATTGTGACTTCATTCATGTCTCTTGCATCATTGAAAATAAAAACAGTATTCCACAATACCCGACTTTCCTCTCTCTCTCTCTCTCTCTCTCTCTCTCTCTCTCTCTCTCTCTCTATATATATATATATATATATATATATATATATATATATATATATATATATATATATACGGTGACGCAAAAGGATGTTAACATTAAATGGGAGTTTAATCATATGAAATTACAAAGCAAGGATTTGGTTACAGAGTTTTAATTTCTCACCCATTCCGTTCAATGCATTTATGGAATCTGTCCATTGTTGATTGTATGTCCCTTTGAACCATTTGGGCAGGAACAGCAGCGATGACCTGAATAATGCGGTGCTTCAGGTCGTTCCAGTTGCTAGGTTTGCGGCATACATACAATTCTTTACCATGCCCACAACCAAAAATCACACGGTGTCAGGTCGGGGCAACGTACTGGCCATGGGAGAGAACTACTTTTACGAATCCAATCTACCGAAAACGCGTGCTTGCTTGTCTGCGTTTGTGAGGTACTGCACAATCTGCAAGTGGTATGGCTTCATTCTAAACCACGTTGCAAAATTCTAACCACTGACCTTCGAGAAATGTTAGTTTCTAGAGAAAGTCTACACGAGAACTTGGTTGTGCTGCCTACCATCGCTCCCTCAATGAGAATGATATTCTCTTCAGTTTTGACAAATATCTTTCTACCAGTGTTTCCCTTGCAGTCGTCCTGAAAGGACCCAGTCCGTAGATCCTACCAATCATCAGGCGCGAAGGTGTATCCCGTCCGATCCAGTCCATGAATCTTTCATGTATGATGCTTGAGGAATTAGAAACGTCCATCCAGTCAGTTATTTTCCTTCATTCCTCAATGAAATATCGGCACGCCATTGTTTAATCTGCAAAACAACACCAACAATAATACTCATTTAATGTTAAGATCTTTCTGCCTACCCTATATATATTGTAAAACTTTGTGTAATTTTGTCTCATATATAAGGAAGAGGTAGAGCTGTTAATAAAAAGAGCGTCCCACTACCAGTATGTTTATTATAGAAAGTTCCTCTATAAAAGTATTTTTACAAAAATACTATACAAATTGATTTCTCTAGAATCAGGGTGAGTATAGGTGGTCTTTGACCATAAGGTCACAGACAGGATCTCCAACAGATCCCCGTAGCAGGCTAAGAGGAGTGGAGTTAAGGAACCAATGCTCCGTAGCAAGCAGAGGCGGGTTAAGTGGCCAACAGAGCCCCGTAGCAGGCTAAGCGACTGAGGTTAGGATTCCCAGACAGAGTCCCGTAGCAGGCTAAGCCAGGAGATAGGATAGGCGTAGTCCCGTAGCAGACTAGAGGCCTGGGGTTAGGTTACTCCAAGAGTCCCGTAGCAGACTAAAGGAGGGTCACCAGAAAACTGGTACTGAGCTCGGTTACGGTCACGGTCACGGTCACGGTAATTTTGTGGTTATGTATAGAGTATCGGGCCGGAGCCCATGACTCCATGAGTAATATGTTATAAAGAATATATCAAGATGTGCTGGTGGTTTGTTGGATGTTACTATTGTTTTGGTATGTATTGGAGACTACATCTGCAACTGTCGCAGAGTAGCTGATTATGACTTCTTTACCAGTTCTGGAGAGATTTTAAATGCGTGGTGTTCGACGGACGTTCCGCAGTGCGCATTAGGTGCCGATATTAGCTATAGCTGGATTTATATGTCTGGGTAAAGTACGCCAGAACTTATTGTGGAGATGCCGTAGTACGTCTCTGACAGTGGGTAGCTCTAAGTCTTCCAGGATCTGACTGTTTCGTGTATATCTGTCCTGACCAGTGATTATACGACCAGCTCGAGTTTGCACACTTTCGAGAGTTTGTACGTGACTATGTGAAGCATGTTGCCAGGCAGGGCATGCATAAGAGATGGTAGACAGGATTATCATTTTGAAGATGTGAACTCGGACCTCATGACAAAGGGAGCTACAGCGCAAGATGGGGTACAACGCTGAGATTTTTCGTAATGCTCTCTGTTTTATGTCTCTGATGTGTGCGGCGAACGTTAGACCACGATCTAAAGTTACACCCAAATATTTGGCGTGCGTAGCATGAGGAATGCGTGCGTTCTCATAGTTTAGATTTCGATGGACGCGGATACGTCTCCGACTGTGGATGATAGCACAGCTTTTGTCTGCATTTATTTTGATTCTCCAACGTTTTGCCCATTCTTGAAAACCTATGATTTGGCGTTTCATGTATATGTAACACTGTGCAAGTGAGCTACTGGTCGTGAAAAAGGCAGTATCGTCGGCGTATGTTGCAACAAAGCAATGGGGTAAGGTCGGGATATCTGCTGTGCAAAGATTATATAAAAGCGGTGAAAGAACTGCGCCTTGTGGAACACCTGCTTTAATAGGTCTAGACGTGGATTTAACACCGTCAATACACACATGGAATTTTCTGCCAGTGAGGTAGGAACGCAGTAAATGCAGAAGACGATCTGAAAAACCTTGCGTGTATAGTTTATATAAAAGTCCAGCTAACCATACTTTATCAAAGGCTTTTGAGACATCCAGGTAGACTCCAAGGGTGTGTTGTTTTCTGTTAAAAGCCACTGTTAAATGATTCACTACTCGCACGAGTTGTGTAGTAGTGCTATGTTGTGCACGAAACCCGAACTGATGAAATGGTAGAAGGTCTCTAGTAGCTACATGCTGTTTCAGCCTCCAGAGAAACACACGTTCAAAGAGTTTACTTAGGTGTGACAGAAGACTAATTGGCCTATAGTTTTCCGGAGAAGTGGATTCTTCCCGGGCTTGGGGATGGTGATAATACGAGCTTCCTTCCAGCTCTTTGGGAAATAACATAAGTGAAAGATGGCATTAAATAAATAGGTTAAGAAGACCAGTAGTTTTCTGGTTGGATGTTTTAGGATATCAGATCGAATTCTGTCGGGACCGGATGCTGTCTTCGCCGGCAGACATTTGATGTCTTTCTATTTCTCGAGGTGTAACTAAGATGATTTCATGTATAGAGTTTTGTGTAGTTAGGCTATGTAGTGTGGTTCGGATGTGCTGTTTGAGATAGGGATCAAGACGTGATCTGTTAGGCTGGAACTGTTGTTCCAGGGAGTCAGCGAAAATATCCGCTTGTGACTGTGTGTCTTGAGTCAGTCCTTGTGGGCCTTGAAGGACTCTAGCTCTGGAAGCATTTGTAGCACGCTGAAAGGATTTAGAGAATGTTCAAATTTTTCGATCATTTGCTGTGATATTTCGAAAAGTATCTTACCAGTACTGTTGATTTTGTCGCTGTGTGAGCATCTTGAGCTTCGCATGCAGTTTATTCCATAATGTTTTGTATGCTGGATGTAGTGTGTGCTGCCATCGGCGTCTAGCCCAACGTTTTAAATGGAGATAGATCTGCAGATGTAGACTGTCACATTGTCCTGTGTGCGTTGGAGAGATTTTGGTAGTGGAGCTCGCTGCCTCTGCTGTTCGAAGTGCTAATGTGATGTGAGAAACCGCTTGGTTGATGTCCTCAATAGTAGCTGGCCGATCTCGGAGATCGATCATAGTGTTTAGTTTTGTGTGACTGGACGTGAAAAATGACTGGACCATGGTCAGAGTCTAAATCTGAGATGACATCAGGATGGACAGTAAAGTAGACGTCTTTACAAAGAGCGACGTCTAGCACATCGGGTTGTCCGCCGAACTTTGGATGATGAGTTGGGTCTGGCGGAGCACTGATGTTGAAGTTGGACGTGAGGAGGTATTGGTGTAAATCGTCTCCAGCACTGTTTGAAGTAATCGAGTTCCATTCTCCATGTTTAGCATTAAGATCTCCAGCTAAAATGACCTTTGGCCCTAAGTTTGCGATGACATCGAAGTCTGTGGGCACTAGTTGTGTGGCCGGGGACCTGTACCCGGTAACCAATATTAATGGAACGCCTGGAGTTATTAGCTTAACAGCAAGTGCCTCCAAAGTAAGTAGGAGTTGTATTGTAACCTGAGCTGGATTCTTCTGTTCAATTTATAGCGTCCTTTGGGTGGCGGTGGCGCTGCTGCTTCAATTTTCGTCTTCTGCTCCGTGGGAGGGGCTAAACGTCGTCTGCAGGTGATTGCAGGTCCCCCTGGTGGAAGTTCCTCATGATGAAGCACGAGGTGGTGTTTATAAACACTTGATGCGTGGATTTGTTTGTAAACAACTTCACATGGGATATTACAATATAATAATGCTATTTATGTAAGAAAAATAGAAATGTAACAAATATATACAGTATTAGAGAAATAGGAAAAAGCAGTCTTAGGCGGCCAACGTGCATGGGGACTAAATTACTACCGGGATACGGAGTCAACCTATACCAAGTGCAAACGGCCTTATCAATGGCGTATAAGCGGGTATAGGTTAGGGAACTATTTTTGTCTTTAGGAGGGGAAACTGTTCTAAAAGGAGAATGAAACACAAAGAGGTCAACGGAGGGGAATGGAAATATTATGTGATTACTTTTTCCCAGGAGGGACGAAGGAGGAGAGTAAACATAATGATGGTTCTTCCTGAGGTAAAATATTCCGGAGACAAAATACTCGACCAATCGGATATTCGAGACGGGGTACTTCGTGAGAAAACATCAAAGGAGAAAATGATACCAAGCGTATGTCAGAAAAAAGGGACTGATATTTAAAAAAAAAAAAAAAAAAAAAAAAACAAGAAAATGATAGAAGAAATTTATTGTGATTGATATACAAGTATACACCTTTGTTATTTTACGACGTGGTCACCATGAACTTCCTGACACTTTTTAGTTGCGTGACACAACAGTTTCGTATACCCTCTGTGTAAACATTTGTCATTTGAGAGTGTAGCTATCCAGAACTCATGTCTTCAGCACTTCACTGTCGTTGAAACGCATTGATGCAGGCAACTTTTCGGGTAAGAAAACGAAAACAACTTGGAGCAAAGTTGTGGCTGTAAAAAATAAAGAGCTATGACTGAATACTTTCCGTCGAAATCTTGAATTGTCTCAATAGTACGAGCAGCTCTGTGTGGGCGGGCGTTGTCATGGATCAAAAGAATTCCAGTGCGTCGCTTTCTCTCCGCCGATTTTGGGTAGCACGATGAAGATTAGTATTTGACAATGCACAACTGCTGCAATTGTTCGTCCTGGTTCCACGAATTCCACAAGAATCACACCCTTTTGGTCCCAATATACAGTTTCGTTGATTTTGTCAACTGGTGGTGTTTGTTTGAATTTCTTCACTTTGAAAGATCCAGAGTGCCGCCATTGCATTGACTACGGCTTCGACACCCCACTGGCGTACGATATACAGTTTCGTCTCCTATCATTATATTAAAAAAGAGGTCATCTTCACCCTCTCCCCAGTGGGCCAAAAATCACCTGCAGCTGTCATCATTCTTTGCTCTTTGTGAGCATCTGTTAATATTTTTGGCACCCATCTCGCAAACAATTGGTGATAATCCAGCTTATCAGTCACAATTCGATGTACTGTTTTCGTAAACACTTCTGGAAACTCTTGAGCGAGTTCAGTTATTGTAAACAGATGATTGGATAGCTCTTTCTCGTTAACGCGTTGCATCAGATCGTCCGTCTGAATACTAGGTTTTCCACTATGCTCATCGTTATGAACAATTGAACGCACTACCCGAAACTCTCTGCGCCATTACCTGATCTTCTCTTCACTCATTACTGTCAGCGCGTAAATGACACAGAATCCTCGATGGAAGTAAGCTATATTCTGTCCTTTGGATTTCAAAAATCGTATAACAGATCTCACTTCACATTTGGTGTTTTTTTTCTTTTTTAAATATAGGCATACATTTCACTTTACTGTTATTCGTACGTAAGCAAAATTCACTCGTACGATTCTTTCTCTTTTGCAAGCACAGAAAACTAGGATACGTCTCTGCGCATGCTCAACTACAGTGGCTAAGTGTTGCCAACCACGCATATAAATTATTATTATTATTATTATTATTATTATTATTATTATTATTATTATTATTATTATTATTATTATTATTATTATTATTATTTTACATGAGCCATGTGAAAGCTTTTCTTTCAGCATAGGAACTTGGAGCTACGAAATCTAGAACATGATCATAGATTTGAAAATGTCAAACTTTAAATGTAAAAGAACATATTGGGTTTGAGTGATGTGCAACGGTCAGAAAAAGATGAAATAGTGTAGGGAAAGTATATAATATTCTACTTTGGTGGTGTTAAGACCAAAAATTGTGTCACGATAGCAATGAAATTAGGAAATCCTCATTCAGAACCAAGTACTAACTGTGTGCAGGCAGCAGTTTTCCATTTTGTTGAATGAGAAGTTTATAAACCAAGTTTTATCTCCCTAACATGAGGGGTTCGTGATATATTCTATTTTTGGCTTGCATTTGAAACTTCTCTTTATCCTCTTAAGATACTAATTTTTTAATCAAAATTATATGATAAAAGTTTGGCTTAGGTTTAAATTCAAAAAATCATTTAGAGGAGGCGCGGTGGCTCAGTGGTAGAGCGTTGACCTCCGGTGCTTGGGGTCCCTGGTTCGATCCCATCTCATGTGGACTGTGTGGTGGACAAACACCGTGCTCGTGGGTTTTCTCGGGGTTCTCATGTTTCCTCCCACTTTCTTCATTTCACCATTTCACTCATTTCTCATTATCACCGTCTCCTTTAGCCTAACCGGCATAACCGTGGGACGTTAAACTTAGAGATTTCATTTCATTTTCAAAAATTCATTTCTAACGATTCACCCAGTTTTTTTTTTTTTTTTTGTATTGATGAGTATCGTAAATTTGAAATTAAGAAAAAATAGAGAAATTGTTCCCTTCTTCCTCTTAAATGCAGAATATGCTGGGACACGTTTCTGTTTATATTTACTGAGGAATTTATATACAGAGTTTCATTTCCCTAAGATACTCTGTATTTGGCATAAATTTTTAATTCCCTTCGCAACTAGAGTATGGATTTTAATAAAAATAACTCCATAAAAAAAACACTTAGAGGCAGGTGCTAACTATATTAATAACTCCATTTCAAATGCTTTAGCCGTTTTTGATATGATGTAACAGACAACGTGTTTCAGATTTATGTAATGGAGGGCAAAAATCATTGTCCTTCCCATGGAGAAAATAACGTTTAATTGTCACGTTTGTGTCGGAAACTTCATAACGTGAAGCTACATAGTTTATACCATTACCAAACATTGTTAGGGTCATCAAGTCTAGGAGGCTCAGGGGCAGGTCATATACCCAAAATGGAAGAAAGTAGGAATTATTTCAAAGTTTTGATTAAAAATAAAATTGGAAAGTGACCATTAGGAAGACTAGGAGCAGATGAAAGGACAATATTAAGTTGAATCTCGCAGAAATAGGAATACAAAGTAGAAACTCGATCCAGTTGGCTAAGGATCAGTGTGCGAATTAGATAATCTATATTGGGGGGGATAAAATTAGGCCAAAGGACATAGTCTGAAGGTTCAAATTTCAAAATGAGACAATAAATGCCTTACCTCCCATATATATATATATATATATATATATATATATATATATATATATATATATATGTGTGTGTGTGTGTGTGTGTGTGTGTGTGTGTGTGTGACATCTGTAATAAATAAGAGATTTATTAATTTAATAAATCTACCGACAATAACTATGCACATATATATTGTCTGACACACACACCCCACTAAACCTTTCTGAACGTGTTTTAATGTTGTACTCACTCTTGTCCCTGTAGCTCTCTAAGGTTTATTTAGTTAATAATTCGGGTTGAGCGATAGCCATGATCACAAGCATATGTCAATTTTTCCACTCATATTGAAAGCTTCCACTTTGCATTAATACATACAGGTTGCGAAAAGAAACCTACTTCAGTCTTGTGAAAACCACTAAAATTATCAGTTAAACCGGATTTTTTTTTTTTTTTTTTTTTTTTAAAGAAAATCTAAATATTAACCTATTAAATAAGAAATGGATTGTTGCTGGTCCCGATTTCTCACATCAAGGTCAAATCGAAGGCCAAATATTTAAAATCTCTCAATTCAAATTTCGAGCTTGTGCTTCTACTTCCCGCTAAAGCTGTGCTCATCACGACTTTTTTTCTCCAAATATCGATTCCGTGATGGGCACGGAAAGTCAAAGCTTAAAAATTACTTTACTGTTAGGTTGAAGATGAGTTGATTCACTATGGGCTACGTTATTCAAATGAAGTAAAACATTACACTGAAGTTTTTCAGACAACATTAATTGCGTGGACAGCAAACTGTACAGCGAAAAGATGGAAAAATGAAGGGTTAACTTTAAAAAAAAACCGCTCCAGTTGAAATGCTTATACAGACACGGAGAACCAGTTGTATTAACAAATGCTGAAACAAATCTTGAATTATTCGCTTATTCACCTAAAAATCACTTTCATTAACATGTCTGCTCACTAGGAGCGTATCCCCAGCGTGTACGTTAACATATACTTACGAGAGAATACCTATATCTCAGATTTTGAGTACAGTTTCAAAAGTTCATTTCCGTAAACTGTAAAAGCAGTGATTACTATGCTAATTATCACAAATTAAATGCAACTTTTGAGTTGCATACACACAAACTAGGGGATGAAGACCATGTGCTAACAAAGAATACACTGGAAAATGAAATAACATGTTATAACAAAAATTAAAATAATATAATAATTGATACAAATGTAGAGGGTGAATATGACATGTCCGAACTTCGCCAAGTATGGTAGAACAAGCTATTTGTTTACTTCTTCTTGGCCAACCGCTAAGAACATTTATAAATCTATATGTGACTTTGTTATACGCAATTAGTACATTCAAATTCACAAACGATGACAAACTGAAGGGTACGAAGGTACAGTTGCAAGTAACAACCGTAGTCATAATAATATAATTCTACTAAACAACGTTGAAAATAGTGGGTAATTAGGTGGTAAGTACAAATGACCAAAGCTGAACAGTTTACATCGATCATTTCGAAATACAGCTAGAAGATTAAATTTACAAGAAATAATAAAAATCAGTGAAATTTGGAGTTATACTAAGCATAGTTTGAGGGGGAAAGCGAGCATCCCCGGTGGGGATACTTCAGCTGACTTCTTTGGGGGGAACAAAATGTGATTGAGGGGGAAAATCCCCCTCATCCCCCCCGGTAATTCGCACCCTGCTAAGGATTGAAGTAAACGGAGAGCTTTTGTGAACGCAACATTGAACATCCGGGTTCCATAAGCCATATAGTTAGTCAGTCATTTAGTTTATGGCTGTTCGTGGAACACTTCATTAATTATCAGCAAACTACTGTAGGATAGAGCGATTTAAGATAGCAGAGTGGTGAAAGCGTGACCCTCCAACATCTCATTTCTCATTCTACAAGTATGTCAAACAACAAGAAACGAATAAATGCGTGTTGAATTATTTTAAATTAACAGTCTAAATCCCACGTTTCATTTACCTAATCTTATGAAATTTCGGGATAAAGGTGTTCTATAAAAATTACAATTTCCATTTCACCTTTGAGCAATTTCATTAAACTGTCTGAGAAGGGAGTAAGAAATTTAGGCAGAGTTACATAGCTTGACACCTAGTTTATCGATAATACAAGTTCATAGTTAATTTGTCATGACTTTCAATAAGATACATGTTGGACATTGTATGCTATTCCTTTTCAATCTTGGAAAGACTTCTGCAGAAGCTAAAAGAATGATCGACGAAGCATATGAGTACGACAGCATTAATACAAGTACAGTGAGAGAATAGTTTTTGAAGTTCAAGTTGGAGAAGTTGACCTGAACGACAAATCAAGAAGCGGAGAGCTTAAGAATTCGAAAATCAAGAATGATTTGTAATTGCTACTCGAAGAAGATCCGCGCCAAATAACCAGGAAAATGAATGAGATTCTTGAAGTCGACCATTCGACAATTGTAGACGTCTGTACGCCCTAGAAAGAAGGTATTTGGATTCCACACCAGCTTACAGAACGCAATATAGAGAGTCGTATGGACACTTACGTGTCACTTCTTACTCGCGTTAAAGAAAGTATTTTCTGTATAAAATTTCAACAGGAGATGAAAAATGGATTTGTAATAATATCCCTAAATGTGAGTAAATCCTGGTCAGCCGTCAACTTCAGTCGCTAAAACGAATATCTATGGCAAGAAGGTTTTCTTCTTCATCTGGTGAGACATAAAGGAGTGTTCTTACGACTTGCTGAAGCCTGATGAAACAATCAATGCTGAACGCTACAGCAATTACGTGATTCGTTTGAGCAAAGAAATCGAGAAGAAACGATCTTGTACTGACCAAGGAACGCAACAGGTCATACTATTGCACGACGATGCTCGTCCTTACGTCATATTCTAAACTAAATAGGTTTCCAACCTGAGCATGGAAGTTTTTCCACACTAGTCATAATCACTTAATTTCATTCCTTATAAAGGTAATTTTTATTCTAAATAAGCGGTGGATATATATATATATATATATATATATATATATATATATATATATATATATATATATATATATATATGTATCACAGAGAGAGATTAATTACAATATAGTGCAAGGGTAAGTGGGGTGAAGCACCTGATATAGACATGTGTTCGACACTTTTTCTGAACAATCCATTTCGTCGCGTTTATGAGATCATAGTGGAAATATTTTTCAATCTATGTATATTCAATTTTCAAACTAGAAACACCATACATCTAATCACGGAGCCGTTATGAATAGATGTTCTTTACGAAATATTTCACAATCTCTTAATTGGTAGAAGTGATCCTACTCCATAGTTCACCCTTGTGGACTTTATTTCATCTCCTTGTGAACGAGACTCGATCCTAAAATACCAAAGTACAGGATAACAAGGACTTGAGCAAACTACTCTATCTTGTTATGATTACTGAGGAGCAGTTGCACCGAATATGGACAAGTATTGAATGATCGACGTGAATGTTTGAACACCGAAAACATGTATTGTGTGCAATAAATAACGTTGATATTTATGACTGGTAAATACAAACATTTAACAAGAACTCTGAGACTCATTAGCTCAATTTAAGCTAAACAAAGTACACTAAGAAAAATTCGTAGCTGGCGTTCTTAAAAAAGTAGGTTACGTGCGTAATTCCTGAAATTTTGGGACTTGACGTGCAGCAGACGTATATAATGTCATGTGTCATGTTTTATAATACTTTCCGTATAAGTGTTACATCTATACGTACTTTCCGTATGAAACAATATAGGCAGTCAGGATCTCACATACAAATGGACGTATATAACATATAGCTGACGAAGATAACATAAATGAATGTATTTAATATAAGGCAGACTGTTAGATATCAGATATCTTGCAACGGCATTATGTAACATCTAAGAGCAGTGCCCATGTAGCATACGGATAACGTATGGTTGGTACTGATTTCTGTAGTAAGCAAGATGATACCGTATATTTGTACAATATAAGAAGACATTATGAATGTATTTTATATATATATATATATATATATATATATATATATATATATATATATATATATATATACACTACTGCTTGGAAAAGGCAAAAAGGCTTCTAATACTGACTCTAGTTAAAAGAAAGTGATAAGGAATGGGAACAATGTTGAAAGGATGATAGTGAAGGAAACTAACTGTAGGGAATTTGAGATACATACAACTTGTGTTAAATACCATTATTGACTGTTTTGTTTGAATAATGTTAATCAACAGTGGAAAAGTTCATCATTAACTCAATTTACATTTGTCTTTTTAAGCAACAAACAAAGCTTTAAATATGGCTAATTGTGTGAGTGTCATGCGGTGTATTTCAACACATTGCCTGACAAATGTTTTTGACACGAAGCCAAACCCTGTCACCACAATTGGCGTCAGTTTATTTGATATAATAGCTGTGTTGACTGGTTCTAAAATTACATCTTAATTTTAATTGGTTTTCATTATATTGTCAACAAGAGTCGACATGATGTACACACTACAACGAATATAATTTGTAGTGAATATAATATACAATATGTATATACTTGTTTCATATTTAAAATGAGTGTAATTTTGAAACTATTCAACTCTATTTTTCTTCATGGTTTAATTCATTTCATGTGTCCATTGAATATTCACCTTGTCTATCATATCTACTACTTATTATTTTCCAACATTTACACAAAGAAAGAAAAAAATATGTTTGATTATGCCAGACGTATTCATTATTCATATCAATATGCATATATATGAAATTCATAGATTGTGAAATAGTAGAGTACTAAGAGTTGGTAAAGATGGTTTCAGTTTTGTTACACGTACCTAGTTTTCAAGTAGAGTTAACTTACAGTCAGTCAGTCTATACTTATAAGGGACTACTTAAAGAGGGCTCATCCCGTTATCTTCCATCATCAACTACAATATCATTTTAATAAATTTTTATATTAAAATTGCTATTTTACAAAACTATTATTTGTAATAGCTCCTAAAACTATAAAATCCTAATTGAGGTTAAGAAAGAAGAAAAATAGAGATGTGGACTATGTAATAATAGTTTGTTTAGTATTTGATATTTGTGGTTATTGGGCAATATATGTGTTGGAATAAGATATGTGGAGGGTACATACAATTTTGTAATATATGAAAGTTGAAGAAATGTATTGATTTAAGAATTAATATCACAACTTCTAGCTAGCTATTTTAGTAACATTCCGTTTGCTAGTATGAGGGATATACGTATATATATATATATATATATATATATATATATATATATATATATATATATATATATACACATTCATTAAGCCAACAGAAACTAACCACGTAAGATGACGTAACGGGGACAAAACAAAGTTATTCATTGGGCGGTTCATTGGTATAACCGAACCATATGGTTACACCACAACGATGGACAGACTATACCATATAATCATTGCATTGAATGCAATCAAAACGCCCGCTAAGTGTGTACTATGTGACATAATTCGGTTTCTTCAGGCGTAGGAGTATACAGATCATATATACTCACGTACGATTTACATCGAAATCTACTGATGCATGCACGAGTGCTGAAGAGAGTTTACAGAAAAACTTACCAAATTACGCGATGAGGGCGGCCGGTCAAGAGTGGAAAGCTGCATCGGTAAACAATGAGTGATAAATGCATGGATCAAGTCGTTCGTGTAAGGCATAGGTTGGGATTTCTGAACTGTCTGATCTTGAAATTTCAGTAGCGTCTGGAGAAATGGAATTGCATCACGGAGATTACACTTGGCGTAGGTTTTGATTACGCTTGATATGTTTTTATCTTCGCTACATTATAATGATTGAATAACAGAATTATGTTCATAATCCAAACAAACAAAAATTTCATTCTTGGAGTTACGTTCCTCTGGTTCCCATACGATGTATTGGTCTAATATATCGCCAGAGAAAATTCTTTTGTAGTCTCATCTTGTTAAAAAAAAAAAAAAAAAACGAAATAGCTATATTTTTCCCTAAGGTGAGCATGTATCCCCTTCAGAATCCCTACTAGGCCACGAAGGATTTACTGGCCGTATATAGCGTCATTCTTGCGCAAAAGGATAGAATGTTTGGAGGGGGCGCAAAGTAAAGCTCGTCGTAACACATGGGGATATTAGCTAGTTTGTAGTGACAATAGATAGAGAGCAGATTATTGTACAATATTTTGCTGTAAAAATAGTTTTGACTTCTCGTCTCCGAAGAAACACAAAACGAGATGAATTTTCACTTGAGAGAGACCGTACAACCATATCTGGATTCGCCGCTCGGCCATAAAGGGTTTACATCTTTTTATTGTTTTGTGCAAAGGATGGAAGGTGTGGAGGGGTTTCAAAATATTACTCACTGAATGTGTATAAGCCTTTTCGTATGTAACAAGCTTTATTCTCAATTAAAGGGGGATAACTCATTACTCAGAGGTGGACATTCACAAGGTTTTATATGGTTGATTTCTGTTACTCTCGGTGGGTGGATCACCTCTATCCTCGACAAACTCTATTCTTGATCTTTCATCCTCTGTATCCTGTCCGAAATTGATGATGATCCATCGAGTAGTTCTTGAGATATCTTTTATCTCCTGGACGGACACACGGACAGCTAGTATAAGTATATAGAAGGTTCAGTTGTTAAAACAAGGTGGTAGACATGTACAGTCCGGAGCAATAAACCTGCAACATGAGCATGTAAGTTTATTGTGAAACAACGCCTAACAGCCCAGGGAATCAACATAACGTCTAAGTGGCACGAATCACGCCAGGAGAAACCTCGGCGTCCTTCCCCCTTGCACACTTATTTTGGAGCAAAAGTCTTAGTCGTTTCCATACTGATGTTGCAGGTTTTTTTGCTGCGAACTGTACATGCAATCGGCATGGGACTTATATATATATATATATATATATGTGTGTGTGTGTGTGTGTGTTTGTACTTTTTCATCAAAAGACCAAGTTACTGAGTTGTTAAGTTATGGATTTTCTGTCATCCCTATTTTGATGCCACGTGTGACAAATTTCAACCATGGAAAAAATAAGGAAAAGAAACTTGTCCAAGAATACCAGGAAGACACCTAGTTTCAATCAAATCTTGAAAAATTCAGAAAGAATATTCTTCTTAAGTCTATTAAGTTATAAGCTTAATGAATGGTTTTTAACTTTTTAAAAGTCACTTTGAGTAACACTAAAAGTTCTCAACAGAATAGTGGTGGGACTTTGTTGTCAAAACTTATCTTGTTTGCATAAATTCCATCTTAATCTTTCCCTGCAAAACTTTATATTGGTTTCGGTTTTCTCCGCCCACCTCTCCAATATCAGAAGCTTTCTTTACTTTCCTTATAGTTTATCTACTTATGATTTTTTTTTACCTTTTCCTATAACACTTCCGCTACAAAATATTTACAAGAGACTGTTATTACTATGCTGAATTACATGTCAATAAATACTCATTGATATTACTCATATAGAGATACAACAAAGTAGTTTTTGAGATGCAGATAAGGAAAGTTTGAATTTTAGTAGTGATATGTATTACTACTAATAAACAAGCAGGTAAATTTTAAAAGTAACCAAGAAAGTTCTGTCGCTTTTTCATCCACCACCTTCGAACATTGTTATGTTAACTAAGACGTACCTGGAAGATCAAAAATAGTCCCCATTAGTATCGACGACCTTCTGGTAACGTTCTGGAAGGCTATGGATTCCATCGCGGTAGAACTTGGTGGGTTTTGAAGCCAAGAAAGTATCAAGTGCATTTTTCACCTCTACTACGCAATTGAACTGGCGTCCTATGAGGTGATTGTCCAAGGAAAGGAACTGGTAATAATTGGACAGTACAATCTCCGGGGTGTATGGCAGATGCAATAGTGTTTCCCATCTAAGGAGTAGAATGGTGTTCCGGGTCATCCTAGTCATGCGGGGCTTAGCGTTGTCCTGTAACAGGAGGAACCCTTTGCAATTCAGAAGTGCTGACTTCAGATTTTTCAGTTTTTCTTGAGCACGGCTCAACTACTGACAGTACACAGTTGCATTGATATTCTCACCAGCTAGTAGCAGTTCCCGATGCACGATGCCACGAGCAGTCCACCAAACACACAGGAGGACTTTCTTCTGGTGCAGTGTTGGTTTCGGCAGTTTTGAAACCGGTTGATGGGATGCTAACCAATTATGATGGCGCCAGGGAACCTCGCACAGGACCCACTTCTCATCACACGTCAACACCCTGTCCAGAAATGGCTCCTTCCTCAGACGAGATAGCAAAGAAACACAGGTGTCTGTTCGCATTGCCTTCTGGCCCGGAATCAAATTATGCCATACCCATCTACCCAACTTTTAGTGCTTCCCAAGTTGATGGAGGTGCTGCCAAATGGTTTCACCACTCACGCTGAGTTGTAGTCCAAGTATCTCACATGTCTGGCCACCGTTCGCCTCAATTGCTGCCTGAAGATCTTCATTTTATACAAGTATTGGTCTTTCGGTACTGGTGCGTCTTCGAGTGTTTCGTCACTGTGCTTAAACTTGTTAAACCACCGCTGCACTGTTCGCGTAGTCACGACACCCTCTCCAAAGGCTTGCCATATCTTCGCTCTGCTGCAGCGGGGTTTGACCCAAGTTTGAACTCGTATAGTATACATACCCTTATGACGTTCTGTGGAGGGCCCATGTTCACTCTGTCCTTACGCAAGTTCACGGTGTAACTGAACTGCAACAACCAGATAGTATGTTGGATATACCCACACCAACAACCGATCTTCGACTTATCTCCATTCGCATTCAACTCACAGTGTTAGGGCCAATTGAACACAGACCTCCACTAAAAGCAACAGAACTTTCTTGGTCACCTTTATATTTCTTCATCATTGTATATATATATATATATATATATATATATATATATATATATATGTGTGTGTGTGTGTGTGTGTGTGTGTGTACGTATGTATTCCTTTGCGCGAACCAAACTCGTTTGTGAATTGGAGAAGGGGAGATTAAATATGTTACAAGAAGATAAAAAAATAAACAAGGTAATTTAAGATATAAAACATCTCTAATGGAAGCATTTCCGCAGATAAATGCGAACGGAGAATATATATGTAGAACATAAGAAGAAAGAAAAAGAATTGCTATTTGAATGGAGAATTCAGATATTCTATATGAAGAGCAGATGATTACAACAACGGATTTCCTTTCCCCAGGGTTTTCCATGCTCAGCCCTTTTGTTTCCCTCGTATCTTTTATGAAAATAGCTAAACAAAATCATAAAAACCAATCTGTTTAAAGTAGACCATACCTTAAATAAAGTTTTGAGGTAAAAGTTCTGAGATGCATGGGACAGAAAATATTCAGTAATGTTATACATAGTTTTTATTTGAACAGGATCAGGGTTCTTGATTTCTTAGAAACGTTAGTAGAATAGAAGTTATCAAAAATTAATTGTTAAATGTCTTAATTTGATGGTGCTTATAATCGAAGAGGAGTTTATAACGCAAATTTCGTCGTTACAATTTCAATGTTAAGCCAGTAAAAAATATTTAAGCTTATAATCAGTCACTACCCAGTAAGCAAGCACATCTACAATAAGTCTAAGATTGCCCTTAATTTCGCTTGACAGACTTAACCTTAGATTATGTATGGCTTTCCCAAATGTAAATTTCAAGTCTTGTTTGGAGACCTGATAGCTTTGACATATAAACCTGTATATGCTTAGACCAGATGAAAACGCTTTGCAAGAATGCTTGCGTGTTAGAATTAGCCTTAAAGGTTCCCTCTGTGCATGGCTTTGCTAAGTGCGAATTTTAATTCCTGCTTGACAAATGTGTCAATTTAAAGGAATTCTAAGGCTAGCCTTATATTATGTATTATTGCCAAGTTTGAAACAAGCTTGCAATCGAGGAACTAGCAAGTTTACTGTAACCGTAGTTAATTAAATCTGCAACCATGTAAATACAAACTTGTGCAAGCCTACGAACTTGGCCTTGAACGTTTGAGTAAGGCTATTAAAAGTTTAAAATGCTATTAGGGTATCATCATTACGAGACGTATCCTACTATTACTTTTTGCAAACTTGACGCAAACTGAGACACTTCTATGTATAAAGACTTTTCGGCTAACCTTTAAACTAAACTTTTGTATGAAAATATTATGAATTAGGCGAGAACAACACGTTCTAGTGAAGCGTTTACATGGGGAAAATGGAGTGAAAAGTGAGACCATTAGGCAAGTTTAAAACCAAGTATTGGGTTCCGGTAGATATGACATTGAAGAATTAAGAGATTTCATAATGCAACATGAGAGGTTGGTCAGACGTGTATGAGAGTAATGTTAGAAAAATTATGAGGCATTTCAGGTGGTAAAAATGAACTGAACATTTTGAGTTCGTCCTTAGTACCCGGAAAGCTTCGTAGTTTCATGTGTAGAAAACATACAGAAGAAGAAAGTGCATCTATGCAGATAGTTATGGTGATCCATAGCAAGTTCAATCCAAAATTGAGCACTGATATTTTAATCTCTTTTCGACATCTGTCGCGAATCCGCGACATACTTCTTATGCGTGCTTCTACGAACCGATGAGTATTGGTGGCCGCAGGTGCTGATTGCAACGAATTCGCGACGTACCGGTCAACTCATTCTTGCTTAGTAGACCATCTATCCACGATTTTGTGCACTTCTCTGAGTGTGAGGATTTTGGCGGTAGAACAACGTGTTTTTTTGTATTTTTGCTCTTTTCATCTATTGCTCTACTACAAAGCAGATAAGTGTTTGTAATACAAAAATGTCTAACACTTATGAATATTCAACGGTTACAAGGACGTAATATTGTCCATTTTGGACGAAACGGTTGTCGAAATATCACAAGAATGTGTTATATCGCTTTCTCGCGACATTCTCCAGTAATGACTAACATTTTTAGATGGTCCTGATAAATATCATTAATGATTTTTATGTGTGATAAATACCATAATACGCACATAATAATTACTTGTACTGCATGTCTATGATGCAAAAGAGTTCTTAAAAAGTACATCGTGAGAGAAAGGAAGATGAGAAACTATAGGAAAAGGGGATTCCTCACATTTCAAATTTTTCCGTTCAAAGTACTTATAAGTCTCTATTTTCTCGTAGATGTGTATGTTATTGCTTCCAAGGATAACAATTTCATACACTGATTGAGGAAGGATTAGTGAGTTGTTTATATATTTTGGGAATTATTTTTGAAAAGGTAAAATTTCTTTGAGGTTACTCGACCATCGTGACTGTGAATTCCTAATAATCTCGAAGAAGAAGCAGAAAGATGGACTTTTCTTCAGAACAGCAGTTGAGCGTACTGTAGATAGAAATACAGTAGAGCGTCGATTATCCGAAGTAATTGTGGGACATGGGTGTTCGGAAAACTGGTTTGTTCGGATAATCGAACTGTACATGTTTATTTGCCAAAAAGAAGTACTGTACAGTAAATTTATTCATAAAAAGAAGTGTGCTGATTGTTGAAACACAGCGACTGGCGGCTTGGCCGGTCAGCAGCGCCTTATGAAGGCCCCATTAGAAGCAATGTTCCGCCAGCGGTGGCTCAGTGCGGCGACTACTGTAGGAAACTTGGTTTGGGAGTGAGGGGGATGATGGACGGTAGGGTGGGAGAGTAACAGGTGCGAGCGAGTACACAGTTCGGTTAAGCGGTCGTTCGGTTGACCGACGTTCGGATAATCGACGCTCTACTGTAATGGCTTTCTAAAGACAAATGGGTGGCTAAGATAGAACTTTTCTTGGTTTGAAAAGTCATGCACAGCGAAACCGAACTGTTTCTTTTTTTATTGGTTAGTTTACTGAGAACAAAAATGATTTTATTCAAATTTATCCTGTACACTATAATACTTCCTTCATGTTGTTCCAGTATTAAATTACATATTATTGATAAAGTAGGTTTACATAGAATCAACAGTATTCAACAAAAGCAATAACATGAAATAAAATTTCAATTTAGATAATGAAAGACCACAAAATAGAATATATCAATTAGTTGCTAGTTTGTACTTAAATTAAGGTGAACTACCTATTTCTGAAATGTGATTACAAATTTATCTGCAATATGTAACGCGGTATCTGGTAAGGTTTATCCAACTTCCTGTCATTGTGGTCTATATACATCGACTTGTTTCTTTTACCAGTTTCCACCATACATATACATATACATATATATGGTGGAAACTGGTAAAAGAAACAAGACGATTTTTTAATTATTAATTTGTTCTTTACGTTACCTTGACAACGAGTGACAGATTCAAATAACATTTTGTCCTAACGAGCGATTCGAGTGAGGCATAGCATAACGAGAGATAAGTTACACAGAGTTGAATTATTTGGTATTAATAATATTATATCAAACCACTGTTTGACTATGTGTGAAGGGCAACAGGAAAGAAGGATTTAAAAAAATATTAATGCTTTATTTCCTTATACCATAGTTATGCCATTTTAATAAGCAAACGGACGGAACTAGAGTGGACTATAATTAAATGAACGACTTTTTTAGGAAGTAGAAGAAAAGAGATGCCCAGATAGCATCCAAATCGTCCATCGTATGTCATGAAGCACACCACAGACAAGTGCACTATCATTGACACATTTCCGTTAAGAATTATATATATTTCGAGGAACGCTAGTCAGGTAGTCACCATAAGGTAATACCAGTGAAAGTAACATATCCAACAGTATCTTTTCTTGATGTAATTTTGGAGTTACTAATGGCATAATTATAGCAGTGAGCATAATAGGAATGCGTCATATTTGTACTTTTAAAAACATGCTGACAATAAGTTTTATTTACGAAATTTGAAGAAACATGAGATGGTTAGTTTCCTTTGCAACATATTGCAATTCCATTTAACTAAAATATTGAAAAATGCCTTTAAGAGTGTGGTGAATTTTAAAACTCAAAATAGAAATATCTTAATAGTACAAAGCAATGAAACAATATCATCATTCTAGACATAGAACTATTAATGTTACTGGAAGTGCTAAAGAAAACATTTTTGCTACAATAGCACAGATCTAGGACTATATATGAGCGGATTGAGGGGAAACATTGTAAGCGCCAATTTCGAACTTTCGGGAAAACTGGAAAACAAATTTAAACATTTCTATGCAATGCAAAGCAATGGTACATATGAAACAAGCTTCTCTTGCTCTTTACGGGAACAATTCTTAAATTAAACTATATGCATACTGTTATGTGATTCGTTCTCAAGTCATTGAGGAACTCGATTGCGCCAGAAGTGGCACTTAACATTGATTTCTTGCAAGCCGGTCATAGCCTATATATAGGCCTAGGCTATATTTCACCGAGAAATTAGTAGGAACAATAACATGTAGAGTCGTAACTGGAGAACGAAATATCGGATAGAAGAAGTTAGTGCTTATTTACAGCCTAGATTTAATTAATACGCCAATGTATGTGGAACCGGAACGAACTAGGGTTAGCCTCAAAGCATACGAGCGACACAAAGATTCATGAGCTCTGATAGACACGAACAAAGGAAAAGGTAGTTGGTAAAGCTGTCGGACAGAGGCTCTGTTGTCCTTATATCCATTTAAACATTAATTCTTGTTGAAAATTCAAATCAAGTACAGAGCACATACAAGGTGAGCCGAGTCGAGTCTGTCCCTGGCCAAGCTAGAGCACGAAATATGGATATTTTTTGTTTCTTACAAAATGAACAATTTCATACAACTTTGCTACATTTATCATATCTACAACAGAAAAAAACTATCAGGAGATGATGAACAAAGTAGTTGAAACTGGGGAAAAGTATGGAATGGAATTCAACATCGAGAAATGGAAAGTCATGAGAAAATCCCGTGGAAACACACCCTTATGGATCAGAGTAGAACAAAGAGGACTTGAACGGTTGATCATTTAAAATATCTAGGAAGTATTTTGACGAGAAACGCCTACTGGAGCAAAGAGATCAGATCAAGAATCGCCATAGCCAAGGCATTCAACAACAAGAGATCAGATGAAGCATCGTCATAGCCAAAGAGGCATTCAACAATAAAAGATGATCTTAACTAGCAGTCTTAATATTGGACTAAGAAAGAAACTGGTGAAGTGCTACATATAAAGTATTGGAGTGTATGATTAGAAGACTTGAATATTACCGAAGTTAGACAAGAAAAACTTGGAGAGGTTCGAAATGTGTTGTTGAAGAAGATGAAGAGGATAAAGCGGATGAAGAGAGTAACAAACAAAGATGTTTTAAAACTAGCAGGAGAGAAGAGAATCAACCTTCGTAGAAAAACCAATTGAATTAAACACATTTTAAGAAGAAATTGTTCCTTCGCATCTCCATAATGTGATAGATGGAAGAAGAGTGAGGAGAAGGAAGAAAAAGAACACAATTGATAGATGATTTGAAAAATAGAAGAAAATATTGGGAATTAAAGGACGAAACTGAAGATCGAGAAACAGGAAAGATACATTTCCAGGCCCAAACCTTAAAAAAAGAAAAATAAAACAAAAAAGAGAAGAAAAGAAAATTCATTAGTCCCAAGACCTGCAAACAGGCAGAATACTTAATAAAGATCAAATATCAAATCTAAAAGAATTTATACTTGTATTGACACTAACTTATCTATTCCTTTAAGATTAGATTGTATATGGCGTACCAACATGGATTCTAAACATTTGTAAACTTATATTCAACTTAGCAAAAGGCAATTCAATAAGCCACATGTTCTGATAAAAATCGACAATTCAGTCATGTCTGTGTTACCCTTTCAGCACAATTACAAACAATTTTACGTGAATCGCACAGGACATTATACCTGGCGCATAACGATGTAAACCTGATACGGTTAATAAAAGAACGAACGATTTTTTTTTTTTTTTTAACTGGCTACCGAATTTTAAAATGGAAAATGGTACATCTTGATCTCCATTTCGAATGTACGGAAGAAAATAAGGAACTCTGGTTTGAATATTTTATTTTTCTTTTTCGAAAAAAATAGCACTTTTGCCCACAAAATATTCAAAATATAATGGAAAAAATAACACAGAGTACCAATCATTTAACCTTTTTTAAACTAAGGAACGTTGAATTCTGTCAAAATATTAAGCAGATCCCACCTTAGGCTGTAGGTCTTATATAGCCTCGCTACTGAAAGGAACGCTAGGTTCAAATCAAATCAAATTAAAATCAAATTAAAATCTAAATATTAAATACCATAATAACCAAATCATGAATGCTCTCTCACTATAACATTATGAAATTTTCAGCTTCCGTAACAGCTGAAGAAGTCAAAAGTGGTAATTGTAGACCGAAAGTACCCAAACGAATGTGAAACTTTGGTTCTAAATAATTATTTCCCCCAATATGTTCTTTGTGCCTAATGTTATTAAAAATTAGTGCTTTATGTAAAACTGTCATCATCACGCTTTCGAAGCCATTTTAAAGGACAAATAGTTTGGAACAAAGCCGTTTCTTTCATGTCGAATGAATGAAACGAAAGTTTCTTAATTCCTTGCATGTAATCGAAATATGACTTTTTTTTTTAATCCGACTTTTCGTTTCAAACATTCCACTTCCGATTTAAACAGGATATTTCCGGTCGCTTTAGATGTTCAAAATACTACAATTAAATCTGGCACATGTAATTTAACATGATCGTAGTGTTTTTGTTCCAAGTCTCTTATGTCCAATACGTACCAAGTTCAATGTCCTCACCCTACACATGTTGTATCTTTTGTACAGAAAAAAATATATTATAGTGTCATTGACATTCTTGTTTAAGAATAAAGGCATTTTATAATCGTCGAATAACTCTTTCAGGGTAACTCGAGCAATAATTTGAACACAAAAATATAACTTCAGTTTTATTATACCCACTTGAGAGTTTCAAAGAGGTATATAGAATACTGCACCTACGGGGGGTATTAAAAAGCTCGTACTTTTTAAAAAAGGAAAGAAAAGTAGTAGCACTTGAATGGAAATTAAATTTCTTAATATTGCGAAACAATGAAATTTCCCGTGTACTTACAACAAGAACACAAGCCAGAAAATGAGGTTATATATGAGGCGTTTTCAATTTACGGGTTTGTGTAGTTACCGTACGTTGCGTTGGTACGAATTTCCCCCCTCTCCCATATTTCCCTCCATCTTTTTTTCCTCGCTTCTCTGTTTATAATCAAACGAACGATTTCTTTGCTTTTAAACATTCCACTTTTGGCATCCTCTTCATCGTTTGTTATGAGAACATTTCCTCGGTCCGTCGTCCTCTTTTATATTAAACGAAAGAGAGAGAAAGAGAGACAAAAAAAGCCACACACACACCCCTTTTCTCCACACCCACATTTCTTTTTTTTCTCTCTTTTTCTCTTATTCTAGCTGAGTACACTCATTAAATTACACAAGTCCCGGTTATCGTTTCGTAGGAATCAAGAAGCCCCTACCGTATAATCACATTACTAAATTTTCCTGGCAAACTCAAAACGAAGGAACGTTAATTAAATGAACAATACGGTGAATGTTGTTTTTTAATTACATCAGAAAGTTCTTGGGCTTGCTCTCATCTTTGCCTTCTTCTTCTTACCCATAGTTCCATACTAGACCAAATACGTGTATATAAGATAGGGACGTTAAGGGTAAGATCGTTTTTATAGCTCCTATAACACAAGGCTATATAGTGCTTCAATGAATGGTTCTTACATCTCCAGGAATCCCCCTCTCCCCCCAAAAAGTTACGGGTTTTTCTGGTTCTTTCGTTCTTTTCTTGCTGAGAAAACTACCTGCTTAAGAAATCATTTTGTCAGGTTAATTATGTGGTAATAGCTAATTTACCTGCAGGATATGCGTGTATTCTCATTCGTTATCTTCAACCGAAACAATGAAAATGTTGCTTTTATTAGGCAACTCTTGTGAGTTGGCACTAGGGAGTTAAAAACCTTCTCCTCACCTTGTATCCCTAAAAACCTTTTATTTTCTTTCCTTTTTTCAAGCAAAGATTGTTTTCATTTTCATGCTGTAGATCAAATAAACCTTTAAAGGCAATTTCACTAGAAATTTATTTCTATCTAGGCTATTTTATCAAAGAGAGATAGAGAGCAAAACAGTCCTCGTAAATCAATCTACATACATTTTCTTCTTTATTTTTAGTGGCTAAATTGTATTAGTATTTTTACGAGTCAACTAATGCTCCCCAAAACCATAAGTTTATACATGAATGGTTTGGTCCCACTTGATTCGCTGGATTGAAAAATTGAATCCACGAGCTACTTTTCCGTTAGGTAAATGGTATTCTTGTGATTTCCAACATTAATATTAATAAGGTTATTGTAAATATTATATATTAGGCATATCTGCCTTCACTCTTATTTTCGGTCTCTTGACTATCTTTACTCTAGTATTATGGGCTAATTGACTGATGATCTTGAGGCACAACTAGGTAAAACTTCGTACAGTAGGGCGATGATAGTAGTTCTTGGTAATATATGATGAAACATTTTCTTTTTACTTCCTAATTTAAGTTAGACTAATAGAGCAACAATATGATAAATACAGTAAACCAAGTTTATTTTGACAACTTTGCAACAATAGATTTCTGTGATCATGTGTGCAGAAGTGAATAAGAGTATGTTCGTATATTTTCGTACAGAGGTTTGTTTGAAACAAAATCTATCGAGTGTGTTTAGATGTGATTTTGAATGTTTGGTTCCATCTCATTCGGTTTTGTTACGCATATACCTAATATCGTACTTTCTTTTCTCTTTCTCCTTTTTTTCTTTTATTTTTAATGATCCCTTAGTTTATGAATTTCTTGCGATTTGTCATTCCGGAGGTGAAGGTCCATATTTAAGATTCTATGCAGAATGCAAATTTGAATATTATACATAATGAACATTAAATTTGCGATGCGTACACATTCATATCCGCTAGAATTCACACCATTGTTCTCTACGTACAGATATGCTTGATTAAATTGTACTACTGTATACCATTGTTTCATTCATTCCTAATTTTTCGTTCGTATAAAAATTCACTTCTAAATTCATGATACTGCTGATATGATATTACACATGTTTCAATAAACTTGGTTGCACAAAATACACAGTAATGAACTGACAAGTGCTGCGGTTACAACAATCTTAAGATTTCAAACATGTAAGGATATAATTTTGTTCTTCCGCTATCTTTGCTGAGCCACACTGTAAACCCGAACTTCGTAGCCGAGAACGCTCCTCCCTGTAGAATAATATTCTAGCACTTGCTACTCTATAATTGCTTTCTATATTAACAATTCTAATTATAATACTCACTATCATCCAAGAAACTGAATTTTTCTTATAAGGGAAGAGAGGGAGATTATATATCGAAGGGGAAGATGGTTTATATACCAATCAAAAGCACTAATGACGCCTATTACGAAACTGTAATAAAAATTACCGAATGCATATACTGTGCGAGTTATATGAATATACAGGATGTTCAGAAAAGTCGTTTCCTCCCTAGAAATCGCAAACGATAAGACAGATGTCAAAACAGGGAAACACGTGTTTGATCATTTTAAAAGTACAACGTATCAAAACAAAAAGTGTTGTCCCAGGGCCACCCACACCGTACCAGGAGGGGTTCAACTGAAAAATTACAAAAGGTAAGGGGATTAAGTAGCATATCGTTGGAAACATGTTGAGAAGACGGAACAAGTCTCGACTCTCTAAAAAATAGGAAAGGGGGGCAAGAGTACGCAAATTTCAATTAAACTTATATATTTTGGTAAAAAATAGTTACAACGGAAAACTTTTACATGGAACACAACACTTGAACTTTCCTTTACGAAATGTGAACTCAACTTGTATATACCTCTGTCCTTGGAGAAACTATAATGCATAAAATGAAAATATTCAAATTCGTACTCTTGCCCCTATATGTGGGGCAAGAGTACGAAATCAAAGAGGCAAGAGTACGCACTCAAAAAAGTATTAACAATTATCACAGATGAAGGTGGCTACTCCTTCATATGATGTGCATTGTTCATGCCATCATTCATGGCATCTTGCGCACTTGATCCAGTCTTCTATTGATGGATAACTGTAGATGATATTGCATAATGAACACTCGTACACTACTTCCTCACTGACCTTCGGTTGTAGCTTTCTTGGTGCAAGTTGATGTTTGCCTTTGCTCTTTGGAGGGCGCCGTTTCAGAAGTAAGTTCTGCTTGAAAGAAGAGAATGTCAGAATGTGATTGGCCTCGAGAAGATCAAGATTTTTGGTTGTGGGCTTGGTGGCAGTCGGAGAAGGACTGACAACCACCAAAGGAGTGCATAATGTAGACGGTCTACATGGCCCCTGCTTACCTCCAGTGAAGATCCAGTTTTACTGGTTGGAGGTTTGGTAACAGATGAACGAGCAGCTGGCAGAGGAGTCTTTGATGTGGACAATCTGCATGAGCACCTGTTTGCTTCTAGTGAGAATCCAGCGTTACTGGTTGAAGGTTTGGTAACAGATGAATGAGAACGAGCAACCGGCTGAAGAGTGTTAGAAGTGGACAGTCCGCATGAGCTCTTGCTTGTTTCTAGTGAGGATTAGCTTTACTGGTTGAAGATTTGGTAACAGATGAATGAGAACGAGCAACCGGCAGAAGAGAGTTTCAAGTGGACAGTCCGCATGAGCTCTTGCTTGTTTTTAGTGAGGATCTAGCGTTACTGTTTGAAGGTTTGGTAACAGATGGAAGAGGACGAGCAACTGACAAAGGAGTGCTTGATCTGGATGCGCCGCATGGGCTCCTTTTTACTTCCAGTGAATCATCATCAGTGATGAACGATTTTGGGCTCTATTCAGGTCTGATGCTTGATTTGTTGCTTCAGGAATACTTCCATCTTCAGAGCTGGCTTCTACATTTAAGTCTGCCACATCCACAATAGAGGGTAGAAAATGTTCTTCAGTAAACACATCTGGATTCAGTAGGACAACTCCAGGTTCTTGAAGGTTGAATACCAATGGTTGCAGCTTTGTAGTAAGCCTCAGTAAACAAACTCGCAACTTGGAATTAGGCGGGATGGATGATTCCTCATCCATTCATCATACTGTTGAATACCAGGATTTCAGCGGGTCAAAAACAGGAGCGATCTAATGATTTCAAATTATGGCTGGTATGGGGTGGTAAACTCAACATCACCATTAGATTTTGCCTGCAGAAATCAATCGCCTCGATTGAAATGTGAGAGGTCTGATTGTCAACAAGTAACAATATCGTTTTCATAACCGAATTTGATCGCACATTTTGGTGTAAATAATATAACCATTCTACGAAAAGTTGTGAATTAATGAACCAGAATCAGATATCATTCCCACAGAATCCTGCGGCGAGTCATCGAATAATTCTTGTTTCATTCGTTTTCTGGGAAATATCTGGGGAATAAAGGAACCAAATGCACTCACCAGGAAACAGCTGTTATGTTAACTCAAAAATTACTAGATACAGTTTTATTCACAACTGATTTTTAGTCGACTTTTGGAAGTTTATGAAGAACCGTATTTATGCCAGTTTCGTATATGTTGTAGATATCCCGTAGAGGAAAGCCGTTTTCTCCTACAAGATCTCTTAGACAATTAAAAAAGCGTTCAATTTGTGGCTTGCTAAAACCACGAGCTCTCCCCAGACCAGTCTTTGAAGGCTGTCGCAAAACAATAGTCATATGTCTACGACGGAAAGACTCTGTCCAATCTCTTCCTGCCATTCGATTCGCGTGGCTAAAGGATATGTTGCAACTAGTTACGTTCGGCAAAATTGTATGCCATTCTTCTTAGATCTTTTAAAGTTAAGTCATAGAAGAATTGATCCAGTAATGTGATATATTCCACTAATTCGTTCTCCATTTCTTCGGTAAATAGGCCTACTGGCTTTATTGTGCCTAAAGACGTTGCAGATTCTCATTTAAAAAAAAAGAAAAGAAAAATCCTTAATTCTCCTTATATCAGTAATGGGAATGCATAGGATACAAAAAAATCAGATATTATTTAGACCCTTTATAAAAATATATTTCCAAATTTGGCTTATTCCATCAGTTACAGAATGCTTATCACCTGTGAGGGTAACTTGAAAACTTCTCGACCTATCATTGATGAAGCTACATATTGTCAAATGTTAGGTTAGGTTAGCTTCATATATCTTTATAGGATCCCATACCAATCATTGGACTGATACCGCCTTATGTAAGGAGTGGTATTTAAATATTTTATGTAAGGAGTGGTATTTAGAATAACAATTTATCCCTCGTACATAAGAAAATATCAGGATTCTTGAGAATTCTTAACGTTAGAGGCTACATATGGGAACCCATATTCGTAAAGTTTGCCGTCACTCTCTATTACAACGAAATCTGCATTCTTTTTTTATTGTTAGATCTAAACCAAATTGGATTCTTTTTTCATAGAACAGAAGGGGCAAGAGTACGCACGCGTACCCTTGCCCCGTCGGTATCTGCGTACCCTTGCCCCCTCACTAAACAGTTGACTTTCCCGTGATGTTGTACAGCCAACTGTTGGAAGAAAGGCAATTTACTCTATCCTGTCAAACAATGGATATGTTAGAAACTAACGCTTTATAGTACTTTGAAATCGTTAAAAAATTGTGTAAGTTATTCATTAACTACTTATGTCCCAATATTATATCAAACTATTAGAAAAACATAAATATTTACCTAGATAGCTTGTAGTTTGCCGCAGCACACTCAAACTTGTTTAGGTTCTAGACGCCATTAACATCAAACTCCACGTGACGCATTATTGCCATACGCGAATATATTCACCTGATTTTAGGGAATCGTATCCTTACCCCCCACGTACTCTTGCCCCCTCTACTCAATTACTCTGTGAAAAATGGCGGCCGGTCAAAATATCAGCAAAAACGTCATTGTAAAGTCTATGGCTATCCAAGAAAACCTGAAACGGTGAGACAGATATCAAAACAGGAAAACACGTGTGTCATCATTTCAAAATCTCAATGGTTGAAAGTAAAATTATTTGTCCCAGGGTCATCTACAGGATCCCAGACGGGGTCCTACTGAAAATTTTCAAATGGCAACGGCGGGGGAGGGGGGCCAAGTAGCACATCGTTTAAAGCTGTTGTTAAATGAAAGCAGATGGAACAAATCTGGACGCTCTACGATAACACTTTGCAAACCTCTTGCCTTTTAGTTCTTCTTTCTGTAGTGGGAATTTAGTTTATTTTCACTTTAATTCATGTACTCTACAGAAAGAATGGAAATGCCACTACTGTGAGATTCTGCTCTTTAGACCTAGTAATGTCTAAATAAATAAAAAAAATAATAAAATAAAAGCAAATTAAGAAATAAAGAAAAGAAAAGAAAAGAAAAGAAAAGACATAACATTTGACATCTTTGAATATAGAACTGACTAGTTAACATAATGTACAACCACGAATACAAAAAAAAAAAAAAAAAATTGAGGTTGGAGCCATAGGAATTAAAGACTCTTACCTCTATTTATCTATGTTTATGACTGTACAATAATGGTACTTATGCTTGTTGTCTGGATTATCAATTGTCAAATGATTCAAACAAAACTTTCTTGCACCAGGAACAGTGAATACGTGTAAATGTCTCGCAATGGCAAGTGCCGATTGCAAAATGGAAAGTGAATGAGCTCGGAGAAATGAAGATATACATTTTGATCGGCCGCCATTTTGCACAGGGCAATTTTAGAGTCTAGACTTGTTTCGTCCTCTTTCATTTCCCAACAGCTTTTCAACGGTATCCTACTTGACCTCCCTTGCCATTTGAAAATTTTGAGTAGGACCCCGTCTGGGACGATGTGGAGAATCCTGGAACAAATATTTTTACTTTCAATCATTGTACCTTTGAAAAGATGACACACATGTTTTACTGTTTTGACATTTGTCTAACCATTTCAGATTTTTTTGGGGGGGAGGGTGGCCATAGACTTTACAATGACGTTTTTGCTGACATTTTGACCGGCCGCCATTTTTCACAGAGTAATTTTAGAGAGTCGAGACTTGTTCCATCTTCTTTCATTTTTCAACAAATTTTCAACGATATGCTACTTGATCCAATTACCTTTTGCAATTTTTCAGTTGGATCCCTTATGGGACCCTGCGGGTGGCCCTGGGACAACATTTTTTTGTTTTGATACGTTGTACTTTTAAAATGATCAAACACGTGTTTTCCTGTTTTGACATCTGTCTTATCGTTTGCGATTTATAGGGGTAGAATCGGATTTTCTGAACACCCTGTATATTCATATAACTCGCACAGTATATGCAATCGGAAATTTTTTGTTACTGTTTCGTAATAGGCATCATTAGTGCTTTCGATTGGTATTTAAAACATCTTCCAATTAGATATATAATTTCCCTCTCTTCCCTAGTTAGATGAAAAACAAACACAAAATAATTATTATATTTTTATTTCCGTTGTCTCGGCCTGCAACGCTTGTGTTCAATGGAAATATAAGAAACAAATTTGCTATCCAAAGGCAGAAAAAAAAAACGGCGAAACCAGCAAGTTTTTCTTTTGATGGGCATAAATTTTTCAGGGATTAGACTTCTGCCTAGCCTACTAAAAGAAAACCAAAAGTACTGTTTCAAGATGTGAAAGAATTAATACTCACCATTATTATTATTATTATTATTATTATTATTATTATTATTATTATTATTATTATTTGTTGTTGAAATATTGAATCTGACAGTATTCAAAAATAGAATCACAAATTGTAGGAAATGAGCCAATAAACTTCATAAAAGGAAAAGTTATGTTCTAGGAAGTCCCTTTATATGAATAAAAATAGGAAAAACCATTATATAGCGTTAAGCCTGGCCCGTTGCGACTATGTTCTGAGATTTGGGACATTGACGTCATCTCGTGCTCAAAAGACTGCAATACTGATATTATATAATGCAATATGATAATTTAGTATTACATTGGATAAATGTAAGTTTAATGTAAACATATTTTGAGACATCTCTTACAATAACTATAGAGCAAGTGGACATGATCCTAGTATTATGTAAGTTCTGAACCCAATATATGATAACTGGTTAAGATACAAAACCTCGCGGTCAAAACCTTACTGCATGGCCAGAAATTCGCGGGCAAAATCGCGCGTGGGACAAAATCCCACCGTCCGAAATCTCAAGGGATGAAGTCTAGCCAAAGAAATTTCTTCACTGTAAGAATGTTCAATATATTTCTATGTGTACAGGCTGTAGCTCTATATTAAAAAAATAGTATATATAGTGAAACTTCCATTAACAGACATCAACGTAAATACACACATATTTTTATACCGGAAAAATATATGTAACAATGTTATTACAGGACAGATTCATCTATTTCAGAGACACTCTCAGACACGAACACGGACAGTCTTTTATCCCAAGGAACATTTTAGTAACCGCTCCAAACGGGCAAGAACTGTTCCCAAATCAAACATATTTAACACAGAAAACACTTACCGTAACTTGAAGATAAATAAATCAGGGTACGTTGAATAGTAACTTCATTTCAAATGATCCAGCCATCTTTTCGTGATTATGAGATGGGCAACGTCGATTTGAATGTGGAGAAGAAACATATAAATTGGCTATATTTGAATTCTTGAAAATGCAAGGATATGTGTTAACTTCTTTCTGATGAGGAGTTTCATCTTAACTTAAGAGATTCGTGAAATATTAGGTTGTTGGCATAAATTTTGAACTTCCGTTAGGATTTACAGATCACACTCAACGAAATTAACGAAAATACGTTCGACAGAATTCAATAGAAGTATATTTAAAGCTTTGAAATCTTAGAGTTTTACGTCCCACGGTTATGCCGGTTAGATGACGAGTAATAATGAGAGACGGTGATGATGAGTAATGAATGAAATGGTGGAATGAAGAATGTGGGAGGAAACGGGAGAACCCTGAGAAAACCCACGCACACGGTGTTTGTTCACCACAAAGTTCACTTGGCGGGGGCTGGGATCGAACCCGGGACCCCAAGCACCAGAGGTGAACGCTCTACCACTGAGCCACCGCGGTCCCCGAAGTATATTTAACTAAAATATATAAACGTCATTAAACACCTAAATGTTAAAACTAGTAGATGCTCAAACCGTATTGAAAGTTTGATAATCAGACATTAGTTATTGTGCCAAGTAAGATTGGTTAATTTACTACTACTAAATACCAGGCTACATTTTACATTTTTATTTAAATAAATGGACGAATGCTGTGCGGGCCCGTGAAGAAATTTGTGCTGTTTATGGAAAAGACATGTTACCGATAGCAACATTTACAAAATGATTTAGTAGCTTTCATCCTGGAAATTTCGAAGTCCAAGATACTCCTCTCAGTGGGCAACCAATCATAGTAAAATATATGATATTCTGGAAAAATTCTAGAAGAACCGTCGTGTAATCATTCATGATATCGCCTATGATCTAAATACTTATCATCAATAAGTATAAACCTTTTGGAGAAAACTGGCTACGAAAAGAAACTTGAAGTTTGAGTGCCCCATAATCTGTCTCAAAAACATTTATTCAATCGAATTTCTATCAGCTAATCTATACTGAAACGTAACGAAACAAAGTCATTTCTGAAGCATTTGTTCACGAGTGAGATAAGAAATATATTATCAACGATGACAATGAGCAAAAAAGATCATGGTCGCAGCAAGTAGAAACTCCACAGTCTGTGGTAAAGTCCACACTACCGCCCAGGAAGGTTATGCTGTGTGTTTGGTGGGATTGGAAGGGTATCGTGCATCAGAAGCTGCTGCTGTCGGGAGTAATAATAGACTCAGACCTGTACTGTCGACAAATAGTGCGAGTGTTCCTACCAATTCAAAATCAATTGCCCTTAACTAGTCCAGAGAAAGGTATCGTAAACCATACTGACAACACCAGACAACATATGTCTTTAAAGATCCGTCAGAAATTCATAAAACTTGGGTAGAAGATTTCAATACATCCACCGTATAGTTCGGACTCAGCCGGGCACTCAGCTTAGCATTTTTTTTTTTTTTTTTTTTTTTGTCCCTGCAGAACTTCTTATATGATGTTAAGTTAGTTTCAAGAGAGCCCTATGAATACCACATATCACAATTTATTGACCAGAAACCGCAGAAGTTTTATCTTGATGAAATTCTGATGTTGCGGTATAATGACAGAAAGGTATCGAACTTAATGGACATATGTTGTTTCGTAACATACTTTGAAATCACAATAAATGCCTCTTCAATTTTAGCCTCGAAAGACTCAACACATTTTAGACAACCTGATATATTGTTATGGCGAGATTTCGGTCTGTAAATTTTGGCACAGCGAGGTTTGATCCACGAGGTTTTCAATGGCAAGGTATTGGTAGGCGAGGTTTTGGCTCGGAAGGTTTTGGATGATGAAGTTTTTGCTTACGTGAAATTTTGGCCCACGAGACTTCGACGGCGATGTTTTGGATTTAGTCCGTAAATCATAATAGCTATTGTGTATTGTACATTCAAGATACTCACTCATTTGTACCAGATCTTACCTCCTCAATTCTAGATATAATTCAATATCTATCCTTAACTAAGATTTAATATACAGGGTGTTTCAAAAGTCCCTTACCACCCCTTTTAAAATCCGTACGGATGTATTTATATTGAACTTGATGTAGGAAATATACAACAAGGGCTAAGGGCAAACCTTTTGGATGATGGTTTACAGACGGCCGCTATCTTGAATTTCAATTTTATTTATTTCAAACGATAGGTGGGTCATGTGATACATAAGCTTAGGCTAGAATTCGCTCAGGATGTCAAATCTGAAATCAAATTTCATGTTTCTTTGTTTGGTGAGAAGTTATGGACAACTCAATGTGATTATTCTCCTTTTTGTAGGTGGTGAACCATGCTGTTAACAACTAAGGAACGCATCCAGATCGTCAAACATGGGTGGGAGAGTAGCCGATTTCAATCAGTGTCATCCACAACGTCACCCTATGTCACATGCTGCAGTGGCACAGTTATAAACCAAATTTGAGGAGACAGGCAGGGTCGCGCACAGACCGCGTAGTGGTCGACCTCGGACAACAACGGACGACGCAACAGCTAGGCAGTGGTGGCCTCCTTCTCGATGTCACCACAGCGTAGGGCAATGTGATGTGAGTCCCAGTTCAGGGTACAGGGTGCTATAGAGGCACAAGTGGTATCCGTATAAGGTGCAAATGCAGCTACCTATCCGAGGACGATCCAGATCGCCGAGTGCAGTTTTGCGAGTGGGCAATCGAGCAATTGCGGCTAAATCCAAACTTTGCGGTGGAGATACATCATTCCGATGAAGCCTACTTCTTGGTAAATGTCGAGGTAAATAGGCAGAACATGCGCTGTTGGTCACCTGAGAACCCAACTAACTAACGGTGCAGATAAGGTTATGGTGTGGGCGGGTATATGGGGAACAAGAATTATCAGTCCTTCTTTTCATTCATGAACTTTTAACTGCGGAATAATACCTGGAGATGTTACAGGATCAGATGCTACCAGGTCTGATGTAGGAAGATGATACATTTCCCAGTTTTTTTTCAATAAGACGGTGCGCCTCCCCAGTTTGGTATAGGGAAGCGTTAGTACTTGGAAGAACAATTTCCTGGGGCATAGGTTGGTCGCCATGGGCCAGTTGAATGGCCTGCCCGATCACCAGACCTCACTGCAATGGACTTCTACCTTTGGGGACACATTAAGGCTATGGTGTATGGTGTGAAAATTTGTGATCTTCGTCATCTTGAGAAATGTATCCTGGCTGCCTGTGAGTAAATTTCCCCATCTACCCTGTTCCGTGTTCATAGCAATTAGGAGAAGCGTCTGCACACGTCCATTGCCCACCACAGAGCACATGTGGATAACTTCTCACCAAACAAAGATGCATGAAATCTGATTTCCGATTTGATGTTCTGAGCAAATTCTACCCTAAGCTCATGTATCACATTACCCGCCTATCGTTTGAAATAAATAAAATTGAAATTTGAGATGGCAGCCGTCCGCGAACTGTCATCCAAAATGTTTGCCCCTAGCCCTATTGTACATTTCGTACATGAAGTTCAATATAAATACATCCGTACGGATTTCAAAAGGGGTGGTAAGGGACTTTTGAAACACCCTCTATGTATAATTATTCGAGATACCTGTTTTTAATCTCAAAATTTTACGTGTTTGTTTCAAATTTATTTGTTTATGATTTTAAAAAAGTTCAGTGCATTCTATTTATAATATTTGGCGACATACGCGAAGTACTGAACTCCAACCGAGGTATTATACGGAATGGTTTATGGACTGATTATTATTCTCCACTTCTTAAAAATTAAATGAAGATTAAAGTAATGTTATTACTTATTAGCTAGTATATTATCTTATTTTTCTAAGTGATTGTTTATGACTAAATCCTACTTTACTTTCCTCTTCGAGTGAAAAAGCATGAGCTAAGCTTTTAGTGGCATATGCTTAAAGCAACTCTTTAGCAAATTTACCTTTAAATGAAATAATGAACCTTTAAAGAAATGAGTAGTACTTGCATTCTCTTGATCTCGAAACCTTCTTGTCTGAATAAAATAATTTGCACCATCTGTTCTTACTTTTACAAACGTCATATAAAACATTTTCATTTTAGATATCCCTTTCTGCCATACAGTGCACGCAAGACTTTCTTTCTGTCCCAGTCAGGTTTCTTCGACGACCAACCCCATTTCATGTGAAATCGGTATTCCGGACCAAGCTTTGAATTTGCGAAGACTTTGACTGATGGTTCAGCAATTGGATACCAACGCCAGCATCGACATTCCTGGATAGAAATTAGCTTTGGGAAGGATATCTCGCCGTGTGCTCCTTGGTAGCAGAAATTCCTGGGTGAACGACTCCGCAGAAGACATATGAACTGTGGCCAATGCTATAGAATCGACCACGTTGCCTCCTTTTCTCACACTCCTATCACACTTACACACTATTCATCTCTCTTTACATTGAACATCATTGCTCTTTCTCCTTTCTATTTCTGAAAATCATTGTAAGAACTTTATGGTTTTCTATCGGAGAAGCAACGTGAGACACTCAATAATCATTTTATTAAGTTAGAATATGCATATATTGTGTATTCGCAGAGTTGAACAATTTACATTAATTCGAAACAAGGGTGAACTGAATTTACGAAAAGAGCGTGGTAGAGAGAGCACCAGACTAATTGATCGGGGGGAGAGAGAGAGAGAGAGAGAGAGAGGTATTATATCACGTCTACATAGATGCATGTTTATGTAGACGTATCATAGCATGTCATAACGAATTATGGTTTTAACTATAACATAAGACATAATTTTGAAATAAGGCACTTTAAACAAAAGTGTTGTTTCAGTTTCATGTTTGATTACAGAAGACAACCGCAGCACGCTACAAAACCGCGCCTTCAAAAATTATTATGTACAAAGATTCACAAAGATATACCAATTATTTAGTGCCTTATTCCCGAAAAATAAATATTCCAGGGAAATTTATTCACTTTACTTTCGTTATAAAATGGACAATAGAGGGTCATATGAGCAGCGCGTACCCAGCATTTGCTGGTGAGCCAGTTTACTCCTGGATCGAAATTATTTGTATTCGTTAAGAGTCTTTGTACATCCAGAAATAAAACTTCTGTTCAGTCCTAAAACTTAAGATCGTACCCGCAAGTAAATAAAGAAGTGATTTTTCGAAAATAAATAAATAAATAAATAAACAGAACCCCTGTTTCAGAAATTAAGAAAAATTTCGAAATGAAATTGCTGTACAGTGGACAAAAGATTACATTATTTAATACCATCTTTCACTCTCTGAAAGTACGTATGGTCTATCAGAAGGTGTCATATCAACTAATTGTCTTAATTAGATTATACCTTTGTAGCCCTATCACATACTGTATTTCATCCGGTGTAAAATTATTCAAAACAACAAGTTCAAAGCAACCTAGGTATATTTCATAATCGTCGTATTTTCTGTTTTTAATTCTTTTATTCCATTGTAACTCAACATTGAATATTTACAACTAAGTTGATAAACAATAAAATAAAAGCATTAAAAATTTAAGTTTTCCTCAGAATCACCATTTTGCCCGCATAAACCCCCGGTGCAGAAAGAGAACGTTAAAATCCAAACCAACCAACCAACCTAAGCTAAGTACAGTGTGTTCGCTTAAAGCGTTAAAACATGCACCCTATTCACGCCAAATGAAGGTTGGCACTTCTCAGCAAATCTACATCGACCTGATTTCATCAAGTAAGGCCACCTTCACCGCAATAGCAACCCGAAACTCATTAGAATTGTATATGCACTCCTTTTCTGTCATAAAGTCCATAATAGAACAATTTTTAAAATTGAAAATGGTCCAAGTTAACAGTGATGATTTCATGGAGTGACCGGGTGGTGTGTGGATTCCTAAATTCTCTCCCGGGACCTATATTCTGTCTATCTGGTCGTTCTCAATGTGGGTTCCTAGTATGTTCATAGTACTATTTTCATTCCCAGTACATTGAAATTCTCCCCGGAGGAAATCTTCTGAAATAATCACTACAAGTTAATATCTCATCAACACTATTGGTAATATTATAATCGCAACCTGTCCCTAAATACCAAACGTCAGCCCAAAATGGGATTTGCAGGAAGATTGGGATTTATCGTTCCTTTCAACAGCAAGGTTACATGAGGCATGGATCAACAGCTTCATGTAGGGTCCGAAATACATGAGTTCTCACTCGGAACTAACCGAGCCAGATTTAAGAAAAGATAATGACGATTTGTCGAGGACAGAGATAGTTTTGTAGCTGTTGTATTGCTTCTATATTGTACTCTGTATGAGTGAAACAAAGTGAACTGCAATGTTTCATACAGTTATCTCTACCACTCTTTTGCTTTAGCTATCTCATAAAAAGCTAAGCTGGAATTTTGTATAGTTCTTGATATACACTGTGCCTATCTCCAATAAGTGTAAACTCGGCAAAATGTAACAAAAGTAACAAGGCAAACAAGGAATAGGGATAGGGAGAAACGTTTGAAACCCGTCATAATGACGTCCGCTATCTTGAAGTCCACTGTGTTGAATGTTACGGAGTTGTTTTAATTGAAAACCATTGTATGGGATATGTCATTTTAGTAGCAAATTGTTGTAGAAATTCAATGACAGTATTATTTTTGTTCTTGTGCTTATCAATACGAAGCTTTAACTGTTTCTTTGTTGTGGCCCGAATAAAAGAGGTTAGTCATATGACAAGGACCACTTACTGTTACAAGATATGTTCAATATGTTCCCCATTCCGCTCGATTGCAAGATGCATGCGTGCACAATTTGCTGCTTAAGATGTTGAATATCCTTAAGTTTCACCGTATACACAACAGACTTCACAGATACTAGTTCAGTGGGGGTTAGATCAGGAGAACGATTGGTTATTTCACAGTACCTCGTCGATTAATCCACGCATTAGAAAACTGCTTATCAAGGTTCTCACGGAAGCACGTATTATAATGAGCTGGAGCGCCATCGTGTTGGAGAAGCGTAGATAATGATCCATCCTCCGACAGCATTGATAGACTCACAACGCGAATGCCCCACACGCAAAACCCTCACACTCGGAAACACTTGAGGATGCATCAAGCCAATGCGCAAACCACTGGCATAATGCTTATGAATGAGATGGAACTATCACTACCTTCACAGACTACACTACATGTGGTTTTGTTGGGACTTTTTCTAAATGATGTCAAAACTTTCATAGTTGTAGCCTCGTCTGTCGCCGTGTACGGTCTACCAGTCTTTTGTTGATGTGCCACAGATCCACTTTCTTGCATTTCTTCAGCACTTTGAACAGACCACTATTGCTGACGAAAGTCCGTTCCATGATGGTGGTTAAAATGGTCTGCAATCATCTTAATATATATAAAATTAAAATTACATATCACAAGCTATGGTTTCCATTTAAGATAACTGCTTAAAATTCGAGATGATGTCGAATGTCATTGTGATGTGTCTTCTAACATTTTCCTCCACCTCTATTCTCCACCTAGATGGTTACTTTGGTTATGTTTTGGAGCGTTTATCACTTATTAGGGTGTTTCCAACACTTTTGAACCGCCTGTAAAATGAAGAAGTAAATTCCATACTCCAGAATATTCATTTAAAACAGAAGGTTAGTCTGATAGCGAAATTCATCGGTAAATTTATTTATTCAGGTTTTTCTGTCAAAAATAGTCAGTGTCATTGGGTATATTGTATTACATCAATATGGACAATGTTTAAAGGAAACGTTGTACTTTCCTTTACAAATTAATAGCAACCGATACGGTTACAGAGAACATTTATTTGATTATGAAAATTCTTCATATGCGTATTTCATAGAATTAAATTCTAAATTGTATTAGTGCCGTTTATTTCTTCACAGCTTTGTTCATTTTCTGGTATGTAATATCATAATAATAAGGATATATGTTCTTGTGCTTTACATGCATAATGAGGCAAGCATAAGAGCTTTATAAATAGTACAGATATGTATAAGCAAACGAAAAATTCGTATTTATCCTACTTGAAAAGGAAGTTACTAAGTGAATTTCGTTTAGGCTTTGTATTCGTGTTGTCATTGGATTATGTGATGAAACAAAATTCCTTTTTTACTGTTTCTTCTTTCGCCACAAAGGCGAGCCATACCAAATATTCTTCCAGCCTTCTCTCATCGTGCTGTCCTTTTCCCGTAACATCCTTTCCGAATTTGCTGATTAGATTGACGTCAGAAAAAAAGAAGGATAGTGAAAGAGCAAGAGACAGCTCGAATAAAAGAGAGAGGGAGAGAAGAACAGACAGACAGAGAGAGAAAGGAATTCAACCAGAGTTAAGTTGAAAGCTGCTTTTCGTTTGAAATTTCAAGTGGAAAATCTCTCTATCAGTATCTTCTTGTGTATTTCTGTGTTGCTCCCTAACTCACCCACCCCTCCTCTCTCTCTCTCTGATCTTACAACCGGGATTAAACCACGTCATTAAACTCTTTAATATGATAATTTTCACTTAAATGATTTAACTCGTTCACTACTTATCTTCTTTTGTACTGTACGTAGCACTTTGTATTGTTCATTGTTAGTTGTTTCTTCTGAAAGTCCTCACTTTTGATGAAAATAGGATGATTTCTTATTTGAGTAAGGCGAGCAGTTTTCATTTACCCTGATCCTAATAAAATTAATTCTATAGTACAGAATATAATACATTTTGAAGTGGAAAGCCATTCTTTAAAAAATATTAAATATTCTATATTTTTTAAATATTGCATAATGTTTTCTATAGTATGTTATAGAGAATTTTTGGGTTCTTAATACTGATGATATCATGATTCTAATATAATATGATTTATAGTTTGATGCCATATTCGCTCCGTTCTGGCAACTTCTTGTTTAGCATACTAATTGAATAATAGGTATATCTTTTTCATCCAATTTAAAAATGCTATGATATCTACAGTTTAACGTCCTGTACATATACTTGCTAGTCTGGGAGGAGATTAACAATACATAAAACATTGTGAAAGAATTGGCGGTAAAGATAATTAGAATATCTCGAGAACTCTGAGTAATCTTACCGATACGAGTGTTGGATAGGTTGAATAACATAAATAACAGGGCCGGCCTTAGATGGTGCTGGGCCCGATTGAGAACTTTTTCGGGGCCCCAGGTTTACAACTAACCTGCACCAAAGTCTGTAGAACCAATATATATATATTGCGCTCTCCCTCATGATCTAGTGGTTATACTCATTTCCCTTTATAACGTTTACCCATCTGCAAAATATTTTGGTGAAAATACTCACCATGTTCATTGCTTATAGCAGCTAATTTTTGAGAGTAATGACTCAAATGGAAATGCAGACAGTGAATGAATTTTAAAATACATATTTCACCCTTGTGCCTCCCAATTTTTCAAGAAGATTCTGTACCAGTATTTCATAGTTTTCTTCTCTTACAAGTACACCTATCGATGTCGAAATCTAGTTTCTTGACTAAACTTAGCAGAGAAGTGTGGAATATTAAGGAAAAAGCGTAAGCAAAATTTAAAATGCTTCCGCCCATAAAGACGGCAGCAATGGCCAAAAACAAGATTGATCAGAGTCAGCCGTAACAATGCATTTCAAGTTTGAAAAATTCATTTTATTTGTAAAATGGATAAAGGAATGGAAAACAAAAACACATTAACGACACTGGGAGGAAGTAGACATCTATTTGAGGATATTGTTAGGCTATCATGGCCGCCATCTTGAAGTTGGCCATCTTGTATCTCGCTCATCTTTTTTAAATAGCAAAGAAATCATGTAATATATCAAATTGGGCTAGAATTTTACGATAAATACGATGGTGAAGTCTATGTTTCCATTAGTTTATATTTGTAAGAGATAATGAAATGCACATCGATATGAATTCGTTGGTTCAAAGATTTCTTAACAGCTGTATCGTTTTTAAAAAAAATCAAGTCAGGAAAACCTAATGTAGGCTATTGAAAACATCGTATGAAAGATATAATCAGCTTGAAATCGTTATCGCCTGCAGACAAAATGAAATGGTGATGAGACGATCACAAAACTTAAGGAACTGATGGAAGATAGATTACATATTTTCCATTGGATATTCGAGTTAGAAGACAAATCTTCATAAACAACCACTTATTCAGTACGCACTAGTATACATTCGATTTTCCTGACGTTTTTTTTTAAAAAAAAGTGTATCCACGGGATTTTTCGCAGGGGAGGGCAAAGTTTGCCCTCTGGTTTTGTATTTTTAATATAGCTGTATAATAAGAGAAATTCACTGAGCCTGATTTATTTGAAACTATCTCGGTATTCACGGTAGTATCGCATGACATAATCAGTAAGAACGCCAGAAACTTTTACTTAGTGGGGTGTTCAAAATAAAAAAGGGTGTGCACCCAGAATAATGGCATTCATTTTTACACGAACTCAGAGAAAACAATATTTTTATTCCCAGGGATGTGTGTATGAAAATTTGGGGGAGTGTTAGGGGTGTTGGGGGTGTGTAGAATACTCCCTGAACACATAATATCCATTTTATAACAGAATTTGTAAACGTAAAAAAAAAAAATAAAGAAATTAATGCAGTATTAAATTCAGAAAATACTTGCTTATATCCGGAAACTTAAAAGAAATTGTTCATTTACTTGTGGAGTCCACGAATGTAGCTGTATTGCAGCTGTATGTTGTGTGTACTTGACAACCGAGAGTAGCAGAGCCATCTTAACGGTACCATAGCCACTTGACCGAGGAGCTCGCAAATGGAATGGTATGTTTAATTACATGTATTAGGAGCAAAATTGTCATAGGGACCACAATATATTGGCTCACGAAAATGTATTAAATTTCTTAAGATTTTCTTAATACAAATAAAAATACCAAACGTAATATAGCAACTAGGGAGATGAATCTGCCAAGAAAAGTTTCTTCGGGCGCCCATGCTAAGATGTATTAAATCGGCAATAGTAAGTATTGCGGAACTAAAGCGTGGAGCAAAGTTGATGGTGTGCACGCTAAGCGATTTGAAACAAAAGCTCTGGCGCATTGCCATGTGGCAAAGCAGTGTGCCTAAGCAGATTTACTGGAACGCAAGCAGGTGGCAGATAGACTGACGTGAATGTGTACAGAGATGTAGCAACGCCGGAGCCATTTCATTTGCTTTCAATGGAAACACGGAGCACCAATTGAGTTATTATGCAAGCACTAGCCTTTACGAGGAGCACCGCCTTCAAACATCATCAAATTTGTTTGACGCCTTAGTTGTACATGCAAGAAGTTGATCATCAGGAGACATGATTTACTGTATGTGTGTAGTTTGCAAAAGATATAAATGAGTATACAGAACCATGAGAGTTGCTATCGTGGGAAATAGTTTTACTACTAAAGGGAGAAGCATAGCAGTAGTTACGAAATCAATAGTGAACCACGTCTGAGGATTAATATTTGTAGTCAAGCCACAAAAAGAGGGAAACAAAAGTAGGGAATAAAATATAGGTTTATATGTATAAACAATGAAGGCAATTACAAGCTAACATGTTTTTAATCGAAGAGTTTAAACAAAACACCGTACAAAATGTCGAAAAATTTGAATCTACTTTCTCCCTCTCTAAAGTCAGTTTTGGGTAACTTAAGCCACTTAAACTATATTTGGTAACTGTTATTTGGTAAATATATTATAATTATTTGTCCACATATGTAATCAATTGAATCATTATAGCAAGCACTAAGTTTAAAATTTGAAACATAGTAGGCGCTCAATATACTAGGAAATCAAGTCCATTTTTGGCCATTTTGAACACATTTCATCTTTCAACAACGGTATATAAAAGTAGATTGCCAACTTACAGGCATACGCAGAAGCTACATCAAATAAACACGGAAATTACGTTGTATGCATAAAGAAAGAAAGCACTATCTGAGTGACTACAGAACATTTGTGATTGGAAATCACATCCAGCAGAGGTGTTCTTCATTAAAACTATCATTCCTGCTAACCATTTTTACAATTGTCAGTATAGACATAAGATTAGAATTGTATCTAAGAAAGATAACAACACTAGTATTTACGTACGAATAGTGTTTACAACTGACTTTTCCTATTCTATTTCAGTTCCATTATATTTTACAACTTGTAAAAGAAGACATACTGTCTCACATATATATATATATGTGAAATTGACTCCGAAAGAGCTAGCGGAAAATTGTGTTTTCTCAACAACACATACACAATAATGAAAATGGTATGATAAGCTCATCAGTCTCCAGCTCATTTCTTTTTCTATTTCAAATATTGGAAAACTTTGACAGTGAACTTCCAAATCCTTGAACTAAATAACGATCACATACTAAATACTCTGCTTACTAACAAGGGAAATGTTTCGGTTCGAACGCGAGGATCGTCATAAAACTTGGTAGACATATACAGGACTAAGTACTGAATACTGTATGATAAGTCATTCCCGTGTAAAACTCGTTTTCCGCCGACAGCGCCACCTTTCCTTCGAAACACTAGCAGTTAAATTCCTCGTTATAGGTGCTGAGTGAAGATCAGTCAGGTGGGTCAGTGTGTGGTAGTAAGCTCGAATTAGTGTTAGGTGTGGAAGTCAGTCTGGAAAAAATGGGTGAGCTGATGGCATTAACCTCCTTCATGTAGTTGAACTGTTAAAAGACAAACTAAGGCGCAGATTTAAGAATCAAAATCTGCATAAAGAAAGCAGAAGTTGGAGCAGAAGATGAGTCATTTGCGACATTTCGAGCAATTCAATTATCAATGAGTACGAAAATGAATTAGAAATGATACACACACCGATACTCGCCAGAGATGATAAAAAAAAAAATGGCATGGCACAGCAAGATATCTATGATAGCAGTTCAGAGCGGGAAGAAGACACCAGTCCAGAGAGGGAACAAGGAATTAGTCAAAGCGAATACGACGTATCTTCAGCATGAAAACTGAAAAGAACAGATATTTTATCGCAGTTTACGGACGAGGAAGTCCAGAGTATATACAAAGATTATCACGAAGGAGAATACAACTCGTACAGGAAGCTTCTGGCACGACACAAGAAAATTATTTCTTTAAGTAACTGCAAACCTATTTTGGATTATGGGCACGCGCTGTCTACGAACTCCGCTTCATTTAAAGGGAATGGGGAAATGAAACTGGGAGCCAAATTCTTCTGAAGCCCTCGTTGACTGTGGAGCCAAATTGTTTGTTAGGTGCTTATGGACCTCAAAGAGAACTGAGTATTAAATGGTAAAAGTTTGACTAAAGCCTAAAGACAGATAGCATGAGCTATATGGAAATGATAAATCCCTAAGGAGAGACAAGAGGTAGTGGGAGAGATTTGCATAAAAGTAAAATAAAATAATCTACTCCCAAGTTATTGAGATGGAAGTATCGTAAGTTCGAATGTTTTACTTCCTATACCCCACTACGAAGCTTGATAATATGCGGAAATACTTGGAAACCTTCATACTAACTTCCCTGAAAGAGATAACACGTATATGACATAGTTAACAGTCATTGTACTCACCAGCATCGGAAACAGATTACAAGTCGTCAAAACAACAGATTTTTCTTGGTGCACTTGACTGTAATTCCAAGAAATATATGTAATCTTGTAATCTTCTTGATATTTCACCATCCTCACACATATAGCACGAACATAAAAACTTTTAGAATTTTCCGCCCTTATTTATATCACCGAAAGATATCTATTTTTTCAGTAGGCCTATCTGTTTAATCTGTGCTGATATAAATTATAAACTCCTGTCGATCCTATACCTGTGCGGGTTATATGCATAGACTGCGTAAGATCGAAACGGCATAGGGTCAACTAGAGTAGTTTTCTTTCTTAAGAAAGCAACCAGAGCTCTGTCTATTGATTTCAAATTCTAAGAATTATCAGATATTCATAACGCGAATATTAATAATTGAATGAAAAATGATCATAGTGCTAAATGGCAGTGGATCCAAAATGCAATTTCTTGTGTGCTTCGTCAAGAACATTTCATTGACATATCTATGGATATTATTATTATTATTATTATTATTATTATTATTATTATATTTCTCGTTTATTCTTTAATATTTACAGCTTGTCACTGATAGGATATGTTCCCTACATATTCTGGATGTTACAAGCTTATACTTGCGTTGTAACTTCCTGAATGCATACGAAACATAGTACATGTTTAATAAATAATTACAGAGCAGGTTGCCATATCCTGGAGAAGCCGCTTAGTCGACATTTTATACATGCTTTTTCTCCATGTAGTGCAGGAAACACATCTTGGACCAGACCGTTTTAAGAAACTTACTTGTCACCCCCATAGCAGAATATGCCGTGATCTGCGATGTGATCGCAGAAAATTTGCCACGCTTGTGCACAAAAATTGCAAGAAGAAAAAAAAATAGCCAACAGAAAAGTACGATGTCTGCTACGTATGGGTGTCTTAAATGTATGGACGACTCGCATAAATATAGTTTGAACTGCTTGGTACGTTGCGTAAAGTGTATTTTTTAACAATCACAAGTGTGTCATCTGCAGAAAATTTTTGCAGGATTCCTGCAGAAAATTTTTGACTTACAAAAGCTCATTGCAGAAAGACAAAGAAAGTTGTGCCATCAGGATTTTCACTATTCATTTCCCGCTCCATCTACGTACTCTAACGTTGACACTCCCTGGGCCAACAATGAAAATAATTTAACTTCTGGTCAGTTGACACCCATGTGTATATACATTTATTAACAGTTTCTATTTTGCATTTATTAACATCATATTTATTATTATTAATAATAATAATAATAATAATAATAATAATAATAATAATAATAATAATGTGTAACTTCATCTTGAAATTTATGAACAAATAATCGCTCATACTAAATTACGATAGAAAGAGTCCAAAATCCAAAACCACTTTACTTTCTCGTAAGGTAATCAAGAAAAAATTGTCCACTGTATATTTCGATCGGACATAATATGGACATGAAGTTTTCGTATAATATCCGCTTCTTTTGGATATCTTCACTTAGTAATTTTAATCACCATTTTGGTGCTTCTTGCTCTGCTCTAGCTCAGTAAACAAGTACTGGTTACAGGTTGTTCTTTCCTAATAAGCAGTGATGTTTGTAGGATATATGTAAAGTTATTACTGTTTTCCATGAGACGAGACGAGACAATTATCGTGTCGAAATTCGGGACAAAACATGTTTCTTTCAATCGAAACACTTCTCGAGATGAGAAAACTCATTCACGACAATTTTTCCAGAGGATACAGTACGAAATCTGGAAATAACTTCGAAAAAGAAAAGTAAAGACAAAACCGTATCATACTTTCTTATTTTTAGAAGAGAATTGTATTTCTTGATGTTTAAGCCACGTTTATTTACTCTCATTATCCGACGATCGTTTCCATACTTATTCTTCTAAAGCAGAGGTCACCAAACTTAAGAATCTTTTGAGCTACCGTGCCATTTTTAAATCCTCCTGTGAGCTACCAACCAAATAGGGATGGTACCGAGACCGAGACCGAGACGGACCTTTATATACCGAGGCGAGACCGGGACGGACCTTTATATACCGAAGCGAGACCGAGACGGACTTTTATATATCGAGACGAGACCAAGAAGAGACTTAGGTCAGTATCAAAATTCTAGGTCTCGTCTCGAATATTGATATTGATAGCTATTAAAATTGCCTTTTCTCTAAGTTGTTTCGTTGCTGTGTTCAAGAATATGGGAACTGTTGACTGATGTGCAATGGCGTATTTAAGGGGTGCATATGGGGCTTAAGCCCCTCCCGAAACAAAACCCACTGTTGATGTATATAGCCTTCTCTCTCTCTCTCTCTCTCTCTCTCTCTCTCTCTCTCTCTCTATATATATATATATATATATATATATATATATATATATATATATATATATACAGGGTGTCCAAAAAGTCCGTTGCCACCCCGTGTACCTTCGAATCGACTGCGAATATGAAAAAAACGCAAAAACACGACCATGATTATTTTAAGGGGCTTGAATTTTGAGCTAAAAAATGTTCACCCCAGACACCTCTCTCTATATAGGGATACTTGGGGCCAACTTGAAAATTTTAAATGGCAAAGAGGTCGAATAATATATCGTGGGAAAGGACATGACAACAGAAATATTGTGCTGAAAGTTTCAAGTCCCTATTTTGACCCCATCCAAAATGGCAGGGGTTCAAATTTGGTGTCCATAAAGTCCGTTGCCACCCCGTGTATCTTCGAAACAACTGAGAGCAGTGGCGGCCGGTGGATTGTGGTTTCGGGTGTTGCAGCACGAACGATAAGAGACAGAAGATATAAAGTTGACTCATTGACTAATCAGCATAACTTTAGATGCAAATACTATGTGACATGTTAAATTAAATAAAATTCTGTTTAAAAAAAAATGCAGAACATTTTATCCGATTAATCATCTTAATTAATTAGTAAGTTCATTATCCTCTCTTTGATTGGAGCAAATCTGTCTAATACATGCTGGTTGAACTCTGGTATTCTTATTGTCAGGTCTTTTTCGATGGAAAGCATAACCAATGGCGATAACCTTTCTTGAGACATTCAATTCCTTGAAAGTGTCAATTCTTTCTCATTTGTAAAAAAACTTCTCGTCTTTTGCTGACGCCTAGATTCACTAAATATTTTTTCTAGATTATTGCGAATGATTCATTCTAGCAAACTCAGTCCCTGACAGTGATCCGAATTCCTCTTCAGCGTTGACTGAAGAGAGTTCGTAGCAGAGGTTAGTGTTATATAAAAAAAATGTACATTGAACACACTTTATTCACAGTTTATCCAGGAAAATTTAAAATAAATTGAGGAAATGTATCTGGTGCAAACAACACTACTGCCATAAGATATCCTGTAAATTTAAACTGGATTTCTTTTTCGAACACTCTCCTGAATTGACCTTTGCTTGTTTTGTCTAAGCCTTAATTGCAATTTTTTCCTCAGTTGAAAACTGGTCAATGCTTTTTGTAAGTTATTTACAAAAGTCATGGTATACAATTCATTCAGAATTTGTAGATTATTTACAGAATTAAAGCACACATAAAAAATTAAATCTAATAATTAAAAACCAAAACAGCTGATACAAAAGAGGTACTGGTATATGAATTCCGAATGCCACATATTTATACATCAACACACACACATGTGCGTAAAAGAAAGAACTACATTCCAAATCATCCGTCTTGGTTGTTACGCAATGCACAATGAACACAATATACTTCCACATGAGGCGAAACAACGCTTACCAATGTGATATGTTCTGAAAAGGAAACCTCGAAACCCGCCAGATGAAAGATCAGCATGTAACAGAAGCCAAAAATCAAAGAGCATCAAAAAACTGCCAGTTCTACACCCAGAAATGTTAACTGGGAGGGGTCCAAAGTATTTGAGGGAGGTATAATACGTCGACATAATATGGAACCTGTCTTATTCTGCACCCAAAAAGACGATAAGTAATTCTTAATTATTGTCACCTATATTTTTAGAAAAAAATGATAGAACGATTATTTCTATAAGAAAAGAAAGAGTACATGATGAGGCGTAAAATAAAATATTTAGCCTACATCAATCGTTTCTCTGTTAATCAAGTTTCGAAATTTTTGGAAGGTCCGGATCCGGTGGACCCCCTCGTGGCTTCACCCCTGAGCATTGCTAACTAGTCCCAAATTCAATGTGGCATTCCCCATCATACAGTTTTACGTGGAAATTATCAAGAGTATAAAATATACTTATTTTATAAAAGAAATATGTTTAAACTAAAATACTATCCACAGAGGGGGGGGGGAGCGATTCTGCATACTGACTTATTAATATTTGATTCGCAAATTACTGTAGAAGAAGCCTTCATTATCAATATAAGCTAAGAATTAACTTGTAAATGCGGGTCTACTTTCATTTGTTTTCTCCTCTACTATATATTTTCTTTCTTATTTTGTAATTATGCAATCACTTTTTTTAATTGTCATTATATTGATTTGCTACAGTATGGTCCCGTAATTTAAAAATATGAATGCATAAAAACAAATTCCATTTGTTAATTGCTAGTGAAAGAAAATTCAGAAATTTTATTTAGAGCGAAAAACATTCTCGTTCACTGGAAGACGTGCTGTGTTGCAGAAGCACTGCAACGACCAGTCCCTTTAACTTCTGAGATAGGGGAAAGGGGACTTAACATTCACTCCAATTGCCGCGCTGAAGGAATCTGGTCTTTGTATGTTCGCTGCAACACCATATAACTTAGAGACTCTGTGACGGATTATTTTTCGCTTTTTAAAACGGATTAACGGAACGGACAGTTACAGAAGTAAAAAATATGTTATTTAAAGTGTATATATGCGAGTATTAAAAAGTATTTTTTCTGTTCTTTACTACTATTGATAATATTTTTTCTTGAAATACTTTGGTCGTTGCGCAACGCTGCAACGCTAACATTAGCCGCCACTGATTGAGAATATGAAAAAATGCAAAAACACGACCCGTCGTACCCCTATCTGGGGGTGTCTGGCGTGGACCTTCTATAACTCAAAATTCAAACCTCTTAAAATAATGATGGACGTGTTTTTGCGTTTTCTCATATTCGCAGTCGATTCGAAGATACACGGGGTGGCAACAGACTTTATGGACACAGTATATATATATATTTACAGGGCCCGATCCACGATTATCTGATAGGGGTGCACCAATAACTATCAAAATAGCCAATCACATCGAAACTCTTCAAAGTGACATGTGACAGTATTCTTTACCCCTGACAACGCTGATGCATAGAACGAAGGAAAGTATTTTAAAGAATTTCGCAAGTATTATACAAGAAGACATGTTCTCTCCTCCTAGCTTCTGTTTTCTTCCCTACCTGACAAGTGTTATATTGTTTTCCGTGGTGAATCCTTTTCCTTCAACTTTCAGAAATAGACTTAAACTATTGATTTTCCAGAACTATGTTTCGCTTAAGCCCTAAACGAAAAAAATAATGTCAGAAAGTCCCAAAGGGTTTCCATTTTCACTGCTAGTTTCTCATTTTAGATAGTATATATTTACAACAAAGGGGGGTGCACCCTCCTAAAATCCCTCCTAAAGGGGGGTTTGCACACACACACACACACACACACACACACATATATATATATATATATATATATATATATATATATATATATATATATATATATATATATATATATATATATATATATATATATATATATATATAGCCGCGGATCCAGGATATGATCAAGGAGGCACTAAAGCATAGTTTGCCGCTTTTTCCAGTGTAAAGCATGTAGGATTGAAGCCCACTTTAACCAGTGTATACCTGAGCGTCAAGGGGCGTTATAGCCCTTATAGCTCATCCTTTGGATACACGATATATATATATATATATACAATGCTGAAATTTTGTACCAAGTTGTGTGAAATATTGCTGGGGAAATTCTTCTAGATACTCTGCAATACCATTAGATAAACAAGCAGTGTTGCTAACGCAACATAGAGTTGCATTTTCTCAAATTGCACTACCGGTACGTAAGGTATTACATATTTCTCATGTATATATTAAATAAAACCACAATACCACATAGATTATTTAGTGTATCACTAAAATCGACATTTTGGAGATGTCTAATAAGTTAAATGGCATGGGCGGTGCAATGCGCATCTATTGTATCTTAGCGTTAGATACCATGATCATGGTATAATGTATTTCGAATGAAGGAAGGAACAAAGTTAGAATGTTTTTCCTAAATACTTTACTTCGAAAACGTACTGACATATCACGTCTCAACATGTAGATACTTCCAAAAGACTTAAATGATCATAATGCAATTTACAACAATTGTTCTTTCAAACCGTTTCAGAGATACCTAACACATAGATAGTGATTGTTATACTGCTTAGAATGACGTATTTGCGTTAATTTTTTATAATTATTGTTGCTTTTCTTTGCTTCTATAGCATTACAATAATACTTTTTGGTGGTTTTAATTATAATAAGTCCCAGACACATTATTCTTAGCTGTATTGCCCACTTAAATAAATTGCTAAATATTATTCTAAAATTAGTGCAAATAACGTAACTAAACTGCAAAATATTTTTTGAAATTACTCGTAATTTGTTTTATGCTGCAAGAATGTTTTCAAAAGACGATGTTTTTCCTAGTATTTCGGCTATTTATAATGCTAATGTCAAAGTTTGTAATCGTGGTTTGAAGCCCCGTTTCCAAAACAGAATAGTGGGGTATGTATTGTATATCTGTACCGCTAGGCCTGCTTTCTAAATCTATGTATTTTACCAAAGAACAATATATTTACGCGACAGGAGAGAGGCTATGCAAACTATAAATTACGAGAGGCACAACAGTAACAATTATATTAATTGTAATTTCCGTTTTAAGCATTAGATTACCATCTGCTATACATCTAAACACACGTAAACAGCGAACACTAGCAGTAATATTTAGTACGAATTTAAAGAAACCACAGAGAAATAATTAACGACACTATATCAGTTTGAAGTAGAATCTTCAGACATTATGTGGTCATTATTTGAAAGCTTTGCGAGCTGAGGAAGCATTTATTTCTTTAGCTAGCAAAGGGAGAAAATCGGTTCATTCAATACTTCATAAAGATGGATGATGTTTGTTTACATCAGTAAGGAAGCAATCTAGTACCAAGTTCAAGACTAAATTCGTTGAAGATTTTATTAAACAAATTCGAATTATCAAGAAAAGTGCGAAAAATGTTTAAAATAAATAAACGTAAATGTTGATATACAGGTATATAATAGATTATTTTGCTATATTTTGGAAACCGGATAAAAATTATTTCAGTTTACAACGCTGCGAAGCGGATTGACATCTTGTGAGTAAAATTGGAATTGGGTTAGGCAGAGCGCTGTGCTTAAAACAGGTTTAGAATATAGATAACATACGGTTCTTGAACATATGTTACTATGACGTAATTTGTGACTAAAACTATTTTCACTTAAAATTGGAATTATAGTATTCAAGATTATTTAAATAAAGTAATTAAATATGATTTTGGTTGTTTAATGAGAAATTATTGTAGTGAAAATTGAAGTCGAAGTGGGACTATTGCAGGATGACTTTGAAATATTGCGTACTGCTACCCAGGAGACGGTAATTCGATATAATACTAGAAGATCTTTGATAAGAAGGTTGCAGTAGAAATCTTCTCTAAAATATTTGAAGAGTATTTGCTAATGTGGACTGCCGTGTTCCAGAACAGGTAACAAATAATGAATTCTAAGTGACTGGATCAACTAGAGCTGGATTTCCAAACTAATTATTTCAGTTTCGATTCGTAGCAAGTGAAAATTTTGGATCATGAGTTGTGAGTAAAAGTTAAATCAGTACTATACGTCAGATGTTCGTCGATGGGAGTAAACTTGGATTTTCTTTCTATACAATATTTTTGATCTATGCTTGAACCACAGTGGTAACCTAGGTATAATATGTATTTAGAGCCTCTCAATGTTGCGAATTAGTCCAGCAGGCACGTAGCCAGGATTTCGTGAAGGGGGGAGGGTCCGTGACATGAAATACTGTGGTCATCCCAAAAGGGGCTCGATTATTCTAAACTATTTTACTGAAACATATATTGGTTCGTTTAACCAGGATTTTGTAACGAGGGGGGGGGGGGAGAGTGGCATGAAATTCTGAACGCACAGGAGCTCGATCAATCTAAACTACTTTACTATCAACATATATTGGGTTGTTAGGACAATAAAATGAGGATATGTTGGTAAGTATTTTAATAACAAACTATGAAGAAATTTCGAGCAAAATAATAATAAAAAAAGTATTGAAAAAGATTTTACAATATTTACGTCCTTCTCCTGTTTATTCAAATATAACCATTTTCCTTTCGTTATGACCTCAATTATTATAAAAAGTACATACTCAATACTGTCTTGTAAACTATCTTCTAATATAAATAAAAAAAGAGTTTGTTTGTGTGTTTGTCTGTCTGTGTGCGGCCTGGGGACCAGACGAGTGGACCGAGAGTTACAAAATTTTGGTCAGGGGTACCTTGGCCCAGGCCCCAGATCAAGACGAAGCGTTTTTTTATTGCTATACAGGGGGGTCTCAAGGGGGCGTTTACCGGAACCTGCTTGGGAACCAGACAAATTGACCGAGAGTTACCAAATTTTAGTCACGAATACCTTGGTCCAGGCTCCAGACCAGAGTTAAACGTTTTTGTCGAAATTCGAACCAGGGGGGTCTCAGGAGGGCGTTTACCGGGACATGTAAAGTAGTAAAAAATTACCGATATTTATTTATTTAACAATCACCAGATACAGCTCAGAGGCCATTTTACACTGGAACAATATTAACAATGGAAAGGATTTGGGAAGGTATCGGCCAGGGCCTGTTTAGTAGGTACCATCCCGGCATTTGCCTGGTAGGACTGAGGGAAACCCTGGAAAATCTCAGTCAGGATGGTCGGCAGCGGGATTCGAAGCCACGACCTCTCGAATGCGAAGCCACTTGAGCTATTACATCTACATCTACATCTACCACTTGAGCTATTAGTGTCGAATTCATATTTTCGCGGTCGTTGAAATCAATGGTGAAACTCGGATCGCCTTAACTTCCAAATTCACGCTATTCGGCTCCGGGCCGGGGATCACCGGAGGGGGTGAGATACCAAGACATATAAAAGTAATCCAAAATGACCGATATTAGTGTCAAATCCATAGTTTTCACGGTCGCTGAAATCAATGGTGACATTTCCATTAGTGATGACTTGTAAATTTAGTTACAATTGCATGCGGGCTGGGAGTCAGCGCTCAGCGGGGGCTGGATACCGAGACATGTAAAAAAATAGCCCAAAATGACCGATATTAGTATCAAATCCATAGTTTTCGCCGTCGCTGAGATCCATGGCGATACTCCCACAGGCGTTGACTTCCAAATACAGCCTCTGTGGGGAAGCATGTGTATGTTCAACTAGTTTTACAATATATACGTTCCTTTCTCTATTGAATCAAATGCTAACAGAACTTTCTTTCAACATAAATTTTTGTTTTTATTATTCCGTCAACTATTGTCTGTTCCAAATGACAGGTTAAAGGAGCAATAGAAAATTGTCATTGAAATAACATGTTTCATACTGCAAGGATGCGATGACGAAAAATTATGATTTAAAATGTCCACGCTGTTACACAACGGCACTATGCTTTCGAAAGCTTGAAATCTCCCTGACTAGTAGCAGAAATTCTGAGAATTCCATACCTTTTCTTAAAATTTCAAATTCCCTGACTCTTCCAGAATATCTCGCTTACTTCGCCACCATATTGCAAGTAATACAAATCTCCTCATAAGAAAGAGTAAGCAAAAGCTTCCTGTAGTTTTCTTTTTAATTTTTAACGCTGATCCTTCTTTTCGTCATTTCATTTTGTTTTATCCTTCCTTAATTTTTTTAATTCTGGTCTCGAAGGGGGGTCCGGACCCCCCGGAACCCTCCCTTGGCTACGTGTCTGAGTCCAGGAAATCTAGAGCAATTTTACCCTCAACGTGGGCAAAATTGCAACACAAGCTTTTTAAACAGTTTTCGATTCAGGAATTACTACTGAATAACATATTCAAAATCCGACAAAATCGGACCACGGGAACACCCCCAAAAACCGTTTCAAAATGTCGGACTATGGTTTTTCGAAAAAATCGTAGACTTTTACGTTGGCGGCTCTAGTAGCCCTCTTAATTGACACTGAGACATGAATGATACCTTGTTGGAACGCTCATAGACCACAAATTCCAACAAAGTGACTTTTTTTTACCTATTATGCCCAACCCGTCGAAAGTCGATTTTTTGTTTTTTTATTGATATTTCTTGGACGCTGGCAACACTGTACGTCCTCAGATGCCAGCAGAAAAATTCCCACGCGTAGACCAGACATTGGTAACAATAATATAAAAAATGAAGGACGTAGGTTCAACATTAAGGGAGATAAAAATTCGGAACCGCGGACCAAGGAGTGTCACTCTGTATATTTTTTACTGTGGTCTAACTTCTGTTTCTTAGATCTAGCATCCTCCCTAATTGTCACAGAGACATGAAGAATACGGCGTTTTAAAGCTTATGGAACCCCCTTGCCAACGACGTTGCCTGTGCCCAACTTGTAGAAAAAGAAGAAGAGAAACCTTGAAAAAATTGAGAAAATCTACACTTTTACCTTTCTTGGGCTCTGGCAATCTTGATAATCGTTGGGTACAGGGGGCACAAACGATATGTCGTTGGAAAGGGGGTTTTATAAGCTTTTCTACATATCATAGTCTTGCATGAACCTAGGCACTGGAGAAACATGCCTGATTCCCTTACACGTTTTTGTATCATCTGCAGAAGCTTAGATTCTGACGATAACCTCATCACACTTCAAGAAAAGGGAGCTGAAGGACTGAACAATGCCAGTAAGGCTCGCGGTAGTAACATTCTCGCCGCTGCAGGTATGGTGGTTCATGTCTCTTGTCGCAAACATTACATTGATAAAAAAAAGAGATATTGCGATTGCCCTAAAAAGAAAAATGTCATCGCCGGTTCAAAAACGTGTTATTCGCTCGTCGGATGGGTCCTTCAACAGCAACAGTGACTGCCTGTTTTGCGGTACGCCTGTCTTATTTGATGACCGTCACGTGTTGAAATCAGAAAATGTGCTAGTGCAAACACAAGCATTGCCATACAGCATTTTAAAGTGTTGCAATGAACGAAACAATACCTGGTCACAAACTGTCCGAGGTCGAATTGAGTACTTCTCATCTGACCTTCATGCAGCAGATTGTGTCTATTACAGATCATGTAGTATCAACTTTCGAACAGGTAAAGCAATTCCTCAACAATACTGCACCGATAATCAGTCAGCGTCAAAAAAATTCCGGGCTGGCCGACCTACAAATGATGAGAGAATCCGAGCATTTCAGCGCATCTGTAGTTATTTGGAAGACCTCGATGATGAGCAACTAACTGTGGGAGAACTTGTTACAAAAATGGGCACATTTCTTGAAGGGACTGATCACATTGCATATGACAGACGGCACATGAAGTGTCAAGGAATGGCGTACGTCGGTGAAAAAATTATAATTTATAGTGACAGTGGAAAAAACTATTTCATTACAAAAACTGTCGAGAAACTGCCAATCACATTCTACGGGCATATCGTGATTTACCACGAGAGTATGATGAAGAAAAGGAAAAAGTAGAATAATAGAAACCGTAGCTCGACTGATCAAAAGCGACATAAAATCCAAACTACAACTGGAAGTGATACATATCCTTCACCCAGCGACTTGACCTTTCAGGAATCCTTTCAGTACATTCCACCTAGCCTTAAACTATTCTGTGACACACTTTTTGCCGAAGAGGACAATGAAACCAAAATAGGATCGATTGGCCAGTGTTTGATTCAAGCAGCCAGACCAAGAGCTATATTAGCTCCTCTGCAGTTAGGTGTTGGTGTGCATCTCACCACCACTATCGATTGAAACACCTGATTGACACGCTGCATCACCTGGGATTTTGCTCTTCATACGCGGAAGTGCAGCAGTTTGAACGCTGTGCTGCAAAGTACATTTGGTAATCGTGTGGTCGAAATGTCAGCAGACCAGACTCTCCTCTTTGCAGCGGATAATGTAGACCATGATCTCCAAACGCTGAGTGGTATAGGCACATTCCATGGTATGGGAATATTGGCGGCCATTACTCCATCCACTACTACCAGTCTAACCATTCTTCGGAAGCCCGTCTCTGATGCTGATGTGAAGTCCCTTGCCAGTGTTTCCATTCATGCATACACTGAAGCCAGGGCTATTCTTGAAAAGGTCAACTGTGAACTGGTAACAGCACCATCACCAAACGAAAGCTCCCTGAATATTTTGTGGAAACTTTCCTGGCACTTTCCGTCACGCACACCAAACTGGTCACGAATGATCCGGGCCATTCACGCAGGTCCATCTCTTCATCATCCAGGGAAATTCACTGTTCTCTGCTTACCGATTATTGACCTCCATCCATCTGATATGCCATGCATCTATTTCACTTTAGTGTACCTGAATAATCTTGCAAGAAAATATAAAGTCACACCAACCATCACCTGAGACTAACCACTGTTTCGGAAAGCTTCACGTATCCTGCATGACAGAGCACATAACGCCAGTATTAAGGACGCGGTTGTCCTGTTGGGCTCATTTGATACTCTGATGAACCTTCTAGGAGCAATTGGTTCCCTGATGGATGGTTCAGGCTTACGTGAAATCTTGCATGAGGTTTATGGAGAAAATTCGGTTGTACATATGTTAAGTGGCAAGTCCGTAGCAAGAGCCTTCCGTGCGCACATGATAGTTGACCTGGCATTAAGTGCATTTCTTGTGGAGAATGTTTTTTCTGGAGACCGATAACGGAACACACAGAACTATCAACGATGCGTACACTCTCTACCAGAGCCTAATGTCGGGTGAGATTACTGTAACTGGAGCTAGTGCTTCACCTCTTCTTCAAGAAGCCCCAGAAAAAATAGAAGAACGAAAGTCAGAACTTATTAACACATCAAAAACAAGTCAGTTGTGGCTTGCATACCAGCGCATGTTGACTACAGCAAGGAAACTTGTGGCAGCAGACCGAACAGGAAGCTGGGAGGATCACCTTGATGCTATAGCAGAGTGCATTCCTATATTCGCTGCAGCAGGACACTTCAATTATTTGAAGTCGACGTGCTTGTACCTGCAAACAATGTTAACCCTGTCATCGGTTAATCCAACAATTCACGAAAGCTTTCAAAATGGGTTCGGAGTTATTAGAAGAAGCAACCGTTATTGGGCTGGGTTGTCCTCTGATCTAGTCATAGAGCAGGTTCTGATGAGATCGCTAAAATCCACTGGAGGTATAACCCTTGGGAGCGGAATGTCGGAGATGCAACGATCTTTGTGGGTGCTCTCAATGCTAGCATGCTCCGAATACAATCTGGCGATGCAAACTCTTACTCACACAGTATATGTCACTAGTGAACAACATAAAGAAGCTGAAACGTCAAGAATGTCACGTGATATCGGTGACACACGTCGCATTCTTGCACGACTGCAGCCCATCTCACCATTTGACGGAGACAAATCGTTGAGAAACATTGCCACTGACGTCACAGCGGATTCCTCGGTCAACGTTCATAATTTATTTACAGTTGGGGAAGAGCTTGCGAAGAAACTATCTGGCAAAGACCTGTTCACTGTGAAGTGGAAACGTGCAGATAAGGTCAAAACTCTAGCTTCCCCGAGTAGTGTTAAAATCAGCAGCGATATCTCCGTCGATTCGAGTCTTTTGTTTCAAAGACTGTTAGTTGTCGCTAATGCAGGCAGCACATCTTTAGAGGAGACCTTAGCGCATGAATTATGTGCCTACCCACCAGCTTTATTTGAGTCACCCAGCATGATGCGTAAGGCAGACAAAGCCCCACTGGCCCATGCGATACTAGAGCTCAGCAAGCAGCAGACCGCACAGTTTGAGGAAACGGAGCCAGACAATATTCTGTATGTCTTAGACGGAGGATCTCTGTTACATAGACTACCATGGTGTAAAGGCAGTTCGTACGACAATATCGCTGCATCATTTGCTGAGTATACGGTTCGTAAATATGGCACATCAACCATCGTGTTTGATGGGTATGGAATTTGCTCACCATTGTTCATTGCAACTGTGCTACCGGGTGTGAAAGAACGTATTGTACTTGCAGAAAGCATGGCCTTCCATGTGCTATTGCTTGTGGTATGTGCCAAGAAACTGAATGTTTTAACTGTTCAAATGAATATGGTGAGGACAGTGTTAGCGTAGGCGATGACGATGTAGATTTGTAATTTACCTCCCAAAGTTTTTTGTCTTCCCATTCTTTTGCTTTAGAATATTTTTTCTTTATATATAGGTGTTATGTTTCTATAAAACAAATTGTCTTGTACACTGTATTATGGTATGACCTTCTATTTGCTATTGCTTGTGGTGTATGCCAAGAAACTGAATGTTTTAACTGTTTAAATGAATATGGTGAGGACAGTGCTAGCGTAGGCAATGACGATGTAGATGTGTAATTTGCCTCCCAAAGTCTTTCGTTATTCCCATTCTTTTGCTCAAGAATTTTTTTGTTTAATATATAGCACTTATATTAAAGCGACCTTTAATTTAAAGAAAGAAACAAGATTTTTTCATGCGTAGAACGACTATCAGGGTTGCCAGAGTCCAAGAAAGGTAAAAGTGTAGACTTTCCCAATTTTTTCAAGGTTTCTTCTTCTTCTTCTTTTACAGGTTGGGCACAGGCAACGTCGTTGGCAAGGGGGTTCCATAAGCTTTAAAACGCCGTATTCTTCATGTCTCTGTGACAATTAGGGAGGATGCTAGATCTAAGAAACAGAAGTTAGACCACAGTAAAAAATATAGTGTGAGACCCTCCTTGGTCCGCGGTTCCGAATTTTTATCTCCTTTACTGTTGAACCTACGTCCTTCATTTTTTATATTATTGTTACCAATGTCTGGTTTACGCGTTAGAATTTTTCTGCCGGCATATGAGGACGTACAGTGTTGCCAGCGTCCAAGAAATATCAATTTAAAAAAACAAAAAATCTATTTTCTTCTTTTCTTCTTCTTCTACGGGTCGGGCATGATGGGTACAAAAGTCACTTCGTTAGAATTTGTTGTCCATGAGCGTTCCAACGAGGTATCATTCACGTCTCTGTGTCAATTAAGAGGGCTATTAGAGCCGCCAACGTAAAGGTCTACGGTTTTTTCCAAAAACCATAGTCTGCCATTTTGAAAACCGTTTATGGGGATGTTCCCGTGGTCCGATTTTGTCGGATTTTGGATATTTTCATCAGGTGAAGTACTTAAACAAAATACATGTGTAAAACTAAAGGTTGCAATTTTGCCCAGGTCAAACCGTTTTTTGACTCGACTAAATATGTAGTAAGTCTTCTCGTCGCCATTATTTCTTTCTTTCGGTCTATGAATTCAAAATTAAAGTAAATATGTTCCGTAAACCAATTACATACCAAAGTGAACAAAGCAAATAACACAGGGCCGTATAGGTTCTGTTGTTTTTATAATTTTGGGTGTTTTATATGCATTTGAACATGCTGAAACCGAAACTGGCACTAGTTTTCTCATATCACGTAAGAATTTCTCACAATTCACGATTTATATATTTTGATTGCGGTATGCATGTTTAGGTGTAATTCAATTGATTGACGCTAGATGTCACAAGTACATGATGAAATTATTCAGGCGGTAATAAAAATGAATATGTTTTAAATGTAAGGAAGTTTAATTTAATTAAATTAACTAAAATTTTGCCTGCATGAATATTTAAAACATTTCTATATCAAACCTTGTTATCTCATTTCAAATAAATTTCATATTTAATTATCGCAAATCTTAGATGTGCTCCAATAGTATGAAATGTTAATATCGTAGTTAAGTTCTCTTTTGTAGTTCGTTGAATACTGTGTTGCCCTGGCATCTCGTGGTTGTAAGAATAGACCAGATTTATTTTGTTACATCTGTGGTGAATTTGTTCCACACAAACAGAGACAGAAAATTAGATTTTGTAAGAAGGGCATATTTCGCATACTTCCGTATGGAACTTGGAGATCAAGATAAATAGTAGGCTCCACACAATCTGTGTACATCTTGTGTGGAATCGTTACGGAACTGGAGCACTGGGAAGCGGTCATCTATGCTATTCGCAGTACCAATGGTGTGGAGAGAACCCAAAAACCACAGCAACGATTGCTACTTCTGTTCCTGTGAAATTGTAGGACACAATACTCGAAACAAGACAAATATAGTGTATCCCAATATTCCCTCTGCAATAAGACCTGTGCTGCACGGCCTAGACTTACCTGTTCCGACACCTCCATCAAGTTTTGAGTTTGTATTCAGTGTGTATATTCATCTATTCAGTGTTCGTACAGTGATTCAGTAGAAAATAGTGAAATAGAAGATGAAGTTTACAACCCCCCTAGCGGATCTCGTGACCCTATACCACTCACTCAACGCCAGCTCAATGATCTAGTTAGAGACATAAATCTGTCTGAAGAATCTGCTGAACTTCTTGGTTCCAGACTTAATGAAAATAACTTGCTGGCCTGTGGGACATTTTCCTGGTACAGATATCGGGAAAAAGAATTTGTGTAGTATTTCTCAAAAGAAGGTTCTGTCGTGTTTTGTTGTGATGTGTCAGGTTTGTTGATCAAGTTAAATTTCCCTTGCCTTTCTAGTGATTGGAGATTATTCATTGACTCGAATAAAACAAGTTAAAAATTTGTTCTGTTATATAATGGAAATAAGTTGCCCTCAGTTCCTATTGCTCATTCTGTGCCACTGAAAGAAACATATGACAATGTGCAATTCATTCTTAATAAAATTAAATACGAGGTACATGGTTCGGTGGTGTGTGGAGATTTGAAGATTTTGAGCATTGTACTTGGGCAACAAGGTGGATATAGAAAAATACCATGTTACATCTGCGAGTGGGATAGTAGGGCACGAAATGACCACTGGGGAAGGAAACAGTGGCCATTACGGAAAACACTGAACGCGGGATCAAAAAACATCATTCAACAAATTTAGTCAGTCCTGAGAAAGTTATACCTCCTCCCCTTCACATAAAATTAGGATTGATGAAACAATTTGTTAAGGCACTCCACAAGGAAGGCGAATGCTTCAAGTTCATATGCAACAAATTTCCTGCACTTTCATGTGCCAAAGTGAAAGAAGGTGTCTTCGTTGGCCCAGACATTAGGAAGTTAATGAAGGATAAAAACTTCGAAGCAACAATGACTAATGCTGAAAGGGATGCTTGGATGCACAAAAGTGCTGATTACAGAGAAGTTGTTGAAAATATGTTAGTTAAATTTCAAGAACTGGGTTGCAACATGAATCTCAAGTTGCATTTTTTGCATTCTCATCTTGATTACTTTCCACCAAATCTCGGAGAATTAAGTGAGAAACAAGGCGAACTGTTCCACCAAGACATGAGGGATATGGAGAAAAGGTATCAGGCACTTTGGAGTGTTAGTATGATGGATCACTACTGTTGCACATTGCACAGAGAAACTTCAGAAGAAAATCACAAGAAAATTAGGAAAGCTTATAAGAGAAAGCGTGCTAGAAAGATGTGAAAAATAAGTGTTATATGACCGTGTTGATTTGCATTTTACAACGTATATATTTATGTATATATTTCCATATTATATGTATATATATATAGTAATCTGTATGTGTAGAGAATCTTATATTCTTTTCTTTTTCTGTCTGCATTCACATTAAACAAAACATGTTCAGATATTTAGCATAATAAGCTCTTTAGTCTGATAGAAGATAAGAAATAAGGTATAATAAAGCAGTATTGAATACGGAGGAAGGCCCAAATTTTGACATTGATTTGTAAGAAAATCTTACGTGACAGGGAAATACGAATTCATTATTCGTAATCAGCTAGGAACAGAGAATTAAGTTCACCTATTAGTAAAAAAACAACATGAACTTTTTTTCAATTTGCAGCCCTGTGTAATTCAGCACAGGTTCGTGAACAATTACGGGTTAAGGTATTCTTGTGGTTGGTATACCAAAATATAGATATTAAATGTTTATTATGATTTAATGGGAATGTGTCATGATATGGATGTGTGAGTGTAGTTAGGTAATTAGTGAATATAGGAAGGGTGATTAAATTATAATGTATTTCATCGCCATTGAATAATTGATATCATGGTCATGATCATGTTTTATAATTTGTGTGTGCATTGACCGGTGTCTCAGATATGTAATCAGGGTAGTGATGAGCGCAAGAGTCTTGGTCTTGCAGGTTTTGCAAGAGTCTTGCATGCAAGACCAAGACCAAGACCAGGAATTCCGTTGCAAGACCAAGACCAAAACCAAGGGCGCAAGACCAAGACCAAGACCAGGATTCCCATTGCAAGACCAAGACCAAAACCAAGGGTGCAAGACCAAGACCAAAACTCTTGCGCAAGAGTCTTGCACAAGTACCGTACTACTTGAATTTTTATGGAATGTAAAAAGGAAAGGGAAATATCAATACATCTTTCACTTGAACTTCTTGGCTTCAGTAAAAGTGTCGCTGGAGTGAATGTGTTCCCAGTAGTTTATGCAATCCCTGTGATTCAATCTGCCCCTGTAGCATATAGCTAAAGTATGTCATTTCCTGAATCGGTTCGCGTTTTCTGTAGTTATTGCTCGTTTTCAAGTCACACACCTGTCATCTTGCTCCATGTGACTTGAAAACGAGCAATAACTTTTTTGGTGGCCAAACACCGTGTGCGTGTATTTTTCTCGGGGTTTTTTCGTTTCCTCCAACTTTCTTCATTCCTCCATTTCATTCATTTCCCATCACACTGTCTCCCTTAGCCTCAGTGCATAATCGTGAGACGTTAAACTAGATATTTCATTTCATTTCAAAACATAATAGTGGTGTTCTTCTTCCAAACTAAAAAAGAAATGTAGTATTGAACATCGATAATCCAGTACACCATAGGTTCCGACTACATGGGTATGGCCTTGGCTCCGAGGCTCAAGCATCCGTTCAAAATTTTTAATATGTACTCTTAAAATTAATATCAAAATCACATTTTCAAGACATTGACAAAAACTTAGTGTATGTGATCGCAAGTTTGATTTCATTGGCGGATGCTTATACGTTGAAAAATTGTTTATCAATATAACTTTTAGCCTCCTTGTGTATACGGCACTTCGTTTATTGAAAGATGTAGCATTATACAACAATAAATAATCAATATTCACAAGTGAGAGTGTTTTTGTAGTTATTTCAAAAAACGGAGTTTGATACTGTTATTTTGTATTTCTAATATAGATCAAAAGTAGGCCTATTTACGTAAATTGAGTTCGCACAAAAGACAGACAGTTGAACCCTCTTCCATTTTCTCTCAAATTATTCTTAAATATCAAGAGGTTTGGTTATAATCGTTATTATTTTAATTTGTCTTTCTCTTATTTGGCCAATATTGCTAAACGTATCATCACCATTATCATTATAGGTTTTCTGCCATTATTGGCGAGTCATTTGCTGCAACTGAGAAGCTTCGATGTACGGTTATCCCCAACTAGTTTCTTCGTTTTGACATAACAATTTTCTGTTTTAATAACTTTCTTCAACTACAGTCTCCTTTGCCCTCTTTCCTTCCACCACACCCTCTAGCAAGTCCCTCATAATACAGTTCCTCTTCAGCCAATGTTCCAACCAGTTCCTCTTTCTCCTCTTAATTACATCTAAAATTCTTTTTTTTTCCTTCTGCTACTATTTCTAACATCTTGTCATTCATTTTCCGTTCAACCCAGCTAATTCTCTTCTTTTTTCTCCATGCAAACGTTTCGAAAGCCTCCAGTTTTTTCAGTCCATATTTCTGCCCCATAGAGTACATATTAGAATCAATAAAACAAAATCTCAATATTTAATTGGAAGTTTGTTCAATGCAAACGTTAGCTTATCGTGGTTGAAAAGAAAAAACATCTAATGCCTTTAGAATGTAAAAATAATTTTGTAATTCATGGTATTTCAATAATCCATGCCGTCTTGATTTTCTTTCATGCGTCTCAGGGGTAGCCTCCCCATTTGGGAACCAGTGGAATATTAGATCTGTTAAAAATATAAAAAGATTACGAAACGTTGTGACTTATCTTACAAGTAGTGAAGTATGGGCACCCATTAAAAAGTAAAGGGCATCTCCTATGTTGACACTATCATCATATTTACACGAAGATAAACTATATTACATTTAGAAACATACATTGTGATTATATCCAGAGTAACATTTACCTACGAAAAGAGTAAAAGCAAGACTTGCAAGACTCTTGCAAGCAAGAGCAAGAGCAAGACCAAGACCAAGGATTCCATTGCAAGACCAAGACCAAGACCACCCGGATTTGGTCTTGCATTTGCTCATCACTAAATCAGGGATCCAATTTTATTAGTAAGCAATATGTGTGCAAGTCAAGATGTTAATTGTGAAAAAAATATGCATGCACACTTTACTGGAAGATTATACGTAGTCCATTGAAAGAATGTTAGAAGTAATTCCCAAAAGAAATGGAATACCTGCATTCGCACAATAAATGTATATCTAGTGTGTAAAGCGCAGGACGACAATAGAAGTCCGGGAGCTAGTTACTGCAATAAGAGGTGGCCAATAAATAGTTGTGTTCTATTTCTTTTTATGTGTGCTATAAGTAGAGTAGTTGTACATATCACTTTCCCCCATATTCATTAATTACAGTGCATGTTAGGTTAAGTAGTATATTGTGTAATTATGCATGTGTTTATATCTATATGATACTAACCAAGCAATGCATGTGAATCAATCAAAAAGGGTCTATTAACGTAACCATGAACTTTTAACTATGTTGATTCAATCTTGTAGAAGTTATGTGAGTATTTTACATAAATATTTTGTTAATCTGATCATCCAGAAGTTTCTAATAGTTACTGAAAGTTGCATGATTTTTTTTTTTTTTCCACGGACGTACTATGTCCGAGATATCAATTAGCAGTTCTAAATTGACAAACCAAATGATAATTAAAATAATCTGAAAACGAAGCTAAAGATTTCTTCATCATTTCATAGGTGTTAGTGCATTGAATTACTTAATATACATTAAAACTCAAATATTAGGTACTACTGAAATGAATTGAAATTTTTGTTGTGCTTAATGAAGAAAGAAATGATCCAGTGGACAGGGGAGTTCTGTCCCTGAAAAGAATTTAGAACGGCGTTTAGTATTCTTTTAAATTATGACAAATTTCGGCCAAATGAACATAGAAATTCCGTTGCGCAATAGTTGTTTGTTTGTTATCGTTGGGTTGTTGTGTGTTTATATTCGATTATATTAATAGTGTTCTGTGTTATCTTGAGTTTTCCCTGACTCTAAATGGACTAGTCCCGTTACATTAAGCAATATATTCAAAACGAATATGTGAATTATCGATCTGTGTAGGAGATGGACTTTGAAGTCGTGTCTGTTCAGTCCAGATTATAAATGCTTCATAATTTCTGTTTCGGGTTACGATGTTACAGTGATCATTCAATATATGTCTATGAAGATAGTTTTGGGATTCATATTGGAAAACGGTACTGGTCCAGGGAAGAAGGTTCTACTCTTTTATAAAAATAAAATAAAAATAATAAAATAATAAAAAGAAAAGAAAATATGTAATGATTCTTTAGAATACCTCATTTTTGGAAACAACAACCACCAACGTATAAGTGCTCGATTATATAAATATTCAATTTCAATAACAATAGTAAAAGCGACATGAATCTCATAGTTTATTCCAGTTGTTATGACAATGTTGACTCAACAACAGCAAATAGTTTTATGTTTATTTCATTCATACGTTTACAATGGCTAAACCAGCCAGAAAATAGCAATAACAAAAATAGCACAGATTTCTTTTAGATTTCTTAGACGTTTACAAGTTTTCGCTCCAGCAATACATGTAAATGCAAAGTGTAACTAAAATTAAATGTAACTAATAACTTTTGTTAGTTGTTCCCCTTAAGCCTTAAGCCCTTAGTCTAAGTGTACACTTTAGATTAAAACCGTGCTTAACTAAAGTTCTAATTACACCCTAATTACATTTCATTTGCTTTAGTTTGACCACCGACCACCTCAAACTCGATCCATACCATATAGCTATAAGCAATTATTCAAGTACTTACAATTAGTAATACACATTGTGTTGCTTTTTGGTTTGGTTTGTTTTAGTTTAACGTCCCTCGGAAATACTAGGGCGACTAAAGGAGAAGTGGATCTAGTGATTACAGTGGAATTCGAACCACTTCGGTCCTTGACTTTATCTCTCCCGGGAATCGAACTCGGGACCACGCAAACCGAAGTCAAGCGTGCTAGCCGCTAGACCAAATTGAGGTCCTTAGATTGGGTTGATTTAAATCATTGAGTCAATGTTGCCCAAAAAAGTAGCGTGCCTGTTTTTCAAAAGTAGAGGATTAGATTATTTGTAGCCCACATATATAGAAATGAATTAATTGACAACTAATGACTGGTACTAATGAAATAATTTTAACATGGGCTGGAAAATGTGCTGGACATATTGCAGGAAGAGATTATGATCGATGAACGAAAACGATTCTAGGTAAGGTAGGGTAGAAGTGGATCCAAAAGTTAACGAAAGTCGTACAGCGAAACAAAATTTTTTGACTATTCAATCCTTCATGTTACAGCAAACCTACGAAAATTAATACAAAAGAAAACTAGAAGAATTACTTGTTTTGGCGAGAGAAAGAAAATAGATACAGATAGCTCGAATTACCGATATACTTATATAACATGTATACCCATATATCGCAGGTAATTTTCAATCAATGTAAAAATTTCAACGTAATGAACGCGCAAATAGTTTTTTTTTTTTTTCGAATAAAGATCGCTTGCACACTGAAAGCTCAGGAATAAGTTTAATCTATGTTACGGCACTGGATATATGCTCATGTAATGCATTACGACCTTATGAAGTTGTATAAGGAACAGAATGTAGTTAAAATGAGACGCAAACTATGCAAAACTTCGTACCTTGAATCTAACTTGTTTGGTGATCCAACCCAAGACCACGCATAGCAAAGATGAGTGCCGTGGCTCCTACCACAAGGTTCAGGAAGTTCGTATTATCAAGTGTCAACTAAACACGAAGATGTGAAACGGTAATAAAGCATTTGATCAATTTGAAACAAAATATATTGTAGTAATAATTTACCCTGTTTGTTAAGATAATGAACGTTATATCCAGTTTTTAAAATGACAGTCAAAACAGAATGTATTGGATAATAAATGAGAAATTGTAAAATTTCAATTTCGATACGATTAAATACATTGTGCTGCTATGTGTTACGTTATCCGTTAGAAGGTATTAAACAATTCTGATTCAAAGGAAGCAATAAACTACTGTATAGTACTAGAGGTAATTTAATAGAGTTTAATTATATAGACAGTACCGAGGCTATACTACTGCTAGAAGTGAAATATGGGTTACTACTAGAGTTTTATCCCAGGTATGAAATACAAACTGATTATTGAACCTTAAATACACGCATTAAAAGCATTAGAGCTAGCAAATTAGCTATGAAAAGATACACCACACAATAATTCTGTCAAAAATGAAGGCAAAAAATAAGAAGCGAAAACGACAGACTGTACGATAATTATACATTTTAAATTTTAATTTCACACTACTTATTTCGAGACTTTCAAGACGAGACCGAGACCGAGATCGAGACAAGCATCTGTTGACCGAGACGGCAATTTTTTACTCGAGACGACACCGAGACCGAGACCACTATTTATCAACCGAGACGAGACCGAGACTGTACAAAGCATCGTCTCGTCTCGTCTCGATACCATCCCTAAAAAAGAACTACCAACTTTTTTTTTTAAAAAAAAAAGAAAATTCTTACATTTGTTTATTGCCTATAAATTTACATTTCTAGTAAATATGAAATTAAACTATCCAAGTTAGCAAATATCTAATATACACAATGTGCACAACTCCACGCGTATACAGTCAACTGTGAGATGAGGTTGACAATGACAGTTGCGCTGGAGAAACAAGCAGTTGTTGTCGTCAGTGCCCCCGAGTCGTTAGCGTCAGCTCAGTGAATGAATCAAGATCAGGTAACCGAAACGATACCGAAAATGTCCCCATGTAGCTAGAGATCACTGATCTAAAATATCGTTTGTATGATCTCTACTTCCAGCACCTTGCGGAGTACAAAATAGCGTCCTGGTTATTGATGACTTCATGCTTACTTGCAGTGCAATGCATTAATGTCATGTCTGAGTAAGCAAATGCGTGGTGCGAATACAGCTGATACGGAGACAGGAGTTTAGCATCTTCAGGGTGCATTTAGGCAACATTTGGTTCTATGTAGTGTGATCGTCACTTTTTTTTTTGAGTGAAGATCGCCTCGACATTAGGTGTCTTATTATTTATTGTTTCATTTAGTTTTAAAATTATTTTGCATTAGTACAGTGTAGAACGTTCTTATGCAACACACTTGATATTCTTCATGTAATACTCATATTGATTTGTGGAGAATAGAATAAGTTTCAAAATGTGAGTGTTTTGGATGAACATGTTGAAACAATAGTATTTATTTGGTGCGATAGTATACTTAAAGGATTTTTTTCAGATAGTATTATATTTTTGAAGTATCAAACGAGAACGTGCTCTGCCTGACATATCAAAACACAGACACGAAGAGTTTACTGACGTCACTTACCAAATTCCACGTATTTGATGCAGAACATTTTCATGTGTAGAGAAATAATTAGGGACTGCAACAATCTCTCACCCGCACACAGCAATTAAATGACTTTATGATGATAAAACAATATATCAATACCTAATTGTTTATTGCTAATAATAATAATAATAATAATAATAATAATAATAATAATAATAATAATAATAATAATAATAATAATAATAATAATAGCGGTAACACAAGTTTAAACAATAGTTTTAAGAGTTTCCTGATCAGCTTCGAATGATTTAATTTTTCTAAATTTATTTTTTATTTACTTATTTCTTTTACAAGAATGCAATGCAATCTTTCAGTTTCTGTTCCACGTTTATGCCGTATTGGCTAAAGGAGATGGTGATGATGAGGAAGAAAACAGGGTAAACCCGACCAAATCCAAGCACACAGTGTTTGTCCACCACAAAGTCCATCTGGCACGAAGTGGGATCGAACCAGGGACTCATGCATCAGAGGTGAACATTCTACCACTGAGCCACCGCGATCCTTTTACTTACCATATATTTAGAATAAACTAGATATTCGACTCTCTGACATAAGTGATACTTTCTAAAACGTTATCAATAGTAATACTAGAATCCGGTTTTTAGTTCTGGCTAAATTTTATGAAGTGATATATGAATTTTCTAACTTAATAGGACAGCATTAAATTAAAATTATATTAGCTGTTTTTTCTCTCTCGTTTATATTTCTCTCTCTTTGTCATACTAACATTGTTTCATGTTCGTTTCTTTTATGCTATGCATTTGTTTTTCTTTCACAATCTCCATGATTGGAGACCAATGGTCACTTGACACAGATCCCTCTTTGTTTATTTTAACCTCCATTGTTTCCCGTATTAATATTTTTCATATTTCTTTCTGCCATTACTACTTCCGTCTCATCAAACAGAATTAAATGTTCTTATTTGATAGAACCCTCCACCACAGCAGACTTCTCTATGTAACCTTTATTATACGTTCTAATATGATCTTTCATTCTTTCTTGATTGGTTCGCCAAGTTTGTTCCATAAAACATCTTACATCATTTTGTATTCCTAGGTACTCTTATTTTATAGTAATAACTTATCTGGCCACTAAGTATTTTATATCTTAAAGGGTGTAGAAATTATCATGATTGGGCATTAATAAGCTTGCATGTAAACAGCTTTCAAACTGTTTGGAGGAAGGGACTTCACAAGTTTTGGATGGAAACACACTTATTGCTTACTGAAGATATAATAGCAAACTTCCAGATTGACTGGCCAACATTTATTGGCGTAACTAGGGGTGGGCTTCGGGAGACTAACCTAAGTTAATCAAAATTGTAATGAATTACAAGTTGAGCTCTCTCAGTTCTTCCCCGACCCAAAATTTCAGGCTTCCAGAATTAACATTGTTGTTGCACCTCCTCACAATTACTAGAAAAATCCCGAGAAGAATTTCTCCCTTGCCGTCAATGCTGCCTATAAGTAGTTGAAACAATCGTTATCAGAGTTTCTATTATTCGAATCGATTTTCGTCTGGTTGGTGTCCGCCTATTCCACATACCAGTGTTGGGCAAATTTCAATTGAACAAACAATTAACAATTAATCTGTAAATTTAATTGCAGTTGACAATTAATAAATGAGAATCAATTGCAATTAATCAATCGATTGAAAGTAATTGTATTGGAAAGAAATTGTAATTGAATACAGTCATTCAATTGCAATTGCAATTTATTGGCAATTAATTCAATTGCAATTGATTTCCACAGTAATTACTTTCGATTGATTGATCAATTGCAATTGATTTTCACTGACTAATTTTCAACACTGTAGTTCAGAGATAGCGTGGGTCAATGGAAACTTTACACACGACCAACTGACCCACCACCCATCGTGACCTACTCTGACCCACGACCCATGTGACCCACTCTGACCCACCATCCACCATGAACGACTCTCACACACTGTGACCCACAGACTCATCAAAACCCATCGTCATCAACTCTGACCCATGATTCACGCTCTCTTCTCTACTGACTAAAGAAAAAACTATAAAATTTTCCATATAATTAAGCGTACCGTACAAACTTAAAATTTCCATGTAATTAGGCTTACATTACAAATTTTGTCTATTTTTCTTATAACTATGTGGCTTGATTTCCTTGTGCTCTGAACGCTAAACACAAGCTTCATCGATTATTATAATAGAAAGCAGTAAACATATAATACGAAGCACTATATTTTATGTTTCTCAATTTGTCTCTCAAGTAATATCGATCATTTTCGATTATTTTTACAAATCAACCCACTATCAATTTTCCATACGTAGAAAGTGTCCCCTCATAAAAGAGATTTTAAAAAAATGCTACGACATGTCATCTTTATTTTTAGCTCCCTAAATTGAAGTCGAGTTTCGTGTCGAGCTGATTTTGATAAATAGATCCCTCGTTCAGCTCGTTCTAACTCGTTTTGAAATCATGACCTGATTATAATGGAAAGTGAAAGCCCTGAGAAATGTAAGCAGTAATATGGAATTCTTTTCGTGTAGCTCACGACAGGGGTGCATTTTTGTCTCATATTTTAGTGCATCTCGTCTCGCCTCGATAGCGAGACGACGATATATTTTTATAACGAGACAGCTTCAAATACCATGAGCACCGACATCAATAACTTGTTCTGCCACCAACGAACTTCAAGATGGTTTCTTTTGCATCGTTTTGTGCCGTTTTGTGCGCCTACTCCCACGTTTTGTGCGTCACCATAAGTGGGTCAAAATGGGTATACAAATATGGCGGAAAAGTCAATGCTGTTCTGTCACCAACGAATTTCGAGGTGGTTTCTTTTGCACCGTTTTGTGCCTTTTGTGCGTTACCGCAAGTGGATCAAAATGGCCCTACAAATATGGAGGAACAAGTTAATGCTGCTCCGCCACAGACGAATTTCGAGGTCTTTTCATTCATATCGTTTCATGCGTGTTTTGTGTCGTTTTGCGCACCTATTTCTACTTTTCGTGCCTCACCGGAAGTTGATCGAACTGGCCTTTCAAGATAGGACGAAAATGACCCACTGTTCCACCACTATCAAATTTCATGTTCATTTCGTTCGCATCGTTTAGTGCCTGTTTAGTACCGTTTTGTGTGCGTATTTCCACGTTTTGTGCGTCACTGGAAGTGGGTCAAAATGATTTTCCAAGATGGGACAAAAATGATCAACAGCTCCGCCACTATCGAATTTCGATGTTGTTTCTTTCGCATAGTTTAGTGCCTGTTTTGTGCATCATTGGACGTTGGTCAAAATGAGACTCCAAGGAGGAACGAAAATGACCCAGTGTTCCGCCACTATCGAATTTCGAGGTCGTTAATTTCACATCGTTTAATGCTTGCTTCGTGCCGTTTTGTGCACCTATTCCCACATTTTGTACGTCACTGGAAGTGGGTCAAAATGGGCCTCCAAGATGGGACAAAAATGACACTCTTTCGCCACTATCGAATTTCGAAGTCGTTTCTTTCGCATCGATTAGTGCCTGTTTTGTGCATCTTATTTCCACGTTTTGTGCGTCACCGGAAGTGGGTCAAAGAGGGTCTACAAATATGACAGAAAAAGACATTTTCTTCCCACTTTCAAGGACCGTTTTGACACACTTCCACTGACTCACAAAGCGACACAAATCACGCACAAAACAATGTGAAGGAAACTACCTCGATGGTGAAGGAACAGCATTAACATATTCCGCAATACTTGTAGGCCATTTTAACGCATTTTAGTTGATACACAAAACGTGAAAATAGGTAAACAAAACGGTAAAAAACATGCACTAAACGATGCGAAAGAAACGACCTAGAAATTCGATAGTGGCGGAACAGTGGGTCATTTTCGTCACACATTGGAGACCCATTTTGACCCTCTTCCAGTGACGCACAAAACGTGGAAATAGGGACACGAAACGGCAGAAAACAGCACTAGTAGATGCGAAAGGAACAACCTCGAAATTCCGTAGTCGCGAAATGTTGGTCATTTTCATTCCTCCTTGGAGACCCATTTTGAGCCACTTCCGATGGCACACAAAATGTACAAATAGGTGAAAAACGTCACAAAACACACACAAAGTGATGAGAAGGAAACGATCTCGAAATTCGTTGATGGCGGAACAGCATTAAATTGTTCCGTCAATTTGTAGGCCCATTTTGACCCACTTCCTGTGACGCATAAAACCTGGGAATAGGCGCATAAAACGGTACAAGATACGCACAAAACGATGTGAAGGAAACGACCTCGAAATTCGTTGGTGGCCGAACAGCATTAACTTTTCCCCCCATATTTGTAGGCTTATTTTGACCCACTTCCGATGACGCACAAAACGTGGGAATAGGAACACGAAACGATGCGAAACAAACCACCTCGAAATTCGTTGGTAGCGGAACAATTTAATGACACCGTGAGCACCAAAATAAGTATATACTGTAGTTCTTACCATCAAGGCTGAGAACTGCACGGTCCAATTTTTTAGCCAAAGCAGAAGCCCAACCGGGATAGTGATGCCAACCGGCTCGGCTTAACTGAGCGAACAGCTTGAACTGGCTCGGTTGGGATGAGCCATCGACTGGGCTCAATTAAGCCGATGGCTTGAGCAGATTCGGAAGAGACGAATCATCCATCGACTTGTCTCTACTGGAGCCTATGGCTCGAGCCAGCTCCGTTGAAACGAGTCCATCGGCTCGGTTCGAGTCAACTCAACTCACCCGATGGCTCGAACCGGCTCGGTTGATGTGAGTAATCAGCTCGGTTCGGTTTGGCTCGGGTAAGCCATTAGCTCGAGCTGGCTCGGTTAGGTGAGCTGTTGGCTCTGCTCACTTCTCAGTTCGGCTCGATAGTGAATGTGAGCTGAGCCGCTTGAGTCGTTGACAACCCTAAACCCGGGTTGAGCTGGTTTGAACATGTTTGGTCGGATCCTGTAAGTTTTAATAATTTTTGACTCGAGTCCGAATACTTGTTCCTCCTGAACTCAAACGCAGAACCTCGTGACCTATGTCTTTGCCTCCTGAAGATTTCTCGACGACTGAAATCGATAGTCAACTAATTTTTAGTATTCAGATACAAACCACCTATATTCCGTGTTTATACACAGTGTTATAATAATAATAATAATAATAATAATAATAATAATAATAATAATAATAATAATAATAATAATAATAATAATAATAATAATAATAATAATAATAATAATAATAATATTGTTATAGTAGCAGTAGTAGGATCATTGATAATTATATTGTCTATATAGGATACTTGAAGAAAGTAAACACAAAGGATTTAGCTCGAATTGGCTCGACTCGACTCGAAACTCGATTCGTATATATACTGTATGTGTGCAAACGCTTGAAACACCCCACCCCTGGAACCTGTATTAGGTGGCTTGTACCGGAACTGGCTGACGGGAAGTAACCAATTTCAATACTGATCGTTGTCTTTCGTCAAGGAAAAGTGATTGATATATATGTTGCATGTGTGCAATCGTTTGAAATACCTCACCCCCGGAAAATGTATTAGGTAGTACGTGCCGGAAGTAAGTAATACAGGTACTGACCTCTTGTGTTCGTCGGAACGGTTAATTGATATAAACCTATACGTTACGCGTGTGCGAAAGCTAGAAACACCCCGTCCCTTGGAAACTGCATTAGGTACCGTGTACCGGAAGTGATTGACCGAAAGTGACCAATTCCGGTATTTATCGCTTTCTTTATTTGTCAAGATAAGTTGATTGATATATACAGGTATGTTGCATGTGAGTAATGATTGGAAATACTCCACCCCCAGAAATTGTATTATTCCCAATTACCCCTTAATTTTGAGACTTCTAATGATAGGATCTGTTTTCCTAATCGCTGATTTTGTCGGCAGTAGCTGTTTCTCTCGGCCGTTGTTTTAGCAGTCAATGTTTTGCCCGTAAATCGTATGCATGACGGGAATATAGACTTCTTTCGAGGGGGATAGAACCATAACACAATAAGTTTTTTAAAAAATACTGAGTTTCATGACTTTCTTCCCAGGGGGGCGAAGGGATGGTAGTTATTCAGCATTTCTTATAAGTTCCTTATTTGAGATATGTAAAACATTAATAAGTGGACAACACAATATACACACATCTTATCTTCATTTTTAATTGCTGACTTCAGTTGCAATTAACAATTACAATTAAAAATTGCTAGTTTCAATTGTCAATTGCAATTAACAATTAAATGTTTCAATTGCACCCTTTTCGATTGACAATTAACAATTACAAGTTTCAATTCCCTGGTGACCAATTAACAATTAACAATTAACGAAAATTTAATTGCAAATTTTATGATTGAATTCAGTAGCAATTAAAGTTAATTGCAAAGGACAAATCGAAATCAATTGCAATTGAAATCAATTACAATTATTTTCCAGAGCAATTACTTTCAATTGATTGATCAATTGCAATTGATTTCAATTGATTTTGCCCAACACTGCCATATACTATCATAAGTCTTATCCGATTTTGATGAAACTTGGTGTGCGCCTTCTCTCTACTTCCAGAAACATCCTATTGCATGGAGTTGCAGTCCATCAAACATAAAGGGGCAAAGTGGGGTTAAATACACCCAATGTTGCAAGTTCACACATGTACATGCAGGGCAATTTTTCAAAATAAACTGATCGATTTTTTTTTTTTTTTTTTTTGTAATAAGTCCTATATTTGTAAGGCCTCATAATTATTCACTCTTCATGAAGCTGAAATCAGTAAATAATGATATTGGGGTATTCGCCCTCCCCTACATTTTTTCCACCACAACTTATATAAAATTCATTTGGTTTTAATACAACACAATGGTATATTGTATATGAATCGATGTCTGTTAAAGGGACGTATGTGCAGTAAACACAATTTTCGGGAAATGACAAAAAAAGAACAGTTTTTCGCGAGTCGGTTTGGTTGATGAAAAAAAAAATATGTGTAAATGTACATGGTTACTGGATGTTTATTGGTTATATAGGATGTAAGAGTGAATTATGGTTTAATCTACAAAAAATATTAAACTTTGGACACACATGCCCTTTTAACAGAAAACATGGTGACATAAAATGTGAAAGCAAGATTTTTCTGAAATATATCTAAAATTTTAGACATTGTTACATTGGTAGTACCTAGGTGTATTAATGAAAAGCACAGATACTAATTCTTGTAATTAATAATAATAATAATTTGAAAGCAAACATTTTTCTCCCAAAAATTACTTTTTTTTTAAAGAAAAAAAGTAATATTTGTCAGGACAAGTTCTGAATTAACACTTGTCGTCACTATTTGCTTTACTCCGACTTGTAAAGTACTTTGAATCCATATCGGGAAATACTGAGGTCAATGCCGGAATATACATGCTAAATAGAACTCCTGTAAATCTTAATCTTGTGTCAGAATAAAAGCTAAAATTTTCTCACAGTATCTTTTACGGGATCTAAAACTGTGTCTACAAAGTTGAGACTGATCTTCACTTGGTGTAACGCCAAAGTAGGCAATTATAAGTTTAGGCAGATTTCATTTATGTTGTGCGACGAGACATAATTGGGAATGCAAGGAGTAGCATCAGAAAATATTATTTTTAACCCAAGCGAGATTTCTTTAAGTTTTATTCCCAAAATTTCTGAGCGTTTGTCCACATATCAGTACAGCTGATAGGGCACATTAATATATTATAATATATCATAGTATAATATTATAATAATATAGTTCAATGGCTTATATTTTCAACACGTTCCAAGAAATACAGTTCCTTTTAACATTAATCTTTGCATGTATCTCTAAAATACTCAATTTAAAAAGGTAAAAATCGTAAAAAAAAAAAGTTACATACGCCTTTTTAACAGAAATCGATTCATATTTTCATTAACTATTTTCCGTAACCCTCATGTGCGTGAGTTTAAAACCAGTCAAAAATATTTGATTAATTGAGCCTACTAATGTGATATGCATGGAAATAATTGAATAAGTGGAAAGATATGATTAACGATTTGCTTAACATGCAGCCAAAGACTAATGTTTGTGAAGAATGAGAAATTCACACAGAAGAATCATATATTCCATACCTTAACCAAACACAAATGGAAATTGTTGTAGATAAACTAAAAAGAAACACATAAAAAGCACGGATATCAATGAAATTCTACCTGAGGTTATTTTAGCTGAAGGAGAAAAATGTGAAACGAGATACACAATATAATTCTTCTGATCTGAAACGAGGAGGAATTGCCACAAGAGTGGATGAAAGCAATCATTATTTCAACTTACAGGAAAGGAGAAAAAGCTTATTGTAATGATTATTGAGGGATCTCTTTCCTGTCAACGTCCTAAAAAATTCTCTCACACATTCTGTTAGCAAGATTGATACCATATGCAGATGAAGCTAGTGGATACTATCGGTGTGGATTTAGACGAAAGAGAGCAACTATCGACCAGATATTTACTATTTGACAAATATTCGAAAAAGGAAATAGAAATACAATGCCCCGGTGCATTAATTATTTATTGATTTTAGGAAAGCCTACCACTCGATGTGGGGGTAAGTATTGTAGTGTACAACATTCTTGTTGAATTTAGTATACCAAAAAAGCTAGATAGATTAATTCAGATGTGTTTAAATGAATCCCAAACTACAGTTCACGTAGGAAAATGCTTGTTCAGGAGCTTTGACTCTGAGAATGGCCTGAAAGAAGATGCGTTTTCGTTATTATTATTCCACATTGTTCTCGAGTACGCTGTAAGGAAAATCAAAGATAGAGCTGGCCTAGAGCTGCTTGTAATTCACCAGACTACGGTATATGCCTGGTTAATCTGATAGAGGATATTACAAGAACAGTAGAAACAAATGCAGATGTTTTATTAAACGCTTGCAGGGACATGGGTTTAGAAATGCACCCAAAGGAAAGTAAATTCACGGAAATTCACCATGATTGTAATACTGCCAATCATGCATACGTCAAAATATTAAATAATACTGTCAACAAAGTGGATATTTTCAATTATATGCAGGCTCAAAATTAAAAGACCAATATCATATCTAAGAAGAAATTAAATGTCAACTGAAAGCAGGGAATTCGTGTTAATATTCAATTCAAAAATTTTTGTCGTTGCGAATTATATTAAAAATTTTTAATTGAGTTGATTTTGAGTTTAACGTTCCTTTCAGCAGTGAGGCCATATGAGATGGGAACTACTGATTTATGTGGAATCCGAATCACACGAGCTCCCGCCGAGAATCGAACTGGGGCTCCCACTCCAAATGCGCGTACGCTAACCGCTTAGCCACGAAGTTGCTTGTCGAGGAATTTGAAGATTAACATATATAAAAATATAATCATGCCTGATGTGCTGTATGATTGCGAAACATAGTCAGATACTCTGAGTCAGGATAGATTTCTGTTTGCTTCTTGAAGTTTAGAGTTTTTTCCTTATCACAGAGGTTTTATGAAACGTGAACCTATAGCTGAAAGTGGAATTCGAACCACTGCAACGCATTCAATACTCTACCATCGAGAATAGAACCCGGGACCTTATACATCAAAAATGACTCACACGCTAACCACACAATCAGAAATGACACCTTGACTATAACAAGTATCCACTTATCTCCATTTCATCCTTTTTCTATTTTCTTTTTTCTTTTCTCTCTTTTTGGTTAGTATTCGTATTTATAATGTTACCCTACTTATATTTCCTTTCTTCTACTGAACATGACCTGATTTCAAGCAGTGAAAGATTACGTCGTAATTTTTCTTCCATACCTCTGTTTGAATAAAGGTAATACATCAGTAATTACTTTTAGGTACATTATATAAATATACTTCATGTTCACGCATACATGATAGAAGTAATTTAGCTATAAAATAAATTAGAATAAATATACGTACATGTACTAAAAGGGTTTGTTTGCCTCACTCTGTATCCGTAAAAGATGAAGAAAGCATTCCAAAAGCTTTTCTTCTCCACCATCTTAGAGCAAATGACTCCCAATCGGGCTTTCTGTACTCTGCCACAGGGATTTAAGGGTTCTTCATTGCTGTCGGTAATTGGTGCAAACTTAACGTTCGGAGAATTTATGACGCTAGCTTCTCGTAGGCCTTTCGGTTCACGCATCCTCTTGGCAAGAAGTTTACGACGATAATAATGACAGTGAAGAAAGGTGTTTTTTTTATAAACTGCGGTAAAACACGAACTGACAGAGGCTTATGTTAATACAAACAATTATTAGTAACTGTAATTATTGCCAATGTGTCTGCATACATAAACCTTTTAATTTATTTACTCACTTCTCGTAATTTCTCAGAACATAAATAACTATCTAGTCTAATTTTGCGTTTCCTTTAATTTTGAAATAAGGGCACTTATACGTAGAAGCTATTATCTTCCTTTGAAGAAGCATTGTTTGCTTCACATAAGAAATGTTCAACACAACGTATAAATTTTAAAAGTAGTATGAGACGTTAGAACCTTATTTTGTAAAATTAACTGCGAATGGTACGTATTTTCTGGGGTTTCTTTCTTCAGGGTATGCAACTATTAAATAGAACATAGATTTTTAAGCTCTGTAGATACTTATCTTTATTGGCTTCAGTGATGGTTCCCTATCAGTTTACGTTGGGAGGAAGTACTAATAAATATGTTAATTGGTTCTTGGTATATTAGTTTGAGTTTAGCGTCCCTGCTTGGCACCAAATTTATATGAGATGTGTACCTACATTTTAAGGTGGAATCGGAACCACCGTAGAGCATTAGAAATTCAAAGCTCTCCCACGGAGAGCGGAACGCAGGACTCCATGCATCAAAGGTGGACGCGCTAGCCATTAGACATACAAAGAGTGCAATTCTTGTCAGGTTTGCTGAACTTGGAGAAACAAAATAATAATAATAATAATAATAATAATAATAATAATAATAATAATAATAATAATAATAATAATAATATAAAAAGATAACACTAAAAATACAAATCGTTGAGCATTACTTTACAAATAATAAATGACTGTTTCGCTAATACGAACCAGTTAGTTAACAAAAGATAAACTTTACGTCCTTTTCTAAAACTAGAAATAATACTTTCATAGTAACATATGCAATATACTGTATAGTACATATTCTACGATATACTGAGTGTTGCAGATATACCATTAAATAAATAGTTTGGAAGTAGATATACAGAGTATATCAAAATTCCGAAACCACAGGTCAACGCAGTTATAAGCAAAGATACAAAAAAAAAAAAAAAAAAAGTTGTTGATAATACGTCTTTTTCTGTTTAGAATGGTATACAATTTTTCCAATCGCGTCAGGCGTTTGGGCTTAACACAGGTAAGGCACCCTCAGTTCAACAAACTGTTTCCTTGTATTCTTACCATAGCAACAATGCAGTATTGCTGGTGAAATAATTCCAAGTTTTCTAGGCCTTGCCTCACATGACAATATGCACGTTCTATGTGTCAGTTTTGCGTGCCATTATATTCCGTTCGAATATCCTGTTCACCTGGAAAGGAAACATTGCTTTTTCATTTAACTTAGGGTACCTTACCAGGGTAGAGACTAAACGGCTGATCCGATTGGGAAAATTCTACCATTTTTAGATTGAAAATTACTTTTTTTTTTTTTTTTTTTTTTACAACAATTTACCTCTCTTTCTGTTTTCGCATATTTGCTCATAACAAAGTTGACTTACAGCCTCGGAGTTGAGATACACTCAGTATAAATATAGTACTTAATATACATATATCCAAACGAAAAGAATATCGGGAGAACGGGAGCTGTAGTCCGAAGAGACTTTGGTTCGATCCTACAGCAGTTAGTTTATGGTGGGCATAATAATCGTCATTCTCGTGTTTCTTCTGTTCCCTCACATTTTATGTCCAACGTAACAAATTATTTCATTATTATTCACTTGTGTTGAAAATATTTCGATTCTATACAAATTTACCAACTATAATTAATGCAATTTTGATACTCATTCTACACTACGAAAAAAATCAGAGTTTGAACATGATTTTGACATTTTTTTAATAGTCGACATTTGGTCTATATCCTGACAGTGATTAATAGGAACTGTCCTTAAAGTGTTCAAAATACACCTGACGTTTTGGTGTGTCAAATGAGTATACGGGTCTAGAAAATGCTTTTAAACAATGTTAGACATTTTATGTCTATACGTTACTATTTATATCTACATTTTCATTTCTACCAGTAAAATCACTGGACATAGAGTGTGTATCAGAAATTCAGGAACATATTGAATTCTTGATTTAGTTCTTATTAAGCACTGTTAGGATGGATTGTAACATTTTGATGCACTGATAGAACACTTAATGACATTTTTGGACATGTTAAACGGTTTGCCCGAATACTGGTTAATTTTGGCAGTGTAATTGTTGGCTAAAACAATCCATGCACTGCTGAATTGTGCCAACTCCGTTTTCAATACAGGATCCAGGATCTGTTTGAGATTATAAAAGAAATTAAAAACGGCAATACGATTATCTAGTTGGTTATACAGAACAATAGGTGAAAATAATAGCACAAGAATCGCATTGGTCACTGGTGCACAAAGAAATACATTATCAAATATATGACTATGGAAAAATTATGCAAGTTACAGAGAAAAGATGCAGTTCATTGTTTTCCAAGATCATGTTTTAGGGTAGGTATATATAACAATTTCAGTTCATTTTGCTGGTTATAGACCAAATTCAGGCTACGCGTAATTTTTCAAACATATGGAACGTTTCGAGCACAAAGAAATCGAGTTAAATTAACTGAGTTGTGAGAAAAAGACAAAGTTTATACGCTTCGTTGAAAAAACATGGAAAAGTAAACACTGTCTTATACATTATATGAGTTATTTATAACATTTAGACATTAATCCTTTAAGCTCGAAAAGGAGCCTCAGAAAGTATTCTTAATGATGAAATATATCTCCAAAAATGACGAAGAAAAACTGAACTTGGTTCCCTAGTTCATTGAGCTAACAATATAGATTAAATGATGTAATTAATTCGTAACTTTGATATTACTCAAGTATACATGATATAGTTTCAGATATGTAGAGAAAAAGAAAAGTAATGAAATGAAATCTTTAGTTTTACGTCCCACAGTTCTGCCGGTTAGGCTGAAGGAGACGGTGATGATGGAAAATTAATGAAATGGTGAAATGGCACGGTATTTGTCCACCCCAAAGTCCACACGACGCGAGCTAGGGTCGAACCAGGAACCCTAAGCACCGGAGGTGAACGCTCTACCACTGAGCCACTGCACAATATGGACCAAGGCCATGAAAATATACCCACATCCCGTCACTTAAACCTGGAAATAACATAAAAAACTCAAATAAGTATGCTTATATCTTCAACAAACAGTAATACATATACATATATGTTTATTGAGATTGATGGAAACAAATGAACAAAATTCTGATATTGAAACTTCTGAACATCAAATATGTTTCAGATTTATTGTCTTTTTCCTTATTTGGTCCTGGAAATTGCCTTATACATTGTTTTCTACGTATTATGAATATATATATATATAATTTTTGACTTAGCATTTAGTATGTTTCTTACGAAATGAATTTTATTTACGGACATAGATTCATAACATTTTTTTGTTCATATGTAGGTGTAGTTCAATGTACGTACTTTATTATTGTATTCCTATACTGAATGTACCACAACTGATATATATTTTCCAGACACACTTGTGTTGTAAGACCATCAGCTTGGGCTAGTGCTCTTCTCTTGAAGCCTATATTGGGATCATGAGGAAGGCCCAGGAGAGATAAAAATGATGATATCTTTGGGTGACTCTCACAGGAGGAGGAGAAGGGCAGCTTTCTCATGAGTGTTCTGTGCCTTTCGTAAAGCAGTATTTTCGCTCCACCTGTGACATCACATTTGTCGAGCGTCAGGTGGTTTGCGGGAAAGCTTTGTGACGTTCGTTTTTAGAAAAATGAAAAATGTTGGCCGCTGGATTGCTCCGCGCTTTGAAAAAAAGAAAAAGAAGTGGTTGGTATTCATGGTTTTGTAATACAACGAGTGGAACACGGTATCATCCTGCTGCTTCTCTACAAAATTTCCTTGTTTCACTTCTCTATAGATTGCACAATTTACAAATATGTTACAATGGTCACTGTGACGCTGTTATATCAAAGAAGTCAAATAAAGAAGTTATTGGTTATTCTATAAGTTTTGAGGTAAAAGGGTCCAGAAATATGACTAATATTACATAAACCATACGAAAGAAAACTACTCTATATTGCAACTAACTGGATCTCCACTGGTTTTAGATGCAGAATGACAAAATACTCATTTCGAATTCTATTAAGTTAGTCATTGGTATTGCCTACGAGATGAGGAGCATCATTTTAAATTCAAGGCGAGACAACAATCATGAGAGCTTCCGTCTTGTTTTCAAGATGATAATCGAGTTGAAACTAGAAAATTTTGAGAGTCTTGTGCGAAACACTAATTCGTCCAAATTTTAGATCACAAACATTGTTTCACTGTTATATGACTTATAGTATAAAAACTATAAACTGATAATGTTATTGTGCAAAGCAATGAGGAGCATTTACCAATGTTTAAAGATGTACAAGTTATTACATAATATACTCTAATAACAAATTGGGTTTAAATATTGTTATGTCACACCCTTCTCAAATCTCGTGACGGCGAAGGATTCTATTATCTTCTAAATGATTTTTTTTTTTTTTAAATGAGAAAAATATTGGAAACATTACAAAGAATTTGTACAAAAATTTACAAAACGAAACGAGACGAAAAGTTTTCGAGAATCAACATGAGATATTTCTTCAAGAATTGAGACGAGACGAGACAAAAAACCTTATTTCTTGTTTTAGAGGTACATAGAGGCATGCAAACTTGCATCTCTTAATGTATGCTATTATCTTGAAAATGGCGCAGGAACGAAGTTTTCAGCTTAAATCTGTGAGTAGATATTGTCATTTAAGTGTGAGTCGATGACACGGTGTGGCCGCCATATTGAATCCAAGATGGCGGACTTTCCCCAAGCATTACGAAAGCGGATTTTGAATATATTATTAGCAATGCTATTTGGAAGTGATAGACAAAAAAAAAAATGTGTTGCAATTATTTCCGGGTTAGGCCATTTTTTCTCGTTTGTTTCTTCTACTATTTCGTGGGCAACACTATTAGTCATTTCTCTAATTTGCTCACACATCAGTGGAATCATGTTGATCTGATGATTATGTGCTGTATCATTAAATTTAGGAGTTTGATCATTTTTATAAATGTTGGACATTTGCTTTACAATCAAATATCAATCACAATCGATCGAAATTGTAGTACGATCGAAAAGGTGTTGACGAACGAAAGCTAAAACACTAAAGCCAAATTTTCTACATAAGGTTTGGGTGCCAATTAAACAAAAGGTAAGAGCGCAGTCAGTCGCATTTTCTCTTTGAATATATAATATCGCTAGGTTACATTGCTGAAAATATGTGAGAAATAAATTCATCTAATTATACATTAAATTTTGGCACTAACTTACAGAAACATTTCAAAAGTGTCAAGAACTATCATTCATTTTTTTCGTTTTAAACACAGAAGAAATCATTTTACTGGGAAAATCGAAACTTACGAGTTAAAACTGAAAAGAAAAAGTAAAACTTACTAGTCAGTGTTCTATGCATCCCATCTTACACGTACGGATACAGTTTATTATGTACATATATGCTAATTAAATTCTGAGGGTATAATGCAGTTCACTATTTTCCGTACTTATATTTTCCCTTCAGTCTTTGGCTAAAGTTGGGAGATTAGTAAGTGGAAATATAAAGTATTGTTTGTAAGCAAATGCTCCCAAAAGATATTAAAGAATAATAAACTTATAAGAAAAAGTACTAAACAAAGCTCGATTAAATCTATCCTGGCAATCGTACTTTCAGAGGGAGTTTTGTAGTAGCAAAGGGAAATTCATAAATTTTCAGCAAAGCAGCTGTTAAGAGAGAGAAAAGAGGGAAGGAAGGAAGTAAAATGCTGTTGAATCTATTCGTCTAAACATAATGTCTGAATTATCTGCCAGACATATATTAGCTCTGTAACCAAGCTTTCATACGCAAACAAAGAAACAAAGAGAATATACCTTCTCTAGAAGTTCAAATCGTCGCTCTACGGCTAGAATAACTCAATGTATGGTATGAAGTAGGGAACTCTTTCAGTGTAGTCTTCGTATATGAGTGAATAGAGTGAAAACTACAATCTCGCAAATCATTTGACATGGGATCGAATTCTGTTCCCTTGTTTCTTTTCTTCATTTATTGGGAATAATAGAAAAACTTTAAAATTTCCATATTCATAAGAAATGAAACTATAAAAAAAATGACTTTTGTTAAGATGTTCCTTTAATCTACTATTTACTCAGAAGCAAAATACTGCTTGTAATACCTATTGTATACTTCCTTCTCCTAACTCTTCCCATATGTTCCACAACAAACAGATCCACTTCGAATGCAGGGAAACAGAGAAAGAAAGAAAGGCACAAACAATTTGCAGGCTTACTACCATTAATTAAGCAGAAAAGGTTGTCGTTACCAAACCTGCCGATGGCAAATTATTGCAACCCACTTCCTGAACTTTTCAGCTCTTCAAAATGTATATTTTCCTTTTGATAGTATACTAAGTACGTAACGAATGCAATCATACTTACAATTTGGCTACCGAATGAAGGATGACTTTTTTTATAAATAAATAAATGCATTCTATAAGTTTAGATACATGAAATTCCAACACTTCAAAAGAATATCAAATGTATGAACCCAAACCATACCATTCTAAAACAGACAGGAGAGTGAAACTCTAATATTAAAAGACTACAGCGCAAAGGCGTAAGCAACCCTTCTTTTCTAGCGCGAGAAGACGATAACAATATTTCATTAAATTTATTGAGTCATGGTCTATGAGTTTGTATGTAGGTGCGTATTCTATCTTTTAACATTTCTTTTTAAAGTTTACGCCTACACTGAGGAAAAACATGTACGTGGCGTACTTAAAAGGTAGGTTACAAGCGTAATTCCTGTAGTTTTTGGACTTAACATACAGCAGATGTATAACTGAAAACGCATGTTTTATAATACGTTCTGTGTAAGTGTTCCATCTATACCTACTTTCCGTACGAAACAATATAGGCGGTTAGGATTTCACATACAAATGGACGTATGTAACAGAAGTACTGTATATGCATGTTATATACCGAAAACTGTTAGATGTCAGACATCGTGCAACGACATGGTGTAATATCTAAGGGCAGTGCGTATGTACCATATGGATAACGTATGCTCCATACTGATTCCAAGAAGATTCCGTATATTTCTATGATACAATATGCCCTGTCCGGAGAACGAATTTTTCTCAGTGTATACATAACATTTCTAACCAAACTGAAACGAAAAAAAAATGATGTACCTCTTTGTGGCCAATGCTAGCAAAGTACATAGTACCAGGTTTGATTCGCGGTAGGAGTTAATGTATATTGATTCAATATTGAAGTTTAGATATCAAACCGGCGTAAAAAGGGAGGGTAAAATGAACCAAACTAAATTATTACAACAGTATTCCGAACAAACAATATCAAAATAGTGTTGGTGGGACTGAAATCTCAACTGACATGTGTTACTTTCAAAGACGAAAAAAACTAAAAACTACAAAACCACGTTAACCAGTAATATCAGGATAAAGCTACACATGTTTATCACGTATCATTCAACAATAGTGTATGATGCGAAAAAGTAACGAACTGCACGTTGCGCTGTCTGGTCACCATGGAAGTTTTGCCCAGACAAGAAGTAATCGAAGTGCCGAATGATGCAGTAATGAGTGGAGAGATGTCAGGCTAATATGATGGCTGAATAACTATAGGTCATGAACAGTAAGCTCATTATGTAAGGGTACATTGAATGAAAGTTAAAACTTTATGTCTGTCGACCATCATTGCTGGAATCTTGCGAACAGTTTAACAGTGCATTTCACGAGCTCAATATTGCGACGATTCGCAGTAATGATTTCACTTCGAATGAGAAAACCTTATGCTACCATAGATTCCCATAGTAGCAACAAGACCTTCTGCGATTCGAGTGATGGTTCGGAATCCAACCTGGACGTTGATAACAATTCAAAAATTGTCCTGACCTTTTATGATTGTCGTAGCAGGACCTTTCATCAGAAGTGACAATATAGACAGGAAACCTTTTATGTTGTCTCGTACACAGAGGAGTTCACACTTTCAGATGGTGGTCTTTCTTCGTTGTGCCAAATAATGTAGCAGCCATGAGTCCTATTGTTTAATGTTACCTCTTTAAACAGAACCGCCACGCGACTATCATGACATATACCTATTTCGTCTTCAATAGCAGGAATTTTCTCGAAGAACTGTTTCCATTGTTCCTTGGAGGAGAGATGTCTGAGTTTATTGACTGTGCGAATTAGTCAAAGCACTGAGGAAGCCTTTGTATAGCACGTGCCCGAATAAATATGCGACACGATGCTTTGTTGCATTGCTCACAGTATTGAGCGTAGACTCGAATATACTGTTCTCTGGTCTATATACTGCCGGGCTGAACGTCAAAAAAGAACACGCAATTCCTCAATTGTTAATACCTCTTATAGAGAGATTGCAGAATTAATACTGGGTTCAGAAACTGCTAGTGAAACCTCTAAATTTCCTCTTACTATTGACACAATCAGTCGCTGAGATCACTTTCAGCTACACAGTTGAGAAAAGTAGTCTTCTTGACATTGATAGAAATTAAAATATCAAAGAGGGAAGAATTCCCATTGTCAACGATTCCTCCACGAAACAGTTGCTGTTTGCAGTTGAGCAGGTATAAGTATCACATTGAAGATATGAATACAATAACAATAATAATAATAATTAAGAACTCCAATCATCCAAGTCTGTGCGCCACGCTGTACCTAACAATAAAAAGATACGCTAATTGGTGTTGCTTTATTAATTGTTTCTCTGATGCTAATAAAGTCGCTACCTGTGCTGCGACAGGCAATTTGTTGAATAAAAACTAATTGTTGTATATAATAAAAAATATGAGTACCTGTATAAATATGTCATAGTGCTTGCAGTAACTAGTAGGATAACTAGAAAGATAATAAATAACTTTGTTAAATGCAAACAATTAGAGATTTAATTGGGCACAATTTTAAACTATAATGTACAACGGGCCCGAGTCTTGGGCCCAACAGTGTATAAATTACGTAATTCCTTGTTATGAAGTTTCCGTCATTCCGCATGCCCATTTCTCTTGGGTCCAAATATTCAACTTAGTATCTTGTTTTCAAATACTTTCAATCTATGTTCTTCCCTCAGAGTAAGCAACCATGTTTCGCCCATTCAGAATAACAGGCAGAACGTTTCATATATTTTAAGCTTCAAATTCCTCGACAGAATTCTCGACGACAAGAAATTTTCAACTGAATAATAATACGAACTCCCTGCTTTTAGTAGACATTTAATTTCTACCTGAATATGACTTTTGTTTATTAAGATTGATCCTAGATATTTGAAAGTATCCACTTTATCAAAAGTATCATTCAATATTTTAACGCATCCATAATTTGCCGTATTACGATCCCGACGAACTTTCATGCTTTTAGTTTTCTCTGTGTTTACTTCTAAATCCATGTAACTGCAAACGTTTAATAATACCTCTGCATTTCTTTCTATTATTCTCCTATCATCCCCTATTAAATTTATAACATCAACATACGCCATAACCTGGTGAACACCATTCAACTCTAGGTCCTGGTTGCTATCTTTGATTATCCTAATAACGTATTCCAGGACAAAGTTGAATATATTGTTGACAACGTATCTCCTTGTTTCAAGGCATTCTCGACGTGAAAGCTCGTGGACAAAAATTTTCCTACTCAGTCATTTCTTTGGGATTCATTTAAATATGTCTTAATAAATCTAATTAGCTTTTTCGGGATTCCAAATTCTGTAAAAATGTTATACTCTACTAACCGAGTCGTAAGCCTTTCTACAATCAGTAAATAGTTGATGTATCGAGGTATTGTATTCCCACTTCTTTTCGAGTATTTGTCGAATGGTAAATATTTTGTCGATAGCTGATCGACTTCATCTAAATCCGCACTAATAATATCCAATAATTTCATATGCGTATGGGGCCAATCTTGCTAACAGAAAGTTTGAAAGGATTTTATAAGATGTTGACAGAACCAAAATGCCTCGATAATTATTACAGTCAGTTTTGTCACCTTCCCTGTGAATTGGGGCAATGATTGATATTTTCCACACTTGTAGTAATCCCTCCATTTTTCCAGATAAGGGGAATGTGTTTGTGTATCTTGTTCCACAATTTTTCCCCTCCAGGTAAAGTGAACTGGAATTTCGTCTACACTCGGAGATTTGTGTTTCTTTAATTTATTTACAGCGATTTCTACTTCTATACTAATAGATTGATTGCAATGGACATGTATACATTTTGTGGTGTTTTCTGAGGGGAATAATATTTTGGTATGCCGTGTTGGAGCATGGATAATTTGTGCTTTGCCGCGAATAGAAAAAGGTTGCGGAATACTCAACAAAACATGTCTGTCTGAATGGCATGTCAACTGATTTTCTGATCATGTACAGAGGTCATGAGATTGCGTGACTATTTTTTTACATTAGAGAATGATTCCCCATCAAACGTAAAATCAGATTAGGAATCGATCCAGAACCTGTCGTACCAGATCCATTTTTAATCAAAAGTGGAATAAGATAAAGAAAAAAACTATTCCGGTCACTTAGTACTCTCAGAGAATTTCACGCTTTCAGAGAGTGGTTCTTTTTAGCCGGGCAATGTGGCAAGCATGAATCCAACTTCTTTCTTATACACTGAAAAAAAAAGTAAGTGTCGTACGTAAAAACGTAGGTTATATGTGAAAGTCCTGTAGTTTTTTGACTTAACATACAGCAAACGTATAACTGAAATAGTATATTTTATATATACTTTCCGTATAAGTGTTCGGAATAAATACTTTCCGTGCGAACGAAAGAACTGTATATAGGTGGTCAGGATCTCACATACAGATATAAGCATGTAACATACAGCTGGTGTATGTAACATACGTACACGTATGTGATATATGGAAGACTATTAGATGTCAGACATCCTGCAACGGCATGATATAGCATCTAAGCGGGAGAAGTATGTAGCATATGGATAACGTATCCTTCGTACTGATTTCCGTAGTAAACATAAGGACTCAGTATATTTGTACAATATACCGCTGTCCGGATAAGGATTTTTCTCAGTGCATGTTGTACAGATCCACCGAATGATGGTCCATCTGCAATTGCACGAATACATTTCTGAAGGTCCGTTCTAATTTTTTCTCAGAAGCTCATCCTCACGAAATGCTGTTCGTCGGTAGCCCTGAACCTAGTAGTCAGCTTTCTGCTTATGGCCTTATATTGCATTTATTCACCATTTGTTCCCAGTTTGAACTTCCACAACAGTACTGTGCTTTCTATGTGACGGGGTATCTGTCTGGTTTCTGTAAATGTGTGGGTTTTGTGATATACTACGCGTGACCTCAATCTGTCCAATAGTTGCATTTCAGGAAGTTGTTTCCTACCAGATGTAAAATCGGAGTTTAACTGGAATCAACCCAATAGTTGATAATTTTCAAAATCATTGATCTTTTACAGTTTGTCAAAATGTATTACAGGAAGCACATTTATGTTATATTTGCGAGTCTTACTAACATAATATTGTTTTGTTTCTAACAGCCTTCGTATAAAATTGGACCTTCACAAGTATTAAAGTAAGCCCAGTTCTATTGAAATGAAATTAAATCTTTGAGTTTTACGTCCCACGGTTATGCCGGTTAGGCTAAAGGAGACGGTGATTATGAGAAATGAATGAAATAGTGGAATGAAGAAAGTGGGAGGAAACGGGAGAACCCCGAGAAAACCCACGCACACCGTGTTTGTCCAACACAAAGTTCACTTGGCGCGGGCTGGGATCGAACCTGTGACCCCAAGCACCAGAGGTGAACGCTCTACCACTGAGCCACCGCGGCCCCTTCCAGTTCTATTGAGTGTAATGTAATTTGTCGCAGGCTATTATTTTCTGACAAATAAAATCTGTGAGCAGTAGAGATTAAATCTGATATTTTCGGTTTCACATGTCAATATTTTAGCATTGGACTAGTATCACTTGCTGCTACCTGGGTTCCTCGTTTCAGATAAGCATTAATACAAGAAACTTTTCTCGGGAAAATTTTTCATAGTAGTATTTAAAACATCTTCCATTTTTACGTGCTGAAGATGATTACACATTTTCTCCATCAGTAATTGTTCATGCTATCTAAACAGCTTGCGAAATTTTACCCTTTTGGCTACTCATGCTGAAATTGCTGATACAGTCGGTGCTTGAAGACATTTTACAGAATGAATAATTACTCATTGCGAATTAAGTAAACTCATGACTTGAATAAAAATAAGGAGATTACGTTCCCAGTTCTTTTTAAAGTCAGTATTAAAACATTGTTTCTATCAAGTGCAGAATATATGTATATATGTAAACAGAATATGTAAACTCTCATTTCTATTATATTTTTAATTACAGGAATTTACTTTGTCTTAAGCAAATTTTTCTCTGAATTTTTTGTGGGCTTTTAGAATTCACGTGCAGAGCCATGAATGATCAATTTTGTTTCTATTTAAATAATATTTGTCTCCTCAAATGTGAACTACAAAATGATGAAATAAAAATCTTTAATATTACATGTTGATGCTTTGTTGATTAGATGAAACGTATACTATGTTTAGGTGTAAAGAAATAAAGAGACAATCGATGCCCCTGGTTCTAATTCCATTTAAATATTAAAAGATAATATAGTAATTAAATTGGAATAAGCTTAAATAAATAAAAGTTGGTTATCTCTCCAAAAGCTAAAGACTTCTTTCTTATTGGCATAAATAATGACTTATCTAGATGGATTGTCAAATTATACCAATTTACAGAGTATATATATATATATATATATATATATATATATATATATATATATATATATATATATATATATATATATATATATATATATATACAGGGGTGAGATAAAAAATCTAAAACGTTTGCAAAAGTGTGAAAATCATACCTAGTATGGTGTGGGGCCTCCTTTTGCGTCCAAAACAGCTTGGATCCGACATACAACTCCTGAATCGTGGTGTGTGGAATTTTGTACCATTGTTACTCCAAAACATGCTCCAGTTCCTTAAGGGATGCTGGTGGAGGGTAATGAGACCGAACACGCCTTTCGTTGAATAATTAAGGTATATTCAACGATAAAGCATTGTATGTGAAACGGAAAGTTAATACTCAGATGCTATTAGATGCTTTCAAAAGATAATACCCTGTTATAAATCTAATTACATTTATCAGACCAGACCTTTCTTTAATACCTATGAAGATACATTTCATACGAAGGTTGTTAACACCAAACAATATGACGTCAGTAAGATTCTCCATTTTAATAAGAATGTGCTTCCTATAATACATTTACAAAGTGTAAAGTGAACAATGGCTTTGAATGGCATTAAAATAAATTATAAGTATTAGGTGGTGCAGTTCCTGTATCGTATTGTCACTTCTGATGAAATGTGCATTTGGCATGACCGAATCTGGACGAATTACAGGTCCGATTTTATATCTGATAGGAAATCATCCTTCTTAATGTTCACGCTCACCATGTCACAAACTTCGTAAATGTTCAGAATATAGGCTCAGATGCCAGTTGGACAGGAGAGACTGTATTGTTAATTGGGTATTCCGGAGCCATTTTCTACTCACCGCGCAGCATCGGTGACTCAAAATTCGCATCAAAACATTATTCCCCCCAAGAAAGCGTTATATGACAAAATGTAAAAATACGTATTATAATCAACCTATTAGTAGTAGTAGTAGTAGTAGTAGTAATAGTAGTACAGTACAACCCCTCAAATCCAAACCCCGGAAATCCGAAAACCCGCAAATCTGAACACGTTCTCAAGAGAAAAAAAATAAGTACAGCTGGAAAATAAAAAAAAAATAGATTTAACCACACAAATTTAGTTTTTTTAAGGTTTTAACATTTTTAGACTTAATGCTTATTCAAAATCATTATCTAATTATATTCTTACAAGAAGACAGTTATAGATATGCGACAATCATTTTAGACATGAGTGTACACCCGCCAGTCAAGGTCACTGCCCTTTCGATCATTGGGCCACTCTGTCTAACCTCAGTCATTTTTTACCGCCAATTCAATGACGAAATAAGTACGTAATATTATTTCCCGGGTAATCCGAACCCCCCGAAATTCGAACAGGCTTCAGCCTCAATTAGTTCGGATTTGAGGGGTTGTACTGTAGTAGTAGTAGTAGGAATAGTAGTAATAGTAGTAGTAGTAGTAGTGAAGTATTACAAGTGGTAGTAGTAATAGTAAACAAAAATTTAATTGTGCTTACACTAATAATTTTTGAATATCAATTAAAACTTACTGTGGGAGATAAGTACAATTGATTTAAACTCTATGTATAAAAGTATTCTACTGCAAAAAATACGCCATCTATATATTAATAGCGGTGTCTGTGAACAAAAAACTTCAGATCCAAATTGAAAGTGACTATGTTTGTGACCAAATCTCTTGAACCACCCAACCGATCTCGATCAAATTTTTGACGTAGAAGCGGTTCCAGCCTGGGAGTGTTTTTAGTTATCCACTTTGAGGTTAGAGCTTAGGGGAGGGGGAGAAATTATAAAGAAGTAAATAAAATTTAATAACTCTTGAACCAAACGACCAATCTCTATCAAGTTTTCACATAGAGACGTTGCTGCCTGGGATGAATTTTACCATTTTACTTTGAAGGAACAACGTAGAAGAGGGGGTGGTATACAAAAATTAACAAATATAAAAATAAAAGTGACCATGTTCGTGAGTTAATAACTCATTTTGATTGTAGAACTTAGGGCTGGCGAGGAGAGGAGGGTAAATATATGAAAATGAATAAAACTTAATAACTCTTGAACCAACAGACTGATCTCGATCAAACTTTCAACATACATGAGATTCGGATCTGGGATGTTTATAGCATTTTACTTTAACGAAGCAACGTAGGGGAGGAGGAGGTAGAGATAATCAAATTTTCAACCACCTGACCGATCTCGATCAAATTTTCATCAACCTAGATGAAGTTCGAATCTGAGATGGTTTTGTCATGTCGCTTTGACGTGTAACTTAAGTGAAGGGGAGATACATTTGAAAATGATCGAAAATGACCGATGTTTGTGTCCAATCTATAGTTTTGGGGGTCGCTGAGATAAACAGTGACACTTCTGTTTTTGGGGTCGCTGAGATGAAAAACGATACTTACGATGCCGTGTCTCGCAACATGGAGAGGAGAGAAGGATATATAAAAATCACCTAAAATGACCAGTATCAAAAAGCGCTTTAGTGATAGTAGAAACGGAACATGGAACATATTATTATTTTTCCTTAGTTCAACCCGGCGAAATCGTGGTACGTCTTAGATTCGAGGATGTTTTAAATTCGTTTTAATTTTGTATCATATTCAATTATTCAGACAACAATAGCGTTCTGTGCTTGCGGAGAGTGTGCGGATTTGCTACATCTATTATTATAAACCAGTTGCTGGGCCCAAGATTCCTGCTCACTCTATGCTGTAGGTTAAAGTTGTACCAAATTATATTTTTCGTTATCTCACGAGCAACGCAACCTCCGTGCATATGTATGCAATTATTCAAGGACTTTATTATACACAGCAGTAGTTTGCATTGGGTAAATTTTGTGTGCATTCCCAGTGGAGGGAGCGACATCTATTAACGTCAAAGAGGGAATCAATAAAGTAACACCAACTAGCTTTACATTGCATTATTTTGAATTAGCGTGACGATTCGATTCCATTATTGAAAATATTTGCTAATAGTTTTAATGTGATAGATGAACGAGGTTTCAATAGCTGCTTCTGAATCTGTAGGATTATTTCTTCAATCTCGCTGTAAATAGGCTTTAAGAACAGTTGAGATATTGGGTGATATCAATAAAAATAAGTAACTACTCCTGAGAAGTCCTGCTCGAGAATCGGAGTAACTACACCTGGAGTAATCTCCTCCCTCAATTTCGTATCAATAAAACAAGCCACTACTCAGGTCTAGTCTGCTCCAGATTTATGAACGTTTACTCGCGCTTCCTCTGCACGTAGCACTGAGTCGTATCAATAAAAAAAGTGATTACTCATTTCTCCCATTCATCGCGCAGTAATTTCGTTGTTTTTAACCTATGGCGTAGTATCTTAAAAGCCATGAAACGGGCAAGTAGCAACGATAGCTTCAATCAAAGGCATTTGTGGATATTGTAAAAGAGTTTCCAGTGGTATTTTCAAAGTCACAGCTACCAGAAAGTAAACGAAGGAAAGCCGAAAGTTTGAAGGTAATTACAGTGAAATGCAACGAAATATCAAATACATCTACGACTGAGACAGAAATTCAAAAGAGAATCTTTAATATTCGAGCGGGAATAAAACAAAAATAAAAAAGAAGAAAAGTATAAAAAAAATAACGGGAAAGAAGAAAGTAATACTGAAACCATGGGAATGAACCTATTTGAGCTGATGGATGTTGATTGGAATCCAGCAATATCAAGATTAACACGACAAGCGCATATCACGTGTTGTCCAAGGTCTTTGTAGATTGTTTGGCTTTAAGAACGAAATCAGACATTTGGCTCCTTTGTTTTCTTTTTTAAAAAGTCCAGCCACCCACGTCATAAATCACGTCCATCTGATTGCGTTTTCCACACCATACGTGTCCCCTTTCGCCTTGACATAAACAAAACACATTCTCATGTATACACCCTTTCTATCAACGTTGAGTTGAGTTGATTATTAGTTTAACGTCCTTTTCAGTAGCGTGCCTATATGAGACAGAACCCACTGATTAACGTGGAATCCACACCACATGAGCTCCTGCCGGGAATCGAACGCGGGTCTCCTATGCCAAAGGCATGTACGCTAACCGCTTAGCCATGAAATAGCTCTTCCTATTAACGTATTACTCTCCAAAATACTATTTTTCTTTAATGCCACTTGTGTGTAGTCAAGTGCTCCGATAGCACCCGGAAATGTATATTGTTCTTGCCACTCTGCCTTTGCTGCTTGTATATTACGCACACTTCCGGAAACAATCCATTTTCAGGTAGTCATAGACAGTACTTTGAGCCACACCAGAATCCCCTGACATTCCGACCTGGAATCCCGGATCACTCACGTAACGAAAGAAAACCAAGGGCACCGATTTCTCTGTAAATATGGGGGGGAGGGGGGAATGAAATGAAATCTTTAAGTTTTACATCCCACGGTTATGCCTGTTAGGCTAAAGGAGACGGTGATGATGTGAGATGAGTGAAATGGTGGAATGAAGAAAGTGGGAGGAAACGGGAGAACCCCGAGAAAACCCACGAGCACAGTGTTTGTCCACCACAAAGTTTATTTGGCGGGGGCTGGGATCGAACCCGGGACCCCAAGCACCAGAGGTGAACGCTCTACCACTGAGCCACCGCGCCCCCAAATTTGGGGGGGAGGGCATTCAGATGCAGAAGGTATATATATCAGGATTTTAAGACAAATTGCACTCTAATTATGCCAAATATTGTATATTCATAAATACAATAGGGGGCCCACATGAGCTTTGGGAAGCCCGGGCCCCCACAGGATCGGCATCCTTGAAGAAAACCCGCATCTTTTCATCATTACGTAGTCCACCACCCCAAATTTCGGTTGATTCTCCTTAAAAAATGTTGTGCTAATCACTACATTTTCTTTCATAAACTTATAATGCTTTTTGTAATCTCCATTTCCAACATTTCTATGCAGTTTATAAGTTTTTCTACGTAGTAAAACAATCATTTACTCTGCCATATTTCGCACGGAGTCACCTATTTAGCTTGCTCCACAAATTTGGAGAAGTTACTAGCATCACAGAGGAGTCTTTGATTTTTATTGATATCAAACGCGCAGTAGTTACTCGGCTCGAGAATAGAGGTGTGGTTACTTCAAACGGGCGGGGCTTCTCCGAGGTCAGCCGAGACGACTAGTGCTCAGTTCTCTTTTTATTGATACCAATGCGAGTATCTACTTCAAAATTGGGCGTAATGAGTAACTTCTCCGTTTTATTGATATCCCCCATTGTGTGCAGTTTCTTAACTTTCAGGCCGGCTGTATATTGACCAGAGGACAGAACATCCAAGTCAAGGTGTAGGACTGTGAATCATGCAACAAAGCATCTATAGCATATCCACTCGAGGACATGCTAGTAAAAGCCCTTATGTGTCCCTAACTGCAAATATCAGCTGATTCATGCAGCAAACGTTGACAGTGCAAGTCTCATTTGTTCCAACAATATTGAGTCTTTCCTTCTTTGATATATTGATTTCTGCCAACGTCAAGAAGATCAGTTCTCTCAATTATGTAGCTGAAAATTATCTCGGTGAACTAATTATGTCAGCAATGAAATAAAATTTCGAGGTTTCAATAGCAGCTTCTGAATCTAGGATTATTTCTTCAATCTCCCTGTAAACAGGCTTTAAGAACAGTTGAGCTATTGTGTGTTGTTTCTTAACTTTCAGGCCAGCTGTATTGACCAGAGAACAGGACATCAAAGTCAAGGTGTAGGACTGTAAACCATCCAACAAAGCATCGTATCGAATATTCACTCGAGGACATGCTAGTAAAAGCCTTCTCAATGTAGTGACTAAGACACTCAGTCATTGCACCAGACCTCTCTCTCTATGTGCATACTCCTGCCTGTCTTCTTAGATTCTAAAAAACAATGGAAACCTATCTTCGAGAAAGATACCTGCTATTGAAGACGAAATAGGTATACACCATGACACGTTGATGCTAGAGGTCTACTATTTCCACGCTTAATTGCATGCATGGAGAGCATAGCCGCGACCGTACAGTCTCTTTAATGGAAAGACACCGTTTTATATCCCGCTTCACGAAGTGCACCGTCAGAATTTGTTCCCTAATCCTGACTCGCCTAAGCGAAATGATCCCCATCTCTGAGGGGGTGGGAGACGCCCACTGCGCGGCCAGACCGAAGTCCTGAGTGCCTACAAGTTAACCTACTGGTGGAGGCAGACTGCTAGCAAGCCAGTCCTACCATGCTCTACAGGCAATGCACCCGAGCGTTATAAGCCAAGCTCACCTCCCGCCTATGCTCACCGTTACCCAGGTTCCTAGAATTGGCCTCCATGAGCTACCGAATCCCACAGTATGACCACTGCCCGGCAGAGTCCAACCCAAATCCGGGGCCCCAGGCAATGCCCGAGGGGGATTGTTCAATCCCGGCCCTGCTTATCTATATCGTTCAACTGGCAACCGCCTTGTCGTGTAGAGGTATCGCGCACACGTCGAGATACTCCCGTATCTCATCCCGGACCCAATGGTACGTGTTAAGTAACCATTTGAGTTTGGTGCCTGTCCATACTCTATACAGTTTCCTCCCTTCGGATTGGCTCCAGTGGGATCAGAGCCGTTACCCAAATTCCTGGGATTGACTCCTCCCCCACTTCTGCTCAGTCCCCTAGCAGGTACGAATCCGACACTCCCCCCAGTAGGGTCGTCCAAGCAATTGCGGTAGAGGTACACCGTGCATTACCAGAGCCAATGACTGATGTAGACCGTTTGCTCAATGCAGACATTGTCATTTGGAAGCCATGTCTCCCCTGGTATTTACGTCCAAACAATACGGAGCTACCTATCATTTACGTGTTTAGATACCACGTACACATTGTATAAAAGCTACTTGTCCGGATCTCAATGTTACGTGTAAACCATCATTAGAGATAGCACCCACAACCTTCCTTCGGTTGGGTTGTTCCTCAAACAATATGGAACTACCTCTAATTACGATAGAGGTACACCGTACATTACCAGACCCAATTGCTGATGTAGACTGTCTACGTTTAAAGATAATGGCCATTTGGGAGCAGCGGCTCCCCTGGTAGGGTCGTGACTCCTGCACCCAGTGAAGATGCAAGTCTGGGACGAAGGAGTGGCCCACTTACTCAGCGCTCCTGAGGTACGAGTGTGCGCTAGGGTACTAGGTATCCCGTCCTGGACCCAAGAGCATGTACTACATGCTCTTTGAGGGCAGTACCTACATCATCCTCCAGGTTTGGCGTTGGATCCGCCCACACTTTGCACACAACAATTACCCACTCTTTCATACGTGTTGGGGTATCACGTAGCCTTATCTCCCGGACCCAAGGGCACGCCTTAGTTGCCCATTTCGGGGATGGCCGAAGCCTCACTCCCGCCGGTAGGTGCGGCAGTAAAAGACTAGTAACCTCATTGAGGACGTGATGAGGTCACACGTACTATCCCGGATCCAATGGCACGAGTTAGGCGCCCATTTCGGAGGATAGCCAAGACCTCACATCCGCCGGTAGGTTATTTTCTCTCTGTCGTAGGTGCTGCTATTAAGTCAACACGTGCCATTGAGAGACGTCCCAATCTCCCCTACTGCCACACTGTGGCCACAATGCATGCTACAGGAACTAAGCCAGCGGGGGGCTCCTTTCTCAGCACGGGATTCACCATGACACATGCTAGTGGTCTACTACTTCCACGCTTAATTGCATGCATAGAGGGCATGGCCGCGACCGTTCGGTCTCTTTAATGGACGGGCTGCACCAACTTAGACACCCCGCCCGTAGTTACTCGATACTGAATTAGGTGCACGTGGTGAATTTGTATTCAGGTGCACGTTGTGCACCACCAGGATTTGTCCCCTAATCCTGACTCGCCGAAGCGATGTAACCTCTGTTCTCTGAGGGATTGGGATACGCCCACTGCGTGGCCAGGCCGAAGTCCTGAGTGCCTACCAGTTTACCTACTGGTGGAGGCAGACTGCTAGAGAGCCAGTCCTACCATGCTCTGCAGGCATGGCGTCCGAACGTTATAAGGCAAGCTCACCTCCCGCCATGTTCACCATTACCCAGATTCCTGGGATTGGTCTCATAAGCAATCGAATTTCACGGTATGGCCACATCCCGGAAGAGTCCAACCCAAATCCGATTCCCACAGTAACGTGACGGATCTGTACAAGATTTAACATGAAACATAATGACTCAAGATGATTACACGAGTTTGCACCAACTAACAAGGACCGCCATCTAAAGGTGTGAAATTCTCTGAATGTATGGAGTAAGTGTAGATGTGCTCTGTCTGTGTTACCACTTCTGATGAAAATAGATTTGCTTCGACAATTGTAAAAGATCACGACAGTTTTGGATCGTTATTAACGTTCAGGATAAATTCCGAACCATCGCTCTAATTGCAGAATATTTTGTTGCTACTATTGTAATCAATGGTAGCATAATAACTTTGTCATTCGAAATGAAACCATCCTTGTGCGAAATTACAATGTTGAACTCATGAATTGAACTGCTAAACTATGCACAAGCAACCAGCAATGAAGGTCAATTATTGTATTTGTGGTGTGCAAAAATTATCCTTTCGGAAAGTTCGGACGTTTTGTTGGATTTATTTTACGCTTTATTTATATTTTTTGTTTCAGATCCTCGTTCAAAACAGTTTCCACACCTCATCCAGCTTGATATGGAATGCCTGGGAGGCAAAGAAGGCTGGAGCCTGATGTGACCGCGTCCCCTCCTTCTGAAGACGAGTTCAAGAAAAATGAATGTCCCCTGGATCATTCATAGGCTTTTGGTATTTGTAAGGGAATATATTTATCTTATGTCATATATTTATATAAGACAGTTATTGATGTTACACTGATTCCTGAGAATAAAGTTATTTTAAAAAATCATTTTATAGCTTGAAACTCTAAAATGTTCATAAGAAGACAGATCCGATTTTCGCATACCGAAAATCATTCTTAGTCTTCTTGAAGATGAATATGACACTGAAGAAGACAGCACAGATACAGATGAAACTGATATCAATCTGGCACTTCTAAGAATTTTAAGGTCTTCTGTTGAAATGAATATTACGAGGATGGACTGAAAAGTTTTTCCTGTTGGTTAATATCCCTCTTATTTTATTTACAGAGATATCAGAATTTTAGCTGACCAGTCGTCCATTCCTTGTCTACAACGCCACGTAGTAGGAGTTGTTGCATCTACTCACGTAACCAGCAGTTGTGGCCAAGGTGGAGACTGATATGGACGTTCGGTTAAAGTAGATTACCGTAATCGAATTCCTGACTCCAAAGAGTTTCACCCGCTCAAATTTTTCGCGAATGCAAGCTGTGTACCATGAGGCCCGCGTGGACCAGAGTATCGCTCAAAGGTGGGCTAACGCATTCAGAGGAATATATATAAGCCATTCCTTGCTTACTGATAAGCCTTGTTCTGGAAGGCCAATAACTGCAGAATTTCTTCCCAAAGGTACCACTGTGAACGCGGAGCGGTACATCAAAACCCTAAAGAAGCTAAAGGCTTAACTGACATGTGTCATGCCTATCTTTGGAAACTATCTTTTTTTCGCTAAACCCCATACCAGCAAGTTGACCACAGACGCAATATTGAAGGTTGTGCACTCTGCCCTCGCACATGCCCAATACAGCCATGATCTTGCACCCAGTTTCTTTTGGGGTCTTTCATCAACTAAAGGAAAATATTAAGGGCACCCACTACTGATCAAATGAGAATGTCCAGCGTACTGTACGATCGTGGTGCTACTCTAAAGGCAAGGATTCCTACCGTGACGCCATGGAATAACCGATGCGCTGTTGGAAAAGTTCGTGCAAGTGAATAGTGATCATGGAAAGAAGTATTGTTCCAGAACTGAAGCCTAGATTGCAAGGTAGATATTATGTTTTATTTCATTATATTATGTTCACTATAACACGAGATATTAATCAAGAGACAAAATACACCTACCCATGCAATTATGAAGAAATTTCAAGATAAGAGGTTTCGAATGTTAACAGGAATGTCATATATTCCCTAAATTTAGCATGAATCATGAGATATTGTTCTTTACTGCTTTTGCCGTTGAAAAGTCTACGAGATATTTTCTGTTCATAGGTTGCTTGTTAAGTGTATTACAGAAAAACATACAAATATTTAGTTGTAAGGAAATTATTTAAATCCGATTAGAACTACTCTCTGAGCAAAACAATACGTTTATTGTAAAAAAAATAATAATAACGTTACTTAATTAACATGAACGTTAAAAATTAATGTTAGCTATTAATTGTAAAAATTAATAAAGCTAATTAATTATTGTAAGAATTAATTAAAAATTAACACCTTATTAATTTTTACAACAAACGTATTGTTTTGCTCAGAGAGTAATTTTAAATCGGATTTAAATCTACTAAAACAAAACTTGTACAATGGAAAGTATTAAAGAAAATATTTAATATAATTTCATATTCAAGAAATTTAGCTTTTTATATGAGTTACTTTGTACCCGTAACCTAACGCCTAGTGTCATATGCAAGTGACACCATGGTACTGGAATACTAAAGTACGAGCTTTCCAAAATTAAAGTAAATATGTATTCAAGAGACCCTAAATGAACACTTTTATTTGAAGAAAGCCTCTTTTAATCTTAAGAAATAAAGTTGTGAATATTGAAGGGTTAAAAGCACATATTCTAAAAGAAGTTTTAGAGTTCCTTTAGGAAGTTGCTGTTGTTATCCTAATTAATTTAGAGTCATAGTCCGTAAATAAGTTTATTTGGTATAAAGAAAACTTTCGAATGACACATGTATATGCATCATAACCAAAGTATTCCGTGAAAAAAATCTATGATTTTCCTGGAATTTTCATAAAGATAATTTCCCAACAACCTATTTTCAGACGCAGAGTGCAAGCACCTAAAAGAAAAAAAGAAAAGAAAAAAGAACGAAAAATAGCACATGTTCTTGCCTTGAAACTTTTCACTAATTCTTGAAATACACGTATTAGATAAGAAAATATTTTGTTTTTAATTCAACTATTAATGAAATGAAAATTGTTGAAGAATTACACTTTAGGAAGTTTTACCTTAAATTCATGGTTAATTTATCACAATCTCAAATTGTGTGGTAATTCTTATATATTTCGGAAATATTCTAGAAATATGTTGTTTAGAGATTCAGGAATTTCAAACGGAATAGCAGATACCTATAGGATATTACTTTTTCTGTCTCTTTTTGGTTGCAGTATGATAATAGGTACGATGATAGAAAATTTTGAAAAATATTACAATATTTTGAAGTATTAAAGAATATCTCTTAACAAGGCACTGATTCTACTTTATTCAAACGTCATTGTTTTCAGAATGAAGTAGGATTTCAAAGGATTCCACACACTCATGTGTTACGATACATTAATTCGAGAAAATGTGACGAAATTTTCCTTTTAAAAAGTTTTTTATTTTATTTAAGTCAACTATTGGGGCCCAAGAGTTAGATGTCCTTCTTAAAGTTCTACATGTTCTATAGTAGAATATATATATTGAAATTCATTGAAATTTGGTTTGTGTTTGTAAAGAAACAGACGTTTTCCGAGCAAGATGCCAGCTTTTGTATAGAATACGATTTTTGAGTGGGAGCCGGTAGGGGGAGATTAAATAAGAGTTTCCATATTTACATTCATGTTCGTTAAAATCTTGTTGGCATACTGTAGTTTCCAATTTTCTCATTTATTTCATTTTTCCTTCCGTTTTTTTTTCTAAAATTGAGAGATTAGTAAGTGTAGATGATATAAAACATTTTCTGTGTTAAAATGTTAGCAAAAGATATTTTAAAAAGACTAAAAGGTCTAAGCAAAAGCATTAAGCTTGATTACGTCTATCTTTGGCAATCGTTCTTTCGAGGAATTTTTATAGTAGTAAAAGGAAACACACATATTTACAGTAAAGGAAGTGACTAAAAGACGGAAGTAAACTTGTTGAATCTGTTGGGTTTGAACATAGTGTCTACACTATCAGCCAATATTAGCTTCTGTAACCAAGATTTCGTACGCAAATGTAGAAACAAACAAAAAAACAACTCCTTTCAAAGCCTCAAAGTGGCACACTATGGCTAGAAAAAGTAAATGTGTGGTTTAAATTAGAAAAGTTGTTTCAACGGTGTTTCCGTAAGTGAGTGAGTAGACTGAACGACAACAAATTTGTCAAGCATCAGGTCTCATTCCCTTTCCTTCCTTTTTTTTTTCTTCTTTTATTTGCACTTATTCTAGAATAGCAAAACACCTGTAACATTTTCATATTCGTAATACGAAAGTAACATCTGTTAAGTTTTTCCTCTTAATTCAATTCGCAGAGTACTATTCGTAGTTGCTCTTAAATACTTACTTCTTTCTTATTGTTCGCAGCAAACATATGCACTTCGAACTCAGGCAAACATACAAAGAAATAAACTGAGGCAAAGACAAATTGCAATCTTGTTGCCATGAATGAAATAGAAAAGTTTGTCACTATCATACAAGTGCATGGCAAATTATTGTAGCTGATCTCTTGCATTTTCCACCATGTTAAAAATATTTCTTGTTTCTTGTGATACGATACGAAGAAATGCAATCATACTCTCATTCGAATTTACATATACACTTACCTTCTGTAACTGTAACTCATACAAACACTATTTTCGGTATACTTGGTAGTCTTGCTGACTTTTGTCGCCACTATCTTTAACTAAGAAAACGATAAGTTACATACGTTCAATGTAGTGCTACTTGTAGATTGACACTGGGAATAGAGAGTTTTAAACAGTTACATACTGTATGTAGAAAGAAAAGGGAACAGAAGAGAAATGTGACAGAGGAATTTGTTACTATATTAAGCTCAGATCGCTGGGTTAAAGTAAGATAACTGTGGAAATTAGATTTAGAGAAAGAAAATAAAGGATTTCCAACTAATCCTTATGTTTAGCATTCAGATTCGTATCCCTGTTCCTCCCCACTCTGCTGTCTCTTTGGTAATGGGAAATGTTCGTAAATCAGTAAATTAGTAAGTACAATAAGTGTACCAATTATGAGTCCAGTATCTAATATCAGGCCCCAGCCTAATGCAGTGAGTAGCAGCTGTAACCGAGTAGTATGCGGTAGAACTATTGTGTTATGAGGTATTCTCGCTTTCGTGATGCTATTTCCACTAGTGATCAGTGCAAGAAGAATATGTGCGTAGGACATATTTAATGTGCGTAGCAAGCGTGCAGTATTTTCCTAACTATAGCTTTAAAAGCAACATGCTGTGTTAAGGTAAGTGTTTAAATTTTGCTTACTGGATAGTTCTTGTTGTAAAAACATGTGACTCAAAAGTTGAATCTTTCAATGCATTTGCATTGTTTTGTTTCTTTGTACAGAAGTGATGGAAGCTTATGCTCCTAATATGACTACATACGATGTCTAATGTAAGACCCTACAGGGTTAAGGTCTCATATAAGGAACACATTTTGTGTATATGCAAAACATGCTCAGGAACGAAACGGCAGATTACGTTCATGCTTGTAGCATAAGAACATCGAATTTTGAAATAAATGTATGTTGTAAAGGAATGTATTTTTTTACAGCTTAGAGAATATGGGGAAATACTAAACACAAATCATTAAAAGTGTCGGGTGCTAAGTTACATATAAGAACAGAATACGTAGAATACGTAGACCTAGTGTACCTATGTCTAGGGTGATTTCTGAAATTTATATAAACGAATCATCGTATGGCAGAGTTCATTCTTTAAAAGAATGTTTAATGTGTTTTAAAGACACTGCCACATGTCTAGGCCTACTGTTTTGTGATAGCAGCGATGACAAATTTCCTACTTCACTTCCTCCTGAATCGGTCACTGATTCAATCTCCTTCTGTGACAATTCTAGTGAAGATATTAACAAAGAAGGTGCAGATAATGCCAACTTCAAATGCTTAATTTGTTCTCGTTCCTACCCCCAGGACTACAATGAGGAACAATGGACAAGATGCTATTCTGCAGTCGCTGGGCACATAATGACTGAGGTGCTGCAGATATTCATTTCATCTGTCCATCATGCCAGACAGAAGAACGATTGTCCAAATAGCCGGTACCTGTAGGAGTATGATATTAGGAACCATTTTTCTCTTTAAAAATATTTTTAAGTATTTTAAATTAAGAGAAAATGTAAAGACGAAAATCGTTTATATTTTTAAAATTAAAAATGCTTTAAATACTGAATATTTCCTCTGTTTTGAGTATTGAGTTCATTCCACATTTTGGAGAGAAAGACTATCAGAAAAAGTGGTCTCATAGTCCATACACTTATCCTGTTATTGAGTGCACCAGAGGACGCCAATATTAGTAAGGATAAAGACGTGAAAATATAATCCAAATGAATGACGAAACATGTAACAATTTCGGCATTTCATTTCCATCTGAGATAGGCAGGCATTTTATCTTAGTATATGGCTTCTCTATAGTCAGTAATATAGGACTTACGTAGACATTAGGATTATCAAATGTGTAATGTACATGATGAAATCGAAGTCGTTGAAAGACTTCTCGATTTTCTTTAGACTTCCATTTCAATCAAAGATGGGCATGCAGCTAAATACATGTCTTTTTTTTTTTTTTTTTTTTGTAGTCAATAACTCTGGTTCAAGGATATTCGTCAGCATCGTTAGATGCCCAAAGTATACGCAGATCTCCTTAAAATGTTTTAAAGTGTTCTGCAAATACAATATGTAGTTAGTTATCTGTCTCTCTAGTACAAATTTGCCAAGAACTTAAAAACGATCTACATTTACGCGTTGTTCCTGAGGAACTTATCCGAATATTATGTTCATTTATGTCAACGGTACTGGTTTTGCTATGCTACGTAAACTCAGTTTGCAATATTGTATGGCCGAACGAAACAGCAAACGATATGTTCATTCGTCATTGCTGGCACAAATACTACTTTTCCTTTCTTTCTCTTTTCGTGCTGGCTTGCTTCTTTGCGTTCTGTGCAGAATGTCTCAGTTTGAACTCGAAAAGAAAATCACTTGCAATTGAGTGTTATTCACGGTTCACTTTCACAAGACCTTGTTTAACAACACACTGCCTTGTGATTGTCTTGGTATGCCAGCCTGTTTGCCGAATGTTGTAAGTTTATATCAGACGTGTTCATTCCTGCTTTACTAATGTGAGTTCAGCACTAGATGTAAAGCTAGGATTCGTATTATATACAAATTACCAATAAGGTTAATGCGATAAAAATTAAATCTTTCAGTCTAACGTCACACGAGGGGGCTGGGGATCAAACCAGGAACACCCCTTACCAGAGGTAAGCGCTCTACCACCGATAACTATGAGTAACAAGCCACATGACCATGTAATAAACGGTGCACTGTTGCTTTAATGAAGATGAGCGACTAGAGATATAAGCAGAACAACCATAATCTAGCTTGGACCATGTTATACTGACGTATAGACAAACAGCACCAAACATGCAGTGCTAGAAAGTATGGAGTAACTTTATAGAACAAATAACTTTGTTTAGAAAAAGTAATTGGGTTGAGTTGATCATGAGTTTAACGTCTCTCTCAGCATCGAGGCTATATGAGACGGGACCTACTGATTAACGTGGAATCCGAACCACGTGAGCTCCCGCCGGGAATCGAACCCGGGAAAAAAGTAATGTGCAATGTTCATGTTAAACAACGTTCAAAAATCAGACCCAATAAACAACCTCTAGAGAGAAACAGAATTTGAGCGCCGTCCAGATACAGGCCCAGGTAGAATAGACAAGTGTGTTAACGGCAAAACTGTACACATCAAGCTTTCTGGTCTGCCTCGTGCAACCACCAAACAAGACGATATAAAATTGATTGGCTATGTCAAAAAAATGTCGTTATGATAACTAAAACAATAACAAATAAGATTGTAAACTATATAGCAATCGAAAATACCAATGATAATTTCAGAGGATGGCCCGGGGAAATTTCCGACCTTCCAGATCTATTAAATTTTCCACAAGCAAATCCCCGAATGTGCTCAACAAGCGATAGTAATGTTTTCGCAGTGTTATTTTAACGTCCTCTGTCTATTGAAATAACTCCCTTCCCCAAGGAGGGAATCCTCACTGATTGGAACTCAAATGTAATATTGAACAACGTCATTTTTGAAATTGTAACTCCAAAGAAGACGTGTGAGTGAAACGAAACTTATGTCGCAGATTTGTTATCTGACTACATAGGCTATATACGAGTCGTAGAAGTGATTACAATTTCGGAAACTTAAACTGTATCCTTGACTAATTAAATTAAATTTTCATGTGCTGTAATCAAGCATTTTGGCATAGAACCAAACAAATATTCATTAGTGTTTTCTTGAGGAATCGCCCGCCGTGCCATTTCTGTACGATTTCACAAGATATCGACACTAACTGCTGGAGTAGAGCGGCAAACAAATTGGCGACCAATCATCCCACAGAAGTTTGATGGGCGGTAGATGAGACAAACGTCCAGGCTAGGGTAACAGGTGTATCGTCGTTCCTTAAAGAAATATAGCACATTTTACGATACAAGTGGCCGTACTGCCTCTCTCAAATGTAACATTCAGAGTTGACTGAATAAAAGAGCATAGCATCAGACTCTAGAACTAGTGTGATTCAACAGACACCGGTGAGTTTACCCACAGCGCATAACAGCCGAGATGGTGTATTGCGTCCACTAGCATGACCCCACAATCACTTCCGTCGTTCGGCCTCTATGAAGATAGAAGATTACACTTGCATTCATAGCATCTTCGACGTAGTCATTTCCGACTCGAAATTGTATGACAAAAAAGTGCGGTTTAACACCCTGAGAAAAGCAGAGAGAAACACAATGAGGAAAGGAGGAGTAGGATGCAGAAGAGCAAGTGTCGGAAGTGAGCACGCAGTCATGGAGTAGCATTCCTGCAAAACTATCGACTACGCTAACAATGTTTTTGTTTCCCTGTCATTGCTGCCAGTTTCTTCTTCTTAAATCAAGCATGGAGGAAGCAAACTCCGACACCAAAATGCATTCAGCTGAAAATGACTGGCCTAACACGTACACATCCATCGCTATAGGTTGCAATGGAATTTCTCCTAAAAATACAACCGTATGTCCTCAGTACGTTGAACACTGTGTTCATGTTATTACTGTAGCTAGAGTCTAGGATTGCTTTCGAGACAAAAGTCAGTCTGACTTATTTCGAGATGATGTTGTGGTGCTGCCTTGTCTCGCAAAGTATCTTTTCTCTCGTCTCGTGAACAACGCTACTTGAGACATTTGTGGTTATAGGTCAATGGAATCCGAGGCATGCATGTCGCTAGTTCATCTATGACGATGGTATTATCCTTCTGCACTACTGTTCGAAATCGTTGAGCATACGAGCACAAGTATTCGCACGTCTATCAATGCTCTACATCTGTCAAGTCATTCAATGCTCCGCGACGACAACACATTTCACTTAGACATTCTTCATGTGATTCAACGCGGTTGATTTTAATTAGTCTATAAATAATGGCGGGACGAACAGCATAACGTTTCTGTTCACCCAGTGGATCCAATTTTAAGGTCATTTTTGATGATTTTGTCAATTAAGATACAGTAGTTGACATTTTTACTGTGTTTATCATGTTGAATTAGATACAGCTGAAACTGACATAATTCTTGTTATGGTTTGATTTAAAGTGCAAACGTAATGACACATTATGTTATTTATCCAACAACAAAAACCGTAACATGTTTTCGCCGTAAATCTCTTCTAATATAATAACGGTTTGAAATGCAATGAAAATGAAATTCAGTTTGTTTAGAGTTCCATTTTTTTTTTAAATCCTATATCAGAGTATACTACGACGGTAATCGAATCTGGAACCATACGTTGGGTAAAACATATCAAATTAATCTCTCAGCTTCTTAGTCCTCTGAAACAAAGCCTTCCTTCAATTTCTGTACTTTCTTTGTTATCGTTCCCTTCACCGTTAAAAGTTACAAACTAGCTAGTCAGATCCATTGAAGTTTGCAAATAAAGAAGAGACTAATGTGCTACAGCCTCTTCCATAAGAAAGTACAGACAAAGTACAGACAGACAAGTAAAAGACAAACTGTGATTTAAGTTCATAGCAGAAATAAATAAATCGATAATTGCAATTTTCTGCCTACCTGTAAAATATAGTTCTCAATTTCTACATTTGAATTAGTTTCTTTGTTATTAATTTTATAATCCCTTTGATAAAGTTCTAAAAAAATCAGTTCATTCACTTCAGCATAGAGTATAATAAACTGAAGCAAGAATATTGCAAAAAAAAAAAAAAATCAGTACAGTTACATTGACAGTGCAATAACGTATATAATGGTACGGATACTGTCTTCGTAAATGACAGAAACATAAACAAACGGAATCCAACAACGGTCGAGAAATTTATGCAGACATAGCATCTGATGTAAGCTCTGTTATAGGTAGGGAGATATACATGTCTCTCTGCTATTGGCATCGTTGCTAATGGGAACCACGTTCAAGGGGTGGATCTCTTCTGCCACTACACAGCAGGGTAAAACTACTAAATACATTGATTTGTGAAGATAAATTAGGCTATGAGATGTAGTTGTTCAACGCATGAGGAAATACCTTGGGGGAAAATTTAAGTCAACAGAACGAAAGTGTCTAGCATTCAGAAGCTGGAAAGTGTTATGGTTGCGTTTTATGAAACACAAAAGGATAACATATATGTTTAAACTAATTGCAACGATTTATAACGTAAGTCCTTAATATGGTAAAAATCTGTAATAACATTTCTATAAAAGCACATCAAATGTATTTTTTATTCATTCTTTATTAAATTTTGTCATATACATAAGAAAGAAAGCCTCGCTTTTCGTAGTTAAAAACTCGTTTTCAAAGACTGGAGAATTGCTATCTTGAAACAGAGCAAGTATTCTCTTATTTACTTTGTTGCTGATGTATACTAGATTATATTTAATCATCAAAACACAACAAATACAGAGAAATAATTCTCACTCCAATCATAGTAAAAACTGGATGAAAAAACAAGCTAAATTTTAATAACTATATCGTAGTTTCTTTCTCAGTCTATCAAATGCATATCCATATATTTTATTCAAATTGACCACAAAATGATATGATATAAATACAGCAACTTCTTGATTCTAGAGCTTTATTTCTAAAAGATTAAATTCTTGCCCTTGTACACTCATGTCCAAAACTATTGTCGCATGTCTACAAATATGTTGTTGTAGGAATTTAATTTGATAACGAATTCTCCCTTGATTTCTTGTAATGTTAGTATGTGTATAACATTATAAGAAATTCGGGAAGACATGTATGTGGCAAATTTCATGCCAAAAGAGTAGTAAATAAGAACAATAAAACGTATCTAAAACTTTCTTGTGGATTTAGCAAACATTTTGTTTTATTCATTCTAATTTTCGTATTTATAGTTCTTTTCCTATTAAATTTACCGTAAATATACATTTCCCGATTATACACATAGTATCAATATTAAAAGTACCGTGCAAGATCACTATCAAATTATATTCTTACAAAAATACAGTTACAGATATGCGACAATCGTTTTGGACATAAGTGCACATAAGAAGGAAGATATGATAATCTATTGGCTTAATACCCTACTTTATTGAAAATAAGTTTGATTTTTTGTGAGTGTTATTTTATTGTTACTAATAATTTAGAGTAGTTTATTTCAAAACTATCATTATTTGAAAAAATATGGTATCGTTAATTCACTTTGATAAACAAGTTTTCGTCTCTATATTTATATACTGTATTTCCCGAAGAAAGGGCGAACCTAAGAGTGGGCTATTTCGTGTAATGTATGCAGTAATACACGCGGATAGATCAAGTGACTTTTGTTTCATAGTGTGAAACTACGGTAGACTTTCCAACTATTGGAATTCAGTACCCAAACTTCAAATAGTACACCCATAAGTTGCAATAGAGGAATAAAATCAAAGATACAGCCTGCTCCTCGTACGCTGAATTCATATCAGAAACCCATTACTCACTCCGCATTACTATGACTTAATGTGGCAATAAAGATTGAAATGGAAATCGTTAATTTGAACTATTTACGGTTTGAATAGATTGTCAAGGGAGGAGACAGAACCTGTTCTCCGGAATCTAATTCAATTACAAAAACAGAATCTCGATATCCCTCACCATTTTCTTTCCCTACAGAAATCAGTAGCTATACCAGAAGTAGTAGTAAATGTCAACTACTTCCGGTTTTGGTAAAGTGTTGTGGGCTGTTGTGGTATGTTCTCTTGACACCTTTGAACCGTTTGCAGGAAGCCGCTTGTTTCTATCTAATATCATTTTATTGCAGGGCGATGAATGTTGATACCGGAAATGGTTTATTTTATTAAAGGGTTAACGGAAAATATAGAACCCTTTCTTGGGGCACTGAGTCAATCGCAAAAAAAAAAATAAAAAAAAAATAAACGAAAATCAGTTTGGAACCGGAACTAGTACTAAATTTATTAGTAATATGAAATTCCGCTGAGCATTAAGTCAAATTATCACTCAGAACTGTCGAGCAACTGTGGTGCAAATAACGGAGGAACTCTAGTAGTATCTCCCACGGCTTACGTTGACAATCACAGTCCACCGCAAGTTGCATGAAATGACACATGGGATCAGGGTGCACAGACAAAACAACTAATAATGATCATAACGTTTTAACACGGCCCTAAAGATGCCACAAACATGCCAAATGCGCTGGCGGTAACTGGAAACGTGTGATGTGGTCGGTTGAGTCAACGCCCAGCTTATTTCAAAGCATATGTTTGAAGCATATAAGCATACCCTGTTTATATGTAGCGGATGCCCAAAGAATCTTATGATCTAAAGTGTTTCTGCCTAACCGTGAAACATGGTAGTGGCTTTGTGATACTGCGAACTGCAACATTATGGTTTACAGTCGGTCCTGTGCAGACACTTGGACCATGTATGTACACGAGTAAAAGTGCATTCACACTTCCATTTTTCATATCCTGCAACATTATGCAACCAACAATACTGTTGAACTTCGCTGGTTCAAAACAACGTAAGGCGTTCTACAAGTGCAATAGTTTGTTCGAAACATGTCAGTGTAGCAAACAGCAAATATATATATATATATATATATATATATATATATATATATATATATATATATATATATGCATGTCTCTGCGACGAAAACAAATCAGGTAGAATACACCGTTTAGTATCTACAGAGCGATTGATATCATGAGAAAGTCACAAAGAGATCTTATGCTTAGACATACCAAGGAAAATCAATGTTAGTGAAACATTATTTTTATTTTAGAGATTACAGTAGTTTGTAAAATCTCTGAATCTTTTACATTATTCGTTTCAACGTTACTTTCACTTTTGTTAGTTATATTAGTTTTAATATCTCTACTAAAACGTTATGAAAAAAACATCAGGTCGAGGTGTTTTATTCCATCATTGTTTTGCGAGAATATTTTTATCAGCAAAACCGTTGTTTTTCATTTTTTAAGTGCATTATTATTATTATTATTATTATTATTATTATTATTATTATTATTATTATTAATTTACACATACTTGGAATACTTTCGTGAGACTTCGTGCTAGTAACATCGTCTCACGCTCGCTGACCGTTTCTGGTGTAACAAACGACAAGTCACGAAATTAGTTTGTGTATTGTGTTAATATCCTAGTGATATTTTTAAATTTTTCTTAGTGTTTTGGATCTGAATATATTTTTTATCTTTTCGAAGTGATTTTTGTGGTCGTTGTACGACGAAAATTCAACAGGAGTTGCTTACGTGAGAATACATTAGTATCAATTTTGGTCAAATAAGCCACAAGTCTACTTCAATTTTTATACATGAATGGATACGAAACATATTCAAATTAACAATTGATCAAATCCATACCATAGAACTGGAATACATAAGGAAACAACTGTATATTAAGCTAGCCAACAAGGTGCTGTGTGAACAAATTCTCTCTTCAACTAATGGTGAAGTCAAATGCACCGATAGTGATAAGGAACATTTACTTTCTACTGATCTCGCTGATAACAGTTTTAAGTCGTTAAAGTGTCTTTGTGCCCCGTGGAACTTAGTAATCAACAGTTAACACGAGTTTTTTCTCAGTATGATGAAATACAGTCAATCCTAGACTAACAGTATTCTGCGCACCATTTGTATGTCATCCGTACTGGACGAAAATTAATTAAAATGAAGGTTAAACAAAATATTCCTTCATTTATTACAGTGTGTGGTCTACGGCTATTTTGTAGTTACTCAGGAAAAATCCAAACTTGTGCGTTGTGCAATTAACAGTACCATTTTCTTTATGAGTGCCCCCGCAAAAAAGGTCGGCAATTCAAACTTAATCCGCAAGTTCGAAGTTTCCAAACACCACCGCTTTGTATATCTCATAATTTTCCGTATGAAACAGATTCTTTGCACACTGATAAATACACGGAGTTTCCTCTCCTTACTTCTGCACGCCCTGGTGCTTCTTCAAGCCATTATGTTGCAGTAGTTGGAACATCCCACGATCCTGACATTCGCCCCGACCCACCTATGGAAGGAGTTCGTTCTACTGATCCGGAAGTTCTTGCCCCTCTGGAATCTACTACAGTGCACCATCTAATCCTGATCCCAAGGCCCAGGAAATTATCCAGGAGGGACAACTTGCTCAGATAGGTGACTAACCGTCAGTTCAGGATTTAAAAGTTGATCCGAGTGCTCCCATGGACCATGATAATCAATCTGACGTGCATTTGCTAGCAGACTCAAACATCACCTTTGACAGGAAAATACTACCACATACCAGTGACTCTGTCAGTGAATCTGATCTAAGTGCCCCTGTATACGAAAAACGTAAACATTCCAAGCTAAAAGCAAATGTTAGTGTAGTTTCAAGAAATTCTAAAGAAGGACGTGCTTCAGATGTTACCCAAGTTTCAGGTGCACGAACCTGGGCCACTTTGAAAAAGTTGAAAACTGGTACCTCCGTTGGGGACGACTTATAATTATCTTCCTTGTTATATTGTGGTCTCTTTTTCAGCCATGTATGCAGGGTTTACTATTTCGCTTCACTCTATTTTGTATCTGTTTATCTTTATGTATAGTTTTAGTTTTGCCACCATTAACTTAAATGAATTAACATCTTCTGTTAAACAACAAGCATTAAGAAAGTTTATTTACAAAGCGGATAGTGATGTATTGTTTGCTCAAGAAATGGCCCTTCAAGAATATGGTTATCTTTCAAATCATACATGCTATTCTTGTTTTATGGAGAATGGGCTAGGTACAGCTATCATCTTTCGTAGTGATCTAGAGTTTGAGACCGTTACTGATCACCCAAATGAACGAATCGCCGTTGAGATGTTTCACTACATCAAATTATGTAATATTTACGTCCTGTCTGGTTCTCACAAAAAGCGAGAGAGACAGGACTTCTTCAACACTGATCTTGCAAGGCTTTATTTAATGGTACCACCCTTGTATATTAGGTATATATTATAATTCCGTTTTACAGATTATTGACCAGACTCCAAACTTTAACTTCTCTCCTGAACTCCAGCAAATAGTAGACTCATATAATCTAGTTGATTTGTGGCGTCACTTTCGACCCACTGACTCAGGTCACTCATTGCATACGCCAAAATCATCCAGTCGCTTGGACCGTTTTTACATAAGTTGCTCACTGGTTGCACAAGAACCAGATGTTACCTTCGAGCCTATAGGTTTTAGCGGTCACTATGTTCTTATTATGAGAATAACCCTACCAGTGTCAAAATTTTTGAGAAGTAGTCCCCTTTGGTATTTTAACACTTCTATACTTATGGACCCTGAATATCAGCTTTTAATTGGAGAGGAATGGAGGATCTTGTTTCCGTTAATATCACGCTATCAGGGCAAACTTATGTATTTTTGGGACACGCGAGTTAAACCTAGATTTCGATCCATCAGTAAGCAATATTGTATCCAAAAGAACCAAGCATATAATACTCAATACAACTACTACTCACGCTTACTCAAAGAATTCATGCAAGAACAGATGCTAGGACGTCTGGTCCAACCTGAAATACAATAAATCAAAGTCCATCTATTGTCATTACATAAATAACGATTTTTTTGTCCGAAGCAAAATTGTCCCAGCCGATGGCACGGAGCAGGCTAGAATTGTACAAATTAAAAAAGAACGACTCAGAGGCTAACAAAAGTTGATTTCGTCCATTAAGGGCAAGGATGGCCAAAGATATAAAGGTTTGCAGGAACTTCTCCAATTTGTTCAGAATTATAAAAACTATATTCTGAGTCTAAGGGTAAAAAACTGTATCAGGTAATGAATGTGGTTGAATCTCTTTTGGACTTTATTCCTTCAATCCTAGATGTTAATGCTCAAGAGTATTTAAACTGTCTCTTTACCATCGATGAAGTTGAGACCTCCATTAGATTAGGCAAACGTTGTAAATCTACTGCAATTGACTCTTTTCCATTAGAATTTTATCTTAGTTTCATTGATATTCTTGCCTCCTTTCTCACGGATCTCTTGAAAGAATATCGAGAAAATTTTACTTTAGGGAAATCTCTCTCTACGGGTATTACTGTTTTAATACCTAAAAATCCTAACTGTACGTCTATTGATAATTATCGCCCGGTCAGTCTTTTATGTGCTGACTTAAAAATCTTAACCCCATGTCTAGCGCTTCGTATGAATAATTGTATGGAAGATTTACTTAGTTCATGTCAATACGGTCATGAACGCCATGCGTTACTCTATGAAGCTTTAGCTAACGTAAGAGATTTTATAACCTATCCTGAGACTGCCTCCCCCACCTCTGTGGCCATTTTGTCCACGGATTTCTCACAAGCTTTTGGTAGGGTTTCGCACGACTATCTCTTTAAGGTAGTGTATGTATATATGTTCTAGGACACTTTTTCCCCTTCACCCCTAACTGCCAAATAATTATGAATCCACCACTGACCATAGTACTTTAACAAAGAATAGCACAAAGTAGATTGAGTAGACGCATAGGGCTTTTATGACATTTAAAATCATCTAAAAACTCTATAACATAAACCAATTTTCAAAGTAAAAAGCAGCAAAAACAGGTGGACCTGAGAGAACTTACGCCTTTCTCTTATTTGTTTGTTTGGTTTTGCTTTTGGCTGCCCCTCAGGCTCCTTTTTCTGTTTGTTTCTCTTTTTGCTGCTGCTTCTCTTGTGCCTCCGTTTTGCTTTCCCGACTAGCGCTAGTCTCCATTCACGTCAACTCACTCTGATCTGGTTGGCTTGTACAGGAGAGAGTGAAAAATCCTTCTTCCGGCTTGGAGGCGATTCGAACCTGCGACGACCACGCCGATAACTACTCACAGTTGGCCAGACAATGAGCGAGCACGCTCGGCTAACAAGTACTCAAAAAATCAAGTGAAAATCGGTCCTTATATATGAACAAATACTTATACAAGCAACGCCATCTATTAGCAAAGTAATAAACTAAATGATATGCAACACCATCTATTGAGTAACTGAGCAACTGCTTGAATATGTTCACCTAGTCGGCAAATTTAAAACGAAAAATATGAAAATTATGGATAGCTTGGCTCCTATAATAGAGGGCTGATATTTAATTTTTGGCAATTAGTGTTTGGCTGACCCACAGGTGTTGCCAACCTATAAAATTAAAAATTACTAAATATAGTAACAAATTTCCTCCTGTTTGCAACACTGCAAATAATAAAAATTCAGATATTTGAAAATAAAAAATACTAGCATAATATACATAAAACTCTAAAGACTTTTTTAAAGAATTACATTTTCCGGAAAACTCAAAGATAAACCCGTAAAAGTTCCGGAAATTTTGAATTAGTTGTATCTCCGTTGTTTATTAACCGATTTTAAAAATTCAAACGACAATCAATAGAGAAGTAAATTCACTATTTTTGAATGTCTTGTAGGTTGCATAACTCTAAGGATATTATTACAAAAGCTCAAGTAACTCCCTTATTTATATATGTATCCTTAAAATTCAAATGGTATTGCGTTCTGTATGTCTAAAGGTCTTAGTTTTATAGCTTTATAACCATAAAACTCTTAAAAATTAATTAATTGTAATTTGAAACATACTTAAAATTACAAATTTGGGTACTGGTAATGAAAGCTTCTGCTAACTTCGTTCTCTATGGGAAACAATGATTTTTTAAACTCAATCTATTGGTCATAGTTCAAGCTGAATAAACAAACATTAATTTCGCAGACGACTTCTGTGCTTTCTTGAACATTCTTAATGATTACATTGAAATTATTAGTAAGAATAAATTTCTTTTGGGGCTCCATACTAACCACTCAATTTTTTACTTCAGAATTTTTTAAAATCATTTTTGTTATTTTTTGAATTCATTTCTAAAGTAAAACTGATGTATTTAAAAACCATTATCTAAATCTTTCAAACCTTCATACTTAACAAACAACATTTTTTCATGTCTTTTGACACTTGTTCAGTATCATCATTATATCTTTGTGGTAATAACGTCTTATACTTCTCATCTAAATGTACTAAAACTCTTTGACCATAACGTTGTTTGAATTAATTTCCATAATGTTATCTCGTACGGTTTACCTTTTTCTAACTCATCTATGCGAAGGAATCTCAAAGCTTTAATGTCATTTTTTTATTCAAATAATTAGACATAGCTTATTTATTATTAGGAAAATGTTTATGAAAATTTCATAAAACCGTTTCCCATTTAAAATTTACATACAGAACTCAACAGTTGGATAATTATCTTTTAGACCAATGTATTTAATTCTTAATCCATCTTTAATGATCTGATCAATCGTTTTATCTGTTAAGTGTTTTGCAAATCTAGGTGGAAGAAAGACCTTAAACTCTTCGCATTCAACTAAAATGCTCTTTCCAAACTTAGTTTTAATCTTTTCCATTTTCACAATCTTATACTCTGTATCTAATTCTAATTCTCTTAATCCAATAACTTGTTTTTGCTCTAGACTTCCAAGTTTATTTAAAAGCTCAATATGACTCGCCATTGTATTTATTATATAGAAAATCAATGATCACTCTTCAATTTTTACTTTTAACAGAAAACTTTTTAATCATTTTTGCTAATTTTAAGATAACGTTTATGGAAAACCTCCATAAACATTGCAAAAATACATTTAACTATCTAAAACTCTTCTACTACTTTCTCATTCTTAGTGTCATATGTAAAGTTCTTTTGTCCAAATAAAATCGCACAACATATAGTATTACCAGCCACAGCTTCTGCAAAGTCTACTACAATCTTTGTTTGTTCTCTCATTTTCCGATACATTTTTCCTCTTACTACAATTAATCACATACATTGGTCTATTATCTATAAACTCTTTAGGATTATTGTACATTTCGGTATTACCACATGTTATTCTCTTAAATGCAGTATAATCATCATTCATTTTAAATAATCCTTGTAAGCAATATCTAAGTTTCTTGATTATTTTGGAAACGCCTCATTCCTTCCATTCTTAAGATAGATATTCTTTACCTTACAATGATCGAACTTACTTGCATCTGCTGTTTGTTTGCCACTTCTATCAGTTTGGAACATCACAACTACGAAATCAGGCGTATCAAATAGTCTAGAATTAAATTGAGTAGTAACATCGAACTCCAAGAAAGAACCTACGACAGTCTTCTGAACACACTGATAAGTATGGAATGAAAACATGATTTTAGGTTCTTTAAGAATATTCAACTTTAACTTGTTTTCGTAATTAGATTCGTATTCAATAATAGGCATTCTTATCTCCATATTCTTTATTGTTATTTTTCCATCGTGACGAGCTGTTGCACCTGCTCCTGTTCCAGTCCATTTGTACAAGACGTCGTTATTGTTGTTAGCTTTTGTAAATGTTATTCTCAATCCACCTTTCCACATATCCTCTTTATAATCACTTAAAAAGCCTGAAATTAATCTTAATGGATACAAAACGCTAAATTCCTTTCGTAGACCAAGTTTATCATCTGTTTCAAATCCTGCTTGTTTTAGATATTCAACTTCTGGTTTGGAAATCTTTAATGTTCCAATAGCTGTAGATGTTATTCCAGGTAGTTCAATTTCATCTGTAACAACTCCATGCTTTCTAACCTCAATTTGAGAAAAGAAGAATGGTAAGAAGTTATCTAAAAGTTTTATAGTATCATTTGCACCAAATGTTCCTTCAGCTGATGCGCCAATAACTTCAAAAGTCATATGACAATCTGCTTTGTGTGGATGTATAAACCCACCCCCCACATCGAAACCAAACTCAATATCTTTGTTAGCTTCATTCAAATTATTAAATTTTCTTGTGTTAGGTTTAAAACTCTGTATCTCGTATCTCTTAATACTATCCATTTACTATAAAGAAAATCTTGAAACGCTTTTATGGAATCTACCCATAAAAGAATTATACATAATAACATTTAAAAACTTATAATACCCATCCTAACTTAACCTTAGCATTCATAGTAGTACCAACTCCAAAAGCAGCTAATCGTTCACCAATTGATGCATCACTACTATATGCTCTTTTCCATGCTTTAGTTTCTAGTGCCTTATCTGCAATATGCCTAGACCCTGTATTTTTATTGTCTCTGTTGTATATATCATATTCTTTACAAGCCTCATCTAATGGGTTAATACCTTTATCACCGCTTTCTAATCTTTCTTGAAGCTTAGTGCCCGGACCACAATACGAAAATCCTGGAATATGTAATTCAAACGGTATTTCATTAATTAAGTCATTTACTAATCCTTTTCGAAGCTTCTCATCATTCCAGTATTGTGGTGGTAATGTATTTAAGATCTTAATCAAATAACCTATACCTTTCGGATCATTTGGAATAAATTGCGAAAGCCTATTATTAATCATACTCACTATACCTACTTTCTCATTATAAAAGTTATTATTAGCAGCCTTTTCTTCTCCATCTATAACTATTAACCGATCAAGTAACTTTCTCACATCATCCATCCATATATATTCTTTAGGTAATTCGTTGTATATATTTATTCCTTTCCCAGACTTTGGTGTTTTTTTTCTTGTTGGTGTTGGAGGTAAATATGGTTCAATATAATCATCCCAAATAGGCTTGATAATATTAATGTACTTAGAATCTCTATTAGATGCTACTTTTTTATCTTGATTATATTTTTGGAAGGTAGCATCTGATTCTATTATTATTTCCTTGTACTGTTCAAAATCATCATAATCATAATCTGCAATGGTTTTATTAGTATTCATCGTTAACAATTCCCATAGAACTTCTGTTCCTTTATAAGTTTTACCATTACTTATCAAATCATCACCACTCACTTTAACTTCAGAATTTCCTATCTTATTTATTACTCTTTAATCTTCTTCAACAGCTCTTATTCCAAATACACTATCATTTCTTCTACTATAATATTTTGTTGCAATTTTACCAAATGATTGTGCTGTTGTTAAAGGCTCTACTTCTTCGGCTTTGTCTTTGTTTCTCATTTGTTTTATTTCTCCTGTTATAGGTGTATCACTACTACTTGGAGGACTATCACAAGTTACTTTTAGGTGTTTCTAGTAGACTAGGATCTATTGAAGCCGTCTTATGTACAGCTGGAACAAGTTCAGTTATTAGATTTTTATTTTGTTTTGCTACTTCTTTGATCTCACTTCCTAAATTTTGGATACCGTTAATTACAGGTTGTTGTGTCTTAAATTTATCGTATATACCTGCTCTTTCTTTCTTCCAAGATTTGAAGCCCTTTATCAAGAACTCCTTTAACTTATTATTCTTATTAATATCTTTCTCATCCATTTATTATATAGAAAACGAACAAACGTCAAAAAACGTGAAAAACGTCAAACGTTTATGAAGTATTTTATCTTGTTCCTATACTTACCATTGTTTACCTTCCTTGTCATATCAATTACTATAAAACCATAATCTTCTTGCCAACATTTTGAACATATCCCTTTAAATTTATCATAAGGCATATCTCCTCCAACAAACTCGTTATACACATGTTTAAGATTAGTATCATCTTGTCTAAATACGCATAGCAAGTTAACGTTATCTCTTATAAGCTGTTTAGGTACTTTTGAATATGTCTGTGCAAGATAGAAACAGTCTAAATGTCTGTCTAACTCTCGTAAAGTAATTTCTAACAGTATCTTGATTCTCTAAAATGTAATTATCAAACACAACGACAGAGTATTTTTCACATTCATCAATAGGTACAATACAGTCATTACTGCATAAGAACGTTGATATTTGCTTCTTGAACTTTAGTTCTGCTTTTTCAAATCGTTCTTTTAATTGTTCATACTTTGGCTGATTCATGCTTTTCGAATATGTGTAGAACTAATTATTGTTTAACCAACCTGGTTGTAATAAGAAGTTAAATAAGAGAAAAGTCCTACCACAACCAGATAGACCCACAATAAGACATCGAATATCATCAGGTATAAGTTCTCCATTTCTTTTCTTAGCTGTTGTTTCTTTTATCATCTCTTTTACATCCCAATTAATAGTTTTCTTACCTATTTATTATAGAGAAAATTTTGATTCAGACCCGATAAATCGTTAGGTTCTTATATTATAAGTTAAGCCCTGGATACCAGCACCTTTTATGATCTTGTATCTTTAAGTTGTTCTCTGATCTTATGCAACGTATTTTTTATATATTCTTCATCCATTTCGCCATTTAATGTTATCATCTCTAACTGTTCTTTAAATGAGTTGATACAAGTGACTTTGGTTCTATATTCATCTTTTCTTTTGATTATGTTTAACTTAGAAGACAAACCTGTTATAATAGCACTTCCAGTTGCAAGAGATGTTGTTAATATTGAGTAAATTGTTACGGGTATAAAAATATTAATAAACCCAGTTGTTGCAGAAGGTATAAACGATAACGTAATCAAAGTGTAGTATGCATATCTAACAATTCGTAGTTTTCTCTTTTTCTTCTTTAAGTTGTATTCTAACTTTTGAATGATATCTTCTATTAACTCATTAATTTCTCTCTTGGAATATCTCTAGGTAAATCAAACTAGTTCATTTATTATATAATAAATGGCTAAGGTATTTAAGTTAACGGTGATACTTCTGTTTTAAAGAAGAAACTCCATTATGAATTAGACAAAAGTAAAAACTATTTAAGTATAGGACTAGTTGGGTTTTGCAGTACATATCTAACTCCAAACATTACAGAAGGATAAATAAATTAACATTTTGTAGTAACTTTTCTGCCTATCCTATTCTTACAAAACAACTCATAATTCAACCTGGTCAATATAATTTAAAAGAGTTAAAAGAATATATTAAATCAAGTCTTCCATACTCAGTCGATGCTTATAAAAATATTAAATTTACTGAGGGCAGAGAAAAAAATAGAGTTAAAATATTTAGCGAGCATTGTGATATAACCTTAGATACCATTAACACTGTATTAGGTTTTAGTCAGAAGAAGTTAGCTAAAGGTTCAGAACAGGTTGCAGATAAGGTACCAAAGTTTCACCCATTCAATACTATAAATATTCACTGTGATTTAGCAGAAGGCATGATTTTAAAACATAATGATACAACACATAACGGAACAGATTTAATTGCAACGTTTAGAACAAATGCAGAATTTAGAGAGCCAATTATATATGAGCCTAGAGAAAAGATATTTTTCCCAATACATCACAACAAATTTAATAATATCAAAGTTTCAATTCGAGATGAGAATGGTGATTTGACTGATTTTGATTGAACTCGTATAACTGTTCTTCTCGCTGTTTAATTTAAATAATATAAATTTGGTATATAATAAATATGGATATCTTTGGTAATGTTAAAAGGAGGAAGAATGGCGTCATTAGCGAAGAGTTCAAAAACCTTATTGATTTAGATAAAGTTTTTACATCAAATAATAGAACATGGGTTGATTTTAAAAAGAAAGACTTGTTAATGTAGCTGATGCTATTGACCAACAAGATGTAGTAACTTTTCATCAGCTTGAGTCAATAAGAAAGTGATAGAAACCAATTTGAGGATGTATTAAAATCATTACAGAACACATACATAAAGATAGATGATATTAACGCTTTTCGGAAAGAATATATGGAAGAAATCCAAAAGACTAATAATAATGTAGTTTTTTGTTTAGTGCAAAAGTTCCTATATCAGAGTTCAATAAATACAAAGCAGATATGTCATCGCAGTAAGAGAATGTTTTTAGAAAGAATGACAGATAAATTTGTTACATAAGAAGATTTCCAAAAATCAAACAAAGAAGCAAATATGTTCATTATGAAGAAAGAAACTATAAATCTATTATGTCGATTGAGAACTAAGAGTGTTAAAGATCCAATCTTTAGAATATTTAATCTATGGAATGGTTATAAGTTTCTCCATAATAGGAAAATAATGCATACGGAATTAAGTTAGGATAAATACTATCTACATATATTTTAGAACGATACTTTAGTTGAAACTTTTCCTTTAGACGTTAAAAATGGTGATATAATTACGTTTCAAGCAGATAAAAATTCAGCTTTCGATGAAGGATAAATACTATCTGTTATTATGTACGTAGAAAGAGAACTTAAATAATTTTCTATATAATAAAGAGGATGTATTGTGTTAAGTGTAAGAAATCAACAGATACGATGAAAAATACCATTAGAATAGAACAAACAAAGAATGGAAAATATATTAAGAAAGGTACTTGTTCTGTATGTGGTGTCACTAAATCTCAATGTGTTAAAAAAAAAGAGTGACTAGAAGAAGGTAAAGGTATTAGAGAAGACATTATACAAGAAATTCACAAACCTTCTAGAAAGAACTATCCTAGGCTAACTGTTATTACTAAAGGTATAGATGACTTATGGCAAGCTGATCTTGTAGAAATGGATAGTGGTGTGTTAAAAGTTGTCTCAAAGTTAAATAAAGGCTATAAGTATTTAATAACAATTATTGTTGTCTTTTCGAAATATAGTTTTGCTGTTCCCGTTAAAGATAAGAGTGGTAAAAATGTTACAGAAGCGTTTGAACCAATATTAAAAATTAGAAAAAACTAATAACTTACAAACAGATCAAGGCAAAGAATTTTACAATAAGGAATTTAAGAAGTTGATGGAGGAAAATAAAATTAATCATTACTCAACCTATAGTGGTAAGAAAGCTTCTGTTCATAGAATACTAAAATATTTAATTTAATAGAACACTAAAACAAAACATGTGGAAAAGGTTCACAACACAAGGGAATTACAAATGGATAGAGATATTACCAACATTGGTTAGTGAGTATAATAATCGTGTGCATAGAACAATTGGTTTAAAGCCTATAGAAGTTAACAAGAAAAATGAGCGAACAATATTGGAGAAAGTGTATAAGAAAGAATATAAACGTGTTAAACCCAAATACAAGTTAGGCGATCATGTTAGTATAAGTAAATCGAAAGGATTATTTGAGAAAGGGTATACACCTAATTGGCCAACGGAAGTATTTGTTATTAGCGAAGTAATTCCATCTAATCCACCTACGTATAGAATTAAAGATTTAGAAGAAGAAGATGTGCAAGGTACATTTTACGAACCAGAACTATTAAAGACGAGCCATATAGATGAATACTTGCTGGAAAAGGTATTAAGAAAGAAAGGTGATAAAGTATACCTTAAATGGCTAGGATTTAATGATTCACATAATAGCTGGATAGATAAAAGTAATGTTGTAATGTAAATATAAATGTTGTCTTTCATGGAATAATAACCATAAAAGGCTAGTTTGAATGAGATAAGGGTAATGAGCGAAATAAAGTTAAAAATAATGATTTCCTATATAATAAATATGAGTACTATGGATAGTTCTCTTAGTTTAAATGATATTTGCTACGATCAGATTAAAGACAATTATTTGTATGGTATTTTTGGCGATTTTAAACTGATTATAGATAAGAGTACGGGATACTTTAATGCCACAAAACTATGTAATGATGGAGGTAAGAGATGTCGAGATTGGATAAGAAATAAAGAGTCAAAAGAACTAATACAATACTATAATGAAAAAAATTAACAACACAACGAAAAAGAGCAATGGAGCACTTTTGCTTTGTTGTTCTACATATCTAATAACAGGAGGAAATAAAGAAACAACATCAATCATCTCAGGAACATATGTATATAAGAAAATATTTCTCGTTATAGCTTTATGGATATCACAACACTTCTATGACAAATGCTATGATATTATCGAAGACTATTTTGTTTCTAGTTTTGAACAGATTCAAGGAGATCAAGAAGAGTTGCAAAGAAGAGTAGAAGAAATAGATCAAACAATGGAGAGATTGAGAATTCAAAACGAGGGCTTAAAAGAAATTGCAGCACCATATACAGACGATAATTCAAAAGATAATTGCCTGGTCATATACAAGAAGAACAAACTTAATGATCCTTTCCCTTATTATGCTATCAGATGCCAAAATAGAAGTCTATGTGAGCCTCTTAATGAAGCAGAAGAAAAATATCCGAATCACGTAATAATATACGAAAAGTTTAGAGATCCTAACAGTATTAAGCTATTCAACCTAATGCAGCAAGAACTAAATATTCGTAAAGGTAAGGGTAATGAGTTTTGGACATCCCTATCAGAAGAAGATTTGGTTAAAGAAATTGATTGTTTATATGATCGGTTAATATCTGATAATTAAGGTTACGACTTTTATGGTATAATAGCCATAAAAGGTAATTAGTTAAGCATTAAAGAAACCATCTGTTGTAACATCGAATGCTAAATTCAATATACTACCTAAATCGGAATTATTATGATATCTTCTTATTATAAGTCTCCAATCTACGAAATGTCTAAATAAATATATAAACTCTACAGAGAGGTCTTGATAAATTGAAATGTTATGCCAATGAATACAGTCTTTGAACTCTGGGATAAATCCTTCTGTTAAATTTTGAAACATTGAAATCATTGCCCAATTTACTTTGTCAGCGTAATCTCTTTTAAGGTTTTATGATAATTGCTGGGTCCCACATTAAGCGCCACCAAGAAAGTTTATCTGCATGTTCTCGTATAAAAGCTTCAGAGAGTTTGCTTCCATAAGATATAACATCAAAATCAACTTTGTCTATAAACTCCTTAATAAATTCTTCAGATAGGTTTTGATTAAACGATACTTCTCTCCAATGAACTCTATCTGCAAATTCTCTTATAAAGTCTTCTGATAAGCCTTGTCTTCCCGAAATAATCTTCCAATCAACTTTATCAACCAATTCTCTTATAAACTCTTCTGATAACTTTTCCTTGAACATATTTCACTCAAATTAATTTTCTGCTGATATTTACGTATGAAATTTTCTGTAATGTGACCATAGTTATATTCCTTTAGTAGTTTTCTTTAGTAGCTTTCTTGAACAAATGATCTTACATACGGACACGCTAAAATTTATTTTGTCTTCATCATTATAGCCACCAATATCTAAATGTTTACATACACAATCAAATATAGGTTTGTAAGATAATATTTCCTTAGCACTAGTCATATTCACCTGTTCGTTTTTATTCTTAGATTTTTTAAAATTTATTTCATTTTTGGTTTTCTATATAACAAATATGGAGAAACATTTTGATTTATTACATGATAGACTTAAAACTAATTCATCAAGATCTCAAACTCTTAGCAGCACTATTAGAGAAGCAAGCACTGTTAATAGAGAAGCAAATAGTGTTAAAGGAAAAAGAATTATTAATAACACAACAAAAAACACCTGATTTGAGTAGTGATGAATACGACTATGATAGTGATGATTATGACGATGAGTAAGTTTACAAAAATGATTCAGTTTTAAAATGTGTATATGTAACTTTGATGGGTCTTCCCATGAAAGCTCTATAGTAACACATCAAGGAAACATATGTAAGCGATGGCAGGCGCGTGCAGACGTTTAAATGATGTGTTAGAAAAAAATGAATGAAAACAATTTTAAAATTTTTGGTGAAAGATAAAAATTAAAGAGTAATAATAAGATTTTCTATATAATAAATGAGTAATTATAATACATTTACTGTAATAGAGTTAAGACGACAATGTAAAGAGAAGGGAATTAAAAGATACTCCCGATTACGAAAACATGAACTAATAAACCTTCTTAAACAATATGATGATGAACAAAGCAAAAGACAGATTAGAAATATATTCCCATTTCAACAAGAAGTAATTGAAGAACCAAGATTCAAAGCTGAATCAACACAAATCGATGTAAAACGTCAAAATGTTGCATTAAAATCAAGATTAGAAACATGGAGATTTAAAACAGATTATAAGCCACAAGATCCACTTGAACAATATATTGCTGCAACATCTAAAGCTATATTAAACAGATTACAAATTAGCTTAAGTAAACATAGTTCATTGAAAGCTAATCTTTATATATGTTGTGCATATAAGAATGGTGAAGAAACTCAAAACTTCTATTTTAACACTGAAAACCAAGAAATATATCGATCAAGTAATTTAAAAGAAGAAATAACTAAAATGAAACAAAGATTAAGAACAAGATTAAGTTCCAAGCTAGAGGTTCTGGTTGGGCTCTTATAAACATTAACTTTTTACAACTAGTAATCGTCAAACATACACCATATAGAGGATCAACATATATAGATCTACCTGATAAAATTAAAAATAAACAAAGCAGTCATAAATGTAAAGAACAAAGATGAAAAGTGTTTCTTATATTCAATTGCTTCTGCATTACAACCTGTTGAAAAACATTCTCAACGACCCCTGAAGTACAAGCATGTTGTTATAGACTTAGAAAAAATTAAAAGGCATCAATTATCCTGTAAAACTAAGTGACATCCCAAAAGCCGAAAAATTACTTAATATTTCTATAAATGTCTATGCGTATGATAAAGACTATTCAATCTATATACTACATCACACACAAAACAAGAAAGAAAATCATGTCAATTTATTATATATAAAAGAACAAAATGAAGACCAAGTTAAAACACATTATTGTTGGATTAAAGACATAAGTAGATTAGTAAGTAATCAAATAACTAAATGGAGAGCCCGAAAATATTTATGTGGTAGATGTTTGTTATACTTTTACTCCCAAGACACTTTAAATAAACATGAGCAAGATTGTTCTTTAAATGAGCCAGTAAAAATAATAATGCCTGAAGAAGGTAAATACGTTGAATTTAAAAACTACCAATACACAATGAAAATGCCATTTGTGATTTATGCTGATTTTGAATGCTTGTTACATAAAGTTATGAGTTGTCAAGAATGTTATCCAGATAACGAATCATATACGAAAAGAAATATCAACAACATAAGCCATCTGGATTTTGTTATTATGTAGTAAAGAGCGATGGAAGTAAAGCCAATCCTGTTTTGTATAGAGGTAAGAACGCTGCTAAGGAATTTATAAGACCGTTAACTAAAGAAGACAAACACATACCGAACATATACAAACAAAATAACGAATTACCATTAACAAAAACTCAGAGAAAAGAGTTCAATAAATCTAAATGTTGTTATTACTGTAAGCAGAAGTATACTAAAGAAAATCATAAAGTTAAGCATCATGATCATATAACAGGAAAATTTGTAACACCTGTATGTAATAACTGTAATTTAAAAGTTAAAGTACCAAAGTTTGTACCAGTGATCATACATAACTTGACAGGGTATGATTCGCACTTGTTTATAAAAGAGCTTGGATGTAATAAAGAAGAAATAGATCTAATACCCCATAACGAAGAAAGATACATATCATTCAGTAAAAAGTTTGGAACTATTAAATTGAAATTTGTAGATTCGTTTAGATTTACGGCTTCTAGTTTAGAAAAATTGTCATTGAACTTGGAACCTGAAGAAATGATACATACCGAACACTTTTATCGTAATCAAGAACAGTTTCAACTTATAATAAGAAAAGGTGTTTACCCATATAATTATGTTAACAATTGGAATAGGTTTAGAGAAAGAAAATTACCGCTAAAGGAAGCTTTCTTCAACAAGCTTATGAATACACATATAAATGATGAAGATTATGAATATGCAAAGAAAGTATGGGAAAAATTCAACATTAAAAATCTCGGACAATACCATGATTTATATTTAAAAACGGATGTATTATTGTTAGCAGATATATTCGAAAATTTTAGGGAAACATGTCTTAAAGCTTATGACCTTGATCCTGCTTGGTATATGACAGCACCAGGTTTAGCTTCTGATGCAATGTTAAAGATGACAAATATAGAATTAGAATTGTTGTGTGATTGGTATTAATGGTAGAGAAAGGTATAAGAGGAGGGAATAGTAAATGCTCAAAAAGATATGTTAAAGCAAATAATAAATATATGGAAGATTACGACGAGAATAAAGAAGATTCTTACTTAATGTATCTAGATGCTAGTAACTTGTATGGGTGGGCAATGAGTCATTATCTACCGTATAAGGGATTTAGATATTTAAGCGAAGATGAGATAGGAGAAATAGACTTCACAAATATATCTGATAATTCTGATTCTGGTTACATATTAGAAGGTTGATCTTGAATATCCAAAAGAATTACATAACTATCACAAAGACTATCCACTAGCTTCTCAAAACATATGTCCGCCTGGTTCAAAACAATCAAAGCTATTAACAACTCTATATGATAAAGAAAAATACGTAATTCACTATCGAAACCTAAAACAACGTCTTTCACTTGGATTGAAACTTAAGAAGATATATCGAGTAATAGAGTTCGAACAATTAGATTGGTTAAAGAAATATATTGATTTAAACACACAGATGAGAACGAAAGCAACAAATGATTTTGAAAAAGACTTCTATAAGCTCATGAATAATTCAGTATTTGGGAAGACTATGGAGAATATTAGAAAAAAAGTTAATATTAAACTTGTAAGCGATGAGAAAAAGTACGAGAAGCTTGTAGGAAAACCAAATTGTAAGAGTACTAAGTTTTTACGGAAAATTTAGTAGCTGTTCACATGAACAAGGTTAAAGTGCAATTTAACAAACCGATTTATGTAGGTATGTCAATTTTAGATTTATCAAAGCATTTAATGTACGACTTCCATTATAATGTGATGAAACCAAAATACCAAGACAAAATAGAAGTATGCTATACAGATACCGATAGTTATATATACCATATTCAAACAGAAGATGTGTGCGAGGACATGAAAAATTATATTGATTACTTCGACACGAGTGATTACTCTAAAGATAACAGATATAAGATACCACAGGTTAATAAGAAAATACTTGGTAAGATGGAAGATGAACTTAAAGGAACAATCATAAAAGAATTTGTTGGTTTAAGATAAAAAATGTATTCAATCAGGTTCGAAAAAGATAAATGTAAAAAAAGCAAAAGGAGTTAACAAAATATTATAAGTAAAGAACTATCATTTAACGATTATAAAGACTGTTTATTCAACCAAAAAGAATCTTATAAGAAGACGAATTTGATTAGAAGTTATAAGCACGATTTGTACAGTATAGAAGTTAATAAGTTAGCTTTAAGTTGTGTAGATGATAAAAGATATGTTTTAGAGGATGGGGTAAATACTCTACCATGGGGACATTAGAAGATAGAAGAGATGAAGTTTTAGATGTAAGGTTTTCAATGTAAGTTTTTAGATGTAAGTTTTAATGATTTTAAATGTCATAGAAGCCTATGCGCAGAGACAATACTCAATCTCACTTTGCGCTTTCCTTCTGTGTTAAAGTGTAATGGTCAGCGGCGGCTTCATAATTTTTTGGCAGTTAGGGGTAGAGGGGAAAAGTGAGCTCGTAGTTAGGTATGTATGCTACTCTTTAAAGTTCTCTACAAATTTGGATTTAATGGCACTTTTCTGTCCATGCTTCAGGGAGTGTATCACAACAATAACCAACTTAAAAATTAATGGTGGTTTAAGCTCAGTTATCGCCTTGCGCACTGGAATTCTTCAAGGTGACGCTATGTCCACTATTCTATTTAGCCTCTTAATCGCACCTGGAACATACACGGCGCAGACCAAACTCAAAGGCATCAAAATTTACCACGCTTCTATTTCAGTCGCGAGCTATTTAAATTACATACACTTCTATGTGAAGAATATTTCCACTATCGAAGATAATCAGAGTCTTTTAGACACGTATCAAATTATTTCAGGAGCAAGATTAAATACAAAAAACTAAGCTCATCTGTATTCATCCCAAATACCAGGAACAATAAAGTGCGTACTACACTGTTGCTAATTCAGTCAAAATCCTGGCTATTGAATGATTCAATAACATCAAAGTAACCATTATTTTCAATTGATATAATAGCACAAAAAATACGTGTTCTTCTAATACGACATAAACCTCGCAATATTAACATGATTAGTAGAAATATCTTTCTCAAACAAAGAACTTTCAGCCATCTCTGGTTTGTTTCCTCTATTTTCCCTCTCCCCTACAAACATACAAATTCCTCTACTAGTTAGGCTTTGTTCTTTCTGTGGCAAAATAAAGTGCTTCGTGTGACACGTGAGCAACTCATGCTACCCCTGGCACATAATGGAATCGCATTTCAAGACGTTTCGAAACAAGCTCAAGCTCTATTTTTGAAAAGAACAACCGACGTGTTTACGAACGAGACGAATAGTTTATCCAGTAGTGTTATCTCTGTTTGTTTAGGTTGCGTCGACCTCGAAACACCTATTAATATTTTTCCTTGGGGATATAAATTCCCACACTTGCGAGAACCAGTTCTTGATATAGCCTATGGGTTGATTGCCCGAAGCTATTTAGACCTCTTGCCTATTAGAGTAATTTATCGCCGTTACATACAGACACAACACTTCGTCACGCATCATATTGAATCAAAAAACCACACCTTCACTGGCCTTATATTTGGCGAAATATTAATGCTCCTTTCTTAACTACTCAACAGAAATCGCTTTGGTATTCTATACTAAACAATAAATACGAAACGCTAGACCGACTCTCTGAAGTAGGAATTGTGGATCACAATATATCTTTTCAATGCAATAACATAGATACTCTTGAACATCGCTTACAGTTTTGTATAGAGATTCAAAATATTTGGCAATTTTAGCCTACTTATAAGTAAGACTTGTCGCTCGTCTCCACACTACATTACGGCTATCAATATTCTTAACTATCTAGATTTTTATTATTTTCCTAAAGGAAAAAAGTGTAATTTGAATCGCTGCATATACTCTTCTATATGTGCTTACCATACATCGAACGTATCATGTCGATGTGTATTCGTCTTATCTCCGACACTATTTGCAGGAAATTCGTGTGCAGTATAAAATCATTTCGCTAATTATTTGGTTGTCTTAACTACATAAACTAGTATGCGCTTTTCTTAATTGTAAATTGTTATCTATATTTTAACCAACTTCTTTGTATCGACTGAATAACAGCCCAATGTTATGACTATAAACTCTTTGTGATAATTTGATTGTCTTATTTTCATAACTCTTGTGTTTACTATTCATCATTGTCAATTGTTTCTTCTTTACTTTTTTTGAAAATTTTTTCTTTCAATTTTTTTCAATTTACTAAAAAAAAAGAGGCGAGGTCGGAAGACAGCGCAACTAGTGAAAACAAGGTTGGCGGTTCGCACCCAGCCAGGAGAACATTTTTTTCACTTTTTAAAAGTCTTTCTTTAGATATACCCTAATGTATACAAATCACTCTTATTGTCGACTTAACGTATTTTAAGGGAATAACTTGTGATTCATTGGCGTTCCGTCCCGTCTCTGCCGTTGGTGGCCCAATGCTGGTATAATTTTCAAAACGAGATTGGGGCCACCGCATAAGTCGCTGCGATGCCGCCAATGTTCGACAAAATGTCACTAGTTGCTCATTGGTTGTTCATTATTATTATTATTATTATTATTATTATTATTATCATTATTGAAGTTAACAAATTTAATGGTTTACCTTGTACCAACAACGTTAGGCGCTTTCTTTATGGTTGTTTCAGTAGTAGCCCACTCAGTCCCTTTTTCTATTCCAGCTCACCCTGTATGCATTGTGTTGGACAAACGCCTTTGTGGGGGGTTTCTTGGGGTTTTGTTTCCTCCCACTTTCTTCATTGCACTATTTCTTACATTCTCACCATCAACTTCTCCTTTAGCTTAGCGGGCCTAACCATATAAAGTAAAACTTAAAAACATAAATTTTCCTACGGCTCTTGAGAGTTCAGAAAACCTAGTTTCTACATAAACGTTTACTTGAAACCTTTCGTTGAACATTTAGCTACTTATAGGAACGTACGCAGGGGTATGTCCTGGTGGTACGGACAATTCTCTTTTATCTCGACTATTTTGTAATTTTTACCTAATGATAGTGGCGATTCTACAAATTTTAATACAATCCATCCTCACACGGAATTTGTATTCTATCTTCTTCTTCTTCTTCTTCTTCTTCTTCTTATTATTATTATTATTATTATTATTATTATTATTATTATTATTATTATTATTATTATTATTATTATTATTATTATTATTATTACTGTATATTTGAGACCTACATATTACGTCCTATTACAGCAAGACGAGGATATTTTCGGGCTGTTTCAGTAGTACACTCCTGTTCACATAAACTTGGAAATTTGCTCAGATAATAAGTCCAAAAATGTAAGCCTGGATCCGTCACAATTCCCGCAGATTTATATAGAGGGAATTGTATTTTCTCTCTGTTCTTTATATAGATACTAGGTGCAAGCCGTACATATGCCGCCAGTAAGCAAGCGTGTTGAGACGCTCTATCTTCGTAAAGACCTTGGAAAATTTGAAGATCAAGAGTTCGGAACTCTGTCTGAGATATTTTATTTATTTTTTTAACCTGAAAATGTGATGAAATATTTAAAAGTGTAAACTTTTTACATGTGTAAATTGCAAATGTAATGATTTGATCTAAAATTGGTGTTTACTGCCTATATTGCATGCTTCTTTACATTTAATTCAAACGAAATACTTATAAGACTTCTTGTTTTAAAATACCTAGAATAATCAGAAACAATTGGATGGGTGAAATTAGACTGAAATAAGTGCAAACAAGCATATTGAAAACAGGGAGGAATTCAGGAGTTAGGCCGGGGAATTCTTCTCTCGGAACAAAATTCATTCCCTCTCCCCGGAGAAACTCAAAATTTAATCACAAATTACTTTCTTATTCCAATTATTTGCTTTCATTTCCGTGTACGTGCCGGAGAAATTCAATCTCTCAATATACATACAAATTACTCAGGCTCATTCTACATAAGTATTAAACATGTATTGTCTAAGATAGAATACCAAATAGTCAGTAAACCTGTGTTTCTTAACGCTATGAGCGAGTTTGTCAGAACATGAAATTGTCAACTGTTGAAGAAAGTTTTGTGTTTTAGTAAGTACTATACTCTCGTCCTTAGTAGATAGCACTAGCACAGATTGAGATTGGAAAGGAAAGATAGGGAAGTTCTTCCATATGATCTCTGATGTCAGCAGACTTCAGTTCTTGAAAATGAACAGTATTTGCATTATTTGAAATAGAGCGACCTAAATCCCATTTTTCGCATCAGAAGTAGCACACGTAAATGTGATTTAAGGTTGTTAAAGTAAACACACTTTTCTTTAAATAAATTGAGGTCAGTCAGAGGATGAGATTCAGAGGGCGTAATTTGAGTGATCAGGGAGGAACAGTTGTCCTTTTGGGTTTGAGATCTTTATTGATTTTATCAATAGAATAGTAGTATACAAGTGAAATATCGCCATTGAAGGTGACTAATATCCTACTCAGTGCCGTGCGTTGGGGGTGACAAGCGGGGCGACTGCCTCAGGCGCCGGAGTAAGGGGTCGGGCGCAAAATTTGGGAGGACAAAAGAAAAGAAAAGAAGGAAATAAAAAAGCGAAAAAATGTTACTCATGTTAGGAAAACGCATGTGCACATATATAAAATGGAAGTACAAAAGTAATGAAAAGTGTTCAAAATCAAGGAAAAGCAGGGTTTAACTTTTAAAATTTTCTCACTCTCGGCTCTGCGTGACTGGTCTGTCGACCGCACTCATACGTCGTATAATAATATGTACTTGGTATTGCAATTATGTTATTCCTTTATTATTATTATTATTATTATTATTATTATTATTATTATTATTATTATTATTATTATTATTACCACAGAAGGAAAGAAAAAGTAACATAGTCGAAGTCATTCATAGGTACAGAAAAGGTATAGAGTGTGTCAGATGTTTCTTAGGTTTACACATGAGTGCAATAATATTATTACGTTTATGGATTTACAAATAGAATTATCAATTTTGCAACAACAAGAAATGGAATATATATATTTGTTAGCTGATAACAGTAATGCATTTTCTTTCGCCCTTCTTCTAGGTAGAAAGCTGAGGTAACATCATAAAAAGCTCGTCACTAGCTGAGCAAAGCTGAGGTAACATCATTCTCGTGACTAGCGTTGTAAGTTCGATCACTATTTGCAATTTGTGGGGAGCACGGTGGCTCAGTGATAGAGCGTTCACCTCCGGTGCTGGGGTCCCTGGTTCGATCCCACCTCGCGCCGTGTGGACTTTGTGGTGGACAAACACCGTGCTCGTGTGTTTTCTTGGGGTTCTCCTGTTTCCTCTCACTTTCTTCATTCCACCATCTCATTCATTACTCATTATCGCCTCCTTTAGCCTAACCGGCATATCCGAAGGACGTAAAACATAAAGATTTCATTTTGCAATTTGTGGACAGTTAGGAACAATTCCTTGGAACTCATTTTTGACGCATGCTACAGCAGTAAGGACGTGTTTGGCCCTTATGTATTCATCAATTCTTGTCCAAACTTGTTACTTCCCATACAGTTACGAATGAAGGTTTATACGAATGACGTAATGTTGTTGGTGTATCACCTGTAAAGGAAGTGATCCATTTTCCTTTTTCACTTCTTTCTGATTACTTAGCAGAGATGAGTATCTCTAAGTGAAAAAAGAACTTGAGGCATTTTTGCATATTGATACTTGTAATTGTATTAATAGCAATAGCATGTATACTTCTACTTGGCTTTCGAGACACACAGCCTATGAGTTTTAGAGGAGCAAACTACTGGAAACAATACATTTTTGAACCACTGTAATATATAAATTATTATATAAGAAATTGAATGTAACTATGTGTGCCTGATCGTCACGGACAAATTGCAGTGAAATAAAATGACTAGGTATATCATTAGGCCTTGATACAAACTGTGATGTTATCATATCGCTTTCATTATAATAATATCTTAAGGGATAGTGAGAACCAGAATATTTGTGAAAACAAATTGAGTATCTCACAAGCCGTTAACTTACGGAGCTGAAATTCAGTATATTAACTCTTTATTGAAGATGAACAGAACGTCTCCTAGCATGTTTTAACATTCTCCTTTATGGGGAAGGGTACGCTTTCTACATATGGTAAATAGGTAGTGGGTTAGTTTGTAAAATAATTGAAAACGGTCGATATTAGTTGAGAAACAAGTTGAGAAAGAAGAAATACAGCCGGGTTCTATTCTTGGCGGGAGCTCACCAGGTTTGGATTCACATTTATCCATACCCCACGCCGTAAGCGTCGGTGGACCACCGATAGGCAACTAGCCACATCTCGCCAAACATTGGTGGGCCCGCTGCGACGATCCGCGGTGGGCCCTCTTCCGTTTTGTAAATTATAACAATTATACCACCAGCTGCCCAACAGTGGCAGGGACGCGACAAAACGCCAATAAACCACAAAATTACTCCCACAAAATATGTTAAATAGTCTATATGTGTGATTTGTTTACATTAAGGTGAATCTAAAAAACACTATAAAACGTATTTAAAAAAGTATCCCGGAGGGGCTCGAGCCACCAATCTTATGATTACTGGGCGGGTGTTCTTACGACCTCACCACAGAGGCGATAAAGAAACGTCGCTTGTAAAGGGATAAATCGTTGAGATCTTTCTAATCTGGTCAATCAGCGCTCCTTTAACCGTGTATATGAAACGATAATTGTTTGGAGTAAGATAAAATGCGTTTGCTATGTAATTTTATAAAAAAAAATTACGCGTGTCTATTTACTTTGTTTCATAGTTCTCCCATACTAATTTTCTCATGTTCGACGACAGTTGCCATCTAAATTCATACAATTATCGCACCTATCTCAATTTTTTTTACTTCATGATGTTGAGGCAGAGGTTATTCTTGACCCCCGGAGCTCACTTTAGGAACAATTCGTCAGGAAAAAATAATATAACAAATGTTATAATAATAATAACCGCATACACATAACTGGCGATAGTTCATGTTGGTCACTTCGCGATTTTCGACGACGAATCGAAGGAGCGCAGACCAAAACGAAGTCCTCGCTGCTACGCAGTGGTAACTTCAACACCCCGATTTGAGATATCTGTTTCGAATCGACGAAGCCCTGCTGCCAGTGGGACACTAGCAGCAATCCTTCGACTCGTCACTATATTGACGATCGACGTTTACCACTAGGTGTTACCGATGTTTACGGTATGGGGTGTGTCCAATTGGATATAGCCTCGCTGCTGAAAGGGACGTTAAACTCAAAATGAACTCAACTCAACAAAAACGCAGTGCTTCGCATCATATATCCATATATGCTTACCATGCGCTTTATAATAATTTCTGAAGCTTGTTTATTATTTGGAGTGCTTAGAGCACAGGGCAATCAATACATAAAGTTGTGAGAAAAATAGACATAAAATTTGTAATGTAAGCTTATGTATGTTGGTCTGCTTACCTTGATTTGGGACTTTCAAATTTCGTCCGTTTTTCCACTGAAAAGTATCAATAATTCAACAAGGAAATAACTAGATCATGATAATTTAATTGAAATTCATCGTAATTTTGCCCATGACAAACACTTTACCATTTTATATCGTAGAGGTCAGATTCATCGTTATTGTAACAGAGCGGTGCTTGAGCGATTGACTGTAGAAATTCAAACTCCGATTAGTTAGAATTTGACAACCGGGTTTTATTACAAGTATAAACACTTTAGTCGGTAGAGAAGAGGCCATGGGTCATGTGTCAGAGTTGATGACGATGTGTTTTGGTTGGTCAGTGGTTCATGGTGGGTGATGGGTCGGATTGGGTCATGGTAGGTGGTGGGTCAGTGGGTCGTGGGTCAAGTTTTCATTGACCCACGCCTTCTATAACGACTCTATAGAAAAGCGTCGTCAACCTGGTCCGTCTTGTAATATATAAGTTACGAAGCGATAATTACTTTTCTTTATGCAAAAATCAACTAAGATATTCAAAGATTATTAGTCTCACCTTTATTTTGTTTGATATGTCTTAAATATTCTTTTTAAGACCGTAAAATACATAAATTCACTTGACTAGGTCAACACATAACATGTACATAGCCACAACTATCCCATAATAATCTCTTACATATATTAAAAACATTCTTCTTTTTTTGTTAATTTAAAATGAACATTCTACTAAGTATATTACATATTTATGAGCACTTTTTGCCCACGGTACAGGTAAATATTATACAAACTAAAGTATTTCGTTATAGAAAATGTCGCCCGACAAAGGGACTGAATATAAAAGTCATGAGTAGGCTGGGCTTTTATATTCAAGAACCACTGGTCTGATTAGATTAATGTTCGTACATTACATATGTTCTTTATATTTTGATCACACCTCGTATATATCTTCATTACTTTTTGGTTAACCCTCATATATATAAAATATTAGTTATTATCATTCACATAAATACATTTACAATAAATCTTTGATAATTAAACACAAATCAATCTGATATAAAATAATTTTTGCCTTTAACTAATTATAAATTGAATTATGATTCTTCACATTAATAAGAAAGAATAAAAATTAAACATAACCTACGTTTGAATAATCAAATGGAAGTAAATAAATTTATTTTACAGAAACAAAAGACACCTTTTTGTTATTAAATAAACACATTTTTCATTATTATTGTTATTTTTCATTCTTATTTATTTGATCAAGAATGTTGGGTGCTACTAACTCTTTAACTAGATGCATTTCAAATATTTATAACCATCGTTTTCATTATCAATATTAACACAAACTTTAAAACGAAAATTCACAAGAATCTATAACCAACATGGGTTTAACCTAATTTCGTTAACGGTAATCATGTTACATTCGCACTGGCATATGAATCTAATAAAGTGCATTGTACCGCACAATCGTGGTTAGGTTCTACATTAGGTTGTACATGTCTTTCATCGTGATTTGAATTTGGATACGAAGTACCATCTCGTGAACAATGATTATGTCTATACATAGGATTGGTAGCATCTCTAGGATTTCGACATATATTTCTATTATTTTTGTGTCTACTTCGGTTGATTAGGTTAGGCGGATTCCCTACATAACCTTGTCTATTTTGTTCATTTTGATTGCTAGAGTATACTCGTCTTAGGTTCGGTTCATTATTATTCACACTTCGGATATTCAAATTCCGAACAGGGACCAAATGATCTGAATTATGCTTATTTTTACCCATTCCTGATTGTGTTAGATTCATAGCATGGTATTGAGTTTCGTAGCATTGTACAAGCATTAATAAATGACTGAAACTCATACACTGTGTGGAAAATAAGATCTGCTGTAATTTAAATGGAAGCAAATTGCGAATCGATGCAATTATTCTTGATTCTGATTGCAAAGGATTAACAACCTTTAATTCATTATAGACATTTACAACAAACTCTACAATAGATTTGTGCAATCGAGGATTAAAATGTTGATTTCTAAGAGTGGCATCTCTGTTTGCCAGCAAAAAGTCATTTTCGTAATTCGCGATCAATGCCGCTTTAAATTCCTCATATGTACTAATGTGATCACGTATTGCCTTAAACCATAAGGAACAAGGTGGGAGTAATACATGGGGTATTAATTTCATGTATTGTGATCGGTCGATAGACATTATATTGCATTCGTCTTGGAACTTCTCTAAGAAAGAACTAGCATTTTCATTGCACTTACCACTAAATTTACTCATGGCTTTGATTTCGCTCATCTTGACACTTAACTTTACCTTTCTTTTCTCACTCCTTGTTCTTGTGGTGTGATTGTTCCGGTCCGTAGCGTGCTGTGTCATGATACCATTTATATTTCGTTCATCAGAGATCTTCGGACAATTTTCCTCTAATATAATATCCTCCTCAGATTCTGGCGAAGGCGTATTTATATCCGGTGATTGGGGAAACTCGAAGCGATCACTGCCCAGATTATTGCGATAAATGTTATCTCTAGCCTGTAACGTTCTAATTTCTTCCTGCATAGTAGCCAACTGGATCTTTTGATGTTTAACGGAAGATTCTATTAACGTTAAATCCTTTTTTATAGCACAGATTTCATGATTTTGATGATCGTGCTTTTCTTGACACTCATCGGCTAACCTTTTTAACTTCTCTTCAAACTGCGAGGATATGTCGTTCATCACCTGGACGATTGTTTGTTTCGTATCGTCTGATTTCAGTTCTATCCGTTCTATTCGTTTACTCAATTCTTCATACTGCTTGCTAGCTTCGTTAAATTTCAGTTCTATCTTCTTTTCCATGGTCTGGTTAGCTTCATAGAACTTCTGTTCCATGGTCTTGTTAGCTTCGTTGAATTTCAATTCTATCTTCTGTTCCATGGTCTGGTTAGCTTCATAGAACTTCAGTTCTATCTTCTGTTCCATGGTCTGGTTAGCTTCATAGAACTTCTGTTCCATGTTTGTGTTAGATTCATTGAGCTTCTGTTCCATGGTTTGTTTTATCTCAGACGTCATTTGCATAATTTGTCGCTGCACAGCTAACAAAAGTCGATCCTCAGATGACAAACTTGGTGTTGCACTAATTTCACCTGGATTACTGGTATTAGATTCCTGTTGCCCTATTTCACTATCCATTTTTCTTTTGATGACCTTACCGCTTCGTAATACGGTTAAGTTCGTATTCATAAATGGTAATATCAAAGTAAATTCAGCCCTACTTTCCTTCTTCGGGAACTGAATTTTCAAAAGGTCCCGGGTTTGGTAAACCAAATTTTTATAACGACTCTATAGAAAAGCGTCGTCAACCTGGTCCGTCTTGTAATATATAAGTTACGAAGCGATAATTACTTTTCTTTATGCAAAAATCAACTAAGATATTCAAAGATTATTAGTCTCACCTTTATTTTGTTTGATATGTCTTAAATATTCTTTTTAAGACCGTAAAATACATAAATTCACTTGACTAGGTCAACACATAACATGTACATAGCCACAACTATCCCATAATAATCTCTTACATATATTAAAAACATTCTTCTTTTTTTGTTAATTTAAAATGAACATTCTACTAAGTATATTACATATTTATGAGCACTTTTTGCCCACGGTACAGGTAAATATTATACAAACTAAAGTATTTCGTTATACTTCTTTGATCAAATCTGTAAAACCAAACCAAAGAAAGAGCAATATTAATACACAAAACGCTCAAGACCTTAGCTATTCATGATATAACTATTGCATGATCCGAATAACTTCAGTATATACACAAATCATCATTGATCATATTTTTCCGAACTACGTCATGACTTTTCCGACAACATGATATTTTAAATGTTGTTAATACGCAAAGTTCATTGATCTCATCACTTATTCTCTTATGATCATTAAAACCTTTAGGGTACTTCCCGTAGATATTGAAAGGTGAAATGTAGTATCCAGGCTTCGTGTTGCGTGCAAGAAAACAAACGGAAAGTAACAGGGTAATATTTCCCTCCCCCAAACCGTCTAAAGTGGAGTGTGTTGAGTATTCAACAAAAAACTTGAATTCCAATCAGAACATTCATAAAATATAAAATATGTAGGCAAGTCTCGACTTTGCAATAATAATAATAATAATAATAATAATAATAATAATAATAATAATAATAATAATAATAATAATAATAATAATGAAATAAAGGAATAACATAATTACAAAATCAATTACGTAAACAATAACTTCTAATTAAGAAAAAACTGATTGCCAAGACGCAAGGCCGTAACTGATTCCGGGGGCCCATAAAGAGTAAAAGAAGGTTGGAATAAGAGGGCCCAAGAATTAGGAAAACGACTTTTTCTAGGGAGCGCAAGTACGCGTATTAATGCTTGCCCCTTCCCTATAAAGTTACGTAGCTGCCACGACGGGATTCGAACCCGTGTCTCTGCCACACGAGTTTCATAATTTCCTAATGTACCACAAATTCCTCATATATTATTATTATTATTATTATTATTATTATTATTATTATTATTATTATTATTATTATTATTATAAGTCCTGACTATTGATAGCTCAAGTATTGAAACATCTGGCTATTCAAATATTTGAAGATAATTAAACGTGATTCACTGCTAATCAATCGCCACCACGAATTCTAAAGTAAAAAAAAATAATAATAATTGCCCCCTATGCATCCGATTCGAGGACCTTCAACTTATTGTCCGAGTACCTTGACCACTGAAGCACAATCAATACGCGCTAAAGCATTTCTCTCTAGTGTGTTCACGTTAGGTTTCTTTGCCTCCGCTTACAAAATCCTACACAATTTTTATACTTTTCAAAACGTCTTTCGTATTTATTTTAAGATGATATGTCACTATTATACCTGTAATACTGGTTTGTGGTGAGTAGTGCATTATATACTTTAGCCGCAAAGTTCTCTTATAATTTTAGGCTTTAAAACATTTTCACTTCGACATGTGTGTATTTATTGCAGCACTTATTTCCCAACATCTTGCCCGGGTCTCCGCAAATGTAGTTAAGTCCAAAACTTTCTTCGGGTCGTCGCAAATAGCCTTTCAGTACTTTTCGTTCAGTTTTTGTGATCCGCAAGCTCTTCATTGACGTACTTTTCCTATTCTGAAGCACTTCAACATCCTAATGCATTGGCACTAAGCTCCTTTTGAGCATACAGCTCCTCCTAAGCACAAAGCTCACTTTAATCAGAGCACAAAGCCCCAAATCAGCACACAGCTCCTCTAAAAGCTCCTCCTGAGTCCCAAATGAGCACACAGATCCTACTGAGCCCTTAGCCTCTCTAAAAGCTCCTTCTGAGCCTCAATTGAGCACACAGCTCCTCTAAAAGCTCATCCTGAGCCACAGCCGAGCACACAGCTCCTATTGAGAACTTAGCTCCTCTAAAGCCTTTTGAGCCACAACTGAGCACTTAGCTTGAGCACTTACCTCTTCTAAAACATCCTCCTGAGCCCCCTGAGCACACAGCTCCTCTAAAAGCTCCTGCTGAGCTTTCACTGAGCACACAGCTCTCTTTAATATGAGCACAAAGCTCAAATGAGCATACAGCTCCGGCATCTGCACAGGATGTACGATTCTTCAGATACCACCTTTGGCTATATTCAGTTGAACTAAACTCTACTTATGCACCTATCCTGGCATGATCTTATCTGGGAGTCGTCGATCTTTTCCAAGACTGCGCCATTGTTATACGTGTAATACTGGTTTGTAGTGAGTGCTGCATTATATACTTTAGTCGCAAAGTCCTCTTATAATGTTAGACTTACAAGTTAGGCATAACAACATAATTTTTTTCACGTATATAACATTCCACTAAACTAATCATTGCCAAAATGTAAATATGAATGTTTACTTGAATATAATCTATAATTCCAATGAAAAGCTTATCTAAACAAGAACATATTTATAAAATATACGACCATGAACAAACACTCAATACATCATAGCAAAAACTATATAATTTTAATCTAAACAATCCACATGTTACAGTCGCATTTTTATCTTTAAAATATTTTCACTTCGACATGTGTTTATTTATTACAGCACATATTTCCCAACAGTCACAAATCTTTGGCATAGTTTATATTAATAACTCGAGTTGTTCTTATAACTTTGGCTCTCAATTTTTTACTTAACACCTAACTGCAAATATGACAGATTAAATGCTCATATTCTGTATTTGGTTTCAAGGCAGTGGCCATTGCATAGGCAAGGACTTATGTCCGCCACTAGAGAAACGTTTGTTTGACGTAGTATTGAAGCACAAGTATCACGTGGTCAGCTCCAAATGGAAATGAAGTGTTGCCTTCTTTTTACAGAACTTATTTAACAAGCATTAGAAAAAAGATTCATAAACCAGGTGTGGCAAAGATTCGAATTCAAGACACCTAATGACTATTTCAATGGTACGTACGATAGCCAGTCACGCAACAGCACACAACAGAAGTTTCTGTAACAAATGTAATATCTGGGGATACTTTTGTTGTATTAACGTTAAGTGCTATGAAGATTTGTTCTGATTTCTTTTTTTCTTTCTTTTTACAACTTGTGTAAACTGAAACAGTAAAATAAGTGTAAATATCTATTTTATTCATATTAGCTACTTGAATAGCTTTGTTAAACATAATTAAATTACGAAGTGGATGCGTGGTGTATGGATTGATTGTTCATAACATCGATTACAAAAAGGGGTAAACAATGTAGACCCGCGACAAAACTCTTTTTGACAGATAGTAATATATTATTTTAGCACACAAGGCGCTCCTTTTAGATTTCAGCGTAATTAATTGAATACCTACCAAGACACACAGATTTCTATGGCAGAAAGGAAATATTGTGTCACACACAAGATTTCTTTCAAAGGGTTGTCCTCACCGACGCTTGGCTACTTAAGCCTTCGTTCGGCAAACCGAAAGTTCCTATGTTTATTTCTTTAAAAAATCAAACTTTTCTTTCTGTCCTTTCTCCTTCCGACCATCATTTCATGACAAAACTATGAAGTTAGGAGGTATCGGCAGTAGTGAAAGAATAGTCGAGGTGTTAGAAGCACTAGGTCAACTAATCGTGGGGTCGTGGGTTCAAATCTCTTGTAAGTCAATATAACACTTTTAAATTTAATTTGTTTTTCCAAGATGTGTGATGACTTCTCTTTACTGAAAGTTCTCCATGTAGAGATGAGATGCAAGAATCATAAATATGCTAACCGAGAGAAAAAGAGAATGGAGATATCTACAATTGTAATATTATCCGAAACATTAATGGATATTCATATTTGTCTATGTTTTAGTTCATTTGTGTTAATTTACTTTACGAAATTAGAGTTCTCGATTACTTAGAATATAGCAAGGGATAGCGAAAGATATATTATGTCATTTTGCAAGAAAGAACTCGTATTCTTTTGATATCATATATGCTTCTAATAATAATGTGCTTGTGTTATGAATTAGGGATTAAATTACACAAACTCATGTTATGTGCACATAAAATATGACAATTTGCCATTTTTCAAACACAAGACATGTTTTCTACTTATGCAATCGTTTTCGCAAATTGAAGTGAAACACACTGCGTATTTTGTTTTTACTTTTTTAGATTGTCTTTCTTTTTTATTTTTCGTTTTTTTATTTTCCGAATACACTGGAAACTAACTTAAGAAAATATTCTTGTTAGCTTTAATGTGTAAATGAGTAATAATAATAATAATAATAATAATAATAATAATAATAATTTTAATAATAATAATAATACATTTAAAAAATAGAAAATTACGACGGTTTGGCTCACAAAAATATTCTCCCAAAGCAAAGATGGAAGTTAAACACCTCGACCTGATGTTTTTCTAATAAAGTTTTATTAGAGATATTAAAACTGATAACTAATAAAAGTGAAAGTAAAGTTGAAACGAAAAATGTAAAAGATTAAGAGATATTAAAAAATGCTGTAACCTGTAAGATAAAATGAATATTTGACCAACATTGTTTTTTCTTTGGTATATCTAAGGTTAAATAAGATACCTTTGTGACTTTCTGATGATATCTGTAGATACTAAACGGCGTATTCTATCTGATTTTATTTCGTCGCAGAGGTATGGATATTTTTCTATTTTTTTGCTGTTTGCTACGCTGACATGTTTCGAACAAACTATTGCACTTGTAGAATGACTTATGTAGTTCTGAACCGGCGAAGCTCAACAGTATTATTGGTTGTCTAACATTGCAGGATATGAAAAAAATGGAAGTGTGAATGCACTTTTGCTCGTGTGTATACATCCTATGTTGCATATTACAAAATACTCACGCTGCTATTTACACACTTACATTCACACAGTTGGGACTATTGCAACGTGTTGCAAACGGATCATCGGGAAGAAGTTGAATACCTCTCTTGGCCCTCCCAATCCCCGGACCTGCCCGCGTAATTCAACATCAATGATCTGATTCGTTTGAAAGACACAAATCTAACGCAGATTTCCAATATTATTGAATGATTCACTGCACGCAGAGGGATCTAATATTGTACTTGCTACCATTCCCAACATTTGTGACTCCATTTCATATCACATCAGAGTTATTTCCTTTGTTCTTTCCAATTACTGTTATTGCTTGGAATTGAAGTAAAATAGGGGTAAGGAATGAATTACCCCTAACTTTGAGGCATAGTTACAAAATAACTTTCGCAAGCAAATATAAGCCATTTAAACCAGAACATGTCTAGGAGACAGAACATCTTCCCGAATGAGTAATTAAATTTTTCTTCTGAACTTCTATCTTTTATATACTTTTATTGTAAATTTATTTTATAGTCATATATATATATATATATATATATATATATGTGTGTGTGTGTGTGTAATGTGTGTGAGAGAGAGAGAGAGAGTGCGTAACTTACTATTATGTATGTATTTAGTAATTACTATTTTAAACATTACTTTTCTATATGTTTCTTACATTGGTCGTTTATGTTTACAATCGAGAAAATAATGCACGCTGACGTCCACATTCAACACCTTCAATCAATCAACATTAATCTATCGAAATGTCGATTTAATATTTCATAAATTTTCCTCTTTTGAAATGTTTTTTCATATTTTGTTTTCAATAAAGCATTTCGTTTCCTTCAAACTAATTTTGGCAGTTTTAACCTAAATGCTCTCTGTTAAAAAAAATATATATGTAAAGAAGAAACGCAAGAATAATTATGAATGTTTCCATACATTATGGTTACACTGACTCTGTAATCCTTGGAAGTAATGGTTTATTTGTATTCAGAACAGGACGTATTATTAAAATAAGTTACTAAAGTGGTTATTTAGAATACTTTACCATTAAGGGAAGAAGGATTTCTTATTTTAAGTACAATCTTCTCTCCTAAAGCAAAGACCAAACGCAAAATCTCTAGAAAAGTCCAACTTACGTGACATCTCTTGGTACATTATTTAATACAGAATAGTACGAAGCTTTCCTGAAAATTGCTAGTGTCGTAATTGTTGCAATGGCAGTATATCCTCTGTGCAAGGGAGATTTTCTTCCGTAACTGCTTTCATTTGAGTAGTAACTTAGTATTATCGGAAACTCCATCCCACGCCTCCCAGAACGCTCAACTCGTCGCTCTTATATAAAACCTCATAACTCGCAGTTTAGAACTAACTGTTCCTCTGAGTATGGGTGTGTGTTTTATGGTAGGCCTAAAGTTGTGGCTGTGGAAATCACCACAAGGAAGAGACCACTAATTCCTCCTCAACCAACATGTACCGTACATCTTTGTGTGAGAGAGACGTCACGAGAATTTTATGAGGTCACCTACATTGCGACTCCCTTACAGCAAAATCTTTGTCGTAATTCTAGTGTAACATACATTCTTTTTTGTATTACTAACTAACTATTCTGAACAAGGTGTTCTGCTTGGAGAGAAAACATTACCGCAATATTGCAAAATTAGAGATAAAGCTAGTATTGAATCTTTTGAATGGCAATATACGACCGTTACGTTACATAACATATGGACATTAAATTCTTCAAACGTAGCTCAGTGGTAGAGAGTGTTCGTCTCAGGAGGTTAAGTTCTAAAGTTTGAATAGTGGTCGAGCTCTATGTGAATTATGAATTGACTTTCTTACGATGTAGCTTGTCTCGAGATATCTTTTCTTTTTCAATTACGGTCCATTTTATACTGTCGCTACACTTCATCATTATTTGTATTTACGTAACCATTAGACAGAAAATCGTAAAATAAATAACTCCATGGCTCAGTAGACTTAAAAGTTCACCGTTGCAAAAACTAAATGTTACGATAATTTTATTACACAGAGCAGAAACGAAACTTGGTTTGTAAAAAATAAATGAATAACAAATGGAATCAACCTGTCACGGTTTTTTCAATGTAGAAACATCCTTCATTCAGCGTTCACCTCCGGTGCTTGGGATCCCTGATTCGATGCCAGCTCGCGTCCTGTGGACTTTGTGCTGGACGAACACTGTACTCGTGGGTATTCTCGTGGTTCTCCCGTTTCCTCCCACAACCGGCATAAGCGTGGGAAAGATTTAAAGATTTCATCCTTCATTCACTCATAGCTTTGGAATGAATGTGGAATGAATTTTGGAAGTTCTAGACTGCAATGCTGTTCAAAGTTCTCGTCAATGCTGTATGGATGGTGGAAAGATCGTCAAGAAAAAGCAAGGTTTTAATTTTAATTGTAAATTTAATTATAGGAAAATAAATATTTTTGGTTTCGGTTTGAGTTTAGCGTACCTTTCAGCAGCGAGTCTATATGAGACGTGGAGCTATAGCTTAACGTGGGATCCGAACCACATAGTCATAAAGGGAGCTCGTAGGAGAGAAAGTAATCACAACAAAATATATCTGGCGACTATCCGACGCATGGTAAACACATTTTGGACTTGAAACTCACTTTCTGGCCAAACCAACAGTCTCTTCCGTTTTTTGTCCCCCGTTATGGAATTGGGTACGGAACGTGCACATAGCTTCCATTTCTGTTCAATATTGCGTTGTTATTTGATCAACAATCTCTTTATTGACCCGCGCCAGGTCTGATATTACCCAGAGGTTTGAATTTCGATCATTCAAAGTATCATTCTAAACTTTGTCAATGATTTCAGTTGACAAAACTTGGAATGATAAATCTGCTTGGATCGGGGCAACCAATTGTTTACATAAACCTTTTACAAACGTAGCGGGCACGGTGGCTCAGTAGTAAAGTGTTCACCTCTGTTGCAGGGCTTCCGGGTTCAAACTAGGGATGGCCACTTCCGGAAAAAGTTTTCCAGTTTCCGGAAATAACATTTTCCGTTTTCCGGAAAATTTTTCGTCTTCCGTTTTTCCGGAAAATTTTTCGTCTTCCGTTTTTCCGGAAAATTTTTCGTCTTCCGTTTTTCCGGAAAATTTTTCGTCTTACGTTTTTCCGCAAAATTTTCCGTCTTCCGTTCTCTGTTTTTCCGGAAAATTTTCCGTCTTCCGTTTTCAGTTTTCCGGTTTCCGGAAAAAATCAGTTTTCCGTTTTTCCGGAAAGTGTGGTTATCCCTAGTTCAAACCCTGCTCCCGCCAAGTGAAAGTTGTGGTGGACAAACATCGCCTGCGTGCCTTTCCTCGGGGTTCTCCCGCTTCCTCCCACTTTCTTCATTCCACTTTTTCATTCACTTCTTATCATCGCCGTCTTCTTTGGCCTAGCCGACATAAACGTGGAACGTAAAACTCAAAAATTTCATTTCATTTCATTTTCAGTCTATACTTAGACGCGTCACACACTACGCTGGTAACCAATCGAATGGAAATTTTCGACGTGTTCCCAAGATCACGCAAGAGTCACATCACCGCTGTAAAATATAGTTCATTGCTGCACTGTGCAGATATGTACAGAGTGGTCACAAAGTTCCGTTAATTCCTATATATTACATAGATGGTAATGAATTGTTGTTTCTTATTATTGCAGGTGCTGAGATACATCTAAATCCATTACTCTCTGTGTATTACATAGCTGTTAATGAATTGTTGTTTCTTATTGGTGCACGTTTCATTATAATCGTTGATTACAAGGCACACAAAAAATTACGGTCACTTAATTTAAGTTCGTTATGGGCCATAAAAAGGTTAATTGTTAACAAATTTAAATCATTGACTTTGGGCCAATAACTAAAGATGTTGATATACATATATTCTAGGCAAATTAAAACTGAATCCGTAACAACATTCCATTTCAAAGTTCTTTGAAAAACGTATAAATTTTCATTTTCATTACTCGTACTTCTTTCCATGAAATACATGACATCAATTTTATATAATAGTCATTACTTTCATACGTTTACATTAAAAATATCCCTTTTTTATTCTTTAATATTTGTATTATTTGCATAAAATCCAAATAGAACAAGAACATAAAAGCAAGAATTACTTAAATACGAATTTCTTAAAGAGAACATAAATTATTAAATTCCATATATATTTTCGCATTACAAAAATGCTTTCAAATATACTCTATAATATGAAATACGAATAATGCGATTAATATTGCGTTTTTGTAATCATATGAAAACACATGAATACTATGAAATACAAATATCAAATAAAACAACTTCTGTTTACCAATCCAAACACTATACGATTATATTCGTATTAATAAATAGTATTTGTATCTAAAGTTTTTAAGTCAGTTTCATAATCAGAAAATTGATTAGAAATATTTAACGCTGATTGATCAGAAGTATTTAACGATGATTGATTATAAGTATTTAACGATGATGTGGATTCAACCCCTTCCACATCAGCACAAGCTAGTTTAAATTACGTTGATTCATGACTTCGGTTAGATTATATTGTATTCCACAATCTTGAGTACTATCTTGGCGATTACGCACTGTTGTAACATTCGGATTTCTATTAACGTAATGTCTGCCCTCTGTAAATCGATTTTGTGTAAAAATGCGATGATTATTGTTCCTATTGAAGTTCCGATTACTACTTCTAAAATTCCTGTTTCCATTTCTGCGATTAAGTTGTGTCTGATTACTAATAACATTGTGATCATTTACTCTGCTATTAAAACAATACGAATTGGAAGTATTTCCTGGTTGTATATTCAAATTACGAACTGTAGGATATTGTATATGATTACGACCAGAATTGCCTTGACCTCTGTCCTGCCCTCTATTACCATTTTGCATTACAGACTGACTTTCATAATTTTGGACAAACATAATCAGATGGTTAAAATTGCGCAGACATTAATAGCTGTTGTAACCTAAAAGGTAATAAAATCCGGATAGAAGCAATGATTCGTGATTCTGGGAGACTCGGATTTAATGCTCTTAACACGTTAAATGTAGAAACCACAAATTAAGTGACCTTGGGATTGAATGGTTTCGTTCTTAGCAATGCATCCCTATTTGCTATCATGAAATCGTTCTCATAGTTAGATAGCAATGTGTTATTAAAGTTGGAATAAGTACGGAGACTACTCCTAATGGCCTTGAACCAAGTCAGACACGGTGGCAATAATATGGTGGTAATTTTAAAAATTCAGATTCGTCTACGCCCATTAGTTCGCATTCGTCCTCAAATTTTTCGAGGAACCCCCTCACTGTTATATCTTCCGGAATACCACTAAATTTTGTAAGTGATTTCACATCACTAAACCGTAACGATTTATCTGTGTTTGTCCTCAAATACCTGTATTGGCTTCGTTCCTGATGGGAAGATCGCCTGACTCTTCTTTCTCCTTCGGTGCTATCTTCATTACAGCTCGAGGATTCATTACGTTCATAAGCTGTTCGGGGATAACGTGTAGATTCCCAAGCGATCGATGTGACATGTACAGTATTCGAGTGTCCATCAGTCTGCATTGCAATTTCGTGGATACGCCTTTCTTTAATGAAGTTTACTTCATCTTGTAACTGCTTGATTTGGTTAGCGTGCTCATTTACCGTTGTCTATATAATGTCTACAGAGCCTTGAACTTTGTTGAATCTCTGTACTATCTTGCCCATTTCTTCATCATAACGCTCGAACCTAACTGTAATTTGCTGACTCATTTGACTTAACTGTCGTTGTATTTGGTCCCATTTGCCATCGTTACATTGCTGAAATTGCTCTAACTTTTTCGTCAAAATGTTGAGCTTGATCCTTAATCTGTTGATTCATCTTTTGGTCTAATTTCTCAAACTGTTCGTCACTTCGTCGAGCTTGTTCCTTAATTTGTTCCGATATTCCCTTTAAAATATCCATCATGTTTTGTGGAAAATGCATATCAGTATTTTGGCTATCCGTAACACTCGTGATATTTCGAGATATTTTCTTTCCACTCTTAAGATGTTACAATTAATATCAGGCTCACTGTTGCTCGTTTTTACTGATAAACGATACAACCTATTTCCTGTCTTCCAGCACCAAATTAAAACGGTTCTTTTAAATTATTGAGCCATTAAAATGCCAACTCCGTTGAATAAAAATCCATTTATTTATATCTTGTCCTGACCACAACATACCAAAATTCTATTATTTTAAAACATATAAAACATATGAATATCTTTTTATAATTAACATATTTCTTTTTCTTTTTTTCTTCGAATTACATAATCAGCCTAGTACATATTTTAAAATATTTTACGCGCTAATAAAATAAGGATTTACAAGTAGTAAAAAATATACAAATATACAACTTACTGTTGTACTCTTACATTATGGAGAAACAGATTGTGATGAGCACGTGGGCTCACGAACGACACCATGCAAGCATATCAATGAGAGATATTCAGCATGTTTTCACTATAAGGTTTCATAAACCTTCTCCTCCAAAACCAACAATTTTACGATGGGAGAAAAAGTTCTTTACAACTGGTTCCATAAAAGATAAGTCTGCTCAGGACGATAACCAACACGACTGGAAACGTGTAAGGAGAACTGCAGCGTCTGTCGAACGTTCGCCGAAAGAGTCCATTCGTTAGCAGTTACAGGAACTGGGTGTTCCATACTCGACATTACAAAAACATATGAAGAAGGATTTGTAGTTAAAAGCATTTAAACCTTCGTTTGAAAACGAGTGATAGTGACATTGCAGAAATGCTCATGGCCTTGTGGGCGAATGCTCGATGCCTTTGTAACACTTCTTTCAAGGGGAAAATGTTTTTCTCGGACGAGTGTGCAGTACATTGCAGTGCAAAAGACAAAAACGTTTATTTATAAAGTAAAGAAAACGCACATTTTTATGAAGAACTTGAACACAACTCACATGTCATGACCTGAGCTCCAATGTCTGCAACTCACTTGGTAGGTCCATATTTCTTTGACGGTGCTGTGAATCAGATTGCGTATCTTCCCATGTTACGTGATTCCATATCTTTCATTGTTCAAATTGATTTTTTCTACGTCAGGTGGTTTTAGTTTGGAGTTAATGAAAATGTCTCAATTCACTTCAGACGCCATTGAGCTTCTAACAGCACGACTGCTTTGCTAGCAGACACATCAGACACTAGTGCCTGAGTTGTAAAATTTCACGTTTCTGCCGATCTTTTTATTTCGTCTATATGGAAGGCTCTGTAGAAACTTTCATACTCTAATGTAAGTCTATGTGCACATGGTATTTAGAGGGAAGGGGGAAAATTACCATTGGAGTTTTATTATACGAGTATCCAGTGGCGTATTTACGATTTTGTTTCGGGGGGAGGTTTCCTAACTTTCGGGGGGAGCTTTGCCGGAAAATGTGAAAATTGAGCAAGATATTTCATATAATTTACTAAAGTAAGTAAGATTTCGGAAGGGGGGCTTAAGCCCTGAATCACCCCCTAAATACGCCACTGCAAGTATCATATATACAATTAATACACTAGTAGAGGCGCAGATTATTGTATAACTCTTTTTTTTTCTTTTGGAGTATGAGATATTAAAAAATGTACTGTATTTCGTTAATAGATATCCATCGGAGATCGAAATTTAGATATCCACAACGCTGCATTTAAACTGTGGGGGTTCCAGGCCCCTTGGCGCCCATGATCAATGGTATAGAAATATAGTAATCAAAAACATTAAATTTTATTTATATCCGTGTGAATTAGGATTGAAAAATCAGAGATGTTTCCCCCCCCCCCCAAAAAAACATTTCTGTTGACTTTTCTTATTTAACGCATAGTGGCTCAGTGGTAGAGCGCTTACCTCTGGTGCGTGGGGTCTTTATTTCGATCCCTGTTTTCCATTTACTTCCACATTCTCATTTCACCAATTCTTTCATTATCATTCACTTGCCTTATTCATCGTCTCCCTTAGCCTAAAGGGCATAATCGTGGGAGGTTAAACTAAAAGATTTCATTTTAAATTTTTTTTAAATTTAAATCAATTGTTTGATTTCAATCATTTGTACTTGACTTTTAAAAGAACGGAATAAATATAAATGACGTTCCTTTTTATAACTTATAAACTACCGGGTTTCAGGTTTCTTTATGAAGTGATGTTAGAAGGAAAACGACATGAAGAATTTTATGATATTTATGTTGTGTTTTCTACAATCTGTTTCTCATGTGACAATTACCCAGTAGCAGTACGATATTACTCACGACAGTCTAAGAGTAGGCGAGATCACCATGATCTTGCGAATTCAATTCACAATGATTAGACGAAAGCAAGATAATGTGTGGTAATCTTATTTTATTTTGTTTTATTTTAATCACTACACAAGCAAATTAAGACATGTAATGTAGAATTCCAAACTCCAAAACGGTTGCGTTGTGCTAGACAGCGAGTACCGTATATGAAAAGTGTTTTGCTTATAAATTGAATATATTTTCTTAACTCCTTTCAACATAATTTTCTATTCAGGAATATCAGTCATTTAGCTTCAAAATCGTCATATTATTCAAGATAAAGTTACATATTAATATAAATTGTTCATCAATATAAATATTTGACTTCAAGTTATTTGCACTCACAAGGGAACATCTTATATTGAAAATACCATTGCCCAATCAAACAATGCGTACTCGATAGAGGAGTGAAGAAAAGTGAGAAATCCAAAGTTTTACGGGCCGACACGCAGAAACACAGGAAATACAGAGGAAAAAAGGATCTAGAATCATGTGAAGATAGCAATGCAAAAAATACACTGACACAGAAAGAACTTCAAAATGATTAAAGTAATCAAAATGACATTTACACAGCAGTATAGTAAGCAAACATTGTACCCACAGACATGCTCAATAACATCATACGTAATGCAGTGTTACCAACTGAACACAAAATGAAGTTTTGTTCAATGGCACGGAACTAAAATTATTACATCTAGAGAATCTAATTAAAAGTAGAACCATACCTGTGAAGTCTTGATGTACAGTGTTGCCAACGTTTGAGGATAGGCCTACACGAATGACTATGAATCTGGGATGTAGAAGAGTACATACAGTACATTACTCGAACCGATTGAAACCAAAATGAGATCATTATATATATATGAGACCACGGACGAAACACAATGTTGAAGCATTGTTGCCAAAGGAAAGTGTCAGAATAATACCTAATCACAGCACATAATCTGAAAAGATCCATGCCTTTGGGTGACCATGTGGTTATTATTTGCTTTGCATTTATGCATTTATTTGCTCCCGTTTCACTCTAATTATAACATTTTATGATATTAATATCTTATTATAAGGTTTCCAGCAGCTCCCCCTCCCCTATGGGCGGGGAAATGACCTGCCATAATTTTGGAAGAACCCCCAACTTTTTTTTTACAGTCAAAATTCGTTACAAACCGTGCAAACCACTTACACCCTACCAATTTTGACTTTGCACCCCCAAACTAAAAATGCTGGCGGAATCCCAGCTTAATGGTCGCATTAGAACTCACTGTAAAACAACTATACTAACAAAAGTATGACAAATATAGAGGATGTCGGAAGAAAACAATAAATATCATAAAATGGACTTACTGAGAAAATCGAATTTTAATTCCTTAATAGCCTACTGTTTAAGCGGATCACCAAATATGTAAAATTGTTTACTGTAATCATTTATTAGTTTTAATCCTTCGTAATTTTGACACTTTTTTACTTCCAATTTTTCCCAATAGAATGAACTATAAGTTGCCAGAATTCCTTCTCGTTGGACGAGGTGACCGGAGGGCTCCTTTGTCTCACTTCCGCTTTTGTAAATACCACTACTTAAAAAAAGGAAGAAAACTTAACAGAAACAGTGAAATTTTCGTGCTTTGCCAAATTTTCATGAGATTCCCTTGTCTCTCCCAAATGTATTTATGAGGAAAAAAGAGAAGGAGAATAGTACTAATTTGTTGGTGAACGTACTAGAACACTAAAATATAAAATGTACTAGATCTAGTACGAAAGTGCTAGCAGTGGTCTTCTATGTAATTTACGTACTTTTCTGTTAACGGAGATTTTTCTTTATATACTGTACGTATATACACTGTTATTTAAATATATGGCATATAGAAGGTTTTTAAACTGGCTAGTTAGTAAAAGGTTAATTTCTAATGAGTGGTTTTCATAATTATATGCAAATACAGTCATATAGGGCGTAATTATCAACATAAATCACTAACATTCACCTTTGACCAAGAAAAAAAATGTTGACTTTTCTATGAATTCATTTTTTTAAAATTAAAAAAGTACTTATATGTCCTACCGATTTATATCACAGCATATAATTTTTTTTTCTTTCTCTTTCTTTTTTTATTTCTCCTACATTGAGTTGCATTGTTGCTTTGAAACTTCCTGTTAAAAGTTTGTCTCATGGGACCGAAAAGAAGCTCGTAGCATTCCGGCGGCAGATATTTTACTAAAATGCACGTATTTCACAGAGCTTGGCACCAGCTTCTATTTCAGTTTCTGCAGAATATTAACTCGTAAAGTTGGATACCAAAATCTCTCGCTTTTCAGTCTCTTTCTCGCTCGTTGTTTCGTTTTACTTCAGTTGTTTATGACGACATGCCATCATGTGTAACGCTTAGCTATAGAAAAATATGTTCTTTTCTTTGACTTTTTTTCCTAAATGTATATACTACATTCATTTTTTGAAAAAATACTTTCCCTCGATTTTGTGCTTAAAATGCTGAACGGTAAGGCGTATCACGGAGTCACTGAAATATGTAGAAATGTTATTTCGACAAAGAATTTCCTAGGCATAAATAAGTAATGAATGCTCTGTGAGCATTGACGGACATTTCGGTGAAAATAAATTATACAAAATAAATATGTTTTGTGTTTTTCTTAGTGACAGCTCTCGAGGGAAGCCATATCAGTGAGAAATTATAATTGCATCACTACAATCTATGTGGAGAGTTGGGCGTTTAATAAATCAAGCAGTCATCAAATATTTCTAAGTTATTTTATTAATTATTTCAAGATATAAATTTTGTGTGCAGGTTAAGAACACCACACGAAAAAATGGTTCAAAATTTAATTTTTTTTCACTAATTTTCTCCTGTTTGTCCTGCAAACTATTTGCACTAAGAGACATGACAATATCTTATGCTTCGTCAAAACATTTCCGGTGACCGAATTAACAATACATCATTTTGTACAAGTAACTCAGTGTTGCCAGACGAGTCAGTTGGAAAAGCAGGAGATTCGAAGATAAAAAACAGGAGAAAGCAGTAGACACATACAGTGGTGGCGTTTGAATGTGAATCCGGGGTGGGTGGGTGGAATAACATTTGCCATTATTAAGGGGGCAGTAGTCAAAACAAGTAGTTCAGAATTCGTTTCCGATGAACTACTTTGAGCAAATAAAAGGGAAAAGTCCCGATTTATATTAATATTATTTGATACACACATGTGTGAAGTAAAACGTAGTGAAAGAACAAAGTGGAGTGGGAAAATGTCTTTTCTTGTACGTAGTGATAACGTAGCTACATGGTGCAGTCACACGTGACCGTGGCGTAAGACAATTTCTCGCTGACGATCGTGGAGAAACGATCTAAGCCACTCTTCCAACCCAAGTCCCAATCTAAACAACACTTACTTGCAAATCTTACAGAAAGTCATAAAAACGCTAACCATAATGCATATAGAAGATGACGTACAGTTGTATTCTTTAGATTCATATTATATACAGTAAAGCTCTATAACTATATGCTCTATAGAGCTTTGTGTATTATAACAGATAAATTTTGTCTTTTTATGTGAGGAAACATTGAAAATTCAATATTAATAATAATATATTTCTTCAACTTCTCGAAGTAAGGAAAAAGCAGGAGATTGTTCAGTTTTCAATTTCTTTCGCAGTAGATCAGTAGAACGTAGAAAAAGCAGGAGATCTCCTGCAAAATCAGTAGATCTGGCAACGCTGAAGTAACTATCAGGGGAGCAGCGATCCATAGATGAATTAATTATGTACTTCTTTCACCAGAAAATTAATATCTAGTACCTTGAAACAAATACCTTATAGGTCGAGTTGCGTTCCTGATGGAGATTAACTTTATGAGGGCGTATTCATACACCGTGCCGTGTTTTCCTTTTTTCTTTCATTGGGTTGTAAATTTAAAGTGAAAGACGGAACGAGCAGGGTCGATGACCTAGTTTATTCTATACGAGAAGTGTTGAACGAAGTTAAAGAAGAAGAGGACAGAGATAGGTTAAGAACGAAGGCAATGGTTTTGGTAAAGAAAGAAATGCACAGAAGATCTTCGAATTTGACAAAAGAAGAAACAAGAGGATATGATAGCATTAGGAAAAGGAAGAACATAGTGGTAGAGAGAGCTGACAAAGGAGGGGCGGCAGTGGTAATGATTAAAGCGTGGTATGAGGACAAGGTGAAGGATTTGGTGGATGGACAATATGATTTAGTTGACAAGAAGAAAGAGGAAATTATAGAAGAATTAAAAGAAGAATGTAAAAGGAAGGGACTTAAGAAATGGATGAATGAAGATGGAAGAGTTTTCCAAAAATACACAAAAAGGAAGTAAAGCTTAGGCCAGTTATGGACTGTAGGAATAATTATTTGGAACCGTTAGAAAGTGAATTGAAACCAGTGTTAGAGTGGGTAAGAGACAGACAAAAGACTTTGGCAGTTAAAGACTATAGAGAAGTAATAAACTACACCAGTAATGCTGAAATTAATAATCATTGTATTTTGTTTAGTTTAGATGTTAAAGCCATGTTCCCTAGTCCAAAGAGAAGTGCTATATATGATACGATTAAGAGAGTTATGAGGGTAGAATGTGCTAAAGGATGGAAATGGGAGAAAGTTAGAAAAGCCCTCAACTTAATATGGCAGTTTGGTTTCTGTAAAGTTAAGAATGGCATATATAAGATTAAGGATGGTTTAAGTATAGGATCTAAGATAAGTCCGGTATTGTCTGATATAATTATGAATGTAGGGGAGAAGGATGTGATAGAAAAGGAGAAAGAAAAGATTCGATTTTTATGTAGATATGTTGATAATTGTTTTGGGATATGGGAAGGATCAAAAGAAGAGTTGATAGAGTTAGTTGGTAGTATTGAAGATAAGGAGAAGGGAATAGAATTAGAACTAGAGACAGAGCAGGGAGGTGTAATATGTTATCTTGACATTTTAATGAGTAAGGAAGGGAAGAGCATTAAGACTCAATGGTATCAAAAAGAATGTAGTGCTGGTATTTATTGTAATAAGAAAAGTAATGTAGATAGAAGCACAAAAGTTAATTTCATAAGAAATATGTTAGAAAGAATTACCAAAATTTGTAACAAAAATGTAGAAGAGAATGTGGAAATCTTTAAAGGACAGCTGTATGAGAATGGTTATAGCAAAAGAGGTATCGTTAAAGCATCTTTGGTCTCGGGGAAAGGTAAAAGTGGGGAGGACAATGAAGGGGTATGGGAAGGCATTGTAGGTTAGGAGAAGATACCGAGATTTAAAAAAAAAAATGTTAAGAAAGCAAGGGGTCAACGTGTATAGAAAAGGTAGCAGAACGTTGTTGGACATGGTCAAAAGCAAAGGGAAGAAAAAAGAAAAGAGAGATTAGAAAGGTGTCATTTATTGTATAAATTGTAAGGATTGTGATATGAAATATATTGGTGAGACGGGGAAATTATTGAAAGAAAAAATTAAACAACATAAAAGTGATGTGAAATATGGCAGAGAAACTAATGCAATCTTTAAACATGTAAAAGAAAGGTGACATGATGTGAACTGGAAAGAAGTTATTGTGCTGGAACGGGAAAAAAGATTGTGGCCGAGAAAGTGGAAAGAGGCCTGGTGGATAGAAAAGGAAGGAGATGTAAACTTAATGAATTGGACCAATGGTATCGGCATTAATAAAGAATGGAGAAATATTATTGATAAATACAGAAAAATGTATATGAATTAATGTATTCAATGGTTGCTTGCTCTTTGTTGTTTCTTTCTGGTAGAATGTTATGTTGTCCCATTGGTCAGTTCAGATAGATTTCCACGCTTCTGATTGGCTGTTTGAACGGGCCAATGAGAGAGCAGATAGGGAGATGAATTGTGTATATATACTTGAGTACCCCCGAAACTAAAAACACTTCACCAGGCCATCTTCAAAGCCACTCGACAAATTTTTCGAAAACAACTAAACGTTCTTACAACCACACATGGTAATATCTACATCACTCACAAAAATCTATTCCCAGTACCAGAGAAGAAAACCACAGTAAACTCATCCCACATTACATAAAATCATCTCTCCAAACACCCACAAATATTGGACAACCACACACTCATCGAATAACATCAATACATAATCAGTGTTTTTGAACTCAATTCCATAAGCTTCATTTTTTTTGCACTCTCCACGGATATTCAAAACGAGAAGATGATAGTCAAGATCAGAAGCTCAAAAGAAGGACACAAGAAGATTCTACACCAGCCTAGTACATGACCACAAACAGGACCATCTACCTGATGGAAGATCTTATACATCGGCTTCGCTCCACTTCGGCATCACACACAGTAAAAGACCCAAGAACAGAAGTCTACTTGTTAAGACTTGTTTCGACCAGTTGTTGCGCTCATCATCACTTCTACCAATTTTCCACAAACATTTCTCAAAGTTTAACTCTGGATGAAGTAGCAGAAGCTAGAATATCCTTCCATCTCTTATGAGATGGTAAAAAGACGATAACTTGACTAGACTTGACTTTGTATCACTCAGTGTACGTCTGATGAGGATCTTGGCTAGAAGATCGAAACGTCACGTGTAAATGTGTTTTTATATTAAATAAGTGCAGTCTTGTTCAGCAGTGTGTTTATTTTTCTGATTTTATTCGCAAGACGTTGACTATGATTGTGTGTCTATCGTTCAATCAACTTCTTTATAATGGTCTCAGTTTTGGGAACATAACCGGAATAAGTTTTGATAATGTCATGTAGTGTAAATTGGCATATGTCTTCATTTTCTTCCATATAGTTACAAATGAAATCAATACAGTCAGAAACGTCGCTACTTTCACGTCGGCTAGTACGAAGAGTGACTGCTGAAGTAGGTTTCAAGAACAGTTTAAAACAGGTACCATGGTACCACCCTTCAGCAGCTACAAGATCTGCTGCAGTACCAATCCTCCATAAAACCTCCTCACTCCGTGCATCTTCTATATCATCGACTAGGGCTTTTATGGATTCTATAAACCCTAGAGTTTGAATCTCATGTACACTATCTCGTTTGGAAATCAATTTGTTTGTTTCTTTCTGCTTGAAAGCATTACTTGCATCCTTCCCACAAAACAAGCACTTTCCTTTAAAATCAAAAGGCTCCACGAAGGACCTCGTCACACGAGATGCAGCTCCTCTTGCAGACTTCTTAACGTTTTGCTCTTTTGTGTACGTTTTTCTGCATTTGTTATTGACCAAAACCGACTTTTTGTCCAGTAACAAAGTGCGTTTTCCATCCTTCCTTCTCTTACTCTACCCAATAAATGCTTTGATTCCCTTTTCCTTCACTTTAACTCCATCTTCTTCCTCTGTCTCACTATCATCACATATGAAACAAATCAAACCTGCCATAACACTCATTTCACAACTATAACACAACGGAGAATCATATCGCCCAAACCATTTTATTTATCTAGCAGTCTTTGCCATTCTTTTACTGGATTACAATTTCATTACGTAGTTAAGAACCAACTGATACATTATAACGACATTTGAAACAAATATAATCCATCAAGAAAAAGACTAGAATTATACTAAAAAGTATAAAATTAATTACATATAGGAAAATTAAAAGTATTTTATTTAGACACTTGTATTGTGTTGCCATCTGCTAGACATTTATGAAAGAGAGAAAAAAAGTCAAATTTCCTGTTCAAATCAAAAAATTACAGCTTTTGCCCATTTTTGACTGCCGATTCATACTATATCGCTTGGTCGAATTCTAAAGTTTAGATGTTCATTTCATGCAGAAATAAATTCTTTACAACTTCGATTATAGAGACTTTTGCGTAAAATATGCTTTCTTTTGACTTATTATTCTCAAAACTGAACAAAATATGGTTGCTTTTTGGCTATAGTGACAGAAGCTCTCCTCAAGAAATGGTGAAAACTCAGTTTACATTTAATTGGGATGTTCCAGTAAATTAGAAACATTTCCAGTTGTCCCGAATTTTTCGAAACCAAAATCTTAATTTCACTGTCCCAAAATATTTTTCACAGAAATTTCCCGTTTTTTGTCCAAATTTCCCTTTATTGGTACGTTATAGGAACATGAATTTTGGAAAGCACAGTACTTTTTGGGCTAATTTGACTGCGCTATTATGCAACCAGTTGCAAAGAGCTTTTTCTCCCACCGCAAAATTGTTGGTTTTGGAGGGAAAGGTTACTGAAACCTTACCGTGAAATCATGCTGAATATCTCTCATTGATTTTCCTGTAGGGGTCCGTTCGTGAGCCCACGTGTTCATTATGATGCGTTCCTCCATGGTGTAAGTAAACTCATCAACCATGATTTACATGTATATCATCATTATTGTCAGATTTTCTAAATTGGAAATGTATTGCCGAAATGTGAAATAATGTATTGTCTATAGCGAGTGATATATTATAGTTACCAATCAGTTGTGTGAAGCTGTGGTAGAATGCTAAGATATAAGGGAACACTAGTGAAACTGAAAGTGATTGACCTTCCACTTCCGGTTTCAATAAAGGAATAAAAACAGAAATAAAATATATTCTTCAGACGCTGAATCCTTAACAAACATATCGCGCTCCAAGCTCTTACTGCCTTTGCTCGCCTTCCAGTTTACAGATACTAACAGACGCATATTGTCGTTCTACAAGGTTTCTCAATACATATGAACAACACAAGTTGGATCTCTCGCTTTAGGCGCGGGACAACTCAGTTGGAATCGTGTGGTGCGGATCTCACGTTAAGATGAAGTACAAGTCTATATAGCCACGGTGCTTAAATAGTAATCTTAATTCCAAATCAACCACCGAACAGTTGGGAAATTTTAAACAATTGCACTGCGAGCTGTGTCCATCTTCCCATCATCATGAAGCTCCTCCCATTTTTCCTTATGTGTCCCCTCCAAATCAAATAATTTAATCAATGCTTTTCTTTTTTTAGCATCATTATCTCAGTTTTCCCCACAACTAGAGGTGTCATTCAACCGGTTCGCTAGGAACTTTTGTTAAAATACAGTATTTCGAGTTCACAGAACCGTTTGTTATACCGAGACATAAACGTTTATTTCATAATTTTGAATTGTCAGATGTCAAGAATAAGAACTGGGATCACATGAGTGTGGAGGTGAGGGTTATTATATTTGAAACGCATACATACTATTTAGTCCAGGATCAGAGGGGGGTTGAGCATGAATGGAAAGTCTAACGTAATTTTATTTCTGATTATTGTTATAGGCACCATAGTGATCGTGAAAACCAGTGTCGTAGCCCCCTATCGTGGTCGACAACTTGGGGGGAGGGGGAAAGGGGTGGGTAGCAGAAAATCGTAGACCTTCACATTGGTGGATCTAGTATCCCTTCTAATTGTCACAGGGACATGAGCCATACCTCGTTGGAAAGCTTATAGAACACAACTTTTGTACAGGTAACTTTTGTGCCCCAGTGCTTAACACGTAAAAGAAGAAGAAGAAGAAAATACAAAATTAGGAAGAAAAACTAATTTTTTGTAAAATTTTTGAGATGCTAGCAACATTGTTGTTTGTCGTACGCAGGAAAAAAATAATCTCACATGAACGCCATACATAGGTATCAATCAAATAATGAAATGGAGGGCATAGATCCAATAACAAGAGAGATAAAATTTCTGAAGTATCTACTTCCGATTGTCACTATGTACATATTTTTCGATGGACTGTCGTCACGTTGGCAGCCCTAGCGACGCCTCTAATTGTCACAGGGACGTGCACTATACCTCTTTGAAAATCATATGGGACACATATTTTGCACCTACGCCCTTCATTTTTTTCATATGACTGTTCCTAATGTCTGGCGTACATGTGAGATTTCTTCCTGGGTACGACAAATAACAGTGTTGCCAGCGTTCCTCAAAGTTCAAATATGTGGCTTTCTTTTATAAGAAAATATACACTGGAGAAATGGGCAAATTCAATACCTCTTCCATTTACCTCTCGTATGCCAAATGACCAAATACAGGCTATCACTAGTTAGTAAAAAGGTAACCAGAAAAGTTCTGTTGCTTGTTGTGCATGTCTGTGTTCCATTGGATCTTACACCATGAGTTGAAGCTAATGGATATAAGGCAAAGGTCAGTTTTGGTATGGTTATAACCAAGATACCACCTGGTTGTAGCGGTTCAGTTACACCGTGAACTTGCGTAAGGACAGAGTGAATAAGGGACCTCAACAGAGCGTCATAAGGGCGTATATGCTGTAGAGCTCTAACTGGTTTCAAATGCCGCTGCAGCGGATCGGAATATATGGCAAGCCTTTGGTGAGGGTGTCGTGACTACACGGACAGTGCAGCGATGGTTTAACAAGTTTAAAGACGATGACGAAATACTCGAAGACGCATCACGTGCCGCAAGATCAACACGTGTACAAAATGAAGATCTTCATGCAGCGATTGAGACGAACAGTGGCCAGACATATCAGGAACATGGACTACAATCCAGTGTGAGTATAGAAACCATTCGGCACCACCTCCATATACATTGGAAGCACTATAACTTGTGTCGATGGGTCCAACATGATTTGATTCCGGGCCAGAAGGCAACGCGAGAAGACACATGTGTTTATTTGCTGTGTCGTCTGAGGAAGTAGCCATTTGTGGACATGGTGTTGATATGTGAGGAGAAGTGAGTCCTGTACGAAGCTTTACGGCGCCGTCATCATTGGTTAGCATCCCGTGAACCGTTTTCAAAACAGTCGGTACCAGCATTGCACAAGAAGAAAGTTCTCCTGTGTGTGTGGTGGACTACTCGCGGCATCGTACTTCGGGAACTGCTACCAGCTGGTCAGAGAATCAATGCAGTTGTATACTGTCAGCAATTGAGCCATGCCCAAGAGAAACCCAAAACTCTGGAGCCAGCACTTCTGCATCGCAAAGGGTTCCTCCTGTTACAAGACATCGATAGGCCGCATGTGGCTAGGATGACCTGGGACACCATTCTGCGCCCTGGATGGAAACATTATAGCATCCGCTATACTCACCGGACATTATGCCGTCCGATTATCACCTGTTCCATTCCCTGCACAATCACCTTAGAGGACTTCAGGTCAAATCCCTATTAGGGGTGGAAAATTCACTTGATACCTTCTTCGCTTCACGGCCCACTATGTTCTACCACGATGGAATCCGTGGCCTTCCAGAAGGTCGACACAAGGTCTTCGATGCTAATGGGAACTATTTTTGATCTTCGAGGTACGTCTTAGGTGACATATCGATGTTTGAAGAAGGTGCATGAAAAATCACAGAACTTTATTGGTTACCTCATACATATATCCATTTATTTATATTGATACCAATTTTTATGCTTGTAGCTCCTTTGAGATAAGTTTAAAGATAATTTGAGTTGGTATTATGGATAATTTTTTGATATGCATCTTTAGTCGTAAAGCCGTTATCGTATTATTAAATGTAACTCAAATAAAAAATAACATTAGTATTACAACAACTTTATTTGCACTTATCTTCATTTGTTGAACCTTTGTGTGCCTGATGTTAATCCAGCCAATTTTCAATGACAAATAACTCCCACATTTCGCGTGTTGTTTAATAACATTTCTTAATTTCACAAACGAATTGTTATTGATTTTCAAAATTTCCACTTTTTTTTTTAACTAAACATGAATCATTTAAGGCCTAATGGTATCTGTTGCCCTAAAGTTTGCATATCAATTTAAAAGATAAGTCTAACACTAATGGTTTGTTCTTAATTATTGGATTTGGGTATAAATTACTTAGTCACTATTGGCTTCTTCGCAGAGATATTTTGTCACAGGATTTTAGCGATTGTCCTTACAAACACAATAACTGCAGCTAGACGACTTACTGACAAAACATCCCCAAGACAGTGTTTTGCAGGTTGGTTATGCATGTGCAAGGTGGCATTCAGATATCTGGTATGGCAGGCTGTGTCATCAGAAGTGGGCGTATGGTTTTATTGTTATCTAAGAAAAACACAAACTTGGCTAAATCTAAACGCTCTGCAAACGGAATGGTGGAGTTGTTCCAATAGTAGAGTTGAGCTGTGCATCTCAGTACATGTCGGAAATAGTTGGAGGTGAACAGTAAACAAACAAAGTCATTAGTTGCTGACAGGGATTGCAGGAAGTGAATGTATCTACTTTCATCACAAGAGTTTCCGTTTTTTAACATTCTATAAATACACAAGCTCTAGTTGGTGAAGTTAAGATATCATTCAGGTCTTGTTGCTGTAACAACTGTTGCACATGTAAAGCAGAATCCAATTTTCTTGCTAAACTGAAAACATATTGTTTGTTTCCTACTTTGTCGTCGAGTCACAGCCTGTAAAATCAAGAAGAGGTGATAAACTTTAGGAGAATTTTATTTCAAGTGCTTCTGAAGCTATATGATATCCTTGGCTGGATTAACACCAGGAACACAAATGTTCAACAAATGAAGGTGAATGCAAATAAAGTTGTTGTAATACTAATATTATATTTTCATTTCAGTTACATATATTAACAATATGATAATGGCTTTACAACTAAAGATGTATTTCAAAAAATGTAATCCACACCAAACTCAAAATGTCTTTAAACTTATCCCAAAGGAGCTACACGCATACAAATTTGGTATCTATTAAATAAATCAATATTCTAACTAGTGATACCTTGTATTTGGTCATTGGGCTTACGAGAGGTAAATGGGGGGTATTGAATTTGCCCATTCCTCCAGTGTATATTTTCTTATAAAAGAAAGCCACATATTTGAACTTTGAGGAACGCTGGCAACACTGTTATTTGTCGTACGCAGAAAAGAAATCTCACATGTACGCCAGACATTAGGAACAGTCATATGAAAACAATGAAGGGCGTAGGTGCAGTAACAAGGGAGATAAAAATTCGGAAGCTCGTACCACTCTCCACTCCCCTTGTATATTTTTCGTCTACCTTCACGTTATCTGGCAGCCCTAGCGACGCCCCTATTAGTCACAGGACCATGAACAATACCTCGTTGGAAATCTTATAGAACACAGATTCCAAATAGATAACTTTTATGTCCCCATGTCCAACTTGTAAAACAAGAAGAAATAGAAAATAAAAAATTGAAAACACGATTTGAAGTTTGTGGAGCTCTTGCAATACTGTTGTTCGTCTTACGTAGGGGGCACAAAAGTTATCTCCCTGAAATCTGTGTTCCATATGCTTTTTAAAGAGGTATAGTTCGTATCTTTATGAAAATTAGGGGCGTCGCTAGGGCTGCCAACGTGACGACAGTCCATCGAAAAATATGTACAGAGTGACAATCGGAAGTAGATACTTCCGAAATTTTATCTCTCTTGTTATTGTATCTACGCCCTCCCATTCATTATTTGATTGTTACCTATGTATGGCGTAAATGTTAGATTATTTTTTTCCTGCGTACGACAAACAACAATGTTGCCAGCCTCTCAAAATTTTTTACAAAATTTAGTTTTTCTTCCTAACTTTTATTTTCTTCTTCTTGTTTTACGTGTTGGGCACTGGGGGCACAAAAGTTACCTGTACGAAATTTGCGTTCTATAAGCTTTCCAACGAGGTATGGCTCATGTCCCTGTGTAATTAGAAGGGGTATTAAGACCGCCAACTTGAAGGTCTACGATTTTCTGCTACCCACCCCTTTTCCCCCTCCCTAAGGTGTCGACACGCTGGGGGGCGACGACATCGGTTTTCACGAACACTATAGTGCCTATAACAATAATCAGAAATAAAATTGAGTTAGGCTTTCCATACATACTCAATCCTCCTCAGATCCCGGTCTATATTATCAACAACTGTCGATCCATTGGTTTATTGAGATCTTTCCTATATTTTTGACAACCATCTTGGATAATTCGTTTCCAAAATAGTCGCAGTGGTACCTAATTTCATCGTACCAGCTTGTATAAAGATGCTGTGTAGTATATCTTTCTCTCTCTCTCGCTAGGGTGTTAATGAACTATACCGACAAACTGTAAGAGGTGATTCCTTACATCATAATAAGAGAAAAAAGTTCATATGGATCTGTGGGGAAAAGTGCATAGTTTCAGACCTAGGGCTGTCCAAAATCGAGAAAAAGCCACATTTCAACAGGCCCGATTTCGAATTCGAGAGACTGTAGATGATATTTCTTATCAGCATAAGGGAAGTCACGCATATGCAATAGAAAAATGCATATTTCATTAATGTTCAATTGTCGTACAGGGTATTCCCTGTTTAGTGAAAATCCAAGGCATGCCACCAACTGAATTTTGAGATATGCTCTGACTTTATGATTGGTCCGAAGTAGGTAAACGATAAGCTTTGATAGCAATGAACACGAAATCATACGGCGCAATGTCGGAAGTGTTACTGTTCATCTGCAGCTAGTGATGTGAGGTGGAAAATTTTCCGCGGAAAATTTTCCATTTGGGAAAATTTTCCAGAAAATTTTCCGCTATATTTTTCCGGAAAATTTTCCGTTCTAAAAAAATATCAGTAATCAAGTAATAATTCTTCAGCAATCATAAAATTGGTTGAATTCATGTACAGAAATGTAACAAAGTGAAAGATCGTTTAAAGAATCTGAAAATTTTCATGGCTCAGACAATTTTCAGCACTATGTTGGAACAAGTTAAACAATTTTTCCTGAATCGAAATATTTTCTGTCTTATATGGAAAAATTGAAGAAGTAGAGAAAAACACTATGTAAATTTTTACTTCCCAACTTGAAATATTAGAAAATTTTCTAGTTCCCGTAATCTAATTGGAAAATTATAATTAGTTGCTGTCTAATTTTCCACTACAGGGATTGTATATCTCAATGTGCAGTTAAATATAGTGGAAAATTTTCCACCTAACGTCACTATACATAATATCTAAAACTGTCCGGATTGTAAAAAGTGTTTTCACTTGTTTCTACATCGTGATGAAAATTTTCCGATTCATGAAAATTCCTTACATTTGTTTTTCAGAGCAATAAAACTTTCCTATTCACAAAAAGTTGTTTTACTTTTTGCTCCAAATGCTGAAAATTTTCCATCTCATAAAAAGTTCTTCAATTTTTCCATACAAGACACAAAATCTTTCGATTTATGAAACATTGTTTCACTTGTTCCTACATAGTACTGAAAAATGTCTGAGCAATGAAAATTTTCAGATTCTTTAAACGATCTTTCAATTTTTAACATTTCTATACATAAATTCAATCAATTTTATGAATACTGAGGAATTGTTATTTGATCACTGATATTTGTTAAGAACGGAAATTTTCCGGAAAAATATAGAAGAAACTTTTCCACCTCACATCACGGCTAAACAACGACATAGAAATACGTGGAGTATGTTTTTATGAATCGGAAAATTTTCATCACTGTACAGGACAGACAATTCTTCGATTCATGAAAAATTGTTTCACTTGTTCCTACATAGTACTGAAAATTGTCTGAGTCATGAACATTTTCAGATTCTTTAAACAATCTTTCAATTTTTAACATTTCTATACATGAATTTAATCAATTAATGAATACTGAGAAGATCTTTAAGAACGTAAAATTTTCCAGAAAAGTATAGAAGAAAATTTTCCACCTCACATCACGGCTATACAAGGATGCAGGAATAAGTGGAGTATGTTTTTATGAATCGGAAAATTTTCCGGAAAATTTTCTGGAAAATTTTCAGGAAAATTTTCCGTTCCAAAATTTTCCGGAAAATTTTCATCACTGTCTGCAGCACGGTCTCTCGTACTCGGGAAAACGCACATGCTGGGATGTTTTCTTTCACGCTTATAAGTGGAAAAAACGTAAATTTTATCATGACGAAATACATCGCATCACAACTTATTCCGAACAAAAAAAAAAAAAAAAAAAAAAAAAATGGAACTGCCGGTTCTTAATACTTCCGACTCCCCTCTGAAGGATTGGATGTCCATTGTTGTCAAGGCTTACTTCCTGTCTACTTTGGACCCTCCTTGAAATCAGAGTATATCTCAGCGTTTCCCAACCGGTGTGCCGCGAATGGTCCGCTGGTGTGCCGCGAGAAAATCGAAACAAATTATTAATTCTATAGGTACCAAATTGCAAGACATGGGAGAAAATGTATATTTGTATTTCACATTACTATGAACCTCTATTATAAATCTACAATTTTAAGTTTCATACTGTGTTACTTTTCTGTAAATTTCTAATTTTGAAAAACGTATTTATCATTGTCATTGTCATTATTGCTTCTTTATTGTTGCAGACTATTTCGTAACTTGAAATTTTAACATATCATTCAATAAATTCAACAAAGCAAACATGCATACAAATTACCTACACTTGTGTTTTAAAGGTACAGGAGATTTGTTTATTTGTTCGTTATTTAGTGATCTTCCTTTTTAGTGAAAGGTTAGATACAGTTTTCGAAAGAGAAAGTTGATTTTTAAAAACCCGAGTCCTATATTTCATTGCAATTGTTTTCTATTTTAAAATTAGAATGAAAAATAAGCATAATGATTTACCACGGGGGAAAACCCGTGATCGAGCTTTCTACTCTGTAAGAAGGAGATCAGTAATATGGGTGTGCCGCGAGAATTCAAGTTACACCTGTTGTGTGCCGCAAGTTGAAAAAGGTTGGGAAACGCTGGTATATCTGAAAATTCTATTTGAGAGCCTATCTGAGAATTACACCCTGTAGAGAATATCTTGTACGATTATTGAAAATTGATGAAATTTGCAATTTTGGATTGTGTATGCGTGGCTTCCTTTACGTTGATAAGGACCACCATCCAATGTTTCTGGAATTCGAAATAGAGCCTGTTGAAATTTGGCTTTTTAGCGATTTTTGGCAGCCCTAGCTCTGAAACTATGCACTTTTCGCCATAGGTCCATATAAACTTTTTCTCTTATTTTGATGTGAGGAATCATCTCTTACAGTTTGTCGGTATAGTTCGTTATCACGCTAAAACCGGTTGCTAAAATATTAGAACATCAGTCCCCACAACCAACATTTAGATTTCAGGAATAGCACAGAATTAAAAAAAAAGTTTGAAGTTATGAACTAAAAAAAACTCCCTCCGAAATAAAACACTATAGGTTATATCCCGTGGATAGTTACAATTATGCCAATTAGAGAAGAGAAGAGGTAGTTCCAAAGCATCATTTTTAGTTTCGAATGAAATTCTAAAATAATTTTAGACATGAAATAAAATAAGTTAAAATATTCTATCTCCCCCCCTCGAATTAATCATGATGCTCTGCGCGTCATGGTATACTCTTCTGGGAATCCCTGCGAGGTCCCACAATCTATTGGTTCAATTGGCCTTATGGAAATATTTCGCTATTTGACACTAGACGTTAACTAAATTACTATGAATATTGTTACAAAGAAAAGATGAGGTACATTCATCAAACTCAACCATAAGTAATAGGGATGATCGGAATATTCTAAAAGAAATGTACGGGTGGTAAGAAGCTATTTGAACAAACTTCGGGAGCTGTTTTTGGCACAGAAACAAGCAAAAAAGACCTCTGAACTTTGGTCAGTGTGGGATAGTTTCGGCGATATAAGATGCCGAAAGCGTGGAGAAAATGAACTTTATAGAGCTGTAATTTAAAAGCAACGCAACGTAGAGACTGCGGTTTAGAACATGACACTAGAAGTTATACCTGCACGATTGAAAAATGTATGCTTCAAACCTCCGCAAGATGTGTGTGAGTGATTATCCAAAGGTACGTACAGATTAGTTGCCAGGTTATAAGGGATCCCTATGTTTCTTTGGAAAATCCCTCACATCCAGTCATAATAAGTTCATCCTGTTTATCCAGTGTGTGTTTGGCAACATTCACATGATATCGATGAGATGTCTAAATCATTCTCAAAAATAAACTTCTCAAATACTTTGAACTTTGATGGTGAGCGCATTCAGGAAGTTTGAAACGTGAATTGAAATACGTGGGGAAAAATAAATAAAACACGGCTACAATTACAACGACTCACCAAAGGTAGTCATCAACCTGGTTCGGCTAATAATATAAGTAGATCTTGAGTGGTAGTATTTGTTTACACATTAAAATATCTTCCGTGATTACATTTACTAGTATTCTCACCTTTTATATTGAAATTACAAAACGATGATACGTTTTAAACAATTTTATTCGTTGATTCTCTTTGAACGAATATGTACATAGACTGTATTGCAATCGTACATGTTTGTTAGGTATCTATCAACAACAACATAGCAACTAATTATACTATAATGTATATTTCTTTACATATATTAAAAACATTCTTCTTTTCTTATTTTAAATTAACATTATATCAAGTATATTGCTTGAGTATGAGCACTTTCTGCCCAAGGTACAGGTAATTATTAAACGATACAAAGTATCTCGTTGTATAAAAATGTCGCCCGACGATGGGACTGAATATAAAAGTTACAAGCGAGCTTGGCTTTTATATTTAAGAACCACTGGTCCGTTTACAATAATGATGTTACATTACTTATGTCCTTTACATTTTGATCGCCCCTCATATATATCTTCATTAAGCTTCATATATATAAATACATTTATAATAATTTTTTTTATTCCATTATCATTTATCTTTTATTACAAAAAAACGTCGTCGCTTAATAATATAATTAATGAAGGGTGCGAAGTCAAAATCGTAAGAGGCAAATTACTTTTTAAAACATAAATCCCAATGTTCAACAATTTCAATCATTATTAAAACGGTTATGTTATGGAAATAATATTTGATCTCTCCAGGGCGCATTATATAATAACTACGTTAGATGACGTTTCATAATATACATTGTATCCATAAGGCATCAGAATATAGACGAATCTTATTCGGGTAACATATAAAGTAGCGCATAAAGACAGTCGTCGGATAAATAGCTTAATAGAATGAATCTTATTCTTAACATAATCTTTGACAACAAATTCTCAACACAAATCCATATAATATAAATGACCTTTGCCTTTGATCAATTATAAATCGAATTATAATTCTTCACATTAACAAGAGAGAATTAAAAATCATTTGAAAATTATCATTGGTTAATGAGAATTAAAGAAAATTAAATTAAGTAAAAATCAAAAATTAAACGTAACCTACGTTCAGACGAACAAAAGGAAGAAAATAAATCTATTTTTACACAAACATATTCATAAGAATCAGTAGCTGATATGGGTTTAACTCTTACTTCATCAACTGCAGTCAGTTTACATTCGTACTTGCATATGATTCTAATAAAGTACATTGTACTGCACAATCGTGATTATGTCCTGTATTACTGTTCTGTACAGGAATTGCATCAATATCTGGATTTTGATGCGAAGTGCCATCTCGTAACCCCCGATTACGTCTATCCACGTAGTTTACTGTATTCCTGGAATTTCGCCATGTATTTCGTCTATTTCTGAACCTATTTTGGGTATATGGTCTTACATAAGGATTGCCACGACTAATTAGGTTAGGCGGATTCCCTACATAGCTCTGCCTATTTTGCTCGTTCTGATTGCTTGAATTTACTCGGTTTAGGTTGTGTTCCGTATCGTTCACACTACGGATATTTAGATTCCGAACAGGTACAAAATGATCTGAATTATTTTTACTTTTGCCTCTTCCTGCTTGTTGATTCAGAGGATGGTATTGAGTTTCATAACATTGAACAAGCATTAATAAATGGTTAAAACTCATACACTGGGTAGAAAACAGGATCTGTTGTAACTTAAACGGTAACAAATTTCGAATTGATGCTATGATTCTAGATTCCGATTGCAATGGATTTACGACTTTTAATTCGTTGTATGTATTTACAACAAACTCGACAATAGATTTGTGCAAACGAGGATTGAAATGTTGGTTTCTAATCGTGGCATCTCTATTTGCAAGCAAAAAGTCATTTTCGTAATTTGCGATTAGCGCTGCTTTGAATTCCTCATACGTACTAACGTGATCTCGTACTGCTTTAAACCATAAAGAACATGGTGGGAGTAATAAATGAGGGATTAGTTTCATATATTGTGATCTATCTATACACATTATATTGCACTCGTCCTGAAATGTTGTTGTGGTATGTGTTGTCCTTGATCTGTAGTGTCCTGATTTTCTCTTGTAAGGTAGCTATCAACTGTGTATTCACACGTATCTGGTTGGAGTTATCCGTGACCTGAATCTTTTGTTGCTGTACAGAAGATTCTATTACTTCCAAATCCCTTTTTACACTACTGACTTCTTGGATTAGATGGTTTTGATTATCCTGGCAATCCTCAGATATTCTTTTTAACTTTTCATCAAACTGCGAGGTGATGTCATTCATTGCCTGAATAATAAATTGTTTCGTCTCTTCTGACTTCTGCTCCATTCGTCTACTTAATTCCTCATATTGTTTGTTGGATTCCTCGGACTTCTGCTCCATCGTCTGCTTTAATTCTTCATATTGTCTGTTGGATTCCTCGGACTTCTGCTCCATCGTCTGTTTTAATTCCTGCTTCATGGCTTCCATATCGTCTTTTCGGCTTTGTTCTTGCCGCTGTAAGACTAATAAAATTCGGTCTTCTAATGTCATTCCTGGTGCTACACTTCGTTCACCGTTATCACTATCACTGGTTCCTTTCTCCATTGCCTCACCGTTCATTTTTCTTGTGATTATTCTACCACTTCTAAGTCTTGTCAAGTTTGTAGTCATTAACCTTATTACAGAAGTAAATTCACCCTTACTTTACTTCGGGATATGAATTTACAAGAATCCCGGGTGAGGTAAACCAAAATTTTTACAACGACTCACCAAAGGTAGTCATCAACCTGGTTCGGCTAATAATATAAGTAGATCTTGAGTGGTAGTATTTGTTTACACATTAAAATATCTTCCGTGATTACATTTACTAGTATTCTCACCTTTTATATTGAAATTACAAAACGATGATACGTTTTAAACAATTTTATTCGTTGATTCTCTTTGAACGAATATGTACATAGACTGTATTGCAATCGTACATGTTCGTTAGGTATCTATTAACAACAACATAGCAACTAATTATACTATAATGTATATTTCTTTACATATATTAAAAACATTCTTCTTTTGTTATTTTAAATTAACATTATATCAAGTATATTGCTTGAATATGAGCACTTTCTGCCCAAGGTACAGGTAATTATTAAACGATACAAAGTATCTCGTTGTACAATACCAAAAAATTGAATTTTTAAATTCAAGCACTGTTATTTGAGAGATTCCAGTTTTTAAGCTTTGTTTCACAATTATTACATTTTGTTTGTTTATTACGTGTACGAGTTAAGTGTTTTAACAGTATGCTTATATTACTCATGAGTAAATGAATCTGCAGTGGTGTATGTAAATGTAATCAACTTTTAATTATTTAAAATATACAAATAAACAAGGAATTGTTACCAACACTCTTAACAAAGTAAACAATGGTAGGTTGTGTGTTTCGTTAATATTTAAACCACAGAAATTGAAAAATAGCGTTCCTTCATATTATATTTCAGTTTACATTAACAATCATGACACGTCTCAGAAAACAGAGAAAATTATTTTTCTGTTGATGAACTAGAATTAAAAAAGGTGGTTTTTTAATTATAATTTATTGGAAATATACAGGCATATTTGAACAATTGCCTCTGCGTGTAAGGTTAATATTTTAATAATATTTTGAATTGCGTGTTTCTTGGCTTCGACTAAAAAGAAAATAAAACCATATTTAGACCAACATTAAATTGTTTCTTATTTGTTTCAGAATACTTAGGAGCGACAGTAAACCCGTTTTTCCGCTTAAAATAATAAAGGTCACGAAAAATATTTGAACAACTTAAGAATTTGTTTTTCTGGTTTTCATAATATTTGTTGAGACAGGTTTGATTTCACTGGAGTTACGTAAACTGTCACAAAATTCCTCTCCTATCATTTCCTCTTTAGAAGGAGAATTTTTGAAAATTTTCAGACTCATGGTTACCAGAATTAAAGTTTAGCGCTCGTTTCAGTACTGAAGCTATATGACACTTGAAACGTCAGCTTAACATGGGTTCCGAATCACATGAACTCCCAGTGGGAATCGAAGTCAGATCGGCGCCAGAAGCGAGTAGCTTACTCTAACCATATAGCCACGAGGGCGAGCTTACTGAAACACATGGTAAGCTTATGATGTGAATTTCACACCTTAAACGCAAGCAAATCTTCCAATTGACCATTTTATTAATGTAAAATCAGAAATTCGAGAATTTTTCTTCTTTAGACGTGCAACTTTTAAACACAAGTTTGTTTGTTTTTAATGAAAGTTTACAAACAAAGGTTTACATACTAAGTTTACATTCTAACTAATTTCACTGGCTGCTGACATAGTCTGTTTTTTTACCCAAAATATCAAGGTCTTTCTTCTTTTCCTAAAGATACATTTTCAAATCAATGTGAAATGACAAAAACCTCGATCAACTCAAGAGCTAAACATGTTCAAGAATGCATTTCAAACCTTATCTTCCATTTACGCACATAAGGTATTTATGAATACAAAATCAGAGATTAATATTATAAACTTGTCAGAATCCATTTTTAGAAATCAAAAATAAACTGCACAGATCGCTTGTTCATAGTTTGTTCACGATTTTTCACACGAAAGTTTCGTTTGTTCACAGTTTATAAATAATTTGAACCATGTTTAAATAAAATTTTTGTTCATTCCCGATTTGCAAACAAAAGTGTCAAGGAGAGGTTTGAAGGTTTAATCCTCTTCCCGGAAATTCTCCAGTTTATACTGGATAAAATGGCATTTTAAACTGAAGGTCTTTTAAGTAGAGATTTTGCTTCGTTTTGAAAATATTACAAGAACTATTTTTTAAATAATGCCTATTGAGTGCACACATTTCTTTTGCTCAATTTTTTCCCCGAACTTAGAAACTTACTGCGTGATACACCACTATTGACATTAAGCCTACTTATTCATAATTCCTTAAACTTACGAATACAACTAATTTCGATTACATCATTTCTGAAATCAAATCTATCTACAGCCCTCGCATCTTACTATAGCAAACATTTCAGAATATTTAAAAAAATCTATAAGTTTTCACTTGATTAATTTGACTAACCTTATATTGTCAATTAAGTGGGACATAAGTTGCTTTCATATCAATTTTGGTCAAAACCACTGTAAGTCAGTCCTAAGGAAAAAGAAGTTCCACCAACGTCATGATGCAGGATTGTATGGTTTCTGTTTACCGTAAGGAAACCACCGTAATTGCGACTTGAATCTATAATATAAGAATTAAAGTCACTATGTATTTGGCTTCTAATTACATGAGAATATTTGTTTCTTTTTAGTAGACAATGTCTGGACTACCTTGAACGTCCCGCGTATTTACGACGTCTAATTATATTTCTCTTGACAAGACAGAACGTAAACGTTGACCACAGCAACACTTCCTCCATGGCGGCTTTCGCAAAACTGAGTGGCAAAGACAGAGCAAACGACTGTGCTGTGTAGACACACACGAATTGCAACGTTTTGCTTGCAACGTCTAAAAACTGCGCAGGTATATCGTTGTCAAGACGGAGCGTGTAGACCAGCCTTTAGCCTAGGTTTATCATTTCAAATCTATCGAATGCCAGACATTCTTTCAATAGAGCCTTTTCAACATTTCTTCGGCCTTCAGTTGAACTTCAACCTTTTTAACATTTCTTTCTAAACTTTTCAAAACAGTGTTGAAGATGTTGAAGCTGTCTCGTTTTGAAAGAAAAAAAGTTTTCAATCGTATAATTTTGGAGAGCTTTTCCCTCCGAGACTTGGACAACCGCACTCCTAGGAGCTAAGAAAAATTAAATTGCTATCCAATCCAGCACCCTCACATTATGATTCTGCCCCCTCTCCCCCCCTCCCGGACAAAATTTTCTGGAAGGAAGCTTGGATGGTAGTCCAAAAAATTAAATTTTCACAACTCTATAACTTTAAGGCTAGCAATGCAAGCAAACTCGTCATGGCTTAATTCCCGGAGACTCCGTTCTTTACTGATTGACACATGCCAGGTTATGTATTACTATGGTTTTACACTATGGTCTTAGGCATATTCCGTCCGTAGCGAGGAGCGAGAGGTTCAATTTACTTTCTCTGTATTATCTAAAGGGGTTAGGTTCCACGAAATACATGCCCAAACATTTTAGATTTGTTTACTCACTCGCTATTGTATTTAATATATTTACTACAGAAAATAAAGTTATGCAATATTGGTCAATAATAATAATTGTTTTACACGAATATCTATTTGCATCAAGGTATGTATATTCCCGACTTTGTTTGAGTATCGTTTCTCCGTACCTGCTTGCGGGCAGCTAAACTCCTGCAGCCGTTTCTAGTCCTAAATATGAAGTATGGGTAAAACAAAGAAATTATCAAAATATAAAATAATTTCGTATTTTAATTTTGTGCTCAGATTGAAGCAGTTTTAAAGAATGGTTACTGTCTCAAAAATTTGTCCCAATTTCGGCTGTCTCACAAGCAAAATGTATTCCTTTCTTTTGATATTGTCCTACTTGTTAGCTTTGAAATCAGGAGATGAAAAACCAGGAGGCATGTCTAATGAAAAACTGAAGCATAAATGCTGCTAAGGATGCACAAAACTGTTATAGACTATTTATAATACTCCATCCCAGGTACGCACTCAGAATGTTTTCTTAGGAGGGGTCCAATACTATAAGATACTACGTCTGTGTAATATGTAACCAGTGTTATTCTACACCCTAAAAAACAATAAGTAATTGTTAAGCACTGCCACATATATCCTCACAAAAACATAGAATCATAGGGCTTTATGCAGAGTCGTGCTGACGCATAATTAGTTCCATACTAAAGAGTTCGACTAACATGTTTCCCTAGAGTAGTCAGGCTTTTAGTATGACTCTAATCATACGTCAAAACGACTCTGCATAAGGCGGATATTGTTAAAAGAAACGAGGGAGCACAGATAAAAATCAAATCAAATCTTTTACTACGTCATTCATTTCTCCGCTAAACAAATATACAGTAGTTTTATTAGAAAACTGTACAAAGTTACGTCGTATTACGGAGTTGTGAGGAGTCTGAACCCGATGAACCCCCCACGTGGGTGCATTCCTGCTCCTTTCCATTTTACCCAGTTAAATAATTTAAAACTAATCACTCACCAATCAATATTTTTCATTGCCGTATAACTAGCTTCTAAGAAATGAAATATTTCAGTTTTACATTCCATGGTTATTGCTTGTAGCCTAAAGAAAACAGTGACAATGAGCTTGAATGAAATGGAGGAATGTAGAAAGTGGGAAGAAACAAGGGTCCGAGAAAACCCACGTACACGAAGATTGTCCAGTACAAGACCCACTTGACGCCATCTGGGATCTTACCACGGTCCCTACTTACGACATAATTTTAGACAATGAAGAATTATACTGGAAATCATTCTTACTATGTACGAAAGTCTACATATTCTTTGCATGGATAAATGGTGCCTTAATTCGTCGACAGCGTCACAAAGTGTCGTATCTCAAAAAAATCGAAAATTGAGATATTGTACTATGTAGTTGCATACACTGACTTCTACAATTTCCCAAAACGACACATCTGTAATGTGCGTTGTTTTGACGGTGGTGATGACGTCACTGTGTCGTATCTTAAGACGAAGCGTATAAACCATTTTCACAAACAGTCGTATCTTGAGTTACGACAGTTTGTGAGCAACAGATCTTTCGCAACTGGACAGATACGCCTATATTCAAAGCAATTTGTTTATATATACAGAGTGGCCCAAAAGTAGGTATATAGTCCCGTACTGATAAACTCATTGCTTTTTATATAATTTCTTATTGTTATCCATCAGGTAGACTTAGTTTCTTTATCATTTATTCCTAATGTATTTTTACTTGTATCTTAAGCTCGGAACAGCCGAAGCAAATAAACTTATAAGCTAGAATGTTATACTTGATCAATGCGGGGCTGTATACATATATATTTACACGGCATGGGGCGTCCTCAGGTTGCGGATCGACATGACATGACATTTTTGAGTTTTACGTCCCACGGTTATGCCGGTTAGGCTAAAGGAGACGGTGATTATGAGAATTGAATGTAATGATGGAATGAAGAAAGCGGGAGGAAACGGGAGAACCCTGAGGAAACCCACGCACACGCTGTTTGTCCACCACGAAGTTCACTTGGTGGGAGCAGGGTTGGAACCCGCGACCCCATGAACCAGAGGTGAACGCTCTACCACTGAGCCACCGCGGCCCCAGGTTGCGGATCGAGGAGAAGGCCTTTAGATATAGAGGTTAGCTGCGAAGATACTGAATAAGCAGTTGCGGACAGACAAGGAGTGGCCCTCCAGCTTGGGGGTTTGAGTGAGCCTAACAAACTCATCCTGTAATAGATAAAAAAAAGACATTTTTTCAGAAACAATCACAGAAGCCTCGGACCAAGACTGATAACTTGGCACGACATCAGCAAAAGAAAATGGACATGAGATTTGGAACATGGAATATTAGAATTCTTTATAGGGAGGCGCGTTAAAATCCGTAACGAATGAGTTAGAGAAATACAGGATGGACCTAGTAGGAGTTCAGGTTGGTTGCTATGATGGGGTATGCGCTGCAAACACGTAAGAACATCAGAGAAATTTCTCTCCGATTCTTTGAATCTAGGCATGGACAAAATGAAGGAGATTCAGTCCAAAGTGCTATAAGCACATCTATTAAGCACTGTGGCAGTAATTTTGTACCCTCGCAACTTGAACCGATTGTTAACTGGCAAGGAAAAAGAACCTATATACCGTTCATTGTGTTGACAGAAGCGATGTATGAGACTAGATCTCTGTCCCAATGTCTTTATATTCTGTCAGTTAGACGTGACGAAAATCAACTGGACGGAAATGCGCGAAGTGAAAGTGAACAAAGACTATCCAAACTGCATTCAGTTTAAGACAAGTCATTTTGAGGACACTTACATAACTATTTCCCTGAAAAGAACGCAGATTGAATCCACCAGATAGAAGTTCCTACTTTGCAGACTTGTCAAAAATTATCGCTCCAGAGAAGTACGAGGATTCGTTTTGATTGATTGATTGATTGATTTTTAACGTCCCTTTCAGCAGCGAGGCTATATGAGACGTGGACCTACTGATTAACGTGGAATCCGAACCACATGAGCTCCCGCCGGGAATCGAACCCGGGTCTCCCACGCCTACGAGGACTCGTTATCATTGTGTCCGGGCCCAACTCCAATCATTCGAAATCCTGAACATGTTCAATTTTACAGAAACTTACCACATTAGCCATCCTTTTCAAGTGCAATATCAAAGCATGCAATTTGCAAATTACTTTGTAAGATTTTATATTCTGGCAATGACAACTTGATAGCATTATTTTATGTTATAGTTAGTATGCTCTTAATATTGTGTTTCTTGTGTGTTCTCAGGAATTTCGGTTTACCCTCAAGAATCTCAGGAAACATTTGTTAAATTATTTTGTGTAATAAACACGAAGTTTTTCAATACAAGTGCAATATATTCCGATTGTTCATCTATTAATGTAGTTCTCAGTATAAAAAAATATGCGTCGTATCTTTCATACAAGAGAGGATTACCATCGTCACAAACTGTCGTATCTTTTTCCCGCCAAATTTTCCACAAGCTTTTACAGGCAAATTCCATAAAACTATCTACGCTGATTTCTTATGATTTAAGTTATAATTTGGTAAATTTTCTCTCCTTTCGGTAAAATAGATTTTGAGTTATGGCTGTTCAAAGTTGTGTGAAAACCTAAAAATCGCTCTCCTGAAAAGTTTAGAAAACTGAGATACGACAGTTTGTGACGCTGTCGACGAATTGTGTTTTTAACAAATTTTCCGATGGGGAAGACTCAATAAGAAATAATAACGTGTAATGAAATAATAACACACCTGTATTATGATGCACAAAATGAATAATAAATGAAATCAAATCAAATCAACATTGATAATAGCAGAAATATCTAGTGCTTCCAATTGCGGTACATTCTTTGTTAGTACCTCGAAATATACTTTTACCAGGGGACACTCGATCGAAAACGTGTAAAAAGCTTTTCCACTAGCCACCCTGAATGAGGTTTTCCTCACTCACACCAGGTAAATGCTGGAGTGGTACCTAATTTATAGGTCCAATCCTTTCTTCCTTCCCTTTCCCTGGATACTGTGCTCGCCGAAGGACGTCATCCCTCATACCTGACGTGCTAAATGGCCGTCGATACTGAAAGCCCAGAAATTTAAATAATAAAATCCGCTTCTAGCACTCACAAAAGAGAAATTCCTTTATTGAGAATTATTTTTATCATCAAATTTAGTAGTTTTTCAATTCATAGTAATTCCCATTGAGTTGAAAACCGACAAATCACTCCAACTATTAATACTTATTAAATGATGTATCGAAGAAGAATAGAACCTGCCTCAGAACTAGTGGCTAGCACGTGTGTCTTCGGTGCACATGGTCCCGGGATCGATTTCTGGTGGGAGAGCACAAACAATAATCTCACAATCATTCATTTTCAATAATCATCTGTCTCCTGTAACTTAAAGGATACAGTCATTGGACATTAAACTAAAAAAATCATTTCATTTTTTTTCTTGACTTTCGAAAGGAAAAATCTTAGATTTAATGCTTCTATACAGGGGAACAGCAGACAAAAATACATGACCAATGAAACTTGAATTTCGGTCAACAGTATTCACTTTTAAAAAATTATAACAAAATGCCGATCGTCGGAGAAGAGAGGTTCTTCTCTACCCTAAAGAAAATGAACCGGAAAATATCTGGAAGTATATGCTTGATATTCAGAGCGACTTTGTAAACATCGTTCCAGATTTCAACCAGAAGGTAAGAGTAAAATTTACAACTCAAAAAGAAGGAAGAATGGACTTCCCTTTTAAATATAGCTTATTTAATTAAACAATACAGCATTGTATAACTTCATGCAATTTTATTTTTCTTCTTTTTCCGTAACGTCTTCTTTCATGTCTTACAGCATACGCTATATGCTATATGTTCCATTTATCTCTCGTTCAATAACATTGGTATAGAAGTTTCCTTATAATTAACGTATAAACGTGTAGTGAAGGTGGTTGATTATTTTGTATATAAAAAAAAGGAAAATAGCTTATATATTTAATCGATATTAGCGAATCAATCAATATAAATATTAAATCAATAAATATAAACATAGAGTTTAAAGGTACTCTCCTCTCCATATTTCCTGAATATTTTTAGATAAGACTCAAGAACACCGAGGGAGAGAACATCGCGCATACGCAAGTACCATTGATATTGCAACCGCTGCTTCTACAGACGCCCAACGCAACTGAGAGACAGAAACATTTTAGAACACTGTACAAAATTTAGACATGGAATGTTATAATCTACTTAAATTGTGCTACTCATTCGGAAAATAATAAAGAAATATAATTGTATGATAGACATATGTAACTTATAATTATCTCGCAATATAATTTATTTTTGTTAAGTTAACGCCATTTTGAGCACTGTGGCTATATGACACGTGGACGATTTTAAAGTTGAATTTGGCCCACCCTATAGCGTTTAAATTTTAATCATCTCCTACCAGGAATCAAACCTGGGATTCATGCATCAAAGATGCTTGCGCTATCCACTACACCAGTGTGGAGAGTTCTGTAAATGTTTCGTTTCCTATGATAAGCAATGAAATTTTGTCTGAAACAATTTCAGAATTTTAGTCACAGTAGTATAAAACTCAATGTAGGATCCATTGGATTTACTGTATCTTCGCAAACGTTTTTTTTTTCAGTGTTGTATAAACTCCAGGGGGTCGGCCAGCACACCAGTTCCTGACACAACCGAAAACTTCAATCTCCTAGTTATTTGCAAATATCCTTCGTCGCAGATTAACATCTCCAATGCAGGTACAAAAAAAGCATGAAAGGATCATATTCGCTGTATAAGGAGGTTGGGGCCAGTATTGTACATTCCAGTTTTAGAATTTTCTGTGTTAGTCTCCTATGATATGTAAAGTTTTACATTGTCATAGTGTAGCTTTATGTTAGTATTCTTCAATTTCGATGTCTTGGTTAGTAATGTACGGTTAATGTTACCAAATTGATGCACAATATCTTTGTTGATAATGGACCTACTTTTCGAAACGGCAAAGAGAATCATCCCAATTTGATCCCAGAAAAAAATACCCACAACTTTTTGCATGATTTGGAGAGTTGTGAATTCCTCTTCTTAGGAGATTATGCGTGTCTCATTGCATGGACTGTCGTTTGCTTTGGAGCTTATGAAGAAATAATCGTGTTTTGTCTTCCGTTAAACAGTACAATCGACCACTAAAGCTTAGAAGATATGTATATTTATGTATGCTTCCTCATTAGCAGTATCTCTCATATCAATTGCTGAAGGTCCAACGCGCTCATATTTTCTTATAATCTAATCCTTGAACAATGTTCCTTGGACATTCATATGCGTTCCATGGGCTGCATTGTGGTTATGCATCTGTCCTCTTGATTCAACTTGTCGATGGCGGTCTCGTTGTCAGTATTTGTGATCATTTGTGGTCTACCGGAACGTGGCTTATCGTGTATGCTGAGCTTACACTCTGAAAGCTGACAATCCACCTGTGCACACATTACTACGATTTATTGGAACATTACTAAACACTGTCAGAAGTTACCTACGAATAACTTTGGCTAATTTACCTCCAAAATATTGCAGCAAATCAATCATCGACCGTTGACGGAAGTTGACGACATTATGATACACATATAAAGAGAAAAAAATATTAATGATCAAGTGTTCAGGTAAGATCCAAACTTGCCCCCTTATATACAAAATTTTATTACTTACATGCAATATTTTGATTTTCGAGCGACGAGAAGAAACAATAGTGATCGTGATAAAGTCTAGTATGATATATCAAAGGATTTACACGTTCCATGGACTTGATATGTCAGAAAAGTGATCTTTTCATCTCTTCGCCTGTCCGTTTAGATATACGTACACACACCCACAGCTCATATCGTTCAACATATCCGAACAAAATTGTAAACTTAAGATTTTTTCAGAAGATTCTCTAGAAATTGATGATTTAAAAGAATCAAGTCATCACATTTTATGAAGACATCAGTGAACCATTTGATAACGTAAATCATGATATTATTCTTAGCAGTCTCGTAACATTTAATGTTACATACATTTAGTAAATTTCTATTATCATATATCTTCCTTAGCGCAGACATTGTATACTTTAAAGAGGCTTATAAATATATATTAGATTCAAATGAGACCATGAAGCGAATTTAAAAGCAATTATGTTCTTAAAATTTTTTATGTTGTGAATTTACTAATCAAAATAGAATACTTATCAAAAATATGGAACCCTACTGCACAAAAATATGTACAACAACTATAATCAATTCAATCTAAATTTGTTCTCGAAATTCTCCCATTTCCTCTTGCTTTCTTCATTCCACCATTTCATTCATTCTAATCGTCATCGTCTCCTTTAGCCTACATTGCATAACCGTCAGATGCAAAACTGAAAGATTTCCATCTAAATTTGCGAATTATTTCGTATATAAAGATACATTAACTTATCTTTAATATGAGAAATATGTTGCAATTTTACCAAATTACTTATTGCATTCTTCTGAGGTAAGAAGAGCTAATTTTCTTTCATATATTTTAAATAAACTTACGAGATTATTTCATCAACATAACTATTAGAAATTTTCTGTCATATTTCGTAGAGAAAAATGTGTTCGCAGTTATAAAAATAGGTGATCTGTCATCTAGTTAACATGTTCTAGAAGACTCTGTATATCTGCACAATGGTACAGTGTCATATATATGTTGATCTAGCTGTTTCCTGTTCTTCGAGGAACCACGTGCTGAAATTGAGACATGCCTACTTTTGAATATTATCAATAGGTAGCTCAATGCGTCAGTTTATTCAGTACAAAAATGCATTTTCATTACGCTTCCTACCACTATTTCTTATTTCTTTTAAATACATACTACAAACAGAACATTAAACGTTGTATCATCACATATTATTATTATTATTATTATTATTATTATTATTATTATTATTATTATTATTATTATTATTATTATTGATCATTTGCATGTGATTAAATTAGAATTTTTTTTTCCTTTTTAGAGTTAATCTGTAGTAATTCCATTTTAACGAAATAAATAAATCAATAACATTATTGGCTGTTGTTTTAAGCTACTAGAGATATGGAGAAGTAATTTGGCACCAATGTAGTAGAAATCCTCATTAGAAGCTATTTGCTTTCAACAACATGCGGAAATAAGAAACTGAAGGCGGAAAAAGTCTCTCCCATCTTTTTTAGCCCTCTCATTTCATTAAACAAGTTCCAACCGCAAAATTAGCTCGGGTGCTTAATAAGGGCGACAAAAAAACACCAAATTAACACAATCTGCTGCCTCCTTTAGCCTTTATCTCGTTTCTTGGATTTCTTTTTTTTATTCTCTTCTATGTAATGGGTAAACTTGTTTCCTAAAGAACATAAAGGAGTAATATAAGAGAAACATATGGAATATTGAGGATTTCCAAGTTGGAATAAATATTGAGATAAAAGTAAGTTAAAAAGATTTTTAACAAAAGAACTAAATATAGAATTTTAATGTGTGCTAATAGATCGATCTCGAAACTAGAAGCCAATCTTCCTGATTTTTGTACAAATTTCTAATTTCTGAAAGCCAGAGAAAAATACATCTTCCTCTTACTACTACAGATGCTGGAGAACATTTTTCGCTGGACACCAACCAGCAAAATGTCAACTACTACTATTACTGTGGGTTTGGATCACATCCAAAAGATGACGCACTTAAAGATGGTAAAATCAGAAGAAAACTTGTGATCTTCCTTAAGACACAAACATCAAGGAAAAAGACAGAAGACATATTAGGAAGACACGGAAAAACATAAGAAGCATAGGTAGTCATAATTGTCATGTTACGAGATAAGAAATCAGGAAATTATCGATTAATAACAAATCTCGAACACTTCTCTTAAACACGATTAAAGGGGTTCACAAGCTTCTTGGAACTAACTTATTATTAAAATTCGTAAATAATATTCTAAACTTTATTAATTCATGCCATAAATACGTTTGTAAGCACTTGCAATTATTTTATTTCACTCCTCGCAAGGAAATTGCAAAGAAAATTGATGCATTTAAGATATGAGGAGCATGAGAGTCGCATGGATATTAAGAACTAAATGTCTAGAACTTTTATTTGGAAACTACGGGGAGAAAAGTTGTGTAGCACTAAAAGGAAATGAAATAATAATATGGCGCGTTCTTTGCACAACGGAATCAAGTCCACTTTTGATCAATTTGGGCATATTTCATCTTTAAGATATTTATCAGACGCTTCCTTCAGATCATAAGAAAAAACACGTCCAAATATTGTAAATAATTCAAACAGTGTCAAAAAAATAATTAGTATGCATTTAAGTGTACCGTAAAACTTTGTGTCCCTTTTTCTCTTACCTTTGGTAACTGCACTTGATTCCCTTGCAGATGAACGCCCCATATAAAGCATAGTAGAATTTAGGAATAAGATTTCTGGGCTGTCAGGATCTAAGGACATTTATCCTGTCACATATATGAGGGATGACGTCCCTCGGCGAGCACACTATCCGATGAAAGGGAAGGAAGGAAGCGGTCTGAGACCATGGTACCATCCCGGCATTGACTTGGTGTGAATGAGAGAAACCCAGAAATAAAACTCACTCAAGATTGCTGGCCTGAAAAATCTGTTACATTTTTTCGAACGACTGTCCCCACTGGGAATCGAATCCGGGAATAAAGTATATTAATGGGATGGGTTACAATAATAGTTATCAAGAAGGTAGCCAGGGAAAATATTTGGGAAGACGTACGATAACCTCTTCAAATTTACTAAATTTTAGGTCCATAATATAAAATGTACAATATTAGCGGTTAGGAGTGGAGGATTAAATCTCCTGATTAGCTTATTTGTGTATGTATTTACTTATTGATAAATATTTGTAATGATACAATAATTAGAATTAACAACAAAGCGTATACTATGCTACTAACAGTAATTGGATTTACATTGAATAGGAAAGAAAATAATTCATTGGTAAATTTCTATTTCTGTTCCAATTAGCATTATGGATTTTGAAGCCATCGAATGGATAGTTTTAGTGTTTTCAAGGATGTAAAACCTTATACTCTTATACTATGAATTTTAGTATTTAGCACCTAGAAACATATATACAATGTTTTCTGTTTGTTACTCAAACCCATATCCAAAATAGTAGATTGAGTCAAAAGTTAATAATGAAATTGGCAATTTTAATTCATAAGTGTCGTCACACAACTCTTACTACCTCCCTTTGTACCATTCCTTTTTCATCACTATCACTACTTCCAGTTTCGTTCTCCTATTGAATCACTATTACCTTTCTTTATATTAATTGCTTCATCCTCTCCTGCCCTGCTTTGAACCTAGCTTTCTTTCTATTCTTATTTCATTGCAGTATTCTCACTGCGTCACTTTCTCTGATCTTCCACATGTGCTTCACTAAATACGTTAATTCTTTAGCCTTACTATTCTTCACTCTACGTTTTGTATCTTAAACATAAGAGTCTTTCTTTTTATTTCTACAACTCTCTTTTTATTCTCTATTAACATTTCTTCTCACCATTCTAATCCTCCCTATTTCATTATCACTTATTTGTTTTCCCGGAACCTTTCTCACTGTTCAAGTTACTTTATTACTCTTCCTCCTACAAATAGACGATATTATGTAAAAATGAATTCACAAACAAAAGTTTAGAAAATGAGTTATCGGACTAGCTGAGTGAGAAAAATGTTGCTTTGTATTAGGAAGAAGTAATTTAAGCAACATTCTATATTATTGTCCAAAATCTTCAGCCCACTTCCAAGATCCAAGACCCATAGTGGAGTAACCAAGATCCAGTTAACCCATAGTCTCATATTTGTCCAAGCGAAGTATTGTTCGGCGTTGTATAAGGTTTCTCCTTATGAAATACAGAAGAGAGAACATTCAACTATCTATGTAGGAACTTGCTCTATGGTCTGACTCCTGTGGGAGGCAAAATCTTACTTAAAGCTTATACTTATGCTTATCTATCCTACTACAGAATCATGACTCATTGGAATCAATAATATTGTAATTCATGCTCTCAGGCCATAGCTTTTTATCAAATGATTCTGAATTTAGTTCTATAGAATGTGTACTTTTAAAATACAACATATGAATGTATACTGACTACATACTGACTGACTACATACGAATGTATACTGACTGATACTGACTACATTAATCTAATGAAAAACTGCAGGAAGAAATTTAAAAAGACCATCAACAGATTGAACACATTGGTGACATTTACTCAGTAAGTACTCTGGAGCTTGTCATCACTAATTGTAAGATAGACGTAATTAGACAGAGAGTTGAGTTGAATTTGAGTTTAACATCAGCAGCGAGGCTATATGAGACGTGGACCTACTGATTAACGTGGAATCGAACCCGGACCTCCCACGCCAAACGCGCGCATGCTAACCGCTTAGCCACGGAGGAGCTCTAAGTAGACAGAGAGTAAGATGGTTCTCTACCCACCCAATTTGTTTGAAGAAAGGCGAATCGACTATGCTGTTGATGTTACGTAGCATAACTCAAGAAGATCAATAAAATATAAATATCACAAGGAATAGGAAAAGTCAAAGATCATCATTGAAGAATATTCAATTGCAATGTTTGTGGCCAAATGGAAAGAAGCTGTAAAAAGAAAAGATCTAAAAGATGTGCTCAACTTAGTTTCAGAAGATGCACAGTCCTTTTATAATTTCTTACGGATTGTACAATAAAGAAATTTGAATTTTAAGGTCTAGGCAATGATGTGAGCATTAGCTGATAACGAAAATTGATCTGAGTGATTTCAGAGATTTGTTCATGAATATAATTTTGATCTGTAACTTAGATATTTTCCTGTTAAGAGTTTCCAAATTTCATTAAGTTTAGCCTATAACGAACTTCTCAACATGTTATTTCCATTGTGAATGTTTATGTTTGAAACACTACATTTCTATACATCATGTTCTTGTTTAAAATATGACAATTATGTACATCATAATTAGAAGGTGTAACACTATTCACTTCACTATTCACTACTTCTTACTACTCTCATTTATGTAAGTCATTTATGCCATTTTTATGGCATGATAGTATATTAAATGTAAATTTCATAATACATATTATCATAAAATGTGACGTGGTGGCTTAAAGTGTTTCCACAATTCATGAATCAATAAAACGACGTTATACAAAAAACAGTCAACTCAAATTTTGTGACCCTTTCTTGTGTTAAATATACTGATATTCATATCAAAAGTCTATGTCAGATGTGTTTATTCCATACTTTCAGATAATACATTTGAAAATGTTCCCGACTTTAAAGAAAATATTCAATTTTGAATTTAATTTACTCAAATCTACTGCTTCATGGATTGATCCATTTTTCCATTAACATCTTCCAAATATACTTTCCACAGACACCTTTATTCTTGGCATATTAATCTGCCTGTCCTTCACTCCGCATGTCCTTCCTCACCTTACATACACTGATCACCAATTGAATTAGAGAACCAACCTAATATAGTGGAGCACTACTTTTTGCTCTTATAACGGCGGCTACCCGCCGCGGCAAGGATTCTACGAGGCGCCTGAAGTGTTGTGGCATTTAATCCATATCTGCTGCAAAGTATTCCACAGAGCCCGCAGGTTGGTTGGAAGAGAGTCCACAGCCTGAAGGCATCGTTCCATGGCACCCCGGATGTATTCGTTGGGATTGAGGTCCGGTGACCGTGATGGCCAGGGAAATGTTGCCAAATCGGAGGAGTGCTTATCAAGCCAGTCTTCTGCCATCGTAAAGCGGTTGGCCGTCGCATTGTCCTGCTGAATGAGGTCACTACCCGGATGTTGCAGCCCAGCAAATGACAGGACATGTTCATCCATAAGATCGCGGTAACATTTACCTGTAAGGGACCGTGTCACACGTGTTAGGGAACCCATTTCAGTCCACGTAAACATTCTCCAGATGAGAATACTATCACCAACGGCCTGCACACTACCCTGCTGGAACGATGGATCCATTGCCTCGTTCGGTTGACGAACATCTGTACCTGTCCATCGGCATGTGCCAATGTGAAACGTGACTTATCTGTTCAGGCAACCTCTTTCCACATTTCCACGGTCCAGTGGCGGTGTTCCTTTCCACATGCTAGATGTTATTTCCTGTGTTGTGCGGTTAGAAGGGATTCAAGAGTGGGCCAATGGCATCTGTACCCCGTGGCGAATTATTAGTTGTGGATTGTGTAGCTGCAAACACGGTGTTGTTATTCTGCATTGAACCTCTTCACGATTTAAGAGACTGTGGCCTGTCTATTTTCTTTTACGTTGAGGGCCAGTCGGCTCCTATCCCTGTTGTCGATACGTGCCTCACCGCGACAGTTTGCCCATGCGGGTGCAGTTTTACCAGAAGCCAGGTACCCACAATACACCCTCGACACAGTTGCCTTTGAATACCTGAGTGCCGAAGCCACACAGTCATCTGGCTCTTACGATTTGACCACGGTCAAATGCACTCACGTCCTTCGCCTTGACTGTCACACAGTGCACTGACACGGATACCAAGAGACGAAACACACGGCAATAGTACACGCATGTTGCGTTACCTTCACATGCACTAGTTGAGCCTCTGAAGTTCGGTTTCTGCAACTGTTCTGCTGTCTTTAATTCAACTTTTGATCGGTGTATATTACTATTTACTTTCCCAGTGTCTTTATTAGATTTTTGAATCCGCCTATAGCATACGCTACTCGTTTCTAAACCACTCCAAATCTCTGCTTTTTGTCCCTTAGATATGTCCCTTCTTTTCCCATCTCTCTACTTTCCTTAATTCTTCTTTTTAGGCTCGGATCTTCGTAAATGAACATTCATATTTTGTTTGAAATCTTATTCAGATAGATAAAATTTCTAACAAAATACTACAGTTTTTGAGCAGACGGTGCATTTTCTCCTGTTAAGGTAAGTTTCTTGCTAAGTTTTATATAACATGTACATCAGGTCAAATAATGATTTAATGGAATCCTCTTTCCTCTTCCTTCATATAACTTCCTTTTCCTTATATTCTTCGTTAGTTATGAGATGGGTGCAAAATTCTGTTACTTTTGTTCTTTGTACTCCACTTCCACTTTGTACTCCACTTTTGTTATTTCTTCCCTATACATCCCCAATTATGCCAAGATTTCTTCCTTTTCTCTAATATTTCCCTCCTCCCATCCCCCTCCCCTAAGATCTACTGTCAAAATGAAATAAAAAACTTTCCAAGTTTGAACTTCATATACGTTGAAAATTTGATTGAGATCGATCGGTGGCTCAAAAGTGATTAATTCACGAACATATTCACTTTTATTTTTATATTTATTGATTTTTGTATATTTCCCCGTCCATCCCCTTCCCTACGTTGCTCCGTCAAAGTGAAATGATAAAAATCATTACAGGCCCAAACATCGTCTACATTGAAAATTTGATCAAGTTCGGTGGGGTGGTTCAAGAGTTATTAAGTTTTATTTATTTTTTCTTTGTCCCCCTTCCTCCCCCTCCCATAAGTTGTACCGTCAAAGTAAATAGCTAGTAAACGTTTCCAGGCCAGAACCGCATCCACGTTAAAAATTTGATCGACATCGGTCGTACGGTTCAAGAGATTAAGAGTCACAAACATAGTCACTTTCAATTTCATGATATATATATATAGGGTCAACCGTGATAAAAGTGACACGAAAATGCAATGTTGACATTCAAAATCTTGTAGACAGGCAAATAATGTTGTTACGACAAACAAAGAGATTTATTTGAAATAATTTACTTGTTTGAAAACACTTTGAGATACGACTTACTTATGTTCCAAACAAATAATTTCTTTGATTCGGAGAAATAATTTATGTGTCCAATTTGAATTAATTACAATGGACAACAACAACAAAAAGACTTGTTGAATGTTTCCTTTCCCAAAATAATTGATTCTTACTAACTGTGGGGCAAGAAAAACGAATCTGACCTCATATTACTTTCATTAGCTGCTTTTTTAGAAACAGTTGTTGTGATATAGCATTTGGTGTCAATACTTTATATTACGTATATGTATAACCGTGTTTATTCAATGCTTTTGCAAACTGTTTCATTTATGCCTGTTTGATATGCAATGGAGGCAGGAGGATGCTCTTCATAGGAACTAAAGGGGGACGTTGTAGTATATTCTTCTTGGAGGCCACATCTTTTTGATGTAATGGGAAAACCTGTCCCGACTATCTCATGCACACAAAAATCAGCAGCATTTCGTGAGACCCAATTGCAATCGTAACACAATAGCCATGACTTTTCGATCTCTGCATAACTGCCATTGATAAACATTGTACTGACTTGCTGCGAATGTTTGTTTCATGTTTTGATATGTTTCCTTCATATAGACGGCATAACCAATAGGCACTGATGGAAGAGATTGGAACTGTGGAGCTGGACTGCATTTATACTAAACTTAGAGCTACCTATGAACGGTCTCCACTCCTGTAGTTTGTATTTGAAATAAAATTTGTTCATCAAACCATGTACAGTCATGTCTAAAATTATTGTCGCAAGTCTTTAAATATGTTGTTGTAGGAATATAATTTGATTACAAATATGTCCGCTGTTTCTAATAATGTTAGCATCTGTATAATCGGCAAAGACTTGTATGTGGCAAATTTCTGGTCAAAAGAGCAGTAAATAAGAACAATAAAACGAAAATAAAACTTTCTTGTCCATTTAGCAACATTTTGTTTTACTCATTCTAATTTTCGTATTTATAATTTTTTCCTATGAAATTTACCACAAATATACATTTCCCAATTATATACATAGTATCAGTATTAAAAGTACCCTGCAATATCATTATCAAATTATATTCTTACAAGAAAACAGTTATAGATATGCGACAACATTTTGGCCATGAATGTACATCATGAAAAAACACCAGAGTATCCTGCTATCTGAAATAAACCTCAAACTACTTTCGATGATTCCTGTATATTGACACTTTCACATTATGTTGTAATAAATTCCATTCCTTAAGTCTGGATGTGGCAAGCTCAGCTTTGTTCTTAGGCAGCTAAAGATCTCGAATGAACTCATTAAGTTCGGCGTGTGAAAGTAGGCGTGGGTCCTTCAGTGTTGCACTGTGCGGCGCAATTTCTGTATAAGGACCCTTGTGTAGTCTTCATGTCATCTGTGTCTTGTTCGTCTTCTTCGTCTTCCACACTATATTTGTCTGGCTGACTAGGTACAGGGAGATCTTTGCCATGAGAGATCGATCTGAGGGCTGATGGGATTTTGGTGTATTATATAGATCCTTTCTTCTTTTTGGACACTCCATGTCTAATTGATGGTACCAAGCGAAAATAACAGTCGTTGAAATGATTGGTTAGCTTTCTCCACACCACCGGAATGCCAAACTTCACTGAATTACCCTTGTTTTCTAACCATGCACGTAGATTCACGCAGCAACTCTTGCAACATATATGAGGTACTCGCGGCTTGTCCTGGCCCCTACTTTCACACCAAAATAGTGAAAAAATTCTGTTCCCACAAGCGGCTTCACTGGACATTTCCGCTTTGCCAATGGGACTTCACCAAAAACATAACAGAAAGTGTTTGGACTGCTGACACATTGACAATGCATGTTGCTGTTTTTAATCACTCGGCAACCTTCAACATACCTGGATGGAAACAAGAAAACAATCATTATAAATACAGTTTGTGATTCTGTCACTTTAGTATGCTTTACCACACATTTTAAAATACTTAAAACCTTATTTTTCTTACTTGGAAACGGAACTAAGTATGACGTCACCATATGCGATATCGGGATGGTATTTTGCAGGAACATTCTCAATATGCGAACGTATTAGTGTTTCGTGCTCTCACCCAGAATCGCTCTAGAAAGCCCCAAACGTCCAGAAAGGGATTTTGCAAAGAAATTTCCAGATTTTTCTAAATTTCCCTTTTCTCGTACGTGACAGCGACATGGTCGATATAGAACTTAAAAGCACATATCATTCTACAAAGAGTGACTTATTAACCTTGATATTCTGGTGAACAGCGTTGCAGCCGTACATGTTTAGTAACAAGATCTTCACAATTGCTTGGAAACACCCTCACTGAAATTGGCTGTTTGTTTAAAACAAGAGCTAACGGTACCATTTCATTGCCCATTTCGTGTTTGTGGGACTCAATTGCATAGTTTCTGACTAAATACATTCCAGAAACATTTTCACTGTTGACCGGTGTTATTTGTTTATTCCAAAGTTAATTTGTATGGTATTAGAAAATAGTTTTGTTATAAATAACAATACTTGAACCATTTTTCTTTTTGAATTGTCAATTATCTTTTTCAATGGAAAATTGGCGTTAAAAGATTATAGTGACAATTTGCAGACGTCTGACAACTTACTGGTACCTCGTAAAACACGTAGACCCCTATACATGTACATATATTTAAAAACGGCCGCGAAATGTTTAATGGGATGTGTAGACTAACTAAAAACTAACTAACATCTTATCGAAATCAATTTTATTTTGGATCAAAAAGTTCAATACCTTTCAGGCAAAAATTTTCTTGTAGGGCTTATATCTCGAGAACTACATATAGTGTAGCTAAACCAAAACTAACAATTTACTCAGCATAATATGCTTATTTCGTAAAAAAATATATGAAAACTCGATTTAAGGACTGTTCAAAGATATTGTGGCCCCTGATTCACAAAATTCAATATATTTCATACAACCAAACATTTTCTTGTACGCCCTATCGCCCTATATTTTGAGAACTACGAATAGTGAGGCCAAACCAAAACTAACGATTTACTCAGTGTGATGTGCTTATTCCGAAAAAAAAGCCGAAAACTGGATTTAGGGACCGTTCCAAACTTTTTGTGGCCCCTGATCCACAAAATTCAATATATTTCATGCAGTCAAGCATTTTCTTGTTACTAATTATAATTTTAAACAATATCTTATAGATAGGTATTATTCTAACGATGAAACCATTAGGGGCGTAAAAAACCAGATTCGATTAATTAGAACTAGACCGAATTTCAGACTTATTTCTTTATTAGTGTATAAACAAAATAAGGTATATGCACACCTTGCACAATACCTCGGAGTCACAATTATCCCGGTTGACCATACCTTGAAAGTTGATATTGTACATTTTCTTAAAATGTCCATTTAATTTGAAAATATGTTTAAATACAATTGTTTTATCATAATGTTTGAATGTATTTCGTATTTGTATTTAAATATTTAAAATTTAACTATTTTGCCCAGTCCTGTCTATAATACGTTTTCCAAATACTTTTTATTTTAAAAAATTCTAAAATTTGACACGTTGTAAATTGAAATCGTATTAATAAACTTGCAATAACAGTATCAAATTTACCAACAAATTTCAAATCTCAACATAGTATTGGAATAGCCAAAACCCGAACACGGATTCACACCCGAATCCGAGGCCAGATCCAACTCCGATCTTGAGCCAGCTTCATATTGTAACTTGAACTTAAACCTGAACCCTAATTTGGAATTGAATTCAGATATGAATCATGCCATACCAAATATGATCTCGAGAATGCATCTAAATCCGATTTTATAAATAACAAAGAGCGAACGAATTTATGTTTTGGTATAGATAGAGAAAATGCATATAAATTTGTATTTCAATTATTTTATTTTTAAAAAGTTAATTAGATCATTAATTTCTAAGTTAACAGGTCTGAGATATCAGCGTTTTTCCAAAATAAACAAAAAGTTTTCACATGTTAATAATCCCGTCAACTTCTATAAAACACATCTTAAGGTTTAGTAATATCGTTTCTTTGATATTTAAACATTAATCATGGTATCAAATATATTTAACTTCTACATGCAATTAACTTAAATTCAATTCATTTGAGTGAGAACCTTGAAATGAATCTTGAATCTTAATATAAAAGTCATGATAGGAATATAAGAAATATATATGGGGTTAGATAATTGTTAGTTTTTTTATAAATTAATTATTTCACGAAGTATCTATATTATATTATATTGTATAGAAGAGTATTTCTTAGAGTGCAGTTTGGTACAGTGAACTCAACATCGAAATTTGCATTGGCATTTTGTGTTTGGGCAAATTTGTGCTTCGACATTAAAACTTAAATTCAATATATCATTTTCTTAATATACAATTAATAAAATTTCTTATAATTTCACTATTATCTTAATTAATAGACCTGAAAAATCCGAAACTAATAGTATAATAATTTGCATTTTGAGATTCGTAATAATAGTTGTGGTAGCTTACACATTTATGTTACATTAGAATAAAAAATAATGAAATTTTGACTCGGCTTAATTGAACCATTTTTTCAGTGTAGTATATAAAAATATTAATTTAATTTTTTTTGAGATAATACTCCTTGCATTTCACATGGGATAATTTTGTATAAAATAACTGTACCTTTTACTATTGTTCGGCGTAAGCTCTAAACTGCGATAAACAAAGCCACGTGAAACTAAATCTCGCTGATTTGCTGTTGTCCTACCGACGCTTGTACTTCTCCGTAAAATAGTTCTTGTGATTGCATTATTACTTTTAGTATGAAGCTTCATATAAAAGTGCTGTATTATTATAAATGACAAAAATATAATACGGATTATCTAATAATACTGCAATCGAGTGTGGCTAATGAAACAATAGAAATAAACACTAAGCATGCGCAGTAATTAAGGCGCCAACTCAACTGTGGACGGGTGTTCTGCTTTCAAAGTCGGAAAGATGACTGGCATGAATCCCGGTTCCGCGAGTGTTGTGGGAAACACCAACAAGGTAAACCTTTACTCACTAAGCAACAATTGTTTACGAGCGAAATTCAAATACTTTTTTTTTTTTTTAATCTTTCGAGTTTCTTTTCTTTCTTTTCTGCTGCTGCTGTAAGTATCTGGACAACACGAGACAGTATTGTCAAAATGCACGTTCATAATTTGCTCCTCCCCGTGGGGAGTGGGAGTGATACATCACTAGCCAATCATATTTGTGGCAAGCGAAAGGGTGGAAATATTTTGTTTATCGGAGTTTAGAGCTTACACCGAACAATGTTTTTTTTTATTTTTTTTTTTTATTTTTACGGATAATTTCTACGGCGGCACTATGGGGACGACTCGAATGTTACTTTACGTTACTACTTCTTCTATGTATACAATTTCAGTTGAAAACACAATTTATTTACGCATGTCAAGTTAGACCAACCACCAACACCAAAACGACCGGAACATATCTCAGAATTATGGGCTATTTATGGGCTAATTAGTTGCTCTAATCCCAATTTTTGGGCTCCTACTGTTTAGCGGGAAATCGGATTCAAAGTGGGCGAGTCCAACTTGATATCAAGCTAGAACCCCCCATATCGTTAGAATGGTCCGATCGAAAAAATTCAAACGCCAGAATTATGGGCTATTTATGGGCTAATTAGTTGCTGTAATCCCAATTTTTGGGCTCCTACTGTTTAGCGGGAAATCGGATTCAAAGTGGGCGAGTCCAGCTTGATATCAAGCTAGAACCCCCCATATCGTTAGAATGGTCCGATCGAAAAAATTCAAACGCCAGAATTATGGGCTATTTATGGGCTAATTAGTTGCTCTCGTCCCAATTTTTGGGCTCCTACTGTTTAGCGGGAAATCGGATTCAAAGTGGGCGAGTCCAGCTTGATATCAAGCTAGAACCCCCCATATCGTTAGAATGGTCCGATCGAAAAAATTCAAACGCCAGAATTATGGGCTATTTATGGGCTAATTAGTTGCTGTAATCCCAATTTTTGGGCTCCTACTGTTTAGCGGGAAATCGGATTCAAAGTGGGCGAGTCCAGCTTGATATCAAGCTAGAACCCCCCATATCGTTAGAATGGTCCGATCGAAAAAATTCAAACGCCAGAATTATGGGCTATTTATGGGCTAATTAGTTGCTCTCGTCCCAATTTTTGGGCTCCTACTGTTTAGCGGGAAATGGGATTCAAAGTGGGCGAGTCCAGCTTGATATCAAGCTAGAACCCCCATATGGTTAGAATGGTCCGATCGAAAAAATTCAAACGCCAGGATTATGGGCTATTTATGGGCTAATTAGTTGCTCTAATCCCAATTTTTGAGCTCCTACCGTTTAGCGGGAAATCGGATTCAACATGAGCGAGTCCACCTTGATATCGAGCTAGAACCCACCATACGGTTACGGTTAGAATGGTCCTATCGAAAAAATTCAAACGCCAGAATTATGGGCTATTTATGGGCTAATTAGTTGCTTTAATCCCAATTTTTGGGCTCCTACTCTCTAGCGGAAAATCGGGTTCAAAATGAGCGAGTCTAGCTTGATATCAAGCTAGAACCTCCCATACGGTTACGGTTAGATTGATCCGATCGAAAAAATTCAAACGCCAGAATTATGGACTATTTATGGGCTAATTAGTTGCTCTAATCTCAATTTTTGGGCTCCTACTGTTTAGCGGGAAATCGGATTCAAAGTGGGCGAGTCTAGCTTGATATCAAGCTAGAGCCTCCATATGGTTAGAATGGCCCGATCGAAAAAATTCAAACGCCAGAATTATGGGCTATTTATGGGCTAATTCGTTGCTCTAATCCCAATTTTTGGGCTCCTACTGTTTAGCGGGAAATCGGATTCAAAGTGGGCGAGTCCAGCTTGATATCAAGCTTGAACCCCCATATGGTTTGAATGGTCCGATGGAAAAAATTCTATGACCAGAATTATGGGCTATTTATGGGCTAATTAGTTGCTCTAATCCCAATTTTTGGGCTCCTACTATTTAGCGGGAAATCGGATTCAAAGTGGGCGAGTCCAGCTTGATATCAAGCTAGAAACCCCCATATGGTTAGAATGGTCCGATCGAAAAAATTCAAACGCCAGAATTATGGGCTATTTATGGGCTAATTAGTTGCTTTAATCCCAATTTTTGGGCTCCTACTGTTTAGCGGGAAATCGGATTCAAAGTGGGCGAGTCCAGCTTGATATCAAGCTAGAACCCCCCATATGGTTAGAATGGTCCGATCGAAAAAATTCAAACGCCAGAATTATGGGCTATTTATGGGCTAATTAATTGCTCTAATTCCAATTGTTGGGCTCCTACTGTTTAGTGGGAAATCGGATTCAAAATGAGCGAGTCTACCTTGGTATCAGGCTAGGACCCGCGATGCGGTAACAATGCTCGGATAAAAATAAAAACTCAAACGCCGGAATTAAGGGCTATTTTTGGGTTAATTGGTCCTCTAATTCCGAATTTGGGGCTGCTACCGTTTAGCAGGAGTTCTTCGTCTTATTGTGGGATTTGGCTTAACTTCTAGCTATAAATCTAGTGTTATAATACTCCGATTAAATAATTAAAATGCCGGAATTATGGGTTATTTGTGTGCTAATTAGTTACCCTAATGTCGATTTTGGTTCTTCTATCGTTCGCAAGAAATCTCATGTAAGATTTGTATTGATTTCTAGATAACGTGGGATGATAAGTTCAAAGTTGCAATGAGAAAATGTCGATGTCTGTTAACTGAAAATTGATTTATTAGCATTCTCCGCGAATGCCAATATATATATCTCTACTAGTAAATTCATGAATTGTCTTTTCACGTTTATATGTTCAGTATGTTTGAAAATAAGTAGTGTATATATAGTATTTATATAGTGAAATATCATATTATTTTTTTAAATATATATATATATATTTGTTTATAGGAGATACCTCTTCGCCGTTGCTGGGGGCCGCAGTGTACAGCGGTAGAATGTTTATTTCTTGCGCGTGTGATCCTTAGTTCGATCCCAGATTGTGCCAAGTGGTCTTTGTGGTTGACAAACACCTTGTGGGTGTGTTTTATCGAGATTCTCCCGTTTCCTCACACTTTATTCATTTCTTATTATCGCCGTCTCCCTTAGCTTCGGTTAATAGGGGTCGTTAAACTAGATATTTCATTTCCTCCCCGTACTTCCATTTTTTTAAAACAACATATGTTGAGGCTTTTTTTTCCAAGAAATATACAGGTAATCTCACCTATGATAAAGATATTGCATAAACCATAACTCTATTTGTAGTAGTTCTCGAAGAGTAGGGTAAACATTGTGATCCACAAGCATGTTGGAAAATTTTTTATTAACCTAATTAAAAGTGGAAAAGTAAAGTCAGAAATGCGTTTTTCTGTAGGCATGGTACAGAAAAAACACACAACCATTTGCAAGATATTATTTCTGATTATTATTTGTCCATTGTTATGCAAAGTTTAAGTTATATTACGAGGCTCATTCCGAATGTAGCTAATGCCTCATTTTTGTGTGTGTATATGTTGAGTGATCTATAAGCTATGGCAGTTGGTGATAATGGCAATTGAATGGAATGGTGGAATGAATAAAGTGGGAGGAAATGGGAGAACTTCGATAAACTTAAGTACATGGTATTTGTCAACCACAAAGACCAATTGGCGCGATCTGGGATCGAACCAGGGATCACACGCACAAGAGATAAACGCTCTACCACTGTGCCACTGCGGCCCTCAGCAACGGCAAAGAGGCTTTTCCTTTGCACAAAAAATTTATTTAAAAAATGATGATATTTCTCTATATAAATTCTATATATACACTACTTAGGCCCTACTTCCAAACATAATGAACATAAACATGTGAAAAATTAATTCATGGATTTACTAGTAGAGATATAGATTTACATTTGCGGAGAGTGCAAAAAAATTAATTTTCAATAATAAACATCGATGTTTTCTCACTCCAACTTTGAAAGTATCATCCCAACTTATCTTAAGATCAATACCAATCTTGCATGAGATTTCTTGCTAAAGATAGAAGAAAAAACTCGACATTAGAGCAACAATTTAGCAATACAAATAACCCATATTTCCGACATTTTAATTCTTTTGATCGGAGTATTATAGCCCTAGGTTTATAGCTAGAAGTTAAGCCAAATCTCAATTTGATAAAGAATTTCTGCTAGAAGGTAGCAGCCCCGAACTAGGAATTACAGCATCAATTAGCCCATAAATAGTCCATATTTCTGACGTTTGATTTTCTTCGATTCGAGATGTCTAACCTTATGGAGGGTTTTTACTTGATGTCAAGCTAGACTCGCAGACTATGATTCCGATTTCCTGATAAAAGGTAGAAGCTCAAAAATCAGGATTAGAGCAACAAATTAGCCCATAAATAGCCCATAATTCTGGCGTTTGAATTTTTTCGATCGGACCATTCTAACCATATGGGGAGTTCTAGCCTAAATACGAAAAACGAACAACTGCCTAGCTGGCTTCACTCTGTACAATACATGGAGCTGAATATATAGAATACTACTGGAGCGACCTCTCACGGAAAGTCTCTATTGTACACAGTGATGCCACTTTTGAGCTGGTTTTCAGTTTACCGCAGGCCCTGGAAAATGTAATCGCACAAACAGAAAACTATACAAAATATGATCATTAATTCATTTATTATACATCATGTATCAATTGAACAGCATTACTTATTAAGTGTCGTACATGGTATAAATAAGAAATAAATAAATGCTCCCAGCAGAAAATGGGTAAATTACCTACACAAAGCGATAAACCGACCAGCCCATCCTTTCATATAACAACTTGCGCGATACTTCATTCATAGAGTTTCTAAGCAGGGGTAAGGGGGATTCATTCTCGAGATTTAAAAAAAAATAATAATAATCGCATCGTGTTCCAATGTTATTCTGACGACAGCAAAATTACTTATTCGACATTAGAGTAAAATTCTTCCCCAATTTTTTTTATCCCCCCCAATTTATTTTTTTTGGCACAACTTGCGCCATTCATCCCTCCTGTGGGCGGCCCTTCTCTCTTAAAACGAACCAACCTTTCCTTTCATACGGCTACTTCCGCAGTACTTCATTCATCGAGTATCGAAGCAGGGGGTACGGGGGTTTACCCCGGAAAATTTTTGAAAATTAGCTTCTCAAAATCGTGTTTTAATGCTATTCCGACAGTAAAATTGCTAGTTCGAAAGTAGAGTAAAAATCCCCCCCCCAAATTTTTCTCAATGGCGCAGCTTGCTCCATACATCCCCCCTGTGGGCGGCCTTGCTTAGAACTACTATATGAGAAGTGGACCTACAGCTTAACGTGGGATCCGACCCAGAAGAGCTCCCGCTGGGAGCCCAATACTAAACTCTTGATTATAAAAGACCCACGTCTTTAGATTATATTATTACATGGTCTTTGCGAGTAGGAATTGGAGCACTTAATCTTTGTAACATGGGCTGCTTTGGTCTCTGATCTTTCATCAAGAAATATGATAGTTTACAATGTATTGTTTATTAACATCTCTAGAGTTGGTTCCATTTACATCGAACTATCATTAAGAAATAGGTTAAAAGCTCACACGACTAATTATATTCATTACCATATCATGCACTGTTTCATTATTCACAGAGATATTACCTTCATTCTGTTAAGTAGTTATATGTATTAGTTTAATGTACGGTAGCATTAGCTTCAATTTGTTGTCAGTAAACATACATAATACGTTTCTGTCGCAGTACTGCAGTAGCGCTTTAACGTATACTATAGAAACCATAATTTATTTTAAGAGTTTTCCGATTAGAGGGGGAAAAATCATCAGTCATTAATTGAGCACATACTTATTTCACTATAAGTACGTATCGCAAAAGAAAGTTGCATTCAGGACGGAAATTCCTGTGCTTCGGATCCCACTTTGAGCTGTAGATCCACGTCTCAAATAGCCTCGCTGCTGAAATACACGCTAAATTCTAATCCAACTAACCAAATTTAACCTCAACTTAATGTTTCATGTATTTTCCCCTAATCTGTGATCCAGGTAGTAATTGGTGATTTTTTGCTTGTGAAAATTTGACAAAGTTCAGATCTCAACTTTGATAGCCAGTAACTTGGAAGCCAAAATTTTGCACGAGAATATATTTCATATGAGTACTACCTAAATCAAGGGCAACTTCCATATCAAGTTTAGTGCAGATCACATACAATATGCAGTACTGCCTTCATGATTTAATTATACATAGAGCGATGGTCGGTTCGTCGATTACTAGTACGTACTTACATACCTCAAACGTTTAATGGTAAGAAGCTGTACGTGTTCTAGAATTGTGCACGGGCTCGTTCCTACAAAGCATATATCACTTCCTGCACGGCCCGGACTCGGGCCGTACATTTCTAAATATACAACCATAGTTCTTGGGCCTAACTTTATAAATATGCTGTACAACTATATATATTGAACAGTTCTTTCTGGAGAAATTTTAAAGCCCAACTGCAAAATTAAACCTCTAATTGCTGCAAATAAAAAAATAAATTTTGCGTTAATTATTAAATTTCTGTAATTCGGGCTTATTTCGGGCTCATTTGATTATCATACCAGCTCGGGCCTAAATCCTAAAATATATTTCGGACTCGGGTCGGGCCTCACATTGTAAATTCAAATTGGGTACCCTTTCCAGCCCATTGATAACATTTGGAATCACTAACTTTTTATAATCATAAATCTAATATTAATTCATGCAGTTTCCCCATGTAATCATTACACCCTTCTTTCGGGTCAATCTCATAAACTGGTACTTGTGCTTACTCGCGGTGAAGCAAAACAGGAGATCTAGGATCTAGCACCATTGCAACAGGAAATACTGTGAACATATGTTTTTCCAACACACAAAAAAAATTCGGGTTGGAAAGGGTTAAAAATTCCGGGCCGTGCAGACCTCTAACGTGTTCGTATTAGGCTGCAATATTTTCCACTTCAATGCAGTATCAACAGATCTCTTTTAGGATTCAATTAAGTTCGTGTCATCAACTTCTTCATCCACCTTGTGAGATTCGAGCACTATGCTTATGAATAATTTCGTCGTAATCTAAAATTTCAAATCTCAGGGCCATTGAATAGTATTGTAACCACTACCAGATCAAGCTGAGTCGTTTAGTGGGGAGAATGGCGTCCGGGACAATGAATATAGACTTCAAATTTTGAAATACAAGTTTGACATCAAATTTGACAGAATTAAGTTTTGAGCTATATACAGATACTATAAAAATTTTATATGAATAAAATATAATTTTAAAGAAATTCAACAAATACATATATGGCTTGTTTCATTTCACATATGCTGTAATAACTAGAAACAAAAATATTTACATTTCAAAATGTTTTTACCGAATATATATTTACCGAAATGGGTAGTTCTATTCTACTTAATCTATGTTACAATACATGTCTGGAACAGTTAGGAGATGGCGATAGTCACAGGCAACAGGGGGATCCCACCTTTGTCCCCTCCTTTGGCGTTGTCACTATATCCCTAACATTGACCGGTTTGTATTCGACGCAAACATCTACACAGGGTATCGGACGCTGTACGTTTGTCGCTTTAGTAACGTTAGGGGCACAAGAGTTAACATACTTTCTGTATGAAATTAAATTAGCTATATAAATGTTTTGAAGTAATTTAACACTGTTTATATGCTTACGTCCTAAACGTAACAGAAAAAACTAATAGATGAAAGTGAACAATTCCCGGAAAGCCTGGAATAGCAATTATAAATGTGACAAAACAGGTAAATTTTGTGAAAATTGATGAGCATAAGAGTTGCGTAAGATACTAAATAAAGTTACAGAGGTACTTAAGCCACATGCGTCACAATTTCTAATTAAAAAATCATAATCAATCTTAGTTTTAAACACAACTTTCTATTAACTTTCTTCTATCGATCTATGATGTAGCTATAGACACTACTCCTTCATGAGAAATACTGTTCAGGAGTGGAAAGAAATGAATTAAGATGAATTAAATGGCGGTGAAAGTATCAGCACGCCGCAAGATTGATTCTATAACAATACACAACTTGTAGCGTTCAGTTTTTCCCCTACAATATTTTGAACATTCTGTTTATAATGTTTTTGTCTGTTTTCATTTTTTTATGTAATTCTGATTATGGTTTACTCTTTTGGTTTGGTGTGTTTTTGAGATTGTTTAACTAGTGTCTTTACAATTGTCAAAATTAGTTTTTATAATTTGTATACTGTGCTTTTAAAAAGAATTTCCGGAAAAAAAGAGGGTAAGTTGAACTGTTCACCGTCCAGAATTGTGCGGCAAGTAAGACAGAGAGATTGGAGCGTGTTACTTATCTAATAATTAGTCTTAAAACTCATAATGCATTAACAGGATAAGTATATCTTTTAAAAAAATAGAACATTTAAAATTCAACATTCCTTGTAAATTTTAATCTTCAAAGTTATAAATAAAAACTAACGGAAAATCAAAGTGAAAATAGCAAACGGGTATTGATATCATTATAGTGCTGCTAGCATGTGGTTTTTGCACTTATAAATAATAGTATTATTTAAAAAAATCAAAAAATACTAAAGACTCATCTGCATTCTTTAAGTATTACAGCACAGCTGCAAAATGTTACAGGTGTAAACTTACTACGGTAAAATTTCGGCGTAAAGTATAAACTGTACAGTAAGTGTTAAATAACTAATATTTTATTGTCCTTCAAAAATAACCGCTAGTATTTTTTCAATGACTATGGTTCAGATTTAATATAAAGTGTCATGTGCCAACAAAATTATAATAGCACAAGTCTTGAAGCAACGAACCTAAATACGTAAAGTAAAAATTAGTTCTTTGATAAGTTTTTTCCCTTTTTTATAAAAAGTGGTGACCCATGCTAAAAATAGAAGTAGCATTTTATGTCTGGGCTAGTACGTTTATAAATAATAAAAAAACAACGCAAAGACACAATATTGCCAAGCGTTTTCCAAATTACAATTTCCGTAGCATTACATAATAAATGGCGACCCAGCCAGGATATTTGCTTCTAGACGTTGACTGCTAGGTTTCGTTTCAATCAAGCCAAGATAGAAAGTATTTTTAATAGTACGGTTATAAAGAATTTGTGTTTACTGAACTTTTAAGTGAGCTTCTGAAGGAAATTTAATAGTAAATATCAAAATGTCGAGCGATAGCAGATAGTGGAGAAGATTCTTACGACGAAAGTGTTGGACATAGTTGTTGCAATCTAAAATATAGGTACAGTGTAGCTTGTAGTACCTGTAAACGCTGGTATCATTTAAGGTGTCAGGGGATACCAAATACAACATATGAAATACTAAAAATAAAAAGTGTAAAATGGAGCTGCTCAGAGTGTACGTTGAAAAACGGTACAGATAAAAAAAATATAAATCGCCGTAATGCCGAAATCACAGACAATGATAACGTTGTAGGGAACAGTGTGGAGAAAATTCAAGTTACCGGTAAGGATATGAAAATAAATGGTGCTTTAAACGTTACCACACAAAAAGTAAGCAATGACTTAATAAATGAAACGGAAAATCTTGTTAACGCTAGTAATCAAACCAGTTCAAACGTCGAGTTTGTAATGCTGTTAGAGAAATTGAACGAAATGTCGATAAAGCAGGATAATCAGTCAAAAGTGTTAACTGAAAAATTAGACTATCAGGCAAGGGAATTTAGTGAAAGGTTAGAAAACCAGGTTAAAGCAATAAGCGATAATTTTAAAAGAAAGATAATTGAGTTACAGGGTGAATTAAAGGCTTTTCAGTTAGAGACTTGCATTGAAATTCGTAGGGACTTAAAACTTGTACAGGACGATGTTGAAACTTTAAAGAACAAGTGTGAAGAAGTAGATTCACAAGTAAAAAAACTGAATGACCGTTTAGTGACTTTAAAAAATGATAAGAAGAGACACGAATCTAGTATTTGTCAGTTAAATGCACGTGTAAGTTCATTAGAAGAAGGAAATAGGGTTATCAATAACGAAATAGAGAAAAGCATTGAAAAAATGTCCATTTGTGTAGCCCAAAGAGTCAACACCTAGACCAACGTTTGAAAGAATTAAAAAAGCAGGTGGAAATCTTTAGTTCAGGTGAAAATAAAGCTACATCAAAAAGTAATTGCATTGATAATCGAAAACAACTGCAATATACTGTAGGTTCTAGAAATTCTGAAGTTGAGGTGCGAGAAATTCCAATCGCAAGTACTTACAGAAATTGTACTACTACAAATATTGTTACTACAATAGCTAGTACTACTCCGTGCAATCAACGAATTAATGTTACATCGCCTTTTAGTTTGCCTCTTGAACCACTTACGGCAAATACAGTATATGGTATTAAAGCGACAAACGTTCATAGTAATGCTAATAGTTTTTATCCTTTTAACACTACTAAAAGCCAGGTAGGTTGTTCAACTGCTGTTGCATGGTCTGGTTTAAGTTCTTTTCAACCAAATACAAATACTTTTATTGCTAATAGTGTTAACAATCCTTTCTACTTTCGACCAATAAATCAAAGTAATACTGGTTTAAGTCGAAACGTAAATATGTTCCCATATTCAACTCAAGAGTCTAACAAACGAAAAAATAATAACAATACAAGCTTTTCCTTAAAAAATATAAATGCGTTTCCAAAATATAATGGTAATCCAACGCAAGGTGCCGCTCGAAACTTTTTAAGAGAGTTAGTTCAGTACATGAAATTGTATAATATGTCAAAAAGAAAGAAATTGTTAGTAATTCTAAGATTGTTAACACATTCGGCGTCAGCGTGGCTAAAGTCAGTTTCAGGTGAAATAAATTCATTCAATGATTTTGTATATCAGTTTAAAAAGCAGTATTTCTCAGCGCGCCTAAAACGTGCACAAAAAAACAGTTACAAGCTCTTCGTTACGACAAAGTGAAATTCCCACAAATAATAAATTTTGTATGGTACATTGTAAATCAGTATTACAGTATTTGCAATACGATAAATAAAACAAAACTAGTAAATCTAATACTCAAGTGTTTACCAAAAGGAAAGTCAAAATTGTTAAAACTAGTAGGTTATCAAAATACAAAATCCCTAATTGCTCATTTGATGGAATTAAAAGCACAAACAAACGTTGCAAAGTGTCAATCCTCTAGTGTGAAGCAAACAAAAAGAGCTTTTGTTAAAAATGTTAATGTCCAAAAGAGTAAAAAGACAAAAATTGATTCTTCGGTGCAAAAAGAGCAGTTTTTTGGTAATAAAAACAGTGAAACTTCTGACCGTGAAGGTTATCAGTATTCTTACAAGCCATACCGCCACCAACGGAATAATAAGTTCAGAAGAAATGGTCGTGGTAGAAAAAAATGTATAATAATAATAATAATAGGGATTATAATTCAAATTGGAGACGTGACGACCCCGAGTTTAATTCGTATCCTAATGAGTCGCCAAGAGTACAATATTCATCAGAAAATGACGAAGGCAAAAGAAATATAAATTATCGTATGGGAGCTGATTCCATTCAGAGAAATCCTAACAAAAATACGGTAGTGACAGATGCTGTTGTTCATCACTCGCGCGTGGAAAACTTCCCGTGCAGTCGACATTAGAAGGGGGCGATTTCGACTGCAGTTTGAGTCCCCGGCAGTACTCAAATTTCAAAAATACTTTTGGTAATAGATGTTTCGATTTAACGAACACTTTGCATGGTGATAAATCTATTGTTTGTGTTAACAATATCCAAAAAGAGGGTGAAAAAGTTCGAGTTAATAAAATTTCAGTAAATAGCGGTTATGCATTAAATAAAATCTCAGAATCGTCCTCAAAAATAGTTTTCAAACCTTGTCAGGATAATTATCCGCTTGTACCGCGAAGTCAAATCGTGCCATTGCAAATACGTTTTGTTATCGATAAAGAGAGTAAGTTAAGTAATTCTAAAATAAAAATTACAAAATATCATCCTCCTACTGTAAATTGCAAAGTAGCTAAACTTCCTATAAAGTATATAATTGATTGTGGCTCAAAATTAAATTTACTCAATTCATCTGTTTAAAATAAAATAAAAAATAAATATCCTTCCGCCAAATTACGCCCAAATTCTAATATTGTTCTGTGTGGTTTCGCTGGAAACAAAAAATACTTAGTAAAAGGTTACCAACTTTTAAATTTAAATATCCAAGGTAAGATATTCGAGACGCCAGTTTATGTGGTAAAAAACCAAAAACTAATATGATACTAGGTGTTCCATTCATTAAAAGATATAATGCTGTGTTAGATTGAAAAAACAAAATCCTGTCCTACGAGGATTCTAACAAAACAAAAGTTACTGTAAACTTAGATAAATATAATATCTTTTTGGCAAAGTTAAAAGTGCATAATCCGATCCAAGTAGAAAAAGAGGGTGTAATATCCCAAAAAAATCGAAAATTACGTTCGTGAAAGAAATGACTTGGATAACGAGACAAAGTCAAAATTATTAACACTGTTGCTGAAATATCGTACGTTATTTTGTGAGTATCCGAGAAAAATTAAAACAAAGCCGTATAAAATTCAGTTAAAGAATAACAAGCCCGTAGTAGGTAAATCTTACCCAATTCCTCAACACATGCAGGGCAAATTCGAAAAAACCTTAAGTAAATGGATACGTATTGGTGTAGTAAAAGAATGTGTTAGTCCTTATAAAAATCCAATTCATTGCGTTCGCAAGTCATCAAAAAGTGTGAGGCCTGTATTAGATTTAAGACAATTAAATACAAAAGTTATATCACCAAGGGTACAGGTGAAACCAATAACAGACATTTTAAATCGTATGTCAGGGTCTACTATTTTTCTTCATTGAATTCTACGAATTCATACTATGGTATTGCACTTCACCCAGAGTCATCTCTTTGTACTAGTTTCCTTTATTTAAAAAAACAGTTCATCTTTTTACGGATGCCAATGGGACTAAAATCTTCAAAATCAGTTTTCCAAAGTGTTATAAATCGTTATTTTAATATTAGTACTAAAAATTTTGTAATATGTTATTTAAATAATATAATGTGCTTCTCACTTTCGTACAAGGCTCATTTTTCTCACTTGGAAAAAAGTCTTAGAAATTTTTCAAACAGAAAACTTTTCATTAAACTTTAAGAAATGTCAATTTCTGAAATCCGAAATTTTGTTCTTAGGACATGTAATAAATAAAAATTTCACACAAGTGAATCCTAAACATAACGAGGCCATTCGGAATTTTCCAATTCCCAAAAACAAAAAGCACTTAAAAGCATTTTTAGGGCTTGTTGAATGGAAAAGACGTTTCGTCAATAATTTTTCTGAACTAACATCACCTTTGTACGACCTATTAAAAAAGTCAATAAATTTAAATGAACACCTAAAGCTTTAAAATCTTTCAACAAATTAAAAGTCATATTGAGTTCACCTCCTGCGTTATCTCAGCCAGATTTTAATCTAACATTCCATGTCTATACTAATGCAACTGCCCAAAATCTCGCTGGTTATATAGCACAACATCCTAAAAAACAAAAAAAAATAAATGTAATTGGTTACGCTAGCAGACGTGTTAAAGCCCAAGAAATATCATTATCAATATTTCAGTTAAAACTACTGGCAGTGTTATTTTTGTGCAAGCAGTTTTCATATTATCTATTAAAAAAAGCTATCATACATTGTGATAATACCGGAATAAAACATGCGTTGACTCTTAAGAACTTGGATCCGCGCACAACCCGCATAATTCTAAAACTACAGAGGTTTGACTTGAAGTTTATACATTTGCCAAAAGTAAAAAACAAATTTACAAACATTTTAAAGAAATATCCACCTAATATAAAAAAAACCTCAAATATACCAAGTAAACTGCATGTCTCAAAAAAATAATTCACTTCTAACTTTTAACAAAATAAAAAAAGTCAAACTTCAAATAATTATTATGTAAAGCTAAGATCTTTAACAGCAAATTTACAGTTTCATAATAAAATTAAAATTTTAAATAGCGTAATTTATCAAAAAAATCCTAAAACTCAAAATTAATTGTTAATAATCCCCAATAAATAATTTCCAATTTGGCACAAAAAATACATGTTAACAAACATTTAAAATTAAAAAAATGTTTAGCGTTCGCTAAATCAGTGTTTTATTGTAAAGGTATAAAATCTGCCTTCGCAAAATGCATAAAGGACTGCCTTAATTGTGCTACGTCTAAGTTCGCTAATAAAAAATAGCTAAAAAACCTATCACATTACTGGTAAAAAACCACACGAAAAAATTTGTGTTAATATTGTTGGCAAACTTCCAGGCAGTTCCAAATACTTTCCGTTTTAAATGTTTTTTTCAAAATTCATTTGTTTTTACCCACTAAAATTGGCAAAAACAAAAGAAATTGTTGCAATATTAAAAAAAAATATTTCCATCATTATCCTATTCCAGCATATTATATTACTAATCAAGGAGCTCAGTTCAATTCAAAAATGTAAAAAAAAATTATACAAAATATAAAATGTGGCATATCATAACATCCCCTTATAATCCAAAGTATAATAGTTTAGTCCAAAAAAACATAAAAACTTAAATACTATCATCAAAATGTATTGTCATAAAAATCACACACACTAAAATAAAATATTAAAAAAACACAAAATCTAATAAATAATTCGTTTTATAACAGCACAGGGTATACTCCATCTAAACTATTTCTTTCATATTCAGCATCACAACGTTTTAAATCTAACTATCCCTGGCCAAAAAAATAAAAAATGTAAATATCAAAAATCGTTTCCTAAAAGTTATATCAAAAATAAATTCTAAAAAAAAACAAAAACACAATAAAGTCATCAAAAAAATAAAAATAAAAATATTTAGTTTTAGTAAAAACACATGCGCTTTCCTCATCCTATAAAAAAATACACAAATACATAAGTACTTACACAAAACCATATGTAGTAACTAAACTTATAAAAAATAGTGCTATGTTAAAAGATCTTAAAAAAATGCTGCTGGCATTTAAAATTTTTCAAATTTAAAAATATTTAATTGTTCCCAAAAAAACAAAAAAAAACAATTAAAAAACTATATTATAGTTACATAAAGTTAATTTGTTTTGTGCATTTATTATATATATCACTATTTAGTAAATTTATAGTTTGTTTTCGTTTTCGTTATATAAACATTCTTTAATAGCATTTGTGTATCTACTAAACACTAAAATAGTAAATTAACTTTACATTATTAAACATAAACTTTTACATATTAAAAAATAAGTAATTTTAATAAAATATTTAAGTTAAATAATATAAGCAAAAAAAATTAAAAATTGTTAATTTTTTTACTCATATTATTTTTTTGTGTGGCAGCGGAGGATGTAGCGTTCAGTTTTTCCCCTACAATATTTTGAACATTCTGTTTATAATGTTTTTGTCTATTTTCATTTGTTTATGTAATTCTGATTATGGTTTACTCTTTTGGTTTGGTGTGTTTTTGAGATTGTTTAACTAGTGTCTTTACAATTGTCAAAATTAGTTTTTATAATTTGTATACTGTGCTTTTAAAAAGAATTTCCGGAAAAAAAGAGGGTAAGTTGAACTGTTCACCGTCCAGAATTGTGCGGCAAGTAAGACAGAGAGATTGGAGCGTGTTACTTATCTAATAATTAGTCTTAAAACTCATAATGCATTAACAGGATAAGTATATCTTTTAAAAAAATAGAACATTTAAAATACAACATTCCTTGTAAATTTTAATCTTCAAAGTTATAAATAAAAACTAACGGAAAATCAAAGTGAAAATAGCAAACGGGTATGGATATCATTATAGTGCTGCTAGCATGTGGTTTTTGCACTTATAAATAATAGTATTATTTAGAAAGAATCAAAAAATACTAAAGACTCATCTGCATTCTTTAAGTATTACAGCACAGCTGCAAAATGTTACAGGTGTAAACTTACTACGATAAGATTTTCGGCGTACAGTATAAACTGTACAGTAAGTGTTAAATAACTAATATTTTATTGTTCTTCAAAAATAACCGCTAGTATTTTTTCAATGATTATGGTTCAAATTTAATATAAAGTGTCATGTGCCAACAAAATTATAATAGCACAAGTCTTGAAGCAACGAACCTAAATACGTAAAGTAAAAATTAGTTCTTTGATAAGTTTTTTCCCTTTTTTATAAAAAGTGGCGACCCATGCTAAAAATAGAAGTAGCATTTTATGTCTGGGCTAGTACGTTTATAAATAATAAAAAAAACAACGCAAAAACACAATATTGCCAAGCGTTTTCCAAATTACAATTTCCGTAGCATTACAAACTTTCCTCTACAATTTCACTGTATATTACTCTCTACCTCAAGTGAAAAGATGGATCTTTAAAATCCTTTAAGTGGCGAAATTCCCTGTAAGTCCCAACACAAATATCTCGTTGTATTTAGTTTCTTAGTGGCATACAATGATTTTATAACGTGCTACTTTGCCTGGGTAATAAGTCTTATGTACGCTGTAGGGAAAAGTGGGGTGGTTATTTAAGTAACCACTATCCATTCAGGCATGCAACGAGAATTTATGAAAGAGTGGGTGGTTAGGAAAATAATCAATATAACCTAAATTAATGTAATAAGTAAGATTATTTGATAATCGACAGCTTTGTTTTATTTAACTCTGATAAAAGCAGTTAGATCTAAGTCCATAGCCTTTTGAAACCATATATATATTTCTGAAATAAATACGCTATATCTGGCAAAATAAATGATTTTTTAAATGGAAAATATGACTATTTAAGAAAGATTTTCCCACATTAGCTATATATTCAGAAATCATGCTTCTAATGGTGTTAATTAGCATTATTTTGATTTGAAGTTAAGTACCTTTTGTGTGGATTTTTATAAATATGGAAAAGAAACAGAAGATAGATAGAACATTCATTGTAGAACATTTAAAGAACAGTGGAGATATCAATATTTCATGATTGAGTCAACTAATATGAATAAGCCAATGTGTGTAACTGGCAATGCCCCATCCGTCTTCAAAGAATACAATATAAAACACCATTATGAGACTAAACATTCTCAGAATTATTCCAAATTTAAAGAAAGCCTACGGTTAGAAAAATGAATGAATAAAAGCGGGTTGAAATTTCAGCAACTGTTATTTAACAAAGTTAATAATGAGCAAGAAGCAGTAACTCGTGCATCTCGTGCTAGTGGACTCATTCAATAGCGAACTTAGGAAATCATTTACTGACGGCTAATTAATGAAGGATTACATGGTTGCTGAAGCAAAAGAAATGTCTCCAAAAGAGATAATTTATTTTTTAAAAAAATATTATACTATTATCAAACACGTTGGTTCGAAGAGTAGATGATATTGCAGAAAATACACTAACTCAATTGTCAGACAAAAATCGACACTTGAAGTGGTTCGATTCTGTTTGGCAACGGATGAGTCAACAGATGTTTCAGATACTGCTCAAGTGTTACTTTTTTATTCGAGGGACAGAAGAAAATATGAAGAGCTATATTGAACAATATAAAGTGTATGAAAAGCTTCTTGACATTGATTCCAATCTCGACACGACAACTGAAGAAGATATTTTTAAATGAGCTGAAAATACTGTTCAGAAGAAATAAACTTCAATAGAAAAAATGAAGAATTCGAAGTAGAAGGTACATTCAGCTTTCTTCAACGCACTGTACTTCTTTAACCGAAGTACCCAATAAATCTACCGTAGTTTCTAATTTCTTTATAGAGTGAGTCAAGAAACCGAAATTGGCGGATATGAAAACCAAGTCATATTTCAAGCCGAGGTCATTTACTAAATTTTGAACAATTTCAATGGATGAAGTATTATCTGGGTTTAATATAGTTACTGGAGATACCAACGCTTCAAAATTCTCCGCATAAAATAGTACTGCATTAATCCAAGCACCCCACCGTATGATTAAGGGTGTTGGAGAAAGTGAAAGATCGTGATTTGTTTCTTTGAAAAGTTGAATTCTAGTTAGCGATTTTACGATTTTTTCCGGGTCATTCCATGTCAAATTACCTAAAGCACTGTGCTTCAATGTCCCAGATTCTCTTTAAAAATTGTTCATACATAAATACCAATGAAATTATGCTAAATTATTTTTTTCCGACTTTTTGGATGAGAAATGGGCCGGGGAGAAATTTTAGAAAATGTGAATTTTGCTTCAATTTCACTTTTTGATACTCAGCATCATTACCATAACTTCCTTATTTTTGAAGTTATTGGACTCATCCAGGCGTCAAATGAAAGCTTAATTTTTGCTCTTTCAGTAGATTTTAAGGAACCTTGCAAAAAAACTACACTGCCAAACATTAAAGGGCATACAACAAATTTTACGGTTTTTACAAATTGTGCCATTGCTCAATAGTTACAACTATGAAACTTTTGCAACTTTGTTAATAGAATCAACTTAGCACATATATGGTATGGTTAAAAAATAAAAAGGGTGTTTTTGGTATTTTTGTAATTATTATTGTTTTGGTATGTTACATGTTTGCAAATATACAGTTTTAAATTTTGTTACAAATTGTGTCATTGCTCATAAGTTACAACTATGAAATTTTTTAAATAGAATCATCTTAGCACATACACGATATGGTTAGAAAATAGAAAAGGTGCTTTTAATATTTTTGTAATTATTATTTTTTGGTATTACACATGTACGAAAATATACAGTTTTAAGTTTTGTTACAAATTAGGTGATTGATCGTAAATTACAAACTGTGAAACTCTTGAAGCCTTTTTATAGGATCATCTTAGCACATGCATGATATGGTTAAAACATAAAAAGGGTGCTTTTGGTATTTTTGAAATTATTATTTTTGTAGGTCAGAGTGCAATTCATGAATCGCTCTGGTCCTTCTATATTCTACATGCCGGAAAATGAAGACTTGTTGGATACCTTTTGAAAATATCTTCTAGGAAGTTCCTGTTCCATCTCTCACAAACCAATCAGCCAGGATGTTCGCAACTGAAAGCAAAATTAAAAGAAGACATCGTATCATCGATGAAAAGAAGGAGCTGTGAAATATAGCACACAACATTTTGTATGTAAATCTATGTAATTCTAAGAAGTATTACTGGTATGTATGTTTATTGTTTTCATCTATGTACATAAGTCTATTATTTCTTATTTCTGTTGTTAGGGTTTGTAATAATCACTCAATCCCTTACATTGCTAGGCCTATATTTTCCATTTACAAAACCGCAAGATTTTACAAAAAGGGTACCCCTTTTTGTTATTTAATCATACCTAGTAAATGCAAACAAATCCTATAAAGTTACAAAAGTTTGATAGTTGTAAGCGATGGTACAATAGGGAGAAAAGTTGAAAGTCATAGTTAAAGAACAAAAATACAATATTATGGTAATACCAAAACTACACATTACACTAGTTTTATTTTTAAGCATACCTAATATTTGCTAAGATGACTTTTTGAAAAACTTTTAAAGTGTGGCAGTTGTCCCTTCAGAGTAGGGATTGCCAAAATTTTCCGGAATCAGAAATTTATCTTTCCGGAGATTTTCCGAATTCCAGATTTTTCCGATTTTACTTTCCATGATCCGGAAAGTGAAAATTCCGAAATTGGCCATCACTAGAACTGTTTATTTACTTACATAAAAAGTAATAATTACAAAAATACAAAAAACACCGTCTTTATTTTTTAACCATACCATGTACGTGTTAGGATGAATGTACAAAAAAGTTTCAAACGTTTCATAGTTGTAACTTTTGAGCAATGGCACAATTTGTAAAAAACGCTAAAATTTGTTTGTGTGCCCATTAATGTTTGACAGTTTAGCCTTTTGCAAGATTACTTACGATTTACTGAAAGAGCAAAAATTATGCTTTCATTGGACGCCTGGATGAACCCAATAACTTCAAAAATAAGGAAGTTATGATAATTTAGATTCATGATCCTGAGTGTCAAAAAGCAAAATTCACATTTTTTAAAAATTTCTCCCAGGCCCATTTTTCATCCAAAAAAATCGGAAAAAAATAATTTAGCATAATTTCTTTGGTATTTATGTATGAAAAAGTTTTCAAGAGAATCTGAGACATTGAAGGACGGTCATGTTTTAAAATTAGATGATTTGACATGGAATGACCCTTTAACACTAACTTGTTTACTTTAGCATAAAGAGTTAGGATTTTTTCACACAATCGATGTAGGGATGTACAACACACGTCACATAAATTATATTAGTGTATAATACATAGAGCTTCACCAGCTTTCTTCATATAAGGAGCACCATCAGTCAGAAAAAACAAAACATCGTCATGTGTGACATCATTTGGCAGCAAAATGTGCAAAGATTCATTGAACAGCCTGACAATTGTCACGTGAATTGTAACAGAAAATTCTTTAGAGGTTAGCAAAAAATGTTGTTTGGAAATTATTTCATCATTTTTCAGTACACCTACTACAACATTTCTAATTTTCTAACACTAACAGAATCACTATTGCATCAATGCTCACCCAAATTTAACCATTTTTTACATACGGACCTAATGTGTGTTAATGTTTCTTTATAGCACTTGGGTAGATAGTTTTTCGGAAGCATTGACTCATCTGAAGGTAAACTCCTAATGTTTTGGTCTAATACAATAATAGAGTAATCCTGCTGATATACATGATATCTAAAATATTTGTAATGATAAAACATTAGAAATAATTTTTGGTGTATTTTAAAGTAGGTTAATAAACGGTCTTACTAACCGGTCATTTTTATGTACAGTAAGCATTTATTTATCACTTTCCGTTCTTATTCAACTAAAATTATTTGTACTTTACAGTTTTTTTTAAACTGCCATATGAAAACATCCACTGAAGGTTTCAATACGGCTAAGAGAGGAGATCCGATTTATGGCGTAACGCCAAAACATCTTGTTTCTGTTTCCGTGATGTAAGCAATGCAATTTTGCATTTTTGAAGCGTTGTATCTCCGTAACTATTATTTATAGGATTTTAGGTATCTGCTATAAGAATATTACTGAAGGTTAGTTCTGTACGATTTTGTCTTTAAATTACAACGTTTGGTGAGAAAGGAAATATCCATTGTAATAATACTTCTGGATAAAATGTATTAGAACATTATACAAGAAAATCAAAACTATTCTAATATTCTGATACACATCAACATACATGTATTTATTACAATACAATGAAACAAGGTTACAATTCAAAGTATAGCCCCTGGTGTAGGACTTTCTGTAGTCACCTTCCTGCCAGTTCCTCAAATCCAGGTCAATATCATATATTGTCCTTAGAGGCAAAGAAAGCAGTCATTGCCATTTATGTTTCCTACTGGTTGGTGAAGCATTGTGATTTCAGGAAGTACGACATCGACTGGAACAGGTAGTAATCCAAAGAGAAAAAAATTGGGACTATATGCCGAGAGTAGTGTGAGTTCGATGATGACAAGTTCCTGAATTTCTGTTGCGTTTCTTGAGACGAGTCATGGTTTTACATACGACGGGATAGCGAACAATGTTAATAATTCCTGAACTACATACACTAGCACGCCAATCAAGACGTATATGAAAAGCAGGGAAGATGGCTTCCATTTGTCAGCGTGAACGCTGTTCTGGTTGTGGCATGGAACACATAGTATGAGAAACAGGAAAAAGATGTATTCGGAGAAACTTAAGGTAAGTTCTTACGTATCAAAATATTATTAATGTACATTTCAATATTTTTTCTGTTTCTCTTGTAAGTTACAATGATACATAAGCTTATAAAACTCTCTGGTCATGAATATGAGCAGAATATGTTAATAAGTCTGTTCTGTTAATGAGAATGCCGTAGTGGTTTGAACAAAAATGGTCTTTGCCGGGCAAAGTGCTATATGGAGAGAAATAAGTTACTTAAGATTGACAACTATAAAAGTTTGTTTTGAAAGTTATGTGCTTTGTACAGTACAAAGAAATAAGGCTTTAATACCACATACAAAAAGAAAAATGGATGAAACAAGTAGTTTCACAACCACAAATAAATCACTGAAGGTTTACATAAAGGCCAAGAACAAGTAGGTATTGTATCCAGCACTGAAAGCTGTCAATTAATAACAGCAGAGCCCTGTTGTAGTGCATTGAGTTCATTCATTCAAGTGTAATTTTTTATTTGTCTATAAGGAAAGGATCTCGAATGATGCTACACCTGGCTCACATGGAACGTGTACAGACAGCAGTTGGATTATTGGTGACCTCTACTCCAATCAGGACAGCTCAGAACGTGAAAAATTTCAAGAGAAGATACAGCATTAAAAAAAGCATTGTTTAAAGATTCTGATCGAATTGTGTACAAGAAGTGACTCACATCAAGAAGAAAGATTATTACCGTTTTGTTTATGCAGAGACTGAATCCAATGAGTCGATTATGGAGCATGGACACATGAAGGATGCACATACTACAGTGACTTTGGGTCCTACATTTGTAATCTGTATCATGAATAGCGAAGTGAAAGCTCCGCTCTTTGAAATCAATGTTATCTTTAGACCAAAATACTAAGTTGATAGAAAATAAGAGTTAAGCACAAATAGCGGACAGAATCTAATAGTAAAAATCAATAATTTGCCTTTGTGCTACTTTAATTTTCCAAATATATTGCATTAAAACGAAGTGCGTTATGATGGAACGTATTATCCGTTACATTTCCATTGTCTTTTGAACATTTTAGCTTACCGTAGAACATTATTCACTTTGCACGCAATTTTGGAAAGTGATAAAATACAACCGGTCTGAATTTACTATTATGTACCTGCAATCGAAGCCTCAATAACTACAATGTTTTCTGTTTTAGTAAGAGCAATGTCCAAAGAAGTAGTGCTGTCAATATTTAGTTGATAGCTTGCTTTCTTCTTGAACAATAACGACAAACGCGTTAACTTACCTGCTTAGTCAGATCTTTCTATATCCTGTTATAACAAGGTGTGCTTTCAATTCACCAAAGCCTATTTTTCTGCTTTTGGCAGTGCAGCATACATCTGATCCAACTGTTTGAAATAAAGACCGTCACTATTGATAAGAATATTAGGAACGAACTCGTAGTGCATACCCCCATGTTCTTCCACTACACACATCACGACTTTATCCTCGAAATGGCTCTGACTGACTCCAGTTCTGGAAGTTGGTCTTGCTCATCCATTGTTTCTGCACATTCAGATTTCTGACAAACACTCGTTTTTTCAAATCGCAAGTGTCAGTCCGTTTCAGGAAACGCACATCACGTGGATTTTTTTTAGCACTTGTAGACACTCATCCGCTCTCCTCTGAATCTGAACTTTTTGGCTGGCACAACAAGACAGATCTCGATTTTTTTCGAGTTCGTGAAGGTGACACACAACAGTAAACCAGGTCATGTCTAGATGATTTGATGATTGTCATGTACTGGTGGATCAATTGCCTGTCGTATGATCTCAGAGTATGTTACAGTGGCGAGACTGGACCTTTGTTGATCTACATTTTTACAACCTACGCGAAATTTGTGAACCCAACAAGTTGCTGTGCTATGGTTCACGGCACATTCCCCTTTCTCATGACAAATACTTTGGGTTACTGTCGCAGCGTTATGGTCGGCTTCGAACTCATTCATTAATAGTTCACGTATCAGACGTTGTTGAGCATTCATCGTCACTGACACTTAACATTTGAATGAATATATAGACGGAGTGGTGGACTCCGAGGTAAATTGTCTGCTTGCCACACTCCTTCTTGGGCCAGTTTAACCTCGTACTTACGTTGATTACCGCATATATACGCATCTGCTGTTTGGGTTGTGGAAATATTGCAAGACTTACGACATATAACTAACTAACTAACTAACTCTATGGCCTATGGAACCCGGAGGTTCAATGCCGCGTTCACAAAAGCTCTCCACTGACTTCTATCCTTAGCTAACTGCATCCAGTTTCTACTTTATATTCCAATCTCTGCGAGATCCATCTTAATATTGTCCTCCCATCTGCCCATAGGTTTACCTAATGGTCGTTTACCGACTGGTCTTCCAGTCAAGACTTTGAAAGCGTTTCTACTTTCTTCCATTCTAGCTACATGACCCGCCCACCTAAGCCTCCTAGACTTGACGACCCTAACAATGTTGGATAAACCATATAAATTATATAGTTCCTCGTTATGAAGTTTCCGCCATTCCCCATTCCCGTTCCTCTTGGGTCCGAATATTCGTCTCCGGACCTTGTTCTCAAATACTTTCAGTCTATGTTCTTCCCTCAGAGTGAGTGACCATGTTTCGCAGCCATACAAAACAACAGGCATGATTATCGTTTTGTATATTTTAAGCTTCAAATTCCTCGACAGAATTCGCGAGGACAAGAGATTTTAAACAGAATAGTAACACGAATTCCCTCATTTTAGTCGACATTTAATTTCTCCGTGAATATGATTTTCGTCTGTTAATATTGATCCTAGATATTTGAAACTATCCACTTTATCAAAAGTATTATTTAATATTTTAACGCATCCATAATTTGCTGTATTCCGATCCCGACGAACTTCCATGTATTTACTTTTCTCTGCATTTACTTCTAAACTCATGTCGCAGCAAGCGTTTAATAAGATCTCTGCATTTCTTTCTATTGTTCTTCTATCATCCCTTATTAAATTTACATCATCAGTATATGCTATAACCTGGTGAATACCGTTCAACTCTAGGCCCTGGATGATATCTTTGATTTTCCTTATAGCGTATTCCAGAACAAAGTTAAATAATAATGGCGACTACGCATCTCCTTGTTTCAGGCCATTTTCGACGTTAAAGCTCGTGGGCAAAAATTCTGCTACCCGGACTATACTTTGGGATTCATTTAAACATATCTTAATTAATCTAATTAGCTTTCTCGCTATCCCAAGTTCTGTAAGAACGTTGTATAATGTTTCTCTCCTAACCGAGTCGTACACCTTTCTAAAATCAATAAATAGTTGATGTACCGGGGTATTGTATTCCCATTTTTTTCTAGTTTTTGGCGAATCGTAAATATTTGGTTGATAGTTGATCGATTTCGTCTAAATCCGCACTGATAATCTCCAATAATTTCATCTGCGTATGGGGTCAATCTTGCTAATAGAATATTTGAAAGAATTTTATAGGATGTTGACAGAAGAGAAATGCCTCGATAATTATTTCAGTCCGTTTTGTCGCCTTTCTTGTGAATTGGAACAATGATTGATTGTTTCCACTCTTGTGGCAATTCTTCCTTGTTCCAGATAAGGAGAATTAGTTTGTGTATCTTGTTCCACAATTTTTCGCCTCCAGCTAAAATTAACTGAGCCGGAATTTCATCTTCACCCGGAGATTTGTTTTTCTTTAATTTCTTTATAGCGGTTTTTACTTCTATTCGGTTGGGCTCTGGAATATACGGTTCTGCGGTGTGTATCTCCTTTTCTCCACACACATTAGTTTTTGGTTGAGTGATAAGCAAATCGTCAAAGAAATCTTTCTATCTATTTAAGATGCTATCCGTGTCAGTGAGAACTGTACCGTCAGATTTCTTTAATGTATAAGCACGAGGTTGATAGCCTTTCTTAAATTCGTTGATTCCCTTTTACATGTCCCGGATGTTTTTATTTTTACTATTATTTTCAAGCACCGTTATTTTAGCTTTCAGAAAATCGCGTTTCTTGGTTCTAAAAGTTTTGGAAGTTTCCTGCCTGATATCTGCGAAATTGTGTGTAGTTATTTCATTCGGATTTTGTAGCCAGCGTAATTTTGCCTGTTTTCTATTCTCTGCTAGTTTTGTGCATTCCTGTTGGAACCATGGTTTATTCCTACGTATTTCCGCATGTCCCAATTTTTCTTTTGCTGAAATTTTAAATCTATCTCTAATCTGAATCCAGGTATCCTCGACACTAGTGCACTTCGAATCTTCTAAAACCGACAATCTATTCCTAACTTCAATCTGGTGTTTTTCTCTTACCTGGCTCTCTTCTAATTTCTTTAAATTAAATCTCTCCCTTTTCGGACATTGAATATTACCTTTATTGAACGATAATCTCTCTCGTATTATCGCTGCTACCAGGTTGTGATCAGTGTCACAATCAGCCCCTCTAAGCGACCGGACATCAATTATGCTAGATTGCCTTCTTCTATCTACTAAAACGTGATCAATTTGATTATCTCTTTTCAAGTCTGGTGATGTCCAAATGTATTTATGAATGTCGCGATTTGGGAATTTTGTACTCTTCACGATTAGGTTTTTGGATGTTGCAAAGTTCACGAGTCTAACACCGTTGTCATATTCAAGTTAAACAATTTTTTTCAACGTCGAGGTTATAGAGGAGTAGATCTACAATTTAACGTGGGATCCAAACCAGATTATCTCCTACTGGAATTCACGTCAGGGTGTTCTACTTCAACGATAAGGATATACTTAACTCGGAGTTTTAATGCAATATGTGTTCCTGTATTATTTTACGTTTTCGCCCGTTCCGAAGATAAAGGTGTGTATTTGACTTTATGAACTGCCTGTAGATACATATGTATCAAATCATTTTTAAATTTAAATATATTGTGTATTTTGTGAATTTAATATACGTGCTTTAACTACATTCTCAGGCATCTTCTCAGAGAATAGTATACTTTTCATCCATTTTAGTAGGGTTTCTCATTTGATTCCGAATAACAGTATGTTTATGCTGCTTATCCGAAATTCTTCGATTGTTCCCATTTTTTCATTCCACTAATTCATTCATCATCATCATCATCGATATTAGGAAATATCAATGTAAAAATCATGTAATCTTCATTTTGTAAGTTGATATACATTTCTTTAAATTAAATTAGAAGATTTGCTGTATCTTTACAAATTTACAGTAAATATATAAGAAAATACGATATTTCTCTTGATAAAAATATAATTTGTAATTTCATATTAGTAATTTTACTTTATAGGTGTAAATTGATTTACATAGAGTCTTGGAAAACAGATTGCCACACTGTTTTTTTGTAAACTTACGTATGGAATGTTTTTCAGTGTACAAATTGCACTTTTATAGTTGATCATAATGAAAAGTGTATAAAACTAAAACACGTAGCCAGATTTCAGGAACAATTCACAGTCTCTTAACATGTAAAAGTAATAATAAAGGGACATTGAACCATTACTCAATGAGCACCGCTTAACGAAAATCTGTTCCACACTCCCGTCATGACTTTCTCAGTGTTCCCTCACTTCCATTCCCTTCCTTTACCCTCCAAGAATAGAGAGAACAAAAGGCGAATACATTGCTATTTACATGTAAATGAAATTCTCCCGGGAGAGACAATCGTGTAGTGCATCATAGACCCTTGGATTCATCGATCTGTAAACGCCACCTACCATTTGTGGGGGTGTGAGAAAGAGGGTAATGCGGGCAGGGAGGAGATTTTACACAGACACAAAAGATAGAGGAGCTTAGAAACAAGGTTAAAAGGGCACAAATGGAGGGAGAAGGTGAAGGATTCCGACTGTCACTTAAGAAAAGCTCCCTTCGAGCACCTAGTCACACCGTATTAAAGAAGAAGATGCTGCTACTGCCTGGTTTCGTACCTGTAAACTCAGACCCTTCCCTCCTTTCCTCCGTTACTCTGTACTTTATTCTGTTTCGTCTTCTGGCGCCACAGTTTCTTGCTATAAATCTGTCACGTAGATTGAGTGAGATAACACAGGAGGAAATTTGTGTCAGTTGTGCTTTTCTCGAATGTGCCTGCGTTTGCTTGCTTCCTTCTCTGTAAGAGAAATGCTGTTAGAAGAAGGAAAAAGGGAGGACGAAAACTTCCAAATTTACTCTTTGTATCCATCCACCTACGACTTACACTATTTGCTCTCCAAACACACATACAAACAAACAGAAAGGGAAAAGAGAAAGAGAGAGATCATGAAGAACAGATGAAGTGCAGTGTATTTTGACGTTGGTAACGCGAAGATAGATAAAGATGTAACATCAGCGTTTGCTGTAGATGCTACGTATATTAACGTTTTTGTACTAGTAGCTTGTATTGAGATAACAAAAACATGAAAACAATAAATCTAGTTTCTCTATTTCGCTTTATCGCTCTTCACTAGATCTTCCCTTTTTGTGTTAAGTTGTAAGGGCAAAAGGAAATTATTAATTAGACAGAACAATAAGATGACACATTTACCGGACGTTGTCCTGCTCTCCCCAAGTCTCTAGTCCCCAAGTCCCCAAGTTTGACAAGTGATTCAGTAAGCGCCTATCGTCAAACATTTAAAAGCCACTCCGGAAGATCAACTTCACCATCACATTCTTCCCTAAACATTAATATCTGTTTAGCATCTTTCAGAAAGACTATCCAAGTATGTCGGAACACAAGATCTAGGAAGTTTTTCCTATTAATTTTAAATTCAATTTCCGAAAGATCTCAAATAGGAGAAAATGTGTTAATTGAAATTAAAATAATACTCAATTCCAATTTTTTTCTGGAAACTAGAAAGCAAATAAAAAGTTGGGAAGTAAATTGATAATTAAATGAACTTAAGGGAGCAAGACCACTAAACATTTTCCCCACATCATCAAATCACTAACCATTTTCCTTCTTAATCTATTGCCCTTTCCGGTCAAACAAATTGACGACAAATATTAAGTATTTAAGTGCATACATTTTTTTCTTTCAAGGCAGAAACGAGCTCTCCAAAAGTACTTGATGCGTCAAACATTTCTTCTATGTGAGAATACAGATAATTCTCCAAAACTTTTTCCCGTTTTAAACCTTTAGTCAAACAGTTCAAAAACAGTCCAGAGACAATTCCAAACGGCATACCATAGCCTGCCACCAGGTCGTGGTATTGGCCCGCCATTTTGCACTGGATAATTTTAAAGAGTCGAGACTTGTTCCATCTTTTTTCATTTCCCAACAGGTTTCCAACGATATTCTACTTGACCCCTTTACCATTTGCAATTTTCGAGTTGGGCCCCGCCTGGGACCTTGCGGGTTGCCCTGGGGCAACACATTTTGTTTTAATATGTTGTACTTTTAAAATGAGCGAGTTTTTCAATGTTTTGACATCTGTCTCATCGTTTGCGATTTCTAGGGGTGGAAATGTATTTTTTGGACACCCTGTATACTCATATAACTCACAGTATGTGCATTCGGAAAATTTTTATTATAGTTTCGTAATAGGCGTGATTAGTACTTTCGATTGGTATATAAACTATCCTCCACATGGCTCAATGGTAGAGCGTTCACCTCTAGTGCTTTGGGTCCCGGGTTCGATCCCAGCCCCCGCCAAGTGAACTTAGTGGTGGACAAACAAAGTGTGCGTGGTGCTTCTCGGGGATTACCCCCGTTTCCTCCCACTTTCTGCATCCCACCATTTCATTCATTTCCCATCATCACCATCTCCTTTAGCCTAACCGGCAGAATCGTGGTACGTAAAACTCACAGATTCGTATTCGTATATATTGTAAAATTCTTTCAGTTTATAAGGGTAGAGCAATTAAATGTACTCGGGATTTGGACTTTCCCTTCACCTTTTTATTATAAAAGTCTTCTTATACACAAAAATTATAAGTAATTCCTCTGATATCTACTTGACCTATTTACATCTCTTATTGAATAGACTCATATATATATGAGTCTATTATATATGAGTCTATTCAATAAGAGATGTAAATAGGTCATAATCATAGTAAGTTGTTTTCAATTAGATAAAAGAGCAGTTGTCAAAATAGTTAAGGAAAATAGCATCTTATTTGGATCTTTTTCTCCTTACTTTAACACCTTTTTTCCTTCCTTTCTTCCTACTAAAACTGCTCCTTAAAACGCTAAGTCCTCATGATGACATAATATTCAGGACCATTTACTATAATCTTGCAAAGTATATTTATCAGTAATTATACTATATATATTTTATAAAATCATGAAAGAATGCTGTCATTGTGTGACTTGTTTTGACAATTCCCCAATGTCATACATTGTTGAAGTGACAAGCTTGGACATGAATTTTTTTCCCTGTCTCTTTAGAATAATAATATGTTTATTGGATTCCCTTTCCCACAAATGAAAGCGGTCTAAATGCTGAAGGAAATGATCCATTTATCAATCATTCTGGAAACTTCCTTCTATCGTACAGACAGAGAGCCTTTTCCTGTCATATGACAGAAAGGTTGTCCCAATTGAAATATGGAGAATGCAGAAAGAAGAAAACCCAAAGACAGATATTATGACATCATGAAAGCAATGCATATTTTTAAAGAGAAAGAGAGAAAGAAATTTTACGACAAATTGGAAATTTACATATGAATTTAGGTAATATTTTCGGGAAGAAATAAGCTGACATTTGTGTGAAATGTAAAGTAATTTAATGAGTGCTAGAAATCTCCAAAATTGATTTAAAATCCTTAAGTCATTTTTCCAATACGATTATCCATAAATAAAATGTCTTTCGGAGTACGTTAAAGTAATGTAATTTTGGAAAGTGAAGATATGTAGAATTGTTAGTATATTTTTTCTCTGTGTATAAATAGATGAAGTTTATATCATTATTATTATTATTAGATTATAATGAAAAAAGAGTTTTCCAAAGATGAGTCGTATACAGGGTGTATCAAGCGTTTGAGTAAGGACACAAAAAAAAGAGAGAAAAGAAATAGAAAAAGAACTTGGGAATCGCGAGAATCGATGGTTTTCAATCTGAAATGGTGAAATATTTCTAATTGCACCAATCGCTTGGATTCCACACTGGTAAGGCGCTCTATATGAAATGAAGATGCCAATTCAACAGGCTGTTCCTTTGGACATTCATCATACCAACAATGCAGGGTTATTGCGGAACGGATTTGAAGAGTTCTGGGTTCCCTCACACACCAATATGAGCATTTATTTTGCGTGTCTTATGTCCCGTTCGAACAGTCCGCTAAACGAAAAACGCAGTGTTCATAGTTTGAGGGAAATTTCTCTAATTTAGGGAAATTTTGTAGGTAAATTTAGCAAAAAGGAAAAAAAAGGGTTTTTTCGATAAATAGTGAAAATCCAGGGAAATTCTTGCGTATGAATATACATATGAATAGATCATCTCGCGTATGATTGGCCAATATAAATCCTTAAATTTTTCTTTGTTGTTCAGAAATAAATCAATATACTAGCAATAGTGTGTGTGTTCAAAGAAGCATTATTTGCACTCGTTGTTGGCTGAGCGTATTTCTATACGTTTCGTATAAAAACTGAAGGAAAAAGTAAAATATAGTCTAGAAGCGACAAACGAATGAAGGAAACAAATGCGGTTGGCACTTCTTTTAAAGTAGCTAAATTAATCTTATCACATACGTTCTGTCATAGAAATTGGACACTCAACAAACTAGGGAAAATTTGATAAGAAAAGAGAAAATTTTATGTCAGTCGAGAGAAATTTTCTCAAGGAAAAATACGAAGGCTGAAGAAACGTTGCCTTTTCATTTAGCATAGGACACTCAAACGCACATTCATTTTTTTTTTTTTTTTTTTTTTTTTTTTTTTTTTTTAAGAAGGGTCCAAGCTTTGAAGGACGGTCCAATACGACGAGCCATTACGTCTATGCAGTGTTGAACGGATTTTATTCTGCACCCGAAAAGACAATAAATAAGCAATTGTAAAATACTTCCACCTACATTTTCAGAAAAAAAGAATTATAAAACTAGATTGCTTTTACCTAGGTATGAGAGAGAGAATACAGGTGAAGTGTAAGATCAAATTTTCGTGCTACATCAATCTTCTCTCTAATAAGCTAGTATAGATTTATTGAGAAAGTGTACAGATGTATGTTGAATTAGGAAGTTTTGGGGGGCCCGAACTTGATGCATCCCCCCGTGGGTGTGCTTCTGAGGCACTTAGCCAACTATTTTAGATTTAATACCTCATATTTTCAACAAGTTCAATTTCTTTGTACTTTTTCTCATAATACATTGTGTCCGTGTTTTTTTCGGGGTTCTCCCATTTCCGCCCATATGATTATTCCACCAATTCTTCTATCACCATTCACTTCCTTTAATCATCCATCTCCCTTAGACTAAAGGACATAATCATGGGACCTTAAACTGAATTTTTTCATTTCATTTTATTGACTTATAAAGAAGTTGTCTACGGCCCAGAGTAGGCCTATATCGAAGATATACTCGATATAAATCTATGTAGACCCTATTTCAGGGAACGGAAGAAATGACATGCTCTGAGGAAAATTTTCATGTGTCGTGTAAAAAATATACATTTTTTTATAGTGGAGCTCAATAATACACCACCTTACCTATTAAGGTGAAACTGATCAGGGGATTCATCTGCAGGAGAGAAGGGGAACAATTCAATCCTACGTAACTAAAGAAAACTAAAAAGAATGTAACTTTTTTCTTATATGATCATAGCACCGTAGTAGGTTTTGGTACCATAGTATGAATCTGGTTGATAAAAATACTTAGCATAAATATGCTGATGAGCCAAATTGATTATTACTCGTATATTACAAAGTAGCTTCTCATCAAATTGAAGACCCCAAACATTAGCTGTTCTAACACGGGAGGGTTCCACAATTTGATTGCCACATAGCACATCTGATAGAGCATCATGAGAAATGAACATGAACAAAATTTAAGGTGCTATGGACCAGAAGGACAGGAGCTACGGAGCTTCAAAATTTGAATATCCAAAAAGTTATATCATGGAATTATGTACGTTTAAAGTAAATATCTAGAAAACCATTAAAGCAATCAAAACAAACGTTGCACAATATAAGGAGAACAAAATGCCCTACCGAAAAAAATAAACATTGTTGCCATAGGTGAAGCAGTATTGCCAATTCAGCATAAAAATATTTTACTATAAATAGTATCATATAAAAGTATGCACAGATTTCAAATGCACTATTATCACTAAACATAACAGTGAAGTGTAGTGGTACAGTGTTGCACGTTATTGAAGCTACATGTGCTGAAAATATACAATGGAGAAGTCTAATATGTGGGAACAAAGGGTAATAAAAGAATGCATTAGAAAAAAGTGCGGATTTTGCAATATACTTCTGCAGCCCCGATGAATAAGCAGACAACTCACGAAAACAAAATTATATACGCGAGGAAAGAAACACGTGTTTTCTAATTCTGTAAACTGGTTTCCCAGGTTATCTTATCAATATTTGGAAGAATGCTTTCTTGGCTTGTGTCTTTCGTGTCAAGTAACACATTCTTTTACTTCCTCTCCTACATACCATATGATTATGTTTGTGCACCGTAATATTACCATATTCATATTGGAAATATAATTATTTTGTTACAATCTCATTTCGTTTTTAGTTGGACCGGATAGCGGTGTGGTTTAGAAGGCTAGACAACCGAGATATTAGGCATCGCGGGTTCCAATTCCGCCTCGGTTATGTTTTTGTAATACTTTTCACCTTACATTTTATTGTTATCTTTCTCTTTCATAGTGATTAGGATCCCATTGTGCACTCCTATTTAGCTTCGAAGCTGACACAGGACATAAAAATTGCATCACTCAATTTCGTTTTTCAAATGCATCAATATTTTGTGACATCCTTACGTAATACCGAGGTTATCAAGGAGAAAACTTTCGCTTAAAGTTACATCCGAACCACTACTTTGTTTACCGCTGCGAAGCGGTATGCGTTGCTGTCTATCTGGTGCTGCATAACTCAGCATAGAAAATTTGTTAGTTACCATGTTCTTGGCTCATACCCTTCATATCATTATGGAACTCTCCCCAGCTCACTACCACAAAAAAAAAAAAAAAAAAAAAAAAAAAAGACTACGGAATATATTTAAGTTAAGATAAATACAACTGCACAACAAACATGACAGTGGAGCTTTTGCGCTTCTATGGGAAGTCCGCGATTCAATTCAGCATTCGACCATTCTGACAAAGCTTTTCTTTATTCCATCTGTGAAGTAGAAATAGTGCGTGTACTGTGAGTTGGCCTACTTCCTTTCTTATTGTTTTTAAATAGTTATTATTACTAATTACCAGCAGTGACGGTTTTGCGAAGGTTAGGGGGGCGGTCTATTAGACTGAAGCCTGTTCCCCAAAATTGAGGAATGTCTAAAACAAACGAAATATCGATTAATTATGCTTTTACTCATAAACTTTAAGCTCCCGTCAAATAAAAATTACGAATGTTTAGAAAAACAAAACACTAGTAAGAAAGAAACCCTCCCAAACTACTTTTCTAAATCCACTACTGATTATTTGTATAAATTAGTGTTCAAGGTTGTATCCGGAAAATTATTGCTAAATCGTTGCACAGCTAAAGTATAACAGAAATGAGAGAGTACGGTTTGACGGATATATTGAAAAACGTACGCTTTGACGGATATATAGAAAAATGTACGTTTAATTTTTGCACTAGAAGCTAGAGTACTAAGCTCTTAGAAATGAAACACGGATGACAAACTGAAATGATCCCGAGAAGAAAAATATGTCGATAACTCAAAAGTTAAAATAAAGTTAAATAGCCTCTAAAATTGCCCTCAAATACTACGTTCTTCATGTTAGTTTTAATTCGTAAAATATGTGCTCCATCCACCTTGATGCTGAATTTTAGAGCGAAATATGGCATTTAGGTGATGGAATTCTTATCTAACTATAGAATATACTATAAGAAAGCTATTTAGTTAGAAAAATCATGAAAATGAAAAAAGCTAAAATTTCCAAAATTCTCGTTTCTTCCCCAAAAGCCGGCTTTTTAAGTAAAAAAAAAAAAAAAAAAAAAACATGGAAAGCAGGCTTTTTTGCATCTCTATTTATAATAAAATATTTTATGCTGAGTTGGGAACACTGTTTCACATATGACAACAATGTTTATGGTTTCCGATATGGCATTTTGTTCTCATTATATTGTGCAACTTTTGTTTTGATTGCTTTAACGGTTTTCAAGAAATTTACTTTAAACGTACATAACTCTATGGTATAATTCTCTGGATATTTAAATTTTGAATCCCCGTAGCTCCTCTCCTGGTCCATAGCACCTTAAATTTTGCTCATGTTCATTTCTCCTGATGCTCTATCAGATGTGCTATGTGGCAATCGGATTTTAGCGACAACTTGTGGGACCCTCCCGTGTAAGCTTTTCTTGCTAGAAGGTACATATTTTCATGTTCTTGCGCGGTTCTATACAAATAATACCTTCATATTGTGTTTGACTAGTAGTGAGGACAAATTTCATAAGCAGACTAGAACAGATGTGTCCTCAGTCGTTAGGTATGTTTGGTAATGAGTACAGGGTGTGAATGAATTCTCTACGTGTTAGTTCTAAACTTGCTAGCTGTATTAATTCAGTATCGATAGATACGTCTTTGTGTCTTATTATTTAATCAAGTCGTACCAGGAAGATAAAACAAGTGAGTCTGTTGGTGTTACCAACGACCACTGACAAATGTATTTGTGCTGCTAATGCTGTATACGCACTATGACTTAGATGTTTAAGAAATTTGCATTATAATGCAGATCTAATCATATCAACAGAAAAAACAGCTAAATTAGGCTGACCACCTTCACTTTCACTTTGAGTATATTCATTGCTCGTTATATTGACAGATGTGCGATAGCATGCTTGTTCTTTATTTTCTCTAACCACACATCCCTCTACTGAACTAACAGCATCAGACATTACATCTTCAGATTCATTATTTGTATTTTCAGAGAAATTTATTAACCAATCCTTCTTGTATGCCATGTCTCAATAGCTTTATTTATTTAAACTAATTTCCTTCTAATTTTATACTTTTATTTTTCAGTTCTTTATTTATTTCCACGTGCGCTTACTTTGTATAACTCTTTTATACCTACAGATGCATAAAAACGGAGTGCACTTGCCTATTTTAAATAAAATTACCCTTAATATAGGTAACATGATAGTCAAGACATAAGAGTTAATCAGGCAGTTGAACGTAGATTGCATGGGAATTTTTTAGCAAAATAAAATATCTGATTCTTTTTTTATTATTATTATTTGAAACAAAGCATAGAAATTAACTGTAACAAAATAATTAACATTCTTGTGAACTAAAATATTTGTTACTTTCGCAAATTTCACCTCTTTGATTTAACAATATTCTGTTCAGCCAAATGTACCGCACTTAAAAGTTCGATTAGTCGAAAGCAATAAATCGAGATCTCGTAGCAGATAACATAAAGCAAGTTCGAGTCACATGTTAATATTTCTTTGAAACTTTTTCTAACTACCTCAATGGCCTATGGAACCCGGAGGTTCAATGCTGCGTTCACAAGAGCTCTCCACTGACTACTATCTTTACCCAAATGGATCCAGTTTCTCCTTTGCATTTCTATTTCTGCGAGATCCATCTTAATATTGTCCCCCCATCTGCGCCTACGTCTTCCTAATGATCGTTTTCCGATTGCTCTTCCAGTTAAGACTTTGAAAGCTTTTCTAATTTCTTCCATCCTAGCTACATGACCCTCCTAGATTTGATGACCCTAACAATGTTTGGTAAACCAAATAAATTATGTAGTTCCTCGTTATGGAGTTTCCGCCATTCCCAATTACCCATTCTTCTTAGGTCTGAATATTCGTCTCAAGTTCTTGTTCTCAAATACTTTCAGTTTACATTATTCCCCTAAAATTAAGCGACCATGTTTCGCAAGCATACAGAGCAACAGGCATCATTATCGTTTTATATATTTTAAGCTTCAAACTCCTCGAGAGAATTCGCGACGACAAGAGATTTTGAATGGAATAATAAAAGAACTCCCTGCTTTTAGTCGACTTTTAATTTCTTCGTAAATATGGTTTTCGTCTGTTAATATTGATCCTAGATATTTGAAAGTAACCACTTTATCAAAAGTATTATTTGATATTTTAACGCATCCACAATTTGCCGTATTAAGATCCCAACGAACTTCCATGTATTTAATTTTTTCTGCATTTACTTCTAAACCTATGTCCCCATAAGCGTTTGGCAAGACATCTGCATTTATTTCTATTGTTCTCCTATCATCCCTATTAAGTTTACATCATCAGCATAAGCCATAACCTGGTGAATACCATTCAACTCTAGGTCTTGGGTACTATCTTCGATTTTCCTTATGGCGTACTCCAGGATAAAGTTGAATAATCTCGACAACGCATCTCCTTTACCTTGGGATTCTTTAAGCATGTCTTAATTAATCTAATTAGCTTTTTCGGTATTCCAAATTCTGTAAGAATGTTTTATAATGATTCTCTCCCAATCGAGTCGTAACTCTTTCTAAAATCAATAAATAATTTATGTATTATAGTCCCACTTCTTTTCGACTATTTGTCGAATGGTAAATATTTGGTTAAAATTTGGTCAATTTGTTCTAAATTGGCACTGATAATCTCCAGTAATTTCATCTGCGTATGAGGTAAAGCTTGTTAATAAAATATTTGAGAGAACTTTATAGGATGTTAACAGAAGAGAAATGCCTCGATAATTGAAGTGCTGAATTCCAAAAGAGCCTAAGTCAAAAAAGTAAGTTTTTCAAGAGACGAATATTTTGTGTGTGTTTCCACCATTCTATTTCTGTAAAAGAAAAGTAATCTTCATAAAACAAATTTGTAATTGCCTACTTTTCGTAAAATAACTGTGAAATAATCATCTATAGCAAGAGTTTTATTAGTGTTTTTAGGAATGAGTCAGAAAATAACTTCAGAGAATACCGCTGACTAAGGACATTTTGAAGAACAACGTTGTTTTCTTTCGCCTACAATTAATTTGGCTTAAGGAGTTTTGGCATGAAACCCTGTTCAATATACGGAGATGCTGAAATAGAACTTAATAGAACCAATATTTCAAACTTGACAATTAGGCTCTTTCGGAATCCGCCCCTTCAATTGCTCCAATCAGTTTTGTTGCCTTTGTTATGAATTGAACAATGATTGATTCTTTCCACTCTTGTAGCAATTTCTCCTTGTTCCAGGAGAATAAGTTTGTACATCATGTTCCACAATTATCGAGGTTTTCACTGAGCTGAACTTAACCGGACATACAGACACTAAAAAGCTGCCGGAATGTGACACTGTTTTTAATATTGTAATATTATCTGAACATGGTTCTATTCATAAACAATCAACATATGCTTCTATTTATAAAGAACACCACGTGCATTTACTACAAATTTCCATAAGAAGAAGACGTCAAGAAT